>NC_136462.1:63331019-64696853 GCF_902686455.1 Sciurus vulgaris | reverse complement strand
TTCTGATATAAGGCAGATGAAGCAAGCAGTATTACCCCCTCTCTTCTTAACTACCTTGAACACTTACTTGCTGTGTGGAACTGTAGCAGCCATTTTACAGTCATGAAGAAAAGGCTAAGAGAAGCTCTTCAACATCATTGAGCCCCTTAGCCAGTGATCACTTAGAGAACATTAAGTACCTTGATTTTTTTTTTTTAGTGAGAAAATAGAACCATGTTTTATGTAATTCTTAACTTTTTCTATTATTGTTTACTGTCCATTCAGTCCATTAATATCAGATAACTAATGATACTACCATTCTTCTGGTAGACCTGTAGGCCCAAGTAATTGACATAATCTTTATATCCTTTAACACTCACCCACCTTGAAAAGCAGTTCAACTTCCAGTTCCATCAGCTATGCAGCAGTTCTTTCTTTCCTATTCTGCCTTTATTTTTATTTTGTCTTATGTCACAGTCATGATCTAGACAATCATAGTATCATCCTAACTTACTTATCCTCATTTTCTCACCTCTCTAGTAAGTTATCATGTTGTCATGAGCTATTCTTCTAAGACTCCGGTGATGCTTTTTTATTTCAAAACCTTTGCTAAGTCTTGCATTTTCCAAAATATAAAACATATAGCAATATCTCGAATAAACCTTCTGATCAAAAAACAATGAAAAAGGCCAGGCATGGTGGTATACACTTGTAATCCCAGCAGCTCGGGAGGCTGAGGCAGGAGGATCACAAGTTCAAAGCCAGTCTCAGCAACTTAGTGAGGCTTCAGACAACTCAGTGAGACCCTGTCTCTAAATAAAATACAAAAAAAAGGGAAGGATGGTGGTGTTGCTCAGTGGTTAAGTGCCCTAGCTTCAATCTCTGGTACCAAAACAAACAAACAACAAAAGAAAACCAAAATGATAACAGAGGATAACTTTTATTTTAAGAATATTTTCAAACATATTATTGAGATGGTAATAAAGTAAGGAATATGGAAAGGCTCCAAACCAAGTGGTAATAAAAATGGAAAGAAAAAAAAAAAAACTATGCAATAATTGCCTGAGCTCTTTCATTTCATCCTGAGTAGATTTGTCAAATCTTGGTGAATTTGAGCTTCTACTTTAATGGTAAAACAGAGCCTATTTATGTCAGGGAACATCATGAGAGATCCTCTCCTAAAGCTGAGCTCCTAGATGACCTCACCATTAGTATTAATGTCGTTAGTATTTATGTGAACAGGAGGCAAGCCCTTTATACAAAATAAGACAGCAGGGGAACTTGACTTTCTTAACTGGAGAAAGGGAAAAATTTTTTCTCTGAGAATTTGTCATTCGTCACCAGCTTTCAGGCAGGTTTAGTACCACACAGGTAGCCTGACTTTATGCTGCAAGTATGATTCTAAGAGCTGAGGATTTAATTTGGTCCTGCCCTGCAGAGAGGCCCTTAGACAATGAACTAAAGCAAATTGTCATCACAATTGTCTTTAACAGTTCCTGAAGATAAAGTTTCAAAGACTCTGAGCTAACAGAAAAAGAAATTAGAAAATGCATTAGAGAGAAAGATACTTCTAATGAAAGGAAAAAATAAAATATAAGGCAGCAGAATCATATAGTTCACAAATAATTTTGGCATTTTAATCATCAGTTACACAATACAATGAAAGTGTTTTCATATCTTTGAGGAAAAAAAGAGACTTGAGAAATAATTAACTGGATTTGGGGAAAAACTACATTGAACTTATAAAAATGAAATTAAAATTAAACACTTAACAAATAGGTTGAACAGCAAACTACACACAATTTCAGAAAGTATTAATAAACTAAAAGATGGATTTGAAGCAAATATGGAGATTGAAACCAGAGAGAGAAAGAAATTAAAAATATAGAAGAGATGTTAAAAGACATAAAATTTTAAGATCTAAAACACTCTTCATAGATTTGAGGAACTAATTACAGGGAATGGGGGGAAAGGCAAAATAAATCATGCTGAAAAAATTTACCAGAATTATCAAATGATGGAAACCTCAGATATAAGAATCCCAAATGAATTCCAATGATGATATTTTTTAAAATCATACGGAACACTGAAGTTAAAAACAAAAAAATTCTTGAAACAACCCATTAGAAAATGCATATTTATAAAAGAATGGCAGACACATTGAATCTACAACAGCAGTCATGGAATGAGACATTGTACATACACTGAAAGCAACTGAGTGTAGAGGTGAACACTTATAATCCCAGTGACTAGGGAGGCGATGCAGGAAGATTTTAAGTTGCAAGTCAGCCTGGGCAACTTAAGGAGATTTGTCTCAAAAATAAAATTAAAAAAAAAATATTAGAGATGTATCTCTCAATGGTAAAGCGCCCCTGAGTTCAATTCCCAGTACCACCAAAAAGGAGAAGGAGAAGTAGAAGGAAAGACTGAAAATCATGATAATGTTTTAAATTTTTCAGAGTGAAAGTAACTATCAAGGGCAAGAGTAAAATAATGATTGTAGGAAAAAAAAAAAAAAAACTTCAGCAGCCTCCTTTTTGCTTATGGAATGAAATCTAAACCTTCCTCTGAATATGGAATTTAGGACTCCATACTATTGTTTTATCCTCCCTAATTCTCTCTCTCTCTCTCTCTCTTTCTCTCTCTCTCTCTCTCTCTCTCTCTTTCTCTCTCTTTCTCTCTCTCTCTCTCTTTTTTTTTTTTTTTAGGACTGTTTCTCTAGTTTTACTAAACCCATGATATTCCCTACTACTTGATTTTTACTAAATGTGTCACATTTTTTGTTTCTTCTGGATTTTGTTTTTGTTATAACTTTAATTTTAATTCTGTCTCCATTGTTAGTTGATTATTGTCTCCTGTAAATCAGAAATTTGTTCAGCATAAAGGATCATAGTTTTTTTTTTATGTTACTATCTTCTTGGAAGTTAATTTAGCACATTATTTGTATCATATTAGACAAGAAATTTTTAAGTAAAGTTATTTTAATCTATCCAAGTTGATGTTAATATTTTTATTATCTAGTATGTGCAAGACATGGATAACATAGAGTTTTTCTGGTATAATAGTGTTTTAATAATCACTACCTGTGCCCTACTATAACTTTTCAGAAGGACTTCTATTTTGTGCTAAAGTTTCTTGGTTCATGAATTGAATAGTGTAGTTTAAGCATCCTAGCTTTTACTACTGACTTAAAAATATTGATGGAAGAACCTTTAGCTTGTTCATTTTGTCCTCTGTTATTTGGAGTTCACTGCAGAATAAACTCTTTTAAGAGAATGATAGCAAAGGCTATTCACTGCATGGAATAATAAACAATAACAGCTTCTTAAGATGGAATCATGCATTAAGATGAGCTATTAGTCTTTTTCCTGCAGCAGCCATATTACTGTTCTGTATTGATGATAGCAGTCTTCTGTGCAGTGGGGTGTGGTTTTAAATTATTTTCTAGTAGATAACCCTGGTAATAGATTTTGAATTTCAAAATACTGGATTTTCCCTTTACTGTCTATATAGCACTGGGAAATGCAGTTAACTTCTGTGAGTATTGAGTCTCATATTTGCAAGATCAGAACAGAGATATTTCTAGGTGTGATGTCACATGTGTGCAATTCCAGTAACTTGGAAGGTTGAGGCAGGAGGACCACAAGTTCAAGGCCAGACTTAACAAGACCCTCAGCAACTTACTAAGACCCTATCTCCAAGTTTTTGAATTAAGTAAAGAGCAGTCAATTTCAAATGAGTTTTATTATAGGTAGGATAACCACATAATTTGTCTTTAAGACATTTTTTAAAAATGGTTTATGATTAATAATTATACCAAAACAGTGGGGTTATGACTACAGAAGATCGCACAAGAGGTCCTGGGGATGGAACAGTTCTGTAATTTTATTGTGATTGTGGTTGGTTACATCAATTTACAGGTGATTAAATTGCATAGGACTAACACACACACACACACACACACACACACACACACACACATGAGTGCATGTAAAACTGGTGAAATCAGAATAAACTCTGTGGATTGTGCAATAATCAGCTTGCTGATTTAGGTATTATATAGTGCTTGTGCAAGATGTTGACATTGGGGTATATCAGATGGAAAGTACATGGCACCTCCCCATATATTTTTTTCTGCTGCCTGTGAATTTGTAATTACTTCAGAATATAATTTTTAAAAGTGAGTCATTAAATTCAGCCCATACTCCAGAACAGGCAGTTATACAAGAGCACAAATAGGAGGAGGCAAGGATCTTGGTGCCATGTTAGAGGCTGCCTATCACAATTTAGGTATGTGTAAACACTTCAAACTTAATATGCCAGAAACCAGACTCCTAATCTTATCCCCCGAAGTTGTTGATTCTGCGTACTTTATCTGAAAAGACCATCCTCTTTTATCCCACCAGTGACTTAGGCCAAAATCTATGGAATCATCTTTGACTCCTCTCCTCTCTCTATTCACATCCTATCTGTAAACAAATTCTCTTGGCTCTACTTTTAGTAAATATCAAGTATTCAACCACTTCCCACCACTTCCACTGCTACTGTCTTTCAAGCTCTAGCATTTCTTGCCTATGTTATTTCAAAAGCCTCTAAATGATCTCCTGCTCCTATACTTGCCTTCCTCCATTCTCAGCTCAGCTCTCAGAATGATCCTATTAAAATACAAATTAGGTTATGTTACTCCTCTGCAAAGAACCTCCTAATGGCCTGCCAGTTCACTCAGAGGAGAACCTTCCAACACCTCTTGTTCTGGCCCTTAGGACTTCCCTGATGTCATATTTCACTTCAGGTGTAGTATCCTCTTCATATTCCTCAAGCATGCTCACATTTAAGAGTCTTGATCTTCCTGTTTCTACTTCCAAAGAACACTTTCCCTAAATGTTCACACAGCTCATTTTTATCTTTTTGAAATTGATTTAAATGCCATCTACCCAGCAAGGTATATCTTAGCTCATTTCCCCATCAGCATTTTCTCTGTCCCTTCCCATTTTTTTTTTTTTTCCTGATGTACTTGTCATCCTCTTAGGATATTTTTTCTTTATTCTTTGTATTTTCAATTTTCCTGGCAGGAGTAAATGCTTCATGAGGTTAGAGATTTTGTGCACCTCTGCATCTACTGATGATATTAAAAATATTTGACATTCAGGACATCAAAGATACTGACCAATCAGAACACCTAGCAGGTTTTAACAATTTGACCACACCTGTGCACACCACCTGAAAACTATCCCTGGCTGTATTTCTTGCAGAAGTGCCTGGTACATAATATTCATTGTCTAAATACCGTAAATATGTAGTGAATTAATGCTATACATGCAACTTGGTATTCTTCTTTCCTGGTTAACACTTCATAAGCATACTTCAGTGGACTTAAATACTCTTATAATTGCTCCCTTAAAATGCTGCATAATTTGCAATGCATAGATATGCCATAATTTTAATTCTTCCTTTAAAATTGAAAATTTAGGTTGATTGCAGTTTTGTACTGTTATTAATACTGCTGTAAAAACTATTTTGTGTGTAAATACCTATATTTAGCAAACAATGGTTTTCAAGTTTTTGTTTTTAGTGAAACATATTATAAATCAAATTATTCTGAGTGTTGTAAGTTAAAAAAGAAAATCTGTTCCCTCATCTTCACTTCCTGATTTCAGCTCCACAAACAAGATCACTTTTGACTTGTTTAGCTCTTTATTTCATGTCTATACTATGTGTCTTGATAAATACTTTATTTTTTATTTTTCATTTTTAGTTATTATTAATTAACTTCCAACTGTGAAGTTGAGAATTTAGTTTTTTCACCTTTTTGTTTCTTCAGTGTTTAGTATTTACATTATTATAAATAAATATTTATGGATGACCAGATAGTAAAATACGTTTCAGGAATCTTAGCATAAATTATAGTTTATTGTCATGACCCAGTAAATACACAAACACATATAAATATACAACTAAGAAAAATGTGAGGAAGGATATTATATACACTAATACACATATATGTACTTAGACACTTTAACTCTACTCCACTGAATTGTTTTAAAACAAATACTAGTTGTGACCCTCTAAAATAATCATATTAGGAGACTGTTCTCCCATGGATTTTTATCAGGAGGGTAGAGTTGTATATGTGTTTTTACATGTCTTGTAGAGGCACTAACACCCTTTGTCTCAAACTACGTTTTAAAGAATATTTGTTTAGCATATAGCCTTGTAAAGGTAGTATCTCCCTTGAAGGAAGCACTTTGAAAATAGAGGATAGATAGTTTACTAACAAATACAATAAGGATAATGTTTCCCATTGAGGCAAAGGTGGGAAGGTTTTCTTGTAGCATATTACAAAATATTGAGGTTTCTTAAGCTTGGAGTTCTTCAGATGAGATAAATCTACTGTATGTGCAGTATTGACCTGAGTCCCTCTGTGTTATTCACATAGAACTTGAGGATCAAAAGAACATGGCATAAAGCTTATGTTGTTCATGACTGTTACTTCTTTTGGGAGTATATGTATATATTCCGTCATTGTGAACTATTCTCCTTTAAATTGCTTAAAGCTTTTTCTTATATATTATCTCCTCTTTCCCTCCCTCTTTCCTTCCTTCTTTGCTCTCTCCCTCCCTTCTTTTCTCTCCTTTTACATTTACCCAATACAGTGTTGCTGCACAGCAATAACTTTGCTATTCAGAATAATTTAGCTTGCATCTGATTTTTATAATCCTGGTTCTCCTCAAAGAAAGCAACCTTCCTTCATCCTCAGATGAAATTTGGTTGAAGGTACTACTATTGTGGGTCTTAGTCCTGACCAATAAAATTATCAGATTCTTTTGTGACAGTAATTATTTCAAAGATGGGTGCTTGTATCATTTAAAGCCGATGTTTTCACCATTTTTTCTCAATATTGTTATGAGTATATTTTAAACAAAAATGGATTCACTTACTAATATGTCCTGAGGATCATTCAGTATCAATAAATGCAGATCTACGTGATCTTTTTTTGCTTTGTAGATCTCAATTCCCTTATACACAATGTTTAATTTTCTCAGTCCTCTATTTTAGAACATTTTTTTTTATGAAGGTCTTGAGGATTTTATTTTTCTTTTTTTTTTAGCATTTTTTTTATTGTAAACAAATGGGATACATGTTGTTTCTCTGTTTGTACATGGCGTAAAGGCATACCATTTGTATAATCATAAATTTACAAAGGGTATTGTTGTTTGATTCATTCTGTAATTTTTTCCCTTTCCCCCACCCCTCCCACCCCTCTTTTCCCTCTATACAGTCCTTCCTTCCTCCATTCTTGCCCCCCTCCCTAACCCTAACTCTAACCCTAACACTAACCCCTCCCTCCCCCCTTTATGTGTCCTCATCCACTTATTAGCGATATCATTCGACCTTTGGTTTTTTGAGATTGGCTTCCCACTTCTCAATATAATAAGCAACATTGGTAAATACTCTGTGCCCCTATTCTTCATTTAGCAGGGGAAGTATTCTTCATATGGGGGGAAGTATAGTGCTCAGGACATATTTTGAAGAGGAAGAAAATTATACCAGATATAATACAGGTTGTATTCAGACCTGAAATATATGGGAATGCTCAGAGATCAGATTTAGAAGAAGAGAAATAAAAGGATGGAACAGTAGTGATTCTCCATTTAAGTGGTGTACAAAAACAAGTGGTTCACAAAGTTGGCAGAGAAGGAATAGTCTGAAAGATATTGGGATGATCAAGATATTATGTTTTCACAGAATTCAGAATGGAATGAAATTTCATGAAGGGAGAGTTCACAGTGTCAATTGCTGCAGCAATATCAAGTAAGACCAAAAGTGCACATTTGGTTTGGTAATTAGAGTGACAGTGGCTTTATCACTGCAGTATCAGTTCATTGATGATGGTGGAAGGTTAAATTCCAGTTAAATGAAAGTTTAAAAGCAGAAAATATGCAAAATATTTTGGAGGAACTCAAGTTATTTTTTTTCTTTTTCTTTTTTCTAGTTGTACATCACAGTAGAAGTTGAATGCATTTTGACACATCATACATAAATGGAGTACAACTTCTCACTCTTCTAGTTGTATGCAAGGTAGAATTATACCAGTTATGTAGTCATATATGCACATAGGGTAATAATGTCCAATTTATTCTACTATCCTTCCTACCTCCATATTCCTTCCCTTCCCTTCAATCCCCTCTGTCTAACCCAAAATACCTTTATTCTTCTCTAGCCCCCACACCCTTATTGTAAATTATCATCTGCATATTAGAGAAAACATTTGGCCCTTCATTCGGGGATTGGCTTATTTTACTTATCATGATATCCTCCAGGTCTGTCCATTTACTTGCAAATGCCATAATTTCAGTCTTCTTTAAAGCTGAGTAATATTCTATTGTGTTTATATACCACATTTTTTCTTTGTCCATTCATTTGTTGAAGGACACCTAGATTTGTTCCATAGTTTGGCCATTGTGAATTGAACAGCTGCAAACATTGATGTGGCTGCATCACTGTGGTATGCTGATTTTATGTCCTTTGGTATAAACCGAGGAGTGGGATAGCTGAGTCAAGTGGTGGTTCCATTTCAAATTTTCTGAGGAATTTCCATATCACTTTCCATAATGGTTGCATCAATTTGCAGTCCCATCATCCTTTTTCCCCACATCCTTGCCAACATTTATTACTGCTTGTATTTTTGAAATTGCCATTCTGACTAGAGTGAGATGAAATCTTTTTTGATTTGCATTTCTGTAAATGCTAGAGATGTTGAATTTTTAAATATTTTTTTCATCGATTGCATTTCTTCTTCTGTGAAGTGTCCATTTCGTTAGCCCATTTATTGATTGGGTTATTTAGGGGTTTTTGGTGTTAATTTTTTTTTGCGTTCTTTATATATCCTGAAGATTAGTGCTCTATCTGAGGGGTATGTGGTAAAGATTTTCTCCCATTATGTAGCCTCTCTCTTCACATTATTGATGAAGAAGCTTTTTAGGTTGAATCCATCCCATTTATTGACGCTCGATTTTACTTCTTGCACTTTAGGAGTCTTGTTAAGGAAGTCAGTTCCTAAATTGACATGGTGAAGAGTTGGGCCTACTTTTTCTTCTGTTAGATACAGAGTCTCTGTTCTAGTGCCTGTGTCTTTGATCCACTTTGAGTTGAGTTTTCTGCAGGGTGAGAGGGGTTTAATTTCATTTTGTTACATATGGATTTCCAATTTTCCCAGCACCACTTGTTGAATAGGCTATCTTTTTTCCAATGAATGCTCTTTGACTGCTTTGTCTAGTATGAGATAACTGTATTTATGTGGGTTTGGCTCCATGTCTTCTATTCTATACCCTTGGTCTGTATGTCTGTTTTGGTGCCAATACCACCCTGTTTTTGATACTATGGCTTTGTAGTATAGTTTAAGCTCTGGTATTGTGATGCCTCCTGCTTCACTCTTCTTCCTGAGGATTGCTTTGGCTATTCTGGGTCTCTTATTTCAAGGAGCTCAGTTTTTAAATGGGAATGTTATTCTATAATGTGAATGTTACACTGAGACTTATTTTACAAACTAGAGTGTAACATATTTCTTGTCTACTTAAATTTATTTAGTCATCCCCCAACCATTCTTTTTCTGTAAGAAATCTGATTCATTTGCTCATTAGCTAGTGACCTTGATCCATGTGATCTTGTGTGAAAAGATAGTTAGGTCATATTCCTACTTTAATAATTTGGAATTGGGAAACTGAAAGGGAATGAACCAGTTGGCTTTGAAGACTCAGTGGAGTGATCCTTGGCTTGGGGCCACGAGGCTACTATAGGCCATGTGCAATGTGAAGTTATTAAGGAGCCAGTTAGGAAAAAGGAGAGAAAGAAGCTAGTGTATGGCAAAGCACAAATTTCTGAGGAAGCGGGTTGGAGAGTTTCTGCCCTGGTTACTAAAAGCATTCTATTCACAGGCCAGGCTTTGTTTTCCACACAATAAAATTTTTCTCTAGAGTATCTTTCTTTATAAGTAATACTCCAGCTAGACCAGGTTTACCATCTTTTCACAACAAATGGGGAAGTGCTGTAACAGCATTCATTATGGGCTCCCTGTAATGAATAATACATTGAAGCGCAGCTCTGTGGATTACAGCAACAGGTATAGGCAAATCACTAAAACCCATGTAGGTTCATCAAGTCCACAAAGATGCAATAAAAAATGATGGGGTGCAGATAAAACAACTGTGAACTAAACCCTGCCTCAAAAGTAATATGAATTACTGTAGGAAACTTTTGTAGAGCTTATTAACAGCAAACACAAATATAAAACTCGTGGTACTTGCATTTAATTGCATTTTATCATTGGTTCCTAATGATTTTTTCTAGTTTTGAGTTTTATGGTCGGTATTATTTTATGAATTTGGTACTTTATTTTGATAAATAATGATGAAAATATAAAATTACATTGTAAATTTCCCTATGGGAACTGTTTTATACACTTTATAATATGCCAAAATTTTTATTATAAACACATGAATGAAGACATGAATTTTGAGTATAGCATGTGGAACTATTATTGTGTGAATTGTTTTTGGATAGATCCTGGAACCTATTTCCAGGCTTTGTATCATATGGTCTTTGGACCTGGCATTTCCTCTGACTGAAATGCCCTATGTCACCTAAGCCTCGTGCCCTACTTCCTATGCCTGTCATTGTAAAAGCTACTCATTCTCTCTTCTCAGTATGGCCACAGTACTCTTATCTTGGCACACTGGAAGGGAGTTTGGATGATAGAATGATTTTTTTTACTATAAGAACATGAGCACTGACCCAAAAAGAAATGGAATATGTAAGAAACTGCCTTTGTCCTTAGGATGTCTTTTCTCTACCTATACCAACCATTCCTTCATCACTAGCTTCATCACTAGCTGTCACCCTATTATCTCCTCCTCTTTTTCTTGACATGTAGACTTGTAGTATTACAATAGCCAAGATGTAGAAGAGCAGGTGTCCATGGTGTACTGTTGAGAACAATACCCTGGATAACTTTAAAGCAATACCTCTTAGAGATCCAGTTGATTGTTAAGTAAATAGTACAGGTCAGTCATTCTTTCAAGAGACGTATATTATTATTGAGAGTGTTTTCAAAATGATAGATCTGGGCCTGACCCAGAGCCTACCAGATTAGAATATCTTACTTTGCATTTGAAATCTTGCCCAAGATAGACTATGTGTTTGCAAAGTAAAGTAAGGAAAAAATATTTTCCCAATTTTCTTCTAGGCCTATGAATTTTCTATATTTATAAAAATACCAACTGTACTTTTTGGTTATAGTTCTGCTTAATTTTCCACTTGGTTTCTTTATTAGGTTGATACCAGGATTTTTGTGGCATTATCCATTTTATGTCTTTTTTATTGCTTTCATAGTATTTTAGGGATAAGTTAGATGAGACTACGTGGAGACTGCTGGTCAAATATAATGTTCTCTTTTATGTTTTTACTTGTTTCCAGTAACCAAATTCTACAGAAAGTTGATAATTTTTTAAAATTATGTTTTCTCAACTAAAAATATAGTTTAAAAAACAAATTTTAGATTGCCAAATACACTTAACTTATGTTAGCTATTAAATAAAAACATGTTTAGTTTGAGAAACGATATGGAAAGTAGTTGAGTTCTTCATTAGTGATTACATAAAATTCTCAAAAGTAATTGCATATACCAATATAGTTTTTAGTACTAAATAGATCCTTGTTCTTTTAGTATATCTTACATGAATGTTGATTTTCAGACACACAGTTCTTAGCAGTACATCTATAGAACTTTAGTATGTACATTTATTTTCCAAAAATAACTAATATTCATAAACCGATATGGCTATAGTCTTTCCTCTATTACAAAATGACTTTATTATGTTGCTCAGTGTTGGTTAGTTTTTCTGTTATGTTGATGCATTAAAACAGATATTAAATTTTATCATTAATTCAGTGCCTGGTCTCTCATCAAATCCCCTTAATTACAAATTGACTCCAAGGATTAGACAGCATGGATTTTAATTTTAACTGAAACAAAAAAGGCATCTTGGAAAATCACTCTTGCCTACTGACTCAGACACATTTTTAAAAATCCTGTAATTTATTGCTTAGTATTTAAAATCAATATAAAAAGCATATTGCCAACATTTTCAGGTTTTGTATTAAATATATTTCTTAGTATATAATTCAGTCTTGAAAAAATTCCACATATTTTCAGATGAATAGCAGCTTTTGAGAATTTTTATAACTTGTAGCCTTTCCTTTAGAAAATGTTAACTTTGAATCTTGCACAACCATGATGTATCTGAGTGGCATTTATGTTATCTTGTATTTTTACTTTCTTAATAATTTCACAAAATCATGCAATATAGTTTTATATTCCTTGGAAGTATTTCCAATATAATCCAGTACTCTACTTCCTGTATTGTTTGTGGTTTATGATTGTACAGTTAAATCTTCACTGCCTTTTGATACTTGCTCTATTTATATCCAGAATTGTTTTTTATGCATTTCATTTCTAAGATATATCAGCATTCTGTCCTTCTTCCTAAATGAGTTTTTAATTGAATTTTATTACATAAATTATGCATTTTAAATACTAGAATAACCATTCATTTTTTATAGAATATGAGGATAGTGAAATTAATTTATGGTCACAGTGATCCAAAAAAAAGCACATTTGTCTATTGCATTTTTGTTCCATTTTATGGTAGTTTTCTTTAAACTCCAGAATCCTCTAAAAATTCATTCATTCTAATAGTTTCTGGAATCTAACTTGTTTTAGTCATTTATGTTGATTTTTATCTAGATCTATGTTTCCAGGTAATTACTTTTAGACAACAATGAATTACTAATAAGCCCTGAGCATTCTAAGGTAAACCTTTTATATTTAATAAATTGTTATTTACCTTTACCTTTTGAGAAATTATAAAAATATAAGTACTAGTGATCCTTCCAGTTAAGCAAATGGCGTTATCTTATATTTTGTAAATTTTTTAAAATAACGTTCCTTTGCCAGATTTTGTTGCTGTTAAACTGGATGTTTAGACACAAAAACATATTAAGTGTACAAATGAACTCAGTTCATCATGGCAGAGGAAGAAAATAAATTGCCTAGAAACGGACTGTTTACGTAATATTAGATGGTAATATAAACCAACAAAAGCAAGGAAATTAACTTCTAAGGCTGAAACACTGCCCTTTCCTTGCTCCTTTGTGCCTGAAGGTATCACGTGTATTATAATACTAAAGTACAGTGGACTCAGTCAAGAACTGTCAAACTTAATTCTAAATTTCTTTACTTTGTTGGTTTATGTCACAACTTAACATTATTATTTTGTCTCTTAATGCTATATAAATGTCCCTCACATGTGAGATGAAGCAATGCATGGGTGGATCTGAACAAGATGGTAAAAGTTTATTTGCTTTTCTCTCATTTATAGTTGATTGCCTCTAATTAGCCAAATATCACACAGGTCTGATATTAGTTCTTAATAATTTTTAAAAGGTTGTGTAAGAGGAAGTTATAAAATATCCAAGAAAATTGTTGAAAAATGTATTAATACTGATGAAAGTTATTTAGTCTTATTTTTCTGCTGATTTTTATTTTATCATTTTAAAAGGGAAAATTTTTAAATTAGAAGCTTAGAGTTATGGGAAACTACTAGTGATTTATTATGAATAATCAAATAAACAAGTGTGATTTCACAGAGCAGTTCTTGTATGAATTGCACTAAAGAATTATTTGTGGAATTCTGATTGTAAGACTAAAATAAACCCCCAAGATTAATCGGGAAACTGATAAATATGTGACTATTCTCTTAACAGCACCTGCTTTTTGGTGTTTATGGTAAAATGTGAAGAATTCGTTGTACTTCAGTTTTTATATTCACCAGTTAGGTAGCAGTTCATCAGTTCCTAATGACTTTTATGTCTACTTTTTGGGAGACTGTTTCATACAATTACTAGAGATTAAGTTCAAAATTGATTCCTTTGTGAATGTGAGTCCTGTGTTTTGTTGTCACTTATTTTACTATTTTCTGTTTTTATATGTAAGTAATAATTTCTGCTTTGATATAGATATTTATTAGGATAAGTTTTCTAAAAGAATTACATATTTTAATTAAAGTTCTAAATGTTTAAAATTCTTTGTTCACTTGGGTGTTAAACCTCAGAAAAAAATCAGATGTTTTCTACTAAAATATATGACAGAATAAACATTTAAGTGTGATTGAACAAATTATTTTGCTTTGAGAAAATAAAGAAACTACTGTAAAATGTGGTGGAAGATGAGATATAAGGTTGGGGGTTGTGGTAAATCTTTCAGATCTTACACTTTTTATTTTATGTAATTAATATTTAATTGGCTACATTCAAAAGTGGTGAAAAAATGATCTATTTGCTAGAGATTTGTGAAACAATACTCTAAGCTCTTACTTATTCTGAAGTGTTGAAAGGTGAAACATTTGACATTTTCTTTTCGGGCATTGCTTTAAGAAACACAGGGCGGGAAAGAGGCGTTGCCACATCAGAGTTAAGGGTGTTTGTGGTTGTCCGTGACAGCAGCTCTAGTTTTAAAACACCTGTGTTTACTTTCCAGCTTTTCAGAATCTGCCTGAAAGTGGCCTAAGAATGGCACAGGCCTTCCTGATGACTGGGTTTTATAGTAGAGAAAACACACACACACACACACACACACACACACACACACACACACACACACACACACACGTACATTCTCTCTCTCTCTCTCTCTCTCTCTCTCTCTCTCTCTTTCTCTTTCTCTCTCTCTCTCTCTCTCTCTCTCTCTCTCTCTCTCTCTCTGTCTCTCTCTCTCTCTCTCTCTTTCAACTTTATACCTTTTTTTTCTGGTTTAGTTCCCTTCTGTTATTTTGTACATTTTTTTCTCTACATATATATGTGTATAAGGTAATGCATCCATTATATAATTTATACATTATACTAGAACATACTCATTTACTTTTTTAAAGATATCTGTTCATAATTTTGCCTTTTGTTCATTGACTAAAAAGTTGGCTAAAAGCCTGTTATGTATTACTGTATAGAGGATTTTCTTTCATAATCAAAAGAAGTTAGTGAAATATTGAAAGTTCATATGCTTTTTGGGGGGGACAGATGAAAGGAAATTGCTTAACATGTATTTCATTGTCAATGTTTTTATCCTCTAGCAGAAATTTCTCAATTTTTGCTTTGATACTGGTATTTTTTGCATTATAGGAATTAGTTTTTTAAACATTTTTGTCAATCTCAAGATGTAATTTTCCCCTTTCGTATATTTATTATTTTTGACATTCCTAAGATACCTACATATTATGTAAACTTTGTTATTCTCAATTTGAGATGGTTCTAGCTATGACATTTTAGTTGAATAAATGAGTATTTTTGGCTCTTTTCAGTACTTTTTAAATTTTTAATCCTCCTGGTTCTTTACAAGAAACAAGATGTCATAAATTCTGTCAATACAAATTATTGACTATAGTAACAGGACAATTGTGCACAATAACAGTTACTATCAAGCCTGTTTGATGTATAAAAGGAATAATTATTTTAACGAAAGATTGATCTTTATTCATACACTTAAATTTAAAAAAAAGCATTTTGTATATTTAGGTCTTTTCCCTAAAAATAAAAACCAAGCATATACAGAAATTCTCATATAGCTTGAAGGAGTTTATTTCCTTCCCAAATCTATCTGTAAGCTCCAGTATATGAACCTTTGTTCTAGGTCATATATATTTTTTTTGAAAATTTTAGTTTTTTTAGACAATTGTTAATATAGTAGATCACAGAGAAATCAAAATCAAATTCTCGATTGATTAGGGCATAGTTAGTACAAGACACCATGTTAGGTATTAAACATCATAAAGCAATAATTGACTTTAGCATTGAACATAAATAGTATTTTAACAATGTAGTTCATCTCCATGATGGCTACACATGTATGTGTCCCATACCCAGCATCTAAATGAATTTGAAATACAAATTTTAGTTTTTTCCTTTTCCAGACACCATTGAAACTGTACCTGTTATATTATTTAAAAGAAAATTCAATTAGAATCATCATATAAAAGTTGCAAAAAATAATATTCCCATTCGAAAACTGAATGCTTTTGATACAGGTATCCATCTAGACAAAGAATACTTAGCTAGTCAGTGTCCGAAAGGGATTATATATAATAATATTACCTCAAAAATAATGAAATCTTGAAGAAAATAGCTAATAGTTGAGTTTTTTAAATGTAAAAATATTTAGGGAATTTGTTAATATAGGAAAAGTAGTGAATTATTTTAAGTGGCACAAATTTAAATAATAAGTTACATACACCTAGGGTTTATAATAGTACTGTATTTATACAGTTTAGCATAGTTTAGAACTGATGAAACTATTGAGTTTAGTCAGATAGTTTAGTCAGATGAAACTACTGAGAAAAAGAATTATTTTAAGAGTTCCATTTTTGTTATTTTCTGACTGCTGATGAGGAAGTAAAAGGGATAAAGATTCTTTTAGGGCAGAGTACATTTGTTTCCAGAAACTCAAATTGCTTAACTTAAATCCTGAAATATGATACAGTATTTCCATTGGGTGTGTCAGTTTTGTCCTGGTGACAATTCCCATTAGATATATGTATCTATGTCCTCTCAGTTTCAGCCTCATTCATGTGTAATCATTTTGTTGTATTATTTAAGATTTATAATTCTCTAATGAAAATTTAATTTGTGTATCTGTCTTAAGCACATTTTCAACTTCCTTATATAAAACTTTAGTTCTTTATGAAAATAGGACAATTTTTCTCAATCTTGAAGCTATGCATCTGGTGTTTGGAATGTAGTTTTTTTGTGTGTGTGTGGTTTTTTTTTTTTTTTGCAGTGCTGGGGATTGAACCCAGGGCCTTGTGCTTGCAAGGGAAGCACTCTACCAACTGAGCTATATCCCCAGCTCTGGAATGTAGTTTTTTTATAGACTATTGGGTCTTTCATAATTCATATTTCTTTACAACTAGTATTTTCCAATGTACCTTTAAGAGTACATGAAAAACGTAAAGATACTCTAAAATAAATAAATAAATAAGAAAGACTTGAGGTAGAAATTAAGATCACTGACCCATAAAGAAAACCAAATGATATGACTTATAACTAAAATATTTGATAATGTTACTTGGAGAATTGTATACTATTTCTTGTCCAACTCAAACTAAGTGTGAACAAAAAATACATATTCTGAATTAGTAATTAGGAAAACCATTATATAACAATCCTTAAACATTATAGCAGCTTAGGAAAAACCATTGGGCCAGGTGTAGTGGTCACACCTGTAATCCCAGCTACTCAGGAGGCTGAGGCAGGAGGATTGCAAGTTCAGAGCCAGCCTCAGCAACTTAGTGGGGCCCTAAGCAATTTAATGAGACCCTGTCCCAAACTAAAAAATAAAAAGGGCTGGGGATGTGGTTCAGTAGTTAAGTGCCCCTGGGTTTACTCCCTGGTACAAAAGAAAAAAAGAAATGTTGAATTCTCCTCTTAGGAAAGAAAATAAAACTTGAAAATGGTTGGAGAATTGCATTTTTGTTTTAAAAAGAAAATTGAGTCATTAAGTGCCTATAAACTTGCTTTTATTTTAATAATCATTTACTTTCAACAGTATGTTAATACATTTACATGTCCACGTAAATTTTGTAAACTGAGTTTAATTGTATCAGATGGTAAACGCTGTTTCAAGGATCAAAAAACCACACACCAAATTGCTTAAGCAAAAATGAAATGTATTGTTCATATAACTGAAAAGAACAAGGATAAGGCTAACTTTCAGAGATTACAGTTAGCCCTTCTGTCCATAGGTTCCACATCTGTGGATTCAGCCAACTGCAGATCGAAAATTTATTTAAGTTAGGCCTGCAATGGCTGTATCAATACTGACCATGTAAAAAAAATTTTTTTTTTGTGGTTACTCCCTAAACAGTACTCTACAACAATTATATACTTTGCCATTTTGAGACTTGAGCATCCATGATTTTGGTATCACAAATGGTTTGGAACAAATCCCCTGTGGATACCAAGAGATGACTGTACTTTGAGTTGTGTTTTTTTTTTTTAATTCAGTCAGCCTTATTGAGTCAACCTTATTGTATGTGCATACAGTAAATTACATCCATTTAAGGTGTACAGTTGAAATGCATTTTGGCAGATCTGTGTCCACTGTAATGAAGACGCAGAGCACTTCTCTCACCCCACCAAGACTGATTGAGCTGCTTTCCTGTTTATATGTGACCAAAGGCAACCCCTGATCTGCTTTTTATCATTGCAAATTTATTTGCACTTTCTAGAGTGCTGCATAAATGGAATCATATAATATTTACTCTTTTGTATCTGACTTGATGAGTTTGAGATTCAACCATGTTTTGTATTACAGTAGTCTACTCCTCTTTTAACTTCAGGAGAGTCTTAATTGGAACCCAAAAGACTTTGCTCTATTCATGGGTTTTGTTTGCTCTCTCCTATGTGTTGCCCTAATTTTCAGATTATGTAGAGGTAGAAGCTTCAGATTTCCTGCATCCCAGATGAAATGTAGAATATAAGAGTTATTAATAAAAAATAAAAAAGCAAATCCTAGAGTTGGATATTGTTAACTTGAATGGAATTGCTAGAGGTAATGTGCTTGTTCACTTATCTCAAAACTAATTGCTGTGTCCAGAGGAATGAGATCTACGAACTGCCTTAGAACTATCTAGGTTATAAGCAGAGGAATGATTTCCTTAAAAAAAAAAAAAAAGAAAAAAGAAAAAAAAATGAAACACTGTTTACCCAGAACAACTAAGAAGGAAGGGTGGAAAAAAACAATGGAACAAAAGTCAGATTCCACTGTAGTAACATGTCTTCTTCACTTAACTAAAAAATACAATCTGTTATATAATTAAGTGGAATTTAATTCCTTTTCCTTACCTTTTCTGCTCTTAACAAAAGATAATCACAGATGAAATGTATATATGTTTTTAATATATGCATATATTTACATGCATACACATTGTGCCTAATTTCATGGTTTATATGGAGATCTGTGGTTTTCCAACTGAATTCCTGGATAGTGTGATAATTTGAATCTTCGTACTCTTTTATGTCAGTTTTTATACTATATTGAGGCAATGTGACTAGGAGCTCTAAGACAGTAGAAGGGAAGAACCTGAAAGGACAGTGCAGCCACTTCTTGTTTAGGCACTTGTTGATTATCTCTAGGCAAAATTCTGAAATTTCCACCTCTATTTGTAGAGAGCCACTGCCAGGATATAGAAGAACTAGCGAATTTCTTATTTGTGTTGAGTGTAGAGAGCGTCAAGCCCACATCCAATAGCACATTCAGGGTATCTGTAGCTGTTCAGGAAGGAGATTATAAGCCTAAACAGCAAGTCTCTGAAAAGCAAGTTGGAATTTGCAACTTTTTTGTGAGAACTGAGGACCATACCTGGCATCTGTACTGCTCAGTTCTTAATAGAATTAAAACCACCAGTTCTTACTCTATCTCCCTGGTAAAGCTGAAATGTCTAGGGGAAATAATGAATTCTTTACCTTTATCTTACACACGTGATGGGAGATACTTAATTGAAAATTACCTGACACACAAAAAGACAGTACCACAGAATCAAACTAAAACATAAACTGACTCAAAATTGGTCTAAATATTGGAGTTTGATGACAAGGACTTTATAATTACTATGATTTAAATATTCAGTAAGGCAAAGGAAATGAAGAAGAAATAGTTGAAAATATTAAGCATTTTACCAGAAAATTGGACTCTCCATAAAATAATCAACTGGAAATTCTAGTACTGACAGAGCATCAAAATTGCAAATGTATTAGATGAGTTTAGTTCAGAACACAGGATTAGTAAACTAGATAACAAGGGAACAGTTAATTTTTAAATTACATCATAGAGGTAAAAGAAATTGGGGAAGGGTGAGCACAGCTGTAGAAACAGAACCAATGTATATGTAAGTGGAGTCTCTGAAGGAGATGAGGTGACAATGAAGTGGAACAGTAGTTGAAAATGTAGTAACCAAGATTTCTCCAAATCAGGAATGTTTCAGAACTTAAACTCATGAAACTCTAAGAACTCCAAGTGGGAAAAGTACAAGAAAATGATCTGTGGACACAACATAACTGAAGTAATGAACTACAGAGATAAAGGAGAAAAATCCTGAAAGCAAACTGAGGGAAAAAAAAATTTGTTCAAAAAACAACAATACTGACTGCTGAATTCTTAATGGGAATAGTGGAAGACAAAAGAAAGTAGATCAACATCATTAAAGCTCCAAAATGACTGCCAGTATAGAATTCTATACTCAAAGTACTGTAAAAACAAATTTCAGAGAAACAGCATCAGAGAATTAGATACTTGAGAATGTGCATTGAGAGACATAGCAAATGGAGTTCTTCAGGCAAATGGAAAATGATACCAAGCATAAACTCAAAGATGTAGGAAGGAATAAAGAGCAACTAAAAGGACAAATGTGTTGGCAAATATTAAAATACTGACTAAATGTAGCATATTCAGAGCAATCAGTAATGTCTTGTGGTGATTCAAATGTATGTATAATCAAATACATGAGGAAAAATAATCCTAAAGCCTGGAAGTGGATAATGTACTAAAAATCTAAGATTATAAGGTATTACCAAAACAGTTATACAAGTAACTATTTATATTAGGTTGTTATAAGTCAGGCAAACAAGTTAGAATTTCCAAGGTGATCATAAAAAGAGTATTAAAGAATTTATACTTAAGGACCTATGAACCAGGAAAGTCATTTTTTTAAAAAAATTGGAGCATTATAATTATACATAATAGCTGGATTAATTCCAGCAAAATCATACATGCATGGAATTGACCCACACCATTTCAGTGCCTATTCTTTCCTCTTCCCTCCACCCTCTCTCCACTCCACTCATCTCCCCTTGCTCATCAATTTACCCATCCTTGATTGGTGCTTTCCATACACACATAGAGGTGAAATTCCCTCTGGTGTCTTTATATATGCACGTTGTTATTTTGTTAAATTCATTTCCCATTTCCTCCCCTTTCCCTTCCATCCTCCCTCCTTCTCAGTCTTCCTCCACTGATCTTCCCTACATCATTATGATATTCTATCCTCCCTTCTTTCCCTTTTTTGCTCTAACTTTCACATATGAGAGAAAACATTGAAAAAAGCAATTTAATGAGTATATTTGAATAATCCAATCTAAAGATTACAATAGTAAGCATAATTCCAAAAATTATAAGTAATTTATTAATCCAAATCGATATTCCAACAAGAAGCAATGATTTTGAGACTATATAATAAAGGGTAGCCCAACTATGTACTACTTACCCAAAACATACATAAGGTAAAAAGTCACAGGATACAAGCAGATAAGTACACAAATGTTTAACTGGACATATTTATACTCATAAAAAAAAATTCAGTCAGGAAGCCTTATTATAACAACTAATACTGACAAATACCAGGAAGATATAGCATTATGAAATCTGAATGCAACCACTAGTAGCTTCAGAATATTTAAAGCAAAAATTGTTAGAACCAAAATGAGAAATTGACATTTACAACCATTTGGTAGATTTTAACAGATCCTTCTTGGTAACTGATAGAACAAACAAATCAAAGCCAGAAGGGGTGCAGAAGATTTGAACAGTATGGCTAACAAACTTAACCTAATTAATACATATAGCACCTTATACTCCTCATTCAAGTGCAAATGACACTTTACTAAAATAAAACATATGTTGGGCTATAACACAAGCCTTAACAGACTTTGGAAAACTGAAATAATTTAGAATATGTTCCCCATAGTAGAATTAAGGTAGTAATTCCCAGTTGCTTGGAAAATAAACAGTACACTTATATGTAATCCATGCATCAATGAAGAAATTACAATGGAAATCAGAAAATATTTTGAAATAAATGATAATTTAGATTTGGTGTAACACTCTTGTGGAACTTTGTGCAACAGAAGCAGTCCATATAGGAAAAGGCATATTCTTAAAATGTATGTATTAGAAAAGGACAAAGATGAAAATCAGTATTCTAAGTATCCCTCAAGAAGCCAGAACAGGAACAGCTGAATGATTATAATGAGCCTGGCAGATAAGGACCTATGAAAAGAGCATGTCAGGGAGGTAAGATAAACTCTCTGAGTCATGAATGGTATAGTATGTTTAGCAAATAGAAGTCCAGCATGACTGAATCATAGTGAATGAACAGAAATAGATATATAAAATTAGGTCTAAAAGGTAAGCTAGGACATTGTTGTGTCTATACAGTGACCTCTGCAATGATAAAGTTTGGATTATTTTGGTAAGTATAAATCAGTGATGGTTAATAGCAAATGAGTAGCAGTATTTAAAGCTTAAGAAGATCACTGGCTACTACATGTAGCAGTGTTTCTAGAGAAATAAGAATGGAAATAGGGAGAACTGTTAGGAGCCATTTTAATACTTTAAGCAAGATGTGATAGTGGCTTACCTTTGGATTCCTTATCAACAGCAGAAAGTACTCGTGGATGTACTGTGTTTGCATTGTGTGGGGAGGTATGGTAGCAATAGCAATAGTATTTTTTGAAGGGTTTTGGAGGATAACTTAAGGGAAATAAGAATCAAGAATAATGCTAAGACTTTAGATTGGGCAAATGGTAGTTCTATAAGATAGGGATGTTCAGAGGAAATAGAGTAAAACTCCCAAACTTTTGGAGCTATGTTAGTTTCATCATCAGATATCTAGGGATCCTGTCATGGTGGGGTTATATATACAAGTTTAGAGTTCTCAGAGAAGAGACCAAGGTTGGGGACATAAATATTTTTAGTCATATGAGACATGGGACTAGATAGAGTATTCAAAGGAAGAATGCAGATTGAAAACAGGAAGAATGTGGAGCTCTGTCTCATTCCAATATGTTGAGGTCAAGGAGAGGAAGGGCTCCAGCAAAGGAGAGGTAGGAAGAAACACAGGGGAATGGAGTATCTCAGACACCACGGAAAGTTTCAAGTCACCTAGGAAAATGAAGACAAAATATTTCTCATTGATTTTTTAACTATGTGGTGGATTGTGGTGACTTCAATAGGAGCAGTATCAATGAAAACATAGAAACTCTTGCAGAGCAAGCTGAAGACAAAATGTGTAGTGAGGAAGTTGAAATAATACAAATTTGAAGGAGTCTTACTCCATAGGTAATTACAAAAATGGGTAGTTAAAGAAGACATTAGTCAGGGATAAATCTAAGAAATATAATAAGGGATATGCATTCATGCATGTGACTAGTTTAAATAGTTATTTCACCTTAGCTATTCATAGTTTGATGTAAATACCAGTTTCTGGAATGAACAAGTGAATGAAAAGCAAAATAATAAAGACAACATTGAGGGCTATTTTTTCATCCTCTCACTTTAAGATATAGGTTATATATACTTTACTGTGCATGGTAAGCTTGTGCCAGATCACCTTAGAACAGGTAAAAAATTCTTCCCTAGTTCTGAAGACTTCACCATAGTAAGGTCTCACCTCCAACCTTCAAGTAAAATGGGGATGCAGGATATGGATCTCAGCCACTTTTATTTTTCCAAAGAATAATTTCCGTAAAAAAAATCTATTGTCTCATTTTCTTCACCTCTTACTTTTCTATGTATTATCTGTAAAAATTAAGCAATGAAATTCACATGAAATGGATTGTGATAGACCTGTTTTTATGTTACAATCTGCAGTTGGACATTGATTTTAATATTTTGTAATAAATTAAGGAGTTTGATATTTGATTTATTCTATCAATTTGTAACTTATGGTACAATAACATTTAGGGATACAGAATGTCTTGATGCTTAGTCCAACATTATTATTAGACATAACATTTAAAATCTACATAAAAGTGTAATTTTTAGTTCATTATAAATGTTTTCTACTTAGTAACTTGTGGATATTTGACATATTTTGTAAACTTGGAAATTTTTGCTCAAATATCCTGTATCAAGTAGACCAAGGATAATGCTGTAAGTAGGCATTTTGTTTGTAGTTTCTAAAAATTAGAGAATATCCTCCATAGGTGTGTTGAGAAAATTCCTTGAAAATGAGTTTGCATACATAAAAAACAAAATTTTTTTTTTATTTGTTTTTTTTTTTTTTTATTGTAAACAAATGGGATATATGTTGTTTCTCTGTTTGTACATGGCGTAAAGGCATACCATTTGTGTAATCATAAATTTACATAGAGTAATGTTGTTTGATTCATTCTGTTATTTTTTCCCTTCCCCCCACCCCTCCCACCCCTCTTTACCCTCTATACAGTAGTTCCTTCCTCCATACTTGCCCCCCTCCCTAACGATCTCAAAAAGCCAAAGGACGAATGATATCGCTAATTAGTGGAGGATGACACATAATGGGGGGGAGGGAAGGGTTAGAGTTAGGGTTAGGGAGGGGGGCAAAAAACAAAATTAAACAGCTTCTTTTCTTCTGTGGAACTTCTCAAACTCTTTAATAGTCTAATGTTATTTGTGTGTCTCTAAACAAGATTTAAAGTATAAAAGGAACACTCATGACTAATGGATCCTTTCCTTCCCCTAATAAATGTGAACATCTATTACTAGTTTCCTGTAATTCAGTTTGGGGGATTGCAACACAGGAGATGTTCAAATCTTGTCTGAATTATAATCCCATCGCTAGTTTATCACAACTGTGTTACTGAGGTGACTTCAAGGTACAGGTTGAGCATCCCTGATCCAAAAATCTGAAATTCACCAAAATCTGAAAGTTTTTGAGTATAACGCAACAAGTAAATTCTACCCAAACATTTCAAAATCTAAAAAACACACACACACACACACACACACACACACACACACACACACACACACAAAACTCCTAAATTAAATTTGAAATCCTTCTGGCCCCAGGTATTTCTGATAAGGGATATTCAACCTGGACATGTTGTACAACTGCTTTTCCACTTATTAAATCTGAACTGCATTAAAAAATAAAAATCACAAAAATTGAGCCAATGTATATTACTATGGATTTATCTTCAGCCTCAGTTTTGACCATTCTTTTAGTATGCTCTCTACAGCAGCCATCTCTTAACTTACATTGTGTTTTTTTGGTTGTTTGGTTGTTTGGAGCTTCTACCCCAGTAACTTTCTATATCTCTCTGAAAAGATAAACATTTATCTTAATTAAAAAAGAAAATAAGTAAAAATAAATAAAAATTTTAAAAAAGAAAATAAGTATGAACTCTCAACTTCTCATCTTCATGTCATTCATGTCATTTCCTATAGTCTCAGAGGAAATATCCCTGCTCCAAATGAGGGCTATTCCATCTGCTCCTGCTCTCAGCCATTTCCAAACAGTCTATAGATCTGCTGTGTACCAAAAGCACCTGTAGAGTTATTTAAAATTACAAATTCTGAAGCCCTCCTAAGAGGATCTGATTCAGTAGTTCTGTGAAGGGACCAAGAGTCTGTTTTTTAAAACTTCTGATCTTAGCCTACTACTTAGATGCAGCTGCTTGGCTCTTTGAGTCTCTTGTCTTCAGCCCACCTACTTTCACTCCAGCCTCTACCATGTCCATCACAGTGACCCAGAAGTCCTGCAAGATGTCCACCTCTGGCCCCCAGGCCTTCATCAGCCACTCATAACTGAGTGGACCAGGGATGCCACATCAGTTCCTCCAGCTTCTCCTGGATGGGCAGCAGCAGCAGCTTCCAGAGGAGTCAGACTCCAGTATAGATCTAAGCAGCAGCTATGGGAGGGCTGGTGGTGTGTGTGTGTGTGTGGCGGGTGGTAGGGGGGATCACAGCAATCACTGTAAACCACAGCCTGCTGAGCCCCTCAAGTCGTGGGTGAACCCCAGCATCCAGGCCGTGCATACTCAGGAGATTGAGCAGATCAAGACCCTCAGCAAGAAGTTTGCCTTCTTCATCGACAATGTCAGGTTCCTGGAGCAGCAGAACAAAATGCTGGAGACCAGATGGATCCTCCTGTAGCAACAGAACACTGCTCACAGCAACATGGGCAACGTGTTTGAGAGCTACATCAACAATATTCGGTGGCAGCTGGAGTCATTGGGCCAGGAGAAGCTGAAGCTGGAAAAGCTGAAGCTGGAGTCAGAGCTCGGCAACATGCAGGGGCTGGTGGAGGATTTCAAGAATAAGTATAAGGATGAGATCAATAAGAGTACGGAGAAGGACAGTGAATTTGCCCTCATCAAGAAGCACGTGGATGAAGCTTACATGAACAAAGTTGAGCTGGAGTCTCTCCTGGAAGGGCTGACTGATGAGATCAACTTCCACAGGCAACGGTATGAAGAGGAGATCCGTGAACTGCAGTCCCAGATCTCCGACACGTCTGTGGTGCTGTCCATGGACAACAACTGCTCCTTGGACATGGGTATGCTGCATCATCGCTGAGGTCTGTGCCCAGTATAAAGAGATTGCCAACCGCAGCCAGGCTGAGGCCGAGAGAGTGTAACAGATCAAGTATGAGGAGCTGAAGACACTGACTTGTGAAGCACGAGGATGATTTGTGCTGCATCCAGACAGAGATCTCTGAAATGAACTGCAACATTAGCCGCCTCTAGTTGAAGATTGAGGCCCTCAGGTCAGAGGGCATCCCTGGAGGTCGCCATCACGGATACTGTGCAGCATGGGGAGCCGGCCATTAAGGATACCAAAGCCAGGGTGAAGGCTGCCCTGCAGCTGGCCAAGCAGGACATGGCACAGCAGCTACACAAGTACCAGGAGCTCACGAACGTCAAGCTGGCCCTGGACATCGAGATTGCCACCTACCATGCAAGCCTCTGGAGGGCGAAGAGAGCCAGCTGGAGTCTGGGATGTCTACGAACATGAGTATCCAAACAAAGACCACAAATGACTACTCAGGAGGCTTGAGCACATCCTACGGGGGCTTCTCCAGCCCTGGCCTCAGCTATGGCCTAAGCTCCTTCCAGCCCAGCTTCAGTTCTGCCAGGACTCTAGCTTCTTCACCCTCACCAAGGCTGTGGTTGTGAAGATTGATACCCCTGATGGGAAGCTGGTGTCTGAGTCCTCTAATGTCCTGCCCAAGTGAACAGCCTCCTGCCTCCTGCTACTGCTCCAGAACCTGTGGGGAAGGTAGCTGTAAGAGGGGAGCATGGGAAACAAGAGACCCCACTGAGGCTCAGACCTAGCCCTCACCCACCCCCTCTTGCCCATGCCCTCAACCCCAAACTAGTTCATTTGTTTTTTTCCAAAATGAAGCCTTGGGTGACTCTGCCAACCAGAAAAAAAAAAATTCTGATCCCATTGATTCCATTTTTTTTTTTAAGTCCATTGATGTGAAGGATTTTGTTTTATTAGTTATTTTTTTAAATTATATGGCAGGGTACATGTTTTTTAATTTTGATTAATTTGAATAAATCTCTTTCTTTTATGGATTGTACTTTTGGAACTCTTGGAACACTGCCTAACCCTGGGTCATGAAGATGATTTATTATGTCTTATAAAAATATTATAGTTTTATATTTTAAATTTAGTTCTATTTTGAGGTAATGTACAACATATAAGACAGGTTGAAGGTGGAACTGCAAGCTCTCACACTTCAAAGGGATGCATTGTCCTGCCTGGATATGAGGGGATTCATGGCTCACAGCTTGTTTCCTCATTGCCCGGGTCAACAAGGATAGAATCATTTCTTCAAAAACGCAAGACCCTGGCACCAGCTCCTTTCATCTATCCTCGTACCTGCACTCCTGACCCACTGCATATCTTGAATGTGGTTTGTAAGTGGACAGCACTTCCACTTCCAATACCCTTCAATAGGGGTTGAAGGGTATTTTTGTTTTGTTTTGTTTGTTTTTGTTTTTTGGCATATAGCTGTCCCATTATTCTTACACCATTTGTTTAAAGGGTTAACTTTCTCAAATGAATTGTTTTATAGCTTTATCAGTACACAATTTGCCATATTTGTATGGGTTTACTGCTAGACTAGCAAATTTGTGGTCTAAATGTCTCGTCCTTCAGCAATACTATACTGTCTTGTTTACTGTAGCTTTGTAGTAAATCTTTAAGTTCTATAGTGTGACTATTCCAATTAATTTTTTCAAACTTATTTTAGGTATTCCACTTTCTTCATGAATTTTAAAATACTTCTACAAAATATTCATTCTTTCGATAGAATAATTGACATCTTTACTATTTTTTTGTTACAAACAGCGTATTTCTCCAGTTTTTATTTTTAATACATATTTTATGATTTTAATCATACAGATCTTGAGTACCTATTTTGTTATATTTACACTTAAATAGTTGATGTTTTGGCAGGATTACAAATAGTATTGTTTTTAATTTAGGTCTCCATTTATACATTGTTAATAAATAGAAAAACAATGTTATGGTATATTGTATATCCTGTATCTTTGAGCAACTCACTTATTAGTTCTGTGGTTGCTTCCCCCCACCACCACCACCATGACAGTTGCTTTTCTAAAGATTCCTTGGGATTCTTATGTAGATAGTCTTGTCATTTACAAATAGAGACCTTTTAATTTTTTCCTTTCCAATATGTATGCCTTTTATTTGCTTTTCTTTCCATGTTGCTCTAGCTGGAACAAAAGCAGACGTCATTGCCTTTTTTCCAGTCTTCAGGGAAAGTATTTATCCTTTCACCCTTAAGTACGTTTCAAGCTCTGGTCTTTGTAGATATCTTTTATCATAATGAGTAAGTTCTATTCTCTCACTAGTTTGCTAAAATATTTATCATGAATAGATGTTGAATTCAGCTAAAGGCGTTTCCAGCATCAGTTGAGCAAAGAAGTAATTTGAATTTATGAACTTGAAATTGGATTCTAAGTAGTTTACAGTTTACTGAAGAAATTGAAAAAGTTGTCTTCAACTTAACTGCATATAATAGGTAGAATTATGTTCCCCAAAATGTATGTTCAAGTCTTAATTCCTGTACCTATGAAATAACCCTGTTTGGAAATAGGGTCTTTGCAGACATACGTAATCAAGTTAAAATGAGATTATTCTGGATTAGGCTAAACTGTAATTCAATGAACAGTGTCCTTATAAGAGGGACATTTGGACACAACCACAGAAGGCACAGGAAAGAAAGCCATGTGACAATGGATGCAGAGATTGCAGTGATATGTCCAAGGAATGCTGAGGGTTGTTGGCAACTGCACAAAGCCAGGAAAAGGCCATGGAACAGATTTTCCTCTTAGAGCTTCCAGAAAGAACCAGCCTTTCCAACACCTTGATTTTGAACATCTGGCATTTGGAAATATAAGAGAAGAAATTCCTATTTTCTTAAGCCACTTAATTTGTGGTATTTTGTTCCTGCAACCCTAGGAAACCAATACACTGCCCTTGCCCTTTTCCTGATAGCATTTCTTTGAGTTCTAAAATAACCCTTTTAAAATAAATGGTTATTTTATTTCATTTTTATTTGCTGTTTGGGTATTTGTTGCAGCCTACAACGCAGGTGAACCATTCTTTTTTTTCTTCCTTGGGTTCGTGTGGCTTTATCAATGATCATCATGTAGATTTCGAGAAAAGCATATAAATTTCTTAACTTTGATGTGTTTCCAATTTAAGGATTTCTTCTCCCCCCTTCATATTTTGAAAATGTTATTTTCTGGTGACCAATCTTTTAATATCTTCCATAGTGAGCAGCGGTGTGAGCCACAATTGGCACATGTTTAAGAAGGCTATCTTCTTCTTTCATTTCTAAAAAATAAAATATATCATTAATTTTCCCCATTTTCTAGAAATTGAAAAGTGACCAAAAATTTTCATTATTGAAAACTTCAATATTACAGGTAAGAAAATCACACCCTTTCTCAAAGTACAGTGTGCAAAGTGTGCAAGATATTGAGTATGTAAGATGTCATAAGTTTATTTAGTAGAAATTTATAGATTGAATGGAAACTGCCAAAACTTACATTTGCTTTTGTCTTCAGAAAATCCACAAAAATAAGAAAAGTCTACTTTGAATTTGAAAAAGGTATCAAAAGTCATTTTTTGTCTTCCAGAGTTTTATTAAAACCTAAGTAGAAATCAACAGGATTGTTTAAAACTCCATTTTCCATACTTGATAGGCAAAGGGTACATTTTTTTGTTGCTGCAATTTGACACATCATTTGATGGACTATGAAAAGCAGGATTAGGGTTCAGTGTTGATGTAATCAGCTGTATAGTGTTGTGTCAATTTGTTTCCTATCAGAGTTTCCTTTGTTGTTGATTATCTAGCAAGACATTTTTTTGCAACCTGAGTAAAGATATCTACTCAGTTTCATAGAACTATCAAGGAAATTACATAACAATGTTTGTTCCCTGCAAAATGCACAACCTAATTCAGTAGCTCCAATAATTGTGTCATTTTGAGAGAGAAAACAAAACAACAAAATAACAGACTTTGATTTAGAAAACTTGCCTGCCTCATTATAAACTTGTGAGAATCAATCTTTGTTCATGCTTTCACACATCCCTTTCAGTAGTCCCAATCCCAAATTCTTTTTGGAATCATTTTTAGGATATTTTGTTCTAGTTATATATCTCCCTAAACCAAACCACTTGTGTCCTTTCTTCTTGCCTTCTTTTCTGGTGATGTCTGAATTATGCTGGAATTCCTGTTGTTATCATTCTCATTTTCATTATCTGAAATTAGAAAACATATCATGGTAATCACAATTTTAAAAATTAAACCTGTTTGAAACACAACAGTTCATCCACAGAGAAAGTCAAAGATAAATTGTTAACTCTCACATTTATAGTGTACTTAAGGTGACATTAGGAATGATGCAACAAGGAGTGACCCATTATTGTGAACCATAAATTGTGGTTGCTAACATTAGTGCTGGGGGGGGGGGGCGGGAAGTAGCACTGCAAAAGTTCAAATATGCTATATGCACGGACACTAAAACCAGTGTTGTTTTTAACCCTGTGATTTGTACCGTCATATAGATTTATACTTTTTCCCCCAACATCTGCCTCCATTGCCAAAAACTGGGACTCTACATCCCATGAAGGTATTTCCAAGACTGGTTTGTCGCCTTCTGAACAATTGATGTTGTAAAGTACAGTGAGCTTTTGAAAAAGAGGCGAAGATTATTATTAGTGAAATGGAAAGTAGGCATGCTCTGAAGATTTGTGTATGAAGGAGTGGCAATATATGATATAATAATATGAAATGAATAAAGTAATCTGATGGGTTTTAATGCAATTACTCAGGCATAGGAGGGCAGGAAAGACTGATTTGGTGCCTATTATTGTATGAATGAAGTAAAGTATATTGGGACTTCCTTGAGTAACAACAGTAGGAATAGAGAATGAGGTACGATATTTTTAGATAAGTAGCAAGACTTCACTTACTGGGTATGAGACAGGAAGGGGAGGTTTATGATGACACTGACAAAGTGACATTGAGAAGTTTATGTGGTTTGTTGAAACAACTGAGTTTAATTTAGAAAATGTCAACTTCAAAGCATAACATATGCTTAGTATTTGAAGCTACTGGTACTGCAACTCATGATACAGATAGTACAAAGCTCAGTGATCACTTTGTGGTACCAGTATTAATTTCTTAAGGAGTCAGTATTATGATGCAAATGATGGAGTATTTGTTACTTGTACAGAAATAAAACAAATACAACTTTTGAAAGTTTCAGTGAATAATACAGATGGAAACAATGTAATGGAAGCTGTTTTTGCCATGATTCCCTAAGCTCTGGAAGGTCCTATTAGAATTTGGAAAAAAGCTAACATCTGTCCAGTTAATGATTGTACCTTGGAGAAATTTGCCAGTCTGCCTAATGAAGAAACTGCTTACTACTCACTGCTTCTCATCATCACTATTCCAAATCTTCCTGTCTTCAAATATGCTGAAAGAATCTATGTCATCTGATATGAATAGACATGAGAGATGCATAGTTCAGAGAAATGATTGCTTCATGGAAAAGACCACATTTTTTTCCAGCTATAATTACATTATGTGAGTTTACTCATTTAATTGACTCATGAAAATGTATAGAATCTGACTTATACCTATGATATGTTCAAATATGACCACGTACTTAAAAACAACAGTATATGATGCTATCACTAAAACTTTACCTTTTTGATTTTTATTAGTGTTTATTTTGACGTAATTATACAAGAATGGAATATAATTTGCTCCAATTCATTACTTCCCCTTTCCCTCCCCTTTATGCTCCCCCGTCCCCTTTCCTTTACTGGTGAAAGATGACAATTTTAATTGAATTTGTTTATTGAAAGGAGAGGAACTTTTCAAAACAAGGAGAATCAAAGATATTTTGAAGGAATGATCAAAAAAAGACAATACAGTAGATAAAAAATATAGCAGGTGATTTGAATAACAAAATGATCAGGGAAAAAATCTAATTAGTGATTTAGAACAGCAAAGGAAAAAACAGTAGTAAAAAATTCAAGAAAATTAAGTGAAATGAAAATGTAATATGTAGAAGACAGATCTAAGTTTAGAAGCAAATTAAAAGAAACCACACTCAAAGCAGCAATAGAAGAAAACTCACTTGTGCTGAAGAAAACCGAGTTATTAAAATAAGTACATTTTTTAAAATTATATATTGCTTATGCAAATTTATATAAACATTATAAATTTATAGACATAGCTAGGTAAAATATCTTTATACCAATAATAAAGAGAAACTGTTATACCTCTATAACCTTTCTCATGAAATTGCATGAAACTGATTATTTGCAAAAGAAAGAGCTTTACACTGGTATCACATTCTTACCTGCAATAATGGAAAGCAAAATAGTGCCACTTTGTAAATTTGAGAGGAAAATACTTAAATTTAGGGCTCCTGTATGTAGACAAAATATCATGTATATAGGATAACAAAACAAAGACTTGTTTTTTAACAAGTAAGAATTTAAAAATACCTATTCAGACAACACAAGAAACACAACTTCAAACTTGCAGAAAACCAGTGAAGGCACCTAACTGTTGTAATTAATGCTGCATATTAAGAGAAACCACAAGAAGGTAAAAGGTTTGCTTGTCTAATATTCTTGAATTTGATATGAACCAACACGTAGTTCTTGTTATTGACAGAATCCCAGTTTGTGTATACATTATTTACATTCCTCTCTGTTTTGTTGAGAAAAGAGACATTTTAACCATTTTTGTAAGGTTATTGATTTAATTTCATGTTATTTGGTTGCGTGAAGTTGCCCTTAACCACTAAGAATCATCAAGATTTTTGCACAGACTTATACATGTCTAGGATTCTTATATCAAGGCAGTTATGGTCTATTTTCCTACCTTTACCCCACCACCACCCAACACTTATTTACATATTAATTAGCATTATTTTAGATAACTACTCCATAATACTTAAGGATAGGATTTCCTTTTTTTGATAGAACCCAGGAAGTAATTTCTAGATATATAATGCTGGTTTATCAAAGATGAAATTAAAATTGTCCTTCAGTCTGAGGCCCTGCGTACAGTTTTAATCATATTGTACAATATCTATTCTATATTAGAAATACCTAGTTGACAGCTTGTACTTCTCGAAATTCATGTTGTTATGTATACAAATTGAATTTCTATATGTGAAGTTAGTGAGCCTTTTTCTGTTACTCCAAAATAAAGGCAATTATTTATTTTTTATCAATTCCTGTACAATTTGAGCTAATTGTTCAAGATGGATACTTTATATTTTAAGGCTGGAATCACCAGCAGCCCTGCAGTAAACTAGACAAAGCATTGACTTTTAAATAGAGATTTTAAAAGGAACTGTTTTCTTTTGGAACTACAATTAGAATTGTTAATATTCACCCATAAACCATTATTATGTGTACATTGTTGCTATTTTGATAAGGAATTTTATTTATTTTTATGCCAGGTTATATTGTGAAAACACATTTAGTCTTTTTGAGTTTTATCAATCTTGTTATGCTTATCCTTGGAACATTTTTTGCATATTTGAGGTTTGTAGTAGAAGAGATTACTGTTAAAACAATCAAAAACAAATAAGTATTATTTTTACATAATAAATTTATTGGAATATATACTGGGAGTAAGCTTTGAGGTTGTAAACAACTAAGGTAGTGTAATTTGCCTTTGTATATGTAATGTGAGATAGTAATGTAATTCATATATTAAAGCAAAAATTGTTAATAGCAGGTTAACAGTATAAATAAATAAATAAACAAACAAACAAACAAACAAACCAGTTCATCTTCTTGGGGAATTAACTTGGAGAAGCACAATAACCAAAAGAAAATTGAAACAGATCTCCAAAGAGAGGGACATTGTATAAAAATAAGTGAAAGTATTTGTGTTGCTTAAGTAAAATATCTGAGGTAATATATAAAGAAAAAGATTTATTTGGCCCACAATTCTGTTCTGGTTTTGGGAGATTCCAGGTAACATGGCACCAGCATTTGGCAAGGGTCTCATGACTGTATCACCACATGGTGAAGAAACAGAAAGAGAACAGACTACTCAATACTTGAAGGGGCCAATCTTTAAGTATTAAGGAGTCCTTGCTTAATAATAACCCACTTCACAGGAACTAAGCCAATCCAGTGAGAAGTACATTAATCTCTTCTGAGGGTAGCCTCTCTCACATTTCTTAAAGACTTCTATCAGGGACCAAGCTTTAAGCACATGAAACTGTGAGGAACACATTCAAACCATATTGAAATCATAGTAGTAGCATATCTCAAAATGTATAAATCTAAAACAGTGATCGTTTTAGTTGTGATGTATAAGAAAGAGTATGCAAAATACAGTATGTACAATAAGAAAAAATTCAAAAGATGGCATAGAACTACAATTTTAAAATATTCCAAATAAACTTAATAGATCGGAACTATGGATGGAGGAGGTTTTTTAAAAATCTTGGTTTTGCTTTCAAAATTTTTCCTTTATTTATTAGACATATCAATTATAAGACTGTTTAAAACTGGAATTAGTGTCTTGAATAAGAGACTGAGTAAAGCCAAGTTGTTTATTTCAGTTAAAAGAACAGATTTTCCTATTCATAGGGACACATGTGCTGGGTCAACCTACCTTAAGTAAGTCCTGTCTTTAATATGTGACATTACCCACTTATGACTTATAAATTTTATTTTTATAGTCATAGTAATGTGAACATTAATATTGCAAGGATTTTGGTATAATTAAACAGACATCTAAATTGATACAATAAAGATAGGAAAAAAAATTGGGGGAAGTTGGGGGAAGCTCCTTTTTAAGGAGCTAGCCCCTCAGATATCATAACTGAAACCAATAGGTTATTTCTACAATTCATGATTCTGATAATAAGGATATAAGCATATGCTGAGACGTATAAGCAGTTATTTCTGGGAGCTAGACATGGTTGATAGACATGGTGGGAACAAAAACTGATCTTTTTGACTGTAGGTCTTTCAAGAATTTTAAATTTTTTTATTAGTGCATTATGGGTCCACATAATAGTGGATTTCATTGCCATATAGTAATACATGTACATAATATGATTTAATCAATTTCCGTTCACCTATCCCTCTCTCTTCCCTCCCCCTTTTCCCTATTCTTCACTCTACTGGTCTCCCTTTTATTTTTATGAGGTCCCTTCTTAAAAGTACTTTTTTCTGACTTCCATATATGAGAGCGAATATACACCCTTGACTTTTTGAGTCTGACTTACTTTGCTATCTTACTGATTTTAAAGTATCTATATTTATTGAAAATGCTTAATGAAATATTATATGATACATTCTGTGAATACAAAGAAACAAAGGATAAGAATTTGACATCTACTGGAGAGACACGTGTACACAAAAATCCAGATAAAATTAGATGAATGCTATACTAGATTTCTGTACAAGGTAAAATGAAGCTTAGGAAAACAGTGCAAAAGACTTAGCCATGAGAATGTTTCGATCTGTCATGATCAAGACTGAAGAGACATGATGAACTGTTGGCACATGTTTTATAGAAGAAAATGCAAGTGTTTATCCCAAGTAATTAAGCCATCTCATCAAGTTCTTAATTTGAAATGCATTGAAATTGGTGTGAAAAGGGCATATCTCAGGTACTGCCTGTTGAAAACACCTATTTGAGTCCTGTTCTAGGGTAGGCCCATGTATATTTTTAAACGTAAAGAAAAAAAAAATGGCAGAATTTAGAGCAACTGAGTATAGTAGTCAGACAGATGTTCAGTATATATCGGTACTAGTTTTTTGCAGAGGGGAGAGGATGTAAATTTCTTGGCTTATTTTTAAACACCAGTGAACTTAGGAACTGTGTCTTCAAAATGGATTTGACTTCTGCCTTCCCTGTTTAACTCACACTGGATACAATGATGAGCACAGCAGCCCACTTCTTTCAGTAGTAGCCATGCCTGCCTGTACAGCTGTGATGTGGTAGGTTTGTAAGATGGTAACTATAGCCCGTTTGCATTCCACATAGAAGAGGAAAGTATGATCTGCTGCTGTGTTGCTTGTGTACTTCCCACATATGCCTTGTGATGATGGGAAAGACAGCTGCCCAGTGTCAAGGCAGAAGATATTTGCTCTTGCTGCTCCTATCCTGAGAAACTAGGTCTTTTCTTAGAATTGAGAAATCAGAATAATTCTGTGGCCTAATAGAGATTTTCAAACCTCAAGGCTAACAGATTTTTCCTCTATTTGCACATTTTGTTAGCTCCCATACATCAGGGGATTCCCTGTAAATTACAGAAACTTAAATATTACAAATTCTCATGGGACGTTAGTTTCATAGAGATGAATAAGTTTTTTGGGGTGGTGGTGATGTACTTATCATTCTTGTTTTGTAAATATTGAAATTCTTGCTTTAGCAACCACAATTACATAGAATAAGGTGAGAGTTTCTAACTAATTTTTTTTCGTATCAGACATCCATATTACCCAAATGGCAACCTAAATAATATTGCTTTAGAAAGTTCATCTTTGTTCATTATTTTTTATTACAGCCTCTTGTGGTGAAATGGTTTATTTACATGTTATTTAAAGTTTCTGTTCATATTAATTGTCCTGTTGCCTAACTGAAGCGCTCAGAACTAATAATCAGTAGGCTTTTCTATTTAATGCTAGAAGAACAAGCTGCTTATGATGACCCAACAGAGACATGAGGAAGGTTTGTGAAAGGGGTGTATTCATCCAGCTCTAATCCTTGTTTTCAGAAAGGCAGCGTCTTTAAGTGTTCTCTAATTAGTGAATAGATATGGTTGTAAATTCTCGTAGACACCTCTTTCATAGAACAGAGATGGTTTGCATGGCCTGTTTAAATCTTCATTTTACATTCATGTAAATGAAGCTTTTTAAATTTTTTATTGGTGCATTGTAATTATACATAATAGTGGGATTCATTGTGACATACTGATACATGCACATAATATGATATTATCAGTTTAATTCCCCAGTTCCTCCCCTTTATGTTGCATAAGTAAAGTTTTAATATGAGTATTTAAAACAGGAAATAGTCAAAAAAAAATCACTGCTATTTTATTTTTATGATTCATTATTTTCTTGACATCTTCATAATTAGAAACTTAAATGTTGTGTATCATAAAGTGATTCAACAAAATAAAATGTTTTTCCTTTTTGTTTTACTGCTTACTTATTTGTTTTGCTGATCTCTTTGTATACATGAAATGTTTACTGCTCAGAGGTAAATTCTTTTTGCGTTTGGTTAAATTGCTTCTACCAGTCACCTAGGAAATATAAGCTAGGGAACAAGACACTGATATTTAGGCATACCAAGAGAAAATATATTGCTTCAGTGAACTGAATATAAAACATGATCAGTGAAAACACCTGGAAATCAAAAAGAACAGATTTTAGTTATGCTTCTCTTTTTCAAAGAACTTAAGTGCTTAGCTATTATTGTTAGTTCTAGAGAAGTGAGTTGGCAGTGACATTTGAAATATGATAAATAAAAGCGTACAGAATGTCTGCTTCTGCTTTTAGCACTTGTCTGATTCCTTCTTCAGAAATTGCATAATGGAAACTACCGTAAAGTTAATGCAACTCTAATACACCAACCTTACTTGTAGTAATAAATGTATTCTCTATTACCGTATAATGATAAAGCCACACTTATTGAAACTGCCAAAGTTATTGAAAGAGAGGGATAGGAGCTTTTTGCTGTTATCACCTGTATTATTAATTGGAGATAATTACTACAGAGCAGCTGGCTGTTGGTTTTAGGGAGCATCAATTGTTCTTCTCACCCAGCTGTTAACTAATAAGGATAGTCAACACATCTGTTTCAACAGCTGGTAATTAACAAAAGCCTAATTGCTGCAACTCTTTTAACATCCAATCTGCAAAAAAGAAGGGATGTAGAAGAATATTATTTACTTTGTGCTTTGCACTTTCTGAGACCAGTTTCTCTTTTTTTCTCTCCCCCTCCCCACTTTTTCTCTTACTTTGAACACCACTGCCTTTGTATGAAGCATTGAATGGCAGGAGAACACAATATGGTAATCCAGAGCTTAACTTTTTCAGATCTTTGTTGGTGTTTCTTATTGCAACATTTCTTTGCTAACTTGCAAGATAAAATGGATCAAAAGCATTTTGAGTAGTTCCATACAACAGTTAAAATCCGCAGCAGTGTGCCCTAGGCTGTGTTGCTGTTGTCTGAAGCATCCAAAAGGAAACAGGGAATTCTTTTTTCTTATGCTTTTCACATGCTTAGGCACAACTCCCAAATAATTTCCACATTCAAATGCGTAATTTTTGTTTAAATTTCTGCTATATTGATTAACGTGAATGAAGTCAGATATAGCAAGCCTTCTTCCATTGGTTAAAAGCTATTTAAGCTATCATCTCTGGAAGAGTTTAGCTTACTTTTTTAAATGTCTATTTGTCAACTCAAAAGTATTTAAGAAAACTTTTGGCATATTTATGAAATCTTGCTTGGTCTGATTTTCTTTAAAATGTGATTTGATCTTTTTAAAAAGTTCTTTTAATTCAGATATCTTTGATTACAAGTTGCTTTTTATAATAAATGAATAAGAAATTTATGGGCTTGTACTTAAGATACCTGAATTGAACTATTTCAGAGATGAAAGACTTATAAATTAATAGCTCTTATTTGAATAATTTCAGTAGTCTTAATTGTAAACTATTTCAGTCAGAAATATATTTCATACAACTTTGCTTATAGAGCTTAATGTTTATGCTTTTTATAGTTTTGTGTTTGCTAGTTACATATAACGCATACATGTCAAAATTGCTTATTTGTCTCTTTTAAAAATTGGCATGTAAGATGTATTTGATTGAAATGTTTTCCTATAAGAATATATTTTTTCAGTTATGCCTAATTTGTTCAGTAGGTGTTTTCATAATCATATATTCTTTAAAGCCTATATACATAAAATATTTTTGATGGATCAAAAATGTGTTCAGTAATTAGTGATCATATAATCATACGGATTTTGCTTTTACCACATTCATAAAAATTTTAGAATAATGTTATGGTTAATTTGCTAGTGATTATGGTTCTTATTTAATATGAGCATCCGAAACATTCCTTAGCTAAAATTATAGTCATATTTACTTGATTAAACTTGTTTCACTAACTTTTCAGTTGGCAATATTTCTATGCAAGCAGTTCTTAAATTGATGTCAAAAGGTATAGAAGAAATTCTACCCAAGTGCTTGCCATGGACTGAACTGCAGATTGCATAATTTCAAAACTTTTTGCTGGCAGGACAAGTTTGGTTCAGCAGGTGTTCAGGTGATGAAGTGTACTATAGATGTAATGAAAAAACATACATGATCCTGAACAAATAAACAAAATACTTCTGTCTAAAATTCTAACTAAATACAAGGGCACTGGCATGTAGAGAAATGTTTACGACTCAAGTGAAAAGGAGGGGAATATTGTCATTTTGGGAAATGTTTGCTTCTTGAGTTTAAATAAGAATTTAATTTTCTCTGTGTGCTCATGTTCTTACGTAGTACCAGAGAGCTTAGTGAAAGGAATGTATTCTACCATATGAAAGGAGAGTGGACTTTTTGAGAAAGCCACATGCTAAGCAACTTTATGCCACTGAGCTATACCCCAGCATAGGAACCCATGTCTGGCTGAAACATTTAGTGTTTTCTTTCATATAATTTTTTTTTTCTTGAAGAAATGACCTCAAAAACAGTATAGCATGGTAGATGGAAATTTGATCATTTAATGTGTTTTCTGAAGACCATAAATACTACATAATTAATCTTTTATCTAGGCGTTAAAAGAAGCAGGTCTTACCAAATGAAAAATAGAGTATTAATGAAGTCAGTGTGCTAGTTAGTGGTTTTGTACCTATCAGGAAGTGACTTTCAGAAGTGTAGAAAGGAAATCTTTGGGGCCAGACATGTGATACCTAACTAGCAACAAATTTAAGGCCATGGTAGTATTTTTTGAGATAGAGTTCATTCAACTTAGAAGATACAAGGAAAAGATAAGCCCTCTACAGTCTAAATTCATGCACAAAGAAGTGGTTCAAGACAAAATTTTCACATCTTGGCTTAATAAGTAAGTTACATTGGACACTAAAAGTGAAAAGCAAACTACACATCTTGAGGAGGTTGATATCTACAGTATATAAGGGGGTCCAAAAACTTAACAGCCAACAAAGTAAATAAATAACTGAATTTTAAAATGAGCAGTAGACCTAAATTGACATTTCTCAAAAGACAGACAAATGGCCATCAGGTATATACAAAACAAAACAAAACAAAACAAAACAAAAAACTCAAGTTTTACTGATCATCAGAAAAATGCAAATCAAAAACCACATGAGAGGTTACCTCATCCCATTAAAAATGGCTATTATTCAGGGAACTGAAATGGAGTAAACCAAATTCCATGCATTTATAATTTTGTCAAAACGAATCCAACTATTACATGTAATTATAATGCTCTAATAAAAGAAAAAATGAATAAATAAATCACACATACATACAAAAAAGTGGCTATTATTTAAAATACTGAATATATGTGGGGTGTCTTCTTTCATCACAATGAATTTGCCATCCTATTGCCCCTGGCCTCCATGTTTTCTTAAATGAAATCTGCTGTTAATCTTATTAAGGATTCCTTGTACATGATGTGTCATTTATTTTTTGCTGCTTTCACAATTTCTTTTTTGCCTTTGACTGCTAATATAGAAACATATATTTTAGTATTTAGTGTCTTTAGGAAGCCAAAGGGTTGCTTTGGGTGGGAGTAAGTCCTCTAAAATATAAACTGTTATTAGTAGCCTGTGTAGATTACACAGTATCAGAAGGACCACATTCAGGAGTTGTAGTCAAATACATTGTGTTCAGATTATAAATTACAGTTGCAAAGCCTGATAGATTTAGAAATGGAACATTAAAATAGCGATGTCAGAATTTAAAGCATTAGGTCAAAGAACACAGAACTGAATAATTAGGCCTGTGTCTTTGTCTGGCAGTAGATCACAGAAGCCTGGTAAAAGTGAACATATCAAAGGTTAATGTTCATGGATCCACAGAGAATAGCAAAAAAATTAAACCAAGAACTAGGAAATAAGCATAGACTGGAATTCAGGTTAGTACTAAAACTGGTGTCTTGAAAATAAAAAAGAGTAAACTTTCAGACCAGCACAACAAAGTTTTGAATCTTGGCTAGATCCAGTAGAGAGAATTTTTTTTTTCTCTCAATATCTTTCCTAATAGATGGGTAGGTGGATAAATGCTTAGAATCTTGTGCAATTCCCTAAACCCCCAAAGGGCAGGATTCCTTGGGAGAGACAGTTACTGTAGTATAGAAAAATTCTCATCATTATCCTTAAATTGAAGTTATATGCAGTTACTGTTTTATCTGAGAAGCTGTAACATTACCTTTTTACCAACAGTCTATAAAATTAAGGGGAACACTACAGGTGGCCTTTTGTTGCTAAAGGGATTAACATTCCAAAACCATATATGTGCCTCCAAGAAAGATCTGGGTGCCATATTAAAATAAACCACTTGAGTTAAAAAATCTTACATCAAGTTCTTTATATAAAATTACATAATACAATTTGTTAGTAATAATTGACATCAGATTTTCAAAGCCCCAAATTTTGCCTAACATTTATAGCATAGTAGTTAATAGTAAGGTCTTTGGAGCCAGACTAAATTCAAATTCTTCCTTTACCACTCATTAACTGACTGACTTTTACTAAATTACTTAGCATTTTCCTCTTCTGTGAAATGGAAATAGTAATAACAACTATCACAAAGATGTTGTGAGAAATAAGCAAATGAATATGTCTAATACACTTAGAACAGTGCCTAGCTAGTTTTTCTATTTTGCTAGGTATGCATATAAAATCATAAATTTATAATGTGAATTGTAGTACCGTACTGTACTTGGACAAAGATAGGACTTATTTATAGGTTCTACTTCTTGTTAATGGACAATCTATATAGTTAATAATCTGTCTTATTTTCCTCTCTTCTAAAATGATAGAAATAGCATTTACTCATTTAACAAGAGTTTTCAAGCTCCTACTGTCCCAATTTAAATAATATAGTTTGTCTTCTATAAACATATGATTATACATATTCTAAGTATTACTATAAGTGATGGTATTGGTATTAATTATAAACAGCCTCCAACTTAAATGATATATGATGAAATATAACCCCTAAAATCAAGTCTCAAAAATATTTTCTATTTTTAAAGATGATCAGTGAAATTCCATAACATACATTAAAAGGAGTTTCTTGAAAAATATTGCATTTTGCATATTTTTTTCTGGAAGGAAAAATTACATGATATGTGACCAATAACAAAAGATGTGTACTTATTTCCTTGGTCAACACAGGGTGTTTTTGGCAAAGATACATAAAATCATGAAAAAAAAAACATAAACACCAAGATCTCACAGGGACTCAGACCCCTTTCTGTTTGAGTAAAAATGTTTTGAGAATACAAGGTATATCTACACTATTTTCTGCACCCGTCGTGCCAGCAATCTTTACTGGTTCCTCATCTGCTGAGTCAAGTTGGTAATTCAGCAATTTTTTGTTTTCCTGCTATTTACTTAATAGTCATTTATTAGAGTACTTATTATGTGCCAGGCACCAATTTAAATATTTTACAGATTTCATCTCATTTTTTCCTACTTTCAGCCCTCTAAGATATAGAGTACGATTACCCCATTTTTGTAGTTGAAGATACCAAGTCACATAAAGCTTTGGTAATTTGCCAAAATGGGACAGTTCGTAAGTGGTGTAGACAGGCTTGTATCTCACTCATTCTGGTCCCACAGATGGCTGTGCTTCTTGCATACCTTTTTCTGCTCTCCATTTCTCTGTTTCATGGCTTCTGTTCACTGCTTCTGAGTCAGTTTCTGTCTATTAATGTTTTGATTTCTGGTTCTCCCACAGGCTCTCATCATCCCTCTCTCATGTCAAATCACTTCATTAGTCACTAGACAGTGCATACATATGTGAATTTTTGAGTGAAGAACCTGATCAACTCTGGTCTGATAAACTGAAAGTCATGATGTAAGGATAAAATGTAACAACCTCTAAAAATCACCTCTGGGGAGCATTATGCCATGTCAGGATGCTATGGTGAGCAATTCAAATCTTCTCTGAAAAGAAGATACAACCGAAATCTGGTCATTTTTACCCTTTTGATAATAGCTTTTAATTTTTAAGTTATCTTTTTGCATGATTTTTTTTCTACTAGGTTCTTAGATTGCTTGTGAGGTTAAAAACTAAAATTCTAGGATGACTGTAATAATGCTTGAGCAGTTGTCTAACTAGACATATTCTTATAAAGATATCTAACTAGATATCTTACTGATGTGTTTAATAGTATAGCACAGTCATATATACCTATGGCTATTCTGTAAAATCTATTAAAACAACAATATTAAATTAAACTATTGAAATGTGGTGCATATGGCAAAATACAGTGTATTCTGGATACTTGTATTCTAGTTCCAACTTTCTTTCTAATTAGCTGTGAAACCCTGAATAATTTACAGATGTTTTTCTGTACATGCTGTATTAGCAACAATCTCCTCATCTATAAAAGCAAGGTAATAGATTACCTCTAAAATCCTTTCCAAGTCTAAAATTGTTTGGTTCTGTGATTTAATTTGCACTGTATGCTTCTTTACTTAGCAGATATCATACATACAAATCAGTTGCTTCTGTTCTATCATAAAAATACATTTCCATTAATGGTCTTGGAGTTACCAAAGTAAGGTTAACTGTATCAGATTATAACTATTAAAAACACATTTAAACCAAACATAACAAGATCTGAACATGGGATAATAGTGGTTTATCCACAGTACTTATAACCTGTAGTGTTAGTGATGTGAACAGTGTATCTTTTCTTTTTCTGTCATCCTAAACTACTAGATAAAACTCTAAGGAAACAAGGTAGTTCATTTCTAATATAATACCAGTACAAATGGCTGTCCTATTTAGATGACAGATCAAGATAGGCATACAATGGGTCATTTAACTATGAGACTAACCTAATAGTTAAAGGAAAAAAATTTTCATTCACCAGGTATATTAAAAGAATACTGAATATGGAAAACACATTCTGATTTTTCTGTGAACCTCCATTATTGTCAATAACTCTATTAACAAATGATTTGATTCCATCTAGAGATAGAGATATGGGTATCATGGAATGTTATACAGCAGTGTAAAGGGAAATTGTATGTTTTGAGGTCAAACAAACCTGAATTTGCAGTTTAGTCCACCAGCCATTAACTCTGTGATATATATAAGTTACTTAAGCTCCAAGAACCTGTTTTATCACCTGTAAAATAGCAATAATGGAAATCGTCTCAGGTTGTTTGCAAGAATAGGTTATAACAACATATTTCAAGCACCTAATACAATGTCAATCTATAGATAGGTGTTCAATAAGAGGCATTGGTATTAGTTAAGCATAGATACTTTAAAATTATTTCAACATAGGCAGCGAGTTCAATGATTTCTTTATAGAGTATATAAACACACATTTACCATAGGACTCAGCATTTCCACTTCCAGGGGTATTACTCAAAAGAAACAGAGGCATATTTCTATAAAATAACCTATTCAGATATTTATAACCCTGTTATTAATCATCACCAAAAAGTGGGGAAATCCAAATGTCACTTATACTGTGGTACATCCATAGAAAGTAGTATTGCTCAATGATATAAGGAATCAGCTACTAATACATACAATAATATAGATGAGTCTCAAAAGCATTACATTAAGTAAAAGAAACCAGACTCAAAGACTGAATCATATTTATATAACATGCTAGAAAACAGAAAAGCTGTAATAACAAAAAATCACATAAATGGTTGCCAGAAGCTGTTGGGTATAAAAGGCTGTATACTGAAAATGGATGAATTTTTGCTTTATATAAATTATGACTCAGTAACCCTGACTTAAAAAATCCATGTGCTTACTTATATGATATTGCAGATATTTTGTTTTGATAAACTTTTACCTCAAAATATGAATATAAGCATAAAACTTGATTGGCCTAACATGTTTACCTATCATTATAATTATATATAGAAATCCTCACTGCAGACTGATCAAAATATTTTTTATCAAAAGTTTCAATTAGAATACATAGAGATTGTAAAGAGTATGGAGTATAATATAAAGGGAAATGTAGGAAATTTATTCCACGTAAGTCTGAGAAAAAAAGAAGCAAAGTATTGCTTAATGTAAAACCTGAGGTAATATGTAAAATCAAGTCCAAAATATATCTATAATCACAGTATACATATAAAAAAACTATAGGAAAAGTTACATGTATCAGTATGAATAACTGACCAAAAAAGCAATTTTCCAAGAATACATAAGATACAATACCTATAAGAACATAACTCTTTAGTAAAAGCATAAAATATTCTTGAAATTGATTAACCCCAATTCATGGAGATGTTTACTTTAGGTCTGTGAGGGAAGGAAGTGAATATGACTGGTGAATGTGATTATGTGGGGTGGGATGATTGATCAATTTTTTTATGTAAAGCAAAATAGCCAATTTTTGAAAAAATTAAAGCATGATTTGTAACTGTATACAATGCTGTCAGTTTTTCAGTTTTGTAAATGCATGTATTTGCAGAAATACAAATATGGCAGTTTTTGTTTGTAAATTCATAGAATATCTCTTGAAGCAAATACAACAAAAAGGTAACTGGTAATCTCACTAGAAGGGATATGTAGTACTGAAGGTTGGAACATTAAATATTCTCTTACACTGTTTCATTAGTTTTATTTAATGTATGCATTTAATTATGTGAGTATGAACCTAGATGATAGCATGCAGTTTTTATAATGCCAGAAAATGGGAATGGGATGCTCAAAAAATAGGAAAAAAATCTTGTTTGCTAATTTCCTTCATATTTTGAAATAAAATTTATTTTTTATCTATAGTGTGATGGAGTTATATTAATAAAAATCTAAGAAATAGATAGCACTTTTAAATTAAACTTTTTATGCTCCATGTAACAGACATCCAACTCAAACTTTACTAACACACATCCCACCCTAAAACAAAAAGGATTTACCTACCCAGGAAATTTAAGAAGTAGATCTGGATCTGTCCTCTGGCATATATAGCTCCAAGAGTATGAATGATGTCATCATGAATCAGTACTCTGATGAACAACCTGGATCTTATACCTGAGGTGATAGGGAATGAAGTTCATCCTAGCTGCTAGCTCTGAAATAGGAGTCCTGTGCCATAGGGTAAGGATATTTCCCCCCAAAGACATCATGACCAGATAAGCATATATCTGATAAAGTAAGGAGAATTAAAGCCAGAAAGTTTATAATAACCTTGAGCATAGTCACCAAGGTGTAGACAGAAAATTAGACATTGGGAATTAAGAAATTGAATTGTTTATGAAGCAACACCATATCTTCATTGCCAACTACATGTGGGAGTGAAAGGGAAATGTTCAGTATTTCTTTAAGCATGACAATTTTATGTTTTCACAATCCCATTTTCATTATGGAAATTTCTAGGCAAAATCTCCATTTTGGTGTTTTCCTACAAGAACATTGCTGTTTTTATTTTATTTTTTTGTGTTTTGGTCTTGGATTTGGGTTTTTTTTTTTTAATTCTTTTGCCAAATAAAAAGCTGTTAAAAAATCAGGAAAATCATCTAAGTACTTATTACTGGCATATATTTATTTTTCAAAGTTTCTGTTACCTATTATTTGATATTCCTTAAATATATGCAACAGGATGTTTGAACTTTTACTTAGGTAAATGCAATGCGACCTTTTTTGTATGATTCCTTTTAACTTCCCATTACTCATAGTGAGTATCTGTGCCTTGCAAAGTACCATTACAGTCATACATTATAGTATAGTGAAAATTGGTGAAGTAATTAATTATTTTTTTTAAATATCAGCAAACTTTTTATCTCATTCATAGTAGAAAGCATGTTTATAAGGAAGTTCATTTGAGATCTGCTGACTTTGAACCAGAAAAGAAACACACAGTTGACCCACAGCATCACAAGGTAACTGAGGGTTGATTTTTTTAAGTCACTGAGCTTTTGGAGTTACTTCTTTTTTTTTTTTTTTTTTTTTTTTTTTTTTTTTGGTGTGTGTAAACCAATGGGATACATGTTGTTTCTCTATTTGTACATGGAGTCAAGGCATACCATTTGTGTAATCATAAATTTACATAGGGTAATGTTGTTTGATTCATTCTGTTATTTTTTTTCCTTCCCCCACCCCTCCCACCCCTCTTTTCCCTGTATACAGTCCTTCCTTCCTCCATTCTTGCCCCGCTCCCTAACTCTAACCCTAAACTAATACTAACCCTAACGCTAACATCTCCCACCCCCCACTATATGTCATCATCCGCTTATCAGCGAAATCATTCGTCCTTTAGTTTTTTGAGATTGGCTTATCTCAGTTAGCATGATATCCTCCAATTTCATCCATTTGCCTGCAAATGCCATAATTTTATCATTCTTCATGGCGGAGTAATATTCCATTGTATATATATGCCACAGTTTCTTTATCTATTCATCAACTGAAGGGCATCTAGGTTTTTCCCACAATCTGGCTATGGTGAATTGAGCAGCTATGAACATTGATGTGGCTGTATCTCTGTAGTATGCTGATTTTAAGTCCTTTGGGTATAGGCCAAGGAGTGGGATAGCTGGGTCAAATGGTGGTCCCATTCCAAGCTTTCTGAGGAATCTCCATACTGCTTTCCAGAGTGGCTGCACTAATTTGCAACCCCACCAGCAATGTATGAGTGTACCTTTTTCCCCACATCCTCGCCAACACCTATTGTTGCTTGTGTTCTTTATAATCGCATTCTAACTGGGCTGACATGGAATCTTAGGGTAGTTTTGATTTGCATTTCTCTTATTACTAGAGATGTTGAACATTTTTTCATATATCTGTTGGTTGCTTGTAGATCTTCTGTGAAGTGTCTGTTCATTTCCTTAGCCCATTTGTTGATTGAATTATGTGTATTCTTGGTGTAGAGTTTTTTGAGTTCTTTATAGATTCTGGATATTAGCGCTCTATCTGAAGGATGAGTGGCAAAGATACTCTCCCTCTCTGTAGGCTCTCTCTTCACATTACTGATAGTTTCCTTTGCTGAGAGAAAGCTTTTTAGTTTGAATTTTAGTTTGAATCTATCCCAGTTGTTGATTCTTGCTTTTATTTCTTGGGCTATGGGAGTCCTGTTAAGGAAGTCTGATCCTAAGCCAACAAGGTGAAGGTTTGGACCTACTTTTTCTTCTATAAGATGCAGGGTCTCTGGTCTGATTCCAAGGTCTTTGATCCATTTTGAGTTGAGTTTTGTGCAGGATGAGAGATAGGGGTTTAATTTCATTCTGTTGCATATGGTTTTCTAGTTTTCCCAGCACCATTTGTTGAAGAGGCTATCTTTTCTCCATTGCATATTGTTGGCCCCTTTGTCTAGTATGAGAAAATTGTATTTATTTGGGTTTGTGTCCGTGTCCTCTATTCTGTACCATTGATCTACCTGTCTATTTTGGTACCAATACCATGCCGTTTTTGTTACTATTGCTTTGTAGTATAGTTGAAGATCTGGTATTGCGATACCCCCTGCTTCGCTCTTTCTACTGAGGATTGCTTTAGCTATTCTGGGTCTCTTATTCTTCCAGATGAATTTCATAATTGCTTGCTCTATTTCTGTAAGGTACATCATTGGGATTTTAATTGGATTTGCATTGAATCTGTATAGCACTTTTGGTAGTATGGCCATTTTGACAATATTAATTCTGCCTATCCAAGAACATGGGAGATCTTTCCATCTTCTAAGGTTTTCTATAATTTCTTTCTTTAGTGTTCTGTACTTCTCATTGTAGAGGTCTTTCACCTCTTTTGTGAGATTGATTCCCAAGTATTTTATTTTTTTCGAATCTATTATGAATGGGGTAGTTTTCCTAATTTCTCTTTCTGAAGATTCATCACTTATGTATAAAAATGCATTGGATTTATGAGCATTGTTCTTGAAACCTGCTACTTTACTGAATTCACTTATGAGTTCTAAGAGTTTTCTGGTGGAATTTCCTGGATCCTCTAAATATATAATCATGTCATCAGTGAACAGGGATAGTTTGAGTTCCTCTTTTCCAATTTGTATCCCTTTAATTTTGTTGGTTTGTCTAATTGCTCTGGCTAGAATCTCAAGAACGATGTTGAATAGAAGTGTTGAAAGAGGGCATCCCTGTCTTGTTCCAGTTTTTAGGGGGAATGCTTTCAGTTTTTCAACACTTAGAATTGGCCATGGGCTTAGCAAAGATGGCCTTTACAATGTTAAGGAATGCTCCCACTATCCCAATTTTTTCTAGTGTTTTGAGCATGAAGGGATGCTGTATTTTATTGAATGCTTTTTCTGCATCTATTGAAATAATCATGTGATTCTTAACTTTACATCTGTTGATATGGTGAATGACATTTATTGATTTCCGGATGTTGAACCAACCTTGCATCCCCGGGATAAAACCCACTTGATCGTGGTGCACTATCTTTTTAATATGTTTTTGTATGCGATTTGCTAAAATTTTGTTGAGAATTTTTGCGTCGATGTTCATTAAGGATATTGGTCTGAAGTTTTCTTTCCTCAATGTGTCTCTGTCTGGTTTAGGTATCAGGGTGATATTGGCTTCATAGAATGAGTTTGGGAGGGTTCCCTCCTCTTCTACTTTATGGAATACTTTGAGAAGTATTGGAATGAGCTCTTCTTTAAAGGTTTTGTAGAACTCGGCTGAGAACCTGTCTGGTCCCGAACTTTTCTTTGTTGGTAGGCTTTTGATGACCTCTTCTATTTCATTGCTTGAAATTGATTTATTTAAGTTGTGTATGTCCTCCCGGTTCAGTTTAGGTAATTCATATGTCTCTAGAAACTTGTTCATGTCTTTGAGGTTTTCTGTTTTTTTGGAGTACAGATTTTCAAAATAGCTTCTAATTATGTTTTGTATTTCACTCGTGTCTGTTGTGATATTTCCTTGTTCATTCCCAATTTTAGTAATTTGACTTTTCTCCCTCTTTCTCTTTGTTAGTGTGGCTAAGCGTTTATCAATTTTGCTTATTGTTTCAAAGAACCAACTATTTATTTTGTTAATTTTTCCGATTGTTTCTTTTGTTTCAATTTCATTGATTTCGGCTCTGATTTTAGCTATTTCCTGTCTTCTACTACTTTTGGTGTTGGTCTGCTCTTCTTTTTCTAGGGCTTTGAGCTGTAGTGTTAAGTCATTTATTTGTTGATTTCTACTTCTTTTGTTGAATGTGCCCCATGAAATAAATCTTCCTCTAAGTACTGCTTTCATAGTGTCCCAGAGATTTTGATATGATGTGTCTTTGTTCTTGTTTACTTCTAAGAATTTTTTTTCCCTCCTGATGTCTTCTGTTATCCATTCATCATATGATAGCATATTATTTAATCTCCAAGTATTGGAGAAGTTTGTTTTTTATTCTGTCATTTATTTCTAATTTCAATCCATTATGATCTGATAGAATACAACGTAGTATCTCTGTCTTCTTGTATTTGCTAACAGTAGCTTTGTGGCATAAAATATGGTCTATTTTAGAGAAGGATCCACGTGCTGCTGAGAAGAAAGTGTATTCGTTCTTTGTTGGATGGTATATTCTATATATGTCAGTTAAGTCTAAATTGTTGATTGTGTTATTGAGATCTATGGTTTCTCTATTCAATTTTTATTTGGAAGATCTATCCAATGGTGAGAGAGGTGTGTTAAAATCGCCTAGTATTATTGTGTTGTGGTCTATTTGATTTCTGGAATTAAGAAGGATTTGTTTGACGTACATGGATGAGCCAATGTTTGGGGCATAGATATTTATGATTGTTATGTCTTGCTGATTTGTGCTTCCCCTCAGCAGTATGTAATGTCCTTCTTTATCCCTTCTGACTAGTTTTGGCTTGAAGTCCACATTATCTGAAATGAGGATGGATACTCCAGCTTTTTTGCTGTGTCCATGTGCATGGTATGTATTTTCCCATCCTTTCACCTTTAATCTATGTTTATCTCTTTCTATGACATGAGTCTCTTGCAGGCAGCATATTGTTGGATTTTTCTTTTATATCCAATCTGCCAGTCTATGTCTTTTGAGTTCAGGCCATTAGCATTCAGGGTTATTATTGTGATATGATTTGTATTCCCAGTCATTTGACTCATTTTTGTTTTTTGACATGGTTTGGTTTCCCTTTATTTGGCTATTCCTTTAGGCTAGTTCCTCCCATTGCTGATTTGCATCGTTGTTTTTCATCTCTTCCTCATGGAATATTTTGCTGAGAATGTTCTCTAATGCCGGCTTTCTTTTTGTAAATTCCTTTAGCTTTTGTTTATCATGGAAGGATCTTATTTCGTCATGAAATCTGAAAGTAAGTTTTGCTGGGTATAAGATTCTTGGTTGGCATCCGTTTTCTTTCAGGGCTTGGTAAATGTTGTTCCAGGCCTTTCTAGTTTTTAGGGTCTAGACTAAAAAATCTGCTGATATTCTTATTGGTTTCCCCCTGAATGTAATTTGATTCTTTTCTCTCGTGGCCTTTAAAATTCTGTCTTTATTTTGTATGTTAGGTATTTTCATAATAATGTGCCTTGGTGTGAGTCTATTGTAATTCTGTATATTTGGAGTCCTTTTAGTCTCTTGTACTTGGGTTTTCATTTCATTCTTCAGATTTGGGAAATTTTCTGATATTATTTCATTGAATAGATTGTTCATTTCTTTGGTTTGTTTCTCTAAGCCTTCCTCAATCCCAATAACTCTTAAATTTGGCCTTTTCATAATATCCCATTATTCTTGTAGTTTCTGTTCATGATTTCTTACCATCTTCTCTGTTTGGTCAACTTTGTTTTCAAGGTTAAATATTTTTTCTTCAATGTCTGGGGTTCTGTCTTCTAGGTGTTCTATCCTATTGGTTATGCTTTCTATGGAGTTTTTAACTTGGTTTATTGTTTCCTTCATTTCAAGGATTTCTGTTTGGTTTTTTTTTTCAATATCTCTAACTCTTTATTGAAATGATCTCTTGCTTCCCGTATTTGCTCTTTTAACTGTTGATTGGTGCGATCATTTAATGCCTGCATTTGCTCTTTCATCTCCTCCTTCAATGCCTGCATTTGCTCTTTCATCTCCTCGTTTGCTTCCCTGATTATTTTAATTATGTACATTCTGAACTCCCTTTCTGACATTTCTTCTGCTGTGCTGTCATTGGGTTTTATTGATATAGTATCTAGGTTTGGTTGGGACATTTTCTTCCCTTGTTTACTCATATTGGTCAGATGTCAGTGGAACTCTGAGATATTGCAGATTTCCTCTATTGGCTTATAGTGTCCCTGAAGATTTCCAGTGTATCACCTCCCAGCCTTCAGTAGCCTGAAGTCTTAGAGGAACTTGATAATGCAGTGCTTCCAAAGAAAGCTGCCCCTAGCCTGCTACTGGTTCCAGGGCTTGGAGCTGGCTGTGCGGAACAGCTCCCAGTGGGCTCTCTGCTCCGAGAAGCTGGCCGTGGAAGGAGCCTGCTGCCGGAGGGAGCAGGGCTGCTTGGGTAAGTCCCTGGCTGCCCTGTCCTGGTCCCTGAAGCTGTCTACGGGCCGGAGCTCGCCGCTGGCTCTGGGACTTGGCTCTGTGCAGAAAGGGTCTCACTGGGTGGCCTGCTCTGAGAAGCTGGCTGTGGAAGGCGCCCACTGCCGAAGGGAGCTGGGCTGCCTGGGGAAGACTCTAGCTGCCCTGCCCTGCTGTGAGAAGCCGCCCCTGTCCAGGCATGCCGCCTGGGCCGAGCTTCACCAGGTAGGGGAGACTCACCCTGTGGCTCTGTGTTAGTCGGAGCCTCTCAGTGCCTCCCCTTCTTGAATCCTGGGTTCTGGAGCGACAGGAGATGCAGTCACCCTCTAGTCTGCCATCTTGGATCCTGCCCGTGATTAATTATTGATATCACAAAACAGCTACTTGGGAAGGGGTTGTAGCTTGGTGGTAGAGCACTTGCCTTGCACGCATGTGTGAGGCACTCAGTTCAACCTCAGCACCACATAAAAAGCATAAATAAAAATGAAGGTATTGGGTCCATCTACAACTAAAAAAAAACCTACTCTTTATTTTAAAAGATTTTTTCCTTATTTGTTAAAACGTTTCATCTATAATTATGGAATACAGCATGTTAAAGCAAGCATTCAAACATCTTAAATTTAATTATAAAGAAATTCTTTGTTAGAATTTATTAGCTCAGATAGAGAACAAATTAATATTTTGTACCTAAACTTTATATGCAAATATCCAAACTACTGCACATTTTTATAATTCTGTTATTAAAATAGAATTATCTATTGTTCACTTTCATTACAGTAATTAATTTTTCTATAATTAGGATTTTATGATTTTCTTATGACTGTGTTCTTATGCAAGAAAGTAATTTCACTGAAATCACAATGGATTCAGCAAAATTCTAGAACTCTACACTGAAACTTTCAGTTAGTTTTAAGTATCGGCATTGATGTAGTTTGTGAGGTTTGTGACAACAATTAGATTTTTGTTATCTATCATTGTTTAAGGTAAATGACAATCTTTTCATGGAAATTTAATTTTGAATTGACAATATAAAATCTGACATTTTAAAAATTATGATGAAAACCTTTTTTGGCATATCTTAAAATCCAAAGGGAAGACAGCAAAAGATTTTGAAATTACTATTTTTAACCCTATCAAAAACACTATACATTACAATAATGAAGTGTACATTTCAAAGAACTAAAAAATATATATCTGAAGTTTCACCATAAAGAAATGAGGAGTGTCTGAGGAGTTAGAGTTTAACCTGATTTAAACATATAAAATATACACATGTGTTGAAATATCACATTACTTCATTAGAATAATTTTTATGTTTGTTATCATTCAAAATAAATTTATCATTTAAAGTTGCTGGCATTCGCCTTTTAGGGATTTTTTTTTCCCCCTGACAAAAAGGAATTGAAAAGGTTAATTCATATCTGTAAGAATCAGATGTGTCTTGGATATTTTTTTCACATTAAATATCAAAGATGGCTTGGCAACATATTTAGAATTTTCTAAGCTTTACTATTAATAAAGTTAAAAGAAAATCTAATGTGATCAGGCAGTGGAGCCACATTCAGTTTGTGTGTGAAATACCCATTGTGCTTATCTCTATCCTCGATATTGCTCTGAACCCATGTTCCACATTCTGAATTCTATGTATAAAGTTAAACATTGCAGAAGGTCATATATCTGATGATACAGATAAAATAAGGTGGAAGTTTAGAAATGAGCCAAGTTCATAATTTAATGTTCATGTCTTTAGTATTTCTATTATTAATACATTCAGACCATTTTGTGTGAAATTGAGACACTACTAAAAATATTAATAAGTTTTTCAGCTCCCAGAAATATAAAGACCTTTCTTCATACTGAACTACTGTACTTTAACATCACGAAATTAATCTTGAAATTTAAAAAATGTTAACTATTTGCAGGCAAAGTTGTTATCAATGCAAGATGCCAGAGAAGCTGCAGTTGAACAGTACAAAAAACTGGAAGAAGAAATCCAGACACTACGAGTTTACTACAGGTAAAATTCTTCTTAGCTTGGGTTTAAGTAAATATTGTTTGGGAAATGTTTCTACCTAATTTTGCAATAGTGAATAAGGAGATACTTCAGTGAAATTAAACATTATGCATTCAAAGCATTTTGGTAACTTTAACATTATTTAGCCATAAAAGACTCATTATTCTACCTCTTTTCCTTCCTGCATTTGGCAGGATCAGTGGTAGAGTACCCCTGGGTTTAAATCTTCAGTACCACAAAAAAATTTTAAAAAAGCTTATATCAACACTGTATGATTGGTGCTTGTTGGTGTTACATTGTGGGAGGTAGCCAATTCACTCCATTGATATGAAGAGTTTTTATGGAAACTTTTGCTACCTTTGTGAGATAGGATAGCAAGTGCTCTGCTGAACTTATGGTGTCTAAGAATTTTAAAAGATGTATGGTAATCTTGCATGAACTGATATTACTTCCTAAAAAATAAATAAAACTTAGATGCCAATTCTTCAGGCTCCTTTTTGTTGCTGAGTTGCAGATTACTCAATTATTTTGAAAATTATGAAGCTAAAATATTTATTTTCAGAGGACTTTTTTCAGTTTACATGAACATGATTTCTTCTAAACAAAGTTAGCAATTACTGGCTCAAAGATATGCCTCACAAGCATCTTATTGCTACTTTAAAAAAAACTGGTAAAGCTACTGGGATTTGCAATTACACACACTATGTAGCCTTGTTTAAATGAACCTCACCTTGCCCATTCCAAATTTTTAAAAATAATAATAGCAATGCCTACTTTACAGATTAAGTGTGTAAAGCTCTTAGCACAATTTTTGGCTTATTGTTAGTACTCAACCAATGTTAAAGTGAATTTATTTTTTAAATAATTCAATGAAGTAGGAAAATTAATGGGTGTGAAATTACTAAAACTAAGATTTCCAAAAAGAAAAAAGAAAGTCAAATACTACTAAATAGTTGTGTAAGATAATAATTAAAAGTATCTTTTGTATTTGAAATTTGGTGGTCATGAGTGACTTCCACAAAAAAATTTTATTAGAGAATTAAATATAGAAAACAGTTCTCAGTGAATTGAATTAATAGGTAAACAAGTATGGCAATTTGAACAATGGAGTAATCCTTGAAGAAACTTGAATAAGAAAGATAATAATGATAGTTGAGGAGAAAGAAAAGAAGGTTAAGGATTTTCCTTTTCTGGTTTTGAAAAATGCCAAATTCTTGAACTTGTGTGGTTGATTGGAAGGAGCCAATAGGAGTGTTGTGGAACAGACTCTGGAGAAGGTGGGAAGAAAGAGAACTAAGAGTTCATGTTGAACAGGAAAATGGCCATCTTGTAATCATAGATAGCAGTAAAGAAGGTAAGAATGACTGAGAATGTAAATAAATTTGAGACCACAAGAATTAGAGGTTGATGTGAGCTTCTGAAGATGAGAGGCGCCCTGACAGGAATGACAGGGTTAGAATAACCACTCGTGTTCAGAATGGGAGAAGGAACTGAATATGGGTAAGAAAAAATACAAGTCAAGGCTGGGAATATAATGTAGTTCAGTGGTAGAGCACTTGCCTAGCATGCACAAGGCTCTGGGTTCAATCCCTAGCACCACAAAAGGGGAAGGAAAGAAAAAAAAAAAAAAAAAAAAGGAGCCAAGTAAACTATCCTGAGGACCCAGCTGGGGATGGATGCCACATTCAACCATCTTTGTGTACAGTACAAGAGGCCAAGGATTGAACTGACTCAGGATTACAAATTATTAGGGGAAAATGATAGAGAATAGAGAGATTGAGGGTACTAGCAAAAAAATGTTGAAATGATAAATAATATTCTAAGTCAAATAGGTCACAAAATAAAGTTGAAGGAGCACGTATACTGAGAAAAAATAAAGGAAGTATCAAGAAACCATAAATCTTAAGGAGATTGCAGAATAAATATAATAGGACCAAGAAAATTCAAGACCTGAAGGAATAGGAGGTTATAGTCAGGTCGCAGAACATTGCTATTTAAAATCTCAGTAGTGGCCAGGCATGGTTGTGCACACCCATAATCCCAGCAACTCAGGAGGCTGAGGCAGGAGGATTTCAACTTTGAGGCCAGCCTTAGCAATTTAGCAAGACTTGAAGAAACTTAGCCTTTGTCTCAAAAGAAAAATAAATAAAAAGGGCTGGGGATGGAGTTCAGTGGTATCCCTGGGTTCAATAATCCTGGGTACCCCCCCCCCAAAAAATCTCAGAAATAAATAAAACACTCAGTTCTGAGCAATGATGATGTTTAAGTCATTGCTTTGGAAGTGGATAATATGAGAAGAGGTGAGGGTCACAATATGTAAATATGTTGAATATTCATTTAGATATCATCCCTAAAAATACTGATATATGTGAGGTGTTCCCTATAAAGGGTAAAAATAGATAAAATCTTCATATTTAAATGCGAGTGATATATCACTAGATATATCAAAAGAAGAAACCCGTACAATATGGATGCACAGAAGAACGTATGTTAGACATCCAAGAAAAATGTAAGATAAGTTCATCTTCCAGAAAAATTAATGTGTCTATCAAAACAAAAAGGTAAGAGAACTATCTTGGCTTGATTATGGGAATATAAAATGATGCAGTTGCTATAGAAAACAATTTGATGGTTTCTCAAAGGTCAGAAACAGAATTATCATACAATTCAGCAGTTCTACTCCTAAGAACATACTCAAAAGAATTGGATTAGGATACTTGTATACCAGTGTTCACAGCAGCATTATTCACAATGGCCAAAAGATAGAAGCAACCCAGGTGTTCATTAACAAATGAATGGGTAAACAAAATATGGTGTGTGGTTGTGTGTGTGTGTAAAATGAAATATTCAGAGTTAAAAAATTAAATTCTGATACATGCTTCAGCATTCATGCATCCTGGAAACAATTATGCTAAGTGAAATAAGCATTACCAAAAGGACAAATTTTGTATGATTCCACAACATATATAGAGTACCTAAAATAGGCTAATCCATAGACATACAAAGGATAATAGAATTTACCGAGAACCAGGGGAAGATGGGGAAGGGGAATTGGGTAAATTGTTTAAGATGATGAAAACATTCTGGAAATGAATAGTGGTGATAGTTGTACAACATAGTGAATGTATGTACTACCACTGAACGGTACACTTAAATATGAAGAGAGAGCCTACAGAGCAGGAGAAAATCTTTACCACATGCACTTCAGATAGAGCACTTATCTCCAAAATTTATAAAGAACTTACAAAACTTTACACAAAAAATACAAAGAACCCAATCAATAAATGAGCCAAGGAACTGGACAGACACTTTACAGAAGAAGACATACAGGCAATTAATAAATATATGAAGAAGTGTTCAACATCTCTAGTAATTAGAGGAATGCAAATTAAAACAACTCTAAGATTTCATCTCACTCCAGTTAGAATGGCTATTATCAAGAACACAAACAATAATAGATGTTGGCATGGATGTGGGGAAAAAGGCACACTTTTACATTGCTGGTGGAGTTGCAGGTTGGTGCAGCCACTCTGGAAAGCAGTGTGGATATTCCTCAGAAAACTTGGAATGGCCCCACCTTTTGATCCAGTTATCTCACTCTTCGGTTTATACCCAAAGGATTTAAAATCAGCATACTACAGTAGCACAGTCACATCAATGTTTATAGCAGCTCAGTTCACAATAGTTAGATTGTGGAACCAACCTAGGTGCCCTTCAACAGATGAATGGATAAAGAAACTGTGGTATGTATACACAATGGAACATTATCCAGCCATAAAGAATAATAATATTATGGCATTTGCAAATAAATGGATGGGATTGGAGAATATCATGCTAAGTGAAATAAGCCAATCACTTAGCAAAAAACCAAAGGCCAAATGTTTTCCCTGTTAAGTGGAGAATGATATCTAATGGGGGTGGGAGTGTGGGGAGTGAGAAAAGAATGGAGGAACTTAGGATTGTGTAGAAGGAAATGAGAGGGAAGGGGGTATGAAAGACAGACATCATTGCCCTGTGTACATGTATGATTGCACAAATGGTATGAGTCTACATCGTGTACAACCATGGAGATGAAATTATGTACCCCATTTGCATGTGGTGAATCAAGGTGCAGTCTGTAAAAAATTAAAAAATAAATAAGATAGACAAAAAAGTGGTTAAAATGATAAATTGTATGTCATTATTTAACCCTGTGTACAACTCTAGCAAGGGGAGGAAGTTTCCAAAAATAATACGCTTAAATTTCCTGGAAGCTCAGATTCTGCTTTAATTTGATTTAAATGAAAATAAACTTTTTTTACATACTTCAATGATTGATGGTCACAAATCCCTATGTGAAATGCATCCAACACATACAGATGTTAGCTTTTTTCTCAAAGTTTCCTAGGTTATAGAGGAAAAGAAAAAGTTCCTTTTGTATGTAGAGAAAGCCAAGTTTTATACTGTAATTTTCAGAAAAATAGAGATAGATCGATTTCATAGATAATGGATTATGCCTAGTAAGTCTTGGAAAAAAATACACTTTCAGCTATTTAAATCAGTTTCACATTGTGTGTGTGTGTGTGTGTGTGTGTGTGTGTGTGTTGTCATTAAATAAAGTTATTTATCAAGAATTAAGAAAAATGAGATGTGAAAAACACAGCACTAGAACAGCTAGTTGGAGCCAGGAGTGAGCCGGTACACAGCTCAAATGTGAATACCAGGAAGTAAGAGTAAACTTCAAATCTGGCTCTCACCTTTCTATAGACAAAGAGAGGAGAAGGTATGCCCATTTGTTAGTTTAAGAGGAAGATTAAAATATGCTGATGACTTACTTTCTACTTTGCCTTTAATTTTATCAACTGTGATATTGTCCTTATTTTTTAAGTCTTTTTTTTTTTTTGCCAAAAATTGTTTGCTTTTACTGGAATTGAATGAAAGCTATAGTTGCTATAAGCATTCCATTTCGTTTTATGGAAATGTAGGAATGTATTTTTTTGTTCTTTTTGTTTCTTTTGAGTTTTAGAAGACTTTAAGTGCTAAGAAAAGGAAATATTAGAGTTAGGGGCAGGGGCCAGTGAGTAGGTGTTGAGTTACCAAACTTAGCATTGTAACCAACAGCTCTTCCACATAAAGAACTTGCAGGAGGGGAATAACAATATGAAGGTTTTAAAAAAATAATTATTTATTATAAAATCACTATCAGTAAAGTATTAGTGTCTCCTTATTGCTGTGCCAAATGCCAAATCATCTGCAACATCTTCATTAGTATAAATGTAAACAACTTCATCAGGGAAGAATCTTACCCATTAAGTCTCAGGTTTTCAATTCTGCAAATATTTCAACAAAATCAGCAGAGGTGCGTTAAAATACATTAGAAATTATAATCTAGAGTTTATGTACATTGTATTAATAAGTATTATATTATAATCACTAATATTTTATAATATATAATGTAATTAATTACTGTAATATAATTATATATTTATTATTATATAATTATATTGTATGTTATATACTATATTTAAATTTTTTATATATATTGTATTTAAATTTTTATAGGTGTTTCACATCTGTGACAATGGGACAAAATGAGTTAAACTTGTAGGGTTTAGTTTGTATTTAGTAATGATTTTTTCCTGTTGTTGTAAACCTGCAGTGCTGCATTCCTAAGTTCAAGAGGCATAATAATAACAAACTCTTTTCTAATCGAGGGAATGCCTATGTTTCAGTGTTTGGTGATATTATAGTGCTTCCTTGTATTTTCTTTTATTTAAAGAAAGTGCAAATTAAAATGTTTAGACAAGAATTATATCCTGTTTTTTGGTGCCGGTAGTAGGATTTAATGTGCTTATTTATCATAATAGCAATTAATATGTTTTAAATTTTTATTCTGTTTTTTTCTGATTCTGTATATGAATCTGTAATACCATTCAGAACCTGGTAAATTGCACATTTTAGAGCAAAAAATACTGAATATGTTATACGCTATTTTAAGTTAGTATGTTTTCCATGATAGTAATAGTATTTTTTAAATTAACTACAATACTTAGGTATTTGATCTAGTAAAAAGTGGGCTAAACATGAACCTACTTACTCGGTTTATGTATTTCAACGTTATAAAACCATTAAGATAGAGGCTATATAAAATATACTCAAAAGGAATGAAATTCTAAATTTTTTCTACACGTGTCAGTTCATTTTATATGGACTATTTATTTTATACACACACACACACACACACACACATATATATATATATATATATATATATATATATATGTCTGTACATACTATTTTGTAACAGATTACCACAGACTGAGTAATTTGTAATGAATAGAAATTTGTTTGGCTTGTGACTCTCAGAGTGGGGAAGTCCAAGAGCATGACTCTGGCACATGATGAGGGCCTCTGTGCTGCATCATCCCATGGCAAAAAGTAGAAGGGCAAGAGAGGGTGACAAGAATAGATGAAGGGGCTGAACTTTCATTTATAACACAGCTACTCCTGTGATAATTAACCCACTCCTACAATAAGACATTAATCCATTCATCCTCATGACCTAACACCACCTCTCATTAGGCCCCATCCCCAACATGGTTGCATTGAAATCTAAGTTCCCAACACATGAACTTTAGGAACACATTCAAACCATGTCAATTCTTTTTATAAATTTTATTGAGTATGAGTCTTTTTCTTCTTATATGCATCTGTCTGTATATATGGTAACATTAATAATAGAAATATTGGAATTATCACTAGGATCTGATGTTTGTTTTTATGGTAATAATAGTTTTTCATTGAACCATATGCTCTTCATTGGAACTATGCATTGGTAACTCATGCTTATAGCATGCAGACTCTAACCATGAAGGAGTATTTTTCTCATTACAAATTCTTCATTGAGAGTGGAGTTGAACACTCAATTCTCATCTCATTAGTTCTGTTCTCATTGGTTATGACTTTTGGGCAATCCAGTGACATAAAAATTTTATTGTATCTATGTTTTCTGCTGAAATTAACTGTCCATGGAGCTACATTATGGTACCACACTGCAAAACATTGATAAAAAGAATACAAGAAGCCTTAAATTATATTTCCATGTAATCATATTTTTATCATAGATAAATTCTAAGGTGAAGTAATTGACTTTCAGGGGTAGGCTAACTTATTAAACGCCACATTCCACTGGTTGAGAGTGAAAAAGGAAGAATCTTCAATTTTGACATTGTGGGCTTTTTGTAACTCCAAAATTTTATGGAATTTATTACCCCTTCATATGAGGTAGATTCCACTTTTTGTTTAGTAATGCTTAGCATCAAAACTGCCCTCTCATGCTATTAAGTTGTACCTGTCTCCACAACCTTTTTCGTGTACAGTTGGTTTCAAGTTTACTAGCCAGTTTATCATGTATATTTATTAGTGACTCTGAAATGCTAAACTGAAAGATAATTAAAGCAGTTTAAAATTTTTTGAAATTTGTATTTGCTATATGTCCAGTTACATATTCTTATATGTACATAGCATAATTTGGTTAGTTTCATTCCATAGTTCCTCCTTTTCCTGTCCCTTCTCCTTTCCCCCAAATCATCTTCCTCTGCTCCACTGGTCTCCTTTCTATTTTCATGGAATCCCTTCCCCTCCTTTTTTCCTTATTTTACTCTAGCATATTTGATTTAGAAATGTTTTATCTCTCCTTTCTTTACAGGACATATGTTTGTTATTAAATCCATTAAAGATTGCATTGAATCTAACTAGTTAAAAAGATTTGGCAAATGGAAATAATAGCTAATGACTGGAGACCTTTGTTCAGGAACATTCTGATTATTAATTGCAAAAACAGTAAATAACTTTGGTAACATATAGTACAAGGTATAATAAACAGATCTTTAAACTCTTCTTGATTTCTATAAACTTTCTAATGCCACTGCTGTCATAAAGAGCTTAGTAAATATTGACTGAGGATGAGGATGATGATCCAACAGTCTTTTTTTAAGACTGGGCGGCACTGGCAGAACAGTCAGATATCCGGGACTTAACATTGTGATTTTGCCGTGGGCCCTTCTACCTGGGCCTCTCCCAGAAGGATAAATGTTTACCTGCAGTTAGGTACCTGCAGTTAGGCATTTAAATGTGTAAATATTCCAGATTCAATTATATGTGAAATAGGTAGAGTGTTCACTCTAAATCGTGAAGTAATTATTCCCTAAAGTTTATGTTGATGTTACAGAAGTTCGTTACAATCAAAAGCAACTTGATTGAATTTTTTTCCCATAATTCCAAACAAAAAAGTTGTTTTATAAACTCAGGTCAGTATAAAAATAATGTGCTCCACCAATTATTCCAAACAGGATATTTTCGAAACTTTTGAGTTTATTGAGGTTTAATTTGCTATTCTTATATTGTCTTAAATGTTGGTGTACAGTGCGTCTTACTCCTTTTGGGCTTGTAAGGGTTTTATGAATATCATTATTTATTAATATAGTTCCAGTCATTTCCTCAAATATCTGCTAAAACTTCCTGGTTCTTATTGAATTAGAAATAAACAGTATTCAGTTACTCTGTGACACAATCAGAAAGTTCAAGGCTAGGGGTCATTTTCAGTTTAGTTTTATTAGACATCATTAATCTGATATTTATTTTAATCCACAGAAAGTCTAGTTGTTTTATAAAGATTGGTTAGGTGTTCTGAACTATTAAAAAATTAAAATTGTCTAAAACATCAACTTTGTGAAAAAGATGAGAATTGAGATTTTGTTCTAGAAAGCTGGATACACTGTTGACTTAAATCATAATCCAAAGTGGAGAAACTTCATGTGTTTCTACATCTGCTTCACTTGTGTCCGTTTATCTTTTTATTTGAAATATGTTTGCTTTGCATTCATTTCTTTGATATAATTTTTAATTTAAACCTAATGCGACAGTAAAACAGATGGTACAGATTCCGACTTTCTAGTTGAATAGCCTTTGATAGGTAATTAACCTCTCAAATTTTCAATTTCCTGATCTGTAAAATAGGAATTGTAATTATACCTGCCTCATATCATTGTTGCGAATAACCAAATGAAATAAAGCATGTACAATGTTTTATACTGTGCATGGGTACAGATATAGATATTAAACAAAAGTGAATCCTTATCTTAAAAGTTTGTTTCATCAGCTTTTCCTTGAGAGTCTATTAATACATACCAAGTTTTTTGATTTGATTTGGTTTGTGGAGACTTTTTCGTTTGTTTGTTGTATTTTAGACTCTATATGCAATATTGTGACGCAGATACGGAATCTCAATATTTCTTTGAGAACAAGATTTTACCAGAGTTAAGGGGGGGTTTCTTTCTTTTTTTTTTTTTTTTTTTACTTGTAAGGCACTTTTTAGGAGGTACTTAGTCAAAATGATATACTTGAACTTAGATTTGGCCCTTTTTGACTTATAGTTATTTTCAACAGTTACTTATTCACACAGGAACATTTTAATATTTAGAAATCTGTTGAGAGTTAGAAATTTAATAATTTTATCACTTTTCTTCTTACCTGTTACAAACATTTTTTTTCCTTGAGTACACATTCAAATTATACCATTTCTGCCAGTTTTCTTCTAAATTTTTTATTTCAAAAAATAATGAGGATGTAATTTTATAAAACCACATTTCTAATTCCTTCTTCGTACACCTTCAAGTTTGGTACATACATTATCTCCTTTAATCCCTTCCATATCCTTGTGAGACATTATCCCTTTTACAAATGGGGAAATTGAATCACAGAAGTGAACTAGCATGCCCTAGGTCACATCAGGGACAGTGATGGAAGCATAAGCATCATCTAACTCATCTGATACCTGGGCCTTGTTCTCCACCTGCTAAACAGCTTCTCCCTCCCACACCTCCCTTAGAAATACTCCTGAGGCAGATCTGAGACTTTGCAATTATTTTTCTGAGTTGGATATCATTGGTATGTTTATTGCACAAAACATACCCCTGAGACCATGTTAAAGACAGGTTAAAACTGTAAAAGGATCTGACCTGCCTTGAAGTTTAACAGTCTTTGTCTGTGTTCAGCCAAACTATACACATTACAACCGCAGTCAGTGTCTGGATTTATAAATAGACTACCTTTTGGGAAAAAAAAATTTTGGAGAACCTTTAAGCTCTAGCGTTATATCATATGTCAGACTACAAAAGGTAAATACTATGCCTGTCGGTAATTTTATCCACATAATCATAATACTTTATTAGTATGTGTAGTATTACTCTGTTGTTTTATCAGTACTCTAGTACAATCACTAACATAACAATAACCATATTTAGAAGTAATCATTAACCAGATAGCCATTTTCTGTTCTTTGTAGATTTGTTAAGATCCTAATACAGACTAAGGACTTTATAGACTCCTGTGAAAAATATAGTAACAGGATAAAGTACAATTGCTGTGCTCAAATAAATTATAATTAAGTGGAGAAAAAAATGTACTCAAAATTAGCATATGATACCATTTGCCATTAAGTGAAATAATTGGAGGTTTTCTTAGAAAGTTAAAGAAGGGAGAGGTTATTGTAGGCTGGAATATAGAATATTTTATGGAATGCTTGAGAACTGAGGTATGAACAAATAGGATTCTTATAGAAAAAAGGGAGGAGGAGGAAGAAGAGGAAGAGGGGAAAGAGGAAGCACATTCCACCCTGGAAGAACAGTTAAAGCAAAAGTGAAGAAGTTGTAAGGAGCATACTGTATTACATTATGGAATTGAGAGAAATTTGCAGGAATTTTAATGCCAATGTACACTTAATTTTGAGTCTGTATTTCCTGGGGAGCCTTGGGAATCTAGAACATATTCTTTTTATTAAATAACTTTTATTTATTTATTTTTATGTGGTGCTGAGGATCAAACCCAGGGCCTCACACATGCTAGGCAAAAGCGCTCTACCACTGAACCACAACCCCAGACCTAGAACTTACTCTTAAAAATGTTAATAATATAACTTTCTCTCAAATTTCTATAATTTATATAAAATTTAAAGCGTTTTAAAAGCCTAAATGAATTTTTTAAGAGCTTGTGGAGAATTTTGGACATGTAGTAAAGCAAATAGAATTAACCCAACATGTGTTTATCACTTGCTCCCAAAACCATCAACCCTACTCTAAGGTACATACCTCCACTCTCTGGCATTATTTTAAAGTAAATCCCATATATGGTGTCATTTCATTTATAAATATGCATAGGTTTATAACAGCATATATCACTAAAATACGAACACTGTAATACATCATTAACATACTTGAAAACAATTTAACAATAACTTCTTCATATAATCAAATCTCCAGTGTTGAAACTTCAAATTATCTCATTAATGTCATAATATCTTATTAATTTGTTTTTTGTTTTAATCAGGATTTAAATAAAATCCACATATTGCATTTGATAGATATATACTTTTTAAATATGAAAGTTTATTCTCCATTTTTAGTTTTTTATTAAAATTTGCTTGTTGAAAAAACAGTTTCTATGTTCTTTCAAGTTTCCACAGCCATGCTGATTGTATCCTCATGATATAGTGAATATTGAATTAACTTTTTTTTTTTTTTTTTTTTTTTGCGGTACTGGGGATCGAACTCAGGGCCTTGTGCTTGCAAGGCAAGCACTATACCAGCTGAGCTATCTCCCCAGCCATTGAATTAACTTTTTAACGATACTTATTTTATACTTCTGATATTTAGGGAAAGAAATCAGGAACCTTATACAGAAGCTCAGTTTTTTTTAGAACATGCTTCTTTAATTTTAGTCTTCACACACTTCTTTTTATTAGCTATTACATATCATTTATCTTAATATTGTGAAATTGAAAATAGATTAGAAGTCAACATATGAAAGAAAAAATATATATTTTGTTTAAAACAGAGTTTTATAACATTTTTGTCATTTAAGCAGCACTTTTAAAGATTTGTAAGAGAAAATGCAAAATAAGAAAAGCTTTAGTTCCTTCACTCATTTTTATATTTAGGAATATGTAATCCTAAATTTTTTCCCTGTGTATTTACATCCTATTTTTTATTTTCAAAAGTATTTAGTTACTACTTATACTTCTATTTTTCAGTGCAGGAATCAAGTCCATGGCCTTGTGCATCCTACCACTGAACTATATCCCCAACCTATAGTCTCAATTCTTAAACTATATTTTGTGTTTTAATTCCTCATTATCTATTGTTTTCTTCATAGTTCCTGATCTGTGCATTGATATTAATTTTTAACTTCTTTCATAATTCTCACAGCTAATGATAAGTTAAAGTTGAAACAGATAACACTAGGTCCATCTTGATTCCAACAAATCAAAATCAGAATTTAGAATTCCATAATAGTGCCATATTCACAAGCCTATATAATACAAATTTGTTGTAATATGGTCTTATGGCATTGCTTTCATAACAAGTCCCTGAGAACAACGTTAAAGAAAATATGGTGAATTCACTTGAACCATCATTTCAATCATCAAAGTATTATGATAGAAAGATCTTGCAAGTTTATTCAACCACAAAGCTATGTCTTCTACTAAACTTAGAGCAAAACTTCAATTCTCATTAAAGTTAATATTTATATCCAGTAGGATAACTAATTTTTAAAGGAAGATAACAAGGATTGAGAAGAATGTAGAAAAACCAAAACACTGGAACATTACTTGTAGGAATATAAAATGGTGCAGCTATTGTGGGAAAAAATTTAATAGTTACATACTCAGTTAAACATAGAATTAGTATATGACCCAGCAGTTCCATTCCTGGTATATATCCAAAAGAATTGAAAATAGATGATCAAACAAAACCTTGTATGCTGTTTTTGATATGGCATTGTTCACAATGTCTAAAGGGCAGAAACAACCAAAATGTCTATTGGTGAAAGAACTGATATGTGATATGAATATGAATGATATGTTACATGAAACAACTGAAATATCCATCAGTGCATAAATTATGTGACAAGTGTATGAATGTAACGTATTCATTCATACAGTGGAATATTCTTCAACCATAAAAGGAAATGACCAGCCAATGCATGCTACAACATGAGTGAGCATACTAAGTCAAAGAAACCAGATGCAGAGGCATAATTGCATGATTTTCTAATATGATTCCAGAATCAGCAAATACACAGAGACAGAAAGCAGATTAATGGTTGCCAGGAAATAGAGATTTGGGGATTTTGGAATGATTGCTTATCAGTTTACAGGATCTCCTTTTGAGATGATGAAAATATTCTGGAACTAAATATGGTGATTGTGGTGTAAAAATGTAAATGAACAAAATATCAATAATGCTAAGTTTTACATTATATGTTTTCTATCCATTTTTTTAAAGCTAGCAAACCGAACCCATATGAAAGGAATTATATACAATGATATAGAAGGATTTATCTCAGCAATGCAAAGTTGACTTACCATTGTGAAATCAATAAGTATAATATACTGTGTTAGTTTGCTAGGACAGCCATAGCAAAATACCACAGACTGGGTGGCTTAAATAACAGAAATTTATTTTCCCACAGTTCTGAAGAGAGTAAGTCCAAGATCAAGTTGTTGGATGTGTGATTTCTTCTGAGGCCTTCTCCTCGGCATGTGGCCACTTTCTTGCTGTGTCCTCACATGGCCTTTTCTTTGTGCACTTACACCCCTTACTCAACCCCTCACTGAACATCCTAATCTTCTTATAAAGTCACAATCCTAACATCCTTATTTTACCTTAACTGCCTTTTTTAAGGCCTTACCTCAGAATATGACTATATGACTATATTCTGAGATATTAGGGTTAAGACTTCAACATATGAATTTTGAAGGACACAATTCAGTCCATAGCACTACATCCTCTAAAATTTATGTCCTTCTCACATGCAAAATGCATTCACACCCGTCATACTCAACAGCCCAAAAGTCAATTCATTCCATCAACTCTTAAGTGCTAAATCACTTAAATGTTGTCTAATAGATAAGACTCAAGGTATACTTTTTCCTAAGGCAGTATTCTTCACCAACTGTGAAACTCTTAAAATAGATGTTATTTCTAAAGTATGGTGGTAGAACAGGTATAGGATAGACATCTCCATTTCAAAAAGGAAAAAACTAGAAGGAAACAGGAAGTCGCTAATCCCAGTCAAATTCAAAACATAGCAGGACAGATTACATTCTATTTTAAGGCTAGGGAATAATCCTCTTTAGTGCAATGCTCTGTCCTCTAGGCTTTCTGAGGTGGCACTACAACTTCAGTGGCCACTGGGGTGGCAGCATTGCCCTGTTGGCCCTCAGCAGTAGTATTTCTCCATACCCTGGGTGGCAGCCCTGAGACCTGGGGTAGTAACTTGTCCTCCCGACACCAAGAAGGAGATAGCTTCACCCTCTAGACCTACTGTGGGAATAGTAGCCCTGGTGATCTCTGAATTGTCTTCAGGATTGTTCTTTCCTTTTCCTGAAGGGTAAAATTTTTGTAACTTGATATCAGCATTATCCTATCCTGTAGAATACCACGTGTCCAACAGACTTCCTGCATTTTGTCCTACCTTCATCCTCTTTAGTCCAAGCTGGCAGCGTTTATGCTGGTTTCACCTGATATACATTCCTGGCTTAGGTGGCTGATTATATCCATGAGTCACACCCATAATTTCTTTGAGTGGCTGACCCACCTTAATGTTCTCTTCAGAACATACTTTCTCTATTTTTGCAGTATGGATAGGCTGAGCATTTCCCAGATCAGATCTTCAAGTTCTGGTTTCTTCTTGCTTAACAATTCCTTTACATCTTTTTTCCTACACATTACTACAAGGAACAATAAGAAACTTGGCCATCCTTTCAATATTTTGCTTAGAAATCTCCTAAATTAAATATCCACATTCATCACTTAAAATTTCTAATTTCTATAAAACACTAGAATACAATTTGGCTGAATTCTTTGCCACCATGTAACAAAGACAGTCTTTCTTCCCATACACATTAACATTTCCCCATCTACATTTTCATTTGAGACCTCACCAGAATTACCCTTAACATTCCTATTTCTACTGGCCATCTTTTCAAGGCAATCTAGGCTTTTTCTAACATGCACTTCAAAACTCTTTCAGCCTGTATTCATACCCATTTCCAAAGCCACTTCCATATTTGTTAGATGTCTTGGAGCAGTACATTACCTCCAGTGCCAAAATTTATATTGGGGTTCTCCAGAGAAGCAGACCCAATAGGGCATGTTTGTGTGTGTGTGTGTGTGTGTGTGTGTGTGTGCGTGTATAGAAAGAGATTGAGATTTAATTTAAGGAATCAGTACAGATGAGGCTAGCAAGTTCAAAATCTGCAGAATGGGCTGATAGCATGGAGATCCAAAGAACCTCTGACATTGATCAGTTCAACTGTGAAGTTTGTTGGGCTACAGATCTAGAGTATAGCCAGAGCTGCAGTTTGGTTCTACAACCATATACTGGCAAAATTCTTTCTTGCTCAAGGAAGATCAGTCTTTGTCCTGTTGAGAACTACAACTTAATAGACTGGATGAGGCCCGCCCTTATTATAGAGAACAAAAACTAGCAATGCAAACTCAACAATTATATAAAGTGAATGCCGCATCCTGACCAGATAGCAATGGTTTAACATTTGAAAGTCAATGTAATTCACAATGTTGACAGAGAAAGGAAGAAAAAACAGTTGTTTCAATAAGTGCAGGAAATGCACGTGATAAAATTCAAAATCTATTTAGTTGTTCAACCTGACAAAGAACATCTAGGAAAAAACTTATATCTGTCATATTTAATGATAAAATCTCCATGACTTTTATGTAGACAACAAGCAGGGATGTTCATATCCAGCTCCCTGCTTCAACATTCTATGGGAAGTCATGATCGTTGCAAAATGAAATGGAAAAATAATGCCTCCTTTTATTTGCCAACTGTATGATTGCATACATAGACAATCATAAGAATCTTTTAAAAATATTTTTAGTTGTAAATAGACACAATATATTTTTTGTGTATTTACTTTTATGTGGTGCTGAGGATTGCACCCAGTGCCTCACACATGCAAGGCAAGTGCTCTACTACTAGCTACAGCCCCAGCCCAGGAATCCTTTTTAAGAACTGCTACAATGAGCAGATTCAGGTCAGTATTCAAAATTAAGTTGTATTTTTATCTATTAGCAATGGGCAATTACAAAATGAAATTTTAAAACTCAATTTCTTTTGAGGTTACATAAAAAATGTTTATTACCCTGATTCGATTATTTCACATTATATGCATGTATTGAATTATGAAAGTGTACCCCATAAGATGTAGAAATAGTATGACTCAATTTAAAAAGATTAATTTTAAAATAAAATAAAGTTGCATCCAAAATTATGAAAAATTTGAGGACAAATTTAACACTGTACCCTGAAAACTACAGGAGATTGCTGAAAGCATGTATGGAAAAACTAAGTAAATAGAGAAATATACAGTGTATATACATGAAGAACTCAGTACTGCTAAAATGCCAATTCTCTGCAAATTGATCTGTAGACCCCACATTAGCCTAATAAAAATTACATCAGACCTAAATGTAGATATTCATAAGCTATTCTAAAATTTATATGAAAATGCAGATGATTTAGAATTGCCAAAATAATTTTATAAAAGAAACAGTTTGGAGTATTATAGTACCTGATTTCAAGACATATTCCATAAAGTCTCAGCAAAGACACTGGAATTGGTGAAAAGATAGACATACATATGGACCATTGGAATAGAATAGTCTTTCAGATGTGATCAGTTTATTTCCAACAATGAAGATAAGGGAATTCATAAGAAAAATTCTACAATCCAAGAAATAGTGATAGAACAACTGGTAACTATGTAAAAAAATAAAAATAATGTTAATCCTTACCTCACATCCTTCACAAAAAAGACATAAACTTTATTTAACTTTTGATTCCCATACCCCATATTCTGTCTGACTGATTATAGTTCTAAGTAATTTTTTGTATTAAGAATAAATAACTACAGTCTAGTTCCCCTGGTTTCTAACTCAAATCTCAGAGGGGCACCCATCACAGTTTGAGGGGGCTAGACAGAGTATTTTAGCTTTGTAAAAGATACACCCTAATTAAATAGGTTCTAGTTCCCTCCTTTTACTGTTTCCATCTGGATAGTTTTCAGTCATAGCTTCCAGATGCTGTTACCTGCTCTGAAATGCTTAACAGTTTCACAGATATTTCTTTTTGTTGCTGAATTTGCATGTATTACAAGCTACAAGAATGAGAACATGTTAAACTTAAATAAAGAAACAAGAGGCAGAACAATGATATGTGCTTGTGGATAATTCAGTACTATTTGTTGATGCTGCTGATTTGCATTTTACTCCCACTGGCAGCTAGAGTCAACATGACTTATTCGTTTATTCTAATACTTTAATTCCAGTGAGCTCTCTGTTTTTTTAATAATATAGATATAATATGACTTTATTTTGCTGAAAGAACTTAAAGAATATTGGTACCTTTCTTTTCAACATATGGATAGATAGGCAGTGATTAATGTTGGCAGATTAAATAAAGAGGTCAAATGATTTGTCCATTCACACAGAAAAACAAGATTGTAGCCAAAGTTCAGGACTCTTGATGGCTGATTTTATTAAACAACCCTTAATGAAGTCCCATACTTTCAAATATGTCCCTTTTTATAGGACTGAGAAATGCATACACTCTTAAATTAAAAACAAAAAAGTTTGACCTAACCAAAACTGGAATGTTTCTCTTCAAACCTGTTTCATAATATTACTTCAATCACTGAACCAGAGAGAAAACCCAATTAGATGCTGATAGTCCTTTAAACTCTTCAGTACCTCCTGCCTTCCTTTTAAGGGAGGCAGACTGTGCACTATAGCAGTAGCAGCCACAGCCATTGAGGGCTGATACAGAACTTAAGAAGTATCATTGCAGAAGGCAGCATGTATTATGAAACAAGAAATGTGAATCAAGGTGTCCTGTATATGTTGCTTAGTTTGAAACTGGTCTTTGTTGTTGATTTATAAAGTGCCCACAGTAATATTGGCAAGAAATCATATTTGTCTGAATTTATGTTATTATAAGTAGATTCAAATATGACAAAACTAAAACTCTCTTTACTTGCCAAACTATATTTATTATCTTTCCTTATTCATTAAGGATTTTTTTGCTAATAATTATTAATAACAAGTAGCAATATTGGCTTTCAAAATCTCAGTAGGTCACTTTATTTCTTAGCATTTTAAATAGTTTTAAAAATTTAACAAGGAAGTTAATGCCAGTATTTTCTGTGCTGCAGCCTTTTAATCAGAGTAAAGGGGCATGGTCATCAAGACAGTGCACAAGATGATAAAGACTTATTAAAAAACTTTTAGTTCTCTAAGATTAATTATGCTAAAAGAACAACAGGATCTTAAATTTCAAAATCAGTATTCTGCTTACTCTTTTATGTGTATGGACATTGTATATAGTTTTTACATTCATCAGTATTTGTAAACAAATATATACCATGTTCAAATTCCATGTAAACACTTTCCTTTATGTTTCAGTTCTTCTGGTATTTATTTTTATTTATTTTTACATAACTCTTCAGGTTTTCTAATTCATTTTTTACTCCAGAGACATTCTCAAGAACCACCTTAAGATAATTTCTTGTTTATGCCAATGAAAAAAGAACGGCAGCAAGATCACATTCTTCTCCTGTCACCTGAAGAGTATTTTTCACATTCCATACATGGTACTTGATCAGACAGGCTGCTGCAATTTTTGCCATGTCAAAGTTATTCTGAGAATCAATAGTTTCTTCCCTTTACTTTTAATCTCCCTATTAGTAGATTCTACAATAGATTTTACCTATAAAAAAGAGGAAGAAATGTTTTAGCAGTGATAATCTATGAACAGTTGACAACACTCACTCAAATAAGGCATACAGGTTATACTTTAGTTAGGTTTATTAGTGTAAAATAGACAAAATGTAGACATGTAGAAAACATTGAAATAGTAAATATACAAATCTGTAAAGAATTTTTTATTGTTTCAAATTGTCCTTAAAAGTATTTCAATAAGTTGAATGACTTACTTCAATGAATTTAGTAATGAAATTATTCATTACTTTATATATGTAGATATTTTGGTTTTAAAAGTAAGAAACATTACTGACTGTGCTAGCCAAGTGGTATTCTAGAATTATAGCTCTTTTCCGTTGGATTGAATTTGTCAACCCCATGCCAAACAGAATGTTCTTTGGATCAAGACAAAAGGATTTTTTTAAGTACTTCATCAAAAGTCATACCATATTTTGTGTTTCTTATTTCAGCCCTGCTTTCTTGTAAGTTTTTTGCCTGAAATTTCTCATTACTTTTCTTTTTCTTGGATCTTGCACTTTGTTTCAGCTTTCTGTGCTCTCATCCTGATCCATCCTGAACCTGCTGCTCTTTCTCTGGGTTGCTGCGTGGTATCCTAGGATTTCTCTTCTCTTTCCCTCTGGGTTGGCCTCATTGTTGTTAGGATTCTAGGTCCTTTTTTTTTTTTCTTTTTTTTCTTTTTTTCTTTTTTTTTTTTTTTTTTGGTGCTGGGGATTGAACCCAGGGCCTTGTGCATGCAAAGCAAAGATTCTAGGTCTTCTTACTTGCTTTATTCCCTCTTTAAGTATAACTTCCAATCAGAGAGTTTTTCTGACTGCAATTCATCCTTTCAGAACTTTTAAGATTTTTCTTCTTCTTTTTAATTTGTTCTGTTTAGATATACAGGACAGGAATGTATTTTGACATATGACACATACATGGAATATACCTTATTCTAATTAGGATTCCATTCTTGTGTTTGAACATCATGTGGAGTTACACTATTCATATATTTATATGTGAACATAGGAAAGTTATGTCGGATTCATTCTATTGTCTTTCCTATTCCCATCTCGCCTTCCTTCCCTTCATTCATTTGTCTAACCCAATGAACTTCTATTCTTCCCCTTACCCCACTTACTGTGAGTCAGCATTCGCATATCAGAGAGAACATTCGGCCTTTGGTTTTTGGGGATTGGCTTATTTCACTTAGCATGATAGTCTCCAGTTTGATCCACTTACTGGCAAATGCCATAATTTCATTCCTTCTTTATGGCTGAGTATATTCCATTGTATTTATATACCACATTTTCTTTATCCATTCATCTGTTGAAGGGCATAATAGAAAATAAAAGAGGTTGTCTAGAAATGGATCATCTTTATTTTTTGATTTGTATTTATAGATGCTTTCAATCTGAAGATTCTTGTCTTTCATTCTCTTAAAGATTGATAGTTTCATTTCCTCTTTTTTCACTCCTTATTTCTTTCTGTTTTCCTAATTGCCAGATGATGTACCTTCTGGATTGATTCATATTTTTCTTTATATTTTCTTAATCTTTAAATTTGTGATGGATAGTCTTAGAAATTTCTTTATTTGAAATTCTTTGTGTCAATGCATTTTAAACATTATTTGCATAAATAATATAAGTATAAAAATATATATATTTACTTGTTTTAAAGTAGAATTTCATTTCCTTACATAAAAATAAGCTGTCTATAGATGCAAAAGTTCTGTCTTTCTGTTGGCTAGAAGGGGTTTTTCGGAAAATGCTTTCCCAATTACCAAGATGGGTGCAATTTATACATATGTATATTTAGTGTATATACACACACACACACACACACACACACACCTATAAACATAAATTTTATCATTTTAACCATTTTTAAGTGTGCAGTTAGTGACATTTAAGTATACTCACCATTTTGTATAGTCAAGTACTCGTATTAAATTTAATTTTGTAAATGGTATATTTCTTCTCCAAAAAATACTTTTTTGTACAAGGGATTGAACCCAGGGATGCTTTGCTACTGAACTATCATCTCTATAATTTTTTATTATTAATTTTATCTTTGAGACAGGATCTCACAAAATTGCTGAGGCTGCTCTAGAACTTGAGATCCTCCTGCCTCAGCCTCACAAGTCACTGAGACTATAGGCCTGTACTCTCACACCTGTCTACTTTCTTATTTTTTAATTCCCTTTTTATAGCACCCTAATCTTTAAAAAAAATTTTTATTTTTGTTCTTTTTAGTTATACATGACAGTAGAGTATAATATTAATTATTTATAAAAACATGGAGTATATCTTATACTACCTCAGATCCCAGTATTGTGGTTGTCCATGATGTAGAGATTCACAGTGGTGTATTCTTATATGAACATACAGAAGTTATGTCAGAATCATTCCACTGTCTTTCCTATTCCTGTCCCCTCTCCCTTTCCTTCATTCCCCTTCGTCTAATGTATAGAACTTCTATTCTTTCCTTTCCCACCTTGTTGCATGTTTGTATCTCTTTGTATTTAGAGAGAACATTCACAAACTAGTGCAGCCACTCTAGAAAGCAATATGGAGGTTTCCTCAGAAAACTTGTCATGGAACCACCATTTGACCCAGTTATTGCACTGCTTGGTATATACCCAAAGGACTTAAAAACAGCATATGACAATAGTGCAACCACATCAGTGCTTAGAGTAGCTAAGTTCACAACAGCTAAAACATGGAACCAACTTAGGTGCCCTACAAAAGATGAATGGGTAAAGAAAATGTGGTATACGTAGACAATGGATTATTATTCAGCCATAAAAAAATGACGTTATGGCATTTGCCAAAAAATGGATGGATCTTAGAGACTATTATGCTAAGCAAAATAAGCCAATCCCAATAGCACCCTAGTCTTTTATAATCAATATAATGTCTTTTCATATCCATCTTTATTTTTTCTTATTTTTATCTGAGCTGTCTGATTCTTTGGGAATCTTTGGGGATCTTGTGTTGCTCTTCATCCTGTGCCCTCAATATTGGTCTTTTCACAATTAAAAGAGGAGGGTCAAGTGTCCAGTGTAGACTTCATTTGCTATAATAATTTAAATAAGTCCTTTATTCTGTTAGAATAACACATTCTGTTAGAGAATGTACTATATGGGATGGAAGAGAGAACATAAACTGGTGGAATTCACTTTAATTTTAAGCTTTTGGGTAATTCCACAAGTGCCAAAATGGGGAAAGTTTGACTTGGGGATGCTTACCCAAACCAACTTCATCCAGGTAATTCATTCTCTAACAGTTCAACGAATTTCTTTAGAGTAAAAATGGCAGGCTCTTTGCCTATTGGCAGATATCAAGGTGCCAGCCCTCTGTGCTCAGGTGAAAGATCTCAGACACTCAATTTAGTCCTCTGCTCTAAGGCTCTGGTTTCAACCCTGCCCCAGTAACTTGCTAGCCCAGAGCCGCAGCACCTCCTTCTTCAACGTTTCCATGTAGAATATTCTATGATACGCCTTTATCTTCTTGTTTGTTTTCTTGACACACTCATCAACTTTCTGTGTTCCAGATTATATTGAAATTTCTTATTTAAGGTAATCACCATCTCCATTCCCAGCTCTCCTCTCTTTTTATGAGTTTATTTTTTTAAACTGTGATGCCTTTATTTCAGTGTGATCTCAGGAGGGATGGGAGACAAACCCATAGGATAATATATGTATGACACAGTCCACAGAATTAAACAAATGACTTGGAGAAGTAATTCATTTTCTTTGCACAATTAAATTGCCAAATATTTCTGTGAATGCAGAATTTTTAAGGTTGTTCTTCACTCTGTAGCTTCTATAATTTAAGAATAATTTTTAAAAAGGCTAAAGAGAAAATGAGTATCATCCATAACCCAACTACTTTTAAAATCAAAACATACATATATTTTTCCACTCCTTAATCATTTGAATGTATTTCACATATGATTTTAACATGAATTTTTGTAGTATCTAAATTTATTAAGAAACTTCGTGCCCTAGTATGTTAAAAAAAATTGTGTCCACAGAATTTTAAATGAGGTGACTTTACAACTGTATCTATAAAGTTAATTCAGGGGACTGGGGTTGTGGCACAGTGGCAGAGCGCTTGTCCAGCATGTGTGAGGCCCTGGGTTTGCTCTTCAGCACAACATATAAATTAATTAATTAATTAAAGGTTCATTGACAACTAGAAAAATAGTTTAAAAGTAAAGTTGTAATAATATTGTTTTAAATAGGAATATAATGTTTCTTTACTCAAATTATTCTAAAATTTTTATTTTTTAAAGTCTACAGCACATTTATTCAGCAAGATAAATATTTTCTACAGAGTTTTTCTTGACATCTCTTCCCCATAGTAATGTTAGCTACTTTATATATATTGCCATGTCCTCTGCATTCTTGTCACAACACCTGTACACAGTTAATCTTACTTGTTCACCTAAGCATTGCCACCTACATCATCTCTGTACCTTATTTCCCTGTCTTGCACCTTGGTGTAGGTGCTCACCAACAATTTGGAGAAGAGAAAGAAAGCAACTTGAGATATCCTTATAAGTATCTTAGAAGCCAGTGTTTCTTCTACTTAGGTATACTTGTGAATTTTTTAAATTATTTCTAAATGAGGGATTCGTTTCAAATAGGATGAGGCTTATTTGGTTTAGAAAAGGTTGTACATCAGAAGTTTTCTATATCCTCCTTGTGGGCAACACATTCCCCTATCTTTTTGGGTAGGTCTGTCATTCCCAAACAATGAGCTTTGCTATGTACACTGTTGAGTCTTGTATGTGGATTCAAATATTGCTTGGGATAATCTTAGAATTATTTAATGAAAAAAATACATTCATGGTAGCCAAACAATTGGCATCCAATACACTTTGAAAATCAAAACATGACTTAGATGAATTATGCAAGTTAATTTTTAAAGGGGAAGCTGCATAAAATAAATGTCCTCCTGAGGTATATTTGTCAAAGCATTTCACACATGTCATTATGAACCTTGAGTTTCTTTTGTTGATTCTCTTTGCCTAGCACTTGACCATTAAGGACTTGAGATGAAAAGAAAAAGATATGGCTACTAAACGGTCACTCTTTTTAGTGCACTTAGAATAACAAAGTATGAAATCTGGAATTCAGCCAAGTGTTATTTATAATCATCTCAGCATTATTTTAAATGTAGATTTTCATTTATTAAAATTTAATATGAAATAAAAGCATGAATTACAGAAATCATTTCATAAGCAAATGAAAACTTGATTAAAGGTAGCCATATCAAGCATTCCTCACTTGAAATATCTTGCCAGCTTCTGAGTAATGCTTTGATTTGGTTTGAATCTTTTGTATGTAACAGTTTTTAGTGCAAGTTACTACAGTTCTTTCTGAATAACATAGGTCATGAGAAGTTCATTTGTAGGTGGGGCAGCTGTACAACTTTGGGGGACTGTCTAATAGATCCATTTCATTAATTGTCATGAATTTTTTATTAACAAAACCAGTACATCAGGTTTAGCCAGCTAAAAACTGTTCTCATAGTTGTTATCTTTATTGTCAGAAAGAATATTGTGAAAATAAGGAATTACTGCACATGCTTTAACTCTTGATTAAACAGAGGAATGGCACCATCCATGAACAATAACTTAGGGGCATATTATCAGGTTGACATAGAGTGTTTCAGTTGTGCAACTCCCATTAACTTTAAAGCCCTGTGCTTTAATTTCAGTGTCTTCCAGTTAGGAGTAATGCCAGAGCCGTCTGTTAGGTACTTTGAGTTAATGTGATTAATGTCAAGTAGCAGGATGTTCATTCTCTCTTCCTTAAGCTCTAGTCCTTAGGTATTTTTCGTTAAAAGGCCTTCTAAGGAATTACCTTTCAGAAACCAAGCAGTGGTATTAAGAAGCAGCAATAATGGCTTAGAAAATAAATGATGTTAGCTAGTGCATTTTATTTACCAATGAAAGAAGTTTCCTTCAGTTCTCATCTGATGATCTTTATTATTAAGTCATGCATAGAACATTAAAACTATGCTTTTTTTAACTTTAAGAAATTTCAAAAGCTTTCTTGGATATGTAATAGGTGACTATATATAATCTATATTCTTTGTCTCTTCCATTTCAAAGTCATAAGCACTTTTTATTTCCTACCTCTTGTGAGACACTTAATAGCATAAATTATCTTCATTTAAATAGTTTAAAAAGTGAAAAAAGGAGAGGTTTACTGGTTTTCTCAAGATCCCATAACAAATCTTCAATATAGTATATAATATAATTTGGAATTTGTACTTGGACTCACCATACTTGATAAAACATTGGTCTTAAAATTTTAAGACTGAAAGAGTCTTGAGAAAATGTTTTGGAAAAAAAATATGATATGCATCATCTTTGGAAAAAGGAATAGCGTGGTTGACATCCTGGCTAAGCCATTTACTTGCTTTACACTAGGTAAATTACTTGGTCTTTTTTGCTCCTTCTCCTTCCAACCCTGCCCCACCACTTTAAATGGAATGTGAAGTACTTTTTGGAATTATTTGACAGATTAGATATAGTATATGTAAATGCCCAAAGAAGGCACTTAAAAATTGGTATCATTTTTATTATATACAAATTTAGAATCAGACCTAGAGCTGGGGGTATAGCTTAATGGTCGAGCACTTACCTAGTATGTGTGAGGGCTTGGGTTTTAGTCAAAAAAAAAAAAAAAGAAGAAGAAGAAGAAGAAGACGACGACGACGGGGGTGGGGGGAGGGAGAGGGAAAAGAAAGAAAGAAAAGTTAGACTAAGAGAAACAAAAGAGAATTAGAGAATGTAACATTGTGCATTAGTGGCACAAATTAAATTAGGACCCAAGGTATCCAAACCAAACCACTGTTCTTTGCTTGTACAATGCAGTCTTGTAGTTATTGAAATTGTCTAGGCTGTTTATTCTGTTTCTCACTAGTTCACACTATTCAATAGTATTTTCACTTTCTTTTCTCTCCTTAAAATTCAAGATTTCAGTGTCTGTCATATAGACCAAAATCCCCAATTTTTTTGTTTTTAATAAGTATGATCCAAGGAACCTATCAGTTTTAGGGATACTATCAAGCTCTAACTCTACCTCAGGAGAGGTTTGTCAATAGCCATTTTTCAGAACCTGCAACATGTGTCTGGTTAGTCATAACCTAGAATAAATAACATGAGACTTTTTCACACTGTGTCACACTATGTTATACAGGTGGCACAGGATTCATATCTGAATATCCACAGAAACTCATGATCTGTCTAGTGGCTCTGCTCATGACCCCATGTACCCTCTGACCTGAACTATGGTCTTGACTCCAGATCCCTTACACCAACTGGATTACAGGCTCGAGGGTGCTCTACATACTAGGCCTTTTCTGGGACCAGCCTTCAGTGCAGCCTTAATGTAGTTCTTCCAGCCCTCACTTCCCATGCTATCTGGGTAGCACACCACAGAAGGTGTAATGATAGTGTTAGCCAACACTTATATAAAGCTTTATATTTAGTCAAGAGTTTTTTCATATTTATAATCTATGTCAATCCTCGTATCAACTGTATGAAATGAAGTAAGCAATACTGTCTTACTGTTGAAGAATCTAATGTCCAATTAAGTAATTTGCTCAAAGTCACATGGATATTAAATGGAAAAGCCTGGATTGTGACTGCAAATCTTATACTCTTTATCTCTCAATCACAGCTCATGATCCCATTGCTGATAATTGATAACAGAAGTGTCCTATGATGAAAATAGAGTAAATATATATTAAGTGCTGTGTTACAATGTGAGAGCTATCATCATATGAAACATCTCTGTGTAAAGAAGCATTTGTATAAGTGCACATGAGAGATAAAACATAGGCACACATCACTTAATGACAGGGACATGTTCTGAGAAAGGCATTGTCAAGAAGATTTCATCTTTGTGTGAACATCACAGAGAATAATTATACAAACCCAGATGGTATAGGTCAATCACTTGAAGTGTCCACTTGATGCAATCAGGAGACAAAGTAATCACCATATACATGAGGCTGCTGCCAAAATAACACAGCATACTACATTTTTAGTGAATCTTTTATGAGTAGGAATATACTCTAAATTTATAACGAAATATAGTATAGTACAGTGAATACATAAACAAGTAACAACCATTTGTTATCATTACCAGCTACTGTGGACTGTACATAGTTGTGTGTGCTATACTTTTGTATGACTAGAGTATGGTAGGTTTGTTTATACCAACACCATCATGAACACATGAGTATGCATTGCATTGTGATGTTACATCACTAAGTGATAAGAATTTCTCACCTCCATTATAATCCTATAGGATCACTGTCATGTCTGTCACTGATGAAACTATGCAGTGTGCGATTGTATTGTCAAAGTGTCACCACAAGAATAAGTCTTCTAGTACTGAGCACATGGGAGGTAGCTCTAAATGTTTCTGATTGTTTATTTCATTTAGAATACCTCTTTGAAAAAAGGTCAGCGTGATTTTATCAAACTGTCTTTAGCAATTTTTCATTGTTATAATGATTATAAAGTCTTTTCCATGGACTACTCCAACTTACTCCTCTGGTTTTAACTCCCACCTATATAATGATGATTCCAAAATGTAGCTATTCAGGCCAGTTCTCACTTCAGTTTCACTTTATATATCAAAACTATCTGCTGGAGATTTTCAGTTGATATTTCATGAGCACCTGGACTCAGAATGTCTAAAACTGAAAGTAACAAAGTAACTTTCTTTATAAAACTGCTTTTCCTTCTGAATGCATATAAATCAACAGATTCTATCAATTTCACTTCTTAAATATTTAGTGAGTCTACTATGTTCTCTTTTCTGAAATATTACAAGTACCCTGCTCAAGACCATTATTATATATCACTTGCACTACTGAAATAGTCTCTTTAAGTAATTTCTCTGTAGCTAGTCTTATCTTTCCCTATAATGGCCACACCAACACCAAACTGCTTGTAGTCACCCATTTATTCTTCTTTTTTCAATATATGCCTCTGTTCATGCTGTCTCATGCTTTCTTTTTTAGAAATTGTTCTCTCCTGAATAACCTGCTGCCATTCTCCTCTTCCCTTTACCATCCAAATTAGGTGTGCTTGTCTGCTTTCAAATTGTATTCTAATTATGTCTTCTTAACTGCACTGTAAATTTCTTAGGGCAGAGATGCTCTTATTCACTTTGTAACACAAGGACTACTAATGTGTTCATTAAATTATAGACATGAATTTTTTTAACTGTATGCCCTTTTATAAATTTAATGTCATTTCATGAAGATGACATGTTTGGAAAATGTATTTGCATGTCATTCCAAAAATCATAATAATTTGTGTTTACCAAATTGGATTTATTTTATGTACATGTCATTCTCCCATTAGGATAATCATGTTATAATATTCTGTTGCTAAAGGTATTTCAGTAAATTACAAAAAAATCAGGATATACTGAAACATATTTTCTTCTACACAATATTAATATTGATATTTATTTAGTGGTGAATTCTTCATATCCATTGTAGGGACAAACAATAAAATGAAAAGAAATACACCAGCTTTCAGTTCTATATCCATCCAAATAGATCTTCTTTATATTATTTCCATATTGAATCTGTCTTTCAAATAACAGATATTAATATTAAATAGTGAACAAGACTGTGTACATATTTTTCAACCTAAATAACTGTTACTAAATGTTATCTGTCCATAGTATATTCCCCAGGTGAAGAACAAATTATGGCCTGGGACCATCTTGTATTATTCAGACTTGTATTATGCATAAATTCAATAACCACCAAGAGGTATTTACTAAATGAAAATCAAGCATATTGCAGCTATGGATTTTCAGATAAAAGAAATACAGTATTGTCTATTGAAAAGATCCTAACATTCTTTGTTACAGTAAGCACAGTCATGATGTCATCTTGTCCTAATTCGCTATTTCAATCTAAAGATAGCTAAAGAGTGTAAAAGAAATAAAAATTCCTCTATTAAATTTAAGTTAAATTAGAATTTGTTTTTAGATTACATTGTTTTTATGATTTACTACTTCAAAAGGATGTAGTATTTTATAGGCAGATGCAGATGTGGAAGGAGTATAAAATCTAATGTTATGATTTCAGACCTTTTCTTAATACCAAAAAATTTCTGCTCATCCTAATGTTTTCATTTTGTAAAAAAGAAAAAAAATAGACTCTTTTGGAAAATAAGCTTTGATACATGAAAATGTACTTTACAGATAACCTTCAAAGAAATTGTTTTCATAATTCGATGCTTCTAGAACGTGACTAATATTCTTTTTGAAACGTATAATATTTTGGTATATCTTTATGAATTAAAAAGGATATATTACAGAAAAATGTACTTTGTTGACAGAAAATTTATACCAGAGATACACATAAAATAAAGACTGTGAAAATATCAAATTTGAAATAAAGCTTTAGTTTTAGTTTTAAAAACTAAAAAATTTTCATTGTGAAACCTTGATATAGAGTGTAGAACAGAAAAGTGATGAGATAGATATAAGAGCCTCATGGACAGGAACTGTAGATGAGGTGTCCAGAAAGGAACCTTACCTGTCAGGTGGATCTTCCTAAAGCTAAATTAACTTTGTTCTGAAAGTTCCACAGGAGTAGACATCTTGATCTGTTTTATTCATTAAGATTTTCCTAGTACTTGTAACAATGTCTGCCTGGCACAAAGTAGGTGCTCGCTCTGTAAAGATTTGTTGAATGAATGAGAATGGGCATCAACCAAATGCGAGTGTTTCCCCACAGTGGCTTCCCAGCAATCAAAAAATGGGTAATTTTTTGGTTTCAGAAAATACCTAGAAGTAGAGAAATGAGGATGCTCTCTTTCCCTTTTTAAGAAATCTTTCCCTCACCCACTTTACAAAGATCTGAAGTTTTCTGTTTAGAACTAGCTGTGTTTGCAAGCGCACAGTAGTTCAATATTTTCAGCAAAGGTTTTCTCATACTTCTATGCATGGCCTCCTCTAGGTGGTGTACCCTTTATTTTTCCTTATTTGTTAAACTCTTACTTTTTCAAGACTTGACTTTAAACCTTCTGTCTTCCAAGTTACCTCCCTGATCTCCCACTCTATCTGGGCTCAGCGCCCTACTATGCACTCTCATAGATGCTCATGCTTGTCTTTGCAGTTTTCCAAACTAGACAATTTCTGAGAAAACAGATTAAAGGATTTGGAAATAAATCACCTATAACATCACACCGCATATTGTCTGGTTTCACAAGTTAACTGACTGGTTAAGATTAGTTGATATACTTTGTCTTTGCACATATGTGCAACTGTCTATCAGAGTCAGGAAAAAAATTTCATTTCCTGTTAAGGTACTCATCTATTTCAGCAGCAGTATACCAGTTTACACTTTTTCATTTACATGGGTAATTGATTGCCTATGCAACCTGAGTTTAAGTAATCATATTTTCAGTTTACTCCAGTGAGGTTTCTGTGGTCATTTTAGATTGAAACCTAGACAAGTACCAGCTGGCTTACCCCTTGTTCTGTTCTGACCTGTGTTCCGGGAAAAAATTTGAGAAATAGAATATCTTTATATTGTATAACATTTCAGAGATCAAAATCAAAATGGACATGAGTTTAAGAAACACAAACCAGAAATACCAGTTTTAAAACATTTATATCCTATGCCATCTTTCCAAACTTTGATATACTAAGATCACCAATGTACCAAATGAGAACTCATTCTAAAGGTGAAACATAGTGCCTTGCTCTTTCAAAGTGTACAACACAATATTATTAAATAATCCTTTGACAGGGCTTTACAAAAATGCATAGTATTTGGACCATCAATAACATCTTCAAAATTAACTTCATATGTCACTGACAGTAAGAAGCTGTTATCTTCCATATACTAACCATATCAAGGAAAAATATATATAAGTATTCCTTTCAGCCCACCACAAAGTAAAATAAAGAGATCGTCCCAACATTGCTAAATTCGACATTAGCATCTCAAATCTGGAACATTTGTAATATTTTTTTTCCATTCTGAAAACTTAACTTGCTTTTTTATTATAATATTTTTTTCCTTTATTTTCAATTTTGACCCTTTGATTTGGGCTTCCTCTTGAAGGATTATTAATTCAGTCCAATACTTTGAGTCCCCAACACTTATTTGATACTTAAAATAATTTGTGACTTTCTATGATTGGATATTAGAATTCATTTTCTAGTAAGTTGTTATTAAGTATATTAAATTACTAAACTGAAGTATATGAAAAATATTTGTCCTACCAAAAAAAAATGTATTAACTTCCCATAAAATCTGTAAGCATGAAATAAGCACATGCTTAAAGAAATCAGTCTCTTTTCTAGAAAGTAACTGAGCAGTTACCAAGTTTTCTAATTACCTTAGAATACTTAATAATAACTGAGCAATTAACAAGTATTCAAATTTAAGTCTGGAGTGATTTCTTCCTATTTAAAAAGTAAAACTGACAATTTTTCTGCCCAGGAGTTAGAATAGATCAAACAAGTGGGCCCAAAACTCAGTAGAGAGTTGGAAAGATAAATGCATAAAACTCAGCCTTTACAGTGTTGAATAAAAAACAAAATTCCAAATGTCTACTGCTTTTACAGACTATGTTTCAACTCTGAAGCAACAGAAATTTTATAACATTTCCTTATGAGAGCAGCTGTAGTACAACAGGTTTTGAACAAGTACAGTATGGTGTTCAGTAAAGTGAAAGGGGGTGGGTTATTTTATACTTCAAGTTGGCATTTTACCAAGGAGAAAAGTTTAGTGGTTGTTTTTCTCACTTGTATTTAAGTGATATAGTATTCAATTAAAAAGAACACTATTTTATATTAATTCTCATTGGGTCTTTTTCTAAATAAGATACTCAATAAAATGAAATAATCCAAATTCTTTTACACCTATAAACTATATTGCTGGACAAATTATTTATGGAAGGGAAGGTAAGATAAAGTTGCTTTTAAGAGTCCTTTAACATATCAGTTTGATAACTAGCAAAACACCTTTACAGCCATTAAATATTTACCAAGCCTCAGCTTTGGGCAAGGGAGCTGTTTAGTGCACCAAATTTGACTCTATGCACTGCCATTGATTAGCTATCAGAAGAACAGAGTTAATAAGTAACTTTTAAGTATTACAGAGCACTCTACATTCTTGTCAAATCTTTTCTCTGAGGATGGCCTAAAAAAAGTCAGTTATAACCAGCATTCACCCCACCAATGATTGCACAAGCACAACTTTGAAAGAAATAAAGGCCAGGCAAATCAGTTGAGCGGTACTTAAGCAATCTTTCCTAGTGACTGTTGTCATTGCTGCTGGACTTTAGAACTGAACATGTTTACATTTAATTAGAAAGGACGCACAGTTTACAGCACAGTAGCTATCAATATCGGATCAGAATTGATTTCCGCTTTCTCCCCAGTGATTGCTTCCTTCAAGCTAATTAAAAAAGGCATATAACCAAATGACTCACATAAATTTTAAAGCAAAGTAAACAGTATTCCCTGGAGACCCAAACAAAAGGAAACGGCATTCATCCTGATTATTAGCTACATTTTTAAAAAGAATTCTGATGCTTATAAATGTGTTATAAAGCATGTTTTGGTGTTATCAGACTGCTGATATACCAAGTATTCACTTTGAAGAAACCTCTGTGAAGGTTTCTTCACAGAGCACTCTTTACTGAGTGCTTTAACCCTAAATTAAAAAACAAACAAAAAAAAAACCAAAAAAAAAAAAACCTTACCTTACTTTTATCTTTATAATCCCTAAAACATGAAGATAAAGCAGTCTGATAGAATCTTGGGTTCATTTTGTTAGGTTCTCAGTTTCTATATAGCATACAGAGAAACTACTGAAATGTATACTAAATAACAAATTTATTTTCTTTTAAATGAAGTGCATAGAGCACATGTGTTATTCACTAAAATTAAGGGGACCATCCTGGTGTGCATGAATAACATTTCCTTGTAATTACCACAGGCAAAATCATCAACAAAATTAGGATAAAAGATAATGTTTTGTAACTCCCAAACTATCTACTATAAAAAAATCTGCTTTAGATTTCACTAGTTAATATTTTGGTGATTATACTAATTTATGGTGAACTGAGTTTTAAATCAGAGAACTAAAGGAAAATAGGAAAGAAATAGAAGCTACCTCCAGGACAGTCTTGTCACAGCCCTCCTTCCTTATCTATAGATCTGCCATACAGTATCACATGGAGAATGGAAGGCCATCAAGAGATAAAGATCAGAATGATTCAGAATGAATACAAATCTTAAGAAATATTATTTGATTAATTCACAGATATTTAATAAACATTCTTTTAAGCACTAGAGATAAAATGGTGAGTAAAACTTTTATAAGATTGGAGATGGGGTGAAACTCAGGGGCAGAGCACATGCTTAGCATACAGGAGGCCTTGGGTTTGATCCCTAGGGCAAAAAAAATAAAGAGCAACAACTCTATGTAAGATTAGAGACTTTTATGTACTTTGGTTACTATCATATACCCAAGCACTTACTTTGTACTTGGTACATAGTGTGAGTGTGTGCACATGCATTCAGTTACTCAATAAATATCTACTGCATGAATAACCCCTTTCAAAAAGTATTTCACTACAAGCAAATGTTCACTCAGCCACAAGGGGAGCTTCCAATAGCATTTGTTTCCAGTACTCCAGAAAAACTACTGAAATTCACAATCTACAGTAAGAGATTACAATATAGAGTCCATTTAAAATCCCCCTCTAGAATAGAGTAATTCATGGAAGTTTTTTATGTTTACTTTTCTTGATTTCATTTCCTTTTTAAATCTTAGCCTTTTTATTACTCTCAATCTGTAATCCATATTGGTCACTGAATATCCACAGCTTATGTTCTTCAGGGCACATATAAATCACAAAGATTGCTGTCAGCCATTAAAACATAACAATTAAGAACCACCTGACTAGGCATAAGGAACCAATAATTAATTCATCCATTTCACAAATATTTATTTAACTCCTTTCTAGGTATTAGACAAAGGTCACATGGTGAAAAGTTTTTTTCCTGGTGCTTACTATCTATTCAGTATGAAAGCAAATGAGAGAATTGCCTAACTGGACATCAAATTTTATTTCTGGAGAAACTCATGTGTAAAAGGAAGAATTGGAGGGATTTAAGAAAAAAAGGAGGAGGGGGTCAGTGTTTTAGGGGATGTGAAAGTTATTCATCCTGACTGTGATTTAGGGGGTGAATAGGTGAATTATGAGAAATGAGCTGGAAAGAGAGAAAAGAACTTCTGTAATGATATTTAAGGAATTTGGACATTATTCTAGAAAAAAATGGGTCATTAAAGAGTTTTAGTCTAGGGGAGTAATAATATCCATGCTGTACAAAGTTCACCAAAGGGGAGGAACAAGTGAGAAGACTATTGGAATAATCCATTAAAGAAAATAATAGAAGGCACTCTAAATAAGATACGATAATAGGTCTGGAAAGAAATTGAAAGATGCGAGGGAGACTGAAGTGTAAATCAGCAGAAGAGTTTCGATTGTGAAATGAGAGAGATGAAGCTTACTGCTTAAGTTTGGGGCTTGGACAAGTGAGAGGTGTCCAGGGAAAAGGAGAGGGGAAAGAAACCAATTTGGAAAGGAGTGAAAAATGAGCTCATGAATTCAGTTTCAGACATTGATTTGTAGGCATTTGCAGAATGGTCAGTTGGAGATGTCCACAAGCTGGGTATGTAGATCTGGTACCCAGGACAGATATCTGAACTGTAGAAAAATTATGTATATAGGTGATGAAGTGAAACCATGAGAGGGCATTGAAATTAAGAGAGAGTAGGGAGAAAGAAAAGACAGAACAGGAAAAAAGTTGAATAAAGGAAAAAGAAGCCCCCAAAGGAGATTGAGAAACATCAAGAACACTAAGCAGAAACCAGAAGAGTATTGCCATGGAAAGCAGGGAAAGGCTTTCAGAAATAATTGGCTCCAGATAAGTCAAGTAGATAATGACTGAAAAGTATATTTTCTGTTTAGCAGCATCACTGGCACTGTTGGGGAATTTAAATTCTTTCAGTGGTTTTTCATTTATCTTAGCTAAAGACCAAAATCCATTTCATGTTCCAAAAAGACTCTATGTAACTTGGTCCCAACCATTTTTCAAAGCTTCCTTAACATGAGCCTAATTGGGCGTCATTCATTCTCCAGCCCTTCTTTCTTTTAAGACCTTTGCACACATTCTTGCCTATATCTAAAATTCTTCCTCCACTCTCCATCTCATTAATACCTATTTTTATCATTAAACCTCAACTCAAATGTCATCACTGGACAAATTCTTACAACATTTGTAACATTTTGGAATATGTATAGCAAATATTCTTATCTCTAGCCCTCACTAGGTGACCAGCACATGGTAGTTCTTTATTGTGACCTGAGATATCACAATGCAGCCACCCAGTTCTAAGTACCTATAAAATAAAACATGTTCATAATATGCATATACCAAATGAACCCTATATATTTAATATTTCAATTAATATAGTGCAAAACATATTTGATAAGGCATCAGTATTATGTTGTACATTAGAATTACACAATTCTATTGGCCCATTTCCAAACTGAAATTTCTTACCCTCTGAAGGAACAGAGAACACCATAAACTGCTTCAAATACTTAAAGATATTTATAATAGTCCTAGAACTTTTTCTCAATTACTGTCCATATGTTTCTCTAATCATTTTTTATAAGCCATAGTAAGTTTTATAGAGTATCCCCCATTTTGATAATTCCTCCTTGAAAGTGCTTCAATTTAACACTTAAAAATTGAGTACAGACATCACTGAATTCTAGTCTGCTCAAGTCTAAAATAGATACTATACTGATTGTATTTGACTATTTATTTGTATCTCATGTCAGATTTGATTCCTAATGAGTTTGATTGGCACTCTTCTCTCCCACTCCATGTGGTAAATCAGAGCTGGGACTCTGTAGACTTTATTTATTAGAACAGTTAAAATTTACTGTGAAGTTGAGGTAGCACAGTTCCCATGTAACCTGTCCTCCCTCCCCACCCAGTTTCCCTTATTATTAACATCTATTATTGATATGGGTCATTGTTAGAATCAATGAAACCATATCGATAGATTATCATTACCTAAAGTCCACAGCTGAAATTGAAGTTCACTCATTATTTTGTACAGTTCTATGACTTTTGAGAAATATATAACACCATCCCTACCACTACAGTATCATACGAAATTGTTCCACCACACTAAAGAACCAGAGTGCTTTACTTTTCATTGTTCCTTCCTTCCCTCTGAACCACTAGCAACTATTTTTTGTATAGCAGCATCACTGGCGCACTGTCTCTATAGTTTTCCACATGTCATATTGTTGGAACCTAGTAGTATGTAGTCTTTTCACACTGGCTACTTTCACTAAGCAGTATGCACTTAAGATTCTTCCCTGTATGTTCTTGCGTTGATAACTGATTTTGTATCATTAAACAATATTCCGTTCTATTAATTAACCATGGTTTGCTTATCCATTTACCTATTGAAAGACATTGTTTAGTTCCAGTTTTAGGAAATTATTAATAAAGCAACTATAAACATTCACGAGCAGAGATTTTGTGTGGACATATTTTCAACTCTTATTAGGTAAATACATAGGAGCATGATTACTGGGTCATACATTGAGACTGTTTGTTTTTGTAAGAAACTGCAAAACTATCTTCCAGAGTAACTACTTTACATTCGCACCAGCAATGAATGATCATTTCTATTGTCCTACATCCTCATTAGCACTTGTTATTGTAAGGGTTTTTTTTGGATTTTAGTAATTCTTAGAGGTGTGTAGTGACATCTCATTGCTGTTTTAATTTGCTCTTCCATGATGACATATGATGTTAAGCATCTTTTTGTGTGCTTACTTGCTGCCCATATATCTTCTTTGCTAAAATGCCTATTCATATCTTTTGTTATTTTCTTGTTGTCAAGTTCTAAGAGTTTTTTGGCATGTTTTCTTTCCTTGTCATTGTCTTGTTTGGTTGTTAGGGTTATGCTGGCCTCATTAATTGAGTTAGGAAGTGTTTCCTCTGCTTCTGTTTTGTGGATGCAATTATAGAGAATTTCTTCCTTAAATATTTGATTGAATTCACCCCTGAAACTATCTGAGCCTGATTCTTTCTTTGTTTCTGTTTTTGTTCCTTTTTTGTTTGGGGGGGATTTTCTTTGGGGGATGTTATTGATTCTTGAATCAATTTGTTTAATAAATGAAGGCTTTTTCAAACTATTTATTTCTTCTTTTGTGAGTTTTGATAGTTTGTATCTTACATGGAACCAGTCCATTTCATCTGAGGTATATAGGGCATAGTTGTTTAAAAAAATTCTTTTATTATCCCTTTGATATTTATGGTCTCAGTATTGATGAACCATTTTCATTTCCATTTCATTATTTTTTCTTCTTCCTTTTTTTTTTCATGGTTAGCCTGGTTGGGTGTTTCTCAATTTTATTGAATATAGTACACTAAAAAATGGCTTCCCCAGAATATGCCCACATTAAGTCAATAGAACCTTTAAGTGTTACATTATGTGATGAAAGATGTGATTAAGTTAAGGAACTTGAAAGGAGAGGCTTATTTTGGATTCTCCTACATATAATCACATGTGTCTTTATAAGAGAGAGGCAGAGTTTTGAAACAGACAGAGATAGAAGAAAGCCATGTGAACCTGGAACCAAACACTGGAGTCATGCGAAGAAGTAGAGTGAGTGAAGGAATTCCAGCAGTCACCAGAGGCTGAAGAGGCAAAGGAAGAAATTTCCCCTGGAGGGACCCTGCCAAGTCCTTGATTTCAGACTTCTGGCTACAACTGAGAAAATAAATTTCTGTCATTTTAAGCCACAGGTTGTGGTAATTTGTTAAAGTGGCCCTAGGAAATTAATACATAGATCTTTTCAAAAATGTTTTTTAATCTATTTATTTCTGGTTTTCAACTGTATTTGTTTCTGCTCTTAAGTTCTATTCTTTATTTTTATCAGATTGCTTTAGGTGTATATTGCTCTTGTTTGTCTAGTTTCCTAAGGTGAAAGCATGTTATTGACTTCAAATCTTTCTTCTTCTCTAATATATGTGTTCAGTTCTATAAATTTCCCTCATAAGTGCTACTTTTGCTTCATCCCAAACATTTTGATAAGTTGTGTTTACATTTTCACTTAGTTCAAAATATTTTTTACTTTCTGTTGAAAATTCATCTTAACCCATATGTTATTTAGAAGCACACATTGTTTAATCTCCAAATTCTTTTGGATTTTTAGGCTATTTTCATATATTGATTTCTATTTTAATTTCATAGTGATCTGAGAGCATATCTGTATGATTTCTATTACTTTAAGATATGTTTACCGCCTATACTGTGATATATCTTGGTGAATGTTTTAGCGTAAGAAAAATGTGCATTCTACTGTTTCTTATTAAATGAAGTATTCTGTAAATCTCATCTATCTATCAATGGTTAAGATGGCTATTACCAAAAAAGAAAAAAGATAGCAAATGTTGGTGAGTATGTGGAGAAAGGAAACCCTTATTGGTGGGAATTAAATTAGTATGGTCATCATGGAGAATAGTATGGAAGTTCCTCAAAAAATTGAAAGTGAAATTACCACCTGATCCCAAAGTCTAACTCCTACATATTATCCAAAGGAAATGAAATAAGTATGTTGAAGAAATACCTGCACTACCATGTTCATTGCAGTATTATTTGCAGTAACCTAACACTGAAAGTAATCTAAATGTCTATCACTGGGCAAATGGATAAAGAAAATATGATACATACACACACACACACACACACACACACACACACACACAATGGAATATTAAAAACCCTTTTTAAAAAGGAAGGCTTATCATTGATGACAAACATAGGTGATCCCAGGAGACATTATGCTAGGTGAAATAAGCTAGACACAAAAAGACAAATGCTATGATCTCATTATGAGTGGTATCTAAAAAGAAATGAACTCAGAAGTAGAGAGTGGAATAGTGCATAGGGTCTGAGGGAAATGGAGAAATGTTAGTCAAAGGGTACAAAGTTTTGGATATTCAGGGTTTATAACTTCTGCATATCTATCATACTATTATAGTTAACAGTATTGTATTGTACACTCAAAATTTCCTAACAGATCTTCTATGAAGTGTCTGTTCATTTCCTTAGCAAATTTGTTGATTGGGTTATTTGTATTCCTGGTATCGAGTTTTTTGAGTTCTTTATATATTCTAAAAATTAGCGCTCTATCTGAAGGTTGAGGGGCAAAGATTTTCTCCTACTCTGTATGTTCTCTCTTCACTTTTCTGATAGTTTCCTTTGCTGAGAGAAAGCTTTTTAGTTTGAATCTATCCCAGTTATTGACCCTTGCTTTCATTTCTTGTGCTATGGAAGTCCTGTTAAGGAAGTCTGATCCTAAGCCAACAAGTTGAAGGTTTGGACCTACTTTTTCAATAAGATGCAGGGTCTCTGGTCAGATTCCAAGGTCCTCGATCCATTTTGAGTTGAGTTTTCTGCAGGGTGATAAATAGGGGTTTAATTTCATTCTGTTGCATATGGATTTCCAATTCTCCCAGCACCATTTGTTGAAGAGGCTATCTTTTCTCCATTGCATATTTTTGGCACCTTTGTCTAGTATGAGAAAATTGTATTTATTTCGGTTTGTGTCCATGTCCTCTATTCTGTACCATTGATCTACCTGTCTATTTTAGTACCAATACCATGCCATTTTTGTTACTATTGCTTTGTAGTATAGTTGAAGTTCTGGTATTGTGATACCCCCTTCTTCACTCTTCCTGCTAAGAATTGCTTTAGGTATTCTGGGTTTCTTTTTCTTCCAGATGAATTTCATGATTGCTTGCTGTATTTTTGTATGGTACATCATTGGAATTTTAATTGGAATTGCGTTGAATCTGTATAGCACTTTTGGTAGTATGGCCATTTTGACAACATGAATTCTGCCTATCAAGAACATGGGAGATCTTTCCATCTTCTAAGGTTTTCTTTAATTTCTTTCTTTAGTGTACTGTAGTTCTCATTGTAGAGGTCCTTCACTTCTTTTCTGAGACTGATTCCCAAGTATTTTATTTTTTTCAAGCCTATTGTGAATGAAATAGTTTTCCTAATTTCTCTTTCTGAAGATTCATCACTTGTGTATAAAAATGCATTAGATTTATGACCATTGATCTTGTATCCTGCTACATTACTGAATTCACTTATGAGTTCTAAGAGTTTTCAGGTGGAATTTCCAAGTTCCTCTAAATATATAATCATGTCATCAGCAAATAGGGATAGTTTGAGTTCTTCTTTTCCTATTCATATCTCTTTAATTTCTTTGGTCTGTCTAATTGCTCTGGCTAGAGTTTCAAGGATGACCTTGAGTAGAAGTGGTGAAAGAGAGCATCCCTGCCTTGTTCCAGTTTTTAGGGGGAATGCTTTCAGTTTTTCACCATTTAAAATGATATTGGCCATGGGCTTAGCATAGATGGCCTTTACAATGTTAAGGAATGTTCCCACTATCCCTGTTTTTTCTACTTCTTTGAGCATGAAAGGATGCTGTATTTTATGAAATGCTTTTTCTGCATCTATTGAAATAATCATGTGATTCTTAACTTTAAGTCTGTTGATACGTTGAATGACATTTATTGATTTCCGAATGTTGAACCAACCTTGCATCCCTGGGATAAAACCCACTTGATTGTGGTGCACTATCTTTTTAATATGTTTTTGTATGCGATTTGCTAAAATTTCGTTGAGAATTTTTGCGTCGATGTTCATTAAGGATATTGGTCTGAAATTTTCTTTCCTTGATGTGTCTCTGTCTGGTTTAGGTATCAGAGTGATATTGGCTTCATAGAATGAGTTTGAGAGGGTCCCCTCCTCTTCTATTTCATGAAATACTTTGAGAAGTATTGGAATGAGCTGTTGTTTAAAGGTTTTGTAGAACTCGGCTTAGAACCCATCTGGTCCCAGACTATGCTTTGTTGGTAGGCTTTTTTTTTTTCTTTTTAATTTAGCTTTTAATTTTTTACAGACTGCATTTTGATTCATTGTACACAAATGCGGTACATAATTTCGTTTCTATGGTTAAACCCAATGCAGATTCATACCATTTGTGTAATCATACATGTCTGTCTCATTCCACCATTTTTCATACCCCACTCCCTCTCATTTTCTACTACATATTCTAAAGTTCCCCCATTATCCTCTCATTCCCTACCCCCATTATATATCATCCTCCACTTATCAGGGAAAACATTCAGCCTTTGGTATTTTGGACTTCACTTATTTCACTTAGCATGATATTCTTCAGTTCCATCCATTTATTAGCAAATGTCATAATATTATACTTCTTTATGGCTAAATAGTATTCCATTGTGTATATATACCAGAGTTTCTTTATCCATTCATATGTCCAAGGGCATCTAGGTTGGTTCCACAATTTACTTATTGTGAACTGGACAGACACTTTACAGAAGAAGACACACAGGCAATTAATAAATATATGAAAGTGGAGTGAGAGCCTTTCTGCACAGAACCAGCTTCAGGTCCTGGAGCCAGCAGTGAGACCCAGCCCACAGGCAGCTTCAGGGACCAGGACAGGGCAGCCAGGGACTTCCCCAATACCCCTGCTCCCTCCAGTGGGAGGCGCCTTTCAAGGCTAGCTTCTCAGAGCAGACCGCCCAGTGAGAGCCTTTCTACGCAGAGGCAGCCACAAGTCCCGGAGCCAGCGGAGAGCTCCGACCCGCAGCCTGCCTCTGGAACCAGGGCAGGGCAGCCAGAGACTTCTCCAGGTGGCCCTGCTCCCTCCGGCTGTGGGCTCCTCCAACACGGCCAGCTTCTTGGAGCAGGCCCCCCAGGGAGAGCCTTTCTGCACAGAACCAGCTACAAGTCCCAGAGCCAGCGGCTAGCTCCGACCCGCAGACAGCTTCAGGGAGCAGGACAGGGCAGCCAGGGACTTACCCAAGCAACCCTGCTACCTCCAGCAGCAGGTTCCTTCCACGGCCAGCTTCTTGGAGCAGACTGCCCAGTGAGAGCCTTTCGGCACAGAGCCAGCTCTAAGCCCTGGAACCAGTAGCGGGCTAGGGGCAGCTTTCTTCAGAAGCACTGCATTATCAAGTTGCTCCAAGACTTCAGGCTACTGAAGGCTGGGAGGTGATATACTGGAAATCTAAAGGGACGCTATAAGCCAATAGAGGAAATCTGCAATATCTCAGAGTCCCACTGACATCTGACCAGTATGAGAAAACAAGGGAAGAAAATGTCCCAAACAAACCTACATACTATATCAATAAAACCAAATGACAGCACAGCAGAAGAAATGTCAGAAAGGGAGTTCGGAATGTACATAATTAAAACAATCAGGGAAGCAAATGAGGAGATGAAAGAGCAAATGCAGGCATTGAAAGAGGAGATGAAAGAGCAAATGCAGGCATTAAATTATCACACCAATCAACAGTTAAAAGAGCAAATACGGGAAGCAAGAGATCATTTAAATAAAGAGTTAGAGATACTGAAAAAAAAAAAAACAAAGAGAAATCCTTGAAATGAAGGAAACAATAAACCAAGTTAAAAACTCCATAGAAAAGCATAACCAATAGGATAGAACACCTGGAAGACAGAACCTCAGATATTGAAGACAAAATATTTAACCTTGAAAACAAAGTTGACCAAACAGAAAAGATGGTAAGAAATCATGAACAGAATCTACAAGAATTATGGGATATCATGAAAAGGCCAAATTTAAGAATTATTGGGATTGACGAAGGCTTAGAGAAACAAACCAAAGGAATGAACAATCTATTCAATGAAATAATATCAGAAAATTTCCCAAATCTGAAGAATGAAATGGAAAACCAAGTACAAGAGGCTTATAGGACTCCAAATATACAAAATTATAACAGACCCACACCAAGGCACATTATTATGAAAATACCTAACATACAAAATACAGAATTTTAAAGGCCGCAAGAGAAAAGAATCAAATTACAATTGGGGGAAACCAATAAGAATATCAGCAGATTTTTCAATCCAGACCCTAAAAGCTATAGGGCCTGGAACAACATTTACCAAGCCCTGAAAGAAAACGGATGCCAACCAAGAATCTTATACCCAGCAAAACTTACCTTCAGACTGGATTAAAAAGAAATATACTCCAGGCAGACTGGATTAAAAAGAAAAATCCGACAATATGCTGCTTGCAAGAGACTCATCTCATAGAAAGAGATACCCATAGACTAAAGGTGAATGGATGGGACAAAACATACCATGCACATGGACACAGCAAAAAAGCTGGAGTATCATTGTCATTTCAGATAATGTGGACTTCAAGCCAAAACTAGTCAGAAGGGATAAAGAAGGACATTACATACTGCTTAAGGGAAGCATAAATTAGCAAGACATAACAATCATAAATATCTATGCCCCGAACATTGGCTCATCCATGTACGTCAAACAAATGCTTCCCAATTCCAGAAATCAAATAGACCACAACACAATAATACTAGGCGATTTTAACACACCTCTCACCACTGGATAGATCTTCCAAACAAAAATTGAATAAAGGAACTATAGATCTCAATAACACAATCAACAATTTAGACTTAACCGAAATATATAGAATATGCCATCCAACAAAGAATGAATACACTTTCTTCTCAGCAGCACATGAATCCTTCTCTAAAATAGACCACATTTTATGCCACAAAGCTACTGTTAGCAAAAACAAGAAGATAGAGATACTACCTTGTACTCTATCAGATCATAATGGATTGAAATTAGAAATAAATGACAGAATAAAAAACAGAAACTTCTCCAATACTTGGAGATTAAATAATACACTATTATATGATGAATGGATAACAGAAGACATCAGGAGGGAAAAAAAAATTCTTAGAAGTAAACAAGAACAAAGACACATCATATCAGAATCTCTGGGACACTATGAAAGCAGTACTTAGAGGAAGATTTATTTCATGGGGCACATTCAACAAAAGAAGTAGAAATCAACAAATAAACGACTTAACACTACAGCTCAAAGCCCTAGAAAAAGAAGAGCAGACCAACACCAAAAGTAGTAGAAGACAGGAAATAGCTAAAATCAGAGCCGAAATCAATGAAATTGAAACAAAAGAAAGAATCGGAAAAATTAGCAAAATAAATAGTTGGTTCTTTGAAACAATAAGCAAAATTGATAAACGCTTAGCCACACTATCAAAGAGAAAGAGGGAGAAAAGTCAAATTACTAAAATTCGGAATGAACAAGGAAATATCACAACAGACACGAGTGAAATACAAAACATAATTAGAAGCTATTTTGAAAATCTGTCCTCCAACAAAACAGAAAACCTCAAAGACATGAACAAGTTTCTAGAGACATATGAATTACCTAAACTGAACGAGGAGGTCATACACAACTTAAATAAATCAATTTCAAGCAATGAAATAGAAGAGGTCATCAAAAGCCTACCAACAAAGAAAAGTTTGGGACCAGACGGGTTCTCAGCCGAGTTCTACAAAACCTTTAAAGAAGAGCTCATTCCAATACTTCTCAAAGTATTCCATGAAGTAGAAGAGGAGGGAACCCTCCCAAACTCATTCTATGAAGCCAATATCACCCTGATACGTAAACCAGACAGAGACACATTGAGGAAAGAAAACTTCAGACCAATATCCTTAATGAACTTCGACGCAAAAATTCTCAACAAAATTTTAGCAAATCGCATACAAAAACATATTTAAAAGATAGTGCACCATGATCAAGTGGGTTTTATCCCGGGGATGCAAGGTTGGTTCAACATCCGGAAATCAATAAATGTCATTCAACAAATCAACAGACTTAAAGTTAAGAATCACATGATTATTTCAATAAATGCAGAAAAAGTATTTGATAAACTACAGCATCCCTTGATGCTCAAAGAACTAGAACAAACAGGGATAGTAGGAACATTCCTTAACATTGTAAAGGCCATCTATGCTAAGCCCATGGCCAATATCATTTTAAATGGTGAAAAACTGAAAGCATTCCCCCTAAAAACTGAAACAAGGCAGGGATGCTCTCTTTCACCACTTCTATTCAACATCGTCCTTGAAACTCTAGCCAGAGCAGACAGACCAAAGAAATTAAAGAGATATGAATAGGAAAAGAAGAACTCAAACTATCCCTATTTGCTGATGACATGATTATATATTTAGAGGAACCTGGAAGTTCCACCAGAAAACTCTTAGAACTCATAAGTGAATTCAGTAAAGTAGCAGGTTTCAAGATCAATGCTCATAAATCCAATGCATTTTTATACATAAGTGATGAATCTTCAGAAAGAGAAGTTAGGAAAACTACCCCGTTCACAATAGCATCGAAAAAAATAAAATACTTGAGAATCAATCTCACAAAAGAAATGAAGGACCTCTACAATGAGAACTACACTAAAGAAAGAAATTAAAGAAAACCTTAGAAGATGGAAAGATCTCCCATGTTCTTGGATGGCCAGAATTCATTGTGTCAAAATGGCCATACTACCTAAAATGCTATACAGATTCAATGAAATTCCAATTAAAATTCCAATGATGTACCTTACAGAAATAGAGCAAGCAATTATGAAATTTATCTGGAAGAACAAGAGACCCAGAATAGCTAAAGCAATTCTTAGCAGGAAGAGTGAAGCAGGGGGTATCACAATACCAGAACTTCAACTATACTACAAAGCAATAGTAACAAAAATGGCATGGTATTGATACCAAAATAGACAGGTAGGTCAATGGTACAGAATAGAGGACATGGACACAAACCGAAATAAATACAATTTTCTCATACTAGACAAAGGTGCCAAAAATATGCAATGGAGAAAAGACAGCCTCTTCAACAAATGGTGCTGGGAAAACTGGAAAACCCTATGCAACAGAATGAAATTAAACCCCTATCTCTTACCCTGCAGAAAACTCAACTCAAAATGGATCAAGGACCTTGGAATCAGACCAGAGACCCTGCATCTTATAGAAGAAAAAGTAGGTCCAAACCTCAACTTGTTGGCTTAGGATCAGACTTCCTTAACAGGACTCCCATAGCCCAAGAAATAAAAGCAAGAATCAACAACTGGGATAGATTCAAACTAAATAGCTTTCTCTCAGCAAAGGAAACTATCAGTAATGTAAAGAGAGAGCCTACAGGGTGGGAGAATATCTTTGCCACTCATACTTCAGATAGAGTGCTAATTTCCAGAATATATAAAGAACTCAAAAAACTCTACACCAAGAATCTAAATAATACAATCAACAAATGGGCTAAGGAAATGAACAGACACTTCACAGAAGAAGATGTACAAGCAATCAACAGATGTATGAAAAAATGTTCAACATCTCTAGTAATAAGAGAAATGCAAATCAAAACTACCCTAATATTCCATCTCACCCCAATTAGAATGGCGATTAACAAGAACACAAGCAACAATAGGTGTTGGCGAGGATGTGGGGAACAAGGTACACTCATACATTGCTGGTGGGGTTGCAAATTAGTGCAGCTACTCTGGAAATCAGTATGGAGATTCCTCAGAAAGCTTGGAATGGAACCACTTTTTGACCCAGCTATCTCACTCCTTGGTCTATACCCAAAAGATTTAAAATCCGCATACTGCAGAGATACAGCCTCATCAATGTTCATTGCTGCTTAATTCACCATAGCCAGATTGTGGAACCAACCTAGATGTCCTTCATTAATGAATGGATAAACAAACTGTGGCGTATACAATGGAATATTATTCTGCCATGAAGAATGATAAAATTATGGCATTTGCTGGCAAATGGATGATATTGGAGAATATCATGCTAACTGAGATAAGCCAATCTCAAAAAACTAAAGGACAAATGATCTCGCTGATAAGCAGATGAGGACATATAATGGGGGGTGGAAGGCTTTAGTGTTAGGGTTAGGGTTAGGTTTAGGGTTAGGGTTAAGGAGAGTGGTAAGAATGGAGGAAGGAAGGACTGTATAGAGGGAAAAGAGGGGTGGGGGGAAGGGGAAAAAATAACAGAATGAATCAAACAACATTACCGTATGTAAATTTATGATGACACAAATGGTATGCCTTGACTCTGTACAAATAGAGAAACAACATGTATCCCATTTGTTTACAATAAAATAAAGAAATAAAAAGAAAAAAAGAAAGTCTTCAACATCTCTAGTAATTAGAGAAATGCAAATTAAAACAACTCTTAGATTTCATCTTACTCCAATTAGAATGGCTATTATCAAGAACACAAACAATAATAAGTGTTGGTGTGGATGTGGGGAAAAAAGCCACACTTTTACATTGCTGGTGGAGTTGCAAATTGGTGCAATTACTCTGGAAAGCAGTATGGAGAATCCTAAGAAAACATGGAATAACCCACCTTTTGACCAGTTATCCCACTCCTTGGTTTATACCCAAGGGACCTAAAATCAGCAAGCTACAGTAATAGCCACATCAACGTTGGTAGGCTTTTGATGACTTCTTCTATTTCATTACTTGAAATTGATCTGTTTAAATTGTGTATGTCCTCCTGGTTCAGTTTAGGTAATTCATATGTCTCTAGAAACTTGTTGATGTCTTCGAGGTTTTCTATTTTGTTGGAGTATAGATTTTCAAAATAGCTTCTAATTATGTTCTGTATTTCACTCATGTCTGTCGTGATATTTCCTTGTTCATTCCGAATTTTTGTAATTGAGTTTTATCTCTCCTTCTCTTTGTTAGTGTGGCTCAGGGTTTATCACTTTTGTTTATTTTTTCAAAGAACCAACTATTGATTTTGTTAAATTTTCCGATTGTTTCTTTTGTTTCAATTTCATTGATTTTCGCTCTGATTTTATCGATTTCCTATCTTCTACTACTTTTGGTGTTACTCTCTTCTTCTTTCTCTAGGGCTTTGAGCTGTAGTGTTAGGTAGTTTATTTGTTGATTTTTTCTTTTATTGAATGTACTCCATTAAATAAATTTTCCTCTAAGAACTGCTTTCATATTGTCCCAGAGATTTTGATATGATGTATCTTTGTTCTTGTTTACCTCTAAGAATTTTTTTATTTCCCCCCAATGTCTTCTGTTATCCATTCATCATTCAATAGTGTATTATTTAATCTCCAGGTGTTGGAGTAGTTTCTGTTTTTTATTCTGTCATTTATTTCTAATTTCAATCCATTATGATCTGATAGAATACAAGGTAGTATGTCTATCTTCTTGTATTTGCTAACACTAGCTTTGTGGCATAACATATGGTCTATTTTAGAGAAGGATCCATGTGCTGCTGAGAAGAAAGTGTATTCGCTCTTTGTTGAATGGTGTATTCTACATATATCCATTAAGTCAATTATTGATTGTGTTATTAAGATCTATGGTTTCTTTGTTCAATTTTTGTTTGGAAGATCTGTCCAGTGGGGAGAGAGGTGTGTTAAAGTCACATAGTATTATTGTGTTGTGGTCTATTTGATTCCTGGAATTGAGAAGGATTTGTTTGACATACATGGATGAGCTACTGTTTGGAGCATAGATATTTATGATTGGTATGTCTTGCTGATTTATGCTTCCCTTAAGCAATATGAAATGTCCTTCTTTATGCCTTATGACTAACTTTGGCTTGAAATCCACATTATCTGATATGATGAGGCATACTCCAGCTTTTTTGCTGTGTCCATGTGCATGGTATGTTTTTTCCCATCCTTTCACCTTTAGTCTGTGGGTATCTTTCTGTGAGATGAGTCTCTTGCAGGCAGCATATTGTTGGATCTTTCTTTTTAATCCAATCTGCCAGTCTATGTCTTTTGATTGATGAGTTCAGGCCATTAACATTCAGGGTTATTATTGTGATATGATTTGTATTCCCAGTCATTTGGCTCATTTTTGTTTTTTTGACATTTGGTTTCTCCTTTATTTAGCTATTCCTTTACGGTCGTTCCTCCCTTTGCTGATTTACATCATTGTTTTTCATCTCTTCCTCATGGAATATTTTGCTGAGAATGATCTGAAGTCCCGGCTTTCTTTTTGTAAATTCTTTTAGTTATTGTTTATCATGGAAGGATTTTATTTCGTCATCAAATCTGAAGGAAAGTTTTGCTGGGTATAAGATTCTTGGTTGTCGTCCGTTTTCTTTCAGGGCTTGAAAAATGTTGTTCCAGGCCCTTCTAGCTTCCAGGGTCTGAGTTGAAAAATCTGCTGATATCCGTCTTGGTTTCCCACTGAATGTAATTTGATTCTTTTCTCTCTCAGCCTTTAAAATTCTGTGTTTATTTTATATGTTAGGTATTTTCATTATAATGTGCTTTGGTGTGGGTCTGTTGTAATTTTGTGTATTTGGAGTCCTATAAGCCTCTTGTACTTGATTTTCCATTTCATTCTTCAGTTTTTTGAAATTTTCTGATGTTATTTCATTGAATAGATTATTCATTCCTTTGATTTGTGTCTCTGTGCCTTCCTCAGGTACAATAATTCTTAAATTTGGCCTTTTCATGTTATCCCATATTTCTTGTAGATTCTGTTCATGATTTCTTACCATCTTCTCTGTTTGGTCAACTTTATTTTCAAGATTAAATATTTTTTCTTCAATGTCTGAGGTTCTGTCCAGGTGTTCTATCCTATCAGTTATGCTTTCTAGGGAGTTTTTAATTTGGTTTATTGTTTCCTTCATTTCAGGGATTTCTGTTTGTTTTTTTTTTCCAGTATCTCTAACTCTTTATTGAAATTATCTTTTGCTTCCCACACTTGCTCTTTTAACTGTTGATTGGTGTGATCATTCAAAGCCTGCATTTGCTCTTTCATCTCCTCGTTTGCTTCTCCGATCATTTTAATTATGTACAGTCTGAACTTGCTTTCTGATGTTTCATCTGCCATGCTGTCATTGGATTTTATTGATGTAGCATCTAGGTTTGTTTGGGCCATTTTCTTCCCTTGTTTTCTCATATTGCTCATGTATCTTCCCCTGTAGTCGTGAAACTCTGGGATATTGCAGATTTCCCCTGTTTACTTATGGTGTCTCTGTAGATTTCCAATAACTCACCTCCTAGCCTTCAGTACTTGATAATGCAGTGATCCACTAGGAAACTGCCCCTCCCGGGGTGGTGGCCTTCAGGTGGGGTATATTCCCTGCTAGTGGGCAGAGTCAGCTCCACTTTTTGACCAATTGTCAGCCAAAGGGGGTCAAGACTTTGGGCTGGTGCACAGTTGATCTGGGTCTGCTTCTCTGGTTCTACCATCCCCGTGGGAAAGCCTCACCCAGCAGGGAAAACTCACCCAGTGGGGAAGTCTCATTGGGCAGCCCTCTTCCGAGAAGTTCCCTTTGGTCCGGAACTACCACCTGGTCCAGGAAGCCTTGCCCTACGAGTGAGTCAGCCCTCTTCTGCGATGTTCTGTGGTCTGGAACTACCTCCTGGGCCGGGGAGCCTGGCCCTGGGAGGGAGTCTTTTGCTGGGTGGCCCTGATCCAAGCAGCTGCCTGGGATCCAGGCCTGCCGCCTGGGCTGGGGGAGGCTAGCTGTGTGGGGAAGTCTCTCACTGGGCAGCCCTGCTCTGAGAAGCTTCCTGCAGTCCGTGCCTGCCGCCTGGTCTGGGGCAGCCTTGTCCAGTGGGAGATACTCATCTGGTGGCTCTGAGTTGGTCCTGAGTCTCTTAATAGCTCCTTTTCTTGAATCCTGAGTTCTGGAGCAACATGAGATGTAGTCACCCTCTAGTCTGCCATCTTGGTCTGTCCCTTTGTTTTGGGGTGGGGGGGCATCGGGGATTGAAGGATTCAAACCAGGGGCAGTCAACCACTAAGGCACATCCCAAGCCCTGTTTAATTTTTTGTTTTGATACAGGATCTTGGTAAGTTGCTTCAGGCCTCACTAAATTGCTAAAGACTGACTGAACTTTTGATCTTCCTGCCTCAGTCTCCTGGGCCACTGGGATTATAGCCATCCTTGCAGGTGCCCCAGGTGGACCATGTTTTATAATCCTGTTAATCTCATTTAGTTTTTGTACTTAGATCATTTACATTTAGGTTATTATTAATGTCTGCTATTTTATTATTTGTTTTCTGTTTGTTCACTCTGAAGTGTTTTTATTAGTTTTCTCTTTTCTTGTTTTTTTATTTGGGGTTTTTCTGTTATTTTATTTGTTTTTCCTGCCTTTCTTATAGGTTTCTTAAACATATTTTGGAATTCCTATTTCTGTACCTACAGTGTTTTCAGTGTTTCTCTTTTTTATATTTTTTTAAACTGTTGACATAGATATTACATTATATATAAATATTATTACAGTCTTTTGATATCATTTTACCATTCGTAGTGGAACAAAGAAACTTTAGCTTCTTTAATATTCCTTACCCTTCCTTATTTATAATGTGTTTTAAATATATCTTCTACATACATTTAAAACCACATCAGTGTTATAATTTTTCCCTCAATCATCAAACATAATTTTAAAAATTCAAGTATACCTATTGTATTTCTCCATATTTTGCATATAGTGTTCTTTCTTCCTTCACAACATTTCAAGATTTGTTCTTTTATCATTTCCTTTATGTTCAGATAACTTCCATTTCTTTTAGGATAGATCTGCTCAGGACAAATTCTCCTGGTTCCTCTTCATCTGAGAATATCTTGCTTTCTGCCTTATTCTTGAAGCATATTTCTCAAGGTCTAGAATAATAGGTTGACAGTTCTTTCAATCTTTGAAAAGTAATGTGTCACTTTCTTATTAGAATCTGCTTTAATTTAAATTAGTTTTCCCTTATATGTAAGGGCCCACTCACTGAGTACTTTCAAAATTGTCTTTGATTTTAGCTTTCAAAAGTTTAATTATGAAGTATCTCTTCATGCGCTTAGGTGGATTTTCTCCATTTGGAGTCTTGTAGATTTGTATCCCTTGGGAAGCTTTCTGTTATTATTTCTATAAGTACTCTTTTGGGTCTCTCCTTTTTCATTTTCCCTTCTCTTGCTCTGACAACATGAATGTTAGTTCTTTTATTATTGTCCATGAGTTCATGAATCCCTAAAGCTCTGAAATTTTTTTCAATTTATGTGTCTCTGTTCATAGTGGATCATTTTTAGTGCTTTCTCTTCCAGTTCAGTGATTCTTTTCTTTGTCCCCTCATTTCTGCCATTGAGCCCATCCACTGGGCTTTTTGTTTCAATTTTTGTATTTTTTAATTCTAAAACTTTGACATATTCATTACATATTCTATTTTCCATCTTCTCACAATGAGAAGTCTCCCTTTTATTAAATTTAAAACATTTTTAAGTTGTATTTCCAGTTATATCTGCTATTCTATAGTTTTAGTAATGTTCATAAAGTGGTATTTGTTACATGATAACTTTTATGATAGACTTTGTTCTCTATTGATCTATATAGTGATGTGTAAGTGACTTTGTGAACTTAATGCTCTGCTTTCCAGGTCACCAAATTCAAGAATCCACTCTTGGATAATCAGGAACTGGCCCTACATCAATTCCAAGTGCTATTGTAAACTATAATAGTGTTTCCTAAATAGTTTAATTTAATAAATTTTTCAGTGAATTCTTGAAATTAGTTATGTAGATTATTACCTTTCTTTTCTAGTCAATGAATTCAACAAATATTTAGTTACTACTAGTTTATATCACAAAATGTAGTATCCATAAGCCTTTCAGTAAGTAGTAATAAACATATTGACCAGTATATCCACTTTTAAATCCTTAAAACCTTAAGTTGACTCACTGTATAAAAAAGAAATTATTATTCTCTCTGAAATAATTTCAACAAGTTGTTCCTGAAACTAAATCAACTGCCACAACAGAGGAAACAAATCAGTGGAATCATTAGACTGATTTATCAATTAAATCTTCTCATCCATACTCTTAACCATTCTGAATATATTTTTTTCTATCTGTACATCATTCAGAATTTAAGCCTATTGGAGCACAAGCTAATTTTCTCAAAAACAAGCAAGGATGTCAACTATTATTTTCTTGAAAAGATCTTAGCAAATTAATTGATGAGTAAATTAGGAAGTAAAAACACTGTCCTCTCAGTAAAGAGAGCACATACTTCTGCTTTTCATGCTTGTTTTGATTTTATTTATTTAAGTAAAACAAGCTAAACCTGCCTTTTTTTTAAAAGAATGATTTAAGAATGTTATCAGTAAGTGAATAAAGGTTGAGAAAACTAGTTTACTTCTTTCAGTTCATGAAAAACCTGTGGAAACAGGCAGCTGTTTTTCAGCAAAGTATTTATAAAATGTCTGAGTATTGTGTAAGATTATGTGCAAGGTCAGTGAGTTGCAAATCACTTCTTTTAAAAATTATACAGGTATGAATGCCTGTATAAAAGGCATTTTCCTACCCAGTTATTATGCTAGATATTTTTCCACATAATAGATCACCTCATCTCTTTCTCATATGAACTCCATGAGTTCGTTCTCAAGTTGAGGAAATTAATATTCAGGGAGTAAAGCATTTTTCCTAAGGTCACACAGAGTGAATAAGACTGAAATTTGAACCTACATTTTCTAAATCCAACCCAACATCTTTTCATCTATACCAAGGTCAGCATTCTTGACATAATAGACTGTGTAATTCTTTGTTGTGAGGGTCTGTCCTCTGCATTAGAGGATGTTTACCAGCACCTCTGACCTCTACCCACTAAATGATAGTAGCAGCATCCCTGTCATTGTGACAACTGAAAATGTCTTTAATGGCTGGAATTACTGCCAGTTAAGAACTACTTATCTGCATTATTGTATCTCATCTCTAAATTCTAATCCAACACTATCCAATTAAAATAAACAGCTCATATAGGACACACAATTGATTGAGCAAATACTATTAAATAAATGAAATATAAGCAGAAGGGTAAATGTTAATTTTAGGATGGTGAATAAAGTGATGTCATGTAAGGACTTGATTATTATCTGATCATAGGGGACAAGACAGGAAGTCAAGAAAAGTAGCATAAAAACTTGGTATTAATGGAAAAGTATTGGCTGCAAGAATAAGCTAAAACCACATGTGACATGACATTACAACTGAGAATGAGTTCAACAAGCAGATAAGCAGACAGATTGAGGAGAACATAAATATCTACGAGGAAAATATGTAAGCTGGTCATAAACCTGATAAGTTTTCCAATATTTGAAGCTGAGGCAGTACAGAGAGTCTGGACCAGGAAAATAATCAAAGCCACAGACATGAGACAAAAAAGACTTACATTTCAGAATTAGGAAACACTGAAACTGACACACAAACCACTACAAAGAGGAATCTGATACATGTTGCTTACTGGAGTAGTGCCCATTGGAGGGCATTTTCTACCTTGACCTTCCTTTAGATTTAGTGTAGTGAGCAGCATAGTAGATGATTTAGTCTTAATTGTTATGAATTATAATAATATGAAATATTACAAAGTTAAAATATTTTAAAGCTTCACTTTCTACACTGAATTAGAAATATTAAATTTGTTAAGATCATGTAATTTTAAAACTGGAAGTGAAACTTTGTTTATATTACCCCAGTAACTTTGTGATAACCAAAAATGGTTATTCTATTATCATTCTATGTGAATATTGAATGAGCCACACTATTGAACATTCTTCTGTTGTTTTATTTTTTTCTTCCTATAACTTAAAATCCCGTAAGATTTAAGTGCCGTTAAGTTGGAATGCTGCTACTATGATGAACAGTGCAACTGAAAATAAGTAACTTCGGAAAGAAGTTAAATGTTATATAATGTTATAGGACTTCCTGAATAAGGCTAACCAATTGATCCCTGGTGTCAGTTTAAGAAAAGCACTCTGAGGGGAAAACAGCACTAAAGCAAAAGTGTGCTTCAGATGTTATAGATTTATATATGCTGGAAACATATTCTTCCTACTTTTTATTTCTATAGGAAAATGTCCTTATAATTATAAACATCCTAATTTATTATAGTTCTTAAGAAATGCATTCTTCCCATAAAATAAAATTGGCCTATATAAATGGAATATTAATATGTTAGCAGCAGGAAGTATAACAAGAAATTTTTAAAAAAACAAGTATGGAGGAAGGAAGTACTGTATAGAGGGTAAAGAGGGGTGGGAGGGGTGGGGGGAAGGGAAAAAATAACAATGAATCAAACAACATTACTCTATGTAAATTTATGATTACACAAATGGTACGCCTTTACGCCATGTACAGAGAAACAACATGTATCCCATTTGTTTACAATTAAAAAAAAATTGCCAATTATTACAAGCTCTAAGGAGGAAAAGAGTATGATACAAGAGAAACTAACAAAGAGGAAATATTGAAATTTAGGTTTGAAGAGTCCCAGTGGCTTCTGAGGAAGTGGTGTTTATGCTGCAACTTAATAAACAAGTAGGAGTAGAAGGGAAAGCTATCCAAACAAATGCCAAAAGCAGGAAAAAGTCTTCTCTACCTTAAAAACTGAATGCCTGGTTGAAAGGTGAAGAGGTAGATAGACCAGGTGGTGCTAGTCTTCATAGACTACAAGCAAGCATGGAGGTGGGTTCAACACAGAGAAGGTTGTGGATTCAAATCCTGTCTCTGCTAGAGGGGTAGGACTGATTAAATTGCTTGCCTTTCTTGTTTCAGTTTTTTGGTTTTTGTTTTGTTTTGTTTTTTATTTGTTTTTATTGAACTCAGGAGTTCTCAACCTCTAAGCCACATCCCCAGCCCTATTTTATATTTTATTTAGAGACAGGGTCTTACTGAGTTGCTTAGCACCTTGCTTTGCTGAGGCTGACTTTGAACTCGAAATCCTTCTGCCTCGGCCTCCTTTGCTGCTGAGATTACAGGCGTGTGCCACGATGCCTGGCTTCTTTGTTTCAGTTTTCTCATCAGTAAATTAGAAAAATTATTGGAACTCCTCACCCAGGTGTTGTCAAGTTTAGTGAATTAAAAATATATAACTTGTTATCTTTAGAATTTTTTTCTGAGTGCAATGAGATGCTATTGCAGAATGTTTTAAGTAACATTGCAGATGCTATTGCAGAATGATTTAAGTAACATTATCTACTTTATCATTTTGAAAAAAAAAAATAGTCACTCCAGCTATTGCTTCTGTTCAAGAAAGTCTTGATGGAAACTTAAAAGTTCCCAAGGCATTGTGAATGATGAGTATTTTTTTTAAGAGTTTGAGAGTAAATGATCTAATCACTTGTCTATCTGCACATCATTCTTATTTTATATGTACTAACCAACTGACCAGAGTTTAGCAACAATCTCTCTTCTTAGGGACTGATTTGAATCCTGAAATTATTTCTTTTGATATGCTGACTGTCCTGGTTTCATGTCCATTTTATTTCTATGTGACACCTATTCCAAAGTGAGACCACTGTAAAGGCTCATGGATAACTTAAAAAGAAGAAATTTATAATCACTTTAGTTTAAAGAATTTTAAATATCAGACTGTATATTAAGCCAGTGCTAAAATTCACTGACTAGCTTTTTGCAGATTTAAGAATTATATTGCTTTCTTTCATATTATCAACCTGTATTATATAGTTAGGTTGTTGAAGTTCAAGTCTCCAATCTACAGTTCCTTTGTATGCATATACTGAAATGATTTTATTTAATAAAAAAAGAACATCTCCTTGTGTGGATTTTAAATTTCCCTTATTAAATATTTATATTTTCAAAATGTCTTTATTTAATTGAGTGAGGTGCTTGGTGCCATTTCAAAATAACCTCAGGTGGTAGGTGTAATGACATATCAAAGATTTGACCTTTAGCATTTTAGGATTCTATTTATCTGCATTTTCTTCTGCATTCATTTAGTCTTAATTTATATGCTATTCCTCTGTATGACTTAATGAGTGAATGTATTTGGCATAAGATTCATTAATCATAAAAATATATATCTGAATACATATTTCTGTTCATTTATATCTCAACTGCGACAAGTAGAAAATTCTGTGTATGAAGCTGATCAGTATTTGCACAAACCTCATTCATTCTCATTAAGTGCTTAGCAGAATAGACCCTGGATCACCTAAACTGATGCCCATTCTCCTACTTTTCACTTCTTTGCAGTCAGCTTATTATATTCTTTTGTTTACCTAGAGATACTTTATTTTCCAATTCTCTGCTATTCCTTTTAAAGAAAATTGAATGTAATATTTACACTGATGTAATTAAATTAATATCTTGCAGCATCTTTCTGTGTGCTTTGGTAGCATAGATAATCATTTACTGGGTTGCTTTCAGCCTAGAAGCAGAGTTATAGAATAATTATCAATTATAATATTGTGATATAAAAGTTATTTTCATTTATGCATGTTTTTCTATTTTGATTTTGAGCAGTAGAGATTCTAAGTGAAGTTTTTAGGAAATGGATCTTTGACCAGTAAGCCTACATTACTTATATTTAAATTATTTTTGTATTTTCTCAGTTTGCACAAATCTTTATCTCAAGAAGAAAATCTGAAGGATCAGTTTAACCATACCCTTAGTACTTATGAAGAAGCTTTAAAAAACAGAGAGAACATTGTTTCCATCACTCAACAGCAGAATGAGGAACTTGCTACCCAACTGCAGCAAGCTCTGACAGAACGAGCAAACATGGAATTACAGCTCCAGCGTGCCCTAGAGGCCTCCCAAGTGGCCAGTGAAAAGGTTCAGAAGTAAGTAAAATGTTCTTTCTTTATTTTATAAATAGAAAACAGAAAAAAACACTTTCTTCTGGTAACTAAGCAATATATAATTATTATTCATGCCATTAATAGTTTAAGACAAAAGTAGAACCAAATGAACTATTTTGTATTGTATATCATAACCATGTTTAGGATTGAAAAGTCATTTTCTTGGGAATAGTTGTTATTATTTAGCACAAACCATTTATTTTTAATAACTAATCTTCATCAGTTCATGGCGACCACACTATTGAAATCATTTCACGCTCCCAAGTTGATAGGCAAAGTTATTTGCAAGAGGAAGAGGCAGTCAAGTTACTACCTGTACTCATTTAGCTTCACAATAATCCTGCTGGAGTTGAGATCATCTATGACCTTGCAATCTGAGACCTCTAGATGCAGAGAATCCAGTACAGTGAAATTAATTTTCTTGTGTTGTTCTTCTGAAGTATTCAATGCTGCTATTCACAGCAGATAATTATATTTGTTTATTTTGAATGATCTTTCCATTTTTTATTAAAATTTAAATAAAGCTGCATAATCAGTCAGTCCTTATGACAGCTAGCAGAATGTTAACAACTTACCAAGCAAAGAAGTCACTTGTTAATTTATGGGGCTTGAATGTTGTCACAGAATTTTCTGAGGAAGATTTAATGTAATAAAACTTGTCATTTTAACCTTCTCTATGTGTTGTTAACAACATAACATCATTCATATACCTCTTCACCTTCAATTTCTAACACATACCTTTTCCTCAACCTCTTTTTAAGTTTTATAGTATGAAGTAATGCATACATCCTTTAAGGTTTCTTACTTCCTATGACTTCTTATTTGAAAACGAGTCATTTCAACTACTTCCTTAAAATCTCCGAAGTTATATTTCAGTTAAGATCCCAAAGTCTGGTGAATTTGTTGTGGACCATTTTCCAAACAGTTTAGGGACTATGCATATTAATAGTTACTACCTATCTACCTTGAAACTTTTGATTTATATAAGTATTATACTTTGTAGGTTTAAAGATTAGGTTTGTATTCTATCAAAAACTATCTAGTTATTCACAGTATGAACTAACAGTCTAAGAACATTGATATATAGGTGGATCCCATGGATCCCATTTCATTCCATATTGCAGTTAGTTACTGGACCATCAGGATCTGATTTAGCTCTGTTAGTTAAAAGTCTATAAATAGTTACAAATTTCAAAGTTTTCTTTACAGGTAATCTTTTAATTTCTATCAATGACTAAAATCCCCTAAAATAGTTCCCAGAGACCAATTCAATTTTCAAAAAAATTTTTGGAAACGTTATTTTTATTTTTTATTTTTAAAATCTTATCAACTATAATTGTCGTTTTGTAAAAGGAATTTGTACACCAAGAAGTATAAAGAACATTATCTCAGATAAAGCTTGAAATGTAATAAATTTAACTATTAAATAACAGACTCATCATATCATTCTCATTTTGCAAATTTAACCACAGAAAGCAAAACTTTTTATTGGATTGGCACCAGTCCATGGATCAAAGTTTGAGCACAGCAACTATGTCATTTACAAGTGTTAAATGTTAAATATTTTATTCTAATTTTCAACAAGATGTAGGAGAAATATCATCAGGCTTGCCTTCTCATATTCAATTCACTGTACTTCGTTTTTAGTTTGCATCAATTAAAGTGTATCTTCATTCCAGTTAACGTGGACATCAATATGTTTTATTGTTTAAAAAGAAAGTTATCCTCTAAAAAGAAACTATCTACTAAGGTTTTGGGGAATGGAGATGTGAGCTCAGTGGTATAATGCTTGCCTAGCATGTGTGAGGCCTTGGGTTTGATTCCCAGCACTACAAAAAAGAGAGAGAGACTGACTTTGTAAGATAGTATTCTCCATACAATCAAAAATTACTACTGTTAGCATACATTTTGGACATTCCCTTGAAAATATGTAAATATTTCAGGCAATTTAAAATTTAGAGAGGTTCATATTTCCTCTTTTCCCTTTGCAACCAAATTTTTTGAATAACTTGTCTATAGTCACTGTCTCTAATTTTTCAATTCCCATTTATTCCTCTGCTACTCAATACTATAGCTAACTCTTATGCTGAAATTGTTCTTTTAGGATCAAAGATAATTTCCTAACTCCTAAATCAATAGCCCATTTTAAACCACATTTTTATTGCACAACTAAAATATGATGATGGTAATAATAAATGAAGACACTCATATATCTTCAGCTCCTGCTTTGGATTCCAAACATATAGGTGCAGACTTGGATGTTTTATTTTAAAACACTGTGCTAATGTGGACAGTAACACTTCCGCCACATAACACTGCTATAAGCATTAGATGAAATAATTGAAGCAACGCTTTTAGAACAATGTGTGTTGCATATCCCTTCCTTCTCTTGCATATCTCCTCCTCCTTTGGTCATCTCCCTCCATGCTACACTCATTACTCAGAAGGACTATATGTTTTTCAAGACTAAATGCCTTTGCATGTTTTGATCCCTTTGCTTAGAGTCTTTTTACTCTCTCCCCAGTGAGAACCTTTCATCTTGTGAGAGTCAGTGTAACCATAGAGGATAGAAAACAGGCTTTGTTGTCAGGTCTGAAAATCCTGGGTTTGAATGCCTAATTTCCTACTTATTACATGTGAAATTTTGTATTAAATACACCCCTGTAAATAAAAGTTGCTCAGATAAATTCAGTAATACTGACTTCATAGGGAGTGTTCTTGTGAGAAAGAAATTGAATAATATATGCAATGCCTATTGCAGTGCCAATAACTATTAAAAGCAATCTATAAGTGACATTATTAGTATTGTACTATTCATCTATTCATCAACAAAGCAAAACTAGTTCAATTACATCATTTCCACTGTCTTCTCCAACTTCCTATAAAGTAAAATCACTCCCTTCTATGTCTTGTCGTAGTTTGGGGGCAGGGAGGGGGGCATTTGTGTATAATTGGAAGCCATTCCAATCAACAGCAATTAGTTGGAACTTACAGCCTGATGCCATGCCAATAATAGTTATTGTGCCTTATTATTTCTATGTTTATGTGTCTTCCTACTAGACTGTGAATCCCTTGAGAGTAGAAAACGTCCTAAAATTTTACATGATACATCTTACCTATTGAATTCTTAATGAATATTGTTTTGAAAACAAGAAGAGACAGAAAGCTTATGTTCTAAAGTCTGGGGATTACTCTGATGTTAAGACATGTTAAGACCATATGATATAATCACAGAACATTATTTTAAGACTTTCATTCTACAACTTTTCTGTCTATTTCTACTCCATTTCTTTTAGGGAATGTGTCTGCAGATACTCCTAAATAATCTTTTTTTTTTTGAAACTGGGGATTGTTCCCAGGACAATCTACCACTGAACCGCATCCCCAGTCCTTTCTATTTTTTTTTTATATATTTTTAAATATATTTTAGTTGTAGGTGACACAGTACCTTTATTTTATTTTTATGTGGTGTTGAGGATCAAACCCATGGCCTCATGCATGCTAAGTGAGCACTCTACCACTGAGACATCCCCAGCCCTTTCTATTTTATTTTGAGAGGATCCCACTAAGTTGCCCAGGCTGACCTTGAACTTGTGATCCTCTTGCCTTGGCCTACAATCACTGGGATTTCAGGCATGCACCCTTGTGCCTGGCCCTACATAACGATTTCTCCAAAGATTACTGCTACATAATTCCCAGGAAATGTCATTCATTTCCATAAGCTTAACCCACTACCTATTAGCCAAATAACTTCCAAGTCTTCTTATAGTACTCACCTCTCTACTAAGATCCAGTCTCATGTTCCTAAAACTCTTTACCTTGCCCTCCCCTGAAAATAAAGGTCTTTCAGTTTTCCTGTATTTTCTCTCTGTTAATGAACTTCAACACTTTCAACACTGCCTGTTTCCTCACTCTTTTTTTTTACCTTTCATGTTTACTTTGGCACAAGTTTCTGCTTCGTCTACTGCCTAAATGTCTTGATTCCCTTCACCTCATCCATACTAGTTAGCTCTACTACAGCAAGTCCATCCCTCATCTGGACTATCTCAATAATTATAACACTATTCTATCTGCCTTTAGTCCTCCTGTGTCTGCCACCATAAAACATAAATCATACATGAAATGTAAGTACTACTTTCTAATATAAAATCTCTCATACGAGGCCTATCACTGGCCCTCTCCCACCATTCTAGTATCATTTCCTAACACAGTCCTTACTACCCATCTTTGAAAATGCTATTTCTTCTTAGAACATGTTCCTACCTTTTAGTGTACTGCCAAACTTTTGTTAATTCCTGAAATCCAACCTAAATATTATCCTCATTATAAAGCTTTAACTGGCTTCTTTCTTCCAGTTAATTATTTTCTCCTTCTGTTTTGTTTTCATAGTACTTAATCCATACCTTTGTTAGAGTTCTTAATCATCTAGGTGTTATAATTGTTTCATATGTTTATTTCCTACCTACTCTCTTTGTTCTCTCCCACATTTCCTAAGACATGGACAGTTCTTGTTCATCTTCATGTCTCCATCACCTCCAGAAACTCACACAGATGCCTACTATAAAGTAGATTCTCTGTAAATACTTAAGGAAAAATGAACTGAAACAATAGATTGATAGAATAATGGAAAAAGGTGAAAGCTGGTCAGGTTGGGACTGTACAGGAAAAATTCAGATATACTCTGATCTGCTTTAAGTCCTAGATAAAAAGCATTTCTCCCATCCCAGTGCCAAAATCTTACCAATTTCTTGGAAAAGGATGGCCCTCATGATGGATCCTGCCCACCTCCCCTCAGTGGCACTACCATACCTTCTCCTTACCTAGAAACTGGGAGCTCATGTCCAGACTCTAACCCTTGTTCTAAACACCCACTTCCCTCAAGTTTACTTATAATTAAGACTGGAAATCTTTAGTAATGGTAGAAAGAGAACATATACTATTACTAATTGTAGAATTTTAAATTCATATTTTCGTTTCAGTACTAAGAATGTTAATGCTTTCTGAATTTTTTAAAGTACAGGAATATTTCTTAAAGGAAAATTTGTATGGAATTACCACTCACAAGCTGGCCTACAGTTATGAGCAGAATAAAAATCAGTGAATGCCAAAAACTCATTGCCCAAAATAGTTCTTGGCCCAGCCATCATGAAACCTAGTTTTACTGGTGAAGACCCATTCCTTTGGGTTAAGCACTATGACTTCTATTAACTTCTATTAACTTTTACTATTTACTATTTTACTATTTTAAAATGTGTATGTTTTGGGGAGAATAGTACATTGAGATTTAGCTTTTAGTTTATTTCCTAATACTCGGTTTTTGAAGAGAGGAGTTATGTGGAGCTGCAGGGAACTAAAGAGTAGGCTAAGAGCACAAAACCTTTATAGGAAAAACATTTTTTAATAGTTTTACCAAGGACCATTCCCAGTCCCCATTTATTCAAGCAAAAACTGACATAGCAGTCCATCTAATGAATGCTTTTATGATTATGAGATTTAAAATGTGACACATTGTGCTGTATTTTATTTTCTATCAATAGGTATGCTTCTTGTGTCCTGAAGCAAAACTTCCAAAGGAATTTTAAGAATACATTTTGCAATACTTAGCATGCCTAAGCTGCACATAGTTACTTAAAATAAAAGTAATTACAAACATATTTATAAGTTTAGGAGATCTCTCAGACATTTAGGTTTTACATTGAAATAGTTTTTTTCACATATCATCTATACTGTGGGCCCAACTTACAGTGGTAAAATTCAAATGCCCACATAAACTAACTCTATAGTGAATAAATCAGACAAATGGATGTAGAAAAATTTAACTTTAAACATATTTTCAAGAAAAGATGTGTCAACTCTCAGAACTTTCTTTCCATCCATACTTTTCTAAAAGAAAAATAGAGCAAATTGTTTAAATTTTACATGAGTTCTTGTCATTTAAAATTTTTGTAGAATAATTAAAATATCAAAAATCAGGATGAATCTATTAGTTGATAGATTTTTACAGTAGTAAATTGCCTTTTGAACCATAGAGCACCCCGCATCTTTTGAGCAATATGAATAGGGAAGAAGAACATCAACACATAAAGCTAATAGTCTCTCCTGCTGCTTAACCAAATGCTGATTTCTATGAAAAAGTTGATGTTACAAAGAATCCCTGAATTCTTGGCCTGGTTTCCCGGCTGATGAGTAAGAACTAACTGTAGTTCCCTTGGAAGTGTCAGGGGAGTCGCCATAGTGTCACACAAGGGTTCTTAGTGTAGAGCAAACATACTTCCCACAAACTCCACTGCTTAATCTGTTTGCAGGTTGAATTATAAAACAGGATAGATGACTCTGGGTGCTGGGAAGGAGAACAGAGCATTTGCACAGTTCTTGATTTAAAAAAAAAAAAAAAACTCTACCATTTTCATCAAAAGACTTAAATAGAATTTTTAGTTTTGTTACTAGCTTCAGAATCCAATTTTAACCATAAGGAAAAATAATTATGCTAAAATATTCCCAAGTAGCTTAATATGAAAAGCCTCTGTGACTGACTTTTTTCCTAGAATTGCATGGTATTTTCAATAAAATTATTCTACTTCTTGTCAATTTTAGCTGTGCTGTTCCTCCTATAAAATCTTTGTGTGTGCTGTAAGTTAGTTCTAAGGCAGCTTCTAAGGCAGCATTATGCATATGTGCATACTGTAAATACTCATGAAGTAAATCCAAGAATACTCTTCATAAATTCTCAACTGAGCACAAGGTATAAATCAATGTTTAACAAAATGTTTAAAGTGGACTTTGATTCATTAGTACCATTAATAAATGGGAGGACTTAAATTTCTCTGGAAATTGCTCTTCAAAATGTTTCTTTGTGTTTGAGATTTGAAACCTCTGTGAAATATGACACATACCTTGGCAAATAATAGGCCAAATAGCTAATTTATTTGTGATAGTTTATCTACAAATGACTTCCCTAATCAGCTTTGGAAGGTACCTTCTAAATCTAGATAATTAGATAATAGCTTTATTGCCATTTACATGTGGAAGATGAACTCAGAAGACTCCAGAGCAATCACTGTAAGATGTACAGCATGTGAACAAGCTTGATTTCTATTCCTGAACACATGATAGGCTTTTTTTAATAGGCTTTAAAGAATTTAGTATTCTGAATTTGTGAATCACAGACATGTTTTTAAATTTTGTGATTATGTATTTAATTTGTGAAATATAAATCTTGTATTCTGTCAAACAAGTGTGTACTTTATTATAATTATCGATCATATTATATATTTATATAGTGGATCACCTTTCTCATTCATCAAATATTTCAAGTAGATTTCTTTAGAACTACTTTTATTATGCCCAGAGATACCTACCATATTTGAGAGATATATAATGTATTTATTTATTTATAAAAACTAAAGAATTTGGGCTTATATCTTTACCTCTAGGAAATGTCTCACTTTGACATGAAGAAACAGTTTCAATTGTCTGGTTTACTCCTTTATACCAGGGAAGGATTAAAGTAGGATTAACTAGGATTGGAGCCTAACCCAGAATTTGAGAGATTCCCAATGGAGTAGAAAGTGAAGGCTTTGGACTAAAATAGAAAAAGAGCTCTCTAAATCTAAGGTTCTCTGCTTTCCATGATAAGCTAGATCTCTTTTATAGTTAACTATATGAAAAGAATAAAAATGAGAATAAATATAAGAACTAGAGTTAAATTACGACATGACTTCTTGCATTTGGTCTACTTCTGCATTTCATAATCTGTCCTCCAATAAATGAACTAAAGTTGGGCTACTATATGTTTCTGCATACTAAGGTAGATAAACAGGTTTCAGACAAGCAAATAGAGAGTAATGAATGAAAAAGAACAAAAGACTACAAGACAAGAGATACACACTCTTTCCCTTCAGGATTAAGTAAAATAAAGGAGTTTTTGTTGTTTTTCATCAATCCCAGTTCTATAGTGATTAAAAGTCAGAGATACAGAGTTCCGAATGTCATTTCAGAGAAATTCTAGAATCCACTTATAATTATCAGGTTATGTTTTGGCAGACTTGATAGATCAAAAACCCAATACCAAAGGAGTTCTTACACCTCAGAGAAATTCAGATGTGATTTTCACATCTTATTTATCTGTGAAGATAGAATTCATATATAATCTATCAAGTATCTTTTTCCTTGATTCTATTCTTAGCGGCAGTCAAAATCCTTGCTACTATTTAACTTTTAACAGACTATATAGCTCCCAGGTACTTCTATAAAGTTAGAATTCATTCATCTTATTTGAGAGAGTAGTTAAAGAATTGGTACAATATAAGATGTATAAAGTGATTTGAACTCCCTACATAAAGGTTACTTAATGATATCAATTGCTAATATACTTTAGAATGTTTTATAGGAGTAAAAGAAAAGGAAGCTGTTGTAGGAATTAGAATTTTAGAATTTTATCATCCCTACTTGGATGTCACTCAACCTCATTATATTTGATATAATATGCTTGTTATAATGTATCATTATAATTTTACTTGATATAATTCAACTCAGAACTTCCCCATTTGCTTTCTCTATTCCTAAACATATAAATTGTATATAATGTATCTACTTGTCAATATAGAAAATCCACAATATAATCGTCTAACATCTATGTGCACAGTTGTACAATTTAAACAGCAATTTTAAGCTTCCTTACAAGGTATAGATTATGTTCCCAAAATATAATTGGAAAAAAAACTCAAATGAACCCAAGATTAAATAGAAATGCAGATTTTACTTGGATTCCATGATTGATTATTTCTTCCAACTAGGTCAGGGATTTGCTGGCATGTGTATTTGGTCCCTGGTAAATTTATAGGATGAAAAAATTCTTTGCTTGTTTCAGTGTAACTTTGTCGGTGGTGAAATCATAAATACTGCCCATACATAAACTTGATTCTGGATCATTTATGTTTAAAGAGAAAAAATTCTGTAACAATACTGTATGTAGTAGTAGCTGAAGTATAACTTTTATTCCTTACATTTTTATGTATTTTTGAACAGCTAACTCCACAGAGACAGTTTTTCTCATCAGTTTTTAACCTAAGTACAATATAATGAAAAAATTGTTATACAATTGTATAACTTTTTCGGGTGTTTAGAAAGAATAACTAGAAATAAAAAATAAGATTCCCCAAATTACATTGTTAAATAGTAAATACTATTGGGAACTAACTAATTTTAACTTCTGAGCTGCTTTGGCATTTATAGCATGCAAACTAATAGACTATCATTAATTTATTTTTTTCTTTGCCACATACAACAGTATTCTAAAAACATGTATAAGTGTATGTTTTTTCTCTTTTTGTTACCATTTGCCATATAACAAGCTATATAATGATAAAAATAGTGAAAACATTTACTATCTTGAAACATTTCGTTAAACTAATCTGCCTTCTAGGCTGAGTTATGTGTACTTCACATCAGTCTTCCAAGTTCCCCACAACTGACTCTCAGAGGGCCTAATCTTTCCCAGAATGATGGAGTAGCACAGTTCAAGAACAAGAATGAATTTCTGTATAATCACACCACAATGTGAGGTGACCCTAAGACAGAGAACTGACCAGATACACATATGGGTTTTAGGAAGACTTTCTGATGCTCTTTTTTAACACAGCTGTGAGAAGAATGTGGCTAAGACCCAATAGTCATTCTTGAGTAGAGCTGGCAAAGGAAACCATGAGGAGAAGAGAATTTAACACATGGGTGTAAGAAAGTACGGCTTCATTGATGCGATCTGAGGGGAATGCCTAATGACTGGAAGAATCAAACTTGGCAATGAGAACACAAAGCTCTTTTCATCAATTCAAACGCAGACTCTAAAGCTGCAGATGGTCACCTCCAGCCTTGTCTATTCAGTGTGGGGTTTTATAAAATGGCACTTTGGTGAATACTAATAGATCAAAACAAAGATTTAATAACGTAAAGATGTGGTGTTCATTTTTAAATGAGTATACAGGTCAGTGTCTCAGAAAAGGATAAAAAGAGTACCTCTTATATGTGGGTCTTAAGTCTTTTTGTTATTTTTCAACTTCAAAAATAAATGACATCTTTAATATACAGATTGTGCTTTATGGTGAACAGTTTACATTATGAATAAGAGGCCAGAATTGGACTTTAAATGCTCATTCACTGATTTCATTGCTTCTGTTTGAAGACTCTCAATATATAATGTTGGTTAATGTCATCCTGTAATGTTTTCTTGATGCTTACTTAATATGATAAATATATGTTGCAAAGATTTTAGAAAATTATGACAATTATATACTAAAAGACAATTCACTATATTCAACTTGTTACTTATGTTTATATCACTGAGTCTTAAATTAAAATATGGCATGTTTTTCCAAAATAATCTTTATTATTAGACATGTTTAGGTGGTTTATAAAATTCTTAAGCTAAATCCAAACAAATGAAGCTTTATCCAAGAACCTTGTGAAGTAAATATGATGACTAATTCTGTATTCTTAAAGCTTTTATCTAGCAAGTAATACATATAAAAATTGAAAGAATTGTAAGTTAAGGGAGAGGCAACCTAGTGTCTAGTAGAAATATCAGTGAATTAGCAGGACCCTAGATTGTAGTTAGTTATGTACAAATAATTAAATTGTGTTTCCTCTCAGTATGCTTGTCTGGAAGATGGAGCTGATATACTTGCTCTCTCTAATTCAAAACATAGCTATAAAAATGAAATTAAATGCATGTGCATGAAAATGCTTTGAACCATATAATGTACTTTATAAATATAAACCTCTTTGAATGTCCTTTTATAATATACATTTTAGAATTTGAAATTATTACTGTTTCCTTGGAACCATAAATAGTAAGAAAAAAAGCATTTTAGTTTCAGAGACAATGTAAGTACTAACTTGTGAAAAAAGTCGTTTTTTGCCATAGGTCTTAGAACTTGGAAGTAAATGGTGAATGCATTCTTACACATTACTGGTGGGAAGGCAAAATGATCAAACCAGTAAGAAGGAGAATTTGGCAATATCTAATAAAATAACATGTATTTACCCTTTGAGGATAAACTTATAGGAATCCATCCTGAATATATACCTCCACAAATATGAAATAGCATAAGAATTAGAGCATTATTCTTAATCACAAATAAAAACAACCCAAATAGTATGGTACATTCACATAGGAGAATATAATGCAATGTAAAAAAATATGATAATAAGGAATATATGTATAAAATGATTTGAATGGTTCCCAGTGTATATTGCTAGCTGAAAAAAAAACAAGTATTTATACTACTTTTTATGTGAAAAGTAAGAACAAAAGAAACAAGAAAGATAAACCAGAAACTAATGAAAATGATTATTTCTGGAAGTAAAAAGGAAAGAAACAGGCGTAGAATGGAAGTGCAACTTTTGTAATTGTGCCCTTTTGTACAGTTTTGACTTTTGAACCATGTAAATGTTTTACATATTCAGAAATTAAATGCAAATTTAAAAATAAAAATCAAGGCCTAAAAGTGAATACAAGTAGAAATAAATATGTCTGTGTATCAAAATTGATAAGACATTTGTAAAAAGAAAATAACCGGAGTATCTTTTGATTGTTATACCTTGTGTCAGATTATTCTAAGAATAAAAGAAATGCCTAGAAATCTTAAGTTTTGCACAGTGTTGTTCATAGTTGGTAGTACTATTGGTATCAACACTATTTTTGCTCTTTTGTGGTGAGACCAGGCCTTACATGTACTGAGCAGCAAGCACTCCACCACTAAGCCACCTCTCCAGCCCTAGTATCAGCATTTTTAAACAATTTTATGTATATTATTGAATTGAACCAAATTTTTCACCATAAAATAGATGGCATTAGGAAAATGAAACTTTAATATTAAATTTGGGCTGAAAATATCAATATGAACTCATGATTTCATATATATATATATATTCAACACAACAACAAGAAACCTACAGCAGTGGACACACATAGCACCCAGATTTGTTCATATCATACCACATTGAAAGAATCCAAAGCTGTTCATCCTAGGTCAGGGAAAGTATAAAGTTAATCTATGGTATCCTTTTGTGCCAAAAAGCAGTGCTCAAAGTAGTTGTACTGAAATATGAAGTCATATGAAAAAGACAAAGGATCCAGTCTGAAGAGGTCATGGCCACTGATCAAATTCAGGACAATTTGTGTATCACAAAAAGAACTCTTTAATTATAGAATATTGAACTCTTACATCTTTGTAGAAAGATATTTTTAAACAAAGATACTTTTAAAAAGACAGAGATGGAGAATGGAGAGGGAAAACAAACCTTTTGTACAGAAGAATATCAATATTAAAAGTAGATAGAATGATAGAAATTTACCACCTTGTAACTCACAGTATAATGAATTCAAACAAATATCAGCAATTTTACCATATAATTAGTTAAAAGAAGCTACTTTGGCACTAGAATCAGTCTAAGTACTTTGGGAAAACTTCCTTCACATGTGCTAAGGAGTTTAGAGCTTAAAAATTAGAATGGGTATAAACATAGAGATTTAGGATGTCAAGTGCCTTTGAGCAATATTTAGAGATTTATTACTAAAATTTACTTTGGAAATTGTTCTGACTCGAGTATTCTGTGCTTATGTAAATGATAGTAGAGATATAAGCCACTCAACCTTTTATCAAAATTCATTTTTTAAAGAATCACACTACAATGTGAAGTTTTGCCTTAGAGACTTTATGGATATTAGACTCGATACTGATCCTTTCCTTATTTAAAATTTTTATATTATGTTTATCATGCAGTTTTCAATGAATTTTGATTTTTTTGAGGGGGGCTAATGGGGATTGAATCCAGGGGTGCTTTACCACTCAACTACATACATCCCCAGCCCTTTCCATTTTTATTTTGAGGCAGGGCCTCCCTGAGTTGCTTACCACCTCCTTCAATTGCTGAGGTTGACCTGGAACTTAAGATCCTCTGCCTCAGCTTTCTGAGTCACTGGGATTAAAGGCATGCACCACTGTGCACAGTCAATTATTTTTATTTCATTAGAATATTATCTTGATTACTGAGGGGCTTTTTTACACCCCTTAAATTTTAATCTGCAATGAGTGCTTTATTCACCTCATCCTAGTTCTAACCCTAAATATTCTATAAAAGATGAACAAGACACTGCTAGGAAGAAAAAAAAAGACACTCCTAATTGATCTTTATCAAAATAATAATTAATGTTAGCTTGCTAAGTTATCCTAACTCATATGATTTCTAATGAATATTTTATGTTCAGAAATATGGTGTGAATCTGAAAAATTATGGTTCTTTGCAGTCTATGGAAGTTGGCCAGGATTTTAATTTTATGCTGTCCAGAAATCTACCACTGCCTAAATTTCTTTCTTACTTTATGTTCAGTACATGCACCACTTTTGCCAGCTATTTCTTTGCTATATAGTTATATTTCATATTCTGTCTAGATCAAACATCATATATATCAACAGAAAGGTCCTAATTGCATTCTAGACCCTAAATGTTGATTTTTATTTGATAATATATGGTTTTTATGAATCAAAGTTAAATCAGATAAAGAAAATGACTATCACAATGCCAGCTTAATAAGTTGAATATTACTTTTACTTTGTAGGCCCATGGCTTAGTCTGAAATTTGAAGTTGCATTGATATATTATCTCTACTAGTCTCCCAAAGGATGTTGCCAGTCTTTTGAATTAAACTTGAATAAGGTTGATTTGTATTCCCTGTTAATCAAATTTGAAATGTTGACTTAGAAAATTTCATTCAGTGCTAATTATATATGACTTTTATGAAAGTTAGGAAGGAAAGAATCCTACATTTTAAAGTTTAGTATCAGTCTAAAACCCTATGAAAACAATAGTGAGTAGCTTAATAAGCCATCTTAATAAGATACCTTAATAAAACTAACCAGTTATTCTAGCTTGCTGCATTTCACTTGGCAGTATAAAATCAGTGATTCACTTTCTCCATCAGTAATTGAAACTTTTCTGGGTTTAAAATGATCCAAAACCTTAGCAACGTTATAGCAACACTTCTTAGCCTATAAACTCTTGAATCTTTCTAATAGCAAAATATATTCTCTAGGTAGTGTTTTAAACATTCTTTTGGCATTAGTATAAGAAAAGAAGTTAATTTATATTGATTACCTTATAAACTTTATTTAAACACAATCTTAATATTCATAATATGTAATATCACATGGTGTTTGTCTTCAGCTATGGAAGAAAAAAGCATAATTTGTTAAATTTTATAATGGTATATTAAGTTTGGGTTAGGGACTGAATATAAATAAGAAAGTAGATTAAAATTTAGTAACATGTTATGGCATTAAATAACTCCTTATGAGATGATATTTGGAATTCTTAACATTTTACTTTAAAATGAAATAATGGAAGTTTTTCAGCCTCCATTTACTAGAATATTTCTGCAAATAGCACATTGTGGGCATTTTGGTCTTTACTCCAATATATGAAAACTAAATTAAATATTATTATTCAATTATTTTCTCTTTTTAACTTTTTGTTTTAAGTAACAGCTTCTTGATAGACAAGGTGAGTAGTTTGATCTAATGAACACAATTTATAGATACAATGAAGAGAATCTTTGGGTGAATTTACCAATTTATTTTTATGCCCCTTATTAATTCGTGTTCAACATCAGTGTACTTTCTGCTTCCCCTGAGTGTTCAGTGGTCCATTAGGAATGGAAATTAAAGAATTTACAACTGATAAAGAAAAAATTAACTTAAAATAACATGTTCGCCTGCTCTGTTCTGCTGAGTGATAGAGAACTGAGAGTTAGATTCATGAATATGCTCTGATGTTTGGCTTAAATTCCTCTTTGCTCATTTGTGTGACTCAGAAGTTCTCAAACCATTTCCATTTCCATAAAGGAAAAAAGGTTTAATGATAATTGTATTCTTTCACTTCGAAAATAGACTTTGAACAGACAGCATTATCACCTTTGGCTATTTGATCTCCTGTGAATTTTTAAATCACATACATTTAAATTTTTGCTTTAGGGAAGCATAATTTAGATTTGTGCAACCTTTTCATGTTTTTTGTCAATTTTAACATATTTTTGAAACATGCTGATTGAGGGCTGTGGATGTAGCTCAGTGGTAGATCACTTGCCTAGCATGTGCAAAATCCCTAGAAATAAAAAAAAAAAAAGTTGCTTGAAAAAATAATTTTAAAATACTTAAAAATATATTTTGAAATATTGTTATTAATTATTAAGAAAAAGGCCCATAAGTTCATATGAAAGTCAAATAAATTATGTGAAATTGTTAAGATATTGAAAAAAATTGCTGGAAAAAGTATGTGCTACATCATACTAAATAAATGTTAAAGATTTCTTAACACATCTCCAAGTAAGAAAACATTTTTCAAAAAAAATTAATAGTTTGTTATATAATAATTGACAATGTACCTAAAATATGGAGTAAATATTTTTCTCATCATGGACAAAGTATACAACTCTAGAACCTAATAATTGTGTTCCTGGACTTAATAAATATTAATCTTTGCTAGTCCAGTTTACACCATTTGTTCTTACACCAGCTTTCTGATTTTGCTCTGAAGTATTCTACCATATGCTGTTTTATGATACTAGCTGCAGAGCTTGCTCTTCCAGTTTACTGAATATGCTTACTATATTCCGTAACTGATAAATCAATAAAACCTTATTGTAATGTATAAGCTTCCATTTCCGTAAAGCAGTTATAAGCAAACTGTAAGTGAACACGAGTTCGAAAAAGGTATTTTGTGATTATATATATTGTTGACTAAAAACATTTGACTTTCATAGAAGACATCAATTATTGTGTATTTTGGTTGTAGTACTGCTCATAATTTTTTGAATAATGAATCCAATGGATAGAAAACTATAAAAATGTTTATATTATACAAATACATTTTAAATAGTTATTCCAGAGAGCTACTTGTTAATGGCAAATTAATAGATATGACTCACATTTCTTATTTGGGAATGAAACTGGAGCCTGTTAATAAAGTTTTTATTCTCTGTAATTGAATTTGATATTGTTTTCATACATTTTCAATATCATGAGAGCAAAAATAACCTTTTAAACTTTTAAATATCATTAAATAAAAAATGTAAATACCATCAACCCTATGCCGATTAAGTAAAAGTGTTTAGGAGTAGGATAACTGCATCAAAGATTTGCATTAACAGTAATATCATTTTCTCATTTTAAAGATAATTTGTACTTAATGAAAAATTTTTGTTATTCATTAGAATTTGACCCAGTCTTAAATAACACCAGTTTTCTGATATATTTTATCATTTTCATAAATACCCCCTTTGATTACTACTACAAAAATGGTTGTTTTATAATTTGTTTCTCTAGGTGTCCTAATAAGTTATTATAAAATGAAAATCTACAGAAAAATTATTACAAATGGATTGTTTTAAAAAGTAAGTGGGTGAGTTATGATAACTACACCAAATATAAATATTGGGAATTTTTTCAGATCTACAAATCAAATATGTTTCATTCTAAATATAAAGATGAAAGAGAGCCTGACCAGCAGGGCATACCTGTAATCTCAACAGCTCAGGATGCTGAGGCAGGAGGATCACAAGTTCAAAGCCAACCTCAGCAACTTAGCAAGGCCCTAAGCAACTCAGCAAGACCCTCTCTCTAAATAAAATATAAAAAAGGGGTAGGAATATGGTTCAGTGATTAAACACCTCTGGGTTCAATCCCTGGTTCCAAAAAAAAAAAAAAAAAAAAAGATGAAAGAGAAAATCCCTAGTGGGTGAATGAGGAACAATTGTTGAATATTTAAAAAGGCCATGATTTAAGTATTTTCTCAATTATAATTACAATAATAGGCTTTTGATCAGTCTTACTCATGACTTTACTCAGCCAATATTTTTAAACAGCAACTGTGTCAAGCACTGGGATAGTCACTGGTAATCAAACTCAAACTATACCTTGACCTCATGAAGAAATAATCTTTTAGGAGAGATTAAGTATTAAATATCCATATAAGCATATTATAAGTTTACATGGATATTTAGACATATATGGATACCTATATATTATATGGATAAGTATGTTTAATGTGATGAGGAAAAATGCATAGGAGTTATATGAGAGAATAGCAGAGAGGTCCAGTTTATATTTGTATTTATGATAAGAGGTTTTTACCTTTGCTGTGACCATACTATAAATAGAGAATAACTTAACTAGTGAAAATAACCTTCCATGTGGAAACCAAAGCAAAGAACTTGACTTACTAGAAAAATTAAAAGATCTTTGCAGCAAAGTGACGGCAGCTCAGAACAATAAGGATGGTGTAGTACGCAGATCTTGGCAGATCATGGCAGAACTCTTAGAACCCTTTATCCTATGTTAAATGGATATGTCTATTAGTTTCCACTTATTAACTTTATCTTCCTAGAAGTGGAAGTTTTTGATGGATTTAATCAGGGACAGTGTACTGATTTACATTTTTAAAGGTTAACACTGCTGTGTTGAAGATAATTAGCATAGGACAAGTACAAAAGCAAAGAGACTTTCCAGGAAGCAATAGCATTGGTGAGAAGTCATAATGAGTTGAATTTGGGGTGCTGGTGCAGACTGAAATAAGTAGTGAGATTTAAGACCTCTTTAAATGGAAGACTTCCTAAATGGATGCAGGGTATCAAGGAGAGATCCCAGATATCTGTCTTCATAATTTGATATACAGAAATACCATTTACTAAGGTGGGAAAGACTATAGGAAGAACAGTTGAAATAGGATAATGTTTTTAACAGGTTGAATGAGTTGTACATGAGATATCGAGGTGGTTATGCCCTTCCTGATTTCTTAGTTTCTCAAGGAAACTAAGGATTTGGATTTATTATAGGCAATCCTTCAAAATTCTTTCATTTTTTATTATTTTTAATTGATACATTATAGTTTATACATAAAAGTAGAATTCATTGTGATATATTCATGAATGCACATAATATAGTTTGGTGAACTTCATTCTGCAATTCTTCATTATTAATTCTTTTTAAAATTAATTCTTAATAGGTCCATTTAAGAAAATATTTGGATTTATATTGCTTACATTTTATGGTAAAGTTTCTAATGTAAAGATGATAACCTGCCATTCTCTTGCCTGATAGATAACCTTATCATTAGGTTATGTTAGGAGGCCAGGTTTAACATCCTGTGGTATGTTTGATATCTACAGTACCAGGCATGGCCTCGGAGCTCTATTAGGTAATATATTTTTCCTTCCAATAGATCATTTTATCCAAAAGGTTTCATTGAACCATTGTGCCAGGAATTGGTTAGGTTTTAAAACTGTCATTTGTTTATGCCAAAACTCTTCTTTATGGTATGTATTTCCTGCTAATCATGAACTTGTTAATAAAACATAGTGGTTAGATTTAACCAGACATGTATAAAATTTCAAATCATAATTCTAGTTAAATTTTGTATCAGGATTTAAAAAATGTTTTGCTTTGAGGTTAATATTGGTTTAACTATCTATTGCTATATAGCAAATTATTCCAAAACTTTTTAGTTTAAAACAACATGGATTATTTCAGTTTCTGTGGGTTAGGCATCTCAGTGCAGCTTAGCTGGACCCCCTGGCTCTTGAGCCTCTTGCACGGTTGCCGCCATTCCAAAGACCTCTTTGGGGAGGATCTACTTCCTAGAAAACTTATGAAAATGTTGTCAGTGCTTTGTAGGCTGTTAGATTAAGGCCTTGGTTCCTGGTGCACTCAGGCTTCTTTCAATTATTTGCTGTGTGTTCTTATAACATGGCAAATGGCTTCATCAGAATGAACAAGCAAAACAGTAAGAGAGAAAGAATAAGCAAGCAAAATGGAGTCTGTCTTTTGTAAACTAATCACAGACATGACATCCCATCACTTGAACCTTATTTTGTTCATTAGAAGCTAGAGTCACTAGGTCCAGTTCACACCAAAGGAAAGAGGGTTACACAATGATGTGACTACCAGGCAGGAGTCATTGAATGCTTCCCATGAAGTTCATAAAAAGTTTAGTTACTTTTATTGGTCCTTGGGTAACTGAAAATTGGTAATCTGTAAGACATGCAGTTAATCGTACTGTTCCATGAGCAGTGACAGTTGTGGGCAAATGCACAATCACTATCTGACCTTGGGATCCTATTCCAATCCTCTGAAAATCTACAAGATCCAGTCTAAAGAAACCAAAGGTCACAGCAGGGTCAAAACTTCTAAGAAAACACAGCTTGAGTCAAAAAGTAAGTACCAAGAATTGTGCATATTCAGATATTGATAGATTGTGAAAGGGCAATTAGCAGGATACCTCTGTGGTGCAGTCAGTCTGGCCAGCTTCCTACTTATCTGAAAGTGCCACAGGTAGTGTAAAAAAACAGTAGAAACAGAATTCTTACCCCTTTTCAAATCAAGATATAGAGAAGAATCTGAGTCCAAATTAATCCAGCTTTACTAGTAAAAATTAGAAAAATAAAATAATGGAGAAGGGGCATTTATCAGTGGTGGATATGCAAAGAATGTCTATTGTTTGAATGCATGCTGAGGTATGGCAATTTCATTGTTACTTCAGATCTGTTTGTTGTTGATGTTGTTGCAAGTCAGTAGCAATGGAAACTCAAAAAGTTTGAGTAATCAAATACAACTATTTAAACATGAAGCTTATTTTAAAACGACAAAAGTAATATAATCATTAACATGAAAGATTACAAAAAATAATTTGAAATAAAATGAGCATTATTATTGCCACCATAGACACATCAGTGCATGGACAGCTGTTAAAATATTTTGTTGAAATAAGAATAAGAATTTAAAGTAATAAAAGGATACAGCTTGAATAAGAGTAATGCTTGCTCTTTACATGTACTTTGAATTATTGGAAGGGACTTAGAAAATCCCCTTAAACTTATTTCTTTCACTGTCCAATTCAATCATTAATCAAGTAGGTACTATACAGCAAGCACTGAAATAGACACCAGGAAGTACAGGTAAATAAAATTCAAGGCAGGAGCACCTTCCATCACTGAGAGTCTAACAAGGGATGACAACAAATATAGCAATCACAGAAATGTGTGTACTGAGGAGATACTTAGGAAGGACACCTATCTCATATTGGGATAAGTAGGAAAGGTTTTCTAGTTGTGGGAAACATTTGTTCCATTAAATATCCCAATTATGTTACTAGAAGTCTTTATTACCTATCAGTATGTGCCATAGAAAAGGAATATAAAATTGAAAATTCTGACCCAAAAAAACATGATTTTAAAATATTGTTTTTGCTATAGCATATATATAGTATTGTTCACTTAATAAAGAAATAGCATAGAACCTAAGTAGGTTCCCTTATTTGAATCCCTTGGGGTTGTGTTTCAATATTTTCCAAATCTTACAGAGGAAATATGGTATATATTCTCTTTATTGTATAACACCTCCATTTGTTCCAGAAAAGCATGCCATAATCAAACATATGCAATGATATAAACGAATTGTCTCCCTAAATCAGGTCAGATTTTGGTGCTATATGAGTTTGCAGCAAACTTATAAATATGCTTATGGTTTTTCAGAGCTTTTTGAACATGGAAAATATACATTAAAGTATTATATATATAGGAAGCATGTCCATAAAAAGATAGTTGGACCTGATAAATTAATAATAAAGATACCAATGAAATTTTTACATTGTGCCTATAATACCAATAACTGAAATTAAGGTGAAGGATCTCACTCGGGTCTGTTCCTCTTTGATCTTGTATTGACTATCCCTCAATAATAGAAAGTATCAATGGGAAAAGGTAGAGAATAATCCTAATGGCTTATTTGTTACAGGAAAGATAAAGGCATATCAAAAGTTGTTTATGACATAAGAGTCACAAAAAAACTTGATAAATATTTTTAAATATGGTTTTTAATAACTTAACTTTTGTCTAAGTTTATGCCAAGTCTCTGCTTGGATAGTTGTTTATGTGCTATTTTCTAATACTGGTCAATATAGTAACTCTATAGATGAAGCCAAGTTAATTATGAGGGATTTGTCACAACTGGAAGTTTTTTATATTTCAACATTTTCCCAGAACTTTATTCCAGTGTAGTTAAATCGTTTTCCAGAATCATATAAAACAGTTAAGTTTTATTTTTACTGAGCTACATAACTACCTATTTGTTGGGTTAAGTAAAATGAAAAAGTCAAATACCAACACGTTAAAGGTTTTTATTGAAAAGAGGGATTTGTGATTTTCTCTGCAGATGTCTTTTCATTACAGCCCCCATTAGCTTTTGAGGGATATGTCACTAAAGGAGAGGAGAAGATACAGACATTGTTAAAATTATTTATAGGCTCAGTTTCTCATTGAAACCCAAATAAAATCTATTTTGACTTCTACCCACAACTTTCTTCTTAGTTTGGTAAATGTAATTAAGATTTTAAGTGAAGCATTTTTCCTATTCGTAACTAAAAATTTGTACTTGTATGTCTAAGTGAAAGCAACTGTGTGTATCTTGGTAGTTATAGAAAAAATTTAACTTTTAAATTTAAATCTCTTCAAAACTATCAACTCTCTTAGAGACTTTCAAAACTAAATTCACTAGTTGTTAATTTTCTGTAGATATAAAACATTGTAAGAGTTTAATATGAAGAACTGGGAGTGTTATGCAGTTATAGAGAACATGCTTAGCATGTGATAGGCCCTGGGTTCAATCCCCAGCACCAAAAAACAACCAAAACTGTATAACTTGAATCCTAAAAAAGTTAATCATGTATATCTTTTGAGACTAAGGCGTGCGAGCTCTGTGAAAAAAGAATCCGGGATATTTTTATTTCTATTACAAGGAAGGCTATCAGTGAATAGATTTCTCCAAACATGTGTTTGTGTAGTTCCCTTAATCTGTAGGATTAAGAAATGAAATGAAATTTTAAGTTTTGAAAAATATTTGATTTGAAATTTTGTTAAATATTACTGTTTTAGTCATCATTTTCACCGCCATGACCAAAATACCTGCAAGAGCAACATAGAGGAAGAAAAATTTATTTGAAACTCAAGGGTTCTGAAGTCTCAACCCATAGGCAGCCAGCTCCTTTGCTCTGGGCCCAAGATGAAACAGAACAGCATGGTGGAAGGGTATAAACAAGGAAAGAAGCTAAGGACATGGCAACAAGAACAGGGAAGCAGAGAAAGGGCTCCACTCACCAGGGACAAAATATAATATACAAAGGCACATCCCCAGTGACTCACCTCCTGTAGCCACACCCTACCTGCCAAGTGTTATTGTCCACTTAACCCATTCAAGTGTGTTAATGCATTGAGTAGGTCAAGGCTCACATAACCAAATCACCTCTAAGCTATCTTCCATTGTCTCACACATGAGCTTTTGGAGAATACCGCGTATCTAAACCATCACGATTGCCCAATATTGTTCTTTAAAGACTCATAAACACTCAAACTATCTTTATTGCCAATGACATGATTCTATATTTAGAAGACCCAAAAATTCTACCAGAAAACTTCTAGAACTAATAAATGAATTCAGCAAAATGGCAGGATATAAAATCAAAACCCCTGAATCAAACACATTCCTATACATCAGGAATGAATCTACTGAGAGAGAAATTACTACCCCATTCACAAAATCCTCAAAAAAAAAAAAAAAAGCTTGGGAATTGATCTTTAAAAAAGAGATGAAATACCTCTACAATGAAAACTACAGAACACTAAAGAAGACCTTACAAAATAGAAAGACCTCCCATGCTCCTGGATAGGCAAAATTAATATTGTCAAATGATCATACTGCCAAAAACATTATATAGATTTAATGCAATTCCTATTAAAATCCCAATGACATTCTTCATAGAACTAGAAAAAGAAATCGTGAAATTCATTTGGAGAAATAAGAGACCCAGAATAACCAAAGCAATCGTTAGCAAGAAAAGTGGAGCAGGAGGCATCACAATACCAGACCTCAAACTGTATCAGAGCCATAGTAATAAAACAGCATGGTATTGGTACCAAAACAGACACATAGACCAGTGGTACAGAATAGAAGACACAGAGACAAACCCACATAAACACAGTTATCTCATACTAGACAAAGACACCAAAAACATTCACTGGAGAAAAGATTGCCTATTCAACCAATGGCATTGGGAAAATTAGAAATCCGTATGTAACAAAATGAAATTAAACCACTCTCACCATACATGAAACTCAACTCAAAGTGGATCAAAGACTTAGGCACTAAAACAGAAACCTTACACTTAATAGAACATTTAGGCCCAAATCTTCACCATGTCAGCTAAAGATCTGACTTCCTTAACAAGACTCCTAGAGCACAAAAAGTAAAATCAAGAATCAATAAATGGGATGGATCCAAACTAAAAAACTTCTTCTCAGCAAAGGAAACAAATCAGTAACGTGAAGAGAGAACCTGCAGAATAGGAGAAAATCCTTACTACTTGCAGATATAGTGTTAATCTCCAAGATATATAAAGAACACAAAAATCTTAACACCAAAAAAATAAATAAATAAATAAACTGATCAATAAATGGAACTGAGCAGACGCTTCAAAGATGAAGAAATACAATCAATCAACAAATAAAAGAAAAAATGTTCAACATTTCTAGCAATTAGAGAAACAAAACTAAGATTTCATCTCACTCCAGCAATTATCAGAATACAAGCAACAATAAATGGGGAAAAAGGTACACCCATACATTGCTGGTGGGACTGCAAATTGGTTGAACCATTTTGGAAGATTGAGATTCCTCAGAAAACTGGGAATGGAACCACCATTTGACCCAGCTATTCCACTCCTCGTTTTATACCCAAAGGGCTTAAAATCAGCATACTGCAGTCCCAGCCACATCAATGTTTACAGCCCTAGCCACGATAGCTGAACTATCGAACCAACCTAGATGCCTTTCAGCAGATGAATGTATAAAGAAAATGTGGTATATGTACAAAATGGAATATTACTCAGCCTTAAAGAAGAATGAAATTATGGTATTTGCTGGTAAATGGATGGAGTTGGAGAATATCATGCTAAGCAAAATAAACCAATCCCAAAAAATCAAAGACTAAATGTTTCTCTGATACCTGGATGCTAATTCACAATGAGGTGGGGCTGGGGGGTGGCTAGAAATGAATAGAGTTACTTTGGATTAGGCAGAGGAGAGTAAAGGGAGGAGAAGAGGGTATGGAGTGTAGGAAAGACAGTAGGATGAATTGGACATTATTACTCTATGTGCATATCTGACTACATGACCAGTGTGATTCCATATCATGTACATCCAGAAGAATGAGAAGTTATACTACATTTTTGTATGATTGTCAAAGTGCATTCTAGTGGCATGTGTAACTAATTAGAACAAATTTTAAAAAGTTTAAAAAAAAAAAACCTCAAACAATAAGTAATCTATGAGAATGCTCACTTCCCCAAGTCTTCACTATATAGTAGGTTGTTAACATTCCAATCTGAGAGGTAAAAAATTGTGCCTTATTTTAACGTGCATTTCTTTAAGAATAGTTAAGCATTTTTTATATTAGCAATGTATTTTTCTTTTTATATGAATTGCCCATTAATGCCCTGTTTGCATTTTCATATTGAACTGTGGATCAATTTTATTTATTTCTAAAACCACTTTGACTAGTAAGCAAATTAGTTTTTGAATTGCATATACTGTCAGCATTTTTTCCATGTATAAATTTGCTTAGATTACTTTTTTCCAACAAATATTTTTTATTTTTCTTTTACATTGTCAGGTTTATTTGATAAATTGTGGTATTTTATGATAACTGAGGCAGCTGGCCTTCTTTTGAGTTGCTTATTTAAGGTTTATTTTTATTATTATTTATGATTATCCAAAAAAGAAATAAAGCATTAGAAGGCTAGGGGTATGGCTCCACAGTAGAGCACCTGTCTGGCATGCACAAGGCCCTGGATTCAATCCCCAGCAACACACACACACACACACACACACACACACACACACTATATATATATATATATATATATATATATATATATATGAAGAAAACACTATAAGTGTTTATCAATGTGATCTTTGTGTACTCTTTGTGTACTTTTTCTTTTAGCAAGAAGTTTTTATTAATTAGTTCAGTAGATAATAGTTTTCATACTTTAACGCCAATTCAGCTTGGTTTATCTTAGCAAATAAACTATTTAGTCATTGTCCTTCAGCCATAAATCTCCCATTCCAAAACAAATATCCTTCAAGGATAAAACAAACAGGATCAAAATGTAATGAGAGGTCTGAACCCTTAGATGCTAGATTGCCTTCACTTGGGTGTGGGGATTAAAGGAAAGAACCTGAGATAACCCTGACTATAAAAGGAAATCTTTCTTTAGGTTTAAATGGTCTTTTTAAATATTATAAATATTTAATTAGAAAAAATGCAGGGCCTTGATTTATGTTGTTAAAAAACAATGAAATAAGTAGTTCTTCCATCTTCATGAACCATGTGTCCCTTAGTTTATCTTTCTGGAAAATTTATAGCATAATATGAAGCAAAATTATAAAATCTACATAGTATAGATTTCTGAATATAAATGTTACAGCTATTTTTAAGCCTCATTCTCTCTGTCAGGCTTATAAGATACCCAAACCTGTGGAAAGTTCAGCAAAAATTGAGAATGGAAAAAGGAAAAACAAAAAGAGGTTACATTTTTCTCTTTTAAATACCCACTTGTCCAGAGAACGTGCACCTAATAGAATAGGCCCAAATCTTCACCATGTTGGCTTAGGACCAGACTTCCTTAACAAGACTCCCAAAGTGTAAGAAATAAAATCAAGAATCAATAAATGGAATGAATTCAAACTGAAAAGCTTCTTTTTAGCAAAGGAAACAATCAATAACATGAAGAGAGAGCCTACAGAATAGGAGAAAATCTTTACCACATGCATCTCAGATAGAGCATTAATCTCCAGGATATATAAAGAACACAAAAAACTTAACACCAAAAAAAAAAAAAAAAAAAAAAAACCCAATCAACAAATGGGCTAAGGAACTAAACAGACACTTCACAGAAGAAGAAATACAATCGAGCAACAAATATAAGAAAAAATGTTCAACATCTTTATCAATTAGAGAAATGCAAATCAAAACTACTCTAATAATTCATCTCACCCCAGTAAGAATGGCAATTATCAAGAATACAAAGAAAAATAAATGTTGGAGAGATTGTGGGGGGGAAAGGTACACTTGTACATTGGTGATCAGAATGAAAGTTGGTGTAACCATTATAGAAATTGATACAGAGATTCCTCAGAAAATGTGGAATGGAACCACCATTTGACCCAGTTAATTATCCCACTTCTCACTTTAAAATCAGCATACTACAGTCCCAGCCACATCAATGTTTATAGCAGCTCAATTCACAATAACTGAACTATGGAATCAACCTAGGTGCCCTTCAACAGATGAATGGATTAAAAAAAGTGGGATATATATATTATATATATATATATATGGGATATATATTATATATATATAATGGAATATTCTCAGCCTTAAAGAAGAATGAAAATGTGGCATATTACAGTAAGTGGATAGAACTGGAGAACATCATGGTAAGTTAAATACGCCATTCCCCAAAAAACAAAAGCCAAATGTTTTCTCTGATATGTGGATGCTAATTCACAATGTTGGGAGTGGAGTAGGGGAAGAATAGAGTTACTTTATATTAGATAGAAGGGACTGAGGGAGGGGAGGAGATAATAGAATGAATCAGACATTATTACCCTGTGTACATATGTAACTGTATGACTGGTGGGATTCTACATCATGTATAACCTAAAGAATGAGAAATTATACTCCATTAGTATCAAAGTGCATTCTACTGTCACGTATAACTAATTAAAACAAATTCAAAAAATTAATGTTTGTTATCATTAATAGTTATGTACATGTGTTTATCTTGATTGAAACAAATATTAAATATCTCGATGATAGGCTAAACATTTGGAAAATGCTTATTTACCCATAATATTTATGTATGTAGACATATATACATATATATGTTGCAAATTACTAAAGCAATACACATGTATTTTAGCTGTATTTTCAAAATATAACTAAACAACTTGGCATTTTTACAAAATGTTTTGTATACTAACAATTTTATAAACATTGTATCACAACATTGTGACACATTTATGAAATGACATATTTCTATCATATATAATTGTAAGTGCCTTTAAATCTGTAGTATGGTTATCCCATAATTTATTTAACTAATTTATTATTATTGTTACTATTTACTTGTTTTGAAATATTGCTTAAGTGAAGATGCTTGCTGCTAGCTAAATATTTATACAAATCTGCAATTATTACAGAGAGCATAAATTTATGAGAGTGGAATATTTGAGTTAAATAAGTTTAAAATCGTTAGAAAATATTTCTATCAATCGGAAAAATAATTAGACATCTATAGAAATACCATTGAGGAACTACAGATTTTAACTTCCTTTGGGTACATGGAAAAGAGAAATAGGGTGCAGGTTTTTCACAATAAATAAATACTTCATCTTTTCTCTAATTATAAAATAGATCATCAGAAAGTTTTCTATAAGAATGACCTAAATTATAAAAGATATTATCTATGTAATTTTGATTTACTTTTTATGGTACCAGTACTGAATAAATTTTTATTCAAAATTTCTATACTTTTTAATGTATTTTTAATAAACTTCAAAGACACTGTACATAACAAAGCAAAATGATGGTTTAGAAGATGGAAAAGGCAGATCGTTTGTCCCATCAAGGGGTGCCCTGCAAGCATTTGAGTAGATTGAGAGAAAAGTTTAGAAAAAAATAATAGCTTGTTTAAGGATGGTAAGTCACCCTCTCTTCTCAGTAAGCACGTCAACATAGTGGGCCGGCACTTTTGACAGTTTAAAGTGAATGATTAAGTCTTTGGGTGTATGAACTTAATGTTATAAGCACTACACATTTGGAAACCTTTTGGCAGGAAGGTGACAATTAAGAATAAGTCGGGCATGGTGTCACATGCCTATAATCCTCGAAACTCAGGAAGCTGAGGCAGAAGGATCATAAATTCAAGGACAGCCTTGGCAATTTAGGGAGACTCTCAGCAACTCAGAAAGACCTTTCATGGTAAGTATAAAAATTGTTTTTTATTAGTCAACTTAGTGTCGAAAATCTAAAATATCTTATCACATTTTGGAAAGATATAGAATTTTAGTGAAAAACGTGGACCAAGTTAAGGGAAAAGAAAATAATAAATTTGGGTGTATTTTCATCTCTGTTACTGTTACTACAAGATAAAGAGAAAGACAACTAACCAAAAAACTGTGTCATGTATTAGCACTGTTTTGAATCTGGTGAGATATATTGAAAGTGTGTCATATATCCATTGCCCACAAGATGTTTATAGTATTGGTATTTAGGTTTTTTTTTTTTCCAAAATACTGCCACATTTAATGTTCTTACAGCTAAATAACTTGGAGAATGCACAAATTCCTACCAGTAAAATCATTGAATTAAAAAGAATTTGGTCATAATATATTTATATTTTCTGCATCATTCATTTATTATTTCATGGGATAGACCGGTGTTGAGTAATGTGTTCATTGTTCAGTGAAGGTAACACCATTTGAGAAGGAAGGTTTCAGCCCTGGAGAATGGGTGGGATATGAATAAGCAAAAAGGAAAGAAAGGGTAACAAAGAGGAGAAAAGAAGCATAAATAAAGCAGAGAGAGGTCCAGAGGTCAATCTGGCAGGAATAGAGAGGTTCCTGTGGATTGACATCATATAGGTGAGGCAGGGCTGAATCACTGAGAGCCTTCAAGGTATGCTAAGACATCTAGATTTCATGTGACAAGGAATTAGAACTCATTATAGAGTTTTGAACAGCAGCAGTGATAACTGTATGAAAAGAGCATTTTAGGAACATTGGTTTCTCCCTCATTTGCAAGATTAATTGAAGTTGATTGGTATTAGAGGCAAAAGTACCAGCAAAGCAGCAATCATAATAGCATAGTATAAGACAGACAGATGGTAAGCTAGTGTGGACTGGTAGCAGTGAAAACAGAAGGAAGAGATGCATATCAGAACACTATAGAGAAAATAAGATTTGGTGAAGAGATGTGAAAGGTAAAGAAGTTAAAGAAGTCAGTGTTTTAAGGATTTTCTGCCTGAGAGAGGGACAACACAGTACCATTAATAGAATGTCTTTAGTTCAGTGCTAATAACTAATTTCATTTTCTTTTTATGTAACCCTAACTTATAAACTTATGAGAAAAAATATTAAGTTGAGTTTGAGAACAGTACTGCCAGATGACAGATATAAAATTCATCAAAATTGGCTTCCAGAAACTGAACAGCCAAAGAAGAGGAAGGCTTCTTCAGATTCTTCTCTGAGAATAATAGAAATACCATGAGAATTTCTCTGGAATGATGGCAATTTAGATTATAGAACCCTATTTCCTACATAATTAAACTCTTTCCACAGAGTTTAGTACTAAAAGTCAGAATGTCCAAAGTTATTTTGAATCATAAAGATTATTCTTAAGAGCTGTATCTCAAGCCATTCAAAGATAGGCCAAATGTCAAGGCTGTGGCTTGAGGTGTCATTCTTCAAAGGCAATATGTAACTCTTCCACTGGGCAAACAGCAGATCAGTTCCTGAGCTGATGTCAGTCAGATTGGGAAGAATTATCTGAACTAGCCTGGTGTGTGAATATTTAAAAGTCCAGATATAAGCAACTGAGAACAGCATGCAGAGAGGATTTTACTAATTATTTTGTTTAAAAAGGCACAGGATGAGGATGGCCTGTTAGCAAAGATTTTTAGCAATTATCCATTAATGATGCCAGGCAATTTGCTCAAAAATTTAGGTAACAAAACACATACCAGAAGAAGTAGCACTGCACATTGCCTAAACCTGGACTAATCTACAGAAAAACACCATCAGTTGTAATGTTCATATATCATGCATTATTGAGTCTTGGAAAATCCTTAGGGATTTTATCAGGAGGCAAGTATAAGGCTATTGTCTTTGTACCTAGATAGGGATTGCTCTACCAATTAAGATAAAAGGATAGTTTTCATTGGCCTTTCAGATTATACTCTAATACTCTGTAAATCATAATCATTATAAATATGAGTCTATATTATCTGTGCTGCCAATTTCAAGTAATTTCTAGAATATAAAGATCTATATTAAAGCACAAATGATGTAAGTCTGAAATAAATCACGTGAAAAAATCCACCTTTGCTAATAAATTACTCACTGTAAATAAATTTGAAAATGAATATAATTCACATTTAAGACTGTTAGTCTTGATGCAGTTTAGTGAAGAGTGTTCTATCAATTAGAAAGTTAATGTGTCCCTATGTCACTAACTTGCTACCAAGGAATAATCTACATACTGACAAGAAAGCCCATTAATTCCTAATACTAACACTTTAACGCATAAAAGAAAGATGTATGTGATTTAATTTCAAGACATCTATGGTGCTCAGAAAGTATTAACTGTGAAGTGAATGGATATTAAGGAATGGAAATTACATTTACAAGTGGCATATAAAATCAAAAAAAAAAAAATGAAACTCGGTCAGAAACTCTAGTCTTTATATGCATCCAGAATTCTTTGTCTGCAAAGTATAAATATTTAGTATATATTTGGAATACACAGTTTTTCAGATAAATGAATATATAAACCTGTTCCATTCTTCAACATAAGTAGCAAAGGCCTTTATAACATTTTTCATTTTATGTGTTTTGTGATGGCATGACTATTTAAATGAAGTATACTCTGTGTTAAGTATGCATCATAAAAATTTCAGAATAATCTGCCTTTTCATTGTTATGTTACTTAACTAAATTTTGATGTTTTAGAAAGATGGATCTCTCAGTTCAAAAAATTTAGGACTCTATAAAACATCTACGTCCAGTAGCCTACAACTTTCAACTGCCAAAAGGAAGCAGTAACAACCTAAGTGTCCAAAAATATCATGAATGAAATTGTACTCCAAGCTTCTATTTATTGTGTGCTTATCTAGAAACCAAGGATCAATTCTACATAGGAAAAAAGACATTAGAGACAATATGATTGAACAGTTTCAGAAACAGTATTTAAGAAGGAAATAATTTGTCACTCATAATTTTTAACAAAAACACCCTAAAAATATTGGAACTGTGATGTGTTAAATAAAAGGATTACAGGCTAAAAGAAAGAAGTTTTCTATGAGCCTTCAGATGTTACTAAAGCAAATGTTCAAATGTATTGTCCTAGAAGTGGGGGAGCAGGGCCAAAACACAAATGCCAAAAAATAAGGAAAAAAAAAAAAAAAAAAAGAGGAACTTTCCCACTAATGAACATTCTTTTTTAAAAAATACCATTAATGTACCCTGTCTTGGATTCTTAGAAATCAAGTGAATTTTGAGTCTAATAATAGCTAAAATAGTTACCATTTGCTTTTCATTATTTTTATTCCTATTTGTGACTTTGATCCTTCTCCCATAGAAGATGCAGAAGCCGATTTTGCTAGTTAACCAAATATATAATGATGAGCAAAATATACATTGTACTTACCCATCTTGTGAGGCCTCATGGGTCTCCTTCTGCCCTTCCTTCCTTTCTTCCTGCCTTTCTTTTTTAGTACTGGAGAATGAACCCAGGGCCTCACATATCCTAAGCAAGCACTCTATCACTCATTATTTCTTTCTGTCCTTTATTCTGATAATTCTATACATGTTTTTACACAGAAAAATTATTTGGGAGAAAGGACCATATTAGATTTGATTAATTTGGCAGTAATGTTAGAAACCAACATACCAATTATTAAATAGCATTAGTTTTAAAACTAAATATTGGTGGTGCATTTCCATATTTGGCTGGAAGGGTTCCCCTCTTTCTTTTTTAACACATTAGACCCAGCCAATAATGCCAACTGATAAATTGTTACTGGTTTTGAGTTTTCCTTGCATCTTATGTATTATTTAAATATCCTCTGATATGCAAAGTAAAAGAACCCAATAAAACTATTACTTAATTCATTCTGTTACCTAGATCACTTTCTGATGTCAAGAGGCTTAAGCAAAATAGTTCTATTATCTTTTGTTAACACTTTCATAATAGTGTCATTCATGCACTACTGCTGCCATGAACTAACTGAAGTCCAGTGGACAATCTGGACATCTAATTTATGAAGTACTAATTAGACCCAGGCACAATGTTGTACTCCTATAATCCCATCTACTTGGAAGGCTGAGAAAGGAAGATCACAAATTCATGCCCAACCTGGGAAATTTAGCAAGACCCTGTCTCAAAAAAAAAAAAAAAAAAAAAAGATTTTTTTTTTTTTTTTTTTGAAGAAAAAGCTAGGATATAGCTTACTGGTAGGGATTTAATCCCTAGTACTGCAAAAAAATATACATGTGTGTATACACAATTTTAATTAAACCCTGGGTAAAATTACAGGAAGTTACTATTTTAAAAAATAAGACTTGAAATAAAACTACCTTAGAGACACTACAAAGAAGGAAACGTAGCTTTAATTCTTCTTCATGTTCTAATTTTTAAGTGGGGTAAAACAAAAGAATGCAGTTTTACAAACTGTTACTGTTTTATGTCTGATATTATCTTTATTAGTCATCTAAATACTGATGGATATTATAATTGATTAATGAGCCTCTTTTTTCCAGGTTTACCTAAAATAGTAAATATTAGTCCATGTATAAAATACAAGTGACTTTTCTGTGCCTTGTATACTTTGGGTCTTAGTGACATTGAATAAGGAATGTCATGTATCTAATTTAAGTGTTGTTGAATATACATGTACTGAGACTTCTCTATGTTCTTTTAATCTGAAAGATCAATCCATATTTCTTGCTTAATTTCAAGGTGTGAAGAAATTTCTTAGTGTTAATATAAATCTAAAAGTGATGCTAAATAAAGCATGATAAATAAAATGATCCAGAAATTGGGAGGTCTGAATACAGCTTATTGCCACATTCTATTTTCCTATTTTCCCATTCTCTGGTCCACAATATTCAAAATCTTAGAAGCACTTGAAAAAGGAATCATATGAATCTTACTATCGCATAACTCGATATGGCTACAAACCCCTCCCCATGGTCTATATTTATAATTTTGTTTCAGTAAAAAAACTTCATATGAAATGTTATCTATAATAGACACCCAGAAAAACCTGTGTAGAACAACTCTTTAAATGGTGCCATTCCCAGAATGAATGCTTAAGTATTTCTGAATGAATAAATGATAATCATTTATATAATTATATATGAGGAGCTAAATTAGTCTGCCCATATTATTTCTTTTTATACTTCATTCCAGTAATTATAGATATTTTTATATAGTAAAATTGGGGGAGTTAAAGGATTGAATTAGATTTGATTAATCTGAAAGTTATGACAGAAATCAACATACTAATTATCAAGTAGTAATGATGCTTTAAAGGTAAATGACTTTATTTCCCAATTTTTCTGGATATTTTTCTCTCCTTTTTTGAACACATGTTAGATGACCAATAATGTCAGTTGATAACAAATAGTGACAATCTTATATGTAGACAGAGATGATAGTCACATTTAAAAGAAAATGCAAATTCCTATATATAGGAATATATATTATGTATATATATATTTCAATATCTATCACTGACACTTGAGATTCCTCCATCAGAGAGTCACAAATTTGAGTTAAATAAAATAAATATATGTAGATGCACTTTTGTTTTCTGAATAACATAATGTCAAAAAGTTAGGGCATATGTTAAGGATTATTGAGAGGAGAATAAGAGGAAACTGGATTTTTCATTGTGAAGAAGAAATGTGTCATTGGTAAGTTTCTGTTTTATAGTTTCTCTCACTCTTATTCTCTAATGCTTAATGCTGTTGGAATTCCATTTTAATCATTTTCATTACAAATTCTTTTAGACTTCACTCCAAGAAATAAAGGAAAACTTCCATTTTCACAGTTCTGCACCATGACTAGCCTAAATAAAATTTACTTTGACCATTTGATAAGAGGTGTAGAGAAGACATGATCCAAAATCATTTTGAGAAACATGATAATTTTATAAGCTTTACTTTCTGAGTATTATCTTGTGTTTGGATAGTGGAGGTTGTGAAAAACATGTTTATTTATTTACAATATTGATTTTGGACTCATCATTTTTAAGTCAAAAACCAGAGCTGACAATAGAATGCATCTGCTGAAGCCTGACTTTGTAAACAAAAACAGGCATATACTCTGCTTCAGCCTGCATAGGCTCACTCCAAATTTTCCAGCATTTTAGTACTGATAAAAATTTTCACGTCCCATGACATTAATAAGATATTGAAGAGACCTGAACACAGCAAATCAAGTAGGTAGTAAGACAACCTTTTTTAAATTCGTTCTTTGGGTTCTACTTAATCTCAATGATCTTGATATGTGGATTAACAGAGAGAAGGTGGCTTTATTCTGTTATAGCATACCCATGTAAACTTTTGATGACACATTAACTAGGCTAAGATTTTTAATGCTGTCTTTTGTCAAGGAAGATTTAAAAACTTTTCCCTAGCCATTTATTTACATTGGTAATATTGTCCAAGAATTAAACAACTAGTTTTCCAATTTATTTGAGATAAAACTATTTAAAGTGGTATTCATCTAGGGTCTCTTTTTATTATCTACTTATGATAAAATATTTATAATGTCCTTTTAAAAATATTTTGACATCAATTTATATAATACGTACACTTTTTCCTTTAGTTAACTGGCCTTTTATAATCATTTTGGCTTTCTGCATTCCTCCTAGTATCAATTTTCTCCTCACTTTTCCTAGTATAATTACTGTTAAAAATTTCATCTTATTATTTCTATAATGTTCAATTTTAGATAAATAAATTATCTATGTTGAAATTAACCACAACCCATTATTAACAGTGAGATTACTGGGTCAGGTATGGTGGCACATACCTGTAATCCCAGCTAATAGGAGAAATTGAAGAGGAGGAATCCAAGTTTAAGGCCAGTGTAGCAACTTAGCAAGACCCTGTCTCAAAATAAAATTCTAAAAAGGGCTGAAGATATGTAGCACAGTGGTAGAGTGCTTGCCTAGCATACACAAGGCCCTGAGTCTGATCCCTAAAACCACAAAAATAAAAAGAATTGAGATTGCTAACCGATACAAAAATGTTTTAGGCTTAAAATTTTATAAAACAAGATCACTTTGTAACTCCTTTTCCATTTAATAGTAAAACTTTAGTTTTTGGTAAGATAAAATCACAATAATCACAATGTCATCATAGTATTATCAAATTGTAATATTTTTAGCCAGGCATGGTGGTGCAGGCCTGTAATCCCAGAGGCTCAGAAGGCTGAGGCAGGAGGATCAAAAGTTCAAAGCCATCCTCAGCAAAAGTGAGACTGTAAGCAACTCAGTGAGACCCTGTCTCTAAATAAAATACAAAATAGGACTGGAAGTATGACTCAGTGATTGAGTGCCCCTAAGTTCAGTCCCTGGTATCCCCTAAATTATAATATTTTAAAATTTATGATTTGATTTTCAAATAAAGTCAAAACCAGTTTTGAAGTGAATATGTTTTGAATCTTCAAATATATTCATAGTTTTAAGTGAATTTATCTTGAATGTTGAAAAGAAGGTACACTAGTCATTAAAATTAAAGTAGGTGCTATTTACTGTGAGTCATAATAGGCATAATATCAACTTCAGTAAGCAATGACCTACTAACACCACATTTGTCAAGTATCTTCACAGCTCAGAAACTTGCTCCATGTCACAATAAAACTGTATGAGTATATGTTTTTGGATATCTGTAAAAGCTCAAATTAAACCTGTTAGGTACTCTAACTCAAATAATTACCAATGATTTAGGATTACATCTTGCATCGTGCCCTGTTACTTTAGCTAGACCCACCTAGTCACTCACTGATCTGCTCACTAAGGACTCAATATGCTGTGGCAGCCAAACCAATTCTAGTTACTATATAAAGGGCCTAGCTACCTCTCAGGAATCAACCTCTATAGGTAGTTGGTAAAGAGAAATAATATAACTCTAAAATATATTGATTTCAGCAGTAATTTGACAAACCATCTCAAAATATTTTTGTGGACAAGACCAAAAATTATTGCACAGTTCAAAGAAGTCATAGCTAATTGAATATTTATACATATGATATTCTATAGGGTTATCTTTAAGAATTTTCCTCCTTTATACTTGGTTTTTCTTGTTCAACATTTTTCTCATTTCCTATGTTAAAAGGAAGAACAGTGGTCTTATCAAAAGTACAAGAAGTCATAGAGAATTTCAGGATGCCAAGAAATAATAGTTTTGGGGAAAATAAGTTCGATTTATCAACTAGCTCTAACAGGGAAAAAGGTAAAGTCTTACATTTAAGAACATTACCAGAGTGGAATCAAACTTGATCACAAATTTTTTTGGCAGCTGCTCCTATTAAGAGGAAGAATTTGTTTCCTCATTATTTGAATCTCTGTGGGCTGTGATTTACTTTGACCAACAAAATAAACTAGTGATGTTTTATAACTTCTAAACAAGGGCTTAAGGGCCTCACTGATTCCAGTTATTATGTATTACTAACTTCTGCTCACTGGGTTAGTAAAACTGGTCTCATTTACTTGAGAATAAGGTACCACATGAAGAGAAAGTCCTACAAGAAGTCAAGAATAACTGTGAGGCATATGCCACCTGGCATTAGTTCACTACAGCTGCATGAATGATTTCAGGCAAGGCTAGCAGATGAACTTTCCAGCTGAACCAAGCCCAAATTGACAGAATTAAATCAAGTAGCTATTGTTTCAAGCCACTAACTTGTAGGTGGTTTATTACACAGCAATAAATAACTGAAAGAGTAATTGTATATGACAAAAAGAAAGACTGGACTTTGTAGGCAAAGCAGGCTGAAGTATTATTGGGTGAATCATTTGCCCAAAGCTCAGTGTAAGCCAGTGGTGAAACGTGGCATCATTAAGGCAGAATTAATTGTCCTGGTCAAGAGAGAGATAAGTTTTCCTTACCTTGGTAATGACCAGACTGAATTACTTCATAGGGCTCAATATTTTAAAGATGTGGCATCCTAGAAAGATGTACATAGAACAGCAAGTAATGGTAAGCACTTGTTAACTTTAATGTACAAAGCCATTTGAAGATTAGAAGCATCCTCCAGGGGGGAAAAATATGCCAACTTTTTCAACATTTTGACAGTCCTTCATATAGAAAGTCAATGAGGTAATAATGACTTATCTTCTAGATAGTGGAAGAGCCAAGGAGATAAATTTTCTATTAAAAGAAGGAATAATATTCTGTGTAACTAATGAATATTCAACTCCATATTCTTTTCATTTTCTACCAATTTTTGTTTCTACTTTATTCACCATGACTTTTCAACCCACTCTCCCATCTATTTCTACTGTCACCTTTTCACTTACCAACTTCTCCGTGTCTATTTCAAATGTGAAGTCTTCGTTTTATTTTCCTTCTCAATTTCATTCTTTTCTCCTTTGATATTTCCTTTTTTTCTATATGTGCTTTTGTAAGCATATATGTTCACATTTAACATGAGCATGTCTTTATGCATAAATATCTGTATTTGCGTGTTTTATATGAATCTGTGTATCTTAGTCTGTATTTATATCTTTCAGTTATGGCTAAAATTGAGCAAGTTTTGTATTTCATTAGTCACAACTTCTACATGGGGGAGTAGGTAAGAATCATCAATTATCTGTCCCCTCACAGAATTGTTTGCTTCCTCTCTCCCAATCTTCTTTCCTTCTCCTTTTTTGCCCTATTCTTTGCTCTTTTCCATCTTCCTTCTGGAACCTTCTTTCCATTGTTACTACCTCATGTCTATCCACAACTTCTGCACTGAATGCATTATAATTCAATTTTGCCTGAAACTTGAACTGACCAAGGACATTTCTTCATCAGCCACCTACTACATACTTTCTCCCATACCCTACATAATAAGAAGTAGAGCTCTTCTGGCTCCCTGTTATATCTCCATATTTTCTTCATCCTTGTAAAAATATTTCCTTCATTAAGGCTCATATCATCTAATCTGATCGCTCCCTATTCCTCCTCTTTTATGATTTCTGCTGATCTTCTGGTCAATGCCATTCATTTAATGTCAGTCTCAGGCACCTGATTCAATGTCTTCCTCTCTACCACAAATTCTGCATTCATGCTAAGAAACTTCACTGTCAACAGTCTGTGTTGTTGTTTTGCTTACTGAATGTTAATGATGTTTATCTCTTCTCCTGCACCCTCTCAATCTTGTCATTACTAACAGTTTTTCTACATCTGAAATCCTAAGACCAAATTGTCTGTCTGATAATAACCACAACCTTATTCCAAATACTCTTGCTTGTTAGCCTCAACACAGATTAAAACATCCTGTCAATTGCTCCCTTCATTTTTTCCCTAGACTGACAATCTTTTCTAGACTTGCTTCCTTCTTTACACAATCTGTGATCTAGGTTTATTTTCTTTCTCCCCAGGATACTCAGTTTCTTTATACCCTTATCTTTCTCAATTCACTTGTCATATAAGTCATAAACTGAATTTCTTCTGTAATTTGCCCTCTCCATATCTATTCCCCAATATATAGAACTGATGGGGGAATAAAGTTATACTACTATGATGATCAATGTCTTCTACAAAATGGTAGTCTCTAGCTGTGGGTGGGCTGTCAGTACCACCCAACAAACCTCTTACATAGCCTGATACCTCTCTTTCTTTTCTTACTAAACTCTCACTGTTCTCTTTCACCTTCTTCCTAACCCAACTTTTAGAGGAGATCCGTCTCCTACTCCATGGGGAAAACAGAATCTAGAAGGCCTAATTTATGTCCGTTTCCTTCCTTCACACCTGCAAAATTATCCTCAGCTATATTCATCCCACCTCTTTCCTTCTGGTCTCCAAGGAAAAGTTTTCCAGCCATATTTTAAAGGTTTATCCTACGAATCATGCCTATGACTACATCCTATGAGACCCTACTTTAAAAAGTATCATCTTTCTCCCTTATATTATAGTATCTTTCCATAGTCTTCTTTTCCATAATCCATACCTATATTCACGTCATCCATTTTTTTTAAATTTTCTTAGCCAATCATTTCCTATAACTATAATCCTCTTTACTTTCTAGCTTCTTTTAGCTAGATAGACCAGGTCTATTTATCCTTTGCCTTTCCATTTTCACATTCCATTCTTGCTTCATCCCACTTCTACTGAATCATTAATATTGCACTGAAAAAGGTTACACTTTCCTGTCTAATCGAATTGGTATTTTTCACTTTGATCTTGTTTAAGCACCCATTTAACCTTGTTGATCATTCCCTTCTTGAAGTTCTCATCTCTCAATTCTGTACTACTACTTTTTGTCCATCTTTTACTTCTCTGACTATTGTTTCTCAAATTCTTTCCCTAATTTCTTTCTCTTATATATTTGATTCGTTTTGCTTCTGTCCTCTTTCAGTCTATTCTCCTTTTTTATTTCCCTCTCTAAATATTTCCATTCCCATGGCTTTAATTGTGAGCTAAGTAAGACCTAGTCTTGACCTACGCCCCCCAGCCTTACTTTTCTGCTGTCTTGCATCTCCTATTTCACCATCCTGAGAAACCACACCATTGGTTATGCTTGATAACGCATCAAGTTTTTCCCACATCTATACCTTCACACATTATTTCCTCTGCCTAAAACACCCATCCTTGCCCTGTCTCCATTCCACCTTTTTGGAGGTGGTAATTTCTTTCTCTTCCTTTAAAGCTTACCAGTCATTATCAGGAAGCTTTTACAGACCTCTCCTCTCCTTCCATACTCAGGCTAGGTTTCATTTAATACTCATGTTTATTCTTTTATTACAGCATTTACCAATAATGTATTAGAGTTAACCATATAAAGATCTACTTTCCCACCTTGCTGCTCCTTATAAACAAAGACCTTGACCTGTTCTTTGAATAATCAAAGCCTAGATTACATAAGAATTACCCAATAAACACTATTGATTCAACTGAAATCTACATAAAATTCTCCTTTTAATAGAACTTTTATATCCAAGCACCTATTTAACATTCCCACATGTTTCATCAATACTTAAAATATAAGTATCAGAATGAACTCATCCTCTCACACACGTTACCCCCAGCAGAAATCTGCTTTTCCTTTCCATTGCCTTGGTTAGGGTATTACTGTTTACCTAGTCACCAAGACCAAACACCTGGAAATCAGCCTTTTTGTCTTTTTAATTCTCTGTCCTACATATCTTTTGTCCCCTTCTGCCCATTCACATTGCTGCTCTGCTCTAATTCAGACCTTCAAGTCTATAATTTTTTTGTGGTAAAATAGTCATAACATAAATTTTAACTATTTTAAAGTGTTCAGTGGCACTCACATTACTGTGCCCCAGAGGATTTCTTTTAATAAGGAGCTGTAACCTTTGTAAAGTACACATGAGTGCTGGGGGTATAACTCAGAGTGCTTGCCTAGCACATATAAGGCTCTAGGTTCAATACCCAGCATGCAAACAAAAAAATACACAAAATTCAAATGATATTTCTAGATGAACAGGAATGTTTTCATTCTTTATTCAGAGAGGTTTCATAACTTCAAGTTAAAATTGGGAAAAAAAAATACACCAAGTGTTTCTAAAATTTTTCCAGTTTAAAGGTCAAATGAATGAATGATCACAGTAATCAAGATAAGAAATACAGAAATATGCATGCAAGATAAAATATTAAGTTTTGGTTTGGAAAATGCTAAGTGTCATAGGCCTGTGGTATTATTAACAAGAGGGGATATATTGAAAGCAGTTGCATATGTGAGTCTGAAACTTAAAAGAATTTTGGAATATGGGGGTCTGGATTTGGAAGTCATGAGCATTTAAGTGACATCAAAGGAGCAAATATGTCTCTCGAGGCCTGCAGGAGAATACATAAAGAAGAATGATAAAGTACATCAACATTAAAGAGACCAGCAGAAGAATAGCCATAGTGGTAAAATTAAAAAAAAAAAAAAAAATATATATATATATATATATATAAATATATATATATTTAAAGTCTTCTAATCCTTCTGCCATAATTGAGGGAGAGTGAGATCTTTGATACCAATGACAACCCTGAGGTAGAGTATTTTTAGTGGTTTTGCCTTTTCTGCTGGAAGGATGATTGTTATCCATCTCACTTGGATTTTTTGGTTCCTTGTACTGAAGAAGGATTTTAAAAAACTAAACATGTTTGATGGAGCAACTTCATCACCTAAATAATAGTAATGCTTTTTCTGGAAAGAAAGTTGTCCATCCAATAAGAATTCTCTTACTCTTATTCAATTGTACCAAAGCTGGTTCTCCCAGCCCTAACTCTAGCTTTTTTTCTATTTCATTTTCTATAATGAAGCTCTTTGGAAGAGATCATTTAGCAGTATGTAAAGCACTTGGAACCTATTTTAGTGCACTATATTATTTTCTTAAAGATATTGTTGATTTGGACAGTAAAGAATACCCTGCAGGCAAATCCTGCAAGGTGCTTCAGCAGACACACACACCTACCTTCCTGTTGGCACAGCCTCTGTTTGGCAGGTGTATTCCATTCCTTACAGGAAGGAATAGGTGCTTTATTGTATTTCAGAATTCAGTAAGCTTTTGCAAAACTAAGTAATTGACATTTTTCTCATTTCTGAGATCAAATTTTCATAAATCAGTCAACCTGGATAAACTGAGAATGTGGTTGATCTAGTAATTGTTGAAATACAGTGAAGACATTGCAAAGCATGATATTTAAGTATTTCCTCCTGACTTCTTTCCTTAGAGAGATATAAGACTTCTAAATGGAAAAATGCTCTAATGTATAAAAAGGAAACAAAAGACAAGCCTATCTGAAGAAGCCAAAAGAAGCACAACACAGATTCATCTCAGTAATTTGGTATTCCAATGATTCTAAATTTGTAGTAATAATAATCACAAAGTAGAACTTACTTTTATATTATGAGGAAGTGTTTTTTTAGTTAGTAGCTTTAGTGATACTATGAGGACAGGATATATTTAACCAACTTGAAAGCAGTATTTTCTGACTCTTACACAAAGAAATGCTTTAATAGCTTGTCAAGATTTCTACCGGGAACCTGTGTTAACCTGTGTTAACAGTTCATTCAAGTTACTATCAGAGTTTAGCAGTAAGCTTAGTGTTGTGATTTATGCTAAAATTTACATCCCTCTCTTACACAGTTTAAGTTAATAAAACTTTGCCTAAAAGGATTCATTGTAGTCCCATGAATCATAATATCTGGAGTGTATAAGATAGCAGATAACACTAGTTTTTGCCACTAAGGAAAGTCCAACTAATATAAACTAATCTATGAAGGCAGTGAATTTTTCCATGAATCTTCTAGTTGTCCCTCTAGACTGTTTTGGTAGATATACAATATTTATGCACCATTTGCAGTTGAGAAATCTATAGTAATAAAAGGCAAGAGTTATATTTTACTCTAAGAGAATTACTTTATTTCTAAAGGCAAAGATTTTGATGCACTGAAATATTCCTGTTTTCTGTTAACAGAAATCTTGCTATGTGCAGAATTATCTAATAAACTTGAACTGGTTTTCTGAGTTGTATGCAGTTGACTTGTTCGTTCCTTACTGAAAGTCTCAAATAGTCTAAACAAGTATGTTTGACACCAAGAATACCCTCATTCCTTTAGTGTCTAGCTCTGTACTGTGTTTATTTGCAAAGGACCCTCATGCATGGATCCATATAAATGAGGCAAACTGTGGAGCAGACTAGACTATGTCGCTCACCAAGCTTTGAGAAGGGGAGACTGTGTATATGAAAACTGCTGGGCATGATTTACACTTATAAGGAAGATTACTTGTGTGTAACATCAAGCAAGATTTTTGGTTGAGGTTTTATGCTTCCAGTAAGAAAATGAAAGAAGACCAATTAATGGTCTACTTCCATCATCTTTTGTTAAGCACAACTCTCACTGATCCACATGAATGTAATCTCCCACCCACAGAGCAGTCTAAGAGCACTGCAGAATGGACTTCTGAACTTTTGACTCTATTTTCAGTTTAATTGGTAGGTTTTAACTAAAAATATAATACTTCTTTGACTAAAATCTAGGTAATTCTTAGACTGATTACTCAGGAATAGAAACTTTTCTTAAATGTATAGAAAATCTGGTTATACTAGTGTCAAATCATTTGTACATATTTTGGGACATGCAGTTTTCCCCACCTAGCCACCTAATTCCTATCTATATTGTCATCAACTGACTCTAGGAAAAGAAAGAACTTTAATGTATAAGAATTGTACAGTAGGTTCAGGGTGGAAGAGAGAATACCTAGCATGCGTGAGTCCCTGGGTTAAAAAAAAAATACAGCATGCCAACCAATGTGTTGCTTATTTAGCTAAGTAACAGGTAGAAGCTTACTAGTATTTCTATATTGAAATACGTTTCTGAGGCTGGGGATGTAGTTCAGTGATAGAGCACCTGCTTAGCTGGTCAGGTTCTCTCCCCAACATCACCTAAAGAAAGAGAAAAGAGAGATGTGTTTCTCTTAGTTAAAAATCAGTTTGAAGCTGGTTTTACACTTAATATGCCATCCTGTCATTGAATAGTAAATGATTCATTCATGACCTTAGTGCAAGTATCCAAATGTATTGAAATGAATATCCTATATATTTTATGGCATGTAACATGGCATAATCTGAGGATCTGGGTTAAAGTTTGTGTTTTTGCTGCTTTTTTAACAGCAGCAAAATCCTTGGCATTCTGCAAGAGTGCCTCTCATTTACAGTAATGCTTTGTTTCTTAACATGACTACCAGGACTGCTTAGTCACAGACACATACTGTTCTTTTTCAGTCAAAACATTCCTAACAATAATTGTACTTTTTATTTTCTTCTTTTCTCCCTCCTGTTTCCCCTGCCCCCAACTTAGGTTAGAAAGGTTGGTGGACGTCCTGAGGAAGAAGGTTGGAACAGGGACCGTGAGGACAGTGATATGACTGAAAAAACGACCGTCTGGGGGAAGCGATCACATCTGGTGACCAGGCTGCTTCATTCAACACTGTGTAAACACTAAAAGCCTTAACTTAGCAAACAGTTGTTAGAAGTGGGACACTCCAACCACATTCCAAGCTGAGATAAAATCAAATCACAAATGTTTAACCACTTTGCTGCTGACTTGAGTTATTTATCCAAATATATTAAACTACAGACTTTTACCAATGGGTAGCTATAAGGATGCAGCTTATTTTATAACTATTTTATATCTCAACACCTTTAATATAAATCTTTTTACTGAGCGATCATTATAGAAACATGTAAAGTTGGTCAGGATCATATCTTCACATGTGGCCCTCTCTGAATCAAAGTACAGCAAAGTAAATATTGTCTAAGACTTAATCCACTGTGTTAGGTCAAAACTTCAAATAAATGCATTTTCCAATATAGAGTATATTTCATAACTGATAAAGGATGTTCAGACATGAGAATTTATAATATTCCTTTAGTGTACATATGTAATCTTTGTTAGTATTAAAGAATATTACAAATAGATGCCACAAATCAAATGTATAATTTGCTTTAATGAGTTTAGTACATTGAAATTACATTCATCAGGACATGATTTTGTTTCACTAAAAATAATACACACTATTGAATAAAAAGAGAAGATTGTTAATGTGTACTTATAAATTTATATTGTCAATATTTTTAATGTTAAGTCTGGATAATTATCTAAGCTCCACCTACACTGTAGAAACTGCCAAGTTTCTGTCTAATGGTAAGGGATACTTTTGGCTTGAAAATTAGCATGTGCCAGCATGTCTCTATCTGAAAAAGCAAGAAGCCATCAAATATATTAAGTATTCTTATTAATTATCTTTCTGTAGATTATTGTTTGAATTTTTGTTGTGAAGAAGTGAAATTCAGTATGTAATATACCACAAAATTATAACATGCAAATATTAGGACTTAGACAAAAGTAAACTTGCATTTTCGTTCAGGTTGCCTTTATTTCATTTAAGAATCAACAGTTAACTTAATTTAAGAGGTAATTTAAAAGTCAAAGCACAGCCATTACTTCTAATCATATGATGTGGTGAATAAAACTGAAATTCTGTGTATTTGGCTATATGGAAAAAATCATCATTATTTTAGACCAATAGATGAAAGGCCAATAGGAAATGACTATGCCAGGAGCAGGGTGAAATAAACAAACAGATTGAATTAGTGAAAGGTTTGTAGACAAATGTAAATTTATATACATTTTTACTTCATCATTAAGATTGAATTAAATTTGCTACCATTGCCTATTTTCAGGATTAGTATATTCAGGACAATGTATTGTATCATTCTTTAAGATGCCATTAGAGATTATCAATTTTTTTATTTACTTTGCAGAAAATTTTAAGGTGCTCGTCATAGGTGATAAAAGAATCATGAGGCTAAATATACCCCATACCTTCCTTATTAAATCTTTTTTTATTGAAGTAACAGACAGAATCATCCCATTGCATTAAAATTTGGAATTTATTCATGTTGCCTGCTCTTAATGATTTTTTAAATGATGAGACTTAGAAAATAAAGCACAACAAGGGTTGAAAATAAACTAACTGGATTTGCTCTATAGTTCTAAAGAGAATCATAATCTCTTATAGGCTAGTGACTATATAAACATAGAAATGTATCATTCTTTAGTCATACTTGGAGTGTTGTCTCTGGGCTTTAACTTAAACCCCTAAAAACTCCTTGTTTGAGGAAACAGTACCCTTTAAATCATCCAGGAGATGCAGGTAAGTAGGAAAACAGTTCTTGTCTTAAAGAACAAACTAACTTTTCTTGGGTTACTTTGGGATTTTAAAATACATGAAGTGCCATATCAAGATATCTTACAGTTTCCAAACATCTCTTCCTATACCTAAATGATCATATTAGAGCAACCAATTCCTATAATCAATATTGTGAAGTTTTATAGAATATGGTTGTAAAGTGCAGTTTACAGAACAGTTCTAATATCCACTTTTGTTCAGCAGAAGCCGTCTCCCAAAATAACCCATCCCCTTGAAAATGAGTTATCTGCAAAATTAACAAATGCAAAGTATTACAGACAAATATTGTCTTAATTGATTTCTTACAGTTAAAACTAACTTTTTTGCTTTTAATGCCTTACTAACTGAAAATCAGGTAGCCATATATTCAATCCTAGCACAACTTCAGAAATGTTCCACTCTACTCAGAAATGTTGCCATGAGTTTGCTTTAAACATCATCAAGTATAATTCCTATAATAACATGAGAATTCACTTCTTGTAAAAATAAGTAGTCCAAGGAAAGGCAGAAAAAATGTTAACATTTGTAACACTTGATGATTTACAAAGTCCTTTCACATCTTTGTTTTTATTTGATCCTATCAACAACCATATAATAATAATAAATTATTTATATCAACTTTATAATAATGATTATAAGGGCTTTAGTGGTAGTGTTATCTTTGTTATAAAATGCTATTTAGATGAGGAAACAGAATCAGGGTATCTTGGAACTTGCCGCAGACTGACTAGGACTTAGAACTAAGGGCTTGTAACTATACTCCATGCAACTATAGGTCTTCAAACCTTTCTGTTAGAGAAAACAAATGTAGTAAAGATTTTAACTCTTGTAATTTTTGTTATTATTGTACCATTTATTTTATACACATAAATATGAATTCCCTAACCATCTAAAGACTGTACACATTTCTTTCCATGAAGTACAATAATGTGAACTGCATGCATAGATAGCATCTTGGTATGACCAACTATCATATGACAGTAGCAGCATGCTGTGCCTCAGACTTCTCTAAAATATAATCTTGAAGTGCTTTGGACTATTTTCAATTTGGCCTCATGGTAAATCCTAACACTGTAGTTTTATACATAGTGATCTAAACTTCAAGGCTTGCTCTACCTCCTAGGGCAACTATTAGAGATAAAGCTATACATAAGCAAAGTTATTGGTTATAAGCAATGTGTAGGCAGTTTTAGCAAAATTATTAATCATTAATATGTTTATTTTTAATTCTACTTTTATAAATAAGCCATTGTGTTTAAAAGTAACTAAAATAGTTTTACTACTTTATAGAAGAAATATTCTATATTATTTTCAGTGATAAAATTGATCCTTTGTATATTTTCTTATCCAATTAAACTGAAGAGGGCTTGGGATTTAGCTCAGTGCCGAACACAGACTTAGCATGCATGATGGTTCAATCCCCAGTACCAAAAAAAAAAAAAATTAAATCTTTTTATAATCACATCACTTACTGATAAAATTAGTTTATTTTACAAAAAAAGAATATTGAAGATTCGTAATTTTAATATTGTATAGTGTCACAGAAAAACATTTTATATGAAATATTTTTAAAGATCACAATTATTTCTTAAAGTTAATAGTCATAATTAATAAGGCATTAGATGATAAAATAGCCATGAAACATTTCATCTCCTCCCATGTGGCTTGTGTGGAAGTCAGATTTTTCACAGATATTATTGTTCTTGGTTCTTGTCATGTACAGTTCACATATTTATTCATATATACAAGATATACACACACAGACACAAAATCACATTTGCCTTTTTAAAATATTGATTTATAAGTCAACTGTTGAGCTCTAGTGATTTCAGCATTTTGTTCGTGTTTTATTGGAAATGCACGTTGTTACTGAGGCTTTTAAACAAATACATGAAATGGTTGAAAGATTTATATCGCTCGTGCTTAGCTAAATATGTCATCTCTAGAAAAGCTGTGGTTTATTTTGGCACTGTTTTAAAAACTCAAATATTTTAAACATTTGTTAAGTTGGAGCTTGCACATTTCAACTAGTAGCATACGTTCCAGAATAGCATCTCCAGTTACCAAACTTTTTGTAATCCTTTTACTGTAATAACCTTTTTTGCAAAGGTTTCTTTTCTTTTTCGTTATGTACTTTAATGTGAGGTTAAAGTTATTACCTTTTTGATGTAGGACTTCATAATAGAATTTGGCAATGATAAGTGTATTTTTGAGAATCATTAGAATGTTGTATGCTATTCGTCTTCTTTGCAGAAGTATTAATATGCCTACTTTTAAATTTATTTTATAAATATAGTTTTGGAGTATACTAGTACTTTGAAAACCACCAGTTTCTTGACTGTATGATTATTAACAAAGATGTATTTTAATGTACAGTCATATCTAAAAATATGTATTTACTTTTTTTTCACAATCCCCTATTGCAAATCCTACAAGTTTTGTTGCAATTTTTATACATTGATCTTAATTAGATTTGAAAGTGTACAATCCTGAAGACACTGTACTGGATATATACTATAAAGTATACATAGCAGTAGGGAAACAGATTGTTTCCTATAAATATTATCTTTGGTAAATATGGTTAGAAAGAACTTAAGGAAGGAGATCAAATTATTTTAATTTAAAAATAATAGATTGGTTCAAATCTATTGCAAGCACCTCTAATAATTTTGGAATGTGTGTGGAATTTTGTTGTAATCAAGAGCTGAAATCTGCTGAGTATAGTGGCACACACCTGTAACCCCACTTCTGGTAAAGAACCCTTGGGTTCAATCCCATTAACAGAAAAAAAAAAAAAAAAAAGCTAAAATAACAATATCACTTCTGTTGTATTTGATTATTGAATCATAATGAGATAAATATAAATAAATTATGTAACTATGTAGTAAACTTTGAAATTAAAATAACAATATCACTTCTGTTGTATTTGATTATTGAATCATAATGAGATAAATATAAATAAATTATGTAACTATGTAGTAAACTTTGAAATTAAAGCTTAGGGTACATGACAAAAAAAGACTGAAATGAGGGTGAACAGGAGGAGTCTTCAGGAAAGATTCTACAAATTGGTGATAATCTAAACTGACATAGTACTAATTGTGTCTCACCGTGTTTGAGACACGATGTTGTCTCACCAAGGCCTTCATGATGATGTGGTACATTTTACTTCTGCATCTGTATACAATGATCACATTCTTACTATTTTTACTTTGAAGAGTCAGTTATTTTAAGGAAATTTTAAAACTAAGATATTTACCCATGTCTATCATTTCTAGTGTTCTTTTCCTTGTGTAGATCTCAGTTTCCACCAGTTACTTACCACCTGCCTGAAGTATTTATCATCCACTCTAATGTAGGACTATTGGTTCAACTTTTGAATGTCAGAAAATGTTTTTCTGCCTTCAATTTTTGTAATTACTAGATAAAGAATTTTCAGTTTCTGAACTTTTTTTGTCATCTGTTATAAAATTTGCTCTAGTATCTCTGGCTTGTTTTGTTTCTGTTAGCATTCTTATTGTGGTTCTTTGTAAATAGTATGTCTTCTGGATGCTTTAAAGATTCTCCCTATTTCACTTATTTTAACTAATTTGATTATGATGTGTTGTGGTATAGACTTCTGCATCTTTCTGTGCTTGTGATTTGTTGAACTTTAATGTATCTGTGAGTCTGTGGTTCATCAGAAAAATTTCAACCATTATTTTTCCAATGCTTTTGTCCAGCAGTTTTTCCTCTCCTTCTGAAATTACAACACAATGTATACTAAGCCACTTAAAATTCGTCCACAAAAAATCATTCATGTTTCATTCCTTTTTTTTTTTTTTTTTTTTTCTTTTGGCATTCTCATTTTCCCCTATGTGTTCATTCTGGGTAATTTCTTTTCCTTTGTCTTCAGAGTTAATTATCTTTTCTTTTGCAGTGTCTAGTGTGCTGTTAATCCTATCCAGGGCCTTTTTCTTTACAAACATTGTAATTTCTTGTCTTTAACAGTTAGAATTCAGTCTTTCTTTCTAATTTCTTTCATGCCTCTCCTTGTTCATACTTTGACTTATTTTGGGGAACACAAGAAAATATAATGGTTTTTATTGTCCTTGTTTGTTAATATTAACATCCGTTCAATTTCTGAGTCAGTTTCTGTTGAGTTTTGTTCTGGTACAATGTGTTATATTTCTAATATGAATGCCTCCTTTTTGTCAGATGCCATTCATTGTGGATTTTGTCTTGTTGGGTGTTGGATATTTTTATACTTCTTTACAACGTTTTGAGCTTTGTTCAGCAATACAGTTACATTAACTTGGATATAGTTTGTTACTTTTAAGGCTATCCAAACTTTGTTAAACAGATAAGAATAGCCATTAGTCTAGAGCAGATTTTTTCCCCACAACCAAGTTCATCACCTTCTGAATCCACAACCTTATGTATGTATTATAAGACATTTCTACTCCACCGGGTCACAGCAGAAACTATTTCTAGTCATGTATGAATTTAAGTCACTGTACGGCCTACTCTTTTTTGTGGTGGTTTTTGCCTTGGCTTTGGTAGTTTGTTTACATACATGTGCTGATCAGTACTCAGAGGAAGAGGTAGGGAATGCTCTGCAGCTTTTCAGAGTTTGCTCACTCTGTGCAGTCCTCTGAGTTCCCTTTCCCTTCACTCTGTTCTGTAAACTCTACAAACCATAAGCTGGAACAATCATAGAGCTAGCTTTGCACCCTTTTCTTTCAGGAGTCACTCTCCTGTGCTGCCTGTTGTCCAAAGCCCACAAACATTGTTACATTATTTAATATGTTTTCACCATTGTTTTTTTATTTGTTTGGTTTGTAGGTTTTGTTTGTTTGTTTTGTTTTTCAGTCTCTTAAAGTGTTAGTCCCTTTTACTCCATCATAGTCCAAAATGTAAGTTCTCCTATAACTCTTAAAATTAGTCCTCTTTCCCAAAGGACTTAAAATCAGTGTGCGACAGTAACACAGTCACATCAATGTTTATAGCATCTCAATTAACAATAGCTAGATTGTGGAACCAACCTAAATGCCCTGCAATAGATGAATGGATAAAGAAACTGTGGTATATATACTCAATGGAATATTATTCAGCCATAAAGAAGAATAAAATTATGGCATTTGCAGGTAAATGGATGGAATTGGAGAATATCATGCTAAGTGAAAGAAGTCAACCCCCAAAAACCAAAGGCTGAATATTTTCTCTGATGAGTGGATGATGATACATAATGGGGGTGGGGAGTAAGGGAAGAATGGAGGAACTTTGGATTTTGTAGAGGGAAATGAGAAGGGAAAGGGGGCAGGAGTATGAAAGATGGTGGAATGAGACCGACATCATTACCCTTTGTACATATGTGTTTACAAAAATGGTGTGAATCTACATAATGAAATGAATGTAGATTCCATAGAAATGAAAAGTTGAACACCATTTGTGTACAACAAATCAAAATGCAGTCTGGGGGCTGGGGAGATAGCTCAGTCGGTAGAGTGCTTGCCTTGTAAGCACAAGGCCCTGGGTTCGATCCCCAGCACCCAAAAAAAAAAAAAAAAATGCAGTCTATAAAAATAAAAATAAATTATTCTTCTTTCTTTTTTCTTTTCTTTCATTTCTTTCTTTCTTTCTTTCTTTCTTTCTTTCTTTCTTTCTTTCTTTCTTTCTTTCTTTCTTTCTTTCTTTTTTTTTTTTTTTTTTTTTGTACCAGAGATTGAACCTGGGGTACTTAACCACTGAGCTACATCCCCATCCCTTATTTTATTTTGAAAAAGGTCTCGCTAAGTTGCTGATTCCTCTTGAAGTCCTCTTGATGTCCTCTTGATGTCTTGCTTTCCTCCTCCTGGTTAAGAAATTAGCTGCCAGTCTTACTGTTCTTCTCCTAAAAGTAAAGTCTTTATTTTCCCTGATTGCTTTTTATATATTACTCATTTACTTTGTTTTTTGTCATTGTTTTATTGGTGGGGGACATTTTTATTTTATGCCTAGATGTGGTCTTCTTTGTATGTTTCTTGTTTGAGTTCAGAGATCTTATCAAATCTCTGACTTGATATCTTTTGTCATTTTTAGGAAATTCTTAATCTCTTTCTCCTCCTCTGAGACTCTAATTATGTTAACCATTTCACTGTCTTCCCAAATGTCTCTTTCATCCTCTAATTTCTGTTCTTTTTTTTTTTTTAACTCTATTTGCATCAGTTTAAATTTTTTTAAACTGACTCATTTCCTTACTTCTGTCTTCTGCTGTGAAACTATCTATGGAGTTCTTAATTTTGGATTGTATATATTTTTCAATTATATAATTTCCTGCTGATTTTTGTACATTCCACTGCTTTGGTGAAATACTCATCTTTATAATTCTGTTTTCTCCCCTTTTGCCTCTGTTTTCTTGAAAATACTAGTCAGAGTCACTTTAATATCCAAGTCTACTAACTCTAATAGCTGAATCACCTGTGAGTATTTTTCTGTTCTCTGTTTTTTCTCTTGGCATGCCTATTCAGTTTTGATTGAATATAAGACATCCTGAACCCCCAGATGATTTTGTCTTCCTTTAGAGAGAATATATTCTCTACTGTGCTGAAAAGATTGAGTAGATGCTAACTGCCATAACCCAGTCAAGCATTGTGCTGAACTTGAAACTGTGTTGCAGTTTGAGTAACATTTTATTATTTCTGATTTGCCTCTTTCCTGGTAGCATAATTCATTAGGAGTCTCCATGATAAAAGTGGGGCCCTTTTAGATATTCTCATTTTTGCTTCTTTTAACCTCACACTTAGGACAGCTCAGAATTTACCAGATTTTTTAAAGGGGAAACTAGGCATGCCTTTCAGGTCTTTTGGTTCTCCACTTTGGTCACATGAGCTATGCAAGATTGCCAAAAACTCTGATGGATTCTATGTTCCTAGTAGCAGATTATCAATTTTCTCATATTCACCCAGAACCAGGAAATCTCTCCAGTGGAAAAGCAGCTACAGATCTTCAGTTTACCTGTGTTGTTCTCTTCTTTACGGGATCTTAGTCCCTTTCGTTATGTTTACTTTCTCCCCCGTCTGATACTTTTAAACAAATGTTTTGTTGTAGTTTTTCCAGCTTTCCTAGTTGTTCTTGGCATGAGCTCTGTTCTGTCTGGAATCAGAAATCCAGGAAGTTTTTCATTTCTGTTATTGTAATTTTTCTTTCTTGAGATAATACTCTATCCAGTCTCAACTGCATTTTTATAGTGCTCATTTCTGTTTTATATTTTTAATCCCTTTCACATTTTCTCATATATTGTAAACATACTTATTTTCTGATAATTTTAATATATCAAGTATTTATGTTCTGATTATGCTATTATTTCTGCCTGCTATATTTATATTGTCTTATTTCTTTGAATGTTTGGTGATTCATTAATGTGAGCTTATATTTCCAAAAATTTTTATTCTCTATGGGATGTTTCAAGACCTGGATTAAAGATGGGTTCCTCCATGGTCTCTGCATTTCCTGCTGCCAGTTATTTGGAAGCATGTATATGTCTTGGGTCACTTTTAGTCTTAATTTGAATTTTATTTGGACACTTGTCAATTTTGTTTGAACTCCCATATGAGAGCTCAATTGTGGTTACAAAATGTGTAGGGGAAATGTTCTTTCATCCTCCATTTATAACCCAAATTAAAGATTTGTGTAATTGGATGGGTCTTGGTCTGTGTCCTCTGTTGCCTGTTACCTTAGAAGGCCATGAAAACCAAAGCTTAACTTTACCCCTATCATAGGCAAATGCTTTCAAAATTGCCTTTGTGCTTCACTTAACCCCTGAGGTTTCTAGTTTTTCTTAGATTTGGGCCTCCAAATATCCCTTACTGGATACCAACATATTGATGTATTTGAGAAGATATTCATCATTTTCTATCCAACATTTTTAGTTGCTTACTGCAAGAGGTGCTAGATCCATCATAGCAAGAAGCGCTATGGGTGAATGTTATTCAGTTTATACACACAGAATTGTACTTCTAATAAAATGTTTTGAATTTAGTATCACTTGTATACATGAGTAAAATGAGCAGATAATAAATTTACCTTCCAAGAACCATAATTGCAGCTCTTTGTCCCCACCAGTAACTACAAGCAGTTTTTCATTAAAGATGATAAAATGATTGAATAATCCAAATTAGCCTCGGCATGAAAACTAACAGCTGCCTGAAATGAAATGTTTGAGTTATGAGCCATGTGCCACTTTGGTTTATCTGCAGCCAAAAGGTTCAGAATCGTATTCAATTAACCATGTTGCTTGGGAGGGCCTGGTTGCCCTGAATAAGAGCTGCTTGGTGATGAGTAAGAGGTATCTGTGACACACAAGTTCAGACCTTGCAACTCTGTTTTTGTTGTTTGAACTTTCTCTGTTGTAGCTAGGGATCCAGCATGGAATTTAAACACTTGTGTGGTAACTCCATTCCTTCAGCCATTGTGTTGTTAAGCTCTAGCTAACGAACTTTGAACACTGGCTCCAGAAAAGCAAGACTTAGAAAACAGCAGCAATCAACATTTCAGGTTTTATAATTAAAACTATATGATTTATACATTTTTATGCAGCTGAGAGCCCTTGCCTGTCTAGCCCAATTGTTCCATTAAAAGTATCTTTCATGTATGAAAAATGAAGAAATAAACCAAGGCACACCTAGAAAAGCTTAAATTAAGAACTGACTCCTTTAAAAAAATCACACCTACTGTAGCAGAAACTTCCAAATGTGTACCTGTTTTAAAACTTAGAAACTTTGCTGAAATAATGGAACCCAATTGCTTAATATTTGAAAGGTGAAAACTGCCAGATGCATCAGTCATGTATACTTTATCTCATGTGGCCCTTTCTTTCATGCCAATGTTTTTTGTTGCTTAGGGAGATCCTCCTGATAATGTCACAAAGAATGTCTCTCAGACCCATATAGACTATGTACACAGTGACTTGCTAAGGAAACTTCTTTAAAATCTCTAAGCTTCATTTTGCTTCTAAACATAGTTTTGAATCAAAAAACTAAGGAACTAAAAGGGAGAAGACCAAATTTCCTCTCTAACTTCTAAACCAGTTCTAAAGAGAATACTCAAGGAGAAAATTCAAGTATACTTGAAATAATTGTATAATAATTTAGTAGAAACATCTCAGTGTTATTACTTTAAGAACTGTACTTTACTCAAAGGTACACACTAATTTCTTGCTGGTCACTAATTAATAATGTCTTACTTCATCATAACCTTATCCCTTTGTAAAATTAGGTTTGCTTTTTGCATCTTTTCATAAACTCTGATCATATTGTAAAGAATAGTTGCTTTTATTTAAGTAACATAGAAAGATGTGAATATGTAATCTTGTTTGTCAAATAGAAGTGAAGAAAAACTTGAAATCAGAAGTTGCCTCTCATTCAAAACCTCAGTAATAATCACCTAGTTTATTGTAAAAGCTGCAACATAGTTGTACTGTGGGCTGAAAGTTTAAATATTACAGACACTATTGTCTTTCAATTTTAGGAAAATTATCTGTGTCTTTATTGAAATTTTTAAGAACCAGTTGCCCTAATCATATAAAGAAATTTTATACCACATTATGTTACTTTATTGTGGATGGGAAGAAAATCAACAAAAATTAGACCCTATACTCCAAGCACACACTCCATTTCAGTTCCTACCTTGTATTTTCATTATTTAATTCATTTGCCATGTTTAATCCTCTACTTAATCAAACCTACCTTCACTTGTTTAAATCCAATTCATCCTTCAAGAACACTTATATGCCACCTCCTACGTGAAGCAGTCCCTAATTCCCCACCCCCACCCCACAACCAAGTTGTAGTTAATCTCTTTTCTGTGTGCCTTATAGCTCTTTCTGCAGCTCTCTATTACAGCGGTTATTAAGTCTTCTCTTGTTTCAGTATTCCAGTACCATCTTCCATTAGAATGCAAGCTTCTGGAGATCAGAGATTCAGTTTTGTCCGTATTTCTTTGTACAGGTAAATACTCGATGAATATCCATTATTCAATGATGAAACCTAAATTTTCAAACTATGTTAAATCTTGAAACATTTGTGTGATGTGTTTGTCTTAAATAAATCACATTAAGATTTGAATATCCTTTCCCATGATGGTAGTATTAAAATAGACTGTTATGTCAAATTATCTAGCACGGAGCACATTACCAGATCTCACATTGTGCTTACCTCAAGACTAACTTTTTAACCACAATTGATTTAAAGTAAAGGATTATTATGGCGTTTCACTCACTGTTGTTTGTTTTTTGGTTTGGCTTGGATTTAAAGTCAGAATTTCTTAACCATTCAGTTATAGTTCCATACACTCCAAAGTTTGAAATTTCATTCTGTGATCAAGTGTAGATATTTTGTTGACTACAAAGCTTATACAGATTTTTCAGATAACCAAATCTTTACTGAACAGCAGTAATAACTAAATTGCCTTCTGGAACCAAGTGAGAAGGGTGAGAATGCTAGCCATTTATAAACCAGTGTGGTGCATTCAGATGCCCTCCAACAGTGCAGCATCTACTTTACATCTCAATTCCAAATTCAGTAGCCACTCAGTTTCCAAAAAGTCACGGAAGTTTTCTGAATTCTGATTATTTTGATAATCTTTCTTAAGGTTCTCTTCTAGTTATATATTATTCTTCCAAACCCAATCTGTATTTTAAGATACTTGAGAGCAGAAATAAATCATGCGTGAACATTACCTACCAAGCTACCTCAAAAATTAATAGTTACTAATTTTGTTCTGTCTCTACTACGGTCTCCACCAATTTTCAACATGTAACTTGTTGAATGAAGATCCTAAAGCTTAATAAATGCATATCATTCTTCAAGAAATAAATCAGTTGTATCAAAGGCTTTCTGAAACATCAAAGCCTCGCATATTCACTGAATTTTACTTGTGTGATCATGACATTAACACCCTGAAAATCTTTAAGTTTCTTAAAGAGATCTTCTCATAAATCTGTCCTGGCTGTGTTTCACCAAATTACAGTTTTCAATATAGTTTGTCCTTCTTTGAAATTGTTTCTAGTATGTACCTCACAAAGTTAACTATCTTGATTATAATTGACTGCTGACAGAGTGATTCCTTTTCAAATAAGAGTGTTTTGTTTGTAATTTTCTAGGAAATATTGCTTCTTTACTTATCAAGAAACAGTGAACCAAAAATGCCCACATTGTTTACCATGTTGAAAATTTAAAATTATCTTAATGAATGGTGCTCAAATTCTGGCACATGGCCAAATGAAACATTTATCTTAAAGCAGCTTAAAGGTTAAGACACTAGTTATGTTTATATTTAATTTTTCTTGAAACTAATCAGACAAGAAATGAAAGTGCTAGAGTTTGAGCTTTTTGCCTTGAATATCTGAAGTTCTCTTCACTGGTAATGTTTTACTTAGAATTGTGTCTTTAGTTCTATGGTCTCTCATCTCTTTGAAACCACTGAATTAAAACATATAGTCCTCTTTTAGAATGTTCACATTTGAATAAAATGAGAACAAAGGAATTGAAGAATTTTATAAGTGCCATGAGCAGGCGTTTTCTGAGCCAGATGTAAAAATGTGTATCCACTCTGAAAGCTCTGCAGTTTGTCAGCCATACTGCTTCCTTCCCTATCTGCTGCTGTTAAGAGCTGAAACCTGTGCCATCATGGTTAATGTTTTGACAGATTTTATCATAAACCTTAGTGTTGTAAATTCACCTTGAGCCAAAATTTAACATGTTGTAAGCTCAGAAACTGTTTTTACTGTTGATGATCCAGAAAAGGAAATAAATCAAATATGCCCTTTTGAATGATAGGAGTATAGTGTTTAACTCCTTAAAAGTTATACATTACTTGGAATTTGGGAGAAATTCTCATTTTCTGTATTCACAGCCTCTAAAATGTCAGTAAAACCATACATAAACACTTCCATAACCATTGCAAGGGAGGAGATACCAAAGAAAATATGTGGCTTATATATGCTCATTAAATTTTATAATCAAAATAAACCTTTTTTTAAAAAAAAGAAAAGACCCTTTGCCTTAGTAATGGAGTAAAAAATGTAAACCCTCAACATGTGATTGATTCAACAATCATGGAATAGTCACTTGGTTTCCAAAAACTTTCAGAATGCTCTTTAATGAGACCTTGTTTTATGGTGTCTTTCATATATTATTTTACAACTTCTTAGAGTATTTTATATTATTTTATGTAGATTCTCCAAATGATTGCTATTCCTAACAACCTGTAGACTTTTTTCTCTCTCTCTAAAACATCTTCAATGACCATGACCATTAATATTTACTCGTAAATGCATTTGTACACAGGCTCAACCATTGCACATCAGTGAAGACAAAAAGAGTTGTTACTCAGTTCTTTACCCTAGAATAAATCAAATCAACAAATATTTATTGAATGTCTACTATGTGCAAATAGCCCTGACTGGTCAGCTTTTAAAAGCCACCCAACTTTTCACATTAACAAATCAAAGCATTATTATTTCAAGCATTGCAGAAGCTGCTTACATGTCCTTAAGGTGACGAAGCATATGAGGACCCTTCAGTTACCTGGGGTTAAGAAAGACAAGGAGGAGAAGGTAAATTCACAGAGTGAAAAGAAGAGAGAGAGTGCACTAAGATGCTACGGATGGACTGCACCATGTATGTATGTATGTGTGTATGAATTTATGTGTATGAGCATGTATTTTTTACATATGGTTTTGCATGTGCATATAGCCACATGAAGAAAGGAAGGAATTTGAGAGAAATAGCCTTTGTTAAGGTGACACAGAAACAGGCATTCACATTCGAGTCCAGAACTTTGCTTTAAAAATAGGCTTAATAAGTTTAACTAGTATTAAGCCCTATAGTATCACGAAACGAAAATACATCATGTTATAATAGGAAAATTACTCAACTTGGAGTCCTCTGTCCTACATTCTGCCTTTCCCTAACATATATGTGAGATGACCTCACCTATCAATAGATTTATAATGAAGTAAGTGTTTTCTACATTATCACTATAGACAATTATTGAAGAGGCCTAAAGTTAATCTTATCATAAATAAGAGAAGCTACTTAAATTCATTTTAAAGATTCTAGTTGCTGTTAGAAACTGATAAAAACCACCACTAAGAGGCAAACTTTGTGCACTTTACCCTTACTATTCTGTTCCTTTCATTTTGTTAACCTGTAAAAGGTAAAATCAAGTACTATTTACTCACATCAAATAATTAAATGCATTTTCTTAGTGCAATATAAAAGGGAAGCTGGCAATAATTTCTAACTTTGCCAAATGGAATTAATCCTGGTTGCTTTACATAGAAGGCATGTATATATATGTTGGCCATAGAAGATATTATCACTGACATTCTCACAAAGGCTATCTGATGTCAACTGAATAATATTTAAGAGGGATAATTTTTAAATATCAGTTTTTGCCTCCTTTTGGTAGGCTAAGTTTAAGTTCTAATGAAAGTCAAAACACACTCTATAAATAACCTTTTTAAACAGTAGTTTTTCTTTCCTAAAATGACTGAAATTAATTTTCAGTTTTGTATGGGAAAAAATACTGCTGTACTCTAGTCAAAACTTATGCTTCTGTCATGAATTTTTATTATTAAGATCATTTTGAAGCAAAAGTATCTTCTCATTTTTTAAAAAATTATTTGATCCTTTGCCTATCTGGTCGTAATTTATTTCCAAAGCATACCCCAATTATTCTGTAGTAAGTTTTAAATTTCTTCTCACATAAGGTCTTTCTCTTCTGGTGAAACCATTTATTGGCCTTTTTAAACATATTAAGTGGGGCTACTTACATTGGTTTAGTATTTTTCATTTATTTTCTTGATACATTACAATTAATGTCTTTGGACATCTGAATAAAATTTCACATGGGTGATCCAGGTCTAATGTTTTTGTTCATGAAGAAATATTATCATTAGAGTTGTTTCTAATTTTCACTTGATTTGTCCCCCTTCTTTGAAAAGAATTCCTAATACCAAGACCCCTTACCTTGGACCTAGCCTGGATTCACCTGCCCCCTGGTGGTGTTCCACCCAAAAAGTTAATTAATTTTTGAAATCTGGATTTGGTATTAGCAGGCTGAGAAGAGAAACTTCATTACCATATTTAGCACTCCAGAGTCAGAAAAGTCCTCTTCTCTTAGACATTGTCTAACAAAAAGAAGACAGAAGACATTTTTTTAATTTAATTCAGAGCACAAGAAGGAAATTGGGCACTCTAAAGAGTAGCTTATGATAAATGATGATGCTTGATTTTGTCTAGGATCAGTATTAGTGACCTATGGGTTGATAAACTGAATGGGTATTTCAAAAGTTCTCACAAAGTATCTTGAAATCAAGTTTATTCTATGTCATTGTCCCCTTTTTTTTAGTGAAGAAGGGAGTAAAGGAGACTGCTATTCTATTTTATTTAAATTATAAATAGATTTCCTAAGCCTTCAAATTTAAAAATATAAAAAATATTGTATAATATATACTCAGATGTGTTTTATATGCTTGACCCAATAGATTTTTGTTGCCCTCTCAAAAATAAATTCCTTCTTCACATGCCACAGACTAATTTTTACCCCTTTAATTGAAGTCAAGAGGATTTGCACATGGAAAAGGGATGTATATATTCAATGAGAGAATTAACCTAGCCATAAATTCAGAAACATTTTGCAAGATTAAGGACTTAAGAATTAGGTCTCTAGTTAATAAAGAATAATGTAAAAGCAAAAGAAAGGGAAAGGGGAAATAAAAGTGCTGTTTACATAAAGAAAGTATTTATCTTACATTTTATTATAGATTAATAAATTATTATTGTTAACAAGACCCCCAAGTAAAAATTTAAAGATTGCTTTTCTTCTGTTAACTGTAGAATATTTTGAGCAGAAAAGATCTGCCTCTTTCCATGTTCTTCCACCTCCCACCCCCACCTCCACCCAAGCCTGGTTGGATTGAGTTGTAATGATATTCTGTGATGTTTTAAACATCATGTCGCCTCACCTGAGACGTGGAAGAAGAAACAGGATACGGGCTTTAATACAGCGATTTGTAGGCCAACTCCCAAATTTCTAGTATGTACCGCTGTTTTGCAGTTTCTCTTCAGTTTATAACAGTTGACCTCCTAACAGGTTCCCAGAAACAGGTTCAGATTTTGGCAGGCTTACCTCACCTCTTTGTCCTTCCAAAGTACATAAATGCTAAACTGTGTTCACAGTGAGGAAGGGAACATCATTCCAAGGAGACTTTAAAAACCAAGACTCATTCTGCTCCCTACCAAGTTGCTGCCATGCTTTCCAAAAGCATAAAAAGTGTGTCCATGTGCCCTTGGCATAATTTCTTTAGCTTGGATTAACTACAGGTGACTGAGAGTCTGCCTTATCTCCACAGGGCATTAGTCACTCTATAAAAGTTAAATTTATTATGAAATGCTTTGTGTGTGTTAACATATATCTTCTCTGGGAAGTTGGAAACAAAGGCATGTCCTTTAAGACTCCATATGGGGAAAACACATCCTCCGTTGGAATTTAACCTTAATTTGAACCAAGATCTGTGAAAGAAAAGCACTTTAGTGTATTGTTCCCTTGCTCCACCCTTCTGTCCCCTTATCTAAATGGAGTTACTGTTGCTTCATGCTTTCTTAACTCTTTCAATTCTAAATCTTGTTTTCCTGAGTTTAAAAATTATCTTAGAAAAGAAACATTAAAATCATTATTGTAAATGACTATACTTTGCTTTAAGAATGAGTGTTTTTATGTAATATATTAATTCTGATATCCCTAAAGTTAAAAACGCATAGCCAGTTTATACTTATACATCTTCATTGTTCATTTTGTTATTTTAAAGTACACTATAAAGAATATCTTGGGCTGGGAAGATAGCTCAGTTGGTAGAATGCTTGTCTTGCAAGCACAAGGCCCTGGGTACAATCCCCAGCACCACAAAAAAAAAAAAAAAAAAAAAAAATCTTATTTCCTAAAAATTATATTTTTTGCAAATCTTTTCTAGGAGTCTCATGCTAGCTGACATTGCCAGATATACATAGTTTACACTGTATTAGAAGTAGGGAATAATTAGAAGAAAAGTTTACATTAGGAATGTTGATGAAATACTATTAGAAAGTCCAATTTTTAACATGTTTTCTTTCAGACCCTTTGCAGTCTTGTAATGCTTCGTATACATCTAAAATCCATATATGTTACAAAGTTCCTTTTCAGAAGCAAAAGCAAATCTTCCATTATTGCTGCCCCACCATAATAGCCTATTTGTTTACAAATTTCAAGGAAAGCTTTCAAAAGTAAAATATTTTAATTTGACCTTTAATAAATATTTCTTAGATGAGTAGATTTTAATAGCATCTGCTATAAAACTTGTAATCATCCCAATGATCTTCCTTTCATGACTTTTGTTATGTTAAGGAGAAATCACAAACTAAACTCTAATAATCTTAGATGTTAATTTTTTCTAAACAAAACAAAACAAAAAATAGTAACAGCCAGGCACACTGGTGCACACCTTTAGTCTCAGTGACTCAGGAAACTGAGACAGGAGGATCAAAAGTTCAGGGCCAGCCTCAGTAACTTAGTGAGACCCTGTCTTACAATTTTAAATTTTTTAAAGGGGTGGGAATATAACTCAACTGGTATAGCATCCATGGATTCAATCCCCAGTACCTCCAAAAGAAAGAAAGAAAGAAAGAGGATGATTTTTTAAATGTATCTGTATTAAACCCCTCTCAAAATAATTATCTTCAACATTATGAAATTGAAATTTCTTAGCCAAAAAAGAGTAAAGAAAAGCAAAATAAAACATTTACAGACTCCTTTGATCACATATTTTGTTATGTCTCAGTATGTTTCATTTAAATGATAATGTTGAAATTTCTTTGATAGATTTTTAAAAATATATATGGAATACATGCTCAATACGTTTAGGACACTGGAACATTTATCCCAAGGAATATCAAATCAGAGTATCCTTATTCCCCACCTCAGCCCCACATAGATAACATCGGTTCCGTTCCAACCTACCCTCATGTGACAGTCAGTGAAGCTCAGTCTCTACCACTTGTTAGCACTTGATTGCATACTGTCATCATCCTTTAAATTCACAGTAGGTGTTAGATTTCTTCATGGAAATTATAAACTAACATGGGATGATAATGAGTTGACAGTTTGAATGTTTTACCTCTTAGACTCTAAGTTCTTTGTTTTGTTGGACTTTGCACTGTTTTAGATGTGAATTTGATATAAACTTAACAAAGATAACAGCCTTTGGGCTGGAGATGTAGCTCAGTGATTAAAGTACTTTGATTTTTTGGATGGATATCTTCATGGCATATGGAGATGATTGTATAGTTATATCATTCATTGATAATCCTTCCATAAGATAATCAAAGAAATACCCTCCACAAGAGTAAAATGATCAAAATAACAGATGAACAAAAAAATAACAAAGTATGAGGTGAAAGGTGGGTGTTAAACAGAACTAAAGAAAGAATGAAAAGTGTTGATTTTGTAGATGATGGGTAGAAACAACTTGACAATAACTAAATAAGAGAGAGAAAGAACCGAAGATCACTCTAAGCTGCCATGTACATCATTGCTGGTAAATTCTAAAGTATTTACAAAATTGGATTTTAAAAAAGATATTAACTTTATGTGTGTGGTTTTAGACAAAAGTGAACTTCACATGTTAAATTTTGAAGATGTGAGGATGTGGCAGAACAGTTAAAATAACAAAATACCAACTTTCTTCATTGGCCATGAGCAATATTACTTAACCATGAGCTATATAAACTAAATAAAACCACAAAATGTTTGTTCATATGAGGTATTTATTTCAATTGGTTTTTGTGTATCTTTGAATCTCATGGGAGACACTCTAAAACTAGCTGTTAATACAGTCCTTACTAAATGAAATTACAATATGATAGAGTCACAAGAAGTATAGATAATTCAGCTGGGATGTAGCTTAGAGGTAGAGCACTTGCCTAGCATATGTGAGGCTCTGAGTTTGATCACCAGTACCTCAAAAAGGAATGGATCATAAGCTGCAGCAATGAGTGAGAGTTAAGGGATAAGAGGACCTATTATAAAATATCTAAAGCTTAATCGCATATTGATCATTCAATGATTTACAAAACCAGATAATGTACAGCATAGGGACAAGTGAAAGTGATGTTCTCAGAGGAAATGATCCTATTCAACTTACATTTGGAAGTTCTCAGGACAGCTTTTAATTATATCTAGAAGTCCTTGGTATTTTTTCTACAGGAGTATTTGGCAGAGATATGAAAGGGATAATGGGAGATGTTACCATTTATTTTATTAATAAATTTGGGGGCTGTGGATGTGACTCAGTGGTAACATGCTTGCCTGGCATGCATGAGGCCCTTGGTTCAAATCCCCCAATACCAAATAAATAAATTAATTAATTAATTAATTAATTAATTAATTTGGCTAATACCATACCTGGTGATGGGAATACAAAAGTGAATAAAACAGTCTCTGACTTCATAAAAATCACAGTCCAGAAGGAATAACATAGCTGTAAATAATTATAATATAGTATGGTATGTGCCATAATAGAGAGAGGCTCAGAATGCTTTAAAACATGTAAAAGGGGATCTTGCCTTTTCTTTGAGATTAAGGAAAACTTCCCAAAAGAGATGGTGTTTGAGCTAAGTGCCATTGGGATTGGCAATTAAGGAATCCTTGGTGACTTTAATCAGAGTGATTTCTACTGAAATGAGGGACAAAATCCAGATTGCAGTGAACCGAGAGGTGAGAATAGAAATGGAAACAGTGAAAGTAAACTGTTTTTCCCAGGAAATCACTTTCTGTTTTACTTGCTGCCTCTAGAAAGATTTAATAAGGAATTTCATATTTTAGAGCACAGTTACTTAGTGATGGATGGTAGTAATAGATTTTTCCCCTATGGGTCTTAGTGAATAATCACTTTCCACTTATACACTGTCACTGATATAAATCCTTCCAGCAAGAGCCTTAGCACCTGAAGAATACTGACATCTACACCTTTTCATTATGAATGTCTTTGATTCCCAGTTCTTCTAGTCCTTAATTCCTATCCTGGAGCTTCAGTCTCACTTGACAAGTATACCATTGCTAACTCACTTCGCTGGTGACCTACTGCAACTTCCGTCTAAAAAAGTATGCTTAACCCCAGTGACTTCCTTCTTCTAATCCATAATGTGTGTGTTACCTTTGAATAGAAATTCATATTATATTTCTTTTCAATTTTCTTCTTTTATGGTAGACATTATACAACAGTTTCATACTAACACTCATATATCTTCCCCAATCTTCTAATTTTTTACCATTTGCCAGCAATCTTTAGCTTAAAATGTTCTTTGCTTCTAGAATATTCTATAGCCTCACTTCCACCAGCATGGTTGACAATCACTCCAGCTCTCTGAAAAACCCAGCTTCAAAGGAGTGTATTTTTAGCCCTTTGGATTGTTCAACTACTATGTTAGTTTGACTCTAATATTTAGTTATCCAACTTTTCTCTCTAGGAGCATTGTCCATTTTGGACATAATCTAATCCAAACCGTATAACATTCAATTGGAATCCTATACACTGAACTGTATTGTAAGTGTGAAGGTTTGCTCTTCATGATGATATTAATCTGTGGCTTTCTGCCCTTCAGGTAAAACAAACATACTAGATTAAATAGTTTCAAGATCTTCAAGTCTTCTAGAATTACAGTATATAACTAAATGATCTTTATTGACTAATCAACTAAAGTTTACAGAAAAATTAATGCTACCATAACTAAAATATATGCCAACCCTCAAACCCATAAAATTTGCCTAAAAAGGTAAACTGAGGCCTCAAACACAAAGTAATTAAGAGAACCTCATAGAAATCACCAAGAGTTATGAGCAGGGACTTGGGTTTAGAATATAATAAGGAAATACTTTCTGCTGCTGGCTATAACAGAAGTTGCTCAAATCAGATTAATTCACTCACTACTAAGAATAACTACAAAACCTGGACAAAATACAAAGTGAAACAAAACAAAATCTGAAAACTCTGGAGAACAACCAATGCAGCCAAGGCCTGAGGGCCAAGATCCTGGGGAGAATGAAAAACATATTGGGGTGAGCCCTGCATTCATGGCTGTTTTCCCTTTGGAGCATATAACAATTCAAGTGTCCAGCTGAATCTGACCCTGCTTTGAGCTGAGGCAATAGCTGTCTGCCACTGGGAGAGGGGCAGGAGCCATCCCATCCCTAGGCCCAAAGGTACTTGGCATGGTGCAAGAAATTCTCCCACAACCATGATAGTCAACCAGTATAAGGTACACTTTGGAAGAAGAGCAGGGAATCTTCCTGTGCTGTAGACCCTGCGCTGAGAAGCAGAGACTGCCACTGGAGAGGTTCAGCTACACAACACTTACCTAAGACTAAGATGGAGCAAGAGAGTTGAGAAGCCCTCCTCCTTCCCCTCCATGGAAGATTTCATCTAGGAATAGGTAACAGCCCTCTACTTGTGGGAGAGGAACAAAAACATGGAAAGAGACTCCTATTCTTCAGGCCTAGAGAACCTGCTGATAGCTAAAGGAGGAGCAGGGAAATTGAAGAAAAAAACCTTGAGATGCCAGATCTTACACTAGGCACATGTGGCCATCCAGTGGAAGAATGCCAAGTCTGTTGTTCACTGAACATATAACTATGGCAACAACAAAATCCACCTTACCTTAAATGCTGACCAGATTTATTCAAATCTCACACTGATAGCCTGATAGAAGAGGGATCATTATGTTGGACATTTAGTTCAGTCTCTACTGTTGTTTATATAAAATATCTGGCCTTTAATTTTTTAAAAATAGAACACACCTTAAAAAGAAAAAAAATCCATGTGAAAAGATAAAATAGTCAACAGGACTGGATCTAGAGATGACCTAGACATTGGAACCATTAGAGACTTGAAAAAAAAAAAAAAAAAAAAAGACATGTTACTATTAAAAAAAAAAAAAAAAGAATATAAACGACAGTTGATTTATCAGAGAAAAAAAATTTTTGAATAAGATCTTTAAAATTCTGAAAATTACAAAATCAACAACCTGGAATTAAGTATCCAGCAAAAGATGGAAGTATCACCCATAGGACTCTACTGAAAGAAATCCTAAAGGCAGTCGATGAGGCAAAAGGAAAGTGAGCACAGAATCATGATGATTTAGGAAGAAAATTTGAGATAAGACAAATGAATATTGACTGTTTTTAAAAAAATAGAATACATGACATTAAAAAATGCATTTTGTTTAAAACAAACATATCTACTGTAATTAAAAGTCAAATGACCACACCTAAGTAAATAAAGCCCAAACCTGAGGGATATGTTTATCCATATGGGTCATCTAGTCTACACCCAATATTCAATCTTGAGAAGCTCACTATTTCCTGAGGTAGACTACTCAATCTATTTTGTAATCTTCTAATTTCTACCATCTGGCCCTTATTCTGTCTTCTATATTACATGTAATAAATAGTGCTAGTCTCTCTCATACATGCTAGAAGTAAGTATAGCATCCTCCAATCATAACAAAATGGTTTTATTCTTTGGCCAAACATCCCCATTCTAAACCATCTGTCACATAGAACGTTTTAGTTCTCATTCATATCCAGAGTCTTCTAAATACACCTTACTTTTTCAAACACATCCCAAAACATGAGCCTGTGGAGACCAATCAGTGCATCCTTACTTTCCATCATTATGTGGGCAGCCTAAGATAGTATTATATTTTTAGGGAAGAAATCTTGCTATTTTTTCAAATATAATCCCTGATTATATTATATTATTTACCTCTATGAAAACTCTAGTCTCAAGATATTAGGAATCATCTGCATTCACTTAAGTGAATATTAGGGTATAAATGGTCTGCAGACAAGAATTGACCCAAGAGAGTATGGAGACTATTTCAACATTTAATGGAAAGTTGTATGGATTAACACTGCGACCTTCAAATGGTAAGGAAGGGGAGGTTGTAGTAATTGGAAGTATTGACAAGGTATATGAATTGATTACAGATATATGCACAAAAAGAAGGATGAACCAATGGCTACTATGACTTTTCAAGCCTGAATGACTAAGAGAATGAGAAAAATCTGGAAGTTAGGAGGAGTGCCTTGTTACTGAGAGAAATGTCTTACTTTGATTTAAATATATTAAATATTCATTGAATACCTTGTAGACAGGTGTAGAAATAAGATGGGAAGGTTTTTAGTTAGTTTGTTTTTATTTTATTTTATGTTATTTGTTTTTAAGACAGAAATTAGCTTTCATCTGGTTATGTGGGAGTTCAAGCCATGAAACAAAGGAACAAAGAAAGTGTCAATGTCTAGCCAAAGACCATGGAGCATACCTATAGTTGAACAAGTTGAGTTTATTGCTTGGTACAAATAAGGGAGACCACACACCATGGGGAGCTGTGTGGCATTCCAGTAAGAGGGTGTTAGAAGGGACTTATCACAGGACTGAAGCTTGTATTAGGTAACTTTGTGGGAGGGTTCAGAAAGTAGAATTTTGGACTGGAAGCTCTCAGATGCAGAAATAATTCTATGATGGGAATCTTCATAAATTTTAAATAGAAAAAAAAAAAGATTAAAACAAAGCTTTGTAATTTGCAAAGAAACCTGTTAACTTTGAACGGGAAAATGTTTGCTAGTTTTGTGGTTCACACATATACATTGTTTTTCTGTCCTTAGACAAAATTACAAAGAGATCTTGTTTTTATCTCACTTCTCCATGATTGCACAGTGGGCTCATCTAATGCTGGTGTTTAGTAAAATTGTTCAGTGGCTACTTTTGTCCTGGAGAAGAGATAGGTCTCCTTTTTCCTCCCAGACCTAACAGAGGATGTATTGGTATGGAAATAGAAATGGTGAGCTGAAATATAGGATATTTGAAGGAATGGATTACAGGCAAAATCTTTTTTTAAAAAATTATTTTTTAGTAACATTAGAGACAAGATCATCTGCTAAGATTCAGGAGAAAGGGAGATGAAAAGGTTTAAGTCATCTAAGAAGTTACTTGGTAAATCAACAAAAGATGCTGCTTTTTTATTAAGTCACCTATTATTAAAGAACAAAATGCAACATTTGCTGTACAGCATGAATTTGCAGCATACTTAGGAATGAGGGTTGTTTTACTCTCTAAAAAAATAAAATAAATAAACAATAACAAAAAACCAGTATTGCTGTCTGCCATTTTTTATGAGTGTTACAAACAAAACTTTTCCTTGGAATACCCAGGCTATGTTAAATATTTGATACAAATAATTTGTAACTTTTGTTTTGGCTTTTGGGCTGCACCTCCCAAAGGGGAGAGAAATCTTGCTCTTTTTCCAAAACTAAATAGAACATCAACCAGAAACAATAGCCACCCAGAAGACCGAGTTCCATGGTATCCAGAACAAATAAAATTAAGGCTTCCACCCACCATCATAAAAGTGGACTCCCCACTCCCACTTCAGTTTTCTGTTTACGTGAATCTAAATAACTAGATGCCTTGCTCATTCCCGGTATTAGGTGTGATTGAGAGATAACTCACTTAGCGGCAGCCGCAGCCGCGGCAGTTTCTATGCATGCTGTAGCCCATGCTCTTGTGAGCATCAAAAGGAGATGAAGCCTGATTAACCATTTTGAAATCTATCGGATGAGGAGAAGTCCTTACAAAACAACTTTTATACGCTTTAATTAAAAACGTGTTCCGGCAGCTCAGAGCTGAATGGGCTTCAGGGGGAGCAGGGCTGAGCTCGTTGCTATGACGACACCAAATCTTTTCACGCCTGTCCCTTCCTCAGCGCAGCGTCTAGCTCTCCCCAGCCATTAATTTGCCTCTGCCCCATCTCTCACTCCCTCACTCCCCTGGTCGGGGAGTCCCTGGCCCAACAACTTTTGCTGCTTCTGCGATGGAATTCCTTCCTCCCTCCAGCTTCCTCATTTTTTATCCCTTACATTTCCCTGTCGATCTGTTTTCTATTCCTCTTTAAATCAAGTTACCTTCCTTAGTTAAAAATACATTTTGCCGGGTGGGATTGGAGGGAGGACAAAGCATTGTCCTCATGGTAAATTCTATCGGAAAAGTCTTGAGTTGTGGTCAAGAAGACTCTATATTCTACCATATTTTATATTTCAGATTGACACTGGCTATAAGACCATTCTTTCTGTTGCTGAGGATACCTAAAATAGAAAAGGTTCAGTTTTACTCTGTTAAAGTTGGTTTGTGTTTATTCTTAAAATCTCAGGTTCTTCCACATACAGCATCATCTGGTAATGATTTTAAGTGAATATAAGGCTTTAACATACAAATGCTTAATACGAATGCTTTGAAAACAAAGAGGAATTTTCTTAAGAAGGCCCTTTGAATATTTTTAAAGTTGTACTCATTACATAGGAAATTAAATGCATTTCAACACTGTAAGTTGTCACATCATGTGAATCATAATTAGGTAGCACTTGATCTTCTCAGGACTCAATGGCCAACTTGAAGAAAGCTAATATCTTTGAAATCTTGTATTCAATGGATTTATATAGATTGTGGTATTATTACACAACTTCTTAATGTTACCCTGAATCAGCTGAGGCCTTACAACTTTTCCTTTTGATTATAATTCCAATCTTCCCTTTCACTTACTCTGTTTTATAAGATGAACTAAGTGAATGGAATGCAGTGAATATCATTTCTCAATACTTCTTATTTCCTCTACCAACTTAACTCACAACTTGTTCTCCCTATGACTATATTTCCAAAATGAATTATTTGACAGATGAAATCAGCATTTCCTTTCTAAGTGTCTGACTCAGTAGAGATGTTGTAACCTAAGAGACAGGTGTAATTTGAGGGGGTTAATCCTTCACAGGACATGGCCCAGTGGTCCCTAAACAGAGCATGGGCAAATCCTTTGGGTTTTGGGACCCCAGAGTCTGGTTCTGAGTAAGAGACTCCAAGTCACAATGCAGCTTTCCAGCTCTAGCTGGTGAACATCTAGAATTGAAATGCAAAAGTTTTATAATGGACTACCTTGATCTAGTTAGGACATAAAACTCTCACACAGTATATTCCTGATAGGTCAGCTTGTAACAAATGCTGGGAAATCTCTTCAGCATGGGAAACAGTATTCCTTTCTTTTTTTCTTCTAGTGGCACTGAGGATTGAACTCAGGGCCTTACACATGCTAGGCAAGTGCTCTAATGCTGAACTACATTCCCAGTTACTTTTCTTGTTGTCATTGTTGTTGTTAGATGGGTGTCACTATATTGCTGAGGCTAACCTCAAACTTGTGATCCTCCTGCCTTAGCCTCCCAAGTAGCTGGGATTACAGGTGTGCACCACCTCACCTAAGGAACAGCATTTCTTCTAAATGAACCAACCCCCAATTGGCTTCTTTTTTTTTTTTTTTTTTATAGTTTAAAACCCAATACATTTTAAGAATTTGAAATCCTATGACTTTTTACTATAAGTCATACTTAAAAGGTAAGGCTACATGACCTAGTATTTGGGTGACATCTTACAAAGGGACAAAACCTCCTGTTCATAATAATTGTATCATTCAAAAGCTCAACTTTATTTTTCCTCTCCTAGTATAAAGACTAGAAAATCAAATGCTTATACATGTTCAAGGTGTTTTCCCACCTGGGGCACTTTATTTGGATCGATCCTAGGTAAGAACTAAAGTGTGTGTAGATTGGTTAAATAAATTGTTGAAGAGACAAGTATCCAGCCATCTGGAAAAAGTTTGAGACAATAAAAATGAATCCTTAAAGAAGCATTCTTGAAATATAAGACAATTTTACTTTAACATCAGAAAAAATTCAGTTGAAAAACATTTTGCACCATTAATAGAACTTCTCCATTGCCTGGATAAACTCAAGAAGTGGGAATCATTTAGTTCTTGATAATTAAATCTATTCTGAACTTGTTTGGGAATATTTTGAGGGGAATAATCTTGCAGATGAGTAAACTAGAAGTTATAATGGGTCTTTTCTGACACTACTCTTTTTATTTTTTAAAAAAATTTTAGTTGGAGATGTACATAATGCCTTTATTTATTTATTTTTATGTGGTACTGAGACTCAAATCAGTGCCTCACACATGCAAGGCAAGCACTGTACCACTAAGCCACAACCCCAGTCCTCTGTCATTAATTTTTGTGGCCCCATGATTCAATAATCCCAAGGCTGAAAGTGTGCTCTGTGATTGCACTTTGGATAACACTAAATTCTCATTTCTTCTGAAATGACTTTCCTCTCCTTCTCTCCTAATTCTGTTCTGGGGCCAAAGACATCTACATGAAAATTGTACTGTCTTTTGCTTAATAATTCATCCATCCTTTGGTGCCCTGCTCACATGAATTCACATAATCCTGTATGTGTACTCTTGGCACTTAGACAAATATTTATGTGATAAACCACAGAACTGTCATGTAGCTTCTGTGGTTTGGTGGATATATGTCAGAATTAAAGCTCTTTTGGTAGTTTTGAATATGCTGTTTTTCAGAGAACAGTTCTTCTACTGGGTCTAAAGTGTGGTTATTCTGAAGTCCTCAAAACATCATGAAAATTAATTTCCAAATTATTCCAATTGTACTATTACATTGAACTTATTCAAATTGCTAATATGTAAAATCTAAACCACTGCCATTTATAACACACACACACACACACACACACACACACATATATGTATATGTGGTATAAATGCCTTTCTCTCCCCAATAGATGTGATAAAGAATATGTCAAAGAAGAATATGCAAAGGAGGTATAGTAGTCCACCAGGTGTGGAATGTGTGTGCCACAATTAAAGACAAAGCTTAAACCTCCTCTTGATGTTGCAAAAGACACTTTGTGAAGCAAATTACTGTAAATGAATCAGTCATTATGATTCAAACCTATTCTTAAATAAGTTAATAAAAAGTAGGGTAAGGGCCCAGAAGTCATACACACACACACACACACACACACACACACACACACACACACACACACAGTTACTAACTGTAGAGACTGGCCTGGAATTTGCAATCCTCCTCTGCCAGCACCCCGCCCCCCACACTACCAATTAACAAGTCGATCATCTTTGGATAATCTGTAGTAGCTAGAGTCTAAAACTCATCTAAAGTATAGAATTTCCCATAGACTTCTTTAAGAGTCACTCAAAATATCTTCAAGGTAAATGCTTTACATCTCTTTTGAGGCAAATGTAAACAATACAGATGTCACAAAAGTAAATATGAGGTTAAATATAATCAGAATGCTACTCTGAGACAAGAAGAGGAGAAGGAGGACTGAAACCTTTCTCTATAATCCTTTCCTACCACAATGAAATTTTTCTCCTCACTCCTTCCAATTCCTAGGCCTAAAATTTGAGGGTGGGGTTAAAGCTCCAAGATGTAAATTTATAAAGGTTACTCTTCTTAATTGAGAAGGGAATTAGCAAAAATTCCTAGATCTCGTGATGAGAACAACGCCTAGCTCTACGCTTTCAATCTGAAACACTTTTTTCAGTTTACCCCAAGTCAGCAGATCAATTTATTGCTTCCTTTTTGTGGAGGACTGGTCTGTAGACAGAAATATTTTGTGGATGCTCCTCTAAGTCAGTATGTCTGAGTTCGGGTGGTTATGTATGAATAGATAGATACAGATATTTTACCTGTAATGTATATGTACTGCCCTTAGTTCTCTTAAGAAAAAGGTGAAGAGTCCATTGCTTGAAGGTTGAATTAGCCCGGACTAATGAAGAGGGAGGAATAAATGATCCAGTTACTACCACAAAGCACTCTTCTAAGTGCTCGTTTAGAAAAAAAAAAAGTACCTAAATTGTTTTATTATTATTCTTTATGTGACTGAAATAAAACTGCAGTACATACTTTCCCCAATAATGGGTGAGGGGAAAAGTAGGGTCGTATAGGAATCAAGCTTAGTAAAGACCTAAACTGGTATTTTACACAGTGATCTGTGGTCAGGCACGTGATAATGCCAGCTTTAGTCTGTCTTCACCTCCACGTACTCAGGAGTGTAGAGAAGGGGCTGCAGGCAGCTGAAAGGGCAATGGAACCCGGGAGGAGGACTGCGAGGTCGCAGTCTCCAGTGTCCTAGGGATGGAGAAGGTGATACATCACTCCCGGAATCCAGACCTCTATAGCCGGATGTGGAACGTGGTGTCCTGCTGCCCGGGCCCAGGCTCCTGGGTCACCTTTTAGAATAGCTGACGTGGAAGCAAATGGGAAGAACCTCACCAAAGGGGCCGGGTTTATTAGTGCTAGGTTGCGAGGAGACCTGACTCCGAGTCCAGGGCGCTGGGGTTGGGCTTCGTGGTCGAGGTGTTGAGAGCAGGGAGCGCTCAGCCAGGGGCCAGGGCGGGTCTTCTGCCCAGCGCTCTCGGACGCCCCGACTGCTTCACAGCTGGAGGCCGGGAAGGAGGAGAGTAAACACCCAGTCTGCGGGGGCCGCCCTCAGGGGATGGTTGCAAAGGGGAAACGAAAAATAAATCAAACGACAGTACCGCCCCGCCCCCTCCCCATGCGGCCTTAGCGGGAGGTGCCACGGGTCCTGCAGCCTAGCTGCCCGCCTGCGCCCCCAGTGCCGGGGACGCCGCAGCCGGGTCCGGCGGGTTGGGACTGCGACTCGGTGCGGGTCCCCAGGAGCACGTTTCGCCCTCCCGCCCTGCCTGGCCGGGCCCCTCGGGCTGGATAGAGCCCTGCTTTGCTCTTTTCGTTGGCCAAGCACAATTGTGTTATTGGAGATAATGAATTCAATCCCCATCAAAGGGCATTAGGCTCACTCGGGCCCTGGAGTTGCTGATGCCTTTTTTTTTTTTTTTTTCAAACTAGAAATGAAAGGCTGAGGAGAAAAAAATTCTCTGGGGGAGCCTTTCCCCTGATCGCCGCTTTTGAAGTGAAGGGGCCTGGGCATTGTTGTTCACCTCGCGGCCCATACGGCTGAAGAAAGCCCGGGCTTTTGAAGGGCTGAGAACCGCCTCGGCAATGAGCACCACGTCGGGCCGCGCGGCCTGCGGGCAGCATATGTCTCAGGGCGCGCGGGCACCGTCTGGTGGGCGGGGCCGCGGGCCTGGTGGGGTGGGGGCTGGACCCAGGAGGCGCGTACTGGACACAAGGCCTGCCCGCTGGGTGCAGCGGGCGCCCTGGGGTGCGGAGGGACCCGCGGGGCCTTAGAGCTTGCGCGGAGATCTGCAGTTCCTCGCGCCAACTTCGTGGAAGTAGCTCAGAGATTTCATCTGTGCTTGATGAGTTAAGATCTTCGACTAGGAGACAGACCTTTTGGGGGCGAGGGTAGGAAAAGCTGGGGTTTCGGTGAAGGTCGCAGTTCGGGTTGCTTGTAAGTCTTTCTTTATAGCCACTGGGACCCAGCATCAAAGGTGGCTGGCTGAGGTAGAGTTTGATAAGTCTGTGAAGGTATACACTTCAAACAGGGGCATATGTAAACCACGCAGTTAGGATCTAAAAAAAAAAAAATGTGACTGGGACAATTTACAAAGCAGCAGGGCTGCTGGCCAGGGTGCGGAGGGCGTGGGAGGCAGTCACTCAGCAGCTAGTGCACGGCCGATGGGCTTGAGGGTCAGATTTTCCAGCATTGGGGCATCTGGCCTTGCCGTTCTGAGCCAAGGACATCTCTTTAGCATCGGGTCGTCTTTTCTAAAACCTGTTGCAGCATTTACCTTTACTTCTGTGCCCCAAAATGAACTTCCCTCAAGCTGGATTCGTTCCCTCGGCCCGCCACTGAGCTCTTTGGCCCAAGGTCAGCAATCGGAATTGTCCCATTCCCTTCTTCATCCTCCCCATCTCCAACCCCCTCCTCCTCTCCCCTAAGGATCCGGGTTATCCACCCCATTAATATATTAGTCAGGCATAACACAAAGGAAGCGCGTGTCGGCAGAAGGCAATGTGACTCCAGGGAAAAGCGAGAAAACCTGGACAATGCCCTGCGCTACCACACGGTTCATTGCAGTTTGAGCTGGTGAATTGGCCTCCACCTAGGAAAAGCCGTGGAGGACACTGCGGGAGTTGGCGATCGGCGGCGTTGAGCGGTTGTTAGATTGGGCATTTATAGTTGGACTGCAGGAGTGAAGCCCAGATGGGGCCCATAGCTAGGATAATGTTCCAAAAATTACCCCATCACCTAAGTCATGCGAAGAAATCATAAGTCCAGGAGCACACAGTAAACAGGCTCCTCCTTTCTTCCTCGTACATAATAGGCCCTTAAAATTAAATATGTAAACGAAATAAACCATTGCAAAGCCCCTTACATTCTTTTCCTTAAATTGTGTTTTAAAATAACAACTCTTTGGCGTACCCTAGAACATGATTGGACAGGCAAAGGCGTAACAATTGTTATAGGAGAGGGGGGAAAGAAACTATGGAGATTTGCAATTTAATTCGTGGTTCCCTATTTCCAGGCATTGCTTTGGGGGGAATTTCCAGGTTGTTTTTTGGTTGTGGGGGAGGGGAAGTGCTTGCTATGTGATCTTTAGGAGGTGTTGAGAAAAGTAGAAAGGCAACTCCACTTTTAGAACTCTATAGTTTGGCCAGCCCCTGGGTGTGACTGACTGGGTTTTGAGCTTAATTTCCCCAGTGACTTGACCAGCATCCTACCTGCATTCTCAAGTCCAAAACAGGATTCCATTTAAGCCCTTTCCTTCCTGAATTTGGAAGAAGAGTATCCTGCCCCTGTAACTCTAGGTTGACTAGAATACAGAGAATCCCAAAATATTCTGAGATGGCATCTAGAGGGAGAACTCCTCACTTCCCAGAGGGGCAAGGAGGAGGGGAGCTCACACTTGTCATGCCATTTGCTTTTAAAATGTGTAGTCACAGCAGTCATAACTGTCATGAGGAAGTTAGAAAAAGAAAGGTAGCAAGTGAGAATTTCCCTCTGGTCAAGTTTTAAAAATGTTTGTAATAGGAACATGTGTGCAATTTACAAGTTATAATGGAACAGCATGGATATTCTCCAGTCCCTTAAAGCCTGCTAGGAGGGCTGGGGGTGGGGAGGGTTTGGGGGGGGAAGGTGAGGGTTGCAGTCCCAGCTGTGCAAAGTTCAATGAACCAAGCTGGGCTGGGAGCTAAAAAGAGAAAACACCAATAGAACCATTATGCCCCAAATTTAACTATTTGGAAGAAGAAGAAGGAAAAAAAAAAATAAGTAATTTGTTGTTAAATGTTATTTGAATACACTGAATAGCACGGTAGGTGGAAAATAAGACTTGCATATGTAGCTACTTTTAAAAAACCTTGTATCTTTCCAAATGGATTCTATTTATAAACAGGAAGGTTGTAAAATCTTCCAAGTGATTTCATTTTATAACAGTCTCCATCTTATGAGTATCTATAGATACTAACAATTCTTTTAGTTGGGAACTTTTTATTTCTAAATTTCAGCATAATTTGATTACTTATTTAGCTCAAGGTAGCTTAAAAATAATCACCTTTGCATGTAATTATCCTGAAGTAATTAGGCTTTCTTCTAACTGTGTTAGTTGTAAACCACATAGCACTATAATTCAAATGAAGTGTTTAATTTGGAAGACAAAATATTTTTACAAATTTATTAAATATTAAATAATTTAAGCAATTTTATTTTTCAACAAGTTTTTCCTCTTGACATATTGAGGTATCACATTAAAATACATTATAGCTAAATGTTCTACAATATTACTGCTAAATCAACAGAAAACCAATTGATCTTGAGGAAAGGTTAATTAATTTGGGCTACAGGTCTCCTACTTTGTCCGCATTGACAGGAATTCGTATTGATCGCAGTTTTTTTTTTTTTTTTTTTGGTAAAGAAATTTAATAAGCATGTTCATTGTAACTGAGATCAATTTTTTAAATGCCAAAACAACAAGGTTTTAACATTTTATCACTGTGGGAATTATTGTCTGTTATGGTTCATTCAAATCTGCAAGACTACTGAGAAAAATGTTTTTTTTACACTTTCAGTGAAATCTGTCAGGTATCTAGTCTTCTGAAAAATGAAAACATAAGTTAAAAACTTTAATAGGATTCCGTTGGTTTTCGTCTCATAACAATTCTCGCCAGTTTATTGTGCTATGCCCGGGGATCACCTAAGGGACAACGGAAATACAATTTTATCTTTGATTTAAACACTGTATTAACTACCTTGTGGAAAACGAACTGAGCTGACTTCTACTTGCGAACTCTTCTGAGTTGTTTCGTTTCTGCTGAATAGAACTGGTGAGTTTTTCTTCTTTCCTCTCTTTGGTTGTCTCCCCCCTTCTGCTTTTTAAAATCAGTTTTAAAATGTTTCAGACCTGCCGCTTCCGAATGCAAGGTGGAAGTAACAGTTGAAGCTTCTCTCCCCTGCACTCACTCCCCAAACATCTTTTCCTCCTTTTTAAAAATATGTTTGCTCGGCGGCGTTGCCAGCGGATCCGAGGGCCTCCGGGGCTTTACGCTCGGGTCAGTAGGAAGACTTTCTCTCCTCGAGCCCTCCCCCCGCCTCTGGAGACCCCTCCCCCACCTCGGGCGAAATTCCTAAATAGAACAAGCAGGGGGCACCGCGGCCGAGCTCGGAGCATCCCCTTTCCAGCCCTCGTCCGCCCGAGCTTCCGAGGTGAAGAAATACAGGAACGCGTAGACCAAACGCGGGGGCGGGGGAGCCGGAGTCGCACGAAGGCGGCACGCTCGGGGAGGGTCCCCGCGCTCCCTCGGTTCCACAGATGTTTTCCTCCTGGCCCCGGGGCGCCGCGCCCCGGCCCCGGGCGTTCCCGCGTTTGTGTGTCCGGGTTTCCGAGGAAGGGATTACGCAGCGGGAGCGGCCGCGGCAGCGCTGGCCGCTGGGGCCGTAGGACGGTAACGAGGCGCCCGGACTTCTTTGTTGACTTTTAGGTCTCCGGCTCAACAGAAGATTTATTCGCTAGGAGGGGAAAATGCCCAAACAATGAAGAACTAACTGCACTTGTCATCTTGAGGCGCTTGCGGTCTTGCGCTTCCCCCCTTCCCCAGAAATCTGCCCTAGTCCCGACGCGCGGGTCCCAGATCGCATAGCCCAGGGGTGCGGGGTGCGTAGTCAGATAATCGCGTGAGAAGCCCACCCGGCAGGAGCTGGGCCTGCAGGAGCCTCTGTTCTAAGGCAAGACCAGTTCCTCATGACCCTGGCTCTAGCTTCCCAGGAGGTCCACGAAGGCTCAGGGCACCTCGCCACCCGCAAACCCAGAAAAAATCTGCCAAGTAAAAGATCATGAGCTAAGGCCGACTTCAACCTGGTGGGGAGAAGACTGAACATCGACACTGATAATATGTTGAAGGGGAAGAAGGGAACGTCACCAAGGGGATGGCACAAAACTCAGACGCTTTAGGTTCAAGGGAACTGGGGGAAATGACAAATGCAGAGGCCCAAGCTCATACGTTTGTGTTACATTTGGAATTCGAATTTGCTATGACTCGTTTACCCGCTATGTAACTATGAATAACTGTTAAGAGTCAAAGCTTTTTCCTCTCTTGGGTTTTCAACGTCCTTCCGAGGTCTCCAAATTAAGTCTTGAAATGACTTAAACCAGGAATTTATTTTCCCTTTCTCCTTTCATTTGTTGAAGTGAGCAGAGATGTCTGGATTTTTCCCAAGTGCTATGTGGCTCCCCTTTCTCATCTGGGGAGGCCATTACGCGATAATTAAGCGACTCGCCACAACTCTTTTTATCTTGTCCGCGGTGTGGAGTGGTGCGATCAAAGTAAAGGCTGTCCAAGTTCAAGCCCTGGTGAGGATGGAGTTCATACACAAGCGCTCAGGCAGGCCAGCCTCTACTTGGGGTGGTGGTGTTATTGTTGATGTCAATCTGAACAAGACTTACAAAGAAATAGGTGGACTGGAAAGTGAGCCTACTATCAAAGGAGATTAATGATTTTGTGATCCCAAGCAACTAGGGGTGTGAAGTTGCATTTCAAATCTTCTTTGAAGGCAAACAAATCATCAGATTTGAGTTCTGAGGAGCGATATTTTAACCATCAGTATTTTAAAAAATATCTTCACAAAAACAAAATAGCTACCCTGAAATGTCCTAGTGGCACAAAACTTTCCCTACAGGAGTGAATTAACTCCTCTCCTTTCTCCCTCCAAAGCTACCAGGATGGTTAAGTTCTCTTTTAGTGAGAATAGGGTTGAAGAGTCCCTGTTGAAGACAACTTAATTTTATCAGTCACAGCCGATATATTATTCTCAATACTTTTCTGATAAGGGGGAAAGTATACATTGGGAAAGGAGGAAAATTAGCAATATTGATTTCACAATGGAAAAACTCAAAGGAAACACAAAAGGCTTAAGGTCATGCAAGAAAATTGAAGTAAATCTTACTGGGAATAAAGAATTTTTAAAAATCTCAATTCTTGGACTATTTAATCACTCTATCTGCCCACTTTAATTTCTTTCACTGCCTTTTACTGACCACATGTTCATTTAAATCATAGATGAAACAATTTTATTTTAGGTAATTTTCCTGTTTGTCATTCATATTGTTTCAAAATTTGAAAAAATATAATATTCAGAAGATCCGTTTTGGATTTAGTTAAGTGAATGAAAATAAGAGAAATCCTTTTTTTTTTTTGTTAACATTTGATTTATTTAAAGTCCTTAACTGCAAATGATCAAGAACATATTCCACGGCTTAAAATCTGGTATTATTTTTGTTATTTAAATCAAAATATTTTAATTACAATCACATTGATAAAATTAACATTTTAATTGTAATTTTAACCATCATTTAAAGCAATTTCGGCTGTAAAGAAAAAGAATAAACCATGCAATAAATTAACATTGAGAAGGCAAAAAGGAATAATAATGAAACCCGTCTGGCTATACTAACACCATATCCAACTGTGGAAAGTGCATTAACACTGGATGAAACAAGCACACGATGGCAATAATTAAAATGGCCACAATCAATAGGATTTTGGAATCTTGGATCAATTTTTGAAACACAGCTCTCTATTAATGTCTCTCTTCTCCAACATTGTGATATTCTGTTTTTGTGGGGAAATATCCTTTAAATGGTGTACATTCACAGAAGCTAATTTTATACCGTATATGACCTCAGAATGGCATGACCATGGCACTCTGCAAATCAAGGAGCAGAGTTCTTGAGGAGGGCAATTCCTGAGGAATCAATTCCCAGGCCCATATATCGGGAGAGAACAAGTGGGTAGAGTCCTTGTAACTTCTTGGTCAGGCAACTCTTTAAAATGTAGAATGTATATTACCTACCTATTAACCTCTATATGTTATGTAAATATATGGAGAATGTCTACATATCTGAGCATAATTAAGTCCATAGACAGAATATGTGTATTTCATTTAAAGACAACTTCTATCTGGATCAGAAATGTAAGCTGAAAAACAAATGGCTCTGATGTTTATTCTGTTTGTTTCATTGCATAACTGCAGAAATCTTTCAATACTTCCTAGAGCCCCTAGTGTCTACTTGTTTCTTACCATTTCAATTCTTATGGTTAAGAGTATTGCCACAGACCTGTAAACTCGTGCGTTGGGGTCAGGTAAGAGGGGAGAAAAAGCACAAACAAATATTTTACAAACTTGACCGTCTTTCTTTTTTTTTAAATATACCCTGCACAGACTAGAATGTGTCCGGAAGGGATAGAGGGAAGAAAGGGAAGTGGGGAAAGAAGAAGGAAAATTTTATATATACACTTGTGGATCATTAAACTTCACAGAAAAAAAATTTGTTGGTGCGGGGTTGGTAATAATATACACAACGAGTTTTGAATACAATAATAAAGTAACAGTCCTTTCCACTGGGGGAAATTGTGCACGAAAAATTAAAATAGTTGGGATTGTATTATGCTGTTTTTGGTTAGGTATGTATGGTTTTGTTTGCTGTTGTTTTTTGTTTTGTTTTCTTTCTCTCTCTCTCTCTCTCTCTCTCTTTCTCTCTCTCTGCTACCAGCATGGCCATGCAGACAAAACCCCAGTCCCGGCAGCTAGGAAGTGTTTAGGACGGGTCTGGAATACACACCTTGGTAGTAGGCCGGCTCCAGGGCTGAGGGCTCGATGGGGCTCCTGGTGGCCACCGATGCGCTGCCAAGCGGCAGGCTGGCGGGCAAGGCGGCGCCGTAGGGCGAGTACTGCAGTGCCTGCTCGTATGCCTTGAAGTCCAGCTTGTGCTGCTGCTCCGAGGAGGACATGAGGTTGTTGATGGAGAAGGGGTGGTTGAAGGAGTAGTGGGGATCTCCTTTCAGGTGCATCTGGGACTCGTGGGGTGCTAGGCCATGAGCTGGGTGAGAGGGGGGCACAGATGCCAGGGTCCCGGGCCCGGAGCTTATGGGGGGAGCCGACGAGGAGGCTGGAGTCTTCAACTCCGAGGCGCCCCCTGTCGCCGTCGCCCCGCTGTGGTCCAGAGTCTGGGGGCTGGCTGCGGGCCCGGGGGCCGGCGCGCCCTCTAGCTGGCCCGCCTTCCCGTGCACGCCCCGATGGAGGGGCGAGTCGGCGCTGGGGTTACCCGCACCGGAAGGGTCCTTGCGGCTTTCAGGGCCGCTCTTGGAGCCACTGCCCCCACTCCCTCCCCCGGCCCCCGGCTGCTTCTCGCACTTGAAGCGTTTCTGACGGCGCAGGTAACAGCCGTTTTCGAACATGTTGCCGGAGTCCGGATGCAGCGTCCAGTAAGAGCCCTTGCCCGGCTTGTCCGGGGATCGTGCCACCTTGACAAAGCAGTCGTTGAAAGAGAGAGAGTGGCGGATGGAGTTCTGCCAGCGCTGCTGGTTCTGCCGGTAATAGGGGAAGAGGTCCATGATCCACTGGTAGATCTCACTTAGCGTGAGCATCTTGCTGGGCGCCTGCTGGATAGCCATCGTGATGAGCGAGATGTAGGAGTAGGGCGGCTTGGCGTGCGGGTAGCTGCGCTTGAACGTCTTGGCGTCGCTGCCTCCCCCAGCGCGGCTGCGGCCCAGGTTGGACGGAGCGTACGCCATCGGGCTCATGCATGGGTTCATGGCGGCTGCATAAGGGCCCAGGCCATTCATGGAGGCCGCCGGCTGCGCGCCCATGGCGCCCATGCCACCTGGACTCAGCGCCGTCCCCATAGCAGTCACACCTGCTGCCGTCATGCTGTTCATGGCGCCCGCTGAGCCCCCTGGCATGCCGGTCACGGCACCTGGACTCAGACCAGCCCCCAAGCCCGGGTTAGCGTAGGACATGTTGAAGGAAGCCGGGGTCATGTTGCCGCTCGTGGTCATGGTGTTCATGGTCATGTAGGTGTTCATGGAATTCATGGAACCCAGGCCTGAGTTCATGTTGCTGACCGGGACCGAGGAGTAGGCCTGCAGCGGAGACAGCGAATGAAGAGGCCCCCGAAGGGCGGGGTTAGTGGTAGGCTCAGGGGGGCAGCAGGCCGGGGAGCAAACTCCTGGGCGGGGGGCAAATGGAGAGTATTTCTGAGAGTATGGGAGCCCCCCCCACCCAGGGCAAACTGTTAGGCGCCCTTCCCAGACCGAGCAAAGATGTCTTGCACGGCAGGAGGAAAATCCTAACGCAGCAGGCATGAAAGACAAGCACTCACAGAAAATATGTCCCCGGGAAGATGTGTAATCGCCTTACACGCCAGACTCAGAGGTTGGCTTCCAGGGCAGCTTCACTGCCGCCTCTATCCACGCCAGGCAGTATACCAAGTCTCCACCCCAGATCAGCCTCAGCCCTTTGGGCAAATGGTCTTTAAAACTTTGAAAACAGAATTAATCTCTGACCCTTTGATTCTTCACTTCACCCCAAGGGCGCAGTGGGCTCCCCAGCCCAGCCCCCGTTGGGCAAGTGATAGTGCACCAACTCTGCGCCCACACCTTACCCAAGGCTAGCAGTCTCAGTTGTGCTAAATGGTTGCTAATGAAACTCTCCTTGATAGAACAAACCATCCATGGCCATATAACCCCCCACCATCATTCATTTTCCAACAACTGGCTTTACTGTTTAGGAGTTTTTGCCAAATGATGCCTTTTCGTTTGTAAAAAAAATTATATTTAGACGTAGTGTTTCCCACCTACTTGTAACAACTCTAATATTTAAAAAGGAAGCAAACTCAGAAGTTATATAGGCTTCGGAAAAATAAAACTGAAAAATTAACAGAAGGGTATTGCAGAGGTGCATCATATATATCAACCTACTACATACATTTAACATGAGTTTATATGTATACCTCTGCAAGCCATTCAAAAACCTGCATTGTTACTTATTTCCAGTCCCTTGCACGTGTGAAAATTTTGGTGACAATCTGTTGAAATAATCATCTGGGGTTTTTTTTTTTTCACACACTGATAAGCTGCTGCTGATCATTTCAAAGCCTGCCTTTGAAACTACATGAGTTGTTTTGAAAGATGTCCAAAATTAAACTCCACTTACTTTTTCTTATTGCTCTTCTACTTCCTAATTCTCAACTTCAACATGTAAAAAAGCTCTTTCTACTAAGGGGCTTAACTGGTGGATTGAGATGACTGCATCAGAATTAAACCCTTGGAAGAATTCTGATTCCTTTAAAAATCATCATCAAGTGAACTCTTTATCAATAGTAATTTGGGAATGAACTGGTTATTTTAAAATGTAGGGCCCAGAAATATTAAAATTAATAATTTAATAAAGAACAATAAAGTCCTCAAATTTATGTTCATTAGCAAAAATAATTCCATTTGAAAACATAAGAGGCGAACAAATAGATTTAAATAGGAATACCCTGTAAGCTATGGTATTCAAATAAACTCAAATGAATTTGTGAATATCTCTATATCTCTCCAAATTAATTGCTATGAAAATGTCTGATTCTATATTTTTTGGTCCACCGCCGTTATATGGTTCGGTTTATTTACTTTGGAGTTTATTTTCTTTCACTTTTCCCAAGATAATCCAAGGCCCAATCCAATAAGCGTAACTTTTGGGAAGTAACTGAAAGCTGTTTCCAGAAAAAATACTTTTAATAGGGGGTGATCCTGCCTGTACCTGGTTTTCTTCTCAATTCTTTTGTGCACATTGTAAAATAAAGCCCATGAACGGGCCACCAAAGGGACAATGAAGAGAAACAGGTTCTTGGCCCCGAGTTCTGGAAAAAGATTTGGCTCGCACTAGCGCCACCCAGCGGTTCTAGAGAAGAATGGGCTCGCTTCTACCCAAACAGGGCTTTTGAAGAAGTTTTACAAAATTTAGGAATCGTTTCATTATTAAGACGTCCAACTTTGCAGCACAGCGCCTTTATCCGAATACGTCCGCAAATAAAAACGGTGGGACGAAGAGACCGCCCTGAAGTCTAGCTCTGGCTTTTTCAGAGTTGCTTCCAACTAGTGCCGGTGGCACCCGCCGCACCCAGGGCCGGGCTCCAGCTCCCGCTCTCTGCAGGGCAAAGGCAAGTGCTTCCCAGAGCGGATGTTTTCAAAGCCCGGACTTTCCTAAAACTCTTTTGCCCGCTGCGAGCGCAAGGATCCAGCAGGGCAACAGGGCTGGCTATGAGGCCCGGCCAAAGCTGGGCCCCACCACACCAAGACGGGCAGCCCTGGCACCGATTAGGCGCTCCCAGCCCGCCAGCCACCCTGCCTGACCCGCGCCCACCTCGCCCCGGCCTCTGGGCTTCGGGGACGCCCTGCCGACTACTAGCCTCTCACCTCCTGTGTGTCCGCGTAGTAGCTGTTCCAGTCGCTGCTCTCATGCCCTTCCATCTTCACAGTTCCTAACATCCTGGAGCAGCCCTGCCCGATGCAACCATCCAGCCCAGTGCGAAGCGACGGGCGACCGCGCGGCGCGGGGCGGGGGGAGGGGAGCCGAAGCAGCTGCAGTCACCCGAGCGCCCGCGCGGGCCCAAAGCCACCCCGGAGAGGAGGAAGCCTGGCGCTGCGGGGCGCGGCGTGCGCGGCGGCGGCGGCGGCGGCGCGGCGGGCGGGGGCAGCGCCGGGGGCAGGCGGCTGCCGCGGAGCGCGGCGCCGGGGAGCGCCTCCGCAGAAAGTGAGCGGGCGGCCTCTGTGAGGCGAGTGCAGTTGAGCTGATGTGGATCTTACGTCGCTCGAGTGCCCACCTCCTCGTCCTCTCCCCATTTGTCCGCGGCACAAAGACGCTCGCACCTACAAAGCCCGAGGTGCACCTGCGAGGCGGCCGCCCGCCAGTCCAGCCACTGCGCCTCCCGCCCTGCCGCGCCGCCGCAGCGCGCGCCCCCCGCGCCCCCTCCCGCTAAGTCCCCTCCCCCCAAACCTGGCCCTCACTTTGTTTGCAAAGCAGTGTAATTGGTTTAAGCCCCGAGGCTAGGGAAAGAGTGAAATGGGGCGGGGGAGTGTGTAACCCCCTTTGGAAAAGGAAAAAAGAAAAATAGGCGGGACCTTAAGGGCAGGCCAAGATTCTAGATGGGTACCCTGTAGCTGGAGAAGGGCTGGGACGGTGGCGTCGAAGCCCAGGCTCTAGGACCGTGTGCGCTAGATGACCAAGGGGTTCCTCCCCAGAGGCACTCACCACCCTCTGAACCAGAACTGCGACGGCGTCCGGAGCCCCTCCTGCCCTTTTACCTGTTCCCTGCCTCCACCCTTCTGATTCCAGACCCAAAGTTCAACCCCGAGAGACCGGTGAATACAGACTTTATTTTTATTTTTTTCTCCCTCACTTGGGCTTCAGACTAGAAAAGGGAAAAAGACCTACTTTTGCCTCGTCACTAGAAACCCAGTCATCTGAGTCAGCCGGGCCGAGTGACGTTAGGTTGACCCGGGCTTCTGGCTAGCAGAGCGGAGGCGCTGCCACGAAACTCGTACCTGCGGCTAAGAGCAGGTGAGTCACAGCACCGTTTTATATCTTTATGACATAACTTTTTTTTTTTTCCGCCTCAGTCCACTCCACTCCCCTTGTCTCTGTAGTGATCATAAAGAGGAAAAAACTGAGAGCAGATGTCTGTGTGGTAGAGCAGGCGGATCCAAGTCGGCCGTCCTTCCTCTGTCGAGCTCCTCCTCCCACCCCCCTTCGGCAGCCTGGAGGACTGAGCTGAAAGCTACCGTCTGGTTTCTGATAGGGAAAGGTCAGGGGGAGGGGACATCTCCCTAAACACGGGCGTTAGCTGGGAAAGCTAGGACCCGTGCTCGGGGACGCATCTGCACTGCTGAAGAGGTGCCAGGCCAAAGCCAGAGGCAGCCCGTAGTGGTGGGGTCTCTGACCTGGAGGTGCTGGACTAGCACTTCAAGCTCTTGCCTGGTTCCTAATGGGTCCTAGGCGGCTATGGAAAATTCTCCCTCACGCACAGCCTCTTGCCGCCCTAGAAGCTCTCTGTAGTGGAGTGCTCACATGTCCTGGAGAAAAAGACCAGCCAAAGAGACTGAATGATAGACACTGAACTGGTGATAAATTGGGAGATGGTGCATGGGTGTTTCTGAGTAGACTGTATATGTGTTTCTGAGGATGTGTAACTGAGTGTATTTCTGAGTATGAGTGATGGAGTGTGTGAGTGACCCTGTATGTGTTGCACCTGCCTGCAGAACCAGGCAGGTTCCTTAAGTAGCAATAAAATAAAATCTTAACTACGACTACAAAATTCTTGTTTTGCAAAGTTTAAAAATGTGATTAATCTCATTTTAAGAAATGTGTTTTAACTTGTCTTCCATAGAGATACCTTATCACACCTCCCTTTCTTTGTTCTCTTAAATCTTTCTTCCTTGAAATCTGGCATGAGAATCACATTAAATCCTTGAACCAAATAAATCTTTTAGATCAGCAGGGGAGCAGAGAGGGTGAAGATGTACAGTTAAGGAAATAAAAAAGATAAAAGCATTGAATTACAATTCCTTTTTGAACAAAAAGGTGGGGGACATCATTTGTGAGGGAAGGTATGAGAGTGAAATTAAATCCACCTGGAACTCAGCAGACCAAGAACCCATCCCAATGCAATCTGTGGAGGTGGGCCCATGAGTTTGTGTAAATGTACTCCAAGTGTGTGTGGGAAGCTAATTCTTTTGTGCAAAGTTCCCATCAGCAGCAGGACCTCACTTCCAATTGCAAAGTACACTGATGCTTAGCTCCCTCAGCCTGATGTGGACTTTCAGTGTTAATGAGCTTCCTTGTTCCTTCCAGTGTGTGACTCTCCAACGCCCTCTTGGCTCTTCTACAACATCAAGCATGACTACAGCATTTTCTTCATGGGTGGTTACAACTTAGTAATAGCTTAGTGATAGCTTTTACAGGGCACAAAAATACTGCATTTTAAGGAAAAAACCGCAGTCACCCTAAAGGGGGTTCATTTTTAAATGCCAAATGTTCATTTGGCTTATCTTCCAAAACTTCTAGGTTTTTATAATCAACGTAAAATAATAATAATAAAATCTTATTGTGTTCATAATGTAATGGTAAAAGTGAAGTTTCTCCCAGGCTTCTTCAAAGCCTGAGACTGATGGTGCAGAATGGACTCTATCAGCTTTAGAGCCTTGATCCAGCTCTGAGGTTCCCAGGTCCGCAGACCAAAGGGATTCCCTGCGAACACAGCGCCTCCTGTCTTGGAGACCGAACGCTGGATTTTCCAGCAGGTGCCCACAGCCAGCACCCCAGGAACCTATATTGAACCCCCCACGCGTCCTGCAGACAGGGATTTTGGTTTTTAGATCTCACTGCCTAAGGCCAAGAAAAAGGAAAGATGGCAATTAGGTTTGCTTCCAGTCTCCATCTCCGTGGAAGCATTCCTAGACACCTAACAAATTCAGGAGGTGAAGTTCTAGTGTACACCACAGGCCACCTAGTCAGTTTTCCTGTAGGTTAAAAGAGAATCAGCAGGGCCACGCAGTGTCCTCGACTAGGAAACACACACACACACACACACACACACACACACACACACACACACACAGACAAATGCTGCTGTCTCAGGGTTGATGGCCCGCTGGCACCCAGGTAAAGCGTTCAGCTGCCTAACCCTGCTTTGTTTCCAACCTCTTTTCCTGATTAGGCCCTTACTCTATTGCCTAACTACTTTGTAAAGACTGCAGCTTTCTTAGGGGAATTGAACCTGTCTTCAGTTCTAGGGAAGCTGAGTGAACTCGGGGCAGGGAAATCAGGAGAGCAACCACGTGGCAGTTCCTGAGACGTCCCGAGACAAACTGCAGGGGTGAGAACTGGTCTACGGCAGCCGGGGGCAGCCGAGGTAGTAGGGAGGGCGAGCTCCTCCTGAAGCCAGAGCAGTCAGGACCTCGGTGTGCGCGAGTACTTAAGGAGGCCGCAGACGAAGAAAGCAGCTCCGCCTCTCTCGGAAGCCTTTGGGGCCTGCTCCCACCTTGTACAGACCTACCGTAGGAGGGGCGGCACAAGGTCCATTGACTGAACCCGAGTGCCTCAGCTTACCCTTTCCCTAGATATTGACTGGGCAGGGAGAAGCAGAGGCTATGAGGCTAAAGGCTAAAGGAAAGGCCAAAGTCTCCTGTCGCGGGGCCGGCTGGTGGCCTCTCCAGGCGCCTGGGCCCTACCTTTTTAGCAACCGAAGGGTGGGGACAAAAACAGGGTCTGGGGCGGCAGGCCTCTGCTATGCCCCAGAATTCTCTCCAAGGCTTCCCTCTATGACTTTTCCTAATCTGCCTCCTTTACCCGACGACCCTTTCCTCGTTGGGGCTGTGATCGGGTCAGGACCTCCGTGGGGGCTGGGGATGTAGCTCAGTTGGTAGAGTGCTTGCTTCACATGCACAAGGCCCTGGGTTCAATCCCCAGCACCACAATTAGGAAAAAAAGAAGAAGACGACGACCACGCTTGGTGCGGGGTGGTCCGGGTTTCTCCGCGGTCCCCCACCTCCCGCCCAGATAAGAAGCTTAAGTCTTCCTCCTGCAAGAGAGAGAATCAGACGCAATGAAAGACCTGTGATCTTTAACTCGGTTCAAAGCCGACCCCGACTGGGACCTGGCTCAGCTCAGGAATGAGGAAGGCCAGGGACGAAGAAAGCATCTGCATGCTGTTCCGTGTGCCTGGTCTTCGGGAAGGCATCTGAGTCCCTCAGGAACGCCTGTCTTAAGCGTCCCGCCCACAACCGCTGGGGGCGCGGCCGACCGGGTTTGAGGGCCCACCGCTGCCCTGACCAGCCTGAGGTGCAGGGCCAGCATTCAAGCTCCTTTTCTTTTACTGCCTCTTCCTTCTTTGCCTTTTCTTTCCTCATACTTTCCCTTCTCTCTTCCTTCTGTCATTAAATCATTAATTAAGGAATAATTCACAACTCACAAAACATCCAACTCCCAGTAGGTAGGCCCTCTACAACCATCTGATGGACCTTGTCTGGCCACTTTTATGCGGAGTCCTTTTACTGTTCTCGGTCGCATTCCTGGCCGTGTGTGTGTGTGTGTGTGTGTGTGTGTGTGTGTGTGTGTGTGTCCTTCCAATACATAACTTCCAGGACTTTCGATTATTTTATGGTAAACAAACAAACAACAGTCATTAGGTTTGTTTCTTCTGCTATTAATCTCGGAGGCGCCGCTGGGTTTCAGAACCTTTCCAGAGTTCGCGGACCTGGCTCACCAACAGCCGGATGTCGGAGCCGGAGCTGCTCCCCACCTGGCTTCTCCCGCAGGCAACAAAACCGTCTCTCTGGCCGTGAGCGAGCTTCGCCTTGCCAAAACCAACTCACATTTTCATGTATTCAAATGAGGAATGTTAGGAAGGGTGATTGGCTCTTCTGGGCAATCAACGGTCTTGGGAAGAAAAGTTAAGTGTCCCATTTGTCCCACAGAGAATGGGAACGTTCCTCCCTCGAGGCCGGCCCAGACAGTCGCGCATCTTGCAGCTGCGTTGTTCCCCGAGTTACGGACTTCTTTATTCATACTCGTCACCACCAGCTGGAGGACGTCTTCAGCCCCAGTCAGTCAATCCCTCGTTACCCAGCGCAGTCTTCGCTCCGTGGCGCCCACGCTATCCTTTGGTTTTTCATGTTTACTCAAACCCGCTTGGGTGGGAATATTGGGAAAGGGTCTGGAAATACGCTCCTCACACAGAGAGTTGGAAAATCAGGAGAAAACATGACACCCGTTAGGTCTGAGTTTGAACAGAGAGGATCTAGAGCAGCTCAGGTCCTACTATGTGCCACAGACTGGGCGGGGCGCTTAGAGATCCCAGCATTTCTTCTTCACCCGCTCTTCTGGTCCAAGAGCTGGGAAATTGGAAGCTTCGGCGACTGAAATCAGGATCTTGATCCCTCACCACAGCAGAAGCCCTCGCTATCAGGAAGCAGTAATGGAAGCCAAGGAGTTGGAAAAGTCAACGAATTTCATCTCTTGCAACTTAAACATTAAATCCGTCCTGAACGCTAGACAAGTGCTCAGCTTCCTCGTCCCTGCCAAACATCCCCTTTTATCCATTAGAACCTCCTCCCTTCCACACACCAAGGAGCTTTCGCAAGGTCCCTTAGTCATCCCTGGTGGCTTACCTTTGGCTATTCAAATGTGATTGCCCTTAAATTTACATAGTTCTATTTAACAGTTGCTTTTGTAACAATTATATAAAGTATATCCTACATTTGGAAGAATTAACCACAAAAATGCATTTTAGCCAGAATTTTTCACTCTTTCCTAATTACTCCCCTCCCCTTTTTGAAATCATGCTTTGGACTGGTAAAGACACAAATTTACTGACTTGACTAGAGAGAGAGGTTACATTCATAATTTAAAATTAAAATTTGACTGGAGGGCACTGTTGGGGGACTGCTTCTGGGTTCTTTAGCAGCTATTCCAGAAAGAATGTCAGAGGAAAGTTTTGTTTTAAATATGGCACATTTATTTGCAGTTTAAAAAATTTCTGTGATCCTATGGGCCACAGAGTAAAACTAGCTTAGGTCAACTTGCAGTACGCTTGCTTGTTAACAGACACACTGTGAAGAAACTTCCGTGGCAGCATTTGTTTGCTGGGATACTAGTGAGATTTGCAGAACTTGGGCCACTTTCTAAATGGTTTGTTCTGATTTCCTACCATACATGGATTGAGTCAAGGAAATGCAAGGCCACTATGAGGCATGGCCTGTGATGGCAAGTCCAGAACAACTTCCTGGGATCCTTGGTAAGAACTTTTCACATCTTTCCCAAACAACTGAATTCTGCTCTCCTTAGGTTCACATCCTGTTCTAGATTTCTGCCAGTTTCTTTTCAGTCTCCTACAGTAAATTTCACTTGTTTCTTGTTGCTCTCTGAGGGCAGGAACCATTGTAATTCCCCAAGTTACAGTAAAGCACAGTAGACTTCAAAGATTTATTCGGCCAATCAATCAACTACCCTAGCTCAGAGACTGACCACGCTAGCCTTAGGCAAGGAGGGATTCATGAGTCTCAAAACTGTATCCACTTGCTTCCTAAGACTTCAAGTGAGAGGACCTCAGTCCTGTACACTGGGAAAACAAAGGCAGTGGAATGAATCAGCCAATTGATGGGGGAGGGAAGATATGGATGGACAGATGCTTCTGACAGAATGAACAGATAGATGTCTCAGCCTGGAACCCCTAGGCTTCGAAGTCCCTTGGTTCTGACTCTTTCCTTGACGTTGATGCCTGCTTTTAGCCAGAACCAATGGGTCACATTATGAATCTGGAATTTCTCCCCTCAGATTCCCAGACATGGGTGGAATCACCAATCAAGCCTTGTCCATATATGGCCATTGATGTATGACCCAAGGCAAATATTTCACTTTTTCTCACTGTGAAAAGGCAACAGTCACACATATCAATAGCAGATATCAATTAAAAGTTAAAGAAGCCCATCAATTTTCCATCAAGAAAATGTTTTACTCAGAGCTGTAAAGGAAACGTCCATGTTTAAACAATATGTTTAAATTGGCAAACAAATAAAGCCCAGCTCTTGCAGTGGGAAGGAAAAGACTTGCCACAGAGCTCTGTTAGTACAAGGTTGAATTCAGGGGTTTAGAGCAACTTGCCTTCAGCCCTGCTCTGGAGGGTAGAGGGGTGGGGAGGTGGGAGGCCTGGGGTCCAGAGTGCTGATAGGTATAGGTACTAGGCTTGCTCTGTGGTAGTCAAAATTATGATCCTCTCTAGTGCCCCCTTCTTAGCAGGAGAAATTACCAGACATTAACCTTAATTGCCTTTCTGTACAAAGTATTTTGTTCTATGTATATTCCTTGTGTAATGTAATGGTTTTCTTAAATGACCACCAAATCCCTCCCAGAACCCAAGTGTTGTTGCAAGGTTGTTGCTGGAGAACCTCATGTGATTTTTTTCCTCTCTCCTGAAGTTTTACTCACCAGGAAAGCAAGCATTTGGGGAGTCCTTGAGAGAGGAAGAAGGTCTGCCTCCTTCTTTGGTTGCTGTCATTCAGGAAGCCACAGGATTGTTCAATTCTCCAGCTGCATCTGGTGTGTCCCCTCAGGAGGGTGTTAATCTCAGCAATGGCTAGGATTCTACCTCAAACTTGCTCTGCTATCTCCCTGCTTTCAGATCACCCTCTCTTCCAGTATGCATCCCTAGGCAGGGGACCGGATGGGGAAGTTTGAACTCTGGTTCAGTCTGATTTGCCTTGAAGACTTAGGATCTGATTCTAGCAGATATGGTGTAGATTTCAAATGATTTTGAGGTTGCAGTGGATGAGGTAGAGACCACGTCCTCATTCCACTGGCTTCCTCCTGCCAAAAATACCTTTCATTGTGAATCCTTGGTTCCCTCTGACCTCATGACCCTCTCCCCCATACCTCACACTGAGAGAAATGGTTTCAATAAATAAAACCCCGTACTGGGGTTGAAGGTCAGTTTACACTGGAGCAGGAGATTCTAAAACTCTGGCAGGTGTTGGAATGGGAATAAACCAGGCCACTGGTCCAAGGATGAAAGAGGGAGAAAGTGAGGACCAGAGAGTATATATAGAGATACTGTTGGTGATGAGAGGGTCCATGGAGAGGTGGGGTGGGGCATGGCATGGCTAGAAGCTTGGCCATGGTGCCACAGACTTCACATTTGCTGGGGAACCCAGGTAGATCCTAGGTGCTACATGATGAGCTTGGACCTGATGTTCTGATTCTGGCAATTTTGATGGTAGGGACAAAACCTGGAGTGGCTGGTGGCTTAGGTTTGGACTTGATGTTTCTCCCCAAGGGAATGAGGACCTGTGTGAAAGTAGGAAAAGAACAGTTTTGGAGCTCCTGGAAGTGTTTGAAGGGAAGTCTCTTGGAGCATTGGCACTAAGATTTTCTTCCTTTTTGCTGAATATCTAGTTTTATAGTCTATATTTCCTGGTAAAATTTGGGCAAAAGCCTTCGTGCTTTTCACTGCTTTTCATAGTATCTTCAAAGACAGCAGCAGCAGGAGAGAGAGAGAGCATATCCTGTCCTTCCTGTTTCCAAGTGCAGGCAGAGCCTCAGTGCACAGCTGCCCAGGGCTCTCACACTCCCCTGGCCAGGGCTGGTATCCTCAGGCCACTGATGTCTGAGGCTGAGTATTTCTGAGAATCTCATTAGGCAAACTCCAAGGGGCTTCTTCAAATTGACAAAAACAAATGCTGTCAGCAAGCCATGGGTATTAGGGGCTGGGTTGTAGCTCCAGTGATAGAGCACTTCCCTAGCACTGTGAGGCACTGGGTTTGATCCTCAGCAACACATAAAATAAATAAATAAAGGTATTAAAAAAAATGGGTGTCAGTAAACCTGGGCTTTGGAATCAGACCGAGATTCTGCAGGAGACTAGCTCTCTTGAGTCTTAGTTTTCTCAACAGCAAAATGAGCTTATTAGAACTCGCCTCAATGCCAGTGAGGACAGAGTAAGTACACAACAAATGATAGCATAAAAAGCCTTCACAGAATTCTGGGAGCCTAGGTAGTACTGGATGCTGGGACATGAAGGTGATGCAGGCCTACAATCCAGGTACGCTTTCCCTTCCCTTTCCAATTCTCTGCTTGGGATCTCTGGCCTGGCTTTCTGAATGATGCAGTGTCTGCCTGGTGTAATCGGCAAGGAGGAAGAAGCCTTAGGGCATCCAGTGGGGCTGGGTCTCAATGTCCTTAGTGATTCTATCTGGAATACTTTCCCCATCTCCCAGAGGGGAAGGCTGCTCTCCATAGTCTGGATTGGTGGCAGAGGGAAAGTGCCACAAGAAGGGGTCAAGAGGCTACACTAAGGACCCTCTATGGGAAGGGAGGCTCAAGGGGGCAAGAGATGAGTAGGCCCATATTTGCTGTGGTACAGAACCCACACAGGCCAGCAGGATGAATTCTTCCTTTCACCCCTTTAGTAGAGAGGGAAGATGCTGTCCAAAGATCCTGCCTGTGGCTCCCCTGGGTTCCTGAGATTGTTGTCTGGACCCAGGTTCACTAGCTCCACCTGCAGTCTTTGGCAGTCTCAGGCATCTTCTCTTTCAGGTTTCTACTATCTCTTAGGCTCAGGCAAACTGGTTTTTGGCTTACATCCAAGAGGGGAGGGAAGGGGGAGGAAGAAAAGGATGCTGAGTCTGTTCCTGAGAGGCCACTGTAAGCCTCAGCACCAGAATTTGGTAAGAGCTGATATGAGAAAACCCTTGATTTCTTCCAGATACTTTCTCTTCCTAATTCCCTTCTCACGTAAAGCGTTAAAAGGAGCCATTCACTATCATTTGGAGAAATATCACCTAGACATTTCCTAAAATTCTGAAAATCCAAGACGTGGTTATAGCGAGGAAACATTAGTTGCTATCTTTGAAAATTATGTGATTTAAATCCCCTAACAAAGTTTCTTCCTGGGGTTCAAGTCCATCTGAAATGAAGCACACATGCTGGGCTTTTGGTGGATTCTTCAAATATGAAAGACTTGAAATATTACCTTGCCTGTGGAAGAAGGCTTGGTGGGGTGCCAAAGCTTAATTATGATAAACAGTATGTAAGAACACCAAATCACAAAAGGGTTTCCCAGATGTAGATCCATCTGCTGAGAGGAAGATTCACGAGGTTTTCAACCCCTCCTACTGAGGAAGGGTGGAGACTGAGTTTCAGCTTTGGATGAGGGACTTTTGTCTTGCAGATTTCAGACAAAGTTTAAATGGGCTTAGAGAGTGCTATATAGAGTGCTATTAAGTTTTAAATTCTGTTTCATCAAGCAATCAGAATCCAGGTGGGTAAAATAAATTTTTTTAAAATTGGAGAACAGAAAAACAACACATCTTTAAAGCTTACAGATTTTCTTTGGGTTAATATTGGAGGAGGTGAGCACAGAGAAAGTGGGCTGGTGCACAGAGCCTCAGGCAGTCATCTCTGGCTAAATGTGTCTTCTGTTTTTACAGCTTACTTAGGGCGAGATGTTAGTTTTTCTAAGCATAAACGGGGCATTGGTTCTCTAAGCTCAGTGTTTAGGCTACAAAGCTCATACAATCATCTTACATACCTACCATTAGAAAAAGAATGGTTCTGACCCCAAACTCAGCAAAATCTCTAGTGCATTACCATACTTGGAGAACACCTCTGTGAAACCCTTTCGATGTGTAAAGTGAATGCTAAACTGGAATGCTAAACTCCAGCCACTACCTCCAAGAAAAATAAATCCTTAATTCTCAGTCAACGACACCTGTTTTGGACCAGGCATATTTGTGTTATTTTTATCTTTTCTTTTTAAACGGATAGTTTTACTGCTTAGTGTTTGCTCCCCACCCCCTGGCCCCCTCCTCCAGGGCTGGGGATTGAACCAGCCAGACAAATGCTTGGACCTGCTAGACAAATGCTTTACTACTGAGCTACATACCCAGCCTCTGTGCTTGTTAATTTTAATCTTACCTTAAGTACCCTGGGATCAGGCCAGGAGCCAGACTTTTGAGACACCTCAGGAAAGAGATGGTTGACTTCCCAGGCGTTCATTACTGAACTCCATAAGCTTGATGTTAGAACCATGTCAGAGTTTAAGATCTGGAGGACAGTCTGGCAGATATGTTCATTAGGTTACCATGGGAAAAGTGAAGTGAGCAGGGTGCTTGGAGAGGCTGGAGGCAGTCAGTGCTAGGATAGGGTCACAATGTGGGGCAACCTGTCTCAATACACTGGTTTCTGTGGATTAAAGGCAGTACAGGCAGCTTGTGGTGGTACACTCTGCTGGTTATTCTCTTTTATACTCCCCAGCTTTCTGCTCAGTCCTGCTCTTGGCCCCTGGAGGCCAACATCTATAAGCTATCGTGCTTAGATTTTCTTACCTTTGGGCTTCAATCTGGTTTAGCCAGTGGGCAGCAATGATTCAGGAATGAAGGGCAGAAAGACAATGAGTGGGAGGAGAAGCACTTATTCTTGCTTTCTTCTTGCAGCCTTCTTTTATGTCCTCTCTCTGTGTTTACAGGCCCTACAAGGCAGCCCCTCTTTTGCAGGTTTAGCTTCTCCAGCTCTGCCGACCCCTCCTTTGCTCCTTTCCCCTTCAGATCAAGGGGGTAACCTCCCTGCTGTTGCTAGACTTTGGGTGACTCTCGAACTCTTGTAGTTGCCTCTGACCCACCCACACTCATAAATAGTTCCTTCAATTCCCACTTTCTCCTCTCCACCTTCCAGTTAAACCCTTTAGAGCATGCCATCTATTTTCTGTGGGGACTTGACTGGTGAGGAGGGAAGTAAACACTCAGGGAAGTGAAGTGTGATGCCTTCAGTCATCTCCAATGTCATTCTCATACTGTAACTCACCAAGGCTCTACTCCTTCATCACCACCTTGCCTGGAGTTTCTGGGTCTCCACGGTGACAGCTTTCTTCAGGCTAGCCTGCCTCTGGGTCTAGCAGGGGAGCAAACTTGAAATTTATTTTCTTTACATTCACCACTTTGATCTGCATTTTATATTATTGTTAAGGTAATTGACAAATATTGATAGTTAAAACCAAATATTGATAGCATCTAAGTTGTTGTTGTTTTTTTTTTTTTTTTTTTAACCTTCAGTGAATTGACCTTTGCTGTAAACCAAAGACTGAGTCATTGAACTAGATCCAGTGACTATGGGGCTCACTGGTAATGTTCATGTACGTTCCTGAAGGCCTGTGCATATTTGGCCTTCTCATTTCTAGAACATTAAGTCTAGAGCTCAGTTCTCTTCAGTGTCTTGGCAACAACTGAGTCTTGACTAATGCCAATTTAGTGACATTACTTAGGTAATGGAAACTCTTTGTGCTATGCACTGTATTAAATATTATGGATAATAAATTTAACACTAGATTCTTGCCTTCCAATTATTAAAACAACACTTCCATGTCATATTTAAAAATCTCATATATCTCTATGTAGGAAAAGTTTATAAAAGTGAAATTTCTGGGTCAAAAGACACACAAGTAGTTAGGATTTTGGAATGTTTTGCTACCTGTCATCTAGCAGGATGCCATCTGACATCTATGAGTGAGTCTGTTCCTTCATTCCTATATACATACTTGATTACTAATTTGGTAATTTGTTTGATAAAAATTACAATTCCCTGTTTTAATTTGTATTTCTGAGATTATTGATGGAGTTGAATATTTTTATATTTCTCTTTACTGTAATATTTCTTCTTTTAGGAACTGCCTGTTCATGCCCCTTTAACTGAAGATGTTGAGTAATTGTTCATTTCTTATCTATAGAATATTGATATCATGTCTGACATAATGTTGTAAAACTTTGTTTCAGCAGTTATTTCTTTATAATTTTGTTCATTTTAATGCCTAAATTAAAAAAAAATAACACTTTCAATTTAAAGTCTCTGCCTTTTATGGTTTAGTTCTTACTAGTTTTATCTATACAAAATCAAAATCTTTCATCCATTTGGAATTTTCATGGGTGTATAATAATAATGGGTGAAGAAATGACTATTTTCCAAGTATTCAAACCTTTGGGCAGGCTCTAATTGTGAGGAGCCTTGAATTTTATTTGGAGAACTGTGTTTGGAGTTTGTTCCGTGGTGATACTTGGAGGTGTGGAAGCTGGAAAGTCACATTGGGTCTACCTTTACTTGCAGTGAGGTAAACTAGTGAGGGCTCCAAAACTAGATGTCAAGAGGACTGGTAGGTGGTTGAGGAGAGTGACAACAGCTAGGGAAATCATAGTGTTTTCATGACTGCATGAGCAATTTTGTGCTGCTCTTCCAGTCTAATTACCATCTCCTTAAAAAGACATTAGCATTTCCATATGAAGACCTTATGAAATGGAGAGTGAATCTGAAATGCCTTTAGATTAATAACTAACTCCTCCCTTTCTTTATCTTCCCTTCCTCGCCCCTTTTCCTTTTCCCTTCCTTCTCCTCCCCACCTTTTCTGTTCTGCACCTCTCCCTCTCTCTCTTACTCTCTTTTTCTTTTTGGCAAGTAGACCTAGAACAGAGATTCCTAACACAGGATTACTAGCTAGGGACTTTGGGTGAATTCTTTTACAATTCTTTTATCTCTTTGAACATCAATGCCTTATCTGTAAAATGAAGATGATACTAACAGTACCTCATTCATGGACTGTATTATCCTATGACTTGTATACTTGAATACATAGTTATCATTTTTGCTCATGCAAAATATTAATGATCTTTTATTTTTTATTTATTTATTTTTTTGAGATTGGGTCTCACTATGTAGTCCAGGCTGTCCTCCAACTCCTGTGCTCAAGCGATCCTCCTGCAGTCTCTCAGGTAGCTGGGACCATGGCATGGGCCACCATGCCTGGTTAAAGAATGATATTTATCATTTAAGTTGTTTCCTGATCATATGTTAGACAGACTTCAAGATTACATTAATTTAAAACTTTCTAGTTTGGAAAACTGAACTTATTGTTTTTGCGTAGCATCCAGGAGAATATCAAGAACAATTATTTACTTGAGAAGCACTTTGGCTATTTGCTTATTACTTCAATTGGGACAGAGAGGCAATTTACTCCTGGTCTTCTATGCTTAGAGTGAAGGTGTCTTCTTGGAGCACCCACTGGGTAGGGGGATGTGATGTGAGTGCAATGAAACCTCAAGGGATGGCAAGCCTTTTCCTGTGGTATGCTTCTCATTTTGTGAACATTCAACTATATTTGAACACATTGTGTTAGGGAGAAAGGTAACAAACCTGGGATATAAGATTATTATCTCCATTTCACAGATGAGGATGCAGAAACCCAGAGAGGGGAAAAATCTTGTCCAGGAGGCCAAGATGAGTGTCCCAACATAGTTTTGTTTGCCTTTAAAGTGGAAGTTTCCCTCTCAAAGGCCTGAGGATGGCTGAGTACATCTCTCCACGGTTGGGCTGTTGTAGGGCCCACCAGCTCTAGGGGACTATATAGTAAAGAACATTCTTTTCTCTTTTTTAAAAAATATTTTTTTAGTTGTAAGTGCACACAATGCCTTTATTTATTTTTATGCGGTGCTGAGGACTGATCCCTGTGCCTCACACATGGTAGGCAAGTGAGCTCCAGCTCCAGCCCACGTTCTTCTCTCTTGAACAGCTTCCAGCACCTGGAGTCTTGTGAAAAATCTTAGAAGATTGTATTTGCCACTATCCTGATGTCACTTTTGAGTTGCCTGAATATTTGGAGAGGGAGGATTGATAGAGAGTAGAAGGATAGCAACAGAATTTATTTATTTTGGGGGTGGTGCTGGGGATTGAATCCAGGGCCTTGGGCATGCTAGGCAAGCACTCTACCAACTGAGCTATAAGGATAGAACATAAATGCTTGAGGGCCTGTTAAGTGCCAAGTATTGATCAAAGCACTTTCATTTACATTATTTCATTAAAATGGTTTTTATTTATCTTTTCACCCTTTAAAAAAAATGTGGAAGCCAGGAGTGGTGGTGCACCTCTGTAATCCCAGTGACTCAGGAGGCTGAGGCAGGAGCATTGCAGGTTCCAAGTCAGCTTCAGCAATTTAGTGAGGCTCTGAACAACTTAGCGAAATCCTGCTTCCCAAAAAATAAAAATAAAAAAATAAAATAAAGAAGGGCTTAGTGGTTAAGTGCCCTTGGGTTCAATCACTGGTAACAACAGCAACAACAACAAAAAGAAAGGTGCAATATTACATAAGAAAATGAACAAAACACAAAACAATAGTTTATCACAAAGAGAAAATTCAAATAGCCATCATCAAGGTTAAAAAGTTTAAAAAGTAGAATATTGCTAGCCCCCTAAGACTGTCCTCCATGCTGTCCATCCACTTACCATCACCTTTTCCTCTCTGAAGATGACTACAATCTGCTTTTTATGGTTATTACTATCTTGTGTTTATTTGTAACATATTATGCATCTCTAGCACTTTGCACTGGTCTGGGTTTGACCTTTGTATGATGGACTCATAGAATATATATCCTGCTATGTCTGGTCTCTTTATTCAACATTACATTTCTGAGAGATTCACCTTTGCTCTTCCCCAAAGTCATTTATTTCTTTGATGTGTGTTACTGCATTTTATAACTATACCACAATTAATTTGTGAATATTAGTTTTGATGGACATTTGGGTTGTTTCCAGTTTTTAGCTATTATTAAAGTACTATAAAATATATGTATATTGAATATTGTATATTCAACTTTAATAGATAGTGCCAATTATTGTCTTGGACCACATTAGAAATTCTGAATATGGCCAAATCTGCGATTATAATATGAAATCTGAACCTCATATCCTTGATCTGAAGATTCTCTTTACAAATCTCTCACAGTGGACAACTTGCACACATACTCCTTGAAATGTACCCTTCATTGACAGTGCAGACATTTCTTTTAAAACAGGAAGACGAACGGTCTGTCTTGAGGTCCAGCATTATTTGTGTAAACACAGAGTAAGAGTGCTAAGAAAGCAATTGGTTAAATTGGGCAAAACCAGCCAATCCAGAAGGCTTCAGTCCAGGGGGCTTTTTGGAACCAGCGCCTTCTCCACTGGCGGAGGGCGGGGAGTTAGGCGTCTGAGCTTAGGCTCTGAGACCGAGGACCTGGAGCGGGTTCCACCTGGTGGAAAAGCGGGCGGAGGGCTAAGTGGGCGCTCACAGAGCAAAGGGGATTCTGTGTGGCCAGGGACGCGGTTGAGAGGCTGGAGCCCCGGAGAGGGAGCGCGCGGGGCTTGTTGCCTGGCGACGAAGCGCGTCCCTTCCGCAAGGAGTAGGTCGATCCTACCCGGCCCTTGCGCCCTACAAGGGGCAGTTGCACATCCCGCCGGCCCCGATAGGGCGAATCTCTGACACTTGAATGAGAACACCGACGTCCTCGGAGCCAGGTGAGAGGAGACCTCGGATTGGGTCGCGGGTGTCTTTGGACTCCGTGGGAAGGAGTCGCTGTGATATCTGAGTAGAGCAGTTACCTCTTCTGTTCCGCCGCTTTAATCCACTTTGGCAGGTTCCAGGTCCCGCAAAAATCAGGGCTAATCATAGGGCCGTGGTTGGGAAGGGGTTTGGGGCTGGAACAGGGACTGAACTTCTTGGATTATGGGGCTAAAATTAAAGTCTAACTTTCATGGGAAAATGGGCACTGGTTGAAGATGAGCTGGGAGTGACAATCTGGATGGAAGAGAAAGGTAGATATCTGTGGCAGACTAAGCTGTGGGGAAAGGAGAAAAAGGCCAAGAGGAAGGCTGAGGGGTGGGCGGAAGGTCACAGTGCTGGGAATTTAATTTCCATTTCTCTGAACTTCTCTGCTGTGCCTTTACAGGGTATCTTGTTTGGGTGAACTTTAATATCACTACTAGGTGACCACTCCCATTGTGGCCGGTGTGGTGCGGGTGTGTCTAACTTCAGAATAGAGAAGTTCCTGAGTTTGTTTCCTGAGTTTGGTAGGAGATTGCATGCTTAATGCAAGGATTGTTTGTCCTTGAAGGCCACAGACATTCAATGAATCTATTGTAGACTACTATTACAGGAGTTTAAAGAAAATCAATATTTTTAAACATGCAAATATACTTATTTAGCAAATTGCTCTTTTCCTAAAGTTTTATAGAACTATGATTTATATTCAATAAACTACACAAATGTATATTTTGTACAGTGTATTGCTGTGCAATTTGTTTATTTTGACAGATATGTATGCCTTTGAAACAATTACTGCAATCAAGATAACGGAACCTTTTCCTTTCTCTGCCCCCTTTGCTATTCATTCATTCCTTCTTTTGCTCCCATCCCCAAGTCATCACCTATCTGCTGTGTGACACTATATAATAGGTTGCATTTTTAAAAGGAAGGAAATAGTATGTATTCTTTTGTGTCTGGCTTCCTTTACTCAGCTTAATGATTTGCCAGGAACTTTGCCTTGCTTACTGTAACTTACTGTAGTGTAAGTTTTGAAGTTGAATAGTATAAGTTCTCCAGATATTTCTTTTTAAGTATCACTTTGGTGATTTAAAACCATTTGCATTTCTACACATATTTTATATATGTAGAAATATATATATTATAAATATAGTTCTAAAAACAAAATGAACAAATCTGAAATTTTGGTTGAGATTGCATTGAATCTTTAGATCTATTGGGAGATATGATACCAACATCATTAAAATAGACATAGTATGTTTCCATTTATGCAGTTTTTAATTTCTATTAACAAGGTCCTGTAATTTTCACTGTAGAAATTTTGGACCTGTTTTTGTTAGATTAATTCATAAATATTTTATGTTTTGAGAGGTCATCAGTGTAAGTGGAATTAAAAACTGTTTTCTAATTGTTGCTAGTATATAAAAATACAATTGATTTTGTGCTTCAGCATTCATAAGTATTAGTAGTTGTTTTATAGATTTCTTAAGAAAATCGTATCAAGGAAATAGGGAATTTTCTTGCAGTGGCTAGTTGAATAGTTATGGTAAGAGTGAGGCATTTTTGCCTTGTTTTCAGTTTTATGGGCAAACATAGATCTGTTAGTTATAAGGGTTTTTAAAAATTCCGTTAATCATATTGGAATGGTTTCTGTATGATTCATAGTTTTAGCAGGGTTGTTTATTTTTATCATGAATAGGTGTTGAATTTTATCAGAAGCTTTTCCAGTATCTATTGAAATGACCATATATTTTGTCTCCTACACTCTGTTAATATTGTAAATACTAATGATTTTGAAATCTGTATAATTAAATCTGTAGTGTTAAATCAGTTTTTCAACTGTGACAAACACTATTAGGTCAGGATATATTATCCTCTTAAAAATTATAATTTTGAAATTGATTTTGTGGTACTGGGGATAGAACCCAGGGGCACTCAACCACTGAGCTACATCCCCAGTCCTTTTTATTTTTTATTTTGAGATAGGATCTCACTAAGTTGTTGAGACTGATTTTGAACTTGCAACTTTTGAACCTGCCCCAGCCTCCTGAGCTGCTGGCTTACAGGTGGACGTGCACCACTGTGCCCTGCTTCATCAGATTCTTGAGGAGTCAGATTTCTCTCTGGTATAATTACTTTTAGCTTGAAGAATTTTCTTAAGCATTTCTTATAGTTTGCTTGACTGGTGAACAATTCTCTTCATTTTCCTCAATCTGAAAGTCTTTATTTTGCCCTCGTTTAAAAAAAAAATTTGTGTGACACATATAAAATTCTGAGATGACAGTTTTTTTTTTTTTTAATGAGATTACAAATCTTATTTCACTTTCTTCTGTTCTAAGTGCTGTCCTGTGGTAAGTCTATGGTCATTTGAATTGTTTCCCTGTAAATAATGTATTGTTTCTTTCTGTTTGCTTTCAAATTTTATCTTTGGCTTTGTTTTTTTGTAGCTTACTTGGAGTTTTGTTTAAATTTATCCTGCTTGGAGTTGACTGAGCTTTTAGATTTATCAATGTATATCTGTGTCCATATTTGGGATGTTCTCAGAAATTATTTTTCTCAAACTTTTTTTTTTCTGTTCCATTCTCTTCCTGTCCTTTTGGTATATTGATTATCTTACAGGTTTAGGAAATTGATATTGTCTCTATAGGATTCTGAGGCCTTGTGCTATCTCTTTTTTTCCCTTAAAACTTATTTTCCTCTTCCTTCTTATATTTGGTAATTATTGTTGATTTTCCTTCCAGTTCAGTCTTTTCTCTGACATCTCATTTTGCTTTTACTAAAACATTGTATCTTTCAAGCATAAACTTCTACATTTAATTTTATTTCTACACTAAGATTTTCTTAATTATTTCTAATGTATTTTCCTTCTACTTCAATGAGCATAGTTATAATAGCTGCTTTAAAATCCTTGTTTAAGCTGGTCTTAGAGGTATATGCCCATAAACCCAGCACTTGGGAGGTTGAAGCAGAAAGACTGCAAGTTTGAGACCAACCTGGGAAACAGTGAGACCTTTCTCAAAATTAAAATAAAAAGGCATTGAGGTTCAAGCTTCAGGCCTTTGGTTCAATATCCAGTACCACACACACACACACACACACACACACACAAATTCTGTCTAATAATCTCAATATCTGTGTCATTTCTGTATAAGGCACTGGTTGATTGTCATTAAGAATGTGCCAAGTACTTTTAGTTATATTGTGGACATTGTAAATGTTTTGTTGAGTATAGTAAGGATTCTGTTATATTCCCTCTGAAGAAAGTTGGTGTTTTTCATTTAGCAGCTTATTCACCGGACTGTACTCACTGTAAGCTTGCTCTCACTCTCTGTGGTTGGTGATTCAGTTCACACCTTTGTGGTGCTGTTTTGAGTTTGTCCCACATATACATGTTTCAAAGGTCAGTTTGAGACTTGTATGAGGTTTAGACACAGAACTGGAGGATACCTTCTTTGGCATTGTCTTTTCTGGGATTTCTCTTGTGCTCCTCAGTGATGGTTGTTGTCTAACCAGAATAATGAAAGGCATTCTGTTGACGCTTTTACCACCTGCACTATGCCATTTTGCAACTACACACAGTATTAGTAGCCAAAGTTAACCTGGAAATTACCTCCGCCAGTGTTTTTATAAGTTTTGACTCCCACACAATCTTGTTGCTTTTGTTTACTCCTAGGAATTCTCAGAATTTTTTTTTTTTTAAAATATGTTGTTAAGAGTTTGTTAAGTTGTTAATTGGTGAGGAATTGGTCTGTAAGATGCAGTTATGGAAGTCCAACAAATTGCTTTTGAAACTGAGAGCAGGCAGCATTTAATAAGTCAAAAGCATAATGAAAATTTAAAAACACACTACCTTTCATTTTCCTAATTTGGCTGTTTGAGCAATTAGATGAAGGAAGGATAGAAAATGGTGAGAAGAAAAAGCAGGGAGAAATTTGTTATTCTACAACTGTTATGTGTATGTATGATGGACAGACAAGGCATGTGATCATACTCTAGGTTCTCGTAATAAAGATTTGAATAAGATTTTATAATCACTAAAATTTCTTTGGACTTCTGAAGAGTTTAGAAAAAAAGCTTCTATTAAGCTTAAAAACAGCCTTTTCTTTATTTTCTATATTCTTTTAAATAAGTACATATAAGTGGTAGTTACTATTATTGATATTATTATTATTGCTACTGATATTATTAGGGTTAAAGGCAGCAAAACAAATATGAAAAATTTAGAAAAATAGGAGAAATGACTGTTATTTCATTCTTTAGCAAAGTTATTAATGTTTGTATATTTCCTCTTAGACTTTTTCAGAAATTATGATTAGAGCACAAACAGATCTTGTTTTTACACTGATATTTAAAAAGCAAATATTGTTTACAGAATATTTTAATTTTCCTTGTAATACTAAAGATTTCACAAGATGAGACAGGCTGTCTTTGGATTTGGAAGTTTCTTTTGGAACTTTAGTGACATGCTTTGAAAATTAGCATAGATATTAAAATTCAGGAAATAGAGATATTTGACTATGGAACTAAGAGAACCCAAATTCTGTTCTTAATGAGTTACCACTCCCCTGAGGTACCCTGACTGTATATAAGAAGAGGACAAGATCAGGTAAATCATGTCACCAGCTGAGACTTGGGCCCCATTCCCAATTCTACACTTTGATGAGTTAGACCTAACACAAGCAGGGATTGTTTTCCTGTAACCAGTTGGGTAAGTGTAGCTTGAACCAGGTCATCCAGTGTCTGCTCTATGTATTTCTATTTTAGTCAGCTTCTAGGGAAGAGTTTGAATTTGCTGTTCCAATAAGAGAAGCAGCCACAACTACAAGAACCCAACAGCAACCTGCACCCAAGTCTGCTGGGGCCATTAGCCATTATTTTGGTCAGGGAACTTCTTCCTGATGCCTGACCTGGCCTTGTGAAAGAGGAAAAAAGGCTGTCTCAGACCTTCTGACTGCCTCACCACTTGGCCTTGAACCTCCCAATAGATGAGGAAGGAAAAGGGATAGAATTTCAAATTTGAAAAGAAGAGGAGAGGGAAATTATTGCTTGAGTTTCTTTCTGTTCTATTTTGAAGTGCAGGATAAACTTAATTACTTTGGATTTTCAACAACAGATTTGGATCTCCTGTAGAGTAATCTTTCCTCTTACATTATTTTCCCTGAGTACCTCCAAACCAAAACTAATCTCTGTAAAATGCTCCCAAGAAAATGAGAATATACTAGTTTCCCCTGAGATTGTATGCTTAAAAATCGTATTACTCACCTTGAATGCACACTAGAAGTTCCTTTCAAGCTTATAAGTTCTATTTCTTATTGATTGGTTTTTACATATAAAGAACAAGTTTCCTATAAGGAACTCATGGGAATGTGCTGAGATGTGTTAAACAATAGACACTTGTTAAATTTCAATAGCAAATTAAGGGCCTGGGAGAAGTTGGGAAGGGCATCCAAAACAGGAACTAAGTAATAAAAGGGGAAGTGCAATTGGGAAAGTCAAGTCAGACTCTCATCAGGTATTGAAGTACTTCTGAGCTGTGCTCTGTTTCATTTAATTTCAGCCTCTTGCAAGAAGAAATGCAGATGATGTCTGCATGAACATACTGCCACCTGTGTAAACAATAACAGCCAAAATTCTATGAGGAAGATTACATAGCATTTTTTAAATAAGGAAACTTCCTTATAGCCTTTAGGACTAATCTAATGTTCATATCCTATGGCCTGGACAACAGGCAATGCATTTTTTTCACTATTTAATATGATTCCACAGTATAACAGAATTGAATTGTTCAAGGTCCAGTCAGTGGTGGAGCTGGGTAAAGAAAGAAAGCCTACTGATTCCTAGATGAGAACTTTATCTGTAACATGGTCTTCAGTTTGAGAATTAGCAGCTCATATTTTAGAAATTTAAAGCAGTATGACTATTTGGAGGATAAATAAGACGTTTTCTTCATATTACTCAAACCACATAATAAATAAATAATTTCCACTGAAAAGCTAAACCTTTTCATGAATTGATCTGAACCCAACCACAAAATGTGGATAAGTAACAAACAAAGAAATGGATAGTAAAATAAAATATTTGCCACATGTAAGTTTTACATCTACCTGGGTTTATTCTGGCACCTGGTACAAAACAAGGTGGTTTGCTTCCCAAATAGTCAACTAATTGCCTCTGCAAAACTTATGGAACAGTTCATTGATCACCAATTGAATGCTGCCTTCATAATGTAACTCATTTTAACTCTTTTTCTCTCAGTCTATTGATTCTAGCAGCTGTATTCTGGTTCTAAGTCTTATATCTGAATAAGTTTTAATCATCTGTTGCCCCCTAATTGAGGGATAAGTATTCTCTCATTTCCTTTCTTAGATCTTTGGCTAGTTTGTCATGTTTATTATTTCAAATGAATTCAAAATTACTTTTCAAATTCCAAAATATGATTTTTAGATTTTCAAATTGGCATTAAAACAATATAGTATTTTGGGAACACCTGATATAATTAATTTATTTGGTCTTTCCACCAAGGAACATTTAGTTGAGTCTATTTAGTTGAGTCTTTTATGTACTTTGATAAAAAATTTAATTCAATTTCAGAAATTATTCATGTAGTTTTAGTACATATCTTCTTAAGTTTATACCTAGATACTTGGCTGTTTGCTCTTTTAAGAAATTATAAGTGAAATTTTAACTATATTTTTAATTGGATCATTTGGTATTAGGGAAGCTATGAATTTTTATATAATTAAAAAATTCAAATCCCTTACAGTTCTCTATTAGAGTTCAAAAAATGATGATATTCTGAAGGGTTTTTGCTTTATTTTTGTTTTTCAGAGAACTTTGGTCTTGGGTTTTCTGAAAAAAAAAATCTATCATTTTGGTCTTGGGTTTTCTGAAAAAAAAAAAAAAAAAAAAAAAAAGAATCTATCATTGGCTCCTCTCTTTATAGTTCCTGTTAGCCTGACTTTCAAGATCTCAGAATCCACTTATGATTCTAGATATCTAGCTTTGTGGAATACTTTTTTTTTTTTTTTTTAAGTAGTAAAGGCTAGGAAAGGCTCAGGCTATAGAGGCTATGAGTGTCCTTCTTGCTTTTATCCTCTCATTTACTCAATATTAATATTCCCCAAGCACCGGGTCTCATCAAGTCACTTTTCTCCTAAAATTTTTGAGTGGTTCTCAGTAGCTCACAGATAAAGTGACAAATATTTGGCATCGAAGGCTTATAATCCGGCTGTAGTCAGTCTTGAGCCTGACCACCTCCCTTCCTATACTCTGGTATAGCACAGGTAGCACACATTGAGGGAAGTGGGCCGGGTAAGGGAGGGAGGCATCTGGGACCTGCTAGGGAAAAACCTGGGAACAACTGTCAGCCACAAGAGCAGGAATTTTTGGCCCTTGTATTGTCAGAACCTCTACAACTCGCCCCCCACACCAATTCCCGAAACTGCAAATCTAGATTTTTATGTAAAAATCTTCCAATTTAAAATTATTGACTATGAATTGATTTTTTTTTTTTTTAAATCGGAACAATTTGAAGCCATATTTATGAACTGGATCTAGTCCACAGGCCAGTTGGTGAGCTCTATCTCTGAGCAGGGCTCTTTAGATTTTCTGTGCCTAGCACAGTCTTCATTCCCTGGAAGTAGGACTCCAACATTATAGTCCAAAGAAGTGTTAAAATAGATCCAGTAGGGGCTTGGGAAACTCCCACTGGAAAACATTACTGCTTTAGAGGGTTTTCATGATTCAAGTGAAAAGGTCAGTAAAATTATTGACTCATTTTAGCCACTTTTGCCTTAGAAAGCACAGCAAGGCTCTATCATGAGAGCTTTACTGAACTGGAATTTTATATATTAACAGAAATTTGTTGAATGATACATAATGTGTGTGTGTATGTGTGTGTGTGTGTTATTTTACAGGTCAAATTTGTCAAGATGTCCACCTTCAAAAAGCACTTTGGACTGAAATCCAGAGAAGAATCCTTCCTGTTTAAAGAGCTGGAGAAAGTTCGCCAGGAGACTAAAAAGGACTTTCTCCAATTCAAGCAGAAGTTGGCTTCCAACCTGACTTTAGATGAAGGCCCAGTCCACTACCCGCGCCCGGCCCGCCCTAGGGAGAGGAGGTGCGGTTCCTTCACGCGTCGTCGCAGAACCTCCGCTAAAGTCCCGGCGACAGCCGCAGGGGCCTTCCTGCAGGCGGCGCTCCAAGGCATTGCGCGCCCCCCCCGACCCCAGCGGGGCCATCGCTCCGTGGACCAGGCCGTTTCGTCCCCAGGAGTTTTACTTGCGGAGCTCCGCGTTCCTACGGCACAGGATCCAGAAGAAGCCGCCGGTTATCGCCCCGGATGTTGGCACGTCCAAACCTGTGGTCCTGCGGCCGCCGCCCACGTCACCGGTGAAGCCAAGAGCGCGCCCGAGCCCCTGGAGCCCGCGGCCCTCCGTGTACAGGCGGGTCCTCGAGCCTGCCAGCGAGCGAGAAGCGATCCAGGAGATAGTTACGCTCCCAGAAGCCCACAGGGCCAAAGACAGGAAGACCAGCAGCTCCATCTCCAGTGAGGACAGCGACTGGGAGGCGGGCTGGTGGCGGAGGAGAGTGAGGATTCGCACTCACTACGTGCGCCAGGGTTCAGACGCCGGGGCGTCGGATGCAGGCGGGTCCATTTCCAAAGCAGTGTGGGAGAGTGGCGTGTTCAGGGGCTTGCAGGAGGTCGCCCAGTCCGAGCTGCTGCCCACCAGAGTGATCCCCACAACCATCGAGGAGGTTATCGCCTCTCTGCAGTCTGAGGCCCAGCTGGCCTCGGACCAGACCATCAGAGAGCTCATACAGAGCATCCTGGGCCAGAACTACGACATTAAAATGGAAGTAGGTGACCTGAACGATGGTTATGTTTCTTCTGGGTGAAACAACTTTTAGTAGAGAGAGATATATATAGAGATCTCTCTTTATATATAGATCTTTATATGTATCCGTTCCATATGTTCTATATAAAATGTAGACGCATACTTTAAGATGTTATTTCGTTACATATACTATTTCAGCATATATGATATGTTCTAACACAAAACACTGTAGACTTTTTGATCTTCTTTGTATTTCATTTGAGTTTTCCTTCAAGGGAGTGTATCTTCTTTTTGAAGTGAAGGAATTTGGGAGGTTAGTCCAAAAGGTGATCCAAAAACTATATTAGCTGAAGACCAGAAAAATGTATCACAAGTCACCTTCACTTTCAAAAACTGATTATTTCGTAAATGAAATAACAGGTATTTTATATGAAAAGCTTGCTCTTTTTGTTTAGCCTTATCAGTAGTGAAATACAGTAAAAGTGAGTTTTTATACTAAGATCAGTGTGCTACAGTTTAGAAATTTAACTCATAAGAATTACGTATTTTCAGTGAAAACCGTTCTCTTGAAGCACTTAAAAATGTATTTCCTAGGTTTCTTCAATTACGAAGACTTAGATGTGCTTTTTGTGTGCAAAGTATTATCGGACACCCTTTATGTGCATTTTTTTTTCTTAATAAAAACTGCATCAGGTAGATAGATAGCAGTAAAAGTCCGGTTTTATTTAAGAGGCCTTCTAGCTTTAGGAAGGCTGAAGAATTGGTACTGTATTCTACAGATATAGCACGATAGAGCTGGAATTCCACCGGGTTGTCTCCCCCTAGAGACTAGATTGGAATCCTGTTCAGGAAGGTCCATTTGTCAACTATATGTCCCCCAGAGGAAGCAAAGTTAAATAGGGTCATATTTAAATTTAAGATATTTTGTTGATTATATAGATTTTGTTCTGGTGGGGGCATTCAAAGCAAATAATAATAAGGGAACTTGAGCTCCCACTAAAAGGAGGTGGGGGTAAGGAAAGAGAGAGACTGAGAGAGACTGAGAATGACAAAGGGACTGATAGTAAGAGGGAAGAAAATTCTACTGCTGATTTTGGATGCACGCAGATTCAAATCTCTTGTTGTATACAGAATACTGCCACCAGATTATGTCTTTGAAATAGTTTTAGCCCCCAAATGCACTCTTGACTGTGATTTGAGGAACATGATTATAAAGAGAAACAAAAACATGTATGAACTAGTCTCTAGTGTCATCTTTGACCTATTATTTATGACCAGAATATCACAAATGTTCTGCAGTAAGATTCCCCACCCCGCCCTCCTGCATTTACTGAACAGGAGCCGTGTGACATCTTGAGTTTTTTTTAAGTGGAGTATTTCTAGTTAGATTTTTTTTTTTTTTTTCAAATCTTTTTGGATAAGGAATTGGGAATGTCCACTGAAGAGCCTTAGCAAAGAGGAGAAAGGCCTCGGTATTCCTGTCAGATGGGCTATATATCTATGGCATAATCAAGGTACTGGACATGAAGAGGGCAGGTATTAGTAACTTGCTCAGAGGTCCTGTACAGTTGAGGAAAGTTATATTGCAGGGTAAGGGCCCATAAGAAAGAATACATTTTGAAGGAGTCAAATGGAATTAAGGTAAATGAAGGAAGAATATCAAATGAATAATGAATATTAGAAAGCAAATTTTATTCTGCTAAAATTATCCATTTCTCTTTTGTATTTTCTTTTCTCCTCCTCCTCCTCCTCCTCCCCCTCCCCCTCCCCCTCCTCCTCCTCCTCCTCCTCCTCCTCCTCCTCCTCCTTCTTCTTCTTTTTTGATGTTTTGGTTACCTGACTTAAGAAAGATTGGTGTCAGTGGAGGGTCCAAACTTTCAGCATTGTCCAATAATAAGGCCATCCTTTCTATACTCCTTGTGGTGTATAGTAAAGGAAGCAGTAATGAGATACCCCTATTCTTTCCAATCAGAATGGTGTCAACAGCAGCCTAGTAGGGAATTCCCATGCAACAGTAACTAAGAAGCCCCCCTCCTCGATAAAGGAACCTGAACCTTTATCCCTTCCTGGTAGTAATGAGGCATTACCTGCGCTATTCCCAGTGCTCTATTAGAGTAGTGTCAGAGGAACCCACATAAAACAGAAAGTTTAAATAAGATCCAGAGTTTTAATGATACCCCAAAGGTCCAGACTTATATAGAAAAATGTCTTGTCATGCCAAGAACCAAGAACACCTCCATTAAAAACAAAACAAAACAAAACACAACAAACACACACACAATCAGTTGATACCAAGGAAGAATTGAGATGTTTGGATTATCTGACAAAAATATTCAAGCAGCCCTCAAAAATGCTTTGGTAAGTAATAATGAACATACTTGAAATGAATGAAAAAAATAGAAAATCTTTGCAGAGAAGTAGAAAGTCTCAGAAGAATCAAGAACATTTTCAAGCTGAAAAATACAATAACTGAAATAAAAACTCAGTGGATGGTTCACCAACTGAATGGAGAACCTAGGGGACAATTAGTGAACTTGAAGATAGAACAATATGATCTCTCACAGGAGAAGAAAAGAAACTAGACAGACAAAATTAAAAACAAAACAAAAAACTTTAGACATTGAGGGACCTATGAAATTAAAACAAACAAACAAAATATAATCTTAATGCCAGCACATTCCTGTAGGAGAGAAAAGAGAAGGCAGAATTGAAAAGGTACTCAACCAAATAGTGGCTAAAACCTCCCAAATTTGCTAAGAGACATAAATCTGCAAATTGAAGAAGTTGAGTGAATCCCAAACCAAAGAAGTCCATGTCAAAACATTTAATAGTTACACTTCTGACAACTGAAGTTACAGGAAAAAATTTTCAAAGTAGAAAAATAATGTTACCTACAGGGAAAGCAATTTGATTGACAGTATATTTCTCATCAGAAACCCAGCAGGTCGGAAGTAATTGATAATATTTTTCAAGTGCTAAAAGAAAAGAACTGTCCACTCAACTCTATTTCCAGTGAAATTATCCCTGGAATGAAAGGGCAGCCAAGACTGTTTTAGTCAGCTTTTACCATTTCTGTGTCCAAGAGACCTAACAAGAACAATATAGAGAAGGTTAAGTTTATTTGGGGCTTATGGTTTCATAAAGTTTATGAGGTCTTAGTATAAGACAGCTAACTCCATTGCTGTGTGCCCAAGGTGAGGCAGAACATCATGGTGGAAGGATGTGGAGGAGGAAAGCAGCTTAAAACATGGCAACGGGAAGCAGAGAGAGGGAGGGAGGGAGGGAGAAAGAGAGAGAGAGAGAGAGAGAGAGAGAGAGAGAGAGAGAGAGAGAAAGAGAGATTGCTCCACTCACCAAGGACAAAATATAAACCCAAAGGCATATCCCCAATGACCCACCTCTTCTAGCTACACCCTACCTGCCTATAGTTACCACCCAATTAATCCATTCACGAGGATTAATACACTAATTAGGTTTGGGCTTTCATCACTCAATCATTTCACTTCTAAACTTTCTTGCCTTATCTCACACTTGAGTTTTTTAAGTATCTAAACCATAACAAAGATATTCTCAGATGAAAGAAAACCAAGAGATTTTTGTCTCTTGCATTTCCTACCCTGAAAGAATGACCAAAGGAAGAGCTAATCAGGAAGGTAACAATTAAAAAAAAAAAAAAAAGATTCTTGGAGCATTCGGAAAGAAGAAAATTTGCAGTAAACGAAACTATGGCTAGATACAATAGATTTTCATTCTTTTGAGTTATCTAAGTACAACATATCAAAATTTGTGGACCACAGCTAAAGTAATGCTGAGGGGGAAATTTGTAGCACTACATGTATACTTTAGGAAAGAGGAAAAGTATCAAATCAGTACCCAATAGTCTGACTTCCTACCTTATGTGATTATAGCTGAATTACTGATATCAGTAAAAGATATCTACTTTTAAGTATGCTTAAAGCCATTTGATCTTAGCAAATTTTATTGTACTTAAAAGCAAATACAACAATAAACTAAACTAAATTTGAAAAAAAATTGAGCATTATCAGTGTACCTTATTTCAAGCTTTATATAGGTACAGAAATCAAGACTGTGTGGTGTTAGTGGAGACACAGACACATAAATCTGGAGCAGAATAGACCACCCAGAGATCTACACAAACATGCCCAACTGATTTGATGGAGGTGCAAAAGCGATGAAAGACGGAAGATCTTTTTTGATAAATGGTATAGGAAAAAGTGGACGTCCACAGGCAAAAAACTAAACCTTTTCCTAAGTGTTGTGCATTATACAAAAGTTAACTTAAATGTAAAGCCATAAAACCTTCAGGAAAAAGAAGAGGAGGAAAGCTTCTGTATCTAGGGCTAGGCAAAGAGAGATTGGACTTGACACTAACAGCATGATCCATAAAGAGAATTTGACAATTTGGATTGTGTCCATATTAAGCTTTTTTCCTCTGCAAAAAACTGTTAAAGAGGATGAAAAGAGAAACTGTAAACTGTTAGGAAATATTTGCAAACCACATTGCTAGCAGAGGACCAGTATCTAGAATTATAAAGAATTTTAAAGACTCAACAGTAAATTTCCAACTAGAAAATGGGCAAAAAAACACCATTATTAGACATTTCACCAAAGAGAATATACAGATGGCATGTAAGTACAAGAAAAGATATTCAACATCATTATTAGGAAAATGTAAGTTAAATCCATAATGAGATATCATCACATACCTATCAGATTGCCTAAGATAAAAAATAGTGATGATGCCAAATACTAGCAAGGATGGAGATATACTGGTGTTGGTAGGAAAATAAAATGGTATGGCCACTCTGGAAAATAATTTGGCAGTTTCTTTAAAAAGTAAGCATGCTAGTACCATGTGACCCAGCAATTACACTCTTGGAACAGTTATCACAGAGAAAGGAAAATGTATGCTTACACAAAAATCTGAGATAGTTGCTCATACCAACTTTATTAGAGATAAACTGGAAACAATCTGCATGTCCTTCAAAAGAGAGCAATAAAAAGAAATGAAGTATTAATACCTGCATTAACTTGGATGAATCTCCAGAGAATTATTCTGAAGCAAAATCACCAATCTACAAAAGTTAGCTACTGTATGATTCCATTTATACAGTGGTCTTGAAATGCCAAATTTGCAGAAATACAGAACAGAACTGTGGCTGCCAGAAATTAAGGATGGACTTTTGGTGGAGGAAGGTGAGTGGGAGCTATGTGTGGCTTTAGAAGGGCAAGATGAAAAGGTGTGTGGTGATGGAAATGTATTTGTATCCTGACTCTGTCAGTGTTGTTATCCTTGCTATGATATATTAAAAATTTCACAATTTTGCCTTGGAAAAAGATGGGTAAAGTATACACCACATCTCTTTGTATTATTATTATTGAAATGGGGTCTCATGTTGTCCAAACTGGTCAAAACATGTGTTGCTCATGGGCTGAAACAATCCTCCTGCCTCAGTTTCCCAAGTAGATGGCACTACAGATGCACAGCATCACACCAGCTCAAGAGATCTCTCTGTATTGGTCCTTAAAATTGAATAAGAATTTACAGTTGCTTCAAAATAAAAACTTTAATTAAAGAATTTAGCAGATTAAACATTTTTTTTTTTTTTTAGTGCTGGGAATTGAACCCAAGGTCTTGCACATGTGAGCAAAGCACTCTATTATTGAGCTACACCCCCAGCCCAAACATTATAGCAGATTCTTTAATACTTCATTTTATTAGTTTATGAGGAAATAATAATACAGATTGAGCATCCATAATCTGAAATCTGAAATCCTCTGAAACACATTTCAGATTTTGGATTTGGATTTTTAGATTAAGTGATAGTCCATGTAAATATCCTGAAAAAACAAACAAACAACAGCAAAAACCCCCCTGAGATTCCAAAACTGAAACGCTCTGGTCTCAAACATTTTGCTAAAGGATACTCTTCTAGTATATTCTCTTCTATGCCTTCATTAACTTCCCCAAATAACAAATACTTGTTTACCCTCTACACTTATCTCAGTTCTTAGTACAAGTATGTATACATACAGGCACATACACAGGGTATATTTTTAATTAAAATAAATGACTATACATATTATTTTGTAACTTATTTTTTGACACGTCAATGAATATCAATATGTTTTAAAGAACTATATACCATTCCATAGTACTTAAATGTTTTCTTAGTGCTTTGTTTTTCAAATTTCAGCTTTCCTTATCATAGGAACAAACATTTGATTATTGGAGGTATAAATCAGAGAACCAACTAGAATCTGGACAGAAAAAAGCAATGTATGTTGTTTGAATGACAGCAGCATAATTGGGAGGGACTAGTTTGGCAAATCTTTTCAATTCAAAATGACAAGCACATTTATTACACTTTGTGCTGTACTTTATTGTCCTCATAGATATAACAGCTTATGCTAGTACAAATGATGTGATGATTAAGAAGTTATCTGATTATTGCCAAATCAATTTAGTTTATTTTTTCTGTGACGTTTTAAAATCTCACACATGACATTTTGATGCTTTCAGTAAATACAAAGTGCTTATGTATTTTCATTTTTTTTAATGCAGGAGACATTCCTATTCCATTTGTTATAGAAATAATTTTGAACCAAGTTAGAAGGTATTCTCTCAAAATAGATATTCTTTGTTGGATACGAGTGCAATTTGTTTTCCATAAGAATATTTTTTAAAGATTGAAATATACAGTTACTTGACAAATGAAATACTATTTTATTGTAGAAATCAGATATATGTTTTCTGTTTTTCATAGTACAGATGCTACCAGCAGTGATTTTTTTTCTTTCGCTTATTCCTGTAATTAAGTCCTAGACTCTAAAGAACAGAGTTCAGATGCATTTGAATTTTAAAAGTGTTGAATTTTCTCATGTGTCAGGGTTTGTCTGCACATGTGAGGTAAAGTGAAGAATTTAAAAATGTTAAAAATTGAATTGCTTTTGCTGGCTATTTTAGTTACAATTATTTGAATATTTAGGATAAAAGCATGTCTTCTCTACTGCATGAATTATTATTTAATACATAACTCATTTTCACCTTTATTTGATAAAGTAGACCTTTTAAATGCTTTTCAATGTTAAGGACTGATCCAAGGCTTTAGAATCTCCTAGAGCGGGGTTTCAGGTAGACAGTAGCTGATAACTGGATAGTTAAAAATCCATCACTAATGGCCACTTTAACATTGTTGGGTGTTACAAGTCTGCTTTAAGGGTAATTTTTGTGATGCCTTCAAGTCATCATTTTCCTTTTTTGTGTGTAAAACTAGAGGAAAGAGCATATGTAATTTCAAACAGTTGTCTAACATATGAAGTTAATATCACAGCTTAGAATAAGAAGGCTACCTTGACAACAATTTGAATCAACTGAATATCCCAGTTAGATTGCACACTCACTTACTGTACATGAAAGCTGTTTATTTTTTTCTTACTGAGGAGTACAGTATTTGGTTGTGATTGAAGTCAGCCATTCTGTAGCTGCAAACAGTCTAAGCTAGGCAGCTGTATTCTTTACAGTGTTTGTTTTAAAGCAGGATAGGTAAACATGTGGGTTTCAAGGATGGGTAGATAAACAGTTTTGATATTAAAATCAAAATCTTGAGAACTAGCCAACCACAGTCATGTTTAAGTATCTCTTATCCCAAATGAAAATATTAGAATAGATGTACAGCACATTTTCTAATTGTGTGAGATGTTTGTTTCATATTAGGGAGGATATTCTTTTATATCCATTACAGAGTGTCCTGAATTGTCATCTCATGATAGTAGAGAGAGATGGCTTAACAAAATTAGCCACACTTACTTTCTTTATGAGTTTTTATGATCATGATAGTAAAAAGATTAAGTTCTTAGTTTTTTGAATTGAAGCTAAAAATAGTTCTTTTTAAAATTCTGGACATACTAGGATTTATTTTATGTAGGATATAGTGGTGACCTAGCATTTATTTAGTAAAATTTCTTTGACATCTTTAACTTGTGTTCTTATATGGAAAAGACGGTTCAGAGTTCTTGTTAATTTTTCCTGTAGTATTTCCTTACCCTAATTTTTTACTAAAATAATGTATTGAACTGAAGGTCACCTGATTTTATGTGTGTGTGTATGTGTGTGTGTGTGTGTGTGTGTTTGTGTATATGTATGAATTTACATAGATATTTATTTTATATTTATATATAAGTTATACATATATATATATAAACTTTGTATTATACATAACAAAACCAAATCTAATGAGGGAAAGTGACTTTGCAAGGCCATAGAGCTAATTAACATAGTTGGGACTAGAACTATTTAGTTCTTCTGACAACTAGTTCAGCAGTGTTCTTATTTGTATTATATACTGCTAATGGTACTTTCCTTACTCTACTTTCCCCATCTTTACTTCCCTTTTTTCCCTTGTTACCTTAAGATGTAGAACCCAGAACTATTTTTCATTGTGATCTCTCTGCTCCTAAATCTCTGCATTAGTGGGAGGACCACTGCATTCTTTTGTGCTGGTGTGGCCCCTTCATCTCTTGCTGGCAGCTTCTAAACTGAGCACACCTGGACCTTTAGGAAAGTCAGCAAGAAATAAGGATTTGCTCTTAGAGCTCTGTGATGTTGGTAAAGATGGTGGACAGGGCATGGTATTTGGACTGGTCCCCCAAGCTACTACATTTTGTCATCAAAGTAAAAGGATACAGGTGGAACAAATGACAGTGAGGACATTAGAAGTTGGTTGGGTGACCACTAATCAGTTACATTCAGCCCAAAACCACTGATTCTGATACCTTAGGTTGATGCTGATATGAATAGAAATAAAATTTTCATCTTCCATCTCTCTTGTCAAATGAAAGCACAGTAACAGACTGGCCCACTTTCACTCAATCTTACTAGCTTTATTTTTTATTTATTTATGTTTTAAGATTCCATAGCACTTTTTTTAAAAATTTAAGTTGCAGATGGACACAATACCTTTATTTTATTTATTTATGTAGTGGTGCTGAGGATCGAGCCCAGTGCCTCATATATGTGAGGCAAGTGCTCTACCACTGAGCCACAACCCCAGGCGCAACTATCTTTATTTTTATGGAAATATTTGAACTACTCTCAAAGTGAATACCCAGAGGTACTTTTTTTCCTTGACCCAATGGGTAGAGGATGTGAGTCACCATCTTTTTTGGGAAGAAGAGACTTTAACATACTTGAAATTTTATCACTTGTGGTGAGTTAGGGCCTTGTTGAGAATTCTCAACTTGAAGGAATGAGACAAGTCATTGGCCTAATCAGGAATTCCCAAAAGCCAGGAGGAAGAGTCAGTGGTTTAGACATTATTAAAGGAGTGCTACAGGATTGCATGACTATATGATGAACTGTAAATTGGCATACTGGTCATCAGATTTATTCTGTCTTGGTAATAAGTAACATTCTCTGTACTTTCCACCACTTCACCCATTTAAAAGAAGTAGCCTATCTTTTCTTTAGACCTCACAGATAATATAATCAAAAAAATTCCTGTCCTTTGCTTGGCTTACTACAAATTTATTAGGCACACAGGAGCAGATTATAATAAATCCAAACCTCATCATTTCAGAAAGATTTTCCCTCAAGAACATCTTGAGTCTCAAGCTCTTCATCTCTTAATCATTAGAAATAGGGTTATGAAGAAATGAAAGATTGAGATAGCTAAGACACTTTTCATTGTTCTGCTTTCATTATGCTGTTGAGACCTGCCTCATTGTATAGTCTTTGAGAATCAGTTATTACTCTGGAAAGTGACTATTAAACAGTTTACTGAATAATGGCTTTTTATGCATGACTGTTCTGTTGCTCTTTAGGGTTAAATGAAAAGGCTTATTTAATATCCATTTACAATGGGATCTTTGAAAACACTAAATGGAATGTATAATTCATATAGACTGTCACTAGTACAAAGCCAAATCAGTTTAACAAAATATCAAGTTACAAGGAAATAAGGAGTAAGTGACAACCCTTACAGAACTAGTTCTGGTTAGCTAATGGGTCCAGGCAATCAGAAATCCAAAGTAATAGTGGCTCAGGCAAGAAGAAGTTTATTTCTCTCTGGTGGAAAAATGTAGAATGTAGTTAATGTAGAATGGTTATGGTGTGGGGTCAGGGATCCAGAACCTCCCATCTGAGCCACTGACTGTGGTCCTCATTCCCAAGGTCACCTAAAGGCCCATATGGCTGTACCAGCTGTGATAGGTAAATTCTAGCCTGTAGAAAGACATTTAATAGGAATACACATGCTTAAAGTTGCTTTTCATTTAGACTTATATTTAATTAGCCCCAAATTACCCACATCACCACATATTGCTACAGAGAGAATTAAAAAAGAAGTCACTCTTCTGGAAATCCATGTGCCAAAGTTCATTGTTCTATTACTATGAAAGTGGGTAGAAGAGATATTGAGGCAGTGTTTGGAATGTTCTTTAATGGGTGAGACCCTCATGACTCAGAGTTATTCACTTTTCTGTAAAAAATTATTGAGAACCTGTGACATTTATTTAGCACTGTACTAGGCCCTAGGAATTGAAAGATTTTGTATGTGACATAGATTTTAAAGAGCGAGGTTACATATCAAGGGAATTAGTAGACAATGGAAAACAATAGAGTAAGACCTGGTTTACAGTTAGATGACCTAAGGTAGGATCCTTGATTTATAATTTATTTATTCCTTAAATTATTGGTGTCTCGTTTTCTTATTGGTGCAACAGAGCTGGTAAGATTTATCATACAATACTGTGAGGGTAAAATGTTCTTAAATAAGATAATACAGGTTAAGTGTGCTGAATTGTTTTTAAAGAGTCTTAGTGTACATTGCTGCACTGTGTCCTAAAAAAGTGAATGAACTACATTCCTTGGTAGTAAGCCCAGTCTGTTTCTCTATATCCTCACCAACTTTGTGTGTTATTATGCTTTTGAATCTTTATTAATTTGAAAGGTCAATTGTTTTGTTTATGTAAAAGCTTGGCTTTAGTGTCTTCATAGGGAATGTGGAAGCATGACCCCAACTCTCAATCCAGACTCTCACCAGAACACTCTTTGGTCTTTAAGGTATTTTTCCATCCATTAAAAATTATTGGGTGCTTATCATTATTGGTGTTTATCAGGCACTGGGAAAGAGAAGTGAACAAATGAAATTCCTGTTCTCTTGGATTTAAAAACTAGTGGGAGGAGACAGTATACAAATCTTTAATGTCTTAGATGGCAATAGATGACATAAGGAAGAATACTTCAGAATAGGGTAGAGAATAATGGAGGTGGAGATACATTTAAATAAGATAGAAGGTCAAGAAAGGGTAAAAGAGTACATGAGGGCTGGGGTGTAACTCAGTGTGGGAGGCCCTGAGTTCACAGTACTGGTGGAAAAAATGATATCTGAGCAGAAGTCTGAAGAAAGCAAGGGAAAAAACCCATGAAATTTATGTTTTGGGGTAGGGGAAGTTGTTAATTCAGGCAGAGGGAAGAGGCAGTAGTACAACGATCCAAGACAGAATCATTCCTGTGGTGTTGGAGACACAAGGTGAAAGAAGTATAAAGTGTAATAGGAGATAATGTCACAGAGGTAGCCAAGAGCTAGATCTGCAAGGGCAGTGGTCAATACTATTAGACTTAGCATTCCTTCCTTTCTGAATATATTTTTCCTCTTTTAATGTCCTGAAAACATTTTTAGTTATTTTTTACCTATTCGTGTAGTTTCAAAAGTAAATATAATGCTGTATTTGTAACATACAGGGAAGATGAGAGTACTTCATAATTAAATTATAATTATAAATGACCACATTAGAAGACATAATGGAATCATTGGCTGCTTTCATCTACTGATAATGAGCATGTTTTGAGTATGAATATAATGTCATAATGTACAAGAAAACCAAGAAAAAAGGAAGAACAATGCATTTGGCACGAGAATATGTGTTATGAAAATTAATAGCAGACTCCACTTACATGTATTCAATAAAAGAAAATTGGAAATAACTTTAGGTGAAATATGGATGTATACCATTTTTCAATTAAAGACTTGAAATGAACTAGACCTCCTTATAAATGTAATGTTAAAATAAATTCCTATTGTGACATGGGAAAAGATAAGAAGTTATCAAAAAACAACAACAACAACAAAAAAAAACCAAAACATATTTCCCAATTTTAAATTTCAAAATGCCAGGGCATATTCAGTCCTGGTACTTAAAAATGAACCCAGATACCATGTCTTTCAGTAGATGATGAGACTACAAGAGTAATACAAGAAGACATGGAAAAAGAGACTCCATAAAAAGTTTTAAAGTGAGAAAATAAGTCATTTAAAATTAAATTCATTTATTAATAAAACACTAATTATTCCTATGTTTCTCATGTTAGCTCATTTTATTGTTTGAGCTGCCTTATATACTTCCAAGTAAAGATGATAATATATTATAGTATAACATAATATAATATATTCAATTCTGGGATTTGCTTGGAAGATTGGGGCCAGAGAAATTGGGGATCATGAATGATCAGATGGTATTCTAATTCATGAAACTGGAAGAGGTGACCAGGGGGATGAGTGTAGTTATAAAGGAGAAGAGATCTAAGGACCAAGAGTTCAGAGGCAGAGAGAAGAAGTGGAATTAGCCAAAAAAAACAAACAAACAAACAAAAAATACTGAGGAGTGCCTAGTGCAGGAGGAAAGAGCCAGGAAAAGGTGTATAGGGTCTTGAAAACCAAGTGAAGAGAGTATTTCAGGAAGGATGTGATAACTGTGTCAAATGTTGCTAAGTTGAATAATGAAAACCACCAGGTTTGACATACCATTACAATATTTAACTATACAACATCTACCCATGTTATCGATTTTATTGCTCTTGTGAATGACATATCTTTTCTATTTACATTTTCAAATTGTTTATTACCATATTGGTTTTTAATATATTGATCATGTATCCAATAACTTCTTTGAACTCTTATTCCTCTAAAATTTGCCTCTGGAAATTTTTTTTTATATTAGCAATGCTTTATTCATAATAGTAGTGCTATATTCATAATAACCAATTCTAGAACTAACCCATGTGTTCTTCAACATGTAATTAGCCCATACCATGGAAGACTACTTAACAAAAAAGAGTGACCTAAGAAAAAGGGAATTTCAAAGGGATATATGTTGTATGATTTCAATATATAATAATTTTGGAATGACAGATTTACAGAAATAAAGAACAAACTAGTGGTCGTGAGGGGTTGGGATGGGAACAGGACACAGGGAGGAGGAAGTGGTAATAATAGGACAATATAAGGAATCTTTGTGACAAAGAAACTTCTGTATTTTGATGTGGTAGTGAATATATGAACCTAAAACTTAGAATAAAATTATATTAGACTAAACACACACAAATACTCAGAGACACAATAGAATTTCTTGTTTAATAAAATTGGTGTTTAATAAAAGTGGTGGGAGTGGGTGTTCTTGGGTTGTTCTTCACTTTAAGTCAAAGATTTCTATTGTTTTTACCAATAAGTATTTTTTTGTTTGTTTGTTTTGGTATCGGGGATTGAACCCAGGGGCACTTAACCACTGAACCACATTCCCAACCCTTTTTATATTTTATTTAGAGACAGGTTCTCACTAAGTTGCTTAGGCTCTTGCTAAGTTGTTGAGGCTGGCTTTGAACTTGTGATCCTCCTGCCTCAGCCTCCCCATCCTGGTAGGATTATAGGAATGTGCTACTGAACCCTGGCATTATGATTTTTCCTATAGTTTTTTGATAGATACTCCTTTATATGTTCACTACATTTCTCAGATAAGAATTTTTATCATGAATAAGTACTGAATTTTGTTGAATACTTTTCTCTTTAATCTGTTATTATGATGTATTTGGCAATCTGAACTATTCCTGATTTTTGGAAAAAATGTGTTTGGTTATGTTACAGGATGTTCCTATATACTGGTGATTTCTGTTAGGGTTTTTGCATTTGTGTTCATAAGTTAGATTGGTGTATACTTTTTTCCTTATGCTGCCTTTGTCTGTATTTGATATTAAGATTGTTTTATCCTCATAAATTGAGGCTTACTTTCTTGTCCTATTCTCCAAACTCAGTTTTTAGAAGAGCAAAGTTATTTTTTCCTAGAAAGGTTGGTAATTATCATCTATAATGTCAACTGGGCTAGAGTCTTAGGTAAAGAGAGTTTTTAAAAAATTATCTCAGTTTCTTTAATGTTTATTAATTTATTCAGACTTTTGATTCTTTCCCTCCCACTTCACTTTTTTGATTCATATTTCTAGAGAATTCTTTTTCTATGGCTTGACCTCCCAATATAATTGTGGAGGCCATCTTAGCATATAATGGGTATGAATCTCAATCCAAAAACATGTATGTGCAAGAACTATGTTCATTTTTCTAGAACTCAAGTGAGTCTTCATTTGTAGCTCTCATTCCATCAGGGCCACAGAAACTTGGTCTCAGGCAAGTTGGGGGTCCTTCTCCTCTTTCCTGGTATATATACATAATTCTCTAGGTCGTGGGTCATGCTGAGCACCTCTGTTGAGACATCCATACTTCCATCTGGTGGCCCACTTAGATCTTCCCAATGGTGTCAGTCCACACGTTTCTTCTGAATTGCCCCTTTTCCTTTCTCTAAGGCTCTTCCATTTTCCCCAGATCTTCTATCCAGATTTGGCATTCTTGTATGCACAGAAGACATTTTTCTGTTCTTAAGCCATGCTGGGGCCTGATGATCTCTATGAAATTATGTGATGCTCCATCTGCCTTGAGATTTTTCATGACCATTTCTTTGCTGGGATTTTGCTGCTTCTTAGATTCTCTTTGGGAAGTGGTTCCAGGTTATTTCTATTCTCCATTCCCAACAAACTTTGGGACTAGCCCTTTGGACTAGCCCTGGGGATCTTGGTGTAGGCCCTTATAACAGAGACCTAATAGCATTTTTGTTATCATCGCCTGCCTGCCAACTTCCTCTGGCCCAAGAATTCAACTTTTTTCTAACCACAGAGGGAGAAAACATTACTTAAACAGATTTATCTTGTTTTTTTCCCCAAATAAGTTGCCATTGTCTTCTGTTCTTTCTGTCTGTCGGGTTCCAATATTCTTGAAACCTGAAAATCGGAAAGAAATTCTACTTTCCATTACTTTGTGCTTTGGGTAGCTCCTTTTACCTGAGACCATGGGCCCACAGCGGCCAAATCTGAGTAAAGGGAGAATATTGGTGTGTGGGTTGGAGGAGAACATCAATGGATCCTTCACAACTATCTCTTTAGCCTCTTCATTAGAGAGACGATGAAACAGAGTCCCAGAAAAGTAACTGATTTGCTAAGCCCACATGTAGTTAGTGTTGGAGCAGAGAGCCCAAACTCCAGAGACTCCAGTTGCTGCTTTTATATTCTTTGGTGTTATACATTATCAACCTATTACATAATTTAGATTAAACAATTCAATAGAGTATATATTTCACCCAGATTTTTAAATACATTGTAAGTGCCATTATGAAAGCTCCTTAGCAGATGCATCATTTTAGATGTTGTGTTCTCCATAATTTAGGTTGCCCTCCTTTAAGGACACATATGCCTTCTTTCATGCTCACTATTCTGTAGGAACATTTTAAAAAAATCTGTCATATGCTTTCCCCCTTGTAAAAGTGAGTGTGACCCGTTCCTCCTGTACTCCCATTACCTAGTGTGAGTACACCTCAGTAGAAGTGCCAAGACAATTCTTTTCTTGAAGATAAAGTGCACCATTTGAATGCCAGTTCTTTATGCTATTCTGTATTACAGTGATTCCCCAAGGTCTCACTGGGTGAGTGAACTATGCACCCCACACCCTGTATTCAGCTCTGTTTTGAATTCCTTTGTTTTCTTTTTAAAATTTTTGTTTCCTCCTTCCCATTAGGCTGCAGCTGTCTCCGTTCTGTAGTCAGTATTTCAGTATGCTGTAAGGAGCCCCTCTCCCACAGCTCTCTTCCTAATATCTTATTTCTATTCTGCCACAGGCTTAGAAACTAGATAAATAAGCCTGGTAATATTATTTGTAAAGTGAGAGTAAATAGCCTCCGAGGGAGGGCCTCACAGGCTTTCCTATGGGAAAGTGTGAGTTTCCTCCACACAGGCCTTTGCTGACATCTCTTCTGTGGCTCTCAGGCCCTTTTTGGTTATATCCTGTTTCTCAGCTCTTCTAGGTCCTTATGGTTGTTGGATGACTGCACAGCAAATAGGTGAGGAATAACTGCTTTTTTCTTTCTTTTCTGCTTCTATTGGTTCAGGGACACCTGATTATAAATATTATAAAATATTTTTGCATTTGAATAAGCCATATTCTTCCATAGAGTTATTAACCTGATCCTTTGCAAATCAGAATAAAAAATAACAAACATAGAACCACAGAATACCTTTGGACAGTTTGATTATTTAAGATGCAAACTATATTGCTGACCTCGGGGTCTTTTTGAACCACAGCTGTCAGTTTAAACAAAACTCTGAACCTAATTAAACTTTTGTTGGATGGGACACTAGCTTGAGAACTAGTTGGACAGCTTTTAAGACTTAATGACGCAGTTGTTCTCCAGAACACAAATAAAAGTATTGATACCTGGTATATATATTCTCTAAGGCCAAATGTAAGGTCTTAGTTTATGTTTTTTTTTTTTTTTTTTTTTTTTTAGGGGGGAATGGAGATTAATTTCCTGTCCATAGATGAATTGCATTTTATGAATTTTCTTCACCTAGTTGTTAACATTGTAAAACTGAGATGAAGCTATTCTTCCCAGGCCCTCATCTCCCTGCTTCTCTCTTTTTTTCTTTCATATCCTTTCTTTCTCTTTCTCTCACTCTACTGTCAATACAGTTGATAAATTGTTCTTAGATTCCTGTCACTATTCATTTGAATATTTAAGCAAACATAGCCTTTTCAATTTTTACTTTGCTCTTAGAAGTAATGGAATATTTATCTACCTACCTACCTATCTTTTTCTTTTCCCCCTCACAATCATTTTTGGATCATTTATGACATAAATAGTTATCAAGTGTCCTCAAGGGGCCAGATATTAGGGATGTATTAGGGATGTATAATCTTCCATATGTATATCTCAGTATTTAAAAGTAGAGGGAACATTTCTGCTTGTGAGTTGTTTGGCATGACTCAAGTACTGTATGCAAGACTGGGGTCAAGTCAGGTGAGGTACAGAGCCTGCTGGGAGGGGGAGCTGGAATGGCAGACAATGGTCAGTGTGTGGCTGTGGAAAGGAGTTGAGGTTTGATTCTGATGGCAGTGGGGTGCTACTGAAGGATTTTAAGCAGGGGAGTGATGTGGTGCAATTAATGTTTTAGAAAGATCATTCTAGAGGCATTGCTACCACTGATTGGTGGGAAGCAAGAATTAGGATCTGAAGCTTTAATCCATAAAGAAGTGAAGAATGTCTAAGTTAAGGCAGGGGCAGATGACAGTGAGCCATTAAGCTGAACTGTACAAAATTGTTTTTGTAGGTAAAGAATCATCAAATCAGCCATTTCATATGGATCAACTTAATACACTGTAACAGGTAAAGGAGTGACAGGATCAAATCATGGAATCATTTGCAGTAAGATCGACTGTGAAAGAAAGAAAAGCTGAACTGTAACTGAAAGAGGTTATATGAGGGTGTTCTTTAAAATAGGATGTTTATATGCTGATGGGAAAGACCTACTGGAGAGAGGTGCAGCGGGGAGGGATTGAAGACACAGATGTAGACTGTGTTTTTGGTTGTTACTTTTTTACTATATATTTATTTTTGTGGAAGTAATATACAGACAAAGCTTAAAAAGTCAGAATAGAATTAAACTTATAACAACACCTCCTTGTCAAACCTTTCCATTCCTTCCCACTCATTAGAGACACCTGTTTTCCAACTTTTCAGAAATATATATTTATATTTTAAATCATATTGTAATGCCACTAGTTTCTGATTTTCCCTAATATTTTACAGGGAATTTTAAAATTTTCTGTTATAAAATATGATGATTAATTGCCTCATGGTACATGGGCTTTTCTTTCCTATCTTCCCAGTATAGTGAATTATAATTTTTGGTATTTGAAATATTATATTTTGTCAGACATCACAGGTAATATGTCTTTTCTCATGTAACTGGCTTTTTCTGGAGTTAGTGGTTACACAGTATTCCTCCCCCCATTACTTAGTTTTTTATGTGCACATCACTATTTTACCACCGAACTCTTTAAACAAGTAAAAATGTTGTCTACATACATTCAGACACATCAGGTAATCTCTCCTATTCTTTTTCTCAGATATTGCTCTTGGAGGCTTTGATCTCCTGGTTCAAGCAGGATTAATTGATCTCTAGCCTGCTACTTAGCTATGGCTCTGGCATCTGATTTCACTGATTGGGTCCCACATCTTCTTTTCTTGATTTACTCCCAAGAAAGGGGACATGGGAAGATGGGAAGTATGTGTGATATATATAAAATCTATCTATATCTATATCTATATATCTATATCTATATCATCTGAAGATTATATATATTATAAAACATTTATATCTCATCTGAAGACCATATATATTATGTAATATACATAGTATTGTATATAGCTATGTCATCAGATTATATATATTAAATAAAATATAATATTATATATGTATCATCTGAAGATTTTATATATATTATATAATATATACCATATATAAGTATGTGTGTGTATAGTGAATTATAATTTTTGGTATTTGAAATATTATATGATGATACATATATATCTTCTGAAGTTTTTATTATTCCATGCAACCTAAAATAATAGTTTGTGATAGAATTCTAGCTTGGAAATAATTTTATTTTACTCAGGAGTTTAGAAGTATACTTCTATCTTCTTCTAACTTGTGTTTGCTGGTGAGAAATTGAATGATGTCTTACTTCTGTTCTGCTTTGGTAACTTTCCCCCTTCTCTCTTAGAAACTTTTTTGGTCCCAGGCTTTCTGAGGTCTTACAGTGACATGACTCTATGAGGTTTCCCTTTCGTTCATTCCTGTTGGGTCCTCAGGGGGGCCTTCATGCCCACAATTCTTCCTTCAGTTCTGGGAGATTTCCTCTTACTATTTATTTTCAAATATCTTCTTTTTTCCTTAAATTTATCTTCCTGGAACTCCTATTATTGGGACATTTGGCCTCTGGAATAATTATATATTTTCTGTTTTTTTTTTCTCATTATCTTTTTTGTTTTTTTCTGGGAGAATTTTCTCAATGTTAGCTTTTTGTGCAGAAGTCTTAGTGCCTGCTATCACATTTTGTTTTAACACTACTGTCTCCTGCTTGGAGATGTACTGCTTGGCTCCATGGAGTCTTGAGGGTGTCTGTTTTCAGTCCTACCTGCACCTTCACTTCCACTCCTAAATCTTTCTGAGGTTCTGTTGTATGACTTACTTTGCTTCTGGCTCTTCATTCTTATAAAATGTGGACACATTTCTTAGAGAGTTGTTGATAACATAATAAGAAAACATTTACAAGCTTTCAGTCTTGTCGACTTATCCATGTTTGTTGTTATTTCTAATGGGGGCCATTATTTCTTTATTTATATACTGGCAACTTACAACATGCACTATAATTGTAAGCCACAAGAATAAATAATTGTTTTATAGAATAAATTTTGAGGTTCTTACTGTCTATCAGGTCATGGCCAAAGTAAACTTTCTTTTGTATGTTTGTTCCCAATTAGAAGAATGTTTATTTAAAGCAAAGGTATTTCTTATATAAGCTTGTCTAAGATAATTGTTTCTATAGATGCTTTTTAAAAACAGATTTATAGAAAATATTAAACATAGGTCTTTTTGAACTTTCTGCTTTTTGAAAAAAAGCATCTATAGAAAATATTAAACATGGATCTAAGAAAATAGAAGTTGGCACTGACAGAATTGTCATGCAGAGGATAAAGCAGCATTGGAATAAATAATTTTTCTTTTTTTGTTTTGTCTCATGAGTTTAAGAGAAAATATGTAGTTGACATTCATATGAAAGTTATATTAGTTTAAATAGTAGTGCTCCCCAAAATATAGGTGATCAGGGACTGGAGTCATTGAAAAATGTTGTTTCCTAACCCACAGGGTATAATGTTAGATTTTATAGTTGACTATAATCTACTAATGTTAATGGAGAGAATACTTTTCCATTTTTAAAATTTGTTCCTTAAATAATTCCTAAATTCATATGAAATGTATGATTTTGTTACCTTGTGAATGGATTTGGGAATGCTGAGAGTGAGTGGTTTTGGCTGATCTTGGGATGTGCTTTACAAATAGCCCCTATCCCCCACCAGCTATTAAACCACTTCTTGTTCAGTATGGCAGGCCTAGGGGTTTTGACATAGACTGGAAAAGCAAGAATCATATCCAAATACCACCCCTGAATTTCAATGTTGTAAAGATAAATATTTATGATAAAGCATAAATTGCTAAATATATTTATCTAAATAGAGCAGGTGAATGATGCAGAAAAGTAAAGACAAAAACATAGGTAAAATTCTAAGTACAAAATGGATACTTTCACAACTGTTTCCAACAGTTTTAAAATAATAACTGGTGTTTTCATTTCTATTTTGCTACTTTGCTGCCATGCTAGGAATGAGTCACAATATCTTGAATTTAGAGCATATGAGTATCCAAGCAGGCTTGATTTTTCCTTCCAGAACTACCTTTTGTCAATATGAAGTAACCTTTCTTTCTCTTAAACTTTCTGCTATATCTGTAATGAAGACGTGGTATCCCTGCTTTTGGTTTTTTCTTTTCTAATGGCTCCTCCCTCCCAATTTAGTCAGCATGACTCAGTAGTGTGGAGGGTCCCCAAATACTCTGAACATAAACCAACAGAGGGTAATGAAATGAGACTGTGAATTCCCAAGAAATACAAATGGCATTCAGAAACATTCATCTGACACTACCACCACCCAATATTTCATTCACGGGCATTGGTAAGGGACTTTGCTACAAAATCACTCCTCTTTGTAGTCTACAATTTGAGGCTTCCCCTTTTCAGACTCTTTTTTTTTTTTTGAAGATTTTAAAATTTTTTCTAATTAATAATACATGACAGTAGAATGCATTTCGACAGACACATCATACATAAATGGAGTATAACTTCTCATTCTTCTGGTTTTACATGATGTAGAATCACACAGGTCATGTAGTCATATATACACATGAGATAATAATGTCTGATTCATTCTACCCTCATTCCTACCCCCACAACTTTTCAGACTCTTAACCACCTTTCCTAGCTTCACTTTGTTTTTTAAATCTATAGAGTTGGAGTAATAATAATTGCCATGTGGGTTTGTTGTGACAACTAAATTAATTTTTTAAAGTGTTCCCCAATGCCTGCAACACTGTAAGTGCTTAATAATTATTGACTGTCATATCCCACAGTCCATTCTTTTGCTTCTCTCTTATCGTGTGTTCAGTCTTTGTGAGTGGGTTGGATATATTTTGGAAACAACCAAAATGTCATTTAGAGCAATGCCTTATGAATAAAATGATAAAATAGGTACACGTTGATTGGAGTGTAACCAACTTGGGTCAGAAATCTAGGGTAGTAATTAAGAAGAAAGAAAATTTTTCTTTTGTGAATGGCAAACTGTCTCTGAAGGCAATTCCAAAAGATATTCCAAAACCTACTGAAATAAGTGTGGGGCTTCTAAAATCAATCCTCTAAAGTAGCTGGCAACTTAGGGATGCAAAGATGTTACTGTGCACTAAGCTCCCATGAACTGTCTCTGAGCAGTCACTATTTGCTAGGCCCCTGTGGACCAGTCCCTGTCCTTATGTCTGGTGGGAGAGAGAGGCTTTGGTATCTGAACAATTTGGTAAGCTGCATGGTGCCATCATAGCCCATCCTGTGGGTACTTAACCTACTCAGGGATGTCAGTGTGAGTGTCTGTGTGTTGTTCAAAGTTTGATTTGAGCTATTACCCTCACTATAGTGTGAGAAATGAATGGATGAGATGGGGGGTGACCAGACAGATGTGGTTATAATAGCTGAGGTACTACTGTGGGAGTCTCAGAGATAATTAGGGAGCAAATTTAAGGATTTGTCAATGAATTGGATTTGGGAGGGGAAGGAAAAGAGAGATGTCAAGGTAACTTCTCTTTTCTGGCATTAGCAGTTGGCTTCTTGGAATTCCAGAAATGGAAAAACACCAGGATTGAGCCAGCTTCTTGAAATTGGAACACAACTAGATGTGGTTATTCATAGCACAAGTGCATAATGGCCTACGTGCTAAACAGAAGTACAACTAAAGTGCTGTGGGGACAGTGAATTCTAAGGGAATGTTCAAGGAGTGGCATTTCAATTACCTCCTTCCTCAGAAGGCCAAGGCTTTCTTATGGGGTTCTTTCATCATGACTGACTCCATTCTCTGGGATGTTTCCCAAGGGACCTTACATACTTGTACAAATGAGATTTTGGGAGCTCTGTCCCATCCGACTTTGCCAGACATGCTCAGACAAATCCAAAATCTATTTAGACTCAAGATGGGGCTCTCCAGTATTTTGAAAACATAAGGGTTTTTTGTTAATTTTTATTTTTTAAAGATATTTTTAGTTTTAGATGTACATAACTTTATTTATTTATTTTTTTAATGTGGTGCTGAGGATCAAGCCCAGTGCTTCACACATGCTAGGCAAGTGCTCTACCACTGCGTCACAACCTCAGTCCTTGAGGGTTATTTTTATTTATCTTTTCCTTTGATCTTTAAGAAAATCCTTAAGGAGTGGAGAATGAGAACTAATGAGGAACATTCTTTCAAGACTTCTTATTTCTAGTGTCTACCTTAAATTAGGCCCTCATCAGCTTTTACCTAGATCCTTATGCCTTCAAGACCAACTTTTAGTTCTTACCCCTACCAAAGTTTATTCATCAGACACTCATGTTAATTTATTTTCTCACCCCAAATTGGAATGGTCTCTATTGACTATAGGGTAGAATCCAACCACAGATAGAACAAGGGTCCTTTATAATTTGACTTTATTAGCATCACTGTATTATTTTGCCTTCTGCTTTTATTCACTAGTTGTTTCAGTCAGCCAGTGCTGTGTAACAAAACAACTCCCACAACCTAGAGGCTTATCACAATATTGTGTCTCTTACATCTATGAATTAGCTAGTCAGTTAATCTATGCTAGACTTGCTTATGCATCTCTTGGCCATTTGACTTGTCCAGCTGTCTGTGGATCAGATGAGGACTCTATTCTGGCTGGAAACCTCAGCTGGGGTTAGCTTTGTTCAATATGTCTCCCCTCTGGGACCAACATCTAGGTCATACACATCCATGCGTATTTCTCCTTTGGAACCAATAATTTGACCAGGATTTCTCATGATGGCAGCAGAAAGTTCAAGAGAAAAATGTGGAGAATCTCTTGAGCCCCAGACTCAGAACTGGTACATCATTGCTTCTGTTTCATCTTACTGGTTAACACAACCCATGTGGATACATCCAGAGTCAGAAGACAGGAAAATAAACCTTGTCTCTTGCTGGGAAAACTGCAAAGTTGCATAGAAGGAGGAGTGGATAGATTGAGAGGAGAAAAATCAAGCCAGTATTCTAATTGACCACACTAGCCATCCACTGGGCCCCTCACATTTCCTGAACATACCATAGCTGTTTATGAAAGGGACAGTAGGGATTGTTCTGAGTCATGCATCATGAGAATGACTGGCAAGTCTAGTTTTGCTAAAAGACTGATGGGATGCTTCCTGCTTCTTGGACCTGTCACTTTGTTTTTTTTTTCCTCATTGATTCTATGGATCTTGACAGCCTTTCAGTGCCTCCTGCATGGCAAGAGTCTTTCTGATGCTCCCAGCTGAGAACCCTGGCTATCTCTCTTGATAACTCAAATAAACTCATTGCTTCTGTCCAGAGATTAGATTTCTTGTTTCAGAAATTAGCAAGGTGGGAGGAAGGAAATTAAGGGCATAGATAATATAATGCAAGTTCTCACAACTTTACGTAAACCAAATGAGCAGAGCTATTTCCCTTTTGAATTAGAATCCTGCTGTGAGCAAAACCATCTTGGAGAACCAAGTACACACAACCATAGGGCTCATTCCCACTCCTTGGAAGAAGAACCTGGGATAAGGAGTGAGGGAGCCAATGTGAAGATACCCTCTATCTTAACCCTATTTAATTGCAGTAAGTGGCATATGTGACTCTGCCCAGGAGAAAGAAAGGACCTGAAATCTGTCCAAGGAGTCTTTCTCTACCTGGAATGCCTTTTCTGTCTCCACTAGACACACTTCATTCTGACCTTTCTCTTAAGAACCCTTTTGAAGAAGTGTTACTTTCTATTGTAGCTCTATTTAATCTGACCTCTCCTCACCCCAACTCCTGGGTACAAATTTACTTTGTTCCTTTATTATGACATTGTATTTGTCTATTTTGTGTTATTAGGTGCTCAACCAGAAGACTGGTAACTTTTAAAGAAAAGAGGTTTATTTTGGTTAGGCTCTAGAGATCTAAGGTTGAGTGGCTGCATCTGGGTGTGCTTGTGTGTACTGTCTTTTCTGGACTCTCTTTCTCTTATAAAGTTACCAATATTCAGTTATGGGGATTCAACCCTGATGAATTTTTCTAAACCTAATAATCATCTTCTAAAGGCCCCATTTCTAAAAACCATTACTGGATTGTTTCCTTTAAGACCTCACAATAGGGATTGAATTTTAACCCATGATTCCTTGGAAACATACTTAAATCATATACAAACCACAGTGGACATGGATTATTATTATTTACACACCAGTATATAAGTTCATGTAGGCTGTGATTATGTAAGTGACCAAAATGAGTCTTATTTGTCTTTTTATTTTTGGAAGGATGGATTAAATGAAAGTTGAATTTGTTATATAAGACCATAAACAACCTGGAGGCAAGATTATTTCTCTTTTGTGTTTTTATCCTTTGAATCATCTCATATAATTCCTTGTGCTTATTTACTCTATAAATAAATATTTGTTGAGTGATATAAATAAAAATATGCTTACTCTTGGAGCTCTGAATTTTATTATTGAACTATTTATTTACATTATTAAATCATTTGTGATGGTAGGAGACCTAAGAGAATATTTTTGTGAATTTTTCTGACAATTTATCACTTATTCTCTTGACTTCATATTAAAAAAGCTTGGAGAAGATAGAATTTAGTATGGAGAAGAGGTAATGAAGCCTGATTATTAATTATCTTTTATGGATAATATTTATTAATTATTTTTCATTTTAACTAAGGTATATACATTGTTTAAAATGTAAACATAGATTGAATGTCATTACATATATATATAGTATATATATATATATTTCCTTCATTGGTTTTTTTGTAATAGTAGTACAAAGACCATGTTCTTGGGTTTATAACATATTTCTTCTAGTAAGCTTATTAATTCTCTCTGATTCCGTAGTTTTTGCAGTTATTGAAGTGATGGTGCATGGAATGTGTTTTTTTAAAGGTGATAACAGATGTAATGAAATGTTAAATGATAAGATTTCAGAGGTTGGGGGGTATAATTCAGTTCTAAAATGTTTGCCTGGTATGAAATAGGCCCTGGGTTTGAACCTCAGCACTGAAAAAAAAAATATCCATGACTTATGAGATAATTGTGTGGGACAAAGGAGGTTGTATTAAATTTCACTCAGTATATTGTACTAACACATGTACTTGTTTACTTGTTTTCCTTAAGAATCTAGCACAAACTACTTTTAATGAAGTTTCTAAAGATATGTGTATATATAATCACTCTCTACATATCCTACATACACTATATAGTTAGTGTGTATATATATTTGTTTATGACTAAGAAAAATAAGGTCATGATAGGTGACAAGGAAGGAAAAATGTTCTTACCTAAAAAATAAGAATTGTTATGTGATTTTGAGATCTCTAAGAAATGTCACAAAATATCTGGAGTTAGAATTTTAATTTTAGAGCCCTTTTTGGTTATGTACGTCTGTGAAACAAATCACCCCAAAACTTAGCAACTTAAAGCTGTGAACATTTATTATTTCACACAGTTTTGATGGGTCAGGAGCTCAGGAGCAGCTTAGCTGTATGATCCTGGCCTCAGGCCTTACTTAGAATGTGGTGAGGTCTTGTCTGGGGCTGCTCTTTGAAAACTTGATTATGGATAAAGGATCCTCTTCCAGGATTTTTCAGTCACCAGACTGAATAATGGTAAAAGTTTTTGGGAGACTTCCGGTTCCTTACCATGTGGCTCTCGTCACAGGAATGTTTGAGTGTTCTCCTGTATGACAGATGGCTTCTCACAGACCGAGTGATTTAAGAGAGAGCAAGGTGGAGTTGCCATGTTTTATGACAGCCACAAGTGGTCATTTCTACTATCTCTTACTGATAATACTGTTCACTAAAAAAAAAAAAAAAAAAAAAAAAAAAAAAAACTACTGTTCACTAAGAAAGTGACTGAGAGTTGGGAATCACTGGGGATCATCTTGGATGATGGCTACCTGAGTTTTTGTAATAAGATCTGCAAGGTGGTATTACAAATGTTTTTGTTGAACATCAGGGTAGATTAGATATTTTTTTTTTTTAAATAATTTTTTAGTTGTCAATGGACCTTTATTTTATTTATTTATTTATATGTGGTGCTGAGTATTGAACCCAGGGCCTCACATATTCCAGGCAAGTGCTCTACCACTGATCCACAACACCAGCCCTAGATGTGTTTTAATTTGTTGAATTTTTAGTTAACATTTTACATGGTTTTGCAATAGAAAACTCTGAAGAAAATTAATTGAATTTGTAATTTGGCTTAAGAACCCAAACCAGAACTTTCAGATTTAGTATCATTTGAGAAAATAGAAATATGTTTTCATCCTTTCTCAGTTCGTGTCTTGAAAATTTCAGTTCTATAAATCTTACCAACTAAATAAACAAACATAAATAAACAGACATAAATATTTTTAGCCGATCTTATATATTAAAGATATTAAGAACTATGTTCCCCTATTCCTATATCCCTCTCCCTCTTCCTCCCTGCAAAACCCAGCTGTGCCTCAAACTTGTTTTTCAATGGCACAATTTGGAACTGGTGCGTATTCTGATGTTTAAATTCTTAACTTCATCTGGACCCTTACTGAGCTTGAAGCCTGGCATAATAATTATGCTTGATTAAATATACTGCTTTGCATTATGAAAAACATTTCTAGTTTGTTATTTCCATCTAAGGGAAAGACTTGCTTTATATTCTTATGTTTCTCTTGGAGTCCTAGTCCTGAAGTGCTATCGCATAGTGTTGCTCACATAACTCATTGAGTGTAATTCGTGTAATAGTTGGCACTTAATTCTAAGGAGTATCATATCTGAGAAGGTAGGTGCTATAACTTAGAGGCAGGCCCTAACTCAAATATCTCTTTAGGTTTCTGAAACAAAAAGTCTGGACTTTCCTTCTGAGTATGGATGTCAAGGGGTAAAAGAATTCTGCATTGTCCAGTGATGGACTCTATCATGTTCTGGAAATATTTTGAATACTTCTGTTTGAGATGACCTGGTTGAAACACGTTTTTTCATGAAAATCTCAACAATTTATTTATTTACTTTTTCTAAAAACACCTTATAGTTTTGTGGTAAAAGGCACTTGTCAGAGAAGTGATATTATGAAAACTAAAAATATTACTTGAAATGCAGTGATTTGGTGTTTCTGCAAATATCCTATTTTTTGAACAAGCTAAAGTAATGGACTATATTTCGCTAGGACTTTGTGCAAAGTCCTATACATATTTAGTTATAGAAAGTGCCTATAGCAATTTTGATGCTTAAATTTATATGGCAGCCGTTCAAATTGTTTTCTTTGAAATCACATTTTTCAGAATTGACAGTTTTACTGAATTGAGGGTCCAGTCATCCAGAACAATCATATAAAATGTTTAAGTAGAAAAAAAAATGAAGATAGAAGAATAAATGCAAAACAGCCTTAACACATTCTTGTGCCTGTAAGCAGAATTCTATAGGCCAATACCATCTGGGTTTTGCCTGCAGGAAGCAAGGGAAAGTCAATGCAAATCAGGGCAGTTTCTCCAGAAAGTTAACTTGTGCAGACAAGTTTTTGTTTAGGGTCATAAAATGTCTGTTGCTTCCTTCTTTTGAAACTTGAACTTCATACTAAGTTATTTAAAGGAAGTGCACCTTGAGAAAGTGCTGATGAAACCACAAAAGGGTACCTGTTAGAAATACTCTTCTGGCCCATGTCATCAAGCCTGGTATCTCTGGGCATAAGCTGGATTGCATGTCTGGGTGTTGTGGGGAGCTGCTCTCCTTCTGCCAGGTCTGCCTAACAGGCTGGAGGAACACTGCTGCTTCTGTTGCTGGTCGGTCTGCTCTGAGCAGTCTAGGTGAAAGACCATGTGCTGTGTTTGTTTTGAATACTACATGGCACCCTTTGGCTCAAAGCTTTGGTTTCAGTGCCTGTGAAATTTGGGCTTCTTTCAGGTTTTTCTGATCTTTTAAGTGCCTTCCAGCTCTGACATTTTTGGGTACTAAGGTGCCACAAGTGGAAACTTCTCTGTGAGACACATGAAAAGTGTATACAGAACTGTGAAGCTGATCTGTTCCCAGCTTTGTACATTTTCAGTTATTTATGTAATTTTGAAATTTGTTCAACACTTTGTCAGACCCTCTGGAAGACGAGGAACTATACTAGTAGTTATACTTTATGACTCAGGAAGATAAGATAGAGTAATGCAAGTTAGAGAAAATATTAATTGTATTTCTTAAAAAGTTTCTTTTTAACTCAAATCCAAGATTTTTATTCAAGTCAATTTTCATGTCTCTAATTTTTTAGTTTTTTTCCCCATATTTCTTAAAGCAGTGTTTTGTTACTTTCAATTTTGATTGCTTTTGTAATATTGCTACTTTTCTCATTTTTTCAAAGTGTCAAATTTGGCTTTTAGTAACTAATTTTCTTTTTAAAAATATCTTTTAAATAACTCCGTTTTGTTTATTTATTTTTATGTGGTACTGAGAATCGAACCCAGTGTATCACATGTGCTAGGCAAGCACTCTACCACTGAGCCATGACCCCAGCCCCTAATAACCAATTTTATGTCTTATTTCTAACAATTTTCTAGGGTTATTTTGTAGTTTCTAGGCATCTAGTCATAGATTCTTCAAATAACAGTAGTAGTTAATACATTTTTAGTTGTTTTATTTGTTTCATATCCATATTTTACAGTTTAACATCAAATTATGAGTGACAAAAGATATCCTTATTTTGTTTTTTGTTTTAATGTGAATAATAATGGCTATTATTATATATGACATTTCCTTCTTGCACATATTTTCTCATTTAATCTTCATAATAAACATGTAAGGTATGTGCCATTCTTATCCCTATTTTACAATACTGAACCCCTGAAAGATTGAAGAATTTACTTGAGATTGTCCTGAGATTGACTGAGTCAAGATTTCAACCACTTTGTCATACTTCTTTCCATGTGATTTTCACTTAAGAGTACCATGAAGATGATTATATATTTTAATTTCACTTGTAAATTAATGAATTTCTTAATGTTGAATGAAGCACATTTTTTTACTCTCACTTGTTATAGCCACATGTTTGTATGTCTTCATTATTAAAATTTACATCCAATACTAACAAAATTATTGTGGTCAATAAATCACCATTATTTACATTATATGCCTTTTAAAAATGTCAATGTGAACTTTATTTCTCTGGATTTATTAGAATACAAAATGAACACAATGAACAAAAATAAATCCTTTTGTTACTGGACAATTTATTTTAACAAGTACAAATTTTACTGCTATCTTAAAAATGTCAAAGGAGCAGGGAAATGCCATTTATAGTATTTCTACTCTTTCCAAGTGCTTATTATACCCAAGCACTTTTTGAACATGGAGGTGAACTTCACATAACATGAAATTAACCATCTTGAAGTGTACAATTCAAGGGCATCAACATTTACAATGTTGAACAGTAATCAATTTGTCTAGTTCCCAAATCATTTCATCACCCCAAAAGGATACTCCGTACACATTAAGCAGTCACTGCCCCACTTCCCTTCCTCCAAGCACTTCAGCCACTACTTGTTGGCTTTTTGTCTCTATTATCTATTATGGATTTGTATATATAGAAACATACAATAAATGACCTTGGTATCTGTCTTCTCTCAAATAGCATAGTGTTTTTGAGATTCATCCACATTGTAGCATCTAGCAGTTCTTCATTTTTTGACTTTAATAATATTCCATTGTATGTATATACTGCATTTTATTTATCAATTGATGGACATTTGCATTGTTTCCACCTTTTGACTATTGTGAATGGTGCTGCTATGAATGTCCATGTCCAAATAGCTGTTTGCATACCTGCAATTCTTTGGGGCACATGAATGACAGGTCATGTGGTAATTGTATGCTTAAGTTTTTGAGAAACTACCAACATTTCCACAATGGCTGCATCATATTTTATTTGTACAAGGAGTGTATGAGGCTTCTGATTTCTCTACATCCTCATCAGCTCTTACCTTCTGCTTTTTACTTCTATTTTTATTGTTTATTACAGCCATCTTAGTGGGTATGAAGTGGTACTTCATTATGATTTTGATTTCTGTTTTCCTAATGGCTAAAGATATTTTGAACATCTTTTTATGTGAGTGTTGACTTTCATATATCTTCTTTGGAGAAATGTGTGCTCAAATCCTTTGCCCAGTTTTTCTTTTTTAAATTATACAGAGATCAAGATTTATTTTCTTGATTTCTTTTCTGTAATTTCTTTCTAACTTTAACCAAATAGATCACAGGATTTTCTGAAGCAGAGAGTTACACCGCTTGCAAAATAATATTATTATTTTATTTTTAAAGAGCATTATAGTTTTACATAGTAGTTGGGTTCATTTTGACAAAATCATATATGCATGGAATTTGATTTCAGTCCCTGTTCTTCTCTTTTCCCTCTCCTCTTCATTCCCTTCTTCCTTTTTCTCTACTCTACTGATCTTTTGCTTATTTATTTATTTATTTATTTATTTTTGATTGGTACTTTCTACATATTCATAAAAGTGAAATTCCCTGTGGTATATTCATACATGCATATAATGCGATTTGTTAAATTCATTCCATATTTGCTTCTCTTCCTTATGCCTTTTCCTTCCCTCTTCTCCTTCTATTCCACTGATCTTCCCTGTATCTTTGCCGCAGAATATTATTGCTTATTACTGTTGAGAATGTGCAAAAGGAAAGATTTTCTGTCACATGGTGATTTAATGAGGGCAAGTGATTCTGAGAAGAAAAACTTGCTTTTGTTTGTATGAGAAATGTTTGTATTTGAAATGCTGAAGTCATTGATACTAAAGAATGATTGGTAACAGGACCAAGATCAGAGAAAGTCAGGTGGCAAAGTCAGTTACAATGGTTAGGAAGAGGGAGGGAGGGAAATTCTCAAGCTGAGTGATTAGGCCACTTTGAATCCTTCTTCTCCTTGTCCTACCTTAAAACCTACTATTGGGCTGAGGATTTAGCTCAGTTGGTAGAGTGCTTGCCCTGCATGCCTAAGGTCCTCCTGGGTTCAATCCCCAGCTTGTGGGGTGGGGGTGGGGGGCTGTAATCCCAGTGATTTGGGAGACTGAGGCAGGAGGATTGCAAATTCAAAACAAGTCTCAAATTTAGTGAGGCCCTAAGCAACTAAGGAGACCCTGTACCAAAGTAAAAAATTTAAAATAGGGCTAGGGATCCCTGGTATCCCACCTCTCAAAAAAGAAAAATTTTGTCTTTTTTTTTTTTTAAGTTCTAAGAATTCTTTATATATTCTTCATACTAGACCCTTTTCAGATAAATGACTTGCAAATACCTTTTACCATTCTGCAGATTGTATTTTCACTTTCTTGATAATGTCCCTTTATGCATAGAAGTTTTAAATTTTGATGACATGAAATTTATTTTTTTAAATTGCTTGTACTTTGGTGTCATTTCTAAGAATTGTTTGCCAAATCCAAGATCATTTTTTAAAAAAGAATTTTATTGTTTGTAGTTCTTTCATTTAGGAACTTGGTCCATTTTGAGTTAATTTTTGTATATTAGGTGAGATAAGAGTTCAATTTCATTCTTTTATATGTTGATATCTAGTTGTCCTGGCAATATTTGGAGAGAATATTGCATATTGAATGGTCTTGCCATCCTTGTCAACATCAGTTGGTCATAGTTGGATGGGTTTATTTCTGGACTCTTAATTTCACTTGCATTGATCCAGATGTCTAACCTTATCCTTGTTCTACACTGTTTTGATTACTGTAGCTTGATAGTAACTTTTGAAGTAGGAAAGTGTGATACCTTCAACTCTATTTTTCCTTTTCCAGACTGTGTTGCCTATTTGGAGTCCCTTGAATTCCACAAGAATTTTAGGATCAGCTTTTCTATTTCTATAAACAAGGTCCTTGGGACTTTGATTGATATGATAAGGTAAATCAGTTTGAGGAGTCCTGCCACCTTAAGAATATTAAGTATCAAATCCATGGATATTCATAGGATGTCTTTCTTTTCATTTAGATCTTCTTTAATTTTGTACAAGTTTTGTTGCTCTTTGGCTAAATTTATCCCTAAGTTTTATTCTCATCAATGTGATTGTAAATGGAATAGTCTTTCTTAATCTCATTTTCAGATATTTCATTGCAAGTATATGGAAATACGACTGATGTTTATATACTAATCTTGTACTCCACAACTTTGGCAAATTAATTTATTATAGCTCTAATAGTTTTGTTTTTGGATTTTAGCATTTTTAATTATTTTTTCTATATGTGATCATGTCATTTCTTTTTCTTTTCTTTTTTTAGGGGGTGAGTACTGAAGATTGAACTCAGGGGCACTCGACCACTGAGCCACATCCCTGACCTTATTTTCTATTTTATTTAGAGACAGGGTCTCACTGAGTTGCTTAGTACCTCACTTTTGCTGAGGCTGGCTTTGAACTTGCAATCCTCCTGCCTCAGCTTCCTGAGCAGCTGGAATTACAGGTTTGTGCCTATCTGATCATGTCATTTATGAATAAATATAATTTTGTATGTTCTTTGCATGCATTTAATTTCTTTTTCTTGTTTAAGTTCTGAATAGAACTTCCAAAGTATGTTGAGTAGAAGTAGTGAAACTGCACATTCTTGTCATGTTCCTGATATTAGGGAAAAGCTTTCAGTCTTGTTCCATTGATTATGTTAGCTTTAGGTTTTTCATACATGTCCTTTGTGGGCAGAGAAAGTGTCCTTCTATTCCCAGTTTTTTTGAGTGATTTCGTCAAATCCTTTTTCTGAGTTAATAGAGGCAATCATGTGCTTTTGTTTTTTCTTTCATTCTGTTATTGTGATATATTACAATCACTGATTTTTGTATGTTGAACCATCCTTGCATTCCTTGGATAAATTCCCATTTTGTTTCTATTTGTTAGTATTTATTGGGGATTTTTGCATTTGTATTCATAAGAGAAATAATCTAGCATTTTCTTTATTTGTTATATGTCTCTCTCTGGCTTTGGCCTCAGTGTTTTGCTGGCCTCATAGAATGAGTTAGAATGAGTTAGGAAGTGTTCCTTTCTGTTTGTGGTAATATTTGAGGAATTGTGTTAATTAGTTTTTTGCATTGTTTTTATAGAGATAGAATTATGTTGTATGCAATTTACTTTTTGCATTCAATATAATGGACTTGGTATTAATTTTTTAAATGTTTGGTAGCATTCACCAGTAAATCTATCTGGTTCTGCACTTTGCTTTTTGGAAGGCTTTCAATTAGTGATTCAATCTCTTGTCATAGGTCTGATTAAATTTTTTATTTTTGAGCAGTTTTAGTAGTTTACATGTCTTTGTGTGTGTGTGTGTGTGTGTGTGTGTGTCTGTATGTTGCTGTGAATTGAATAGCATCGCACATGCTAGGCAATTGCTCTATCACTGAGCAATATCCCCAGCCATATACGTCTTTTAAAAAATTTTTTAAATTTTAAATTTTTTATTGTTTGTTCTATTTAGTCATACATGACAGCAGAATGTGTTTTGATTTGTTGTACACAAATGTAGTACAACTCTCTGGTTGTACACAATGTAGAGTCACATTATTCATGCAATCATACGTGTACATAGGGTAATAATGTCTCATTCCACCGTCTTTCCTTCCCCTTGCCCCCGCCCCTCCCCTCATTTCCCTCTACACAATCCAAAGTTCCTCCATTCTTCCCCTGCACCCCACTAATGTATCAGCATCTACTCATCAGAGAAAACATTCTGCCTTTGGTTTTTTGGGACCTATATGTCTTTTTAAATGTGGCTCCTGACATTTGTATTTGCTTTTATGAATTGTGTAAAAATTATTTAGATGATTACTTATGTTTATGGTTTCATTGCATACCATCTCTATTTAAATATTGTAACTTTCAGGTTTGGGCCCTTATTTCCCCTTTAAATATTTTTTTGTGGAAGGTCAGTTTGTGTTGTGAATTTTCTGAACTGAGTATGTTGTGATTCTCACTGCAAAGGAGACAGGCAGCATTCTGAGGCAAGTGGAGGGGATGTCCCTGTTTTCTACTTGCTGTAGGCTCATTGTCAAGGACTTCTTTTTGTGATTCTCAGTCTAATGGAGTCCCCTGTGAAAAGTATTCCTTTAGATCTTGCCTGTATAAATTTCTGAGAACCAGAACCCAGTGTCTTAGACAGATTCTGCTGTCTTTGAACTCCACCTTGGCTCTCCACTGTATCTTCCTGAAACTCTTTGCATTTGCCCAAATAAACCTTTGGGAGCTCTGTCCACCAAGTTATCATTTGTTTCCGGAATATGACTAATACTTTTTCTTGGGCACAAATTCAGATATCCAGATACTTGTTATGTTTCTAGTTAAAAGTTTTAGAAAATATGTTTAGATATGCTTTTATTTTCCCTGAATTTTTCTGGAAAACCACAACACAAACTCTTTTAACTTACCTACTCTTTTAAAAATCTATTAGATGTTTCTCTGTCAAGTTATTGACTTTCACTTGTTTTTCATTTACTTTGTTCAAGAATCATTAATTATTCCCAATATAATCTATTTTCTCACCTTAATCTTATCTTCCCATGTCTTCCCTCTGACTCTCATAATTTTTAAAATTTTATTTTTATATTCTTTAGTACTTTTTATTAGATTTTGGAATAATTTTAGATTTATAGGAAAGTTACAAAGATAGTACAGAAAACTTTTGCACAAATTTCATCTTTTCCTGATTTTCCTTTATATTTTGGAGTATCTTATTAATTTTCATCTACCTCCTGATTTCATCTTCCTTATTAATGTAATAAAAACTCTGCTTTTACATATATATTTAATAAACTACATCCATGTACAAATATACCACAATGAATCCCATTTATGTAAAATTATAGTGCACTAATTAAAATAATGATAATTATTAATTAAAATAATTATGATCAGTAGAGTAGAGCAAGTGTATCAGGGGAAGGGAGGAGCAGAGGGAAAGGGAAAGTACTGGAGAATTTCAGTGATCAAATTGTGTACATGTATGAATATAGCATGGGGAATCCCTCTATTTGGTGTAATTTTAACACACCAATAAAAATTAAAAATATGTAAATATTTTAATATTATTATCTTAGTATTTTTCTAAGTTTCCTGTTTCATTCAATGTAAGTTTCGTTGTCATCTTATTTTTTTGTTTTCAGTCTACTTTGTCTATTTTGCATGGAATTCACTATGTTTTTGGCAGAATTTTTATCTGCTTGCATCTTTTGAACATATGACACAGTTTAAAATCTATTCCTTTGAGATTTCAGGTCATCATCTCTGCTCCTTTATTCTTCAGTGGTTCTTCAGTATTCTTTCAGATGGGCAAACGTTTTTGTCTTCTTTTTACTTGTCATTATCTGAGTACCTCCTGTTCAGTTTAGATATTTGTGAACAGGATAGGTTTATGGATCATCTTTAACCTTGTAATCATTTCTAAAGCCCCATCTATTGGGTAGTATGACTCTCTTTATTCTCTATTTTGTGTGACATTATTCTTACAACTATTTTCAATTCTTTAGACATGGTCTCCTTTGGTTCTTTGAACACATTTAATATAGGTCACTTAAAGTATTTGTCTAGTAAATCCAACATCTTGGTTTCTTTAGCGATGGTTTCTATTGATTGCTTTGTTTCCTGTATTAAGCCTTACCTTTTCATTTCTTTGCTTGTCTCATAATTTTTTGTTGTTGTCAGCTGGAAATTTTAAATAATATAATGCGATAACTGTGGAAATCAGATCTCCTTTCTTTGCAGGTTTGTTATTGTTGAGTCATGTTGTTTTTTATTGTCATTAAAAATATAGGGCTGGTCATGGTGGTGCATACCTGTAATCTCAGCAGTTTGGGAGGCTCAGGCAGGAGTATCATGAGTTCAAAGCCAACTTCAGCAATGGTGAGGTGTTAAAGCAACTCAGTGAGACCCTGTTGTTAAACAAAATACAAAATAAGGTTGGGGATGTGGCTCAGTGGTCAAGTGCCCCTGAGTTTAATCCCTGATTAACCTCCTCCCCGCCTCAAAAAAAAAAAAAAAAAAAAAGATAAATCAAAAACAATATGGTACTGGCACGAAAACAGGCATGAAGACTAATGGAATAGAATAAAAGATACAGAGACAAGCCCACATAAATACAGTTGTCTCATACTAGACAAAGGCACCATATAAACACACATTGGAGAAAATAATAGCCTTTTTAAACAAATGGTTTTAAACAAATGGTGCTGGGAAAACTGGAAATCCATACAGAGAAGATTGAAATTTAATCCTTATCTCTCACCTTGACCAAAAGTCAACTCAAAGTGGAATTTGATCAGAAACTCTGCAACTTCTAGAAGAAAATATAGGCCCAACACTCCAACATGTAGATACAGGAACCAATTCATTAACAAGACTCCTAAAGCACAAGAAATAAAACAAAAAATCAACAAGTAGCATGGCATCAGTTTAAAGCTTCTATGGAGCAAATGAAACAAGAGCATAAAGAGAGAGCCTACAGAATGGGCGAAGATCTTTCCCATCTGTTCCTCAGATAGGGCATTAATATCAAGAATAGATGAAGAACTCAAAAAACTTAACAAATAACCCAATTGATAAATGGGCATAAAAACTAAACAACACTTCTCAAAAGAAGAAATACAATCTATCAACAAATATATGAAAAAATGTTCAACATCTCTGGCAATTAAGGATATGCAAATCAAAACTACTCTAAGATTTCATCTCACTCCAGTCAGAATGGCAATAATCAGGAATACAAATAATATTAAGTGTTGGTGAGGATGTGGGGAAAAAGGTACACTCATATATTGTTGGTGGGACTGCAAATTAGTGCAGCCACTCTGCAGTATGAAAATTTCTCAAAAAACTAGGACTGGAACCACCATATGACCCAACTAGTCCATTCCTTGGTATATATCCCCAAAATCTAAAATCAGCATACTATAGGGATACAGCTATATTAATATTTATAGCAGCACAATTCACAAAAGTCAACCTAGGTGCCTTTCAATAGGTGAATGGATAAAGAAAATGTGGTACATCTACACAATGAGCATTACTCAGCCGTAAAGAAGAATGAAATTATGGCATTTGCTGGTAAATGGATGGAACTGGAGACTATCATGTTAAGTGAAATAAGGCAGACCTAAAAACTCAAAGGCCAAATATATTCTGTGATATGCAGAAGCTAGTCAGAAAGAGAGAGAGAGAGAGAGAGAGCGAGAGAGAGAGAGAGAGAAAGAGAGAGAGAAAGGAAGGAGGAAGAAAGAAAGAAGGGGAATTTTCATTAAAATAGAAAGATTCGTGGATTAGATGAAGGGGATTGAGTGGGGGAGGAGGGATGGGATAAGTGAAGGACAGTGGAATGAATCTGACATAACTTTCCTATGTACTTATATGAATATACCACAGTATATTGATGACTCTCATCATCGTGTGTATCCACAATGAAAAAAAAAGTAAATGGCAGAAAGATCAGTGGAATAGAGTGAAGAGAACAGGGGGAGGGAGGGAGGAAGGGAGGGAAAGAAGTACTGGGGGCTGAATTAAAGCAAATTATATTCCAGTTTTTATAATTATGTCAAAATGAATCCTAATGATATATGTAACTAAAAGGAATCAATAAAAGGAAAAAAATTGTAATGACTTTCTTGAACTACTTCTGTAAAACCTGTATTCTTTGTTGTGTGTGGCCACTGAAGGATTTTTTTTAACATAGTGGTCAAGTAGTGATTGTGTAGATTTCCTTTAATGCCTTTCAGTCTTTGTCAAAAGGTGTGTGTGTGTGTGTGTGTGTGTGTGTGTGTGTGTGTGTGTGTGTGAGAGAGAGTGTGTCTGTCTGTCTGTTGAGAGAGATACCTTCAATATTCAGGCGGGCAGTTTACAACTCTGCTTTATCCTTCACTTCCAGCTTGCCAAGAGTATCAAGGTCAGCCAGAGGTGAAAATTTATGACTCTTGTTGTCTTTTCTAAGTATGTGTGCAGTTCTGGGCATGCATATCAATCTGTACATGTACAGACTAAAGTCACTAAAATATTTATTCTACTCATTATTTTTCAAGGATACTACTGAGCTACAGGAGTATAGGATGGGAGTAGGGTGAGCAAAAAAAAAATCAAAACTAAACTAAAAGTTTATTGATGACATTCATTTATTTTTACTGAATAAATGCTCTCTAGGTTGCTACAGACTTTTCAACAAATAAATTATGACACATGTGAATAAACAAGTAAGTATGATAAGTATGGACCATACAAAGAAAAAAGCAATGAATAGAAACTGTCCTTGAAGAAGCCTAAGCATTGGACTTGCTAGACCAATACTTGCTTTCATTTGCTTTTGTCTTCATACTTATATTATTGGAAAATCGGGAAGGCTGTTTTTGGCTATTATCAAGCCATTTTAACCTAGTTCAATGTACTGTCTTTGGCCTTTCTTATGTAGCCATATTTATTTATTTTTTGAGGGGGGCTAGGATCAAACCCTGGTTATGCATGTGCTATGCCAGGCAAGGGGTTTACTGCTGAGTTATACCTCTAGACTGCTCATTTTTATTTTTGGAATGTGATCCTAACTGGTTATTGCTTATGTGAATTTTTATTTGTTGAGTTTTCTTTTAACCTCTACCTTGGTCTGATAGCTTTTCAATTGATTTTCTTTTTCTCAAATATAAGGTCACATAATCTATTAACAGTGACATTTTGTTGTTCTCTTTGATGATTTTTATTCCACCTTTTTTTTTTCTTATTGCATTGGATCTGGTCTTACTCATTATGAATTACAATGTTTAGTGCAGGGTTCTGTAGATATCTCTTGTGGGATTAGGAAAGTTTTCTTCTATTTGTAGTTTCTTTTTATTCAGTAATGGGCATTGAATTTTACTGATAAGTTTTCCGAGCATTTGTTTAGAAGATCATATAGCTTTTCATTAATTTTTCATATCAGAAATTAATAGTGAATTATCCATATTCTGGGAAAACTTCCCGTTGTCAAAATGTATTATTTCTGGGTAAGTGACTTGGATTTATTTACAAATATGTTATTTGGGGTTTATGCATTTATGTTCAAAAGTGAGGTAAGTTTTATGTTTCTGTATTGAGTTTTTTTTTTAGCTATTCTTAACATTACTATTAGATTGCCCCCTAAAATGTGTTGAAAATTTTCTTTAAGGTATTTTTATTATGAAATATTTCAAATGTTTCAAATTTCAGGTTTTTCAAAATTCAATGTTTTGTCATATTTACTTCATATTGCTTAAATCAAATAGAAAATTACAAGTAAAGTACCTACTCCCTTTGTACTTCCTCCCCATAATTTCTTCCCTTCTCAGTTGTGAGCAGTATTTTGAATTTGGAGTTTATCATTTTTATGTTTTTATACTTTAATAATATATTTATAAACCTAAAAAGAATTAACTGATGGGTTTTCACATTTATTTAATCTAGTTAGTACAGTCATGAAGAGTGAAGTCTCTGGAGCAAGCTTGAAGTGTCTAACTATAGTAGTATTTGTGTGTACTTCTGTTTTCACTTTGTGCATATTGTTAGTCTTGAGTTACTTGACCCTTTTGTTGTTGTGAAGTGATCCTCTTCCTCCTTGCTAACATCCCTTGTTTTGAAGACTGCTGTGTCTGATGTTAATGTAACCCCTGTGTTGCCATCATTACCCCTTATTGGCAATGAATTTTCATTGTAATTGGCATTAATAGTGGTAAAAATAACACTCACAGTGATACCAGTGAGGTTTAAAATATATTCATATTCCTTTTTACTCTTGGTTAGATTAAATTTTAGTTTTGATTTTAATTTTCTTGTTCAGTGTTTTACAGTGTTTGATTGAATGGGGGCATTTTTATAATAGCTGATATAATATCTAATTATCTTATTCAATCTAATAATAATCTATTGAGATCAACAATCTAAAAGGCAATAAATTGAAAGAATAGACAAAATATATTTTTCCATATTTTTCATTTATTGTTGTTATTGAGTAGTGTGTACTTTTCTCATGTATTTCTCACTTATTGTATTAATTAGATGATATTTTTCTATATTGAATAATGCACTTAAATTATTTTTAAAATTGGAATTGCTTTGTTTTCTCTTCTTCCTTCAAGGATATTTCTTTGATGGGAAAAGAGTGCCTCAATACACCTCAGCTGCAAGCAGATACAGTTCAGATGGAAGCAGAAACAGTTCAGTTGGAAGCAGAAACACTTGAGATGGAAGAAGAAGAAGAGTTACAGATAAGTGTTGAGGAACCTCAAATGGTAAAGTGCTTCATAAAAATCCTCCTTGCCTATACTAAAGTATTAGCCTATTTCTTGTTTTTTTTTTAATATATATTTCTATTTGTTCTTATTAGTTATGCATGATAGTAGAATGTATTTTGACATGTTAAACATATATGGAATATAACTTCTCATTATTCTGGTTGATATAGAATTACATTGGTCATGTAATCATATATGCACATAGGACAGTAATGTCTGATTCATTCTGCCATCTTTCCTATTCCCATTCCCCCTCCCTTCCCTTCATTCCCCTTGGTCTATCTAAAGTACTTCTATTCTTCCCTACCTGCCCCTTATTGTGAGTTAGCATCTGCATATCAGAGAAAACATTGGGCCTTTTGTGTTTTGGGATTGGCTTATTTCACTTAGCATGATAGTCTCTAGTTCCATCCATTTACCAGCAAATGCCATAATTTCATCCTTCTTTAAGGTCGAGTAATATTCCATTGTGTGTATATACCACATTTTCTATATCCATTCATCTGTTGAAGGGCACCTAGATTGGTTCCGTGGTTTAGCTATTGTGAATTGAGCTGCTATAATCATTGATGTGACTGTGTCACTGTAGTATGCTGATTTTAAGTCCTTTGGGTATAAACCAAGGAGAGGTATTTGTTGCTTAATGTGTATATAGAGAGTTTTAAAAGATTTTCTTCAAGTTATTTTATAAGTATGTTTAAGTGTAAGCATACCTAATCCAACACTATGCAAGGAGTCCTGGTTCTCAGCTCACTATGGCTGACTATCATAGACCTTTTGTGCTAAGGCCCAACACTCTTTTAAGAAGAAAAAGGTTTTTTAACAGCTTTTCTGGTTTAAAGCCATCCAGATATAGAATGTAGTTGGAGAATTAATTAAAAAGTTATTAACTAAGAAAGCATTACTTTAATCTGGAGTTAGGTAGAAGAACTGTTAAAAGCATTTGACAAGGGGAGAATGTTGTTGAGAAATGTGGACTGTTGGTGACAGGTTTGTTTCAGAAATAAAGCTTCCTTTTTGGCCCTCATTGACAAAATATTTGTGGTATTCAAAGCAATATTTCTTGTGAATGAAATGTATCTCCTTGTATGCAAAAATTGAGAATTAAATGAAAAAGATGGCATGATGATTAGTTCCTTTACATAGGGTTCACAAAATGGTATCACTAAATGGCAAGCTCCTTCAGTTTTTGAAAGACCCCATATACACAAAAACTGAGATCATACTTCATTTTTTAATAATATATCATGTTCATAAAGCATGTGAATCTTTTTGCTAAAGCCATGGATCCTATAATGTTAGAGTCACCTCAAATGATAGAACTTACTAGAGTTTGAGATGCTTTTGGTTGAGACCATATCTTTCGCCCCTTTGTATCTTATTCCCTGCCTTTAGGCTTAGCATGTGGCAACACGAGTAGCTATTTAGCAATGGTAGTTTCTGAACACTTGAGACTTTGGATGATATGCCAGCCCTAAATCATAACACATTAACATAAAAGAATAGTTTTTAGGAGTGCAAAGAGTAGTATTGTCTTACATTTTTTGTGAATCTAATGTCTGATTGTAACAGAGAGCTAGATTTTCATGTCTTTTTCTCTATTTCATCTTTTACACTGTGTTATTTTGACTGAAATATATTAAACAAATCTGGTCTCATGCAGATTGGAAAGGGAGTCATATTTTAGTAGCCTTCTAATATAATTATGGATACTCTCCTTTGTTAATGCACCAAAATTTCACAAGTGCTGGTTTCCTAAAGATTAGTTGTGATGTGGAATCAGAAACCTGCTATATGAACTTGTTGCATATCCTTACATTAAATCCATTGCTCCATCTTGCTCTTTGAGCTAATCTTTTACCCTGGATGATATTTGTAACCTCATGTATTAATCATTTAATACATTAGTCCACCATGTTATCCACTACTGCTTTACCATTATTTGTGCAAATTTCAAGACAGTGAAAAAGGTGGATAACATCTTAATATTATGAAAGTTCTTTTGATATTGTAGTCCTCTTGAAAGGGTCTCAAAGACTGTCAGGAATCTGTGGACCACATTTTTAGAATGACTAAGTCTGTTAGTGAAAGAGAAACAGGTAGAGATAGAGTATACTTTGGAATCAAATTGTCTAAGTTTAAACAAAGCTTTGCTACTTATTCAAAGTATGACTTTAGGCAAGTTATATAACTTCTTTAAGCCTCAGTTTTCTTATCCATAAAATGGGGTTACCAACATTTCTTATTTCATGCAGATGTACTGAGTATTAAAATTAGATGAGCTAGTACTCATATCTCACCTAAGCAATTGCCTAAGCAATTGTAATGTTATGTGATACATGCTCATACAGAGGAGTTATAGGATCAGGGAAGGCGTTGTAGAGGAGGTGAAGCAGGCAGAGTCCTGAAGAAGGGGAACTACAACTGGATTTGCCCTCCTTTCAAGATTTTCTTCTTCCATTTTCTAATTTGGTGGGTGTTACATTCATTTCTTTAGTCTCCCAAACCATAACCCTGGGAGAGTGTGTGGAGGAAGCCAAGAGCATAGAAATTCAAAAGAAAGGGAATGGTCAACAATACCCAGAGCTATGGAACATAAAATGAGTGAGTTCATCATGGGTAGTAAATACAGCAGCAGAGTCGCTAACGTTTATTGCCTCAGCATATCTACTTTGCCTTTTTATGAAGAGTCTTATTAACCTTTTTATGCCAATGGGGAAAATAAGACTAAAAAAAGAGTTATTTTCAGTCCACCAAGATCAAACATCTTTTAATTGACAGACCCAGGACTTGAATTTAGTCCCATCTGCTTAAATAGTTCTTAGTCTTGCCTGTAACTTTATAAAAACACGGGCTCAAGATAAAAGCTCATTTTGCAAACTTAAACTTCTTGGTTGAGGTATCTCTTCTGTACAACAAAGAAATTTATGTAGTGTATTTGATACTGTATGGCATCTTTTATCCTTTATTTTACTTATTAGCAAATGAATACATCAAGGAAGAAAATGATAAAGTTGATCTTTGAGTAATTATTATGTAAATAGGACTTTTATGTAAGTCAGACCAGTATTATCATTTGTTAAATTGAGGCCATGAATTTTAACTGCCAGTGTGCTTCATAATCCCAAATAATCTTGGTTTAAAATTAATTATTACCCAAATGTGGTCATATAGATAATTTCCTTTGGATTTGATGAGAAACATAAGACAGTGAGACATTTTTGAAGAGCACAAAGAGTAACATTTTGTGAGAAATTTTCATCTGGGCATGGGAGGGATCTATGGTATCTGATGGTCCTCCTGAGGCCTCAGGCTTAACTTTCTCCCTAGAACCGAAGCTAAGCTCTGAAAGAGGAGCTACCTAGCAGGAAGCCTACTTCTCAGGTTCTCAGAACCTCAGGTTTGGGCAGTGGACCCAAGGCTGACTTAAGAGCCAAGTGAATAATGAATAGAACTGTCTGCAGTGCCTTTGTGGAAGGTATACTGACTTGACACTGTGTGAGTGCTGGGTGGTGACAGAGTAAGAGCTGAATCTTGTTATTTCCTGAGTTTGTGCATAAAAACTGTAGAACTGGTATATTTTCTGAGATAAAGGCCAGGGAAAACAATTTGCTAGGCTTCACATTTTTCTTAATTTGTAGAGGAAGCATTACCACCTCTTCTACATTACAAACATGCATTTTCGTATTCATTTGGTTGTCAGATAGAAAATGTTGCACAATTGAAGACTTTGGAAGGACCAATAAAAAGAGCATTCTTGTGCTTTTACTCTTTTTCTTTTTTCCAGCAAAGTATGTTTGAGGAACTTCTGAAAGATATGTCGAGCGTTTTCCAGATTGAACAGGAGGACTTACCAGAATGGGAAGCCTCAGAAGGAGAAAGCGGGGTCTTTAGATCACAGGAGGTTTCACAAATTGCAGAGGAATCAAGCAAACCTTCGGAAGATGGGCAGCCTGGAAAAAAATCAAAAGCCCCCAAGCAGGTATCTTCAAAAGTGAAAAACTATGTTGTAAACAGGAGAGTTGAGGATGTGCGAGTGTGAACAAATGGCCCAGGCAAGGATTATGGTATGGGGCCAGGGTTCACCCTGCAAAGGGGCCTCAATAGTGCATATTGTTTCTTTAAAAAAAGACAGCCTATTTTTTTTTTTTTTTTTGAGGGCTTTATTTATTTACTTATTTATCTTTCTGGCACTGGGGATTGAACAGAGGGCCTCACATGTGCTAGGCAAATTCTCTACAACTGAACTATATTGCCAGCCCTCTTAAGAGCTCTTAGTTTCAACCCTAATTGCAATTTTGGGAAGAGAAGATAAATTTTCATGGGAAGAAGGAATCTTAGCTCTTCCAGAAAATGACCAGTAGTCTTCCAAGTACTACCTATCCTCAAGGAAGTCTACAGTGATCACTACACAATGATCAGGACTGGATAAGCTTTGCAGCTTTTTAACTTTATAATCCATTTAAATTTATGTTAATCCCCGAGACTTTTCCAACTGTTTTACTTATGCATGATTTTCATAATTGTTTTATCATATTTGCATTTCACCCTATTATTAATATTCTTTTACTTAAGTAAATACATTTATTTTAAAATAGATATGCTATTTTTAATAATAATGTTATTAGTATTAAAAACCAAACAGCTCCTTTTTTCTAGAATATCAGCATATCATCTTATCACTAGAGATAATCCTCTGACTGACTCAGAGGGGCGCCTCTTTTTAGGTAACAGCCTTCTTGATCATCCATCTCCTTCTAACTCCTCAAATTATGTTCTTAATTGTGCTTCACCCAAGTCAACTGGTCATTACCTTCTTCAACTTTGACCTAGGACTCTCAACTTTCAAACCTGGGATTTATCTGTGACCTTTTCTTTTCACATATAATCAGTCTCTTGAGGCCTAGATTGTTCCTGAACACTATTGATTATGTTTTTTTTTTCTTATATTTTCTGGTTGTCTCCATTGTAGTCTGAGTTCTGATGGAATTAGGTCTGGATTAGGGCACTTGTCTCCTGGTTTTTCTTCATCTCTCAAGCCCTGCTTTCTTAGGTTCCTCCTATAGGACACTAGCTTGTGATCTGGGAATAATAGGTAACAAGGAAGATTCACAAGTAATACAGTTGACCAGAGAAGACTCCCCTCTGCTTTCAGTGAAGACAGACTTATCCTGTGTTGGTGATGGACACCACCAGTAGTCATGCTGCCTTTCCAAAGCAGGCACTTTGGGGTGTGAAGGCAAGGTTAGGTGAACTTGCCCATTGTTCGCTGTTCAGGTGAATCTTGTGTTTAGGCTGACATCATCCAGGTGTCTGAAGACTGTGGCATTTTGATGAAAATGCGTTAGGCTGGGGGCCACAGCTATGATATTTTTGTCTATTCTACCAGAACATTGGGACTTTGGAAATAAGTGTGAGCATAAGAGGTAAGTGGTTAGCTGCTAGTATGTCAAAGAATGAAATGAATTTTCTGGACAGTGGCTTAACTACCATGGCCCATCAGGAATTTAAGTTCCTCTTTTGAAATTTCCTGTAATGTTAACTCTTTTGGCTTATTGTGACTATTATTAAATATTATTAAGAAATTATGTAAAATTATTTGTTTTTGGTTAAAAGAGGAAGTTCTTTCTTTCCTAAGGTCACTAGAATTTATTGACTATCATGTGCCAACCACTTTGCTAAATGTTTTACACACTTTGTCTAAATTTTTTCTAATAAAATCTTTATCATTATCTTTCTTTTATAGTTGCAAAAATGCATTGTGAGAAAATACATAGCTTGCTCAAACACAAGTTAAGTTGTAGATGCAGGGCTTGAGCTGAGGTTGCCTGATTCTGGAATCTTAGTTCTTTGTCACTTGGCCACACTGCCTTTTCATAACAACAAGCATCAATGTCTGCTCAGGTACAGAAGCACAGACTTGCAGCTACAGAAATGACAAGGGATGAATGTTCATCACAAAACTAGGAAGCATGGCTTGACCAGGAGGACTTAGAGAATGTAATAAGAGGACACTAAACTGAAACCAGAAATGTTTCAAAGGGGAAGAGAATGTCTGATAAGATGTTTTGTTATGGTTTATCGTGGGATATCAGGGGACACATCAGAAATGCCATAAAAATGACACTGGGGGCATTTATGTGATTAATTCCACCAAATCCCCACCAAGAATCTTATATTTGTTTGTTTATGTTAACATCTCAGGATCAATTATTATCCATGAACTTTAACCCTGTTATGGACAACTGAGGTCATAAATTTAGTCTCCTGCATCTTGGCACAGGAATGAGGAACAATATACTCCAGCAAGCCAGGACAGATTAGGGCACAAGAAGACTTTCTGACATAGCTAATAAATAGGTCTAGCAGAGGGATGATAAAGGATCAAGAGAGACTACAAGTGTTTAGATATATGCTGGAAGGTCTTGTTTGGCAAAAAAGTACAGAATTCGAACAATCTCCACCTATTGACCATTTCTACTCTTAGAAACTCAGGAGTATAATGTCATTAGTATTCTGGATTAAGTCATGTCCAACAACAGAAAAAATACCGATAAATATAATAGCAACCTTGTGAAGAAATGACTGACACAATATCCAGTCATAAGATTCATGAGCATTTAAAAAGGAAAATGTCAGTATGAGTCTGTAAAAAAATGTAGGTTTGATCATATGACCTGGGATTCTAAATGGAAGGAATTTTATGAGGTGTGGTATGCCCTAAGTCCCCCTAAATCCTCTCAGGACAATAAGAAATGATCGATCACATTCAGAATTTTTAAATATGAAGAAGATTAGAGAAAAAAATACATTTTCACAGATAAACTTAAAAGTGGCATGTGGCTACAAAAATTATACCAAGAAAACTGAGATTCAGAAGGGCTGAAGCCTGTGAATAATGCTAAGAATAACAACAATGAAAGCAATTTTCATGTTAGTTTTAGAGCAAAGAGAGGGAAAAAAGCAAAGACAGCCCTGTCATTATGGATGAATAGTGTAATGACAACAGATGACAGAGATACCTTAATTTATTTTTAGAAAAAGGTTGAGGTTTTAAATAAACAAATATGACAACGAGAAAAGGAAACTGATAAACTCACAACTTGGTTCTTAAATCTGACAAGAGTGATCTTTAGAAAGAAGAGAAGAATCAATTTAAAAAAAAACAAATCTTTTAAAAAGGTCTTCAGAGTGACACCTGAGCCTGGTGGCTCAGGTGATCACTCCTTGCCTTTGTGCCCCTGTCGAAGCAGTTTTCAGGGGAGGCTGTAGTGGGAGAGGAGGGGCAAGCCAGGAGATTGGCAACTGCAAATCTGATATTTAGTTTTTTAAGGGTCAGGGCTGTGATTTTTGCAAACTATGCATTGGTCTTAGACGAGACTCTACAATGACTAAATGACTTATTCAAAGAGTTGTGTTTGAAGCTTTATAAAAGGAAGAAGTAATCACGTGGCGCATGGTTCCCTAAGGACAAGCCATGGAAATCAACCTCATTTCTTCTCCTAGACCATCAGAAAACGACAGATCTTATTCTGTTGTTTAACATAAGAGTGTCATAGGAAGGTCACAGGCTCAGGAGCCAGATCTCCAGTGACAGAATTCTCTCCTCTTTACTAGCAGTGTGACATAGGCAAATTACCAAACTACTTATATGTCTATATTGTTTGGTGAGGAAAGTGCCTACCTTAGAATGTTGTTGGAAGGATTATATGTAGAGGCTACAATAGAGAGCACTCAGAATCATAGCCAGCACACAGAAATGCAATAAACATTAGTAATAGCCATCATCCTCTGAATTTAAGCAATCCACTTATGAAAACCTCCTGACAGTTTTGCAGACAGGATGGCAGTTTGGTGAACTGCAGGTGGATTAAAAATTATTTATGCAAAGGCTACCTGATTAGTGCATGAAAAATCACTACAGAATTTTCAACGTATTTCTCAATAATTTGGATGAGAATGTGGAAGGCTTACTTATTTGTTGAATTTGCAGATAACATCCAAAACATGACTGGTAAAATTGGGTTGGTCAGACCTCAAAGGAAATATAGATATGGGATGGTAGGACTTAACAGTAGCAAATGTGAAAGACTTCAGGGTTTTAAGCTATATTGTCATTTTGTGAGAGGAAGCAAATGCAATCAGTTTGCTTTGGTTGACAAAAGCCATGAAAGGATCATCTTTCTCCTGGCTGATCAATCTTATCACACCTCACATATACGTTCAGATCTGGGTGTCCAACCCCAGGAGGGACTTTGACAAATTAGAGACAGTTTGGAAGAGAATCTTCAAGATGACAAAGCATAGTACTTCAAAACCATTTATGTAAGGTAGAGTTGAAGGGGCTGGGGATTCTTTTTGGGGAAAAAGCAGGTCAAAAGGAGTCAACTGTGTTCAAAATATTTGAGTATCTGTTCAAAGTGAGAGAGCTAGGTTGTGTCTGTATGGTTTCTGAGGTTTGAACTGAGACTGGTGGTTGAGAGTTGTTAGGCTCAACCATAAGAAACAAACAGGAATTCTCACAAATGGAAGAGTTTCAAAGAGAAAATAGCTGACTTTCAATGTATTTGTGTTCTCTATTCTTGCCCCTGTTTAAGCCAGGTGATAACCACCTGGGAAAGATACTGTGGAAGAAATTCAAACACTAACTGAATGGGGAGATATAATGCTTTGTCTTCCCTGAACATTCATTATTCTTCATTAATTCCTTGCTCAAGAAGTTGCAATAGTGCTGTCATTTCCACTGAGTCAAAACCAAATCCTACGTCTAATTTATAAAAACTTCCCTTTGTCTGGTCTTCTCCTTCAACTGTACGTTTCTGCTTTTATGAGGGAAGGTCTCCTGTCCTTCCTCCCTCCCTCCCTCCCTTCCTTCCTTCCTTCCTTCCTTCCTTCCTTCCTTCCTCTCTCTCTCTCTCTCTTTCTTTCTTTCTCTTTTGTCTTTCTCTCTCTCTCTCTCTCTTTCTTTCTTTCTTTCTTTCTCTTTTCTCTCTCTCTCTTTCTTTCTCTTTCTTTCTTTCTTCCCTACAAAATACAGAGCAACCATGGAGAAAAATGCTACATGAAAAATTACCAGAAATTCTACAAAATTTCTAGGAAATCTAAGGAATCAATATTTACAATTATTTATGACACAAAACACACTTGATATTTGCCAAGCAGTAGAGATAGAGAACAGTGAAAGTATAAATTGATAAACAAAGCTCAAAATAATAATGTAAAGCACTTGAGTTCTTTTTAGCTTGTGCTTGTAACCACAAGTTATGCCAAACTTGTTACTTGGGTAAGTTCTGTTAAAAATACCAGTCCTGAATCAGGATGGAGATGTAGTTCTGTGGTAGAGCACTTACCTAGCATGTGTGAGGCCTTGGGTTTTATGCCCAGCACTGGAAAGGGGGTGGGGATAAAAAGAAAAGTGGATTTTTGGATGAAAAATATTGTGAATATATGGTACTAATATCTTTATTTCCATGAAGGTGTGTATGTAAAAATTTAGGAATGTATTTAGAGGGAAATAGCTCACCTTTAGCATTTATATTGTTATAAACTACATATAGAAATCATCAGTTTAAATATAAGGATCATTAAATAAGAGAGAAAGATCTAACTCTCATGTTACAACTTCCCTTACCAGTATTACTTTGTTTTTAAAGGTATCAGCAGAACCCTTGCAAATCAGAGGAAAAGAAGTTAAGAGAACACAAAAAAGTAAATCAGGAATTCCAGCACTGAGACTAAGAAAGTCTTTAAAATACCATCATGATCAAAAACTACCTGAAAAGTAACTTCATTAAATTTACAAATTTTACTATCTGAAGAGCATTCACTAGCATTGATATGTGAAAATGCGTTTTTAAAAGGAAAACTAATGTTTTAGAAACTCATATATGAGATCTGAGTTAAAACTTCTCAAGGAAAAAGTTGGCATAGATTTTATCGTTAGGAAGTATGTGCTATCCTCTGTGCTTCCTTCTATTCCTGATTTTAACCTATGTACTTATTTTAATAAAAGTAATACTAGCTAGAATAAAAATAGCCCTCTGTGAAACTAGAAAAATTAAATGTTAGCATGTTAGATTTGATGGTTTTGGTCCCTATATTGTCTGATTTAGATAAACTGCTTATTATACTGGTTGATTTTATGATAAAAGACAACCCAATGCAAAATGTCCACAGGCCAACCCACTTGGTAGCTAATGGCTTTATTCTTCTCCTCATGTTTCATCTGTCTCCCCACCAACATTTGATGGAGTCCCTTATCACACAGGAATACATCTGCAATTTTGCACAACAGTATGTAAATGCAATTTAGATTATGGTTTACCTTTTGCTATCCGACCCTGGCTTTCTCTTTATTTCACTACTAGGTTTTATGGGTTAGTTTATTCTAGATTATTCTTCATTTAACTCTTTATGGGGGTTTGAAGAAGCTTTAATTATTAGCTTTTGTTGTTGCTTAGGGCACTGAAAAGTGTGCTGAACATGGAAGACAACCTTTTTATGGCTGGCCTACACTTTGCAAATGGGTATTACTCACAATTTAGTAGCTGAGAATAGAGTCATGGGAAAAGAATTCCAAAGTTTATGAAACAGTTAAATTGGCATTTAAGTGACCCCATACATGCCATTGCTTATCTGCATTGCTTTAACCTCATTTAGTTAGCAAGATTATGTATTAAAACAAATAGTGACAGCAGACAACAAGTATTTTACCTTCAATAAATAGTTACTGTCAGATTATCAATGAAGCAGAAACTTCTTGATTTTTTTTCCCTAAAAAACCTTGCATTTAGTGCATTAAGCAAAGTAGTGTGGCCACACACAGAGTCAGAGTCTTTTCTTTTTTATGTCTTCGTGTTTCAAAGAAGACAAATAGTCCTTCTTAAGGAGAGTGTACTATAAAAACATAGTTTTTCTTGAGCATGCCAAAAATATTTGTAGATCTTATTGATATATGTAGTGCTATTTTAATTCATTAAAACTGAAACCAGAAATTTATATTAGAAACAGGAGGAGAAGAAAAATCTGACATTTAAAAAAATTATAAAAGAGAATCTTGGAAAAATATTTCTGAAAGTCTTTAATTCACTGCTCTGTTTTTTTTAGTCAGATTTTAACCTAACTTTTCTCTCCACTAACTCTCACATTACAATATTTTCTTGGGGATTCAGTCCTTTATTGCAGCATATTGTTATTTAGTGCAATAATCAAGGGAGAATCACTTGTTAATCTATGTTGCTAGACTATAATGGGAACCTGGGAATTCAGATAGATTGTGATGCTTTTCAAAGAAAAAATAAAAGTCGGTAATGTAATCTCAAGCACATTCCACCAGCCAGGACCTGTCCCAGTCAGAATGATGGTGCATGTGAGCTTAACATGGGAGCTCACCTTTTTGTCCTCTCTTTTTTCAAAGCACTTTCTTAGGACCCAGTGTGCCTGATGCCCTGGCTTCCTAGACACTCCCCCCACCCCCTTAAGTCTCTCTGTTTCAGGTGTTTCTACATGCTTTAGATTTATCTCTTTTTCCCCTTCACCACAGGAACGTGTACAGATTTCATGTCTTGATTTTGTTGGCCCCTGCCACAACCACTCTCTCTTAGTGACTAAATTATGTACACATTATACCTACCAATAGGGTAGATACTGTGCAATGCAAATAATAATGACAACAAAAATATAACAAGCATTTCTTGAAAGACTTCCACAGACCTGACATGATAGGGCGATTATTTTTATCATTTCTTACAAAGATAAGAGCTAGGATTTTTTTATTTTGATTTTTCCACAGCTTCTCAGAGAAGGCAGTGATCCAGTTTGTAGGGTTAGAATGGTGATTCAGATCCAGGCTTAGATGTGCTGGCTGGAGTGTGCTGGCAATGGGTATGAAGAAGGAGCACACCTTAGCAACCCTGGACAGGGGAGAAATACTGTCTACCAGACTCCCTCCAATACTGGGGATTGAAGCCGGGGGCACTTTACCACTGAGTTACACCCACAGCCTGTTTTGTTTTATTTTGAGACAGTGTCTCACTTAGTTGCCTAGGCTGGACTCAAACCTGAGATCCTCTTGCCTCAGCCTCCCAAGTAGCTGGGATTACAGGCCTTTGCCACCATGCCCAGTAAGAAGCTTCATTTTGCACTGGATATGCAGGTGGAGAGAGGATTCAAAGGTGTTTTGTATCTTGAAAATGAGTAATCTAGGCGCTATAGTAATACCAGAGACAGAGATGCAATTTAGGAGCACTAAGCAGAGAGGGAATAACTGAAACACGGAAGATGATTTTTCCCATGTAGAAAGGTTCAAACCTTAGAAGGCACACCCAGTTTGGGAAGCTGGAGGAATTGGTGACCAAGACAAATCATGATGAATTTAAAGGCAAATCATCACACCTTCTTTCCTATTTTGGAAAGGCAGGAGAGAGGCAAGTTCTAGAAAGGTGTGAGGGAAATGCCATACTGACTTAGAGAGGCACGGGTTCCATGATGCTAGTTAATGGGTAATGTACTACGCATGTTATTCTGCCTCTTCAGGGGCATTAGCATTTAAGCAGAGTAGGAAGGAGGAGTGCACGATGTCTTGATATGGTGTCTGTGGACTAATTTACAAAATTCAGGAGAGAAGAGGCTAGGGATAGGATGATAATGAGTTTGCTTTTAGATCTATTGATTTTGAGGTTTTTATAAGACATTTAGGCTGAGATATTCAGCAGATGGTTGGATATGAGCTTGAAGATCTAAACAATGGTCTGAGATTGTAATACGGAAATTATTATATCAAGTATTATAGTTTGCATCTGATCTCCTGCACTTAGGCATCCTTTTTCGAGCCTGAACTAAACTGTCAATATAAATGCATTTGGTGTCTGAAGAACACATGACAATAGAAGAAACTCACGTTCTTTCCTCTGTTGCAGAATTCTACAGGCCTCCTTCAGTCCTCACATGCATGATCTGTGTACCACCACCCCAGGCCGGGAGCTGCCCATTGACCTGCACCTGGCCTCCCGCGTGTACCACACTGCCAACAAGAAGGGCCACAGTAACCTACTTGAATTTTTTGGGTCATGTTTCTTAGATGATCACTTCATAGATACAGAAAAAGATGGGTAAGAGTTCCTTGATAATTTTGTTTTAAACAAGATTTAAGCTGTCAAGGACATTCTGCCTTTGAGGTTTAGATTTTAAAGGTATGATTCTGTTTTGGGACAATAAAGAGGAGCCATTTTTGCTCTTTCTGGTGGCTTCCCCAGTACATACACGGACAGTCAGTATCTCCATGTCTTGATAATATTAACAAGAGCCATGCCTGTCTTAGTCCACTGTGTTGCTGACAGAATATAGCAGATTGGGCAGTTTATAAAGAAAATACATTTATTTCTCATTGTTCTGGAGACTTAGTTCTGGTGAGGGTGTGTTGAGACATGGTTCTGGCAAGGGCCTTCTTACCACATCATTCTAAGGTGGAAGAATGAAGGGCAAAAGAGTGAGAGAGTTGGTAGTAGGGGATGGGGGAAGAGGGACTGAACTCATCCTTTTTACATCAGGAACCACTCCTGTGATAACTAACACACTTCTACAACAATGGTACCAGGGATTGAACCCAGGGGTGCTTAATCACTTGACCTCATTTATTCTTAATAAAACTCAGGAATGCAGATGTGGGAATTGAGGCACATAAAAGTTAATCAATTCAGCAACATTATACAATTAACAAAATCACAGATTTGGCACTTGAGTCCAGTCTTTGGAAGTAAATCTCATCATCTTTAGATATACTTGGGTCTAGGATCATATACACAAGTCATTGCCTCTTGGAGTTCATTCCATTTCTCCTGGTGTTTCAGTTCCATTTGGAATCTCCCTGGTCTTTTGTGAAGCATATATAATCTACAACATCCTCAAAAGAGGAGAAAAAGAAAGGGAGCTAACTTTGACTTAGTGGTAACAATTTCTGGAGCACTGTGCTATGTGCTTTTGCATATGCTTTCTTTTTAAGTCTTCAACTGTAAAGAAAAAGTCACAATTTCCATATTATTAATGAAGAAATTTAGGCTCCAAGGTATCAGATTATTTGCCTAAATTCTTATTTTTGAATAGTGATTAGAATGAAGGTTTGTCTGAATTTTCATTAACCTTTTTGATTTCCATCTTTACACCTTTAAAGAGACTTTTAAGACTTTTTGTTCTTCTAACCACCCCCCCCAATTAAATACAATACCTAGATATATTGTATATCTGCTTATAGTATTGAATGTGTGTCTGTTCTTTCTACATAAAGAGAAAAAGCTTTCATTATCCCACCCTCCCCATGCCCAAAGCATCAATTTTCACCCCTATCGGGGGCTATATTACTTGCTCAGAAAGATCCATGCTCCAAAGTCTCCTGCCTTTCAGAAGAGCTAGTGAGAATCCTGAAAAATCACCTGTTACATGTTCTAAGATTATTAAAAAATTAAATATTATGTGGAATAGAGCCTTTTCCAGCATATTTTAATATTTAGTGAAAATGACATTTTAAAAAATTTTAATTATACAATCACAAAATGAGAGACTTACCTACACTTTTTATGATATGCTCTGAACCCATTTCCTCAAACCTCAATTTCAGTAAAAAATGAAGTACTCCAGTGCATTCTTTCATGACTTAAAATCACCTTTTTTCCCCAGTGTTTCATAACCACATTGAGTTTCATTTTGAATTCTTAAAAGAAGATTATCATAATATTTATATTTTATTTAGGCAAAAAAATAGTTTTAGACTTTGTTTGCCAATCTTGTAGTTTTAATTTCTCAAATAAATGCTAGCTAACTTTTTGAAAAAAAAATTTATATGTGAAGAATTTTGGAAATATTGTTTAAGTGTCTCTGATAGGAAATAGCCATTCAACTTGATTTTCTTCGAGATGTCCTTTAAAAGCCTAAAGCTGGCAATACAAAGTAAAGACATATCTGCTAGTCCTGACTCAAGTCTGAAACTATAGTCTTGAGTCATTTCCATTAGTGCTGTGTAAGCCAAATATCATTTGGGGGACTTACAGTTTTTATTATTAATGCAAAGTGTTAAAAATGCTAGTTTCTTTCTAATTCTAAAGTTTTTTTTTCTTCAAGTAGACCTTGATTTCTTTTTCCAAGAGAGCCAATAACACTCTATTTGACAATGATAATTCTTGGCAATTTGTTCCTAAGTACCAAATAAGAAGTTAATTTAAGTACCTAATATTTAATTCTCTGGCATCCATCTCTTGAGGATTACCTTGCTAAACATAGCTTAACCTTTTCAAAATATATCTGTCTGCTGAGTCTACAAGTTCAGAAATGTATAATTTTTTTCTGCTGTCATAAGTGTTCTAAAGAATGGTAATCATAAACACAAAATGAACACCTTTTTATTTGGCAAACTTTTGCTTTATCTGTGCAACGAAAAGTGAACTCCAAGGCAGAATAATACTGTGGTTATATAGCTTTAATTACTTCCCCATTCTGCATATGGCAATTGTTATTTTTGTTAAACACTAATGATATTTAAGTGAAATGATAAGGATATATACTTCAGTTTATTTCAAATAGTAAAATGATGTTCAAACTTATGTCTATTTGGTTAAACAGCAATTTTGATGAAAACTATAAAGTATTTCATGTTGAAATGTTTTGCTTTAAAAATATTTTTTGTACTATATGGAAGAGTTTATAACCATTAATTGGAATTCTTAGGATAGAATTGTAGATTTGAAGTTTTAAAGTAGGGCACATCATTAAAGGTGTTTTAAACTTTAACTCAGGTTAATGTAGGTGGTGATTGGTCTTCCAGGCAGCGCTTACGAATGTACGTGTTCATATCATGCAGGGCACTCCAGGGCTCTAGTTTCTTTTCACTCAAGTTTATGTGTGAACATTTAAATTATTTCATGGTACTAAGTTAACCACACTGTGGTGACTATTTTTATAATAATGTTGACACTATTCATTTCCTTGAATTATTGCCAAATAACTAATTGTTAATTTTTAATATTTATTTTCTAATCTGGTAAGGAAAAGCTTTTTTAAGAATATTTTTAGCCACCATATCGGCCATTCAGGTCTAGGCTGCACTGTCCTGCTTAGGAGCCCCAGGTTACTCTGCTGTGCAGGGGTTGAAGATCCCTAGGGAGAAGGACCAGCTTCTGAACACCCAGAAATTGTTCAAAAAACTGGAGAGACACTGCCCTGAATGAAAGCAGGGAGCTTTAAGCAGAAAGCTTCCAGAGTGGTGTATCATGTATGCTTGATTACAAATAAAATTCTGCACATGGATAAAAACAGTTAAAACTATATCTTCCGGGGAATTCAAGATGGCGGACTACAGGGTGGCTGCGTTTCATGTTGCTCCAGGACTCAGGACTCAAGAAGAGGAGATATAGAGAGACTTGGGACCAACTCAAAGCAGCCAGGTGAGTCTCTCCCGTTGGGGAGGTGTCCTGGAGGGGGCGGTAGCCCCAAACGCAGGGATCTTTGTGAAGTAGAGCTGCCCGGCGAGACACCGCTCCCCACACTGGAACAGTGAACACGGACAACTGGGAGCATTGGGGAGGAGGCCGCTCAGCACAGCGCTGGGACTCGGAGCAACCCACCGGGGCTTTGGGAGGCTGCCCAAAGGAGGGAGTGCGTGGTGAGCTGTTTGGACTGAAAGCGACCACCCCTGAACACAGGGGGCTGCCCAGAGGAGAAGGAGAAGCACGGGCTCGGCACATCGCTCGGACTTGGAGCAGCTGCACCAGGGCTCCGGGTAGCTATCCGGAGGAGCAGTGTGGACTCAGGACTCAAGAAGAGGAGATATAGAGAGACTTGGGACCAACTCAAAGCAGCCGGGTGAGTCTCTCCCGTTGGGGAGGCGTCCCGGATGGGGCAGTAGTCCCCGAACGCAGGGAACTTTGTGAAGTAGATTTGCCCGACGAAGACACCCCTCCCCCCACTGGAGCAGTGAACGCGGACAACTGGGAGCATCGGAGAGGAGGCCACTCAGCACAGTGCTTGGACTCGGAGCAACCCACCCGGGCTCTGGGAGGCTGCCCAAAGGAGGGGGTGCGCGGTGAGCTGTTTGGACTGAAAGCGACCACCCCTGAACACGGGGGGCTGCCCAGAGGAGAAGGAGAAGCATGGGCTCGGCACGTCGCTTGGACTTGGAGCAGCTGCACCAGGGCTCCGGGCGTCTATCCGGAGGAGCAGCGTGGTGAGTGGTTTAGACTCAGAGCAACCGCTCCTAAACACGGGGGGGTTGTCTGGAGGAAGAGGAGGAGCGCGGCGGGGTGCTTGGGCGCGGAGTGACTGCACCAGGGCTACGGGTGGCAGTCGGGAGGAGGAGGTGCACAGTGAGTTCCTGGGACTCATGACGAATGCACCACATCTCTGGGTGACTGCCTGGTGGAGAAGAAGGTGAGCAGTGGGTCACTTGGACTTAGAGTGACCGCACGGAACACCAGGCGGCTGCCGGAGGAAGAGGCGTGTGGCGGGTTACTGGGACTCGGAGCGACTGTGAGGGGCTCCAGGTGGCTGCTCAGAGGAGGGGCTGCATAGCCAGGCAATTAGGTGCAGAGCAGGGTCCCAGGACCTAGGCAGCTTCTTGGTGGAAGAGCCGCACAGACAAACTGAGGGGCGGAGCGAAGGCTCCAGGACTGCAGGCAGCTTCTCTGAGGAGAGGCAGCCTAAGGAGATACGTCTGCGAAGGGAGAGGCTTCCAGGCCCAGGAGGTAGGTCCAGGTCCCTGGGAACATTGCAGAAGAAGGCTGCCCAGCCCAGGCGGTAGTTGTGAATTGAACGGAACCTCTAGGAGGGGAACTAACCAGCGAGACCTCCCCACTGGGTGAGTCCTCCCTGCTGGGTGAGGTTCTCCCACAAGGACTGTAAAACCAGAGACACAGGCCCACACTGGCCTTGCATCAGCCCACATCCTACTTCCCCTTTGGATGACCATTCGTCAGCAAGTGAAGGTACCTCTGCCCACTAGCAGGGAATATACCCCATCAGAAGGCCACCACCCCTAGGGAGTCAGCTTCCTTGTGGAGCACTGCATTATCAACTTCCTCCAAGACTTCAGGCTACTGAAGGCTAAGAGGGGATATACTAGAAATCTTCAGGGACATTATAAGTCAATAGAGGAAATCTGCAATATCACAGCGGTCAACTGATACCTGAACAATATGAGAAAACAAGGAAAGAAAATGCTGCAAACAAATCTAGATGTTACATCAATGAAACCCAATGACAGCATGGCAGAAGAAATGACAGAAAGGGAGTTCAGAATGTACATAATTAAAATGATCAGGGAAGCAAATGACAAGATGCAAGAGCAAATGCAGGCACTGAATGATCGCACCAATCGACAGTTAAAAGAGCAAATACAGGAAGCAAAAGATCATTTCAATAAAGAGTTAGAGATATTGAAAAAAAACCAAACAGAAATCCTTGAAATGAAGGAAACAATAAACCAAATGAAGAACTCCATAGAAAGCATAACCAATAGGATAGAACACCTGGAAGACAGAACCTCAGATATTGAAGACAAAATATTTAACCTTGAAAACAAAGTGGACCAAACAGAGAAGATGGTAAGAAATCATGAACAGAATCTACAAGAACTATGGGATATCATGAAAAGGCCAAATTTAAGAATTATTGGGATTGAGGAAGGCCTAGAGAAACAGACCAAAGGAATGAACAATCTATTCAATGAAATACTATCAGAAAATTTCCCAAACCTGAAGAATGAAATGGAAGACCAAGTACAAGAGGCTTATAGGACTCCAAATACACAAAATTACAACAGACCGACACCAAGGCACATTATAATGAAAATACCTAACATACAAAATAAAGACAGAATTTTAAAGGCCGCAAGAGAGAGGAATCAAATTACATTCAGGGGGAAACCAATACGGATATCAGCAGATTTTTCAATCCAGACCCTAAAAGCTAGAAGGGCCTGGAACAACATTTTTCAAGCCCTGAAAGAAAATGGATGCCAACCAAGAATCTTATACCCAGCAAAACTTACCTTCAAATTTGATGATGAAATAAAATCCTTCCATGATAAACAAAAGCTAAAAGAATTTACAAAAAGAAAGCAAGCATTACAGAACATTCTCAGCAAAATATTCCATGAGGAAGAGATGAAAAACAAAGAAGCAAATCAGCAATGGGAGGAACTATCCTAAAGGAATTGTCAAATAAAGGAAGAACCAAGGCGTGTCAAAATAAATAAATAAATAAATAAATAAAATGAGCCAAATGACCGGGAATACAAATCATATCTCAATAATGACCCTGAATATTAATGGCCTGAACTCATCAATCAAAAGACATAGACTGGCAGATTGGATCAAAAAGAAAATCCAACAATAGGTTGCCTGCAAGAGACTCACCTCATAGAAAGAGATACCCATAAACTAAAGGTGAAAGGATGGGGAAAAACATACCATGCACATGCACTCAGCAAAAAAGCTGGAGTATCCATCCTCATTTCAGATAATGTGGACTTCAAGTCAAAGTTAGTCAGAAGGGACAAAGAAGGACATTACATATTGCTTAAGGGAAGCATAAATCAGCAAGACATAACAATCATAAACATCTATGCCCTAAACAGTGGCTCATCCATGTATGTCAAACAAATCCTTCTCAATTTCAGAAACCAAATAGACCATAACACAATAATACTAGGTGATTTTAACACACCTCTCTCACCACAGGACAGATCTTCCAAACAAAAATTGAACAAAGAAATCATAGACCTCAATAACACAATCAATAATTTAGACTTAATGGACATTTATAGAATATACCATCCAACCAAGTGTGAATACACTTTCTTCTCAGCAGCACATGGATCCTTCTCTAAAACAGACCATATATTATGCCACAAAGGTAATGTAAGCAAATACAAGAAGATAGAGACACTACCTTCTATTCTATCAGATCATAATGGATTGAAATTAGAAATAAATGAAAGAGTAAAAAACAGAAGCTACTCCAACACCTGGAGATTAAACAATATGCTATTACATGATGAATGGATAACAGAAGATATTAGGAAGGAAATTAAAAAATTCTTAGAGGTAAATGACAACAAAGAAACATCATATCAAAATCTTTGGGACACTATGAAAGGAGTATTTAGAGGAAAATTTATTTCATGGAACCCATTCAATAAAAGAAGTAAAAATCAACAAATAAACGACCTAACACTACAGCTCAAAGTCCTAGAAAAAGAACAGACCAACACCAAAAGTAGTAGAAGACAGGAAATAGTTATACTCAGAGCTGAAATCAACGAAATTGAAACAAAAGAAACAATACAAAAAATTGACAAAATAAATAGTTGGTTCTTCGAAAAAATAAACAAAATTGATAAACCCTTAGCCACTCTAACAAAGAGAAGACGAGAGAAAACCCAAATCACTAAAATTCGGAATGAACAAGGAAATATCACAACAGACACAAGTGAAATACAAAACATAATTAGAAGCTATTTTGAAAATCTATATTCCAACAAAACAGAAAATTTCGAAGACATCAACAGGTTTCTAGAGACACATGAATTGCCTAAATTGAATGAGGAGGACATACACAATTTAAATAGACCAATTTCAAGTAATGAAGTAGAAGAGGTCATCAAAAGCCTACCAACAAAGAAAAGTCCAGGACCAGATGGGTTCTCAGCCAAGTTTTACAAAACCTTTAAAGAAGAGCTCATTCCAATACTTCTCAAAGTATTCCATGAAATAGAAAAGGAGGGAACCCTCCCAAACTCATTCTATGAAGCCAATATTACCCTGATACCCAAACCAGACAGAGAAACATCGAGGAAAGAAAATTTCAGACCAATATCATTAATGAACATTGACGCAAAAATTCTCAACAAAATTTTAGCAAATCGCATAAAAAATATATTAAAAAGATAGTGCATCACAATCAAGTGGGTTTTATCCCAGGGATGCAAGGTTGGTTCAACATCCGGAAATCAATAAATGTAATTCACCATATCAATAGACTTAAAGTCAAGAATCACATGATTATTTCAATAGATGCAGAGAAAGCATTTGATAAAATACAGCACCACTTCATGCTCAAAACACTAGAAAAAATAGGGATAGTGGGAAAATTCCTTAACATTATAAAGGCCATCTATGCTAAGCCCATGGCTAATATCATTCTAAATGGTGTAAAATTGAAACCATTCCCCCTAAAAACTGGAACAAGGCAGGGATGCCCTCTTTCACCACTTCTATTCAACATCGTACTTGAAACTCTAGCCAGAGCAATTAGACAGACCAAAGAAATTAAAGGAATACGAATAGGAAAAGAAGAACTCAAACTATCCCTATTTGCGGATGATATGATTATATACTTAGAGGAACCAGGAAATTCCACCAGAAAACTTTTAGAACTCATAAGTGAATTCAGTAAAGTAGTAGGTTACAAGATCAATGCTCATAAATCCAATGCATTTTTATACATAAGTGATGAATCCTCAGAAAGAGAAATTATGAAAACCACCCCATTCACGATAGCATCGAAAAAAATAAAATACTTGGGGATCAATCTCACAAAAGAGGTGAAAGACCTCTACAATGAGAACTACAGAACACTAAAGAAGGAAATTAAAGAAAACCTTAGAAGATGGAAAGATCTCCCATGTTCTGGATAGGCAGAATTCATATTGTCAAAATGGCCATACTACCAAAAGTGCTATACAGATTCAATGCAATTCCAATTAAAATCCCAATGATGTACCTTACAGAAATAGAGCAAGCAATCATGAAATTCATCTGGAAGAATAAGAAATCCAGAATAGCTAAAGCAATCCTTCGCGGGAAAAATGAAGCAGGGGGTATCGCAATACCTGAACTTCAACTTTATTACAAAGCAATAGTAACAAAGACGGCATGGTATTGGTACCAAAATAGACAGGTAGATCAATGGTACAGAATAGAGGACATGGACACAAACCCAAATAAATACAACTTTCTAATACTAGACAAAGGTGCCAAAAATATGCAATGGAGAAAAGATAGCCTCTTCAACAAATGGTGCTGGGAGAATTGGAAATCCATATGCAACAGAATGAAACTAAACCCATATCTCTCACCCTGCCCAAAACTCAACTCAAAATGGATTAAGGACCTTGGAATCAGACCAGAGACTCTGCAGATTATAGAAGAAAAAGCAGGTCCAGATCGTCAACATGTCGGCCTAGGACCAGACTTCCTCAACAGGACTCCCATAGCACAAGAAATAAAAGCAAGAATCAATAACTGGGATAGATTCAAACTAAAAAGCTTTCTCTCAGCAAAGGGAACTATCAGCAATGTGAAGAAAGAGCCTACAGAGTGGGAGAATATCTTTGCCAATCATACTTCAGATAGAGCACTAATCTCCAGAATCTATAAAGAACTCAAAAAACTCTACACCAAGAATACAAATAATCCAATCGACAAATGGGCTAAGGAAATGAACAGACACTTCACAGAAGATGTACAAGCAATCAACAAACATATGAAAAAATGTTCAACATCTCTAGTAATAAGAGAAATGCAAATCAAAACCACCCTAAGATTCCATCTCACCCCAATTAGAATGGCAATTATCAAGAATACAAGCAACAGGTGTTGGCGAGGATGTGGGGAGAAAGGTACACTCATACATTGCTGGTGGGGCTGCAAATTAGTGCAGCCACTCTGGAAAGCAGTGTGGAGATTCCTTAGAAAACTTGGAATGGAACCACCATTTGACCCAGCTATCCCACTCCTTGGTCTATACCCAAAGGACTTAAAATCAGCATACTACAGAGATACAGCCACATCAATGTTCATAGCTGCTCAATTCACAATAGCCAGATTGTGGAACCAACCTAGATGTCCTTCAATTGATGAATGGATAAAGAAACTGTGGTATATATATATATACAATGGAATATTACTCTGCCATAAAGAATGATAAAATTATGGCATTTGCAAGCAAATGGATGAAATTGGAGACCATCATGCTAAGTGAGATAAGCCAATCTCAAAAAACTAAAGGACGAATGATCTCGCTGATAAGTGGATGATGACACATAAGAGGGAGGGTGGGAGGAGTTAGTGTTAGGGTTAGGGTTAGGGTTAGGGTTAGGGAGGGGGGCAAGAATGGAGGAAGAAAGGACTGTTTAGAGGGAAAAGAAGGGTGGGAGGGGTGGGGGGAAGGGAAAAAATAATAGAATGAATCAAACAACATTACCATATGTAAATTTATGATTACACAAATGGTATGCCTTTAACCCATGTACAAACAGACAAACAACATGTACCCCATTTGTTTACAATAAAAATAAAAAAATAAAAAACAAAACAAAACTATATCTTCCTTTTATGAGAATGCCTTTCTTCCACATATTTATCAATAGTATTTAACTTTGTGTATACGATGTGATTTTATTTTACATTACCTAATTTCTAAAGATTTTTAGTTTTTTATGATGATGGAACACTTATATATGGTCTACTTAAAGTGAATATTCAAGTTTCTTGCCTGCTTTTCTTTTTGCAGTGTGTAGTTTTCTTCTTATAAGTGTTTGATATATATGAGGTAATTAGGTCATTTGTCCTTTCACCATTTCATGGAATCATTTGATGAAAATAATTTTTATTTTAATCCTATACAATCATAAACTTAAAAATATTATTTTGTGTAAGTTTGAAAAAAAAAGAATATTTTTATATTTTATTCATTTATGGTGAAGTTGAGAATTTTCTTCTTCCCCTTCCTTCCTTCCTTTATCTCCTCTCCTCTCCTTTCCTTTCTTTTTCTCCTTCCCCTTTCCCTTTCCCTTCCCTTCTGTTCCCTTTTCTTCCCTTCCTTTCCTTGAGCTCTAACTAGGTCTGCCCATATATTAGATAAGTGCTTTAGCCACACCCTCATCCCAAGAACAGTCTTTTCTTTCTCTCTTTGTGGAGTTTCTATTCATCTCATTCTTCTGGATTTCTAAATAGTCTTTTTATATTAAAGATCTTAGTCATTTGACATACATACTATAGACATTTTTTTTCTATTTCTTTTTCGGTTTTATTTATGGTGTTTTATGCTAGATAGAAGTTTACATTTTTGTGTAGTAAAAACTAGCAATTTTATCTTTTATATGTTTTAGTGTTGGTGCATTCTTTTTTTTAAAGATTTTTTTCTTTTTTAGTTATACATGGACACAATACCTTCATTTTATTTATTTATTTTATTATGTGGTCATGAGGATCTAACCCAGTGACTCACACATACTAGGCAAGCACTCTACCACTGAGTCACAACTCCAGCCCCTTGGTGCATTCTTAACAAGGCCATTTCCACACTTAAATTTAAATGTATTCTATTATATTTTCTACAAGTTATTTTGTGGCTTTCTTTTTAAAGAACAAATATTTGATCTACCTGTGATTTATTTCATTAAGAAGAGCAAACATTATTATTTTTTCCCAAATGAGAAGCCAATTGCATGATATAAATTATTTAACAAATTTTCTTTTTCTCATTGATTTGAAATGCTAGTTATGTTAGTATGTTTACTGTTACTATAATTTAATACCTGAGACTGAGTACTTTATAAAAACAAGAGGTTTCTGTAGCCTACAGTTCTGGAGGTTCAAGAGCATGATGCTGCCTCTGCTCAACTGTTAAAGGCCTAATGGTGGATGGCATCCCAATGTTGGGAACATGAGGGAGTGAAAGATTGAATGGTGAGGTAGGAAGTCAAAGAAAGACAGGGATGAGCAAGTAATGATCTCACTAGGCTCTGCCTCTTAAAGGTTTCACTACTTCTTAACATCACCACATTGGGGACCAGATCTCAGCACATGTCTTTGGGGAATATACTCAAACCATATCCAGACGATAGCACAGATTTTCATACCTTAAATTCCAATGTGTTTGTGAATCAATTTATGGACTTGTGCTCTATTTCACTGATTTGTTTATATAAAACTGACTAAATTTCTGATCCACCATTAACAAAGAAAATTCAAGAAACTGTTAACTGTGTTCCTAATGTTTTCATTGTAGATAATATACTCAACCCACAAAAAGTGAAACTACTTAGAATTTTTTGTTTTATCTATATATTCTTGTTAGCCCTTTCTTTCATTTTAATTTTTCTTAGCTCTGTCTCTTGTAAATTGCATCAATCTGAATGTTTATAAGCTAATCATAACACTTCCATTCCCCATCCCTACATTGTCTGCCATTTCTTAGCTGTTGGGCTAATTCTGACACCATCCCCACCACTTATGTGGCTTTGTTCAGTAAGTCTAGACAATGGCCTAAGGTATCATACCAGAGAGCACAGGATATAATAATCCCTGTTTGAGGTCTAGCTGGTGATATGTGACACACAAGTACATATATCAGATATAGCACATCTGCTACCCTAAACCACTCATGTTATAAACAAGGAGACAGAGACAAAGTCTTGCACCCGCAATTATGGTTGGTGGCAAAGTTAGAGACAGAATCAATAGTAAACTCATTTAAATTACTTTTTTATTTACTTTGAACAAACAGTGCCATTAGTATGCCTTGAGCATATTTTTAAAAATATGAATTGGAGTTTTAAAAAGCCATATCATGATTGTCTATCAATGTTTGATGTTATATTAGCACATTTTAAAAAATGGAAATACCCAAATAAGGAATAATTTGGAAATCGTTCTTTTCCTATAACTCCATTATGTAAAAGCTAAATTTTTTGAAAAGTAAAACAATGTCATTCCACCAGATGTCACTGTTTGCATGTAGCAATGAAGTTACAATGATTAAAAATACAATGCCCCCCAATCTTATTTTGTACAAAAAAATTCAATATAGTTATAGATGTACTCCTCTGTAGACTCATTATTTTATTAAGTCTATAATCTCTGATTTTTAAAAAGCATACTAAGTATTCACATGCCTCTTGTGAAGATTTTAAAGAAAAAACTATACAAGGCTACAGAAAATTATTTATAGGTTGGCATCTTCAAGAAGATGAACTCCTGAAGATTTTTCTGAACCTTTGAGTCTATGTTTTTAAACAGGATTTGCTATAAACTAATACTTTCCAGATTGTGGATTCAAACCCCATAAATAGATTGTAAAATCAGTTTAGTGGTTTGCCTTGGGTGCTTTAAAGAAATGGTGTCATGGCAGAATGGCATGGTGGAGGAAAGCAGCTCAGGACATGGCAAGCAGGAAGCACTCCCTGTGACCTACTTCCTCCAGTCACACCCTATCTGCCTACAGTTCCCACCCAGTTAATCCATATCAGTGGATCAAGCCATTGATTAAGTTAAAACTTTCATAATCTAATAATTTCACCTCTGAAAAATCCTTGACTTGCCCACATAGGAACTCTTGGGGACACTTCATATCTAGGCCCTAACTCCTGGGACCCATTCTTCCCACTGCTTCCTGGCCCCCAGCTCCACTGCCATGCCCTTCTGCCTTGGTGTTTTTGCCTCATCTTAGGCCCAGAGCAATGGAGTGGGCAGACCATGGACTAAATCTCAGAAACCATTAGCCAGAAAAACTTCCCTCTTCTAAGTTGTGCTTGCCAGGTATTTTGGTTATAGTGAGGAAAAGCTGACACCAAGCGAGAAAAGGGGGACAAATTCCCACCCACTGTAGTCAACCCAACTCTGCAAGAAAGGTATTGATCCCTTCATAAGGGCTCTAGACACATGACCCAAATACCTAGGCCCCAACTCCCAGCAGTGTTGAGAGTTGGGGCCTTTCCCCACAACCCTTTCCCCACAACCTAATATTAGAACTTCCTTATTGGTCTTGATGTATTTATACTCTGGGCTTCCTCATTTAGTCACTAGGTCTGTTCCTGTTCTTTTGTTTTTATAAATACATCAGTCAAGATTCAGTTGCAGAAAATAGAAGAGTCCTTAGAAAAGGGATTGAATAAGGACAAGTTGGTGCTTATAAAATCAATAGAAGGATTGGAAAAATCGCCATTTGTCAAGGAGGGCTTGCAGACATACACAGCAGGTTTAAGTGTCTGCTGCTGCCGTCTCACTCACGAAGGTGGGAAGCCACACTGTCGACATGCCACCTAAGCTGAGATTCGGGGATCAGGTGGCCTCTACTGTCACCACTTTTGACTCTGGAGCCACACTATGTCTGTTTGATGTGCTCACTGGCAAAATAAAATGACAACTTACTAAACAAGTAACTGAAACACTGCTACAGAACTGGACAACCTTGCCCCAACTGTGCTTGTCAAGAGAAAACCCCAGAACTTTCTGCCTTCTGAAGTGGTTAGTGGATCCTACATCACATATAGAACTATAGTCTGTAGAGGCCTGTTTTATATTCATTTTGTATTTTATATTTAATAGTATATTTCTCAATACAAAAATTAATGTATTTTCAAGCCATCCATAGGTCAGTCATTAATGGTACATTCTGCCTTCAAATTTTGATTTATCTCATCTCTGGCTAAATTAATGTTTTCATTGATGATTTTTAGAACCTCCTATATATATTCTTAGATATATGTAACTGGTAGCCTACCAAGGGAAGATCTGATGCCAAAACAGTTTTCTGTTCATCCCAGCCAGATATGGATCAAAAAGGGAAAACTGAAATGAGAAGGCAGTTCTGTTCAGGCTGTTCAGGAAGTTCAGTTCTGTCCTGTTCAGGCGTTTTGCCCCAAATCTTTTTGTGAGTGTGGAGTGGGGAGCAGGTTAGAAGTGAGATCACAGAGAACTTGGGATAGCTTCTGTAATTGGGCTTTTGTAGAGTGAACTTATTATTATTCCAATGTAATAAAAGAAAACCATCATAAGAGTCACTACTAAAATGTATTCAGAACGAAACAGTTTATTTTTGGGTTCTCCTTTTGGATTATTTGTCCTCTTCACAATTTTTATTAGTGCAGATGTCAAATGTCAATGTGTTTGCAGTTTTTGTTTTATCGATAACTTAAAAAAAACTAATTTTTATAAATTACATTGCAGAATACTGTATGGAATTCCTGTTAGGAGAGAAGATGAAGACTATGTCAGTGTCCCTCTGGTACCACCAGGGACACCCCGTGAATGGGCACAAGGAACTAGGCAATATGCTCACAAGCCATACCTGTCACTCTTGGGAGAGGAAGTAAGAACTTTCTTCAGTATTACTTTTCTCTACCTCATAGATTTTCAAAAATTTTGGCTTATTACCCTCTTGACACTCTTAAAAATTACTGAGGCTATCAATAATTGTTTATTTGAGCTATCTGTATTGACATTTACAATATTAGAAATTAAAACAAAATGCCAAAATATTTATTTTTAAAATAGTAGTAAAAAAGTCATTTATGTTAACATAAAAATGTATTTTTTATGAAAAATAATTATGTTTTTAAAAACAAAAACGGCAAAAAAACTAGGATTATTTATTTACTTACTTTGGAAATCTCTTTGCTATCTGGCTTAATAGAAGAGAGCTGGATTCTCAAGTTTACTTCTTTGTTCAATTCTGTGGTTCGTTTGATTGAAATATAAGAGAATAATTGTAGTTTTACAAAGATATGTAGTTGAAAAAGAAAAAAATACTTAAATAGCATTTTTTACATAATTGTAAGATGTTCTCTAATATATCCAAATTTAAGAAGCAGTAGTTTCTTGAGAGTTTGCTGTGAGACTTCCACTTTTGTGAAAGGTAGGGTAGAATCAGTTTTTCCTATTATTTCTGCCCATTACAGCTAAAAACCCTGTACCTGATAAACGTAAGACAATCACTAAGGTGGAAAGAAGGAGGGACAGTAGCTAGGAACTTCAGGACTCAAGGATGACGTGGTAGCGAACTTCCTGGGTTTTCTTTTTTTTTCTTTCTTTCTTTTTGCTTCGTATGACCTAGACTTGAGCTGAAAAAGCGGGCAATTTGGAAATGCTAACAGGTAAAGACAAAAAAGAAAAAAAAAAAAAAATCAGAACTGCTATCTCTAGCTGAAGAACCAGGAGAAGTGCAACCCAGCAGAACGAAAAATCTGAAAATTTTTAGAAAAATAACTGTTGTGTTCTTGCCAAACACTACAGAAAAAACTCCCCATCCCTACCTCTAAAGGGAGTGAAACACGCCAACACTTCTGCCAGCATGGTTCCAAGGAAGGCTGTGTGTGAAGCTGGTACTTTAATGCTAGTGGAGTGGTAATGAGACACCTCCCCCACCCCTAAACTGTCAGGTAAGACCACGTGGGATTCTATCTCCATCCTAATCACAAACCACACCCCCTTCCCAGTGTTGGAATCAGAGGAGGTCTAGTGGAGTGTTGGTTAAACAGGAGGTTTAAATAAGTTCCAGAGTCTTATGGCATAAGACCACAAATATCTAGATTTCAACCAAAATTCATTAATCTTATGCAGAACTAGAAAAATCTCAACTGAATGTCAGTAGATGCCATCACTGAGATAACAAAAATGTTAGAATTATCTGACAAAATGGGCTGAGGATATAGCTTAGTTGGTAGAGTGCTTGCCTCACAAGCACAAGGTCCTGGGTTCAGTCCTCAGCACTACAAAAAAAATTATCTGACAAAATTTAATTTAAATCTGCAACCATAAAAATGCTCCAATGAGCAATTATGAACAACCTTGCAACATAGGTAGAAAAATAGATTCAAAAAGGACATGGGTGTTGTATTTTGTCAAATGCTTTTTCTGCGTCAATTGAAATAACCATGTGATTCCTATCCTTAAGTCTATGACATGATGGATTACGTTTATTGATTTACGAATGTTGAACCATCCTTGCATTCCAGGAATGAACCCCACTTGATTGTGGTGCACAATTTTCTTAATGTTTTTGGATACGGTTTGCCAATATTTTGTTAAGGATCTTTGCATCTATATTCATCAAGGATATAGGTCTAAAATTTTCTTTCCTTGATGTGTCTTTGTCTGGTTTGGGTATGAGGGTGATATTAGCTTCATAGAATGAGTTCGGTAGGGTACCCTCCTTTTCTATTTCCTGGAATACTTTGAGAAGTATTGGAATGAGTTCTTCTGTCAAGGTCTTGTAGAACTTGGCTGAGAATCTGTCTGGTCCTGGGCTTTTCTTAGATGGTAGATTTTTAATGGCTTCTTCTATTTCATTGCTTGATATTGATCTGTTTTAATCGTGTATGTCCTCCTGGTTCAGTTTGGGAGGAGCATATATCTCTAGAAATTTGTCAATGTCTCTTCGGTACTTTCTATTTTGTTGGAATACAGATTTTCAAAGTAGCTTCTCATTATGTTCTGTATCTCAGTGGTGTCTGTCGTGATATTTCCTTTTGCATCATGTATTTTAGTACTTTGAGTCTTCTCTCTCCTTCTCTTTGTTAGTGTGGCTAAGGGTTTATCTATTTTGTTTACTTTCTCAAAGAACCAACTTTTTGTTTTGTCAATTTTTTGAATAGTTTCTTTTGTTTCAATTTCATTGATTTCAGCTCTGATTTTAATTACTTCCTGTCTTCTACTACTTCTGCTGTTATTCTGTTCTTCTTTTTCTAGGGCTTTGAGCTGTAATGTTAGGTCATTTAATTGTTGACTTTTCATTCTTTTCTGGAATGCGCTCCATGCAATGAATTTTCCTCTTAGTACTGCTTTCATAGTGTCCTAGAGATTTTGATATGTTGTATCATCGTTCTCATTGACCTCTAAGAATTTTTTAATCTCCTCCCTGATGTTTTTTGTTATCCATGTTTCATTCAATAGCATATTATTTAGTCTCCAAGTGTTGGAGTAATTTCCTTTTTTTATTCTGTCATTGATTTCTACTCTCAGTCCATTGTGATCTGACAGAACACAAGGCAGTATCTCTATTTTTTTGCATTTTCTAAGGGCTGCATTGTGGCATAACACATGGTCTATTTTCAAGAAGGTTCCATGTGCTGCTGAAACGCAGAAAAAGCGTTTGACAAAATACAACACCCCTACATGCTCAAAACACTAGAAAAAATAGGGATAGTAGGAACATACCTGAACATTGTAAAGGGTATTTATGCTAAGTCCATGGCCAACATCATTCTTAATGGAGAAAAACTGAAACCATTCCCTTTAAAAACGGGAACAAAACAGGGATGTCCTCCTTCACCACTTCTATTCAACATTGTCCTCAAAACTCTAGCCAGAGCAATTAGGCAGACTAAAGAAATTAAAGGGATAGGAATAGGAAAAGAGGAATTTAAGCTGTCACTATTTGCGGATGACATGATTCTATATTTAGAGGATCCAAAAACCTCCTCCAGAAAACTTCTAGACCTCATCAATGAATTCAGCAAAATAGCAGGCTATAAAATCAACATGCATAAATCTACAGCATTTTTATATGCAAGCGACGAAACAGCTGAAAGGGAAATGAGGAAAACAACTCCATTTGCAATAGCCTCAAAAAAAAAATAAAATACTTGGGCATCAATCTAACCAAAGAGGTAAAAGATCTCTACAATGAAAACTACAAAACATTGAAGAAAGAAATTAAGGAAGACCTTAGAAGATGGAAAGATCTCCCATGTTCTTGGATAGGCAGAATTCATATTGTCAAAATGGCCATACTACCAAAAGTGCTATACAGATTCAATGCAATTCCAATTAAAATCCCAATGACGTACCTCACAGAAATAGAGCAAGCAATCATGAAATTCATCTGGAAGAATAAGAAACCCAGAATAGCTAAAGCAAGCGTTAGCAGAAAGAGTGAAGCAGGGGGTATCGCAATACCAGATCTTCAACTCTACTACAAAGCAATAGTAACAAAAACAGCATGGTATTGGCACCCAAATAGACAGGTAGATCAATGGTACAGAATAGAGGACACGGACACAAACCCAAATAAATACAATTTTCTAATACTAGACAAAGGTGCCAAAAATATGCAATGGAGAAAAGATAGCCTCTTCAACAAATGGTGCTGGGAAAACTGGAAATCCATATGCAACAGAATGAAACTAAACCCCTATCTCTCACCCTGCACAAAAATCAACTCACAATGGATCAAGGACCTTGAAATCAGACCAGAGACCCTGCATCTTATAGAAGAAAAAGTAGGTCCAAATCTTCAATTTGTTGGCTTTGGATCAGACTTCCTTAATAGGACTCCCATAGCACAAGAAATAAAAGTTAGAATCAACTGGGATAGATTCAAACTAAAAAGTTTTCTCTCAGCAAAGGAAACTATCAGTAATGTGAAGAGAGAGCCTACAGAGTGGGAGAAAATCTTTGCCACTCATACTTCAGATACAGCACTAATTTCCAAAATATATAAAGAACTCAAAAAACTCTACACCAAGAATATAAATAACCCAATCAACAAATGGGCTAAGGAAATGAACAGATACTTCACAGAAGAAGATGTACAAGCAATCAACAGATATATGAAAAAATGCTCAACATCTCTAGTAATAAGAGAAATGCAAATCAAAACTACCCTACGATTCCATCTCACCCCAATTAGAATGACGATTATCAAGAATACAAGCAACAATAGGTGTTAGAGAGGATGTGGGAAAAAAGGTACACTCATACATTGCTGGTGGGACTGCAAATTAGTGCAGCCACTCTGGAAAGCAGTGTGGAGATTCCTTAGAAAACTTGGAATGGACCTACCATTTGACCCAGCTATCCCACTCCTTGGCCTATACCCAAAGGACTTAAAATCAGCACACTACAGAGATACAGCCACATCAATGTTCATAGCGGCTCAATTCACAATAGCCAGAGTATGGAACCAACCTAGATGCCCTTCAATTGATGAATGGATAAAGAAACGGTGGTATATATACAATGGAATATTACTCAGCTATAAAGAATAATAAAATTATGGCATTTGCAGGCAAATGGATAGAATTGGAGAATATCATGTTAAGTGAGATAAGCCAATCTCAAAAATCCAAAAGAGGAATGATCTCACTGATAAGCAGATGATGACACTTAATGGGGGGTGGGAGGGGGGCAAGAATGGAGGAAGGAGGGACTGTATAGAGGGAAAAGAGAGGTGGGAGGGGTTGGGGGGGGAAGGAATAAAATAACGGAATGAATCAAACATCATTACTCTATGTAAATATATGAATATGCAAATGGAAAAAAAAAAGGACATGGGAAGTTTTAGTAAAGAAGCTGGGCACGGTGACATATGACTCTAATACCAATAAATCTAGATTGAGACAGAAGAATTGCAGGTTAGAGGACAGTCTCAGCAACCTTAGTGGGGCCCTCAATAACTTAGTGATACCCAGTCTCAAAACTAAAAAGTAGGACAGGACATATAGCTCAGAAGCAAAGCACACTAGTGTTCAATCTCCAGTACAAAGAAAGAAAAAGAAAGAAAAAAAAATAAAGAAAGTAAGCCTTTGTAAAGAAATAGAAGATGCAGAGAAGAAACACACATTTTAGACTTGAAAAATACTATAACTGAAACATGAAACATTAGTTGGTGGGCCAAAAAGTAAAATAAGGAGAGAATCAATGAACTTGGAGACAGAAAGTTATAGAAGTTATCCAATCTAAACAACAAAGAGAAAACAGATTGAAAAAAAAAAAAAAAGAGGAATGAGCTTCAGGGACTGTAGGACTATAACAAAAGACCTAATATTTGTGTTACAATGATCCCAGAAAGGGAAGAAAGAGAGAGAGAGAGAGAGAGAGAGAGAGAGAGAGAGAGAGAGAGAGAGAGAGAGAGAGAGAGAGAGAGAGAGAGACACTGAAAAAGAACTGAAAGAAATATTGGCAATTCAAAACTTATAGATTCAGTAATCTATGAAAACCCCAAATAGAAAACACCCAGATATATGTTTATTAAGCTACAAAATAGTAAAAGTTCTAAAAACCAAAGAAGAAAACATCCTGAAAGCGACAAGAGAGAAGGACTATGTTATAAGGGAACAGCAACGTGAGTAAAGTGGATTTCTTCTCAGAGACTGTGGTGGCCAGAAGTAAGTGGCAGAATATTTTCTAAAATGTGAAAAGAAAGGAACTGTGAACCCAGGCCCCTGTAACCAGAGAAATATTCTACAGGACTGAAGAGTAATGAAGACATTCTCAGATAAAAGAAATTAAAAGAATGTTGCCAGCAGATTTACCTTAAAAGAACGGATAAAGAAAGTTCTCTAAACAAAAATGATAAAGAACAAGTATCAGAACAAGTGGGGGTTGGTTAGGGAAGAATAGAAGTGCTTTGGATTAGACAAAGGGTAATGAAGGAAGGGAGGGGAATGGGAATACAAAGACAGTGGAATGAATTGGACATTACTATCCTATGACCAGTGTAACTCCACATTATGTACAACCACAAGAAGGAGAAGTTATACTCCATATATGTATAATATGTCAAAATGCATTCTACCATGTGTAACTAATTAGAACAACAACAACAACAAAAAAAAGAGTATCTGGAAGGAACAAGAATATGCAAAGCAAAATTAGTTTTAACTACAATAGCATTTCCTTCTTCTTTTGAGTTTTCTTAAGTATGTGCATCAGTTATCAATGAAATTGAAGCAAAAGAAACAAAACAATTGACTAAATGAAAAGTTGGTTCTTTGGAAAAACAAATAAAATTGATAAACCCTTAGGCACGCTAACAAAGAGAAAAAGAAAACTCAAACTGCACAAATTTGTGATGAAGAGGAAAATATTGCGATGGATGCTAGTGAAATACAGAAGATAATTAGAAATTATTTTAAAAATTTATACGCCAATAAATGGAAAATCTCAAAAGACATCAACAAATTTCTACAGAAATATCTACCCAAACTGAATCAGGAGGACATAAACAATTTAAACAGATCAATTTCAAGCAATGAAATAGAAGATGCCTTCCAAAGCCTACCAACCAAGAAAGCCCAGGACAAGATGGATTCTCAGTTGAGTTCTACAAGACCTTAAAAGAAGTGACACCAATATTCCCCAGTATTCCATGAAATAGAAAACGAGGGAACCCTTCCAAACTTTCTATGATGCTAGTATCACCCTGATACCCAAACCAGACAAAGACACATCAAGGAAAGAAAACTTCAGACCAATATCTCTGATGAACATAGATGCAAAAATTCTCAATAAAATTCTGGCAAATCACATACAAAAACATATTAACGAGACAATGCACCATGATCAAATGGGATTCATCCCAGAGATGCAAGGTTGGTTCAACATACAGAAAACAATAAACATAATACACCACATCAATTGACTTACGGATAAGAATCATATGATCATCTCATAGATGCAGAAAAAATATTTGACAAAATATGGCATCCCTTCATGTTCCAAACACTAGAAATACTAGGGATGATAGGAACATACCTCAACATCGTAAAAGCTGTATGTGCTAAACCCAAGGCCAAGATCATTCTAAATGGAGAAAAATAGAAAGCATTCTTCTAAAAACTGGAAGAAGACAAGGATGACGTCTATCACTACTTCTATTCAACATAGTCCTAGAAACTCTAGCCAGAGCAGTTAGATGAAAGAAATTAAAGGGATACAAGTAGGAAAAGAAGAACTCAAACTATCACTATTTGCCCATGACATGATTTTATACTTAGAAGAGCCAAAAAAATTCCACCAGAAAAGTTCTAGAACTAATAAATGAATTCAGCAAAGTAGCAGGATATAAAATCAACACCCATAAATCAAATGCATTCCTACACATCAGTGATGAATCCACTGCAAGAGAAATTAGGAAAACTACCCCATTCATAATAACCTCAAAAAAAAAAAAAAAAAAAACCACACACACACTTGGAAATTGATCTAACAAAAGAGCTGAAACATCTCTACAATGAAAACTACAGAACATGAAAGAAAGAAATTGAAGAAGAGCTTAGAAGATGGAAAGATATCCTGTGCTCTTGGATAGGCAGGATTAACATTGTCAAAATGGCCATACTACCAAAAGCACTATACAGATTTAATGCAATTCCTATTAAAATCCCAATAGCATTCTTCATAGAATAGGAAAAGCAATCATGAAATTCATTTGGAAAAACAAGAGACCAAGAATAGCCAAAGCAATCCTTAGCAAGAAAAGTGAAGCAGGAGACATCGTAATACCAGACCTTGAACAGAGCAACAGTAACAAAAACAGCATGTTATTGGCATCAAAACAGACATGTAGACCAATGGAACAGAATAGAAGACACAGAGACAAACCCACATAAATGCAGTTATCTCATACCAGAAAAGGGGCCAAAAACATACATTGGAGAAAAGAAACCTTCTTCAACAAATTGTGCTGGGAAAACTGGAAATGCACATGTAGAAGAATGAGAATAAACCCCTATCTCTCACCCAGCACAGAACTCAACACAAAGTGGATCAAAGACTTGGGCACCAGCCTAGAGACCCTGTGCCTAATAGAAGAAAAAAATAGGCCCAAATCTTCACTATGTTGGCTTAGGACCTGACTTCCTTAACACAAGTCCTAAAGCACAAGAAATAAAAGCAAGAATCAATAAATGGGATGGGTTCAAATTAAAAAGTTTCTTCTCAGCAAAGGAAACAATCAACAATGTGAAGAGAGAGCCTACAGAGTGGGAGAAAATCTTTGCCACATACACCTCAGAGCATTAATGTCCAGAATACAGAAAGAACTCAAAAAATTTAACACCAAAGAAACAAATAACTCAATCAATAAATGGACTAAGGAACTGAACAGACACTTCACGGAAGAAGAAATTGCAATCGATCAACAAACATATGAAAAAATGTTTAACATCTCTAGCGATTACACAAACACAAATCAAAACTACTCTAAGATTTCATCTCAACTCCAGTCAGAATGGCAATTATCAAGAACACAAGCAACAATAAATGTTGGCAAGGATGTGGGGAAATGGGTACGCTCATACACTGCTGGTGGGCCTGCAAATTGGTGCGGCCATTTTGGAAGGCAGTACGGAGATTCCTCAGAAAACTGGGCATGGATCCACCATTTGACCCAGCTATCTCACTCCTCAGTTTATACACAAAGCACTTAAAATCAGCATACTACAGTGAAGCAGCCACATCAATGTTCATAGCAGCTCAATTTCACAATAGCCAAACTATGGAACCAACCAAATGGCCCTCAACAGACGAATGGTTAAAGAAACTGTGGTATATGTACACAATGGAATATTATTCAGTCTTAAAGAAAAATGAAATTATGGCATTTGCTGGATGGAGCTGGAGAATATCATGCTAAGCAAAGTAAGCCAATCCCAAAGAACCAAAAGCCAAATGTTTTCTCTGATTTGCAGATGCTAAATCACAATGGGGGTGGCTAGTGAAAAATAGAGGTACTTTGGATTAGGCAGAGGAGAGTGAAGGGAAGGGAGAGGGCATGTGGGTAGGAAGGATAGTAGAATGAATCAGATATTATTACCCTGTGTACATATATGATTACATCATGTACAACCAGAAGAATGAGAAGTTATACTCCATTTATGTATGATGTATCACAATGCATTCTACTGTCAGGTATAACTAATTAGAACAAACAAAAAAATTTAAAAAATTCTTAATTCAAATGGAATGGCCTCATTTTATAATGTGTAAAGGAAATTTTTTGAATTGTGCAAAACAACCCCACTATCAATAAAAGTGGAATTCTACAATATATTCAAGTAACCCACAGAAATGAACAGAAAGGAATAAAGAAAACAGATAATAAAGAATTCAGAAAAACAAAAAGAAACAAGAATAAAATGGCATTCTTCAACCTTCAATTAAATATAAAAGGTGTAAATATACAAATTGCATGACAGAGTGGTAGAAGAATTAAAACACATGACTCAGTTGTATGGTTTCTACCAGAAAGTCTTAAAATATAATAATATAGTCAAATTGAAGGCATGGTAAAAAAAATCATGCAAATATTACTCAAAGAATAGTGGGAGTGGCTATATTAGTATCAGATGGAAGTAGTTTTCCAAGTATAGAAAGTTGTCAGAGACAGAAAAGGATGTTTTATTATGATAAAAGTGTGCATTCACCAAGACCTTGATCAGAGAAAGTACACGCATCAAACAGCAGAAAGGCAAAACTTGAAGAAAAACCATGGAACTGACAAGAGAAACAGGCAATTCTATGTTTAAATTGTAGACTTCAGCCTCCCCTTTTCAACAACTGATAGTATACGTTTAGAAAATCAGTTAAGGATACAGAACTCACTAGACCCATTGGCCAATAGGATCTAGTTGAACCTTGAAGTACCCAGAAACCAAGAAAAGCAGAATACATATTCTTTTCATTTACCACAAAATTATATATAGAGAGTCCATTGTGGAATCAAACAAAAAAAAAAAATCAGTGATAAGAGAATAATAGAAGATACTTCTAGTTTAGGAATCTAAACTATACAGTTATAAATAATCTATGGGCTGCAGAGGGAGTTTCAAGGGATTTAAAAATACATTGAACTGAATGAAAATGAAAATATAGCACATCAAAAAACATGGGACACAGCTATAAGAAGGTTGAGAAGGAAATTTATGGCATTAAATGCTTACAATGGAAAAGAGAAAGTCTTATATCAATATTTTTAACTCTCATCTCAAGAACCAAGAAAAAGAAGAGCAAAATAAACCCAAAGCAAGAGGCAGGAATGAATAATGAAGAGCAGAAATCAATGAAATCGAGAGAAGAAAAGCAATAAAGAAAACTAGTGAAAAAGCCAGTTCTTGAAAAGATCAATAAAATTGATCTCTGGTAAAAGTGATGAAAAAAAATGTCCAGAGAAGACATGAATTAACAATATAGAAATGAAACAAGAGATATCACCATAGACTCCAGAAGGCATCAATGGAAAATTACAGGAATATTCTGAACAACTCTACACACACAAATTTGACAACTTAGTTGAAATGAAGAAATTCCTCAAAAAAACACAAACTGCCACAGCTCTTCCAATGAAAATAGATAATTGAATATACAACTGTTAAGAAAATTGAATTATTAATTTAAAAAACAGACTTTTCTCCCACATACCTCCAGGCCCACATGATTTTACTGGAGAGGAGTCTATCAGTTACTCAAGGAAGAATTAGCACCAATTTTATATAATCTCTGAAAGAAAAGGGAACACTTCTGAAGTTCTTTTTTTTTTTTGGTGATACTGGGGATTGAACCCAGGACTTTGCCATTGTACTTGGTAGGCAAGTGTTTTACCACTGGGCTACCTGCTCAGGCCTGCTCCCAGATTCATTTTATGGAGCTAGCAATACTGCTACCTAAGCTAAACAAAGACTGTTCCCCTTCAAATAAAAGAGTGTGTACAAATCAAGTATAGATCAATATTCTTGCTTTGTTTTGAATGTCCCTTTTTAAACTCATTCTGAAATTAAATTGTCATTGTAACAGTGTTAACAGGTGGGGCACTTAAGAAATGATTAGCACAGGAGGAATTTGCTCTCACAGGTAAGATAATTGCTGTTATAAAAGGGCAGATTCGGCCTCGTTTTCCCCTCTTAGCCCTTCTGCCTTCTGCGTGTGAGGACATAGTAAGAAGGCCCACAGAAGATGCCAGTTGATCTTGGGCCTCCTAGCCTCTAGAACTGTGAGAGAATAAATTTCTGTTTTTTATAAGGTGTTTTCTTACAGGAGCACAATATGAACTAAGACAATTCCTTATGAATATTAGGTATAAAAATCCTTAAAATATTAGAACATGTAGTTGAAAAATAACAGAAAAGAAGTTATGCACCATGGCCTAAGGGGGTTATTCCAGGGATTGTAAGACTGGCTTAGTATTTGGAAACCATTTCAATCCCTCATATTATGGAATAAAGGAGAAAAATTACATAATTATATAAAATCAATGCAGGAAAAGCATTTGACAAAATTTCACACCCATTTTCATGATAAAAATTCTCAGAAAAATAGGAATAATGGGAAACTTCTACAACTGGAAAAAGAACATTTTACTCAAACCTACAGCTACCGTTATATTTAATGGAGAAAGCCAGGATAGCTTCCCTCACCATCTTATTCAACACAGTGCTGGAAATTTTGGGCAGTGCCATAGGTGGGAAGAGGAACATAAAGCACTTGAAAGGACACAACACAACTTTGCAGATGATGTGGTTGTCTGAATAGAAAATTCCAAGGAATGCGTAAAAGATAAATCTCACAGAACTGATAATTAAGCTCAGTAAAGTCACAAGATACAATATAAACATAAACAATTCAGTCTATTTCTATTAATCCTTAATGGATAGATGAATTCTATAAAAAGTGGATATATGTAATTGCTCAAAATGTGAAATACTTAGGAGTAAATCTAACAAAACATATACAGGATCTGGATGCTGAAAACTACAAGATGCTAATGAAAGAAATGAAAGCAACAGAATTAAATGGAGAGAGTCCATGTTCATGGACTGGAGACTCCACATAGTAAACATATCATTGGTTTCCAAATTGATATACTGGTTAAATTAATTCCATCAAACTTCCAACAAGACTTTTTTTTTGTAGATATAAACAAGAGTGTTCTAAAATTTATAGGGGAAGGTAAAGGAACTATAATAGCTAAAACAATTTTAAGAAGGAGGCATAAAATGGGAGGAATCAACTTATGAATTTACAACTAATTATACTAGTGTAGTAATCAATGCTATGGTCTTGGTGAAGGGATAGACCCATATATCAGTGGAATGGAACAGAAAATCCACAGACAGACTGTCCCAGATATGCACAACTGATTTTTGGTAAAGGTACAAAAACAACTCAATGGATATAGGATAGCCTTTTCAATAATTGCTGTTGAAGCAATTGAACAACAATAGGAAAAACAACAACAACAACAACAAAAACAGAATGCCGACCTAAGTCTTGAGTTATAATAAATTTAACTTAAAATGATTCACAGTCTGAAATGTACAATGTAAAACTATAAAGCTTGTATAAAGAATGCAGAAGATTGTTGGGAGTAAAGCTAGGTAAAGTGATCCATAAAAGAAAAAAATTGATAAATTGGGCTTTATCAGAATTAAAAACTTTTGCTCTGCAAAAGGCTTTGTTCAGAAGATTAAGCACAAGCTATGGACTTGGAGAAAATATTTGCAAAACACATATCCAGCAAAGGCCTAGTGTTTAGAATACATAATGAATTTTCAAAACCCAACATTAAAAAACCAAATAATCTAATTGGAAAACAAGTAAAGGCATTTTAAAAGACATTTCACCAAATATGATATGTAGATGGAAAATATGCATATAAAAAGGTGTTCAACACCATTAAATGTTAGGAAAATGCAAGTTGAAAGCACAAGGAGATGTCTCTACAGAGTGGTTAAAATAAAATAATGGTGGCAACACCAAGTGCTAGTAAGGATGTAGAGAACTGGGTCACTCACATATCGTTGGTAGAAATGTAAAATGATGCAGTTCTGTGGGAAATAATTTGGCAGTTAAAAGGAAGAATAACAACTAAACAGACAACCCAACAATGGCATGCCTAGGCGTTTATCCTAGTGAAATAAAAATTTATGATTGTCTCACAACTTGTACACAAATGTTTATAGCAGCTTTATTTTATAAAACCAAATTGGAAGGACCCTGGATATTCTTCAGTTGGTTAGTCAAACTGTGGTATGTCCATTCCATGGAATACTACTCAGCTATAAAAACCAATGAACTATTAATACATGCAATGACAATGACGAATCTTTAGAGAATTATGCTAAAAAGTCACTTCTAGATTATAGGCTATGTAATTTCATTATATAATATTCTTGTAATGACAAAATTGTGTGGGTTCTAGGGTTTCAGGATGAGGGGGCCGGTATGGATTGAAAGAAAAGTCAAGAAGAGAGATCCTTGTGATGATGGAACTATTCTGTACCTTGAATGTATCAATGTCAGCATTTTTTCATTATATTGTATTATAGTTTTGCAAGATGGTATCTTGCTATCTTTTCTCCATTTTTGGTACCTTTTCTAGTATGAGATAACTGTATTTATGTGGGTTTGTCTCAGAGTCTTCTATTCTGTACCATTGGTCTACATGTCTGTTTTGGTGCCAATACCATGCTGTTTTTGTTACTATTGCTCTGTAGTATAGTTAAAGGTCTGGTAATTGTAATACCTCCAGCTTCACTTTTCCTGCTAAGGATTGATTTGGCCATTCTGGGTCTCTTATTTTTCCAAATGAATTTCATGATTGCTTTCTCTTTTTCATTGGGATTTTAATTAGAATTGCATCAAATCTGTACAATGCTTTTGGTAGCATGGCCATTTTGACAATATTAATTTTCTTCAACAAATGGTGCTTGGAAAACTGGATATTGATATGCAGCAAAATGATTAAACCCCTGTCTCTCACCCTGCACAAAACTCAACTCAAAATGTATCAAGGACCTAGGAATTAGACTAGAGATCCTGTGCCTAATATAAGAAAAAGTAGGCCCAAATCTTCACCATGTCAGCTTGGGAGCAGGCATCCTTAACAAGACTCCAAAAGCACCAGAAATAAAAGTAAGAATCAATAAATGGGATGGATTCAAATTAAAAAGCTTTATCTCAGCAAAGGAAATAATAATGTGAAGAGAGAGCCTACAGAGTGGGAGAAAATCTTTACCACACTTCAGATAGAGAACTAATCTCCAGAATTTATTAAGAACTCTTATGAGTTCATATATGGTGTAAAGTTTTATACTTTACACCATAAATACAAATAACCAAATCAATAAATGGGCTAAGGAATAGAACAGACACTTCACAGAAGATATGTAATCGATCAATAAATATATGAAAAAAAATATTTAACATCTCCAGTAATTAGAGAAATGTAAATCAAAACTACCCTAAGACTTCATCTCACTCTAATCAGAATGGCTATTATGAAGAATACAAGCAACAATAAATGTTGGCAAGGATGTGGGGGAAAAGGTATGCTCATACATTGCTGGTGGGATTGCAAATTGGTGCAGCCACTCTGGAAAGCAGTATGGAGATTCCTCAGAAAACTTTTGACCTGCCATTTGACCCAGCTATCTCACTCCTCTGTTTATACCCAAAGGACTTAAAATCAGCATAGTACAGTGACACAGACACATCAATGTTCATAGCAGCTCAATTCAAGTTAGCTAGATTGTGGAACCAACCTAGATGCCCGTCAATAGATGAATGGATAAAGAAAGTGTGGTATATGGAATATTATTCAGTTATAAAGAATAATAATATTATGGCATCTGCAGGTAAATGAATGGAGTTGGAGAATATTGTGCTAAGTGAAATAAGCCAATCCCCAAAAAAACCAAAGCCCAAATGTATTCTCTGATAAGTGGATGCTGATACATAATAGAGGGAGGGGATAAGGGAAGAATGGAAGAAAGTTGGATTGTGTAGAGGGAAATGAGGAGAGGGGAGGAGATTGGGGGAAGGAAAGATAGTGGAATGAGACAAACATCATCTCCCTATGTACCTGTATGATTACATGAATGGTGTGACTCTATATCATGTACAACCAGAGAAGTGAAAAGTTGTACTTAATTTGTGTACAATGAATCAAAATGCATTCTGCTGTCATATATAGCTGAATAGAACAAATGATAATAAATAAATAAATAAATAAATACATAAATAAACAAGATGGTACCTCAGGGTAAGTTGGGTAAAGGGTAGGTAGGATCTTTATTATTTTTATTTTTTAAAACTTCATGTGAATCTACAAAATAAAAAGCTTAATACAAAAATTGTGGTCAGTTCACCAACAAGGAAAAAAAAAGACAAATATTAAACTCAGCCTAAAATATAACTTATTGAATGATAATTTATAAATCTAAAAATGTTTGTTGCACTTGAAGTCTGAAACCATATCAATTACTTTTGAATATCTCATTGCATTAAAATCTATTGGCTTATCTTGTATGTTGAATGAATGTTGTACTCATGGATGATTTTGTAACAACATGTATTGGTTTATTAACTAGAAAATTTCAGAAAATTTGCTCATGAAGTTATTTAATTCTTCAAATGTTGATAAATTTGACTATGTATACAATATCTAAATAACTCATTTTTTAATATTGTCAGAAAAATCTTTAGTAATGGGGAATCTATCTGGCAAGTGTATAACAAGGGCCTTACATTTTCTGAAATTCTAATTTTGTTAAAAGTCCCAATTTTTATGGCACAAGTATCATGGAATGTTTGAAGTGACAGATTTGCATCACTTCTTTTCAGGAAAACGGTTGCCACATACCTAATTCTCAAGAACTATAGTTTGATGCTTTTCCTCTCCAATAAAACTAGTGTCTACTCCCGCTTACAGCTCCCACAAGAACACATGTGCTTTTCCTCAAAACTTATGGCCTGTTACAGTTTGGATGTGAGTTATCTCCCAAAAACTCACCGGGTGAGACAATGTGAGAAGATTCACAGGGGTAATGATTGGGTTTTGGAACCTTCACCCAACAGTGAATTAATGACCTGATGGGATGCATTGAGTGGTAACTGAGGGCAGGGGGGGTGGGGCTGGAGGAGGCGGGTCATTAGGGGCGTGGCTTTGGGGTATATATTTTGGTATCTGGCCACCGGAGTCTCTCTCTGCTTCCTGATCATCTTGAGCCTCTTCCGTCCACCACACTCTTCCCCCCCACACACTCTTCCCCATGATGTTCGGCCTCACCTGGAGCCCTGAGTAGTAGAGCCGGCTGCACACCCACTGAGACCTCTGAAACTGTGAGCCCTCAAATAAACTTTTCCTCCTCTACAGCGGTTTTGGCTGGGTCCTTTGGTCAGAGAGGCAAAAAAAGCTGACTTAAAACATGGCCACAGATGCATTTTGTGTGTACTTCTTATTTAATCACATTGATCATTAAAAATGTACACTTAAAGGTTGAGATTTAATAACAGTAATGATTTTTCCTGCTTCCTGGAGGGCATTTTTAAGGTGGTGTTGTCTTGATTCATGCTGAGGTACTGTCAATTTTATTATATATACATTTTTCACCATCAGTGCAAATGTCAAAACAGTGAAAAAGGCAGATAACCTTTTCCAGGGTCTCAGATTACATTTTGAAAACTGGTGTTCTGCCTTATGTTTCATTTATATGAATCTTAAGGTATCCCTGAAATTAATTTGCATGTCTCTCTGCTTCACTGAATAGAATATTCTGGCCTTAGGTCATCAGTATGAACATGAGGTATTGTATTGGGTCATAATATATGTATCATAACCTTAGGGGCAGTACAGGTGCTGTTAACACTAAATTAAACTAGGAAGTCTTAGCAGTTCAGTTTACTATGCATTCTCTACCTTCCTACCAAGTTCTAGCAGCTTCCAGCCCTACTGCTTCTAATAATTTTTCTGCAACTCACCTTAGAATGCTTTAAGTATTGCAGAGTAAACTAATTTACCATGATTAGTGTTTATTTACCAGTTTAATTTGATAAATTCTCTCCTGAAAAAACATTAGTACTTTTCCTTGAAAACAAAGTGCTGTTGTTCATTGATAACCTTTCCCTACCCGACTTGACCCTGAAGGCTTGTATCTCATAGTTTAGGAATTAACTTTATTCGGGATGCTAAAGTTGCTGGAAGTCTAAACTGCTGCACAGGGAGAATTATCATATTGTATGTGACATATCATTTGAATACTTGAAATTCTTCTAATTTCTATGTGCTCTCTGGAAGCTGCTTTTGGAAGAGTTTACTCATCCTAAAGCAAGAACTTCTTGGCTGTAAGTCTGCTGATCATTGGGTGATGCAACTGTGCCTAGCAGAACAGAGGACAAGTGAGATAGGACACTTAATTTTGAGTTTCTATGTTGGACAATTTACCTGGCAACTGCAAAATCTGCATTTCTCTAAATGTTCTGTTGTAGATAGGAACATATGACCTAGTATATAGGATAGTTGCAATGAGTGTATTTCTAATTAGAAATGAAAGTGCTCAAAATTCCTTGTCATAGTCTATTTGTGAATTTTCATTTACAGGGCTTGGGTCTTCATATTTTACTCCAGAAATTCTGTGTAACAACCTGACTCCAGGAGATATTACTATTAAGGGTTCGTAGAGCAGTGCCTGAAAATTGATGCTTTACAATCATTTGAATGTATGCTTTCTCTTTTGGCAAAAGAAAATATCATTTTGGGGAAAATGCATCATCCAATGAACTATTATAAAAAGTCCATAAAAACATTAAAAATATAATTACCAATAATACCATGCTCTTAAACAGATATTATTTTAAAATATTATATTTGCTTCAAGCTCTTTTTATGAATGTCTGATTAATTTATTTCGCTTGCAACTGTTTAATCGAATTATTATTTTTATTGTTTATTAGTTTACAGATGGAAATTTTTAATTTAAAAAATAGTTTTGGACTTACAGAAAACTTGCAAAGACAGAATGCCCTGCTTCCCTTATTATTAACCTAATAATAACGGGTTAAATGATGGCCCCCAAAAGATATGTCCAAGGTGACCCTATTTGAAAATAGGGACGTTGTAGATGTATTTGAGAATCCTGTGATAAGATGGTGCTGGAGGTAGTGTGGTTCTTAAACACAATAGGACTGGTGTGCTTATGAAAAGAGAATAGCATGTGAGCACATGGAGAGACACAGGGAAGGAAGCCAGGGGACAAGGGACAAGGATATGAGAACCATGTTGCTGCAAGCCAAGGAAGGTCAGGATTGTTGAAACCTCTAAAAGCTAGGGGAGAGGTGAGAAAGAATTCTTCAAAGGGAACATGTCTTCCCTCTGCCTTGATGCCAGAACTGTGAAAGAATGATATCTGTCATCATTGGGAGACTTATAATTATCTACAGAAGTATGATATTTCATTAAAATTCATAAATCAATATTGATTATTAAAATTAACAAACCAGTATTGATTAATTAAATAATTAATTTTTAAATATTAAAATTAATAAGCAAGTATTATTACATTGATACTTTTTTCACATTTTTTGTTTGTTCTAATTAGTTATACCTGACAGTAGAATGCATTGTGATACATCATACATAAATGGAGTATAACTTCTCATTCTTCTGGTTGTACATGATGTAATCATATATGTACACAGGGTAATAATATCTGATTCATTCTACTATCCTTCCTACCCACATGCCCTCTCCCTTCCCTTCACTCTCCTCTGCCTAATCCAAAGTACCTCTATTTTTCACTAGCCACCCCCATTGTGATTTAGCATCTGCAAATCAGAGAAAACATTTGGCTTTTGGTTCTTTGGGATTGGCTTACTTTGCTTAGCATGATATTCTCCAGCTCCATCCAGCAAATGCCATAATTTCATTTTTCTTTAAGACTGAATAATATTCCATTGTGTACATATACCACAGTTTCTTTAACCATTCGTCTGTTGAGGGCCATTTGGTTGGTTCCATAGTTTGGCTATTGTGAAATTGAGCTGCTATGAACATTGATGTGGCTGCTTCACTGTAGTATGCTGATTTTAAGTGCTTTGTGTATAAACTGAGGAGTGAGATAGCTGGGTCAAATGGTGGATCCATGCCCAGTTTTCTGAGGAATCTCCGTACTGCCTTCCAAAATGGCCGCACCAATTTGCAGGCCCACCAGCAGTGTATGAGCGTACCCATTTCCCCACATCCTTGCCAACATTTATTGTTGCTTGTGTTCTTGATAATTGCCATTCTGACTGGAGTTGAGATGAAATCTTAGAGTAGTTTTGATTTGTGTTTGTGTAATCGCTAGAGATGTTAAACATTTTTTCATATGTTTGTTGATCGATTGCAATTTCTTCTTCCATGAAGTGTCTGTTCAGTTCCTTAGTCCATTTATTGATTGAGTTATTTGTTTCTTTGGTGTTAAATTTTTTGAGTTCTTTCTGTATTCTGGACATTAATGCTCTGAGGTGTATGTGGCAAAGATTTTCTCCCACTCTGTAGGCTCTCTCTTCACATTGTTGATTGTTTCCTTTGCTGAGAAGAAACTTTTTAATTTGAACCCATCCCATTTATTGATTCTTGCTTTTATTTCTTGTGCTTTAGGACTTGTGTTAAGGAAGTCAGGTCCTAAGCCAACATAGTGAAGATTTGGGCCTATTTTTTTCTTCTATTAGGCACAGGGTCTCTAGGCTGGTGCCCAAGTCTTTGATCCACTTTGTGTTGAGTTCTGTGCTGGGTGAGAGATAGGGGTTTATTCTCATTCTTCTACATGTGCATTTCCAGTTTTCCCAGCACAATTTGTTGAAGAAGGTTTCTTTTCTCCAATGTATGTTTTTGGCCCCTTTTCTGGTATGAGATAACTGCATTTATGTGGGTTTGTCTCTGTGTCTTCTATTCTGTTCCATTGGTCTACATGTCTGTTTTGATGCCAATAACATGCTGTTTTTGTTACTGTTGCTCTGTTCAAGGTCTGGTATTACGATGTCTCCTGCTTCACTTTTCTTGCTAAGGATTGCTTTGGCTATTCTTGGTCTCTTGTTTTTCCAAATGAATTTCATGATTGCTTTTCCTATTCTATGAAGAATGCTATTGGGATTTTAATAGGAATTGCATTAAATCTGTATAGTGCTTTTGGTAGTATGGCCATTTTGACAATGTTAATCCTGCCTATCCAAGAGCACAGGATATCTTTCCATCTTCTAAGCTCTTCTTCAATTTCTTTCTTTCATGTTCTGTAGTTTTCATTGTAGAGATGTTTCAGCTCTTTTGTTAGATCAATTTCCAAGTGTGTGTGTGGTTTTTTTTTTTTTTTTTTTGAGGTTATTATGAATGGGGTAGTTTTCCTAATTTCTCTTGCAGTGGATTCATCACTGATGTGTAGGAATGCATTTGATTTATGGGTGTTGATTTTATATCCTGCTACTTTGCTGAATTCATTTATTAGTTCTAGAACTTTTCTGGTGGAATTTTTTTGGCTCTTCTAAGTATAAAATCATGTCATGGGCAAATAGTGATAGTTTGAGTTCTTCTTTTCCTACTTGTATCCCTTTAATTTCTTTCATCTAACTGCTCTGGCTAGAGTTTCTAGGACTATGTTGAATAGAAGTAGTGATAGACGTCATCCTTGTCTTCTTCCAGTTTTTAGAAGAATGCTTTCCATTTTTCTCCATTTAGAATAGTGTTGGCCTTGGGTTTAGCTTAGATAGCTGAGGTCCATACTTCATTCAAATTTCCTTAGTTTTTACACAATGTCGTTTTTCTGTTTGAGCATCCCATGTAGGATATTATATCACACTTAGTTCTCATGTGTGTTAGGCTCCTTTTGTCTGTGACAGTTTCTCAGATTTTCCTTGTTTTTAATGAATTTGACAGTTTTGAGGGATATTAGTCAGGTATTTGGTAGAAAGTGTTCCAATTGGATTTTGCCTGAATTTTTTTCTTTTTTCATTGAGTTGTGTGACTTTGGGAAGAATACTAGTGACATAGGGTATGTTTCACCACGTCCTACCTGGGGTTCATGTTATTAGATAGTTCATCAGTGTTGATGTTACCTTGGACACCTGGTGAGGTGGTGTTTAGGTTTCTTCCTTGTAAAGTTTTTCTTTTTCCTGCCTTTTTATATCGTATGTTTTAAAGGAAGTAAGTATGCACAGCCATGCTTAAGGAGTTGGAAATTATGCTCCACTTGCCTGAGGGTAGAGTAGCTACTAAAATTAAATAGGACTCTTCTGCCCAGGAAGTTTGTCTTTTCTTCCTATGTATTTACTCAGTCATTTATTTATATCTGTATGACTCCTGGATATTTGTGTAATGCTTTGAATTATAATCCAATACTTTTTGTTATTATTATTGTTGAAATTGTTTGAGCTTTGGACCTTGGGAACTCCTTGTGTTGGTTTCTGTGTGCTTTTGGATGTCCTTATCATTGTGAGGTTTTATTTTTTTTTAAGCACTTGCTTAATTTTTGGTAGTATAAGAAGTTCCATGCTTAGCTTGTGTATTTCCTGCCTTAGTCCAAGAATTAGACATTTATGTAAGGAGCCTTGGTTCCATTTATTAGAGAATGTAATTAGAAATCAAGATCTTGGACAGTAGGTGTGCTTGCTGCTCCTGGGACATTGTTATTTCTAGGCTGTGTTGGCTGATGAAGCAAGAAAATATATGTGTGCATACTAACTTGTTTATTCATATTTCTAAGTGTTTCTGTTTGTATACATCTGTGTCTATATTAAACTAAACATGAGTTCACACTGATGTCTCCAACCCTAATCCACTACCACATGGATCATTATGTCTTCCTCCCTTATTTTTTCTAACTCCTATTCAAACCTCCATTGAATTACTCAATTTAATTTAATTTTTGATGTACTAGGGACTGAATGCAGGGGCACTCTGCCACTGAACTACATCCTCAGCCCTTTTAAAATTTTATATTGAGACAGAATCTTGCTAAGTGTTGCCCAGGTTGGTCTCAACTGCAGGATCCTCTTGCCTTGACCTCCTGCATTGCTGGCATATAGATGCGCGATTTACCTAATTTTAAAATTCCAGTATGTACGTACAGAAGTATTAGAATTATTAACCCATATTCTGCGAATACTTTAGCAGCTGAAATGCCTTTAGTTTTATATACTCCATAAAGTTACTGAAGTCAGCACCTTCCCCTACCCCTTCCATTTGAAATATGGATAGACTCTTTTGTTACATTTTTCATTCTACTCTGGGATTCCTTCTGACCTCCTGAATGATTTTTTGAACTTCACATTATGTTAAAATTTACTTTTTCTGCTGTAAAGTTCAGTGGATTTTGTCAAACACATGATGTCATGTAGTCACAGTTCTAATATTATACTGCATAGTTTCACTTCTCTAAAAAAAACTTCCCTAGGCCTGATTGATTTTTATTTGGACAATTTTAAAGATATGAAGAAATACAGAAAACAAAATATTAAACATCTGGGGAACATGTTATCAATAATTCATAATGTTTACATTTTGTCATACTTGCTTTATATTTTCTAAAATAAAAGATCATTAAGTCCTCTTGATTAAGTCTTCATTTCTCGTCCTCCACTGTTACAATACTGGTCTTTCCTGTCCATTAGTTTATGCTTTACTAGTTGTAGATGTGACACTTAACTATAAATAGCATAGTTATATGTGTTCTAGTTGCATTTTATATAAATTATAAATACATATGTAACTATGAAACTTATTTTATTCTCAAGATTATGCTTCTAAGATCCATCTATGGATCATAATTTTAATGAATTTATAGTGTTTATATGAATATGCCAGGTTTTATTCATCTGTATCTCTAGAATAGACATTTACATTTTGATTTTATTTTTGCTACTTCATATGCTCTGTGAATATTCTGTACATATTTCTCCAGGCATGTGTGTAAGAATTCGCCTAGAATAAATAGCTGTAAGTAGAATTGCTGGAACTTGTGACATGTACTTTTTATTTATTTTTTATTGGTTCTTTTTAGTTATCTGTGACAGGAGAATTCATTTTGATATAATTATATAAGCAGGGAATATCTCTTAGTTAGGACACCATCTCACACAATGGTGGGTGTTTTAGTCAACTTTTTTGTTGCTATGACTAAAGAACCCAACCAGCACAATTGTAGAGGAGAAAAGGTTTATTCAGGGGTTCATAGTTTCATAGGTCTCCATCCATAGATGGAGGCCCTTGGGACTCAACGTGAGACTGAACATCATGGTGAAGTGTGTGGCAGAGGTAAGCAGCTCACAGGTGATCAGCAAGCAGAGAGAGCTTCCACTCTCCAGATACAAAATATATACCCCAAAGCCATGTCTCCAATGAACCACTTTCTGCAGCCACACCCCACCTGCCTCCAGTTACCACTCAGTTAATCCCATTAGGGATTAATTCACAGATTAAGTTAAGGCTATAATCCAATCATTTCTCCTCCAAACCTTGCATTGTCTCACACATTAGATTTTGGGGACACCTTATATCCAAACCGCAACAGTGGGATTCACTATGTCATGGTGTGTACTTTTTCTACTTTACTTCAAATGGCCTTTGCTGCCTTTACATTTTTGCTGATCTGATGGGTGTGAAAAGTTATCTTTCTCTTACTTTCAGAGACTTTGCAACCAATTAGGTAATTTTCTTAGCAACTACAAGCAATTTTGACAGGAGTTTGGGTTTTTTATCTTAGAAGACATTTGTTACTATTTCTAATAGTTTTTCCTGTTATTTTCTAAGACATCTGCTTATCCAGAACTTACAAAGATGTTTTGGAATCCCACTGCGCCCAAATTCTCTGTTCCAGAATCTGTCATGAGGGACACTCTATATCCAAAATATGAGGTAAAGTACTGAATGATTTTTCTCTGTTAGAACTGTTACTATTTAATATTTAAATTGTGTAATTGCTTATGACATTAAACTTTACTGTATAGTTGTTATGTAACTTGTCAGACAACCGTTGCTATGGTCAGGATTGATTGGATGGCACAATAGAAACTATGCATATGTAAATAATTGCTATGTGTATACATTATGAATGTATGTACATAGATATATATCTATACTTATAAAATTAAAATTTTGTATATATTTCTATAAGATATAATTGTAATTTGTATATTTATTTTAAGTGTTATACTTACGATATTACTTTAATCAGTCAAGAACCATATTCTGTTGTCTCTTTGAAAGAATATTGTATTTGAGAATTGAGATATGAAGTCATATGGGTTGTTTAAAGGATCTTCATGGTATTTTCATTTACTTTTATTTTGATAATTCATGAAAACTGAACAGTATTTATTATCAGATGTTAGATAATGATTAAGAATCATTATTAATTTTGTTGGCAATGATAATAGTATTGTTTTATAGCTTATGGTTAAGTCCTTATAATTTTGCTGGAAAACCAAATGAAAAAGTAATTACATAAAACTTCCATATTTTCATATCAGTCTTTTGTGGAAAAGCAAGTTTCATTTCAAACTAGCCTAGAAGAGCTGTCAGGGGACCACATTTACAAAGTGGTGGGAATGAGCATACAGAGGCATGTCCACTTAGCAAGGTCTCAGCGGGGGTACTTATTCAGTTTTCGCAGGTGGAAACTAAAAACTAAAAGATGCATGATGTTTTGGTCATCCCAACATTACTTCCATTTCAGGAGAGAAGACACCTGGGGCTAATTTATTGAGGAATTTGCTTAATCTGCTTAATAACTAATGACATTAAGTAAATATTTACATTGAAATATAAATATTGACATTGAAAAAACAGTTTAGTAGCTTTCTTCAATTTTCACAATTTTAAAAGCACCATGGGGTTTCATTCATATTTTAAGCAGCTGAGTGGGTGAAGATCCTATCTCCATTTCACAGGCAGCGTATTGTATTCAGTCATGCCTTACAACAGGGAACTGGAAGATCATTCCCTTGCTTTTGAAATACGGGTTCGACTGGCATCTGGCATTTTGGTACTGGTAATTGAACACAAGGGTGCTCTACCGCTGAGTTACACCCCTAGCTCTTTTTATTTTTAGTTTTGAGACAGGGTCTTCCTAAATTGCCGAGGCTAATCTCAACCTTGCGATCTTCCTGCCTCAGCTTCCCGAGTTGCTGGGATTACAGGTGTGTGCCACTGTTTTAAGCTGTGCATCAATTATTAATTGTGTTTAGAATTATTTTATTTGCACACTATTTTAGTTAGCTTACTAAAATAGATCTATCAGAAACAGAAACAAAGCAAAAAAGTTAAAAAGAAATCATAAAGAAAGCATAACAAGGGCAATAGCATAACAAAGCAAGAGATAAAATGAATACAAAGAAATTTGATCCATATGTGCTGTTTCTTGAAATGGGGTCATGAATTTACCTCTTAGATTGCTGCAACCAAGGCAGGGATAGAATGTTCATGTTTAACCTATTGATTCACATGTTTAGAATACAAATATTGAAACATCTTTGTTTTAGGGTTACTTGATGATGCTAAATTGTTATTCTATGTTATGTTGAATTCTAAGAGGCCATATATTTTCTATTTTTAATATGTATGCACAGGTGAATTATGTGTATGAGAACCAGCTGCCAAAAGTAAAAGGGATCATGAGACCAAAAAAAAAAAAAAAAGGGCAGACAGATCCAGGACTGCACAAAGTATAATATATTGGGAACTTACAGACAGATGCCTGTCTTGGGTAGTATCAAGTTAAGCAAGTCACTGTACCTCAAAGCAGGAGAAGAGGTTTATATGCAAAGTTAGACAAAGGTAGACTGTGGCCAAGTGCAATATATCTGTCTCAAAAACTATGAAAATGTTTAAAGGTCAGTTGAGAAACAGTCCAGGCATCAGTGGCCAGCATAACATGCTTGACTGGCTCTTTTAACAACTTTGTCCTGTAGGGCTTGGGATATGGTTCAGGATCACCTTGTGGGCAAAGTGGTAGTTAAGACCAAGATGGTTGTAGTCTTACCAGTCTGGACCCTTACATGCATTTTTTTCCTTTGTTGACTTTTGCTACCAGATTTATTCTTGCTTTCATCTTTTTAAACATTCTGAAATTGATATAGCATAGGAATAATCTTCTTGAAAATATGGAAGAACTAATTTTTTTTTGATACAGCACTTATGTGGAAAAGTATTTTTAAAAATTTTTAAACTTGGAATTATTTTATTTAAATTTTATTTTTAATTCTTATGAACATAAGAAAATAAATTCTTTAGAATACCTGTTTCTTAGAATTTATTGATATTTGCTTTGTGGTTTACTAAACATTCCAGTATCTTATTACCCTATGTACATGTGTGGTTACATGAATGGTATGAATCTACATCATGCACAACCATAGAAATGAAAAGTTGTACCCCATTTGTGTATAGTGAGTCAAAATGCAATCTGTAAATATAAAAAGGAACCTAAAACAATTCCAATGTCTATCAATTATGTGGTATTACATATAGTTATCATTTTTACATTGTTCAGGACTAAGAAGAGCACAGGGTTTAGAATCAGATAGTGTTGGATTTGAATTCCTCTTACTTCCTAGGTAAATTTGTACTATTAACCTCTTGAAGTCTCAGTTTTTTGTATGTAAAGTGGATGTTTTGAGAATTTAGTGAGACACTATATAGGGTATTGCCTGATAAATACAAATGTTTAATTAATAGGTTTGACTATTGTGTTATGATATAAGTCCATTTTTTAGTGGTGTATTTCTTTCATTTGATCTAATAACGACTTTGATTAATTGGGGGTTTTGAATGAAATTGTGTTTTGTTCATTTCTTCATATGTTTACTTAGTGTGATAAGAAATCATTTTATCTTTACTATGAATTTTAAAATTATGAATTTATATATTTCATCTCTAATTAAATTTAAGTGATTTAATTTGGCCTATTTAATGCTTAAATTCTGCTATAATTTGTTAATTCCTGTTTTATTTCCTTTTTGTGTTCAGGAATATTTTCATTTTATTCCTTTCTTTGTTGCATTTCTTTGTTTTTGATGTGTTGTATCAGTAGCGTATGGTTAATTTGGCCTTACAAGTATTATTTTACTTGGTAGTTTTTGTCTAAAAATATTCTGTTTTGTCTTTTGTTAAAAGACCACTATTTTCTTTAGCAACATAATCATGCCATTTTTAATGGCAAGAACTATTAATACTTAACAAAATGGACAAGTAGCATATGAATGTTTTCTTGTAGCAAAAATTCAAAAATAAAGACGTATATGGCATAGAACATTTCTCAACTTGAATACTATCCTTCAGTTCCCCTTTCCCTGAAGTTAACTACTGGTAAGTGCATTTTTGTAGCAATTCAGAAGTTTACATTGTCATATGTGTTATGCAAGTTAATGTTTTTACACATACAGAATTGCAATTTATATTTTTCTGCATCTTGATTTTTTTCTTTTAAAATATCCTTGAACATATATATTGTACACATGTGTTTTTCTGCTTGGAATTTCTGGACCAAGTGTATGTATATTTAAAACCTTGGAAGATTAATGTGTATATTTTCATATCCTTTTTTTCTTTCTAGCACAGTCTAATGTTTTCATTTACTTAAGGAAAAATGTGTATAAAGATACCATGAACTAAAAAGAGAAGGTTAAAAATATAAGTATATAAAAAGATTGCTTTAATGCAAAAGATGGGTGACTATTAATTTGCATCGGTAGGTGTGGCATCCATGGAAATCTCACATCTCTTTCAAGAGAATCTGTTAGAGGAGCATGCTTACTGCCAACCTCTAGGTGCTGTCCTGTAGATCTACCATGATATTCACTCTAAGGCCATGCTTACTCTCAGCTGCTCCTGGCCAGGGATGGAACCCAAAGTTGTTGGCAGAACTGACACATTCCTGCTTGATGTGGGATTGCTTTTGTGGACAACTTTGGCTCAGGACCTTTCACTTAGATCTTTCTCAGAACTGCTCTGTGGTCTAAAGCTCTTCCCATCTAATCCTTCTCTCATCCCTTTTCTCAGATATCAGAATGGCATCATTGTTGGAGGTTTCCCCCTGCCTATTCCCTATTCTTTATCCTTTACTGTTGGCATTTGCTTTTACTTGAACTGATATAGGAGGGAGTGTTAGATGAATACAGTGCTTCTTAACTTATGTTTGTTTATAGAGTAGGCATGTATTTTATAGGAAAGTGTGAATGTAGGGTGTTGAGACTAGGTAAAATTGTCTGATAAAAAGTAGAAATTGTACCAAGAATGGGATTAGTGAAAACTGGTGATCATGGAGTAGCCCATTGGAATGGCGATCCAAAAGAAAATCAGTACTGGAGGAGTTTGTTCGTTTCCCATTTCCAGGAGAAAAAAGGATCCAACAGAATTTCTGGCACAAGGAGATGGCTCAGACTCACTAGTTCTATTCACCAGAATGAAACTGGATCATTCTTTGAAGATTCCTGGTTCTTGTGAATGGAAAGTGGTATTTAGATATAAAAATCTATGTACTCCTAATTTTTAAAAAGCAAATTTAACCTATTTATATTTTGTGATTACTGGTATTTTTTGTTTTGTCAGTTATGTTTTTTGTTGATTCTGTCTCTTATTTTTTCCTTTTATTCCATTTCTTAAACTTTTTTTTGTATCTTCCCCTTTTTATTTAAATTCAGTGACCTGGATATAATATATTCTGATTTCACTTTTTCATTGCTATTTAAAAAAAATTCTCACACATATTTAAGCACATCAAAAATCAACAGAATCCATATCTTTCCTCCTTAAAGGACACTTAAAAACATTTTACTTTACTCCTTCCTGTGATCTGCCACATGAGTCCATTAAATATTTCAATTTCTGATAGCTTTTAACTTTTACTTAATGCATCATAATAACTCAGAGTTAGCTAGAAGCTTTACTGATTTTTTTTATCACTATTTTCTTATATTATTCCCTTCTGTCATTTTTGTTTTGCTTATTATATTTTTAACTAATTTTTTCTGGGAGGGTCTGTGGGTAATCAATTTTTGGAGTCCTTGTACTCATGGATGTGTATTATTTCTTTTGCCCTGCCTCTTGCATTCCAATTGGACTAGGCATAAAATTCTTTTTTTAAAAAAAATCATTTATCATTACTAGAATCTAGTATTCTATTCTATTTTTAATCATTATTTCTATTTTTTGTCATTATCAGGTACTGGTAATAAGTACTCAGACACTGTCATTCTTCTCATTCATCCCACTAGGCACTTAATGGACTTGTTTAAACCAAAGACTTGTGTCTTTTCACATTTCATATAAATTTCGTGAAAGCAAGCAACTTAGCTTTTTATTGTGGCACCTCCAGCCTCTAGAATACGAGCTTGCACATAGAGATGATCAACATGTAGTTATCTGATGAATGAAAGAACAGATAAAATGTAAAAAGATACAAGTCCTCAGTTTAAGTACCTATATGAAATGTCACGTGTGTTTCAAACAGTCCCCAAACATGGTGCTGAAGAGCTGGCGAGCGTTCCTAAAGGAAAGAAGGCTGCAATGTACCTTCCAAAGAAAATAAGCATTTTGGATCAGCTTCCTTCAGGCATAAGCTGTAGTGCTGTAGGTCATGAGTTCATTGGTAATGAGTCGACAGTATATATTAAACAAGGTGTATTTAAATAGAAAACTCATAAAATAAGGTAATGTATTGATGAGTGAAGAAAACCAGATACTCACTTCCCAACGAGCAATGCTCACTAATTCAGTGCTTGCAGTGATTTTACAGAAGGTAATTACTGCAAATAATATGGATCAACAGCACATGTTTACTGTATCTGTCCTTCATATAGGATGTAAGCTCCATGAAAGCAGCACTTTGTTTTTTCCTTGCTGCACCTCCAGCCTCTAGAATGGTGTCTTGCACGTACAGGTGATGAGCATGCATTGATCTGATGATAAATTTTTGTATTGGATGTCATGCAAACAATAACTACAGTTGCACTCTTGGACAATATCTTGGCAAGTTCCAAAGTTCCAACATTTGAACTGTATTCTTGTTAAAATAACCATTAACTGTTAATAAGCTCTGCTCTTTTGCTATCATAAAATATGGTGTTAAGGGTTTTGTCCTTGTTTCATTAAAAGTATCATTTTAAATGTGTAATACCTGCTATTTCATTATATTTTAATATCTTGTACAAGCACAAAATAGTTCCAAAATCTCTTGTACAAAATGTAGTTTGTCATTTCAGAAGGATGGTGAAAGCATTCAAGTATCTTTCTGCTATGTTTAATAATTCTCTGTTTTAATTTTTTTTTTAGTTGTAGATGGACAAAATACCTTTATTTTATTTATTTTTAAGTGGTGCTGAGGAACAAACCCAGTGCCTCACATGTGCCAGGCAAGTGTTCTACCACTGAGCCACAACCCCTGTCCCTATTTAGTAATTCTGTTAATTTTACATTGTGCTCCAGCTATTTCCTAAAAATATAACAGAAGTCTGGGTACAGTGGCACACATCTGTAATCCCAGGGACCCAAGAGGCTGAGGCAGGAGGATTACAAGTTCAAAGCCAGCCTCAGCAACTGAGGCCCTAAGCAACTCATTGAGACCCTGTATCTAAATAAAATATAAGAAAAGGGGCTGGAAATGTGGCTGACTAAGAGCCCCTGGGTTCAATCCCAGGTACCAAAACAAAATGAAACAAAACAAAAAACAAAAGGGTGAACAAAAATTCAGTACCGATGATTCCTAAATTATCCATTGCCTTCCCCATTGTCAGCGATAATTACATGATACTTTAAAACAGCTGATTATTTTATTGAATTTGAAATCTTTTAAAGTGATTATTTTATTTATTTTATTTCAATTTGAAATATTAGATTTTGGGGCCTATGGATTTCAGCAAACAAGTAAAGTCACAGCATGATTTAACATGAATCCACCTAATCGATGAATCCACCAGGCTGTCAAATTTAGACCTTTTATTGTTTTTTTCTGTGTATCCAAATCATTATAAGATAGGGAAGTAACATATTTAATAATTGTAATTATTGTAGACAATCCTGTGACTCACTCTCTCTATATATAGACAGAGCATATGTATTATAATTTCATCAATGGATAGAATTCAAAGTATAAAACATTGAAGGAAATTTTCATTCCAATTCATTTTTAGAATGCTTGCTTGTGTTTGAAAATGAATATTTATTTATTTACCATAAATCCAGATAATATGTCTTATTCATAGTCCTCATGTTGATATGCTAAATAAATTCAAAGCTAACTTATGAGAACATATGGTCATTGATCACTGGAGATAAAGGATGTCAGAAATAATACAAAAATGCCCATTTGGCTAAATGCTGAAGCCAAACTCTGGGTTTGGTCAAATACTGAGGCCATAACTGGACATTAATGCATCTTTAGAAAGTGTTTTCTAGAATTCTACCTCTTCCATAATTTAAAAAAAATTAGTAATAGTAATAATGTTGTATTCTGAAGTTACAGTAATCACAGGCATTTAAATGTATTTCACAAGATAATTTAAAACTTATCTTTTATCACAGAGTGTTCAAACAAGCAGAATTTTAACCGAGAAAATTTTGTCTGAAAGCGAGGAGAATATCACTTTAGATAATTACAGAATAAGTAAGGTATGTATGATTTTAGTTCTGAGCTATGGATTGGTTACTCTATCTGCCTACAAGTCCAGAAATTATTTCTAGTAATTCCAGAAGTGATTTCTTGGTACTTCCACATTCTGGGAAATGGCTTAGACTAGCCAGTGGTATCTTTATAAAGGATACATCTTCACTTTCTCAAATATGCTGTCTTTATGACACTCCAAAGATATTATTCATGAATCAATGGCAGCATATCTGCTGTGAGTTTTTCTAAAATTTCCAGTTTTCCTTCTCATTCTTGCCTGTACTTGAATGATTAAAGGAGCACGTGTATGAGCCTTTTGACTGAATAGAGAAACCGTTTCTGGCCGTGAAGCAGACTAAAACTGATGGCTCTCAATGGTGATTAGATGCATACTCATGATTCCAGTATCTCTACAGTTACCTAAGTAAGCTTATGGAGTAACAAATACGATTGGAAAGAAAGGAAATAATGATTGAGGGCAGAGGAAGTAGTGATTGAGGGCAGAGGCTGAGTAATGCCTGAACTTTATGGGGGACAAACAGGAAAGTTTCATTTTTCTTCACAGTGCCTTCAGCCCTCTACTCCCCTTGATGATATCTTGGGTGTGTGCCCTGAAACAAACCCCTTTTCTAGTCAGCTAACTAGGTTAAATACACCTCTGGGCTTCCTGCGCTGTCCCCCACAGTCAGGGAATACTCTTTTCAGAAGGGGATGGTCCTACTTCTCATATGGATCACTGTTTTGCTGGCTTCTTGATAGCACTCAGTGAACATTTTCCGCCATGTATGTTTGATCTTTTTCTTCCTCAGCAGCCTGGGGTTATACCATTCATGTCCACTGTTCTATCTACAACACCTACAGCAGTAACTGTTTCTTAAAAAAAAAAAAAAAAAAAAAAGATTGAATCAATAAATGACACTTTTCTAGGTTGGAAAGCCATTTACACTTTTTAGATTGTGGTGGTAGCATCACTTGCATCTACCGATTATATATTCTCATTTTTAGTAGCTGCTTCTTTGAGTCTATCCTGCTATAGTCTTAAAACAGGTATGAGTATGTCATTTTTGACTCAGAAAAACTCAACAAATCTACTTATCAAATAGAATGAAGTCAGAGTGCTTAACTAAGCCTCCTAACCTGGCCTCCTCTATATTTTTCTTACCTCCTATTTTACCTCTACTTCCATATAACCTCCATGTGTGCTGTACTCTGACCACACCAGGAGCCTCATGGACTGATATTCCTGTCACCTGGACATTTTCTGCTTGCTGAGGCTGTTGCCTTGTCCTGGGATATTCTCTACCCTTTCCCAGTCTACAGAAGTGTTGCTGTCTTCACATAGTAGTTCTAATGCTTCCTGTTTAAGCTGGTCTATCCGGATTCCTACCTGTTCAGGACTGGTTTCTCCCTCTTCTGCATTCTTTTTACACATGATTTCTGCCATCTTTACAGTCATTGCCACAGGTGTTTTGGATTACAGATTTATCTTTTGCTGTTTGCACTATTATCCTGTCTGAGGGCATGGAATATAACATTTCCTTTGTATTTTCCACTCTAGTACAGTAGAGTTTTCCAGCTCTTTAAATATAATAGTCTTGGTGCCATTATAGTAATATATAATATTTATGTGATCCCCTGAAGTAAAAGATTGAGGTTGCTGTGATTAGAGAATTAATAAGATAATTCTCTTTATTATATATTTTGCTGAGTTAATTGATGGACTTTAAATCCTCTACCTCTTCAAGAAGTCAGTGACTTCAAAATCAGTAAGAACCTGTTTTAATTAGTACTTTTACATTTCATTAATTTACCTACACAATTATTATTAGCCAACTGTCATATGACATTTTAGTTAACCAAGTCGTGACTATGGTTAATAAATATTTCTTATTCAACTATTTTGCAGCCTTTCTTACTCAGAAAATCTGCATCATTTGACAATATCCCAAAACGTTGCAGTACACAACCTATACAATTGAAGGTATTGTAATTTCAGCTTTTATTATTCAAAAGAAGTGTTTCTTTCTAGCAATAATAATTGCCTTATGATTTTTCAAAAGCATTCATATATATTTCATATTTTAGTCTCTATTTGTAATTATATTTTGAGTCAAATATAGTTTCCCTAGATGGGGAAATACAATGTCATGGATGGTCAAGATCTCTAGTGCACTTTGGTACATCTTAGATACATAACTAGTTTGTATGAAATTGTTGTTTGGAATTTGGGTCTAAATTCACTATAAAAAATATCTCTATAACACATTATTTATTAGTAAAATAAAATGCTATAAATTTATTTATAGTGCCTCAATAAGCAGGAAATGATATATCAAAGGATTAGAAATTCTTTTTCTTTTATGAATAATGAGTATTAGAGTTTCAATGATTATAATTGAAACCAGATTTTCAGCTTCTGCTGTTGTAGCACTGCAGCAGACCCCAGCTGCCAGCCAGTGCCCTCTTTCCAGGTTCTTGTCTCATGAATTTGAAGAATGAAATCCACGGACGCGGAAGAGTGAGCGTAAAAGAGTAGAATTTATTCAAGTGAGAAGAAAAGAGAGCTTCCTCAGGGCGAGAGGGGACCTGGCCCGAGTTGTCACTTGAATGTACTAGTCTAGGGACTTATATAGCTACTGGGTAGTGGCATTGATCAATATTTATGCTAATCAGATGTTGGGGAAGTACCAAAGCTATTGGGCAAAATCTGTGCTAATCAGCTTGAGTCTGTAGCATTCACTCAATTCTGTCTTGCCTTCATTTTCCCACTGCCCTGGGACAAAGGAGTTGGCTGGAATGTTTGGAATTTGCTTCTACAGGTTAATCTAATAGAGTGGACTTTATATTTAGAGAAGCCTTTATGGATCCCATTTCCTTAACTGTCTGCCTGTTTTACTATCTGTCTCTTCTATCTAATTCATTAATACAAGATTTAAAACATTTTCAAAAAAGTGCTCAAACTATATTAATAGTAACTATAATGAATTAATTTTTAATGTGGAGCAACTGAATTGATTGTATACTTTTTTCACTTCTTTTTTTCCTTATTAAGAGAGCAAAATCTGCAGTTGAATTGAGAAAGAAGTTCACCACCAAATCATTAGAAATCAAGGATGACATTGGACGCAATCTGAGAGTGTTGATGTTCCAGAAAAGAAGGGCCCTGGAGCTCCAGCTCGCTGAGCAAAATAAGGCAGAAGAGCCCCCCTCTATGAGAGCAAGTATAGATGAACTCCTGGAGAGCACTCAGGACAAGAGCCATTTTGAAGATGTGTCTCTCTCTCTCGTTGAAGCATCGAAAAAAGCTGGCATTACTTACATTATTTATCCCAAGAAAAAGAAGATGAAATGGAAGAAAAGACTGAAAATGCTCAAGCTTACCAGTGTGTATGAAGAGTTAGCCAAGCCTCCCAAAACAATTCAAAGGTCCCGTTCAAGCTATATTATTTTATAATTTAAGAAATATATTGTGGCTTTGGCCTCAATTTTATAATTTCACCCAGTGAAGTTTTATTATCTTACTTAGCAGTGAAAATATGCTGAACTAAAGGTTCAATCCCTCAAAAATTTAAAAATATGTGGATGTTTCATAGTATTAATATGTGAGTGGCTCAAACTATAAAGTGGGGATATGATTTGGGATAAAAATCAGTTTGATGACTGAATGAAGTTGCTCAGTGGAAAGAAAAAAAAAATCTAAGAACTTATTTGTTAGATGTAGTTGGGTATGAAAAACCAACTCCTACTCCAAACGAATACCACCCATTCAAAAATCAAAATAGATTTCTGGTATTTAACTGTTTTCAAATTTTAGCTTTTTATTGAATGAGAAATAAATATCTAGACAAACTGGGTTTTGTATGTTCTGAGCCCTTCTTCAGAGATCAACACACAAAAATAAATTTTCTCCTTACTTGGAGGTAATAATAGCTAGTATATTTAAAAATATGGAGGGACCTGAAATCAGCAAGTGAAAAACTCGAGGTATGTTCATGTTTAAGTGTTTGCAGAATATCACTTCTTTTCTTTTTCTTTATTTATTTTTCACTGTACTTCAGACCAATTAAATCAGAATCCTTTTTTTATGCTTTTATTAGTACATTATAGTTATGCATACTAGTTGGGTTCCTTTTGACATAATCGTACATGTATGGAATTTAATTTGCTGCATTTCAGTCACTAGTGCCTCCTCTTTCCCTCCCCCATTCCCTTTCTTCAACTCTACTGTTCTTTCATTTATTTATTTGATTTACAGATATACAGAAAGGTGGAGTTCATTGTGGCATATTTATACATGTACATAGCATAATTTTATCAAATTCACTCTGTATTTCTTTCTCTTTCCAACCCATCCTTCCTCCCCCTCAATTGCTTTTCTTTACTCCTTTGCTCTTCCCTCTATTCTTGTGAGATTCGATTCCCCCTATCCCTTTTCTCATTACTTTGCTCTAGCTTCTGCTATATGAGAGAAACCTTTTGACCTTTGATTTTTTGAGTCTGGCTTATTTCACTTAACATGATATTCTCCAGTTTCATTTATTTACTGGCAATGCCATAATTTCATTCATCTTTATGGCCAAGTAAAACACCATTGCATCACTTTCTTATAACCAAAGTGTTGTGCAAAATGATTTTCAAAAGTTCCTTTATTTCTCTTTAGATATCCCTGGATATAGGGTTTATTAAACTTATGTCCTTTTGAAAAGTAAAAACTTCCCTCATGATAAGGAAATAAAAAAAAATTGTGTTCACTTTATTATTATAAAGACTTTCAGGCTCTGCAAAAAAGTCCCTTATCTTTTGGTGTGGTTGATTACTTATTATTTTTGAACACTGGGGCATAACACTTAAGTGTGAGTGACAGAGTGAACAGAGGCCAACTGCAGAGGAGAATGCCATGCCATCCTGAGATCTCTGTATACTTTCCTTTCTCTTCTGCAATAAAAGTTGTATGTGGAAGCTTTTTTTGTTAGGCCATCTTTAGGAGGTTTTAGGTAGATTTCTCTAAGTTAAAAAACATTTTAAATCAGAACCAGAAGTTTGCTTATATGTTTTTGGTACATTTACTGATTTCAAAGTATTATGAATCTTCATCCGACTAAAGGACTTAGGTGATTTCTATGGAAAGGATATAATAGATTAAACACTGCTTCTGTGGGTTGTTTTTCTGCATATGGACTCTTTATCATTTTGGGTATAAAGTTTTACCATTGAAAGAGATTATTTGCCTTTATTAATAGCCTGATTTAAAATTTGTATATGCTGCCAACAGGCATGACAGGGACCATACGATGAGCCTTTTGGTGGTGGCAATAAAACAAACTGTGCAGTGTTTATCCAATAAAGCACATTAATACAACTTTCTTTCTTTTTAAATCTCAAATTAATTTACCACCTAAATGTAGGTAGGAAATAATCATTAGTTCAAAACAAGTTATGGAATAACTTTTTTTTTTAGACCTTTATTCTGTTTATTTTTATGTGGTGCTGAGGATTGAACTCAGGGCCACACATGCTAGGCAATCACTCTACCACTAAGCCCCAACCCCAGCTCCTGGAATAACTTTAAAAGTAGTTTTATTCCTATAGTAGAAGATCTTTTTCACTAACCTTAACTTGGTAACTCAGAAATAGTCTTCTTACCATTTCCTGTTTAACCTATAAGCTTGTTGAATCACAGCTCTTCTTGGTGGGTTCTTTTAATGGTTAGAGGTAGACTTCATGTGTTCTCATGTAACAAGTCAAATCTTGACTCTGAAAAGGAGTTCCTGCAGAAGGCCATTTGAGCAGATTAAAGACCTAGACTCATGCCTATCTCTTCAGTCTTCTTGCTATAGGTTACCCCTATTGCCTCCACCCTCAGCTAGGTCTTGGCTGGATGCTGTATACCTGTACTAACTTTGCAGCTTTATTCTTTCTCTTCAGGTTTCCCTCTGCTGTGGTCCTTAAGCCCAGTGTTAAGAGACTAATCAGGGAGCTACAAGAAGAAACTTTCCTCGACAGATTGAGCAAGCAGTGAACCATTCCCACTGATGACCTGTCTGCCTTGACTTCCTATACCCATGGTTTTCCTGCTTACCTGGGAGTCTGTGAATTGCTAGTCTCTTGGATCTCTGTCAGTGCTCTGGCTTCCAGAACTGAGTAACATCCTTGATCTGAGATGTAGGCCTGCCCTTTTGCTGATGGTTTGCTTATACCCATAAACTCCTCTCCCTGGGTCCCATTCTAGAATAATTGCCTTTAGTCCATACTTCCATTATCAGAGCCTTGTATGACCTGCTCCTGAAAGTCAGTCTGTGATCTCAGTCTTGGTTTTCTGGGCCCATCTTGTTGCTAAATCCCCAAGAGAGGCAGAGTTTATCCCTCGGCCCGCTCCCAGCAGGATATGACACATTTTCCTTGGTTGTTTTTATTTTTCCTTTGGGTCAGGAACCTATATATTTGAATTCTAATCCCATTCGCTAGGTCCTTGGTGACCAGCCCAAACTACTCAATTTCTTCTGCTGTTTCCCCATCTGGGAGAGGTGGAGCTTATCCACATGATTTCTGAAGTAACCTTCAGCTCAAAGATCCCATAATTCACGTAGTAAAATCAACCTTATTCTTGCACAAAGGAAACATTTTCAGCAAACCATTTAAACTGTTTAAACAATTATTTGTTTCCTCAAATAGTCTCACATCTCATTGCAAACTCATTATGTATTCTGACTTGACAGCCTGACTTTTTCATACTGGCAGGTGAGATAGCAGGTTGACTTACCTTGGTTCCTCCCAGTAACCACACTCATGGCTGTGAAAACATAGGTCTAGACCTGTAATACATAAAGAAATATTTCCCTTTTGGGGTGGAAGTAAACAGCAAGTCTTCTTTTCTGATCTTTCTTTTTTATTTGGACTATTTAACTTCAATGATCTGGGACTATAACTTTTCCTTGTAAAAGTTCATTCACCATCTGCATTTGCTTTTTATGTTTTTCTAGAAAGTTGTGTAGCAAGTTCTTGTTTTCTTTAAAGTATTATACTTACTTGGTAGTAAAAATAACACAAGTTTATTGTAAAGAAATTTAGAAAGTACAGCAAGCCTATCAAGCCACAACATATTTTAGAATGTTTATATGGGAATACATTTTAACAAATCTATGTATATGAGTATATGTTTGTAAATTGTGTTTTTATATCTGTATAGAAAGTCTAGAATTTTATACATCAAACTGTTGCAGTAACTTTCTGGATTATAGAGAATTGGTCAGATGGGGTAGGCTGAGACTTTATGCCCATTTGTATTTGTGTGTGTGTGTGGGGGGGTGCTGAATATTGAACCCAGGATATCTAACTACATTTGTATCCCTTTTTATCATTGATTCTGAGACAGGGTCTTGTTAAGTTGTCCAGAATGGACTCCAACTTGTAGTCCTCCTGCCTCAGTTTATGGACTAGGGATTATAGGCATGTATCTGTGCCAACCACTTCCATATTTTTTGAATTTTTTTCCTGAATAAACATGTATTTTAATTGAAAAGACATTTCTTATTTCCTATTTTAAAAGTCTCTTGGGACAATGATGTGAAAGGTAGGAATTCTTAGAATGTATTTTCATTTATTATAGCTATATTTCTGAGTAGATCAAAGGGCCCTACCAATTAAACATATTGGTCTTACCCCAATTCATGCAAAAAATAAATGAAAATTTTTGTTTTCAATTTCAAGTTTTTCTTTCATAAATCTTTCTTAAAACTTTAGAGTTGTTTTTGCTCTCTAGTTGGAAAGTATTAGGAGAAAAACCAAGAAGTAAGCAGGTATGAACAAATAGTAAGGGGTGTGTTTGAAATAATTACTTTAGTTAGAATTTGTTTTGTGTGCACATATGTGTCATTGGTTAAAATTTTATGATTCATGTATATACATATTCCTATTTTCCTGGAGTACATCATAAGAAATGTTTTTTTAATATAATTTTTAAAAATTTTTGTTTAAAAAAATTTTTTTAAAAATTTTTTATTTGTTTTAATTAGTTGTGTATGACAGATGTTTTATATTATGGAATCAAATGTTTAGGTGTTTATGGAGCTCAGTGAGGATGATAAAAAGACATAACTCTAGGACCTCTGCCATCAGAGTAAGCTTGAATAATTTATTAAGAAATTTACTAAATATTGGGCTGGGGTTGTGGCTCAGTGGTAGAGTGCTTGCCTAGCACACGTGAGGCACTGGGTTTGATCCTCAGCACCACTTATAAAATGAATAAATAAAAAACGAAGTTATGGTGTCCATCTACAACCAAAAAAAAAAAAAAAAAGGAAATTTACTAAATATTCACATCATTTGCTATTCTAAACTGGTGTCCAATAGCAGTACATGAAGCCATGCATACATATGTGGACCTCAGTTCCATCTATCATCTATATCCCCTGACCAGAAAAAAAAGGTTAAAGGACATTTCAATTTTTGTCAAGGTCGATTACTTTGAGATCATGAGAATACTTTTTGCTTTTATAAAAACTTGAAAATGTTCATGTTACTGTTTTATGTACTTTTATAAGAACATATATTCCTTTCAGAATCTAGGATTCTAAATGTTTATCTTTCCCTAATAGCTGGTGAATTTCTTTTTTTCTTTCATTATTTCTTTTTAAAATCTGAATGTGAAAAGTGGGTATCTAACTTATTCTTTTTCTTTCCCATCTTAATTTATGGAACCTCAGGACTAAATTTTAACAATTTCAGCTTAGGCGTTTGGTTGGTTTTAAAACTCTTTTAAGTGGTTAAGTGACTGTTTCAAGTTACACTCTTCTTTTAGTTTTCAGTCCTCTAACCTTTGCTACATCATTCCATGATGTAGCACGAGAGCATGAATGGTTCAGGATTTGGGCTGAGATACATATGGGTTCAAATATAGAACTAGAAGATCCCCTCAAGGATTCAACTCCCTTTCTTCTGGAGTTTCTTCTTTGCTTTGGCCCTTCTGAACTTCTTTCTACAATTTCTCTGTCTAGTAAAATTTCAGAGTATCTATTGCTGTTTAAGTGCATGCAACCAGCTGCTTTGAACCATAGCTTATCCCTGATACAAAAACACAAAAGGACAAATGATTGGGAAGCTTATCCCATAAGGACTGCTTGACCAAGTTTTGACTCCCATTCAGAGTGCCTGCTTTTGTTTACTCTTCAGAATCCTCAGGCAGTCAATTTTTTAGTAACTTTTCAGTTCATTATTGTTATGAACAGAAGGGATGTACTGTAGGGGATTCTACCATCATACCAGAATCATAACTCTGTGTAGATGTTTAGTGTATTCTTAATGAGCGATGACAGAGCATTTTTATGTGCTGGTGTGAATGATTCAGTGGAGGGAGAAGAGCGGATATGGAAAAATCAGGAGTTATTGAAAGAGTGAAGCCCTCAGGAAGGCAAAAGTGGATGAAATACAGAATACTAGTGACACAAATGGAACTTAAAGGAGGACACATCTACCAGTAAAAACAGAGGGGAGACTGGTGCATGTGATTCTGTTTTTTTTGGTTATATGAAAATGAGGGATGGTTTCAAGTCCGATAACTTTTCTATTTTCAAAGAAGGTCAAGTTCGTAAGCTCAGAGTGAAGAGGACATAACTCAGTTTCTTTAATTGAATTATGATACATAGTAGGAACTCATCAATAATTTGATGAATAAATGAGTTCAGCCATTCATTTGTTCAATGTAAATTTATTGGGCACCTACTACATACCAGACACTATTCTGGATAAGAAACAGGGCATGAACAAGGCTAACAAACTTCCTGTTCTCATAGAGCTTATATTCTAGTGGGAAATAAGGGGAGAGGGAGAAGAGGGAGAGAGAAAGAGGGAAGGAGAGGGAGAGAATATTAATGAATGATGTTGAGAGAGTAATAAATGTTATGAATAAGAATAAAGCAGTATAATGGTTACTATTTTAGAGAGAGTGGCCAGAAGCCTTTAATGATATGCAAGCATAGAATTGAATGGAATGAAATAGTGAGAAGTTTAAACATCTGAAGAAGACTTAACAGCAAGTGCAAAGGCCCTGAGCTGGGGGATACTTGTTGTTTTTGAGGAACAGCATAGAAATTCATGTGGCTGGAAAAGAGGGAGTGTAGAATGGTGGGAAGTAAAGTCAAGGAAGAGGTCAAGGATGTTTCCATGTAGTACCTTGTGGGCCACAGTAAGTGCCAAGTTTGAAATCATAAGAGTACCAGGAAGTCATTGTGAACTTGAGAATAGGGTTGTGACATTTATAGGTTATTGTAAGGACACTGGATTCTTAAATACAAGAGGAAACATTGGGAGTTGAGAGAAGTGAATTGATGCAATATAGTTTATGTTCCAGAAGGCTAACTGTGGTTGCTATGTGAAAAATAGATTGATTGTAGTAGAAGCAGAGAGAAGGCTATTGAAATAACCCAGAATAGAAGTGGTTGCTTCTCTGGGGTAATAGCAATCTAAGTGGTGACAAGTGGTTGGATTCTAAGATAGATTTTGGGAGTAGAGCCAATAGTATTTGCTCATCAGTTTTTTGTGGGATGTGAAAAGAAACAAATTAAGGATGATTCCAAGGAGCAACTGGGGAGATTGAGGTTTGCTGAGAAAGGTAAGGCTGCTTAAGGAGCAGGTGGTTATAACAAGAATGGTTTGGTGGTGCAATGTAGACAAAAGTCTAAATGGACTGGATTTCAGCCTAGCACTTTATATCACTAAGACATTGCAGGACAGCTAACATGCTGGTCAGGACAGAAAAGATATTATTGTCCCTGCTGTGTAAATGTAAACACCTGATTCCCCATATTGCAGGAAAGGAAAAGAAAGTATATCAGCACCACAGCTGCAAACCAGGTGTCAGGAGGTGTGTTCATTGCTTCAGTAAATATACCTACCACATCTGGAACTGAAGTTGTGGTTGTTATCAACACCTGATTAAATCTGCAGTGATTCACAGTAATTTTATACAAGCTATATGTCTTTTCATTGGCCAAGCATTCCCACTATACATTCTGGGATGAGGAAGATGGTCCTTGCCTCACTAGATCCACTGTTAGATGGTCTTAGGCTAAGATTTTTCCTATTACCTGATTTTTATAATTCCCTCATTGGATTGATAGACTTCAGTGGCATCTGCAGAGGGAATCTGTGGATCAGGATATGTTGGAAGCAAGTATCTAATAACCTCCAGGAAGTCTTAGTATTTCTCCTTCCACATACCTTTGGAAAGGTTTTTGGGAAATTCCCTGTGTAAACCTAGGCTGCATGGCAGGCATCTTTCTCAGTGGGGCATGGCTTGGCCCTCTTGTCAAGTGAGAGATTTTGGATGCAAACTTGCTTAGATCTGAGAGTTAGTTAAGTAAATGTCAATCTCTGTTATAACTGGTTAGCTTTATACCTAGAAGACCTGGATACTTCTCACCTATGTAAATCAAAGACTGTCCATCTGTCTCATCTCTGAGAACCTGTGGTCATTTAGTTATGGCCACAGATTCTTTCAAGTTAAGATTCAGTTATTAACATTCTGTCCCTGTGGCTTATTGATGTTATTGTGTGCTCAATGTCTGCAATGGTAAAGCAATTTTTGCTGTAATTTACCACCCCAAATTCTACTATTCCCATTGGGACAATTGAACCAAATTCATTTTCTCCTGCCCCTGTTTGCTCTTTTACAATGCTGATTTCTGCACTGACAAGGCTTTCCAAGATTACTGTGCACCCTCATTTATGCATTTTCTGTTTTTATTTCCAGGGGTTAAGTTGACTGGGAATGTTCCATAATGCAGATCAATTTCCATTTCCCAGAACCTTAAAGCTTATTCCTCTTTAGAAGTGCTTCTCAAAGTGCATCAGTGAATGTTATCTGGGAACTTATTAGTTGTGAAAATTCTAGAGCTCCGCTCTAAGTCTACTGAATTAGAGACTTTGCGGGTGAGTCCCAGAAATTTGTTTTAACAAGCCTTCCAGGTGATTGATCGTAATGTTGAAGCTCATTCTCTTAGAATATGCCAGGGTAGGTTAGCCAAGGCTGCATTAGCTAGGGCAGCACCCACCCAAGGCCACCTTCTGAATCTGGGGAGTGTGTAAGTCAGGTCCAGTACAGTGCATGAGCAATGTGACAGGGTAGCCATTGAAAGATATTTATGCAGGAGGGGACCGATTCTGACAGATAGGGCATCTGACAGTCCTTCAGCCAGTTTCTTCAGTCAAAGGAAGGTAAGTGAAATTTGGATATTCAAAATTCTCACCTTCATTCATGTCTGCTCAGGTGTTCACATCTGGTGTTTCATTTTCCTATTCCTTCCCCAGTAGCTTCATTACCTTGGTGCATAGGTTTGAGGGTTTGGACATATAATAAGTACTGCTACTATTTTTTTGATCTGAAAAAAGTAGTCACAACTACACAATGTTTATCATCATTGTTGTCCTAGTGACTAAGCGATAGCTTACCTGATCTCCTGGTACCTCACCTTTCACCTGGATATCCTTCCCTCTTAGCAATGGTGGTGACTTGAGCGGTTGCGATACCACTACATGCTGTGGATTACCTATTTTCTATTTTACTCTGGCAAGAGGGTTATCCTAGAATCCTTTATGTGTGTGTGTGTGTGTTTCCTGAGTTCCCTGGTACCAATTACTTTATCAGTCAGGTTCCCAGTAGTAAATGGCATTCTCAGCTTAGAATAACTCCAGGAGGGTCTGATAAAGGGGAATTTTATAAAGAAGCTGGGTATAGGGGAAGCACAAATGAGAATGCAGTATCTGGGGCTAGAGGTAGTCAAGTCACTCTACCCCTAAGTTTGAGAGGACAAAAAGAGAAAGGATTATTAGAACTTGGAAGAGTTGTATAGAAAAGGTTTCCTTGAAAGAAGTGGTTATCTTTGATCTAAGATCATAGTCAATTTGAGGTGACCCTTCATGAAGGAGCCGGTGGAATAGATACCTTGATTCACTATCCTTTTTCTCCTTATCAAGGTTCCTAATTAGGCACACTCCATGAGAGGACAGACAGCAGAGGATCTTGTGAATATAGCCTGTACAGAACAGCCTCCTGTGGCAGAGAGCAAGGTGGAGAAGGGTCGGATTAACATTGAGATGCAAACAAGATACCTAACACAGAAGTCCTTTCTAAAGTGACCTTTTTTTTTTTTTTTCTCTGTGGTTCTCGGGTTCTTTATTTCTTTTTTTATTGTAAACAAATGGGATACATGTTGTTTCTCTGTACATGGAGTAAAGGCATACCATTTGTGTAATCATAAATTTACATAGGGTAATGTTGTTGATTCATTCTGTTATTTTTCCCTTCCCCGACCCCTCCCTCCCCTCTTTTCCCTCTATACAGTCCTTCCTTCCTCCATTCTTGCCACCCTCCCTAACCTAACCCTAAACCTAACCCTAACCCTAACACTAACCCCTCCCACCCCACATAATGTGGCATCATCTGCTTATCAGCGAGATCATTCGTCCTTTGTTTTTTTTGAGATTGGCTTATCTCACTTAGCATGATGTTCTCCAATTTCATCCATTTGCCTGCAAATGCCATAATTTTATCTTTCTCTATGGTGGAGTAATATTCCATTGTATATATATATATCACAGTTTCTTTATCCATTCATCAATTGAAGGACATCTAGGTTGGTTCCACAATCTGGCTATAGTGAATTGAGCAGCTATGAACATTGATGTGGCTGTATCTCTGTAGTATGCTGATTTTAAGTCCTTTGGGTATAGGCCAAGGAGTGGGATAGCTGGATCAAATGGTGGTTCCATTCCAAGCTTTCTGAGGAATCTCCATACTGCTTTCCAGAGTGGCTGCACTAATTTGCAACCCCACCAGCAATGTATGAGTGTACCTTTTCCCCCACATCCTCTCCAACACCTATTGTTGCTTGTGTCCTTGATAATCACCATTCTAATTGGGGTGAGATGGAATCTTAGGGTAATTTTGATTTGCATTTCTCTTATTACTAGAGATGTTGAACATTTTTCATATATCTGTTGATTGCCTGTAGATCTTCTTCTGTGAAGTGTCTGTTCATTTCCTTAGCCCATTTGTTGATTGGGTTATTTGTATTCTTGGTGTAGAGTTTTTTGAGTTCTTTATATATTATAGAAATTAGTGCTCTATCTGAAGTATGAGTGGCAAAGATTTTCTCCCACTCTGTAGGCTCTCTCTTCACATTACTGATAGTTTCCTTTGCTGAGAGAAAGCTTTTTAGTTTGAATCTATCCCAGTGGTTGATTCTTGCTTTTATTTCTTGTGCTATGGGAGTCCTGTTAAGGAAGTCTGATCCTAAGCCGACATGTTAAAGATTTGGACCTACTTTTTCTTCTATAAGATGCAGGGCCTCTGGTGTGATTCCAAGGTCCTTGATCCATTTTGAGTTGCGTTTTGTGCAGGGTGAGAGATAGGGGTTTAGTTTCATTCTGTTGCATACGGATTTCCAGTTTTCCCAGCACCATTTGTTGAAGAGGCTATCTTTTCTCCATTGCACATTTTTGGCCCTTTTGTCTAATATGAGAAAATTGTATTTATTTGGGTTTGTGTCCATGTCCTCTATTCTGTACCATTGATCTACCTGTGTATTTTGGTACCAGTACCATGCCATTTTTGTTACTATTGCTTTGTAGTAGAGTTGAAGATCTGGTATTGCGATACCCCCTGCTTCACTCTTTCTGCTAAGGCTTGCTTTAGCTATTCTGGGTTTCTTATTCTTCCAGATGAATTTCATAATTGCTTGCTCTATTTCTGTAAGGTACATCATTGAGATTTTAATTGGAATTGCATTGAATCTGTATAGCACTTTTGGTAGTATGGCCATTTTGACAATATGAATTCTGCCTATCCAGAACATGGGAGATCTTTCTATCTTCTAAGATTTTCTTTAATTTCTTTCTTTAGTGTTCTGTAGTTCTCATTGTAGAGGTCTTTCACCTCTTTTGTGTGATTAATTCCCAAAGTATTTTATTTTATTTTTTTTGAGGCTATTGTGAATGGGGTAGTTTTCCTAACTTCTCTTTCTGAAGATTCATCATGATCAAGTGGGTTTTATCCCAGGGATGCAAGGTTGGTTCAACATCCAGAAATCAATAAATGTCATTCACCATATCAACAGACTTAAAGTTAAGAATCACATGATTATTTCGATAGATGCAGAAAAAGCATTTGATAAAATACAGCATCGCTTCATGCTCAAAACACTAGAAAAAATAGGGATAGTGGGAACATTTCTTAACATTGTAAAGGCCATCTACGCTAAGCCCATGGCCAATATCATTCTAAATGGTGAAAATCTAAAAGCATTCCCCCTAAAAACTGGAACAAGGCAGGGATGCCCTCTTTCACCATTTCTATTCTACATCATCCTTGAAACTCTAGCCAGAGCAATTAGACAAACCAAAGAAATTAAAGGGATACGAATAGGAAAAGAAGAACTCAAACTATCCCTGTTCGCTGATGACATGATTATATATTTAGAGGAACCCAGAAATTCCACCAGAAAACTTTTAGAACTCATAAGTGAATTTTAGTAAAGTAGTAGGTTACAAGATCAATACTCATAAATCCAATGCATTTTTATACATAAGTGATGAATCTAAAGTGACCTTTGAACATGAATTGAGAAGAATCCAGATAGTCCGAAAGGGCTAGAAAAGACAAATGGCCTTGATACTTGCTCTCAGTAATGTGGCTGAAGAATAGGGTGTGGATGAGGTCATAGTGATATCAGAGATCTCTGCTGGGGGGCATCATCACGTGGGATTTTGTAGGCCATGGTGAAGGACTTGGTTGGCATTCCAGGTTCCAGGAGAAGATCTTGGAGGAATAACATGATCTGACATATTAGTAAAAACAGCATGCTAAATGCCATGTGGAAGATAGATTAGGCAAGAGTAGAAGCAGGGGAGTAAGGAGTTATCTATTGTACCCTAAACAGAAGAGAGGATGGTGGCTTGCACTAGATTGTGGAGAGGATAAGAGAGAATTGGAAAGGGCAGGAAACAGCCTTTTCTTACTTTTGTTCTAAGAGTGTTTAGCATTGGGTCTTTCTCACAGTATACACTTAGTAAACATGTGCAAAATGATGGGGTTAAAAACTGCTTCTTTTTGTGGTGCTTGCCTGTAATTCCAGGGGCTCAGGAGGCGGAGACAGAAGGATCTTGGGTTCAAAGCCAGTCTCAGCAAGAGTGAGTCGCTAAGCAACTCAGTGAGACCCTGCCTCTAAATAAAATACAAAATAGAGTTGGGGATGTGATTCAGAGTCTGAGTGCCCAAGTTCAATTCCCAGTACCAAAAATAAAAAGTTTCTTTTTTTTCCTCTTAATAGAATGTTCATCCTATCTCTGTAGCTAGTGCAGTACTAGAGGTATGATAAATGTTACTAAATAAAAGCTGTGCTGCCAATGGAGAATTTGAGAAGAATTCTAACCTTTCAGCATTTAAAAGCATACTTGTATTATCTAATTTGATAGCTTACTGGATAACGGTGAAGTCTGGCTGTTTATTTGGTAGTCTGTTCCTTCTTCCTTCCACTTCCTCAAGTTGGTGTCCTCTCCCGCCTCTGGGATGGCATTTCCCTTCTCACCCTGAAGTAGGACAGAAGAGGCTGGACACCCAAGGAATTTTCAGGAAACAGGTTTATTGACTGCAGCATTCAGAGGTGTCTCTTGCCTAAGAATTCTTCCTCTGAACAAAGATTTTGGAAATTTTTTGGGCTTTATACCCAGTTGTGGGGGGACAGCTTAGAGGTTCACATGGCAAGTACTTTTTTGTTCCATATTTTTTTGTCTCATTTTACACATTTTACCACAAAAGCAGGAGTAACCTAAAGTTTGCGGTTAAACTTAACTTTTGCAAGACAGAGCAACAGGAAATAGCACGTCTAACCCCACTGAGCCCTTCTGCCGAAGTCTTGACTGATATGACAAGAGGAGTAGCTTAATTATGGCAAAGGTCTTTTGGGTGGGGGTACCCAGTATGCTTCATTCCCCCTTTTGATTATTGTTACCTAATTATTTAAATTGACGATCATCATCATCCTCTTAGTTTAAAGCTCTATGTAATGGGAGAAACTTAGTTGTTCTCTCTCTTTTTTTTGACAGCCGTTTCTATAGTAGACACAATAGTTCTAATGTAGAGGGGAGCCAAACGTGGGAGCTATAAACAGGTTAACAGCAGAATACCTACTCTACCAATTAAGCTTTTAAGTCCATCAAGAGTTGAAAACCATCTTCCAAATAGTAAGATTGGATACCAAGCTTTAATGTCCTTCCAAGTTGCATATGTGCTAGTTTTCTGATACTGCTGGCTATGTCTTTAACTGTCTCTCCATTGTCATCTCTTTGGATGTGGTTGTCTGAACTGTTGAACTTCTTACACGTTTCCCCTTCCTTCCTCAGCTAGTAGGTAATCTGTTGCTAAGCCATTTTGATAGATGGCCAGCCTGGTTCTGTTGTGCATCTGTGTGCATCTGGTTCTGTTGTGTGGATAGGAGGACAAAGCCTGTAGCAGTTTGATTAGTAATAATTTCCAGTACAGTTTGTAAGGGAATAATCCAGTTAGCATGTAAACAGGAGTTCTATATCCTTAATTGTTGTGCTGTGCCTAGGTAGCAGGACCATAAGTGGTAATAATCTTTTGTGGTAGACAGTCATCTTTACCCTAGTTTGTTGTCCCCTCTTTATGGCCTTAGAGCTTTCTTTTTAATTGTATTTTATTTCTTTTTTAATTTAAAAAAATTTAAAATTGTTCTATTTAGTTAAACATGACATCAGACTGCATTTTGATTCATTGTACACAAATTGGAGTACAATTTTTCATTTCTATGGTTGTACATAATGTAGAGTCACACCATTTGTGTAATCATACATATGGTAATGATGTTTGTCTCATTCCATAATCATGCATTTCCCTTGCCCCCTCCCCTCTCCTCTATTCCCTCTACACAATCCAACTTTCCTCCATTTTTCCCTTAACCCCCCACCCTCTGTTGTATATCAGCATTCAATTATCAGAAAAAAAATTGGCCTTTGGGGTTGGTTTATTTCACTTAACATGATATTCTCCAACTCCATCCATTTACCTGAAAATGCCATTAGTTTATTCTTCTTTATGTCTGAATATATATATCACAGTTTCTTTATCCATTCATCTATTGAAAGGCATGTAGTTTGGTTCCACAATCTAGCTAATGTGAGTTGAGCTGCTATGAACATTGATATGGCTGCATCACTGTAGTATGCTGATTTTAAGTACTTTGGGTATAGGAGTGGGATAGCTGGGTCAAATGGTGGGTCCATTCCCAGTTTTCTGAGGAATCTCCATACTGCTTTCCAAAGTGGCTGCACCAATATGCAGTTCCACCAACAATGTATCAATGTACCTTTTACCCCACATTCTTAACAACACTTATTATTCCTTGTATTTTTGATAATTGCCATTTTGACTGAAGTTGAGATGAAATCTTAGTTTTTTTTTTTTTTTTTTTCCCCTCCTGTGAGGCGCCAGGGATTCGAACTGCAGCCCTTGGGCATGTTAGGCGAGCGCTCTGCAACACGAGCTGTTTCTTCAGCTCCCTTGGAATAATTTTGATTTGCATTTCTCTGACTGCAAGAGATGATGAACATTTTATCGTATGTTTGTTGATTGATTACATTTCTTCTTCTGCAAAGTGTTTGTTCAGTTCCTTAGCCCATTTATTGATTGAGTTATTTGTTTCTTTGGTGTTGTTTGAATTCTTTATATATCCTGGACATTAGTGTTCTGAGGTGTATGTGGCAAAGGTTTTTCCTATTATGTAGGCTCTCTCTTCACATTATTGATTGTTTCCTTTGCTGAGAAGAAGCTTTTTAGTTTGAATATGTCCCATTTATTGATTCCTAATTTTACTGCTTGTGCTTTAGGAGTCTTGTTAAGGAAGTCAGGTCCTAAGCCAACATAGTGAAGATTTGGGCCTATTTTTTCTTCTATTAGGGTCTCTGTGCTACTGCCTAAGCCTTTGATCCACTTCGAATTGAGTTTTGTGCAGGTTGAGAGATAGGGGTTTATTCTCATTCTTCTACACATGGATTTCTAGTTTTTGTAGAAATGTTGACTCAGAACAGTCTCAAGTGTCGTTTGGCCAGTGTGTGCTCCCCTATGGATCTGTCTGTTGAAGGCAGGGCTAGAGTCTCAGGGATGGTTATGTGGCCGTCAGAAAATCTCCTCTATCCTCCTGGGAGATACCTTCCTTGTTCAGTCTTCAACCAGTTACTTTCATGTTGGGAATATTTTGACTCCCATTCTGTCAGAGGGTCAGTAAATAGGACCACGTTTAACCTGGAACTGGATATCCTGTCTGTTTCTTGCAGGCAGCTAACCTTGCTTCTCTGTCTGCACTTTGGTTGCCCTGAGCAACCATCGTGTTCCTCTTTGGTGGCCCCAGCAATGTCTACCTTGCAACATCCTGAGTGCCCATACTGCATCCAAAAGATTAAGAATTTTCGGTCTATATGCTATGCCTTTTTTCCCTCAGTTAATTAGGCCCCATTTTATCATATAAGTTCTCGTGAACATGAAGGGTGGTACAGGCATATTTTGAGTCTGTGTAAATATTGACACAGATTTCTGTTGTCCATTGGAGTTCTTGGGGCAGAGTGATAAGTTCTGCCTTTGGAGCTGAAGTTCTGTGAGGAGAGACTTTGCCTCAGTGGTGGAGTCCAGAGTGTCCATTGTATACCCAGGAAGATGTATTCTGTCATCTAAAAACTGCTTTCATCTGTGAAGTACTTCATATCAGGGTCCTTGAGGGCCTGGTCTGTCAGGTCTGGTCTACTGGAGAACTAGAGAACACTTTTTGACCTCAATGCAGCTGTGATCAGGTTGCCCAGACCTGATGGTCAGCAAAGTTGCTGGGTTTAGAGTTTAGACAACTTCAACACGGATATGTGGATTTTCCCATAAGATGCCCTGGTATTTGACTATCCTCACAGTAGTCAGTCAATATTGTCCTTTGTACTCTAACCAGACGGGCTGTGGTTGCAAGGGCCCATAGACAAGGTGGCCAGCCTTGAATCATTGAGTCCAGACAGGCAGGCCACGATGGTGCCATGTTCCAAGATTTGAGTTAGGACCCCCTATAGCTATTTCAGACCATGTACGGACATACAGAAAGAAAGGCTTTGTGAGGTCAGGGAGTTCTACTCCAAATGCACTGGGGAGTGTTTGTTTAACATCCTTAAAGGCCTTTTGTTGTTTTGGCTCCCACATTAGAGGATCCCATTCCCCCCACTTTGCAGTTTCATAGAGGGGTTTTGCCATAACTGAAAAGTTGGGGATCCATATCTGGCAGAATTTGGCAGCACGCAAGAATTTTCTGATCTGATAGTGGGTAGAAGGGGCTGGAATTGAGTGAATTGTCTGTTCTCTCTCAGGGCCCAGTTGCCATTGTCTCTGAGTCAAATAGAAACAGAGGTACTTGGCCTTTTTTTTCCACAGATGTGGGCTTTCTTCTTTGAGACTTTGTAGTCAGTTTCACATAGGAGAGGGAGAAGTAGTTGTGTCCCCTTCATGCTATCTTCTCAGGTTGCTTTGGCCTGCAACAGATCATCTACATATTGGAGCAATGTATATCCATATCAGAAGCCCACATCCATGTCATTTTGCAGGAAAGACTTTTAAATCTGTAGCCAGCGTTGTCCCAAAGATGGTTAGTGAGTTTTTGAAGCCCTGTGGCAGCCTGGTCCAGGTCAACTGGCCTTCAGTTGGGGGCATTTTTTTCTTCCAGTGGCCCTCTAGATGGCAGTAGGCATTTCGGCTTGGTTTCATCTTAGTCCCCAAGTGAGGTATTTCCTTCAGTCAGGCCTTCCTTTGGCCCTGTTTCTGATCCTGGATTTGATATTTGTTTTGGCTTTTTCCTGGTGGGACCCCCGCCCCACTTTGAGCGACCTCTGGGTTAGTGGTGGAGGCAGCTGCAAGGAGACCCATCCTCTTCCTCTCATTGAGCCACTAGGTCTCAGTTGATGAAAACTGTGGCGGCCACTTCAATCAGCAAACCAGCATTCTTTTAGCAAAGTCCAGCAAGTCCTCTAGTTTTTGTAGCTTTTGGTGAATGCCTCTTGGGGTTTGTTCTACCCACTGGTTATCTGGTGCCTCAGGATCAGAGGGAGGGAAGGGTCAGAAGGGGAAGGCCCTGCACAGTCATTCATAGAACTGGCTGGGGCTTTCATCAGGCTTTTGGAGTACTTCTGATATCTTGTTCATGTTTAGGGCTCTCCTTTCCTCTTCTTTTAGGCTGCCTACGAGGACCTCTTGATATTTCTTTACTTTCAGGAGATCTTCCTCTTTGTTGGATTCCCACTGGGAGTCTGAGTTGGGGCAATGAGCCTGGACATAGGCTTAGATGTTGTCTTATGTGTCCAGAGCATGTTCCTCTAGCTACTTTAAGGCTGTTTGTGTCACTCTTCTATGCTCCTCTGTCAACTCAGGTGGGCTGGTGGGTCTGGATAATGGACTGATCAGATCAATCATGGCCCAGGGCTTCTCCAGGGAGGAGGAAGTATGATTTTTCCAGTTTAAGAGATCAGTGGTGGTGAAAGACTGACATCGTCTGCCTTGGACATTTCCCTCCTGGTTAACATAGACAGGTCTTCTGTTCTTTCATAGGGGCATCTAGAGAGCTCTTGTCTGCGTTGTGGCTCTGGTTTTAGGACAAGTCTCCCACCTTGGTCTTGGGAGGCAGTGGAGTCTTTGGTTCTGGGGAAGCCTCTGGCACTGAGGCCACCATCGAGGGGACTGATAGGACAGACTGCTGTCTTAGTGGTCTTAGGAATGTCAGGTAGAGTGGTATGTAAGGTGGTGGCGTCCCTTCTGGTTCATGGGGAAAATTGGTTTCCTTTCTGTCTTTTATTCTCAGGTTTTTCTGTTTAGTTCCCTTTAGTTGGGTTTTAGAGGCCATTATAGTCTAAGCTAACATCAACTTGGATTGTCCTTCTAGACAGTCTGTCAACCAAGGAAGCTGTCCCTGTATTATCTCTTGCCAGCAATCAATACAAGGTAATTGGTCTGGGTGTCCAGGGGTGCTGACAACTATTAAAAGGACCTCACCAATGGAACTTTTGTCTTAAGATCCTTCTGGTGGCCATCCCACTTCAAAGGCTGACCATTCTAATGTGCAAAGTATATAACCTTCGTGGAGTGAGTTTCACCCCACAGTTACCATTAAAACCTTTCTTAAAGTTTTCTAACATACATTTCAAAAGACTCAGCTTTCTTTGTGTGCCTTCCATGTTTTACCCTGCATTGGTGTCGCACACTTAGGCAAGACTCACTTTGTCCATCTCCAGCCATTCTCCTCATAGGTACTTAGGATTCTCTTAGTCCTGCAGGTTGGTATCAACTCCTGACCAAGAGCTTCCACCTAGATGTTGGCTGGTGGACTTCTGCCACAGACTGTATGAGGTACTACGGAACCTCAGATTGGGACTCTGTACTCTACTCGGCCCTTGGGTCGGGTCAGAACCCTTCCCTTGTCTTTCACACAGACATGGTCAGAGTAAAATTTCTATACTACCCAAATCCCAAAAGTTCCACAATTAAAAAGGGAATCGCAGTTTCCCTTCTGCTCCTTGACCCTGAACAGAGACTACTCAGGTGACTGCTGAGGTCCTTTTCTGCTCCAACTCCTTTTGGAGGTTACTGAGGACCCTCAGAGGTTGATCAAACCTCTCTTCCACCTACTTAGGCCCCTATGGGGAAGTCAGGTGGGCTACCACTAATGAATCCGGGTCCTACCTGTTCAGTTGGATGATGCTGCAAATCCCCTAGTCCTGGTTCCTGTTCCTTGTGGGTTCCATTGTGCTCTGAGGCGGTATAGCACATCATGTTGACTTCCTTAATAGCAAGAAAACAGACTGGTTGAAAAATGACCAAAGGACCTGTATACACATTACTCGAAAGAAGACATACAAATGGCCAGTAGATACATGAAAAAAAATTTATCAGGGAAATACAAATTAAAACCACTATCAGATATCACTTTATTCCTGTTAGAATGGTTATTAAAATCTCCTTCCTTTTAATTGCTCTGGTGGAGGGTGAGGTGGTGGTGTAAATTAAATCTGAAAGGAATGCTGTCCACATTATTTCAATACTCTTTAACAATAGACTTTTGCCTTTATAAACTTGAGAAATTCTTCATTCTTTGTTACAATTTTAATGAATAAAAAAGCAGACTTGTGTTGCATAAAATTAGCATATAATTTTATTTTGATAATAGAAAAATAATAATTTGTGTGTGACTGAGTTGATTTGTTGATCAGAAAGATAATTATGCTTCTGTAATTTTAAAAAAAAATATTCTTTTTAAAACTAGATCATCATCTCATGGAGTACTTCCTGGAGAAAAGAAATATTTTCTCAGAGTTCCATTATATGAACGTCAATTACGGTGTCCCAGCTTACCTTTGAAGTTAGATTTTGATAAATTTGTGGAAAGTAAGGGAGGAATACCAAGAAATACTGATTTTCGAACATGGGTTGCTGATATATTCATTACAAATAAGCTTCCAAAAGAATCCCCACCAGATGTTAAAACTTCTGTTGAAAAGGAGCTTCCTGAAAAAGTTGAAGAACCACCAAAACTAGAATTAAGTGATTTTTTGGGATGTGATCTTCCATCAAAGGTCATTGAGCATTGTAAATCCGAAGTGGAAACCTTGACTGAGCAAATAAATAATAAGAAGATGCTTCCTGCAGTTGCATATTGCAGGCGTGGAGCTATTTATAGGCATCTGGGAATGTTACAGAGTGCCATGAGTGATTTACAGGAAGTAAGTTTTTTAAAATAAAAAGAACAATACCACTTGCATTGTTTTTGATTATATGGTAATTTTTACTGGAGTTTTCAATAATGACTAATTATATAGTATGTGAGATTGCGAAAATGCAATTATTGGCATTTTCAAATAATTAGCATTAAAACACTATTTTTGTCAGATTGGAATGCTTTATTTTATATTATATACACACAAAGCAATTGGGATTGATGGTGCTTGAAAATTTTATTTGATAAGGTACCTGTTTTTAGCAAATCAACTTTAATCAAATTTATGCATATGTTTTCTAGGCTATACTTTTGGAGCCAATGCTTCTCAATGCCTATTGGCACCGACATTTCATTTATCTTTTCCAAGACAGAATTAATGATGCTTTGGATGACTTGAATTATATAAATAAATACAATAAAAATAATGCAGGTGGGTTGTCTGTGTAGACAGTTATTTTACCTGTATTATTATCTCACTTTTTGTCATTTACTGTTATTATAAAGATACATAAATCAATAGATATACATTTTGCAGAAATGGATGTGATTTTCCTCAGTTAACTTTTTTTTACTCTGAATTGTTTTCCAAATACTCATCATGGTTTGAAATAGTCATGTCCTTGAATTGATTCCTTACTGCTTATCTCACAAGAAGTATATGAACTTAGAAGTTTTAGTTTTATAAATGATCCCCAAATCTTTTCTTAACCAAAAATCTGGTTCAGAGTCATAGTATTGCTGGGACTTCTTGGATCAAATCTGTATGTTTGCCCTATGTACCCTCTTCTAACTCTCTCGAACCACCAGACATGGAACAGCCTAGAAATGACACTTTTCTTTGTACCCCAGTACCCAGACATAACTCAGGGTTCAATATGAGCTTAACAATTGTTTAATGATCTATGTTAATCTCTGCTAAAAGCTCATAAAATTTTGTGCTGTCAAAACCTAACTTTTTACTATAATCACTGAAAAGAGTACGAAACATTTTAGACATAAAAAAAGGTAAAAGGTAAATTGGCAATTTTTGTCACTTTCAAATTGAGGGAGTACTTTTAACCTCAAGTGAGTATTTATCCAACTTTTGAGGACAAATTTGGCTTTGCTGAAATTTTTAAAAAAATAAATAAAATGATTAAGAAAATATAAAAGAAAATTATTTTAGAACCATATTTTTTTTCTAGGTGTGGTAGCACATGACTTTAATCCCTGTGACTCAGGAGGCTGAGGCAGGAGGATCACAAGTTTGAGGCATGCCTGGGCACCTCAGTGAGCTCCTGTCTCAAAGTAAAAGGGCTGCAGATGCAGCTCAGTGGTCAACCCCTCCCCAACACCACTCCCAACCCACACACATATATAATTATTTTTTTAAATCACACGTTTAGAGAGATAATAAAGTTTTAAAATTTTTATTCTTAATTGAAGAATTGTAACACTTAATTTTACCTTCTACTCTTCTTTAGAGGCTTATTTGTCAAAGGCGGAAATTTTCAAGAAAAAAGAAAACATCGCTTTGGCAATTCTAAATTACACCCAGGCAATTAAGTGCAGGCCCACAGATGCTGATAGCTATTTCAGAAGGGGTGAGATGCATGAAAACGCAAACAGAGTACTGGCCATTGATGACTTTTCTAAAGTAAGCTTTATTACATATGTTGCTGCCATTTATATATTTTAGATCATGATATTCTTGTGCTCGTAGTATAACAAGTTTTTGAAAGCCTTTTCATATATTTTATATAATCAAAATTAATTTATTACAGGTTATGAACTAGAGCTTTCATTATTGGCATTGATGTTAATATTTCAATGATTTTTCAAAAATTATTGGTGAATGGATTTCCCTTCTTGAACTTGAAACAGCAGTTAAAGAAGTTGCTTCTTACCTTCAGACAATAGAGAAAATTATTTTCTACTTTTTAATAACTTATTCTCTTTTGCAGGGGGAATCTACCTGCTCTCAAAGAAGCTATAGTCACTGTTTTATTCATTCATTCATTAACTCACAAATATTTATCAACTAAGGCACTGGATAATGCAGTGGGTAAATGTTGGTGAATAAAATAGACATTTTCTGCTTATATAGAGTTTATAGTTTCAAGGACAGATATAAACACGTACATGAATACATAATAACAAATTACGAAGGATGCTGGATGGAAATAAGGGCAGCAGGAGAATATGTATATTTGGCTGAGGATGTCAGAGAATTTCCTTGAGGAAGTGGGCTCTTAGCTGAACCATACTTTGTGGCTATAGAGGCAAGGTAAAATATTCTCCTGACTCCAGAAAAATATATAACTCTGATCTTCTGGTTTTTAATTTCAAATTCTTTGTCCTTAGTAGAACTGAGAATTTAGAAGAACTTAAGTAATTTAACTTACCATATTCCCAGCTGCCCCATTTCTTAATCCATCTCTGGTGGTTTAGTCACTGCCTTGACACTCTTCTGCTTGAGGAGCACAAGTTTTATAACTTCTGGTTTAGAAGTGACCAATAATCCCTTTGAAGATGTTGAAATGATTAGATTATTGATTCCATTCCTCTCCCTGGCACCATACTTTAAAAATAGATTAATACAACACCAGGAGGTTTCAAAATCTTTAGTGTCTTGTTCCTATTCTCTTTTAAAATCATGGTAACTTTTGTGCTTCAGTTGTTCCTAGCTGAAGAACTTTACAACCGAGCACATAATAATTTAGTTTGTCCCCCTATGGCTTTGTATGTCTAAGTGAAATGAACGAACCGAGCTACCACCAATTAATTTTTTCCCATCATTTTAGAGAGTAGATTAATCCATATTTGGTTTGATTGAATCAGCATTGATGTAGCCTAATATACTTCATCTTTAATTAGGATAAAATGCTGTGAGAGATACAACGTGACCCAATTTCTAGTTGAATAATGCATTTAAGAATTATTATCAGTAAAAATTTTGTTGGGCAAAAGCCTTGGCTTCTTATACATGCTGTTTCTTTTTTTAATCTCAGAAGATATTACCTTTCAAGATGATGGATGGGTTTCTTAATACAGTTGTTAAGTGTAAATGTGGAAATTTTGGCATCTCAAAGTGGTTTTCTTATATGTAATCTGAATTTGCTATGTGGCTATGTATATGGTTTCTTAAAGCATGTAACATGTTTATATACCTCTCCATGCCCCTGTAGTGTATTTTTCATGATCCCCAAAGAGTAGATGCATTGTTGAAACGTGGAATGTTTTTCTATGAAAATGAAAATTGGATTTCAGCCATACAGGATTTTACAACTTTGTTAAATATAGAGCCCAAAAATTTGCAAGCAAGGTAAGAATTACTTTAGGTGTGTTGTTTTTGAAATTATTATTCTTTGAAATATACTTTTAGGAAAGAAGATTGCTTGAAATACATCCAATAACCCTGTATAAACAATCAATTCCAGTGCCACCTGATGGTAGTGAATAACTTAATTCAATAGGCATAAATAACAATTGAATTATTTTATTTGTACTTCCTAAATACTAGTTACATTGTAAATTTCTAAAGCATTGACCATATTTTCTCAAATTCCTATATTTTTCTTTCTCAAATTCCCTTTTCAAACATATCCTTTGAATAAAAAGAATGGTTTATATATATTTTTTGTAAAATATTACTGTCTTGTATATTAAACTTTTCTTTCAACTTTATTGCACATAATACAGTTCTCATTTTGTTGTTTTCCTTTAAACTGAACTCTGTTTTGAAGAGGTATAAAATGTGCATATAGTTAGGCCTCCTCATCTCTTCCCTTACAATTTTTTTATTGGTGCCCTCGTTCATTCATTCATTGTGCCCTAGTCATTCAGTAAAGCATGCATCCAGAAAAGCAAATGAAAGGGAAATGTTCGCCTTAATGATTAATCACCATGTGAATATCCCTGTACCATCACCAAGTCAAGAAGACATCTTCAGCTCTCTGGAAACTTCTGAATCTTTGCCTCCCTCAGAGGGGAAACAATGTCCCCACTCTTATTTTAATCACTCGCGTGTAGTTTTTTTATAGTCACAGCACACAACTGTGCATCTCTAAATATTCTTAGTTCGGGTTTGCCTATTTTTTGAGTGTTACATAAATGGAGTGATATGATAGTGTTCTTTCAGGTCTAGCTTCTTTCACTGAATATGGTGCACATATCATGAGGCTCTGGCTTCCATACATTACAATTCATTTATCCATTTAACTGGTGATGGATTTTTGAGTCCAGCTTTCAATGATGAGTATTGTTCCCTTGAACATTCTTGTGCATGCCACTGGTACTACCATGACATATTTCTGTTGTATATAAAATGTCTGGTTGATAGTGTTTGCAGATGTGCAACTTTGGGGTTCAGTTGGTTTTCCAAAATGGTTATACTATCAGAAGTATATATGGGTTCCACACAAGTAGTTAGTATTATTATGTGACTTTCATATTTATATTAGTCATCCTTCTGTGCGCATGTAGTATGACCCTCTTGGATCTAAGTTTTCATTTTCTTCATTACTAACATGATGGCACATTTTTCATATATTTATTAACTATTAGATTTCCACTTTGCTTCTTTCTCATTAATTTCTAAAAGTTCTTGTGTTTTCTTGATAGGGGCCTTTTGTTGGTTATATTTATAGCAAATATTTTTTCCCATTCTTGATTGTCATTGTACTCTTTAAATATTGTCTTTTGATAAAGAGTTCTTAATTGTAAAATGGTCTGATATATCAGGTTTTTTTCTTTAAGATTCATGCTTTTTATGTTATATAGGAAAGTTTTTGCCTATCCTGAGTATTTTTATAATCATTTAAAATTTTAGTCTGATAAATTAAAATGATTGGCACTATTATATTAAGTTGAATTTTTGTAGGATTGAGCTGAAAACATATCTATTGTCCTTTCACTATTTTTCTTCTGTTAATCTTGTCTATTTTTTAAGTTATTCTCAATTTTTATGTGAACTGTATGTGTTTGTTATAGCTCATTAAAATCTATGTGTTTCAGAATAATACTTGTGTGCATATATGGGTACAATATTATTATTTATATATACATACATATATATATATATATAAACAAATGTTATGTATATATCTCGACCATTAGTTGAAGTGGCTATCTTTTCTCCAATGTATGTTTATGGTGCCTTTGTCTAGTATGACACAACTGTTTTTATGTGGGTTTGTCTCTGTGTCTTCTATTTTGTACCGTAGGTCTTCATGCCTGTTTTGTTTTCCGTTCCCCACTCCCTCCTACCCCATTTTCCTCTACACCATCCAAAGTTCCTTCATTCTTCTCTTCCCCGCATCACCCCTCCCTTGTTATATAGTGTCACCCACTTATCAGAGAAAACATTCGGCCTTTGGTTTTTTGGGCTTGACTTATTTCACTTAGCATGCCTGTTTTGGTGTCAATACCATGCTGTTTTTGTTACTATAGCTCTGTAGTATGATTTAAGATCTGTTATTGTGATGCCTCCTGCCTCACTTTTCTTGCTAAGGATTGCTTTGTCTATTCTGGGCCTCTTATTTTTCCAAATGAATTTCATGACTGCTTTTTCTATTTCTATGAAGAATATCATTGGGATTTTAATAGGAATTGCATTAAATCTGATAACACTTTTGATAGTATGGACAGATTGACAATATTAATTCTGCCTACCCAAGAACATGGGAGATCTTTCCAATTTCTAAAATCTTCAATTTCTTTCTTTAGTGTTCTGTAGTTTTAATTGTAGAGGTCTTTCACCTCTTTTGTTGGATTGATTCCCAAGAATTTATTTTTGAGATTATTGTGAATGGGGTAGTTTTCCTAGTTTCTCTTCCAGTTGATTCATCATTGGTGTACAGGAACACCATTGATTTATGGGTGTAATTTTGTATTCTGCTATTTTGCTAAATTCATTTATGATTTCTAGACAATTTCTGGAGTTTTTTGGGTCTTCTAAATATAGGATCATGTTGTTGGCAAATAGATATAGTTTGAGCTCTTCTTTTCCTACTTGTCCCTTTAATTTTCTTCTTTTGCCTAATTGCTCTGACTGGAGTTTCAAGGACTGTGTTGAACAGAAATGGTGAAAGAGGGCATCCCTGTCTTGTTCTACTTTTTAGAGGGAATTCTTTGAGTTTTTCTCCACTTAGAATGATATTGGCCGTGTGTTTGTTGTATATAGCTTTTACAATGTTGAGGTATGTTGCTACTATCCCTAGTTTCATTAGTGTTTTATTTATTTTTTTATTAAAGTATTATTTATTTTTGCAGACTGCTTTTTCATTCATTGTACACAAATGGGGTACAACTTTTCATTTCTATGGTTGTACATAATGTAGATTCACACCATTCATGTCATCATACATGTACATAGGGTAATACTGTCTGTTTCATTCTACTATCTTTCTGTTCTCCACCCCCTTCCACCCCATTTTCCTCGACACCATCCAAAGTTCCTTCATTCTTCTTTTCCCCCCACCCCCACCATCCCCTCTTGTTATATATTGTCATCCACTTATCAGAGAGAACACTTGGCCTTTAGTTTTGGGGGATTGGCCTATTTCACTTAGCTTGATATTTTCCAACTTCATCCATTTACCAGCAAGTGCCATAATTTTATTCTTATATATATATCACAGTTTCTTTATCCATTCATCAATTGAAAGGCATCTAGGTTGGTTCCATAATCTAGCTACTGTGAATTGAGCTGCTGTAAACATTGATTTGACTGTTACTGTAGTATGCTGATTTTAAGTCCTTAGGGTATAAACCAAGGAGTGGGATAGCTGGGTCAAAAGGTGGGTCCATTCCAAGTTTTCTGAGGAATCTCCACACTGCTTTCCAGAGTGACTGCACTAATTTGCAACTCCACCAGCAATGTATAAGTGTACCTTTTCCCCCACATCCACACCAACACTTATTATTGCTTGTGTTCTTGATAGTAGTCATTCTAATTGGAGTTAGATGAAATCTTAGGGTGGTTTTAATTTGCATTTGTCTAATTACTAGGGATGATGAGCACTTTTTCATACATTTGTTGATCACCTGTATATCTTCTTCTGTGAAGTGTCTGCCCATTTCCTTAGCCTATTTATTGATTGGGTTCTTTATATTTTGTGTGTAAAGTTTTTTAAGTTCTTTATAAACTTTGGAGATGAGTACTCTGAAGTGTGTGTGGTAAATATTTTCTCCTACTCTGTAGGCTCTCTCTTCACATTATTGTTTCCTGTGCTGAGAAAAAAACTTTTTAGTTTGAATCTATCCCATTTTTTGATTCTTGTTTTTATTCCTTGCCCTATGGGGGTCTTGTTAAGGAAGTCTGGTCTTAAGCCAATGTGATGGAGATTTGGGCCTAATTTTTCTTCTGTTTGATGAAGGGTCTCAGATCTAATTCCTAGATCCTTGATCCATTTTGAGTTGAGTTTTGAACAGGGTGAGAGATAGGGGTTTAATTTCATTTTACTGCATATGGATTTCCAGTTTCCCAGCACCATTTGTTGAACAGGCTATCTTTTCTCCATTGTGTGTTTTTGGCACCTTTGTCTAGTATGAGGTTACTATACTGATGTGGGTATGTCTCCTTGTCTTCTATCCTGTACCACTGATCTTCTTGTCTATTTTGGTGCCAATACCATGCTGCTTTTGTTACTATTGCTCTATAGTAGAGTTAAAGTCTGGTATTGTGATACCTCCTGCATCTTTCTTCCAGCCCAGGATTGCTTTGGCTATTCTGGGTCTTTTGTTCTTCCAGATGAATTTCATGATTGCTTTTTCTGTTTCTATGAGAAATGTCATATGGATTTTAATTGGAATTGCAATAAATCTGTGTAGTACCTTTGGAAGTATGGCCATTTTGATAATATTAATTCTGCCTATCCAAGAACATGGGAGATCTTTCCATCTCCTAAGGTCTTCTTCAATTCCTTTCTTTAATGTTTTGAAGTTTTCATTGTAGCGATCTTTCACCTCTTTGGTTTGATTGATTCCCAAGTATTTCATCTTTTTTTTGAGGCTATTGGAAATGGAGTTGTTTTCCTCATTTCCCTTTCAGATATTTCATAGATGCTTATGTATAAAAATGCTTTAGATTTATGTGTGTTGACTTTATATCCTGCTATTTGCTGAATTCATTTTTGAGGTCTAGAAGTTTTCTGGTGGAGTATTTTTGGATCCTCTAATTAGGGAATCATGTCATCAGCAAATAGTGACAGCTTGAGTTCCTCTTTTCCTATTTGTATCCCTTTAATTTCTTTAGTCTGTCTAATTGCTCTGGCTAGTGTTTCAAGGATGATGTTGAATAGAAATGGTGAAAGAGGGCATCCCTGTCTTGTTCCAGTTTTTAAAGGGAATTCTTTCAGTTTTTCTCCATTAAGAAAGATGTTGATACTAGACAAAGGTGCCAACAATATGCAATGGAGAAAAGATAGCCTCTTCAACAAATGGTGCTGGGAGAATTGGAAATCCATATGCAACAGAATGGAACTAAACCCATATCTCTCACCATGCATGAAACTAAACTCAAAATGGATTAAGGACCTTGGAATCAGACCAGAGACCCTGCATCTTATAGAAGAAAAAGTAGGTCCAGATCTTCAACATGTTGGCTTAGGACCAGACTTCCTTAACAGGACTCCCATAGCACAAGAAATAAAAGCTAGAATCAACCACTGGGATAGATTCAAACTAAAAAGCTTTCTCTCAGCAAAGGAAACTATCAGCAATGCGAAGAAAGAGCCTACAGAGTGGGAGAATATCTTTGCCAATCATACTTCAGATAGAGCACTAATCTCCAGAATCTATAAAGAACTCAAAAAACTCTACTCCAAGAATACAAATAATCCAGTCGACAAATGGGCTAAGGAAATGAATAGACACTTCACAGAAGAAGATCTACAAGCAATCAACAGATATATGAAAAATGTTCAACATCTCTAGTAATAAGAGAAATGCAAATCAAAACCACCCTAAGATTCCATCTCACCCCAATTAGAATGGCAATTATCAAGAATACAAGCAACAACAGGTGTTGGAGAGGATGTGGGGAGAAAGGTACACTCATACATTGCTGGTGGGGCTGCAAATTAGTGCAGCCACTCTGGAAAGCAGTGTGGAGATTCCTTAGAAAACTTGGAATGGAACCACCATTTGACCCAGCTATCCCACTCCTTGGCCTATACCCAAAGGACTTAAAATCAGCATACTACAGAGATACAGCCACATCAATGTTCATAGCTGCTCAATTCACAATAGCCAGACTGTGTAACCAACCTAGATGTCCTTCAATTGATGAATGGATAAAGAAACTGTGGTATATATATAAATGGAATATTACTCCTCCATGAAGAATGATAAAATTATGGCATTTGCAGGCAAATGGATGAAATTGGAGAATATCATGCTAAGTGAGATAAGCCAATCTCAAAAAGCCAAAGGACGAATGATATCGCTAATAAGTGGATGATGACACATAATGGTTGGAGGGAAGGGTTAGTGTTAGGGTTAGAGTTAGGGTTAGGGAAGGGGGCAAGTATGGAGGAAGGAAGGACTGTATAGAGGGAAAAGAGGGGTGGGAGGGGTGGGGGGAAGGGGAAAAATAACAGAATGAATCAAACAACATTACTCTATGTAAATTTATGATTACACAAATGGTATGCCTTTACTCCATGTACAAACAGAGAAACAACATGTATCCCATTTGTTTACAATAAAAAAATACATTATAAAAAAAATCAGCCAAAAAAAAAAAAAAAAAGAAAAATGTTGACTCTAGGCTTAGCATAAATAGCCTTTACAATGTAGAGGAATGTTCCTACTATTCCTATTTTTTTCTCATGTTTTGAGCATGAAGGGGTGTTGTATTTTGTTGAATGCTTTTTCTGCATCATTTGAAATAACCATATGATTCTTATCCTTAAATCTATTACATGTATTGATTTACGGATGTTGAACCAACCTTGCATCTGGGATAAACCCCATTTGATCATGGTGCACTATCTTCTTAATATGTTTTTGGATGTAGTTTGCCAGGATTTTGTTAAGAATTTTTGCATCTATATTCATCAAGGATATTGGTCTAAAAAATTTTTTTTCCTTGATGTGTCTTTGTCTGGTTTGGGTATGAGGGTGATATTAGCTTCATAGAATGAGTTTGGTAGGGTTCCCTCCTTTTCTATTTCCTGGAATACTTTGAGAATTATTGGAATGAGCTCTTCTTTCAAGGTCTTATAGAACTTGGCTGAGAATCCGTCTGGTCCTGGGCTTTTCTTGGTTGGTAGGCTTTTGATAGCTTCTTCTATTTCATTGCTTGATATTGATCTGTTTAAATTGTGTATGTCCTCCTGGTTAAGTTTGGGAGGATCATGTCTCTAGAAATTTGTCGATGTCTTTGGTATTCTCTATTTTGTTGGAAATATATATATATTCAAAGTAGCTTCTCATTATGTTATGTATTTCAGGGGTGTCTGTCATGATATTTCCTTTTTCATCATGAATTTTATTAATTTGAGTTTTCTCTATCCTTCTCTTTGTTAGTGTGGCTAAGGGTTTGTCTATTTTGTTTGCTTTTTCAAAGAACCAACTTTTTGTTTTGTCAATTTTTTGAATTGTTTCTTTTGTTTCGATTTCATTGATTTCAGCTCTGATTTTAATTATTTCCTGTCTTCTACTACTTTTGGTGTTGTTCTGTTCTTTTTTTAGGACTTTGAGCTATAATGTTAGGTCATTTAGTTGTTGACTTTTCATTCTTTTCTGGAATGTGCTCCATGCAATGAATTTTCCTCTCAGTACTACTTTCATAGTGTCCCAGAGATTTTGATATGTTGTATCATTGTTCTCATTTACCTCTAAGAATTTTTTTTTATCTCCTCCCTGGTGTTTTCTGTTATCCATGCTTCATTCGATAGCATATTATTTAGTCTCCAGATGTTGGAGTAATTTTATTTTTTATTTTGTCATTGATTTCTAATATCATTCCATTATGATCTGATAGAACACAAGGTAGTATCTCTATTTTTTTGCATTTCCTAAGGGCTGCTTTGTGGCATAACATATGGTCTATATTCGAGAAGGTTCCATGTGCTGCTGAGAAGAAAGTGAATTCACTTGTTGATGGATGCAATATTCTGTATATGTCTGTTAAGACTAAATTATTGATTGTGTTATTGAGTTCTATGGTTTCTTTGTTTAGTTTTTATTTGGAAGATCTATCCAGTGGTGACAGTGATGTGTTAAAGTAACCTAGAATTATTGTATTGTGGTCTATTTGATTCCTGGCATTGAGAAGGATTTGTTTGCTGTACGTGGATGCACCATTGTTTGGGGCATAAATATTTACAATCATTATGTCTTCCTGATTTATGGTTCCCTTAAGTAGTATGAAATGTCTTTCTTTATCCCTTCTAACTTTGGCTTCAATCCACTTTATCTGAAATGAGGATGGAAACCACAGCTTTTTTACTGAGTTTGTGTGTGTGGTAGGTTTTTTCCCATCTTTCACCTTTAGTCTGTGGATGTCCTTAACCATGAGATGAGTCTATTGAAGGCAGCATATTGTTGGGTCTTTCTTTTTAATCCATTCTGCCAGTCTATGTCTTTTGATTAATGAGTTTAGGCCATTAATGTTCAGGGTTATTATTGAGATATGATTTGTATTTCCAGTCATTTGGGCTTATTTTTGGTTTTTAATTTGACTTGGTTTCTCATTTGATTGGTTTTTCCTTTAAGGTAGTTCCTCCCTTTGTTGTCCTATATTGTTGTTTTCCATTTCCTCCTCATGGAATATTTTGCTGAGAATATTTTGTGGCGCAGGATACAGAATTTGTAAATTTTCTTAACTTTTATTTATCATGGAAGGATTTTATTTCATCTTCAAATCTGAAGGTTAGTTTTGCTGGGTATAGGATTCTTGGTTGCAACCATGTTCTTTCAGGACTTGAATTGATGTTCACAATTTTTGCAAAATTATACAGAACTTTTATGGAAGAATGGAACTGAGTTTCATACCCTGTGATTTTTGTTATTCTCCCAACTCTTTTTATTATTGCATTGATTTTGGTTTAATAATTTTAGTGATAATAGGAATTTTTTTAAATTTTTAATTTATTTTTTATTTTTACAGATTGCATTTTGATTCATTGCACACAAATGGGGTACAACTTTTCATTTCTATGGTTGTACATGATGTAGATTCACACCATTCATGTAATCATACATATCCATAGGGTAATGATGACTGTCTCATTCCACCATCTTTCATACCCTTGCCCCTCCCCATCTCATTTTCCTCTATATAATCTAAAGTTATCCATTCTTCTCTCACACCCTCATCCCCTCCATCCCCATTATCTATCATCATCCACTTATCAGAAAAAAACATTCAGCCTTTGGTTTTGGGGGATTGGCTTATTTAACTTAGCATGATATTCTCCAATGCCATCCATTTATCTGCAAATGCCATAAATTTTTTCTTTTTTATGGCTGAGTAATATTCCACTGTGTATATATATATCACCGTTTCTTTATCCATTCATCTATTGGAGGGCATCTAGGTTGGTTCCATAACCTAGCTTTTGTGAGTTGAACTGCTATAAACACTGATGTGGCTGTTTTACTGTAGTATGCTGATTTTAAGTCCTTTGGGTATAAACTGAGGAGTGGGATAACTGAGTCAAGAGGTGGGTCCATTCCAAGTTTTCTGAGGAATCTCCCTACTGCTTTCCAGAGTGACTAAACCAGTTTGCAACTCCACCAGCAATGTATGAGTGTGCCTTTTCCCCCACATCCACGCCAACATCTATTATTGCTTGTTTTCTTGATAATAGCCATTCTAATTGGAGTAAGATAAAATCTTAGGGTAGTTTTAATTTGCATTTCTCTAATTACTAGAGATATTGAACACTTTTTCATATATTTGTTAATTGCCTGTATATCTTCTTCTGTAAAATGCCAGTCCAGTTCCTTAGCCCATTTATTTACTGGGTTCTTTGTATTTTTAGTGTAAAGTTTTGTACGTTCTTTATAAATTTTGGAGATTAGTGCTGTATCTGAAGTGCTTGTGGAAAATATTTTCTCCCACTCTATAGGCTCTCTTTTCTCATTATTGATTGTATTCTTCGCTGAGAAAAAGTTTTTTAGTTTGAATCCGTCCCATTTATTGATCCTTGCTTTCATATCTTGCACTTCAGGAGTCTTGTTAAGGAAGCCTGGTCCAAAGCTAACATGATGAAGGAAATCTTCACTTTTTGAATTTAATAAAAATGCCTTTGAGATTTACCATAAAATGCAATGGTGTAATATTTGAGCCATTTATTCTTTAATTATTTCAATGGAATATCCTTTTGTTTCTATTTAGAATTTATTTTTCCTGCAATCTAATTATAAATACTTATATTAATAGGTTTCCTAATTTTGAGGGTTAAATGCCTCATGGCCAGCATATATTTTTAGAAGGAATATTATATAATTATACCAAATTTTCTTTGTTTCACTTTCTTTATAAAAAAAGTTTTTTTTTTTTAAAATTTTTGTTCTGAGAATTGAACCACTGTGTTACATTCCCAGCCTTTTTTATTTTTTATTTTAAGACAGTGTCTCCTAAGTTTCTTAGGGCCTCATTAAGTTGCTAAGGCTGGCCTAAAACTTGCAATCCTCCTGCCTCAGCCTCCTGAGTCCCTGGATCACAGGTATATGACACTGCATCTGACAAAAACTTTTAATCTATATTCATAGTAAGACAGCTATCTAGGTTTTTCATCAGAATTTGATTTCAATATTTGAATACTTTCTTAAAATAAATTATATTCTGGTTTTTGTTTAGGAAATGGGTCTTCTGTGTTGTTTTTTTCTTTTTTGAACATTAGAAATGACTCACTTCTAAAGTTATCCCAGCTTGAATCCAACCAAAATTCTTTCAAAAGCAGTAATCATATCTTCAGACCCAAGTTAATTTACCCATGGAGGAAGATATTTCTTTTACCCCACCTTTAAGAAATGTTTTATTTATTTATTTTCTGAATGGCACTACCATATAACCCAACTATCCTAGTTCTTGGTATGTATCCAGAAGATCTAAAATTAGCATGCTGTAGGGATATAGTCACATCAATGTTTATAGCAGTGCAATTTGCAATAGCCAAGTTATGGAACCAGCCTATATGCCCATCATCAGACAAATGGATAAAGAAAATTTGGTATGTATACATAATGGAGTTTTATTTAGCCATAAGGAAGAATGAAAGTATGGCGCTTTCTGGTAAATGGATGGAACTGGAGAACATCATGCTAACTGAAGTAATCCATCCCAGCAAGACAAGGGTTGAATATTTTCTTGCATATGTGGACGGTAGAATGAAATAAGGAAAAGAAAAGAAAAGAAAAAGGATATAGGGGAATCCCATGAAGATAGAGGTGAGATCAGGGCAGCAGAGAAAGGGGATGTAGGGGAATGGAGGAGGCACAGGAAAAGGGAAGAATGGAATAAAACTGACAGTAAATTTCACCTTTCTGTGTATCTATCATGCACTACTTTTAAAAAACTATCCATAAATAAAGACCAGTAAGGTAGCAGAAAATGAACAGGAGGAGGAAGAAGGGAGAGAAAAGGGAAATACTGGGGACAGAATCGGCAAAAATTATCTTCCAAGTTTGTATAATTTATGTCAACATAAGCCCCAATATTGTGTATGACTATAATGCACTAATAAAAATTAAAAAATTATGTAAGAGAAAGAAAAGTTTTATGTATTTTCTAATAAATAAGGGTTTATATTTATTTTTATTTTAATTAAAAAAATTTTTAGATATACATGATATTAGAGTATACTGACATACATATATGGACTATAGTTTATTCTAAGTAGGATCCCATTTTTGCAGTTATTTATTTTAATTGTTATTTGTTGCTAAAATACTATTTATATATAGTTGCTAATATTTTTTATATATATGATTTTTATATATGTAATTCTTAATTCAAATTCTTACAGTGTAAACCTTTTATAATACTCTGTTGCAGGCCATTAAGCCATGCTAATATTTAATAATACTGACTTTTACATCTTTGTTTGTTATTTCTACTGCCTTGATACTCCAGAGCCTCATCAACTCACACCTCGGATGTTATATTATGCCAAAGCTCGGGAGTGATAAGATTTGATTATCACATAATAATGATCTCTAGTTTCAACAATTTTCTTTCAGTGGTCCCAAGTTCTTAAAAATGGCAGAGAAGTCCCTCTAATAAGACAACAATATCGTTTTTTTTTATTGTAAACAAATGGGATACATGTTGTTTCTGTGTTTGTACATGGAGTAAAGGCATACCATTTGTGTAATCATAAATTTACATAGAGTAATGTTGTTTGATTCATTCTGTTATTATTCTCTTCCCCAAACTCCTCCCACACCTCTTTTCCCTCTATTCAGAGTCCTTCCTTCCTCCATTTTTGCCACCCTCCTTAACCCTAACCCTAAACCTAACCCTAACCCTAACACTAACCCCTCCTACCCCCCATTAAATGTCATCATCTGCTTATCAGTGAGATCATTCATCCTTTGGTTTTTTGAGATTGGCTTATCTCACTTAGCATGATATTCTCCAATTTCATCCATTTGCCTGCAAATGCCATAATTTTATCATTCTTCATGGAGGAGTAATATTCCATTGTATATATATACCATAGTTTCTTTATCCATTCATCAATTGAAGGACATCTAGGTTGGTTCCGCAATCTGGCTATGGTGAATTGAGCAGCAGTGAACATTGATGTGGCTGTATCTCTGTAGTATGCTGATTTTAAGTCCTATGGGTATAGGCCAAGGAGTGGGATAGCTGGGTCTAATGGTGGTTCCATTCCAAGCTTTCTGAGGAATCTACATACTGCTTTCCAGAGTGGCTGCACTAATTTGCAGCCCCACCAGCAATGTATGAGTGTACCTTTCTCCCCACATCCTCGCCAACACCTGTTGTTGCTTGTATTCTTGATAATTGCCATTCTAATTGGGTGAGATGGAATCTTAGGGTGGTTTTGATTTGCATTTCTCTTATTACTAGAGATGTTGAACATTTTTCATATATCTGTTGATTGCTTGTAGATCTTCTTCTGTGAAGTGTCTGTTCATTTCCTTAGCCCATTTGTTGATTGGATTATTTGTATTCTTGGAGTAGAGTTTTTTGAGTTCTTTATAGATTCTGGAAATTAGTGCTCTATCTGAAGTATGAGTGGCAAAGATTTTCTCCCACTCTGTAGGCTCTCTCTTCACATTACTGATAGTTTCCTTTGCTGAGAGAAAACTTTTTAGTTTGAATCTATCCCAGTTGATTCTAACTTTTATTTCTTGTGCTATGGGAGTCCTGTTAAGGAAGTCTGATCCTAAGCCAACAAGTTGAAGGTTTGGACCTACATTTTCTTCTATAAGACACAGGGTCTCTGGTCTGATTCCGAGGTCCTTGATCCATTTTGAGTTGAGTTTTGTGCAGGGTGAGAGATAGGGGTTTAGTTTCATTCTGTTGCATACGGATTTCCAGTTTTCCCAGCACCATTTGTTGAAGAGGCTATCTTTTCTCCATTGCGTATTTTTGGCCCTTTTGTCTAATATGAGAAAATTGTATTTATTTGGGTTTGTGTCCATGTCCTCTATTCTGTACCATTGATCTACCTGTGTATTTTGGTACCAGTACCATGCCATTTTTGTTACTATTGCTTTGTAGTAGAGTTGAAGATCTGGTATTGCGATACCCCCTGCTTCACTCTTTCTGCTAAGGCTTGCTTTAGCTATTCTGGGTTTCTTATTCTTCCAGATGAATTTCATAATTGCTTGCTCTATTTCTGTAAGGTACATCATTGAGATTTTAATTGGAATTGCATTGAATCTGTATAGCACTTTTGGTAGTATGGCCATTTTGACAATATGAATTCTGCCTATCCAAGAACATGGGAGATCTTTCCATCTTCTAAGATTTTCTTTAATTTCTTTCTTTAGTGTTCTGTAGTTCTCATTGTAGAGGTCTTTCACCTCTTTCGTGTGATTGATTCCCAAAGTATTTTATTTTTTTTTGAGGCTATTGTGAATGGGGTAATTTTCCTAACTTCTCTTTCTGAAGATTCGTCACTTATGTATAAAAATGCATTGGATTTATGAGCATTGATCTTGTAACCTGCTACTTCACGGAATTCACTTATGAGTTCTGAAAGTTTTCTGGTGGAATTTCTGGGTTCCTCTAAATATATAATCATGTCATCAGCGAACAGGGATAGTTTGAGTTCTTCTTTTCCTATTCGTATTCCTTTAATTTCTTTGGTTTGTCTAGTTGCTCTGACTAGAGTTTCAAGGATGACGTTGAATAGAAGTGGTGAAAGAGGGCATCCCTGCCTTGTTCCAGTTTTTAGGGGGAATGCTTTCAGTTTTTCACCATTTAGAATGATATTGGCCATGGGCTTAGCATAGATGGCCTTTACAATGTTAAGGAATGTTCCCACTATCCCTATTTTTTCTAGTGTTTTGAGCATGAAGGGATGCTGTATTTTATCAAATGCTTTTTCTGCATCTATCGAAATAATCATGTGATTCTTAACTTTAAGTCTGTTGATATGGTGAATGACATTTATTGATTTCTGGATGTTGAACCATCCTTGCATCTCTGGGATAAAACTCACTTGATCGTGGGGCACTATCTTTTTATATATTTTTGTATGCGATTTGCTAAAATTTTGTTGAGAATTTTTGCGTCAATGTTCATTAAGGATATTGGTCTGAAATTTTCTTTCCTCGATGAGTCTCTCTATGGTTTAGGTGATATCAGGGTGATATTGGCTTCATAGAATGAATTTGGGAGGGTCCCCTCCTCTTCTATTTCATGGAATACTTTGAGGAGTATTGGAATGAGCTCTTCTTTAAAGGTTTTGTAGAACTCGGCTGAGAATCCATCTGGTCCCAGACTTTTCTTTGTTGGTAGGCTTTTGATGACCTCTTCTATTTCATTGCTTGAAATTGATTTATTTAAGTTGTGTATGTTCAGTTTAGGTAATTCATATGTCTCTAGAAACTTGTTGATGTCTTCGAGGTTTTCTGTTTTGTTGGAATATAGATTTTCAAAATAGCTTCTAATTATGTTTTGTATTTCACTCGTGTCTGTTGTGATATTTCCTTGTTTATTCCAAATTTTAGTAATTTGAGTTTTCTCCCTCTTTCTCTTTGTTAGTGTGGCTAAGGGTTTATCAATTTTGTTTATTTTTTCAAAGAACCAACTATTTATTTCGTTAATTTTTCCGATTGTTTCTTTTGTTTCAGTTTCGTTTATTTCAGCTCTGAATTTAACTATTTCCTGTCTTCTACTACTTTTGGTGTTGGTCTGCTCTTCTTTTTCTAGGGCTTTGAGCTGTAGTGTTAAGTCGTTTATTTGTTGATTTCTATTTCTTTTATTGAATGCACCCCATGAAGTAAATCTTCCTCTAAGTACTGCTTTCATAGTGTCCCAAAGATTTTGATATGATGTGTCTTTGTTCTCGTTTACTTCTAAGAATTTTTTTATTTCCCTCCTGATGTCTTCTGTTTTCCATTCTTCATATAATAGTGTATTATTTAATCTCCAGGTATTGGAGAAGTTTCTGTTTTTTATTCTGTCATTTATTTCTAATTTGAATCCATTATGATCTGATTGAATACAAGGTAGTATCTCTATCTTCTTGTATTTGCTAACAGTAGCTTTGTGGCATAAAATATGGTCTATTTTAGAGAAGGATCCATGTGCTGTTGAGAAGAAAGGGTATTCATTCTTTGTTGGATGGTATATTCTATATATGTCCGTTAAGTCTAAATTGTTGATTGTGTTATTGAAGATCTATGGTTTCTTTATTCAATTTTTGTTTGGAAGATCTATCCAGTGGTGAGAGAGGTGTGTTAAAATCGCCTAGTATTATTGTGTTGTGGTCTATTTGATTTCTGGAATTGAGAAGGATTTGTTTGACGTACATGGATGAGCCAATGTTTGGGGCATAGATATTTATGATTGTTATGTCTTGCTGTTTTATGCTTCCCTTAAGCAGTATATAATGTCCTTCTTTATCCCTTCTGACTAGTTTTGGCTTGAAGTCCACATTATCTGAAATGAGGATGGATACTCCAGCTTTTTTGCTGTGTCCGTGTGCAAGGAATGTTTTTTCCCATCCTTTCACGTTTAGTCTATGGATATCTCTATGAGATGAGTCTCTTGCAGGCAGCATATTGTTGGATTTTTCTTTTTAATCCAGTCTGCCAGTCTATGTCTTTTGATTGATGAGTTCAGGCCATTAACATTCAGGGTTATTATTGTGATATGATTTGTATTCCCAGTCATTTGACTCATATTTGTTTTTTGATATGGTTTGGTTTCTGTTGGGGGCTATGCCATGCGGACTACGCCAAGATGGCGCCTGGCAGCCAGCCAGAGGTTGCTTTGATCACATCAGTGGTGAGGAGGTTGATTAACATAAGCACACCCAGGTGATTTATCATTGGCCATATTCAATTAAGTCCATGCACACAACACACACAACACGTGCACATGTGTTCCTGAGTGCTCCTGATCGTGCCTGCTTTTTTGACCTTTACCATGATTGGACAGCTAGCTCCTCGCCTAATCTTCGCGTAATTGGCATCAGTCCTACCTTTCACCTCCTGGAGGGGATATAAGCTGCTCTCCTCAAGCTCGGAGCACTGGTGTTTCCAGGTTTCCTGAATCAACAATAGACCGTTCGAAATTCAAGAGCCTCGCCACTCGTTTGTCTCCCGTGCCAAATTGACTCCGCTGGACGGCATCAGGTTTCTCCTTTTTTTGGCTTTTCCTTTAGGCTAGTTCCTCCCATTGCTGATTTGCATCATTGTTTTTCATCTCTTCCTCATGGAATATTTTGCTGAGAATGTTCTGTAATGCCGGTTTTCTTTTTGTAAATTCATTTAGCTTTTGTTTATCATGGAAGGATTTTATTTTGTCGTCAGATCTGAAAGTAAGTTTTGCTGAGTATAAGATTCTTGGCTGGCATCCATTTTCTTTCAGGGCTTGAAAAATGTTGTTCCAGGCCCTTCTAGCTTTTAGGGTCTAGACTGAAAAATCTGCTGATATTCTTATTGGTTTCCCCCTGAATGTAATTTGATTCTTTTCTCTCGCGGCCTTTAAAATTCTGTCTTTATTTTGAATGTTAGGTATTTTCATTATAATGTGCCTTGGTGTGGGTCTGTTGTAATTTTGTATATTTGGCATCCTATAAGCCTCTTGTACCTGGTTTTCCATTTCATTCTTCTGATTTGGGAAATTTTCTGATATTATTTCATTGAATAGATTGTTCATTCCTTTGGTTTGTTTCTCTAAGCCTTCCTCAATCCCAATAATTCTTAAATTTGGCCTTTTCATGAAATTCCATAATTCTTGTAGATTCTGTTCATGATTTCTTACCATCTTCTCTGTTTGGTCAACTTTGTTTTCAACATTCTGAACTCCCTTTCTGACATTTCTTCTGCTGCGCTGTCATTGGGTTTTATTGATATAGTATCTAGGTTTGTTTGGGACATTTTCTTCCCTTGTTTTCTCATATTGGTCAGATATCAGTGGGACTCTGAGATATTGCAGATTTCCTCTTTGGCTTGTAGTGTCCCTGTAGATTTCTAGTATATCACCTCCCAGCCTTCAGTAGGCTGAAGTCTTGGAGGAACTTGATAATGCAGTGCTTCCGAGGAAAGCTGCCCCTAGCCCACTACTTGGTCCAGGGCTGGGGGCTGGTTTTGCGTGGAAATCCTCTCACTGGACCGTCCTGCTCCTAGAAGCTGGCTATAGACAGAGCCTGCCCCTGCCTGAGGGAGCCAGGCTGCTTGGGGAAAGCCTCTCCCTGTCCTTCCTTGGTCCCAGAAGCTGACTGCAGGCTGGGGCCCGCCACTGGGTTCAGGGCTTGGGGTTGGTTCTGTGCAGAAAAGCTCTCACTGGGCAGGCCTCCTCCTAGTAACTGGCTGTGGATCAAGCTTGCTGCCGGAGAGAGCAGGGCTGCTTGGGGAAGACTCTAGTTGCCCTGCTCTGCTCCAAGAAGCTGCCCCTGTCTAGGCCTGCCGCTTGGGCCGAGCTTCACCCAGTAGGAGAGACTCACCCCGTGGCTCTATGTTGGTCTGAGTCTCTCAATGCCTCACCTTCTTCAATCCTGGGTTCTGGAATGACGGGAGATGCAGTCACCCTCTAGTCCGCCATTTTGAATCCCCGCAATATCTTACAATACCTTGAATTAGCCTCTTTTTCTCTAACCAATTCAACTCTTCCTGCAGGAGACATGCCTTTCACTCAAGAAATAACCAGAATAGATCAATAACTAGGAAAGACTCTTTAAAAAGAGTTCACAGAAGTTTTGTACCCCACAAATGTAAAAAATAAAATGAAATTAATAAGCATGTAGTTATGATATAGAATGTAATTAGTGAGCATGTAATTTTGAACACAAAGATTGTACCTTATTTATAAATAAATACATGTGTACATATGCAATTAAGAACATGACTAAACTCCCTTGTAAAGCAAGGAGAATAATGGCAAATTGTCATGCAAATATAAAATTAGTTAAATAGGTTTATCAAAGGGAGAAATGTATATGTTGCTATATGTGTTAAAATGATTTTTTTTCTTTTCTAGGATACATCGAGGGAGAGCAAATTTTAAAAGGCATCTTTATAAACAAGCAACTGAGGACTTTTCTATTGCAGTTCACTTAGATCCTAATAACTGGTTATCATTCTATTATCGAGCTTGCTTATTTAGAAAGACTAACCCTCTAAAAGCACTACAGGATTATAGCATTTCAGGTACTTGGCTTTCACATACATAATCATCTGATCTGAGGTTCAGCACCTTATTCTCACAGAGGGGAATACTGATGTGGGTTCACTAATATAATATGTATAATATTATATACTAGTATATATGTACTTATATATTTAAATATATTTTAGATATATACTATTGTATATGTGTGTATACATACCTCTGTGTGTGGTGACCACAATGATTGAGCTACAAGTGTTCTAATATGTCCTTTAGATATGTGTGAATAAATGTGTGCATATATGTTTCTGTGTGTTTGTAAACATGACAAGGGGAGACTATTGTATCAAAGAAATATTTTGGTAAATTGAGTTCTGGAGAATATTCTGGAAACTCCATTCTATTTCCTAGTCAGCTTAAATGGCATTCACTTGTCCTGGTGATTTGGATCCTATTCTAAGTCAGTCCATGGATTTTTCAAATTCAACGTTTTTGATGCTTAAATTAAAAATAGGCTTTTGAGTATTCTCAGTAGCTAAAGTGTGTTAATAGCCAAAACTGATCATTTCTTCTTTATCCTCAGTCAGTGCATCCCTGGTTTATAAGTGTCCAGCAAATTCTTGACCATGATATCATCTCCAATGACATGAATTGAGCCTATCCTAACAGAAAATCCATCCAGAACCCAACACTCCAAACAATGACTATGCACACCTGGATGCAAAATTGTAGAATCCCATCATTTCTAGATTTTCTTAATCTGGAAAATAAGAAGAGATATCCAGACTCTCATAGGGAATGAAATCTAAGATGATTGTTGCTTGAATTTTTCTAAGTCCTTTTGCCTCCTGAGGTCACCTTTTCCATTAATATTCAGATAAAATAGCCCTGTTGTCCCCTACGTGCTGAAAGGAGTCCAGTGCTCTGGCTTCTATGTCTAAGGACTCTTGGGAAGGTATGCTGAAGATTCTTATTCAATGAGCTCATCATCTTTGAGTCTAATTTCTGCTTACAACTGATTCTCCAACATTGCTTGCCTGCTCACTTCTTGTGGCTATTCTTCCCTCTGCTTTGATTCTTCCTACGTCTTTCCTTCATGTCCCAAAATAACATCAGCACAAACACATCATGCATAATTCAGAACAGTTCAGAGTTCAGAGGATAAATGTGGCACACATAACTTAAAGATCTCTGTAGGTTTCCCTGGCTCTGTTGGCCCTGTCTACCTGCCATCTGGCTGACTCCATTTCTCTCTGGTCTTTCTCTAAAGACTTTCCCCCCCACATTTCCAGCTTTCGGTTCTTTAGTCCTCCCCTTTCTAGACTATCACAGCAATTCAAAATCTCTATTATTTAATTGTTCAGAGTAGACCAGCTTGATTTTGGCTTCAGTCTTTTCCTATAGGCTAGTTTATCATCCATAACCAAAAAGGATCCTCAAGATACTTTCTAGGATGATAACAATAATTTCTAACATTTATTGGGCATTTTATTACTGTTCTAAGTACTATATATGGAATATTTTAATGACAATTCAAACAATTACATCAGGTAGGTGGGTATCATCTAAATTTTACTGATATTAAAGCCAAAGAATAGAGAGGTAAAGTAACTTTAGTATATTGTTCCTTAAGAATTTCCCCATTGTTTTAGAGTGATTATCCTTCCCCAAACTTGATAGTGAGAATATTTATGTCCCAGACTGTGAATATTTTGGGCAACTTTCTTCCTAAACCAGGAAGGGCTAGAGAAGCTTAGAAGATGTGTGTCAAACCTTGTGTAAAACATACCCAACTCACTAATGTATTTTTTAAAGTGAAGGGGAGCCAGTAAGCCAGAGACATGAGATGACTTCTAGGTTGGTTACTGATGAGAGTAGCACTCAGGCAGCTCTGAGAAGAGGTTCTTTTTACTGTGTGTTTCTGCTTTCTGGGATTCCATAGTCAAGTTGCTTGCCTCATTTCCAGGTTCTGCTTGCCTTGCAGGAGCTCCTTTGCAGCTGCCTCTCCTGGTTTATGAGTAAGACTGACTTCTGTCATATGTCCTGGTCTGGGTTAGTACCTGAGCCTGTTCTTTGGCCAGAAATGGTGTCTTTGTGATAATAGCAGGTTGTCAAGGGTAATGGTGCCCTTCTGGCTGGAGTTATATTCTATGCCCACTTTACCAATGCCTTGCATCATGCCCCTGGTCAATGTACCTGGTCCCCTTGGACCTTAATCTCCTTACCCGGAAAGTTAGTGGACTTTATTAGATTGCCACTGGGATTTCTTCCAGCCTTAATGTGTTTGTGATCCTTAATAGTCACATAGTTACTAATGAACAAATGCATTTTTATGTACAATACTATTTTTTTACTCACCAAATGCACTCATCATAGATACATTTTGTTTTATGTAATGTTAAATAAGAATAAGCAATAGAAAGAGTCTAGGCTAAAATTTAACTCAGATATGATTGTTCAGAACCTGAATAAAACATGTTCTTTTATTTTTAAGTTCTCTTAAATGACGGCCATGAGAATTTTAGTTGTTTTCTACATCGGGGCATAGTGTATGTACATCTAAAACTTTGGTGGCTGGCGATTTGTGACTTTGAAACTGTTATTACTCTAGAAAGGTATGTTTTCTTTTCAAACTGGTTTCACTTTTGTTTAAAATTTAAAAATCTAAATAAAAGAACAAGGATTTTCCCCTTATCATTGATAACTTATTAGAATATGAGGCAATTATAAAATCATTCTAGAATTAGAATATCACTAAAATTAGACTACTGCTAAAATAAGAATTGTTTGCATTAGGTGCCTTTGCAAATTTTAGAGGTTGAATGGGTTTGAAAAGAATTATGTCCATAGATAATAAATCAACAAGCTATTAGAAGGGGTTGGAGAATACCCAGGCTAGAACTTTTAGAAGGTCCTGGAAAACCATCATCAATTTAAAATAATGACAAATATTCTGCTTAATGTATCATTGCTATGCACAAAATACAACTCGATGGAAAGAAATCCTCTATTTTGAGCTACTGACTTCATTTTTTAGTAGAGCAAAAGAAAAAGCCAATAACATTTAGAGCATAGTTTCAGGAAGGAACACAGATTGAAAATCAAACACATTAGTCAGAGAGCCAGCTGTAAAATACAGATTTTAATAATTTAAATTTAAATAATTCCCTTTCTTTCCAAGGAAGCATTCATTAAATGGAAGTTGTCAGAAAGAGTAATGTATCAAGCTAATTTTATGTCAACTAGCAGACTGTTTACTTAACTCTCTAAGGTGAACTTTGAACTTGACTCTGGAAAATCATGGAGGATAGTTCCATAATGACTGTAATCGTTTTTTTTTTTGGACCTTTTTGAGCCATGAAGGAAAAGAAAAGACTTTTCTGGTGCGAAGAGTCAGAAAGTGGGTGGTAGGAACTGTGGTGTCTAGGTAACGGGTTAGGGCTTCTGTGCATGTGTAGTTTCCTTATTTTAAAAGAGGCATTGAAAAAGATAATGTCTAAGATAATTTCTATACTGAATATTATTTGATTCAAAGAGAGAGAAGCAACATTTATTTGGTATAGAAAAAAAGCTGTGTAGACACTAATGTGGAGAGGATTTTTAACCTCAAGCCACCAAACCATTTTATCACTGATCCTCATGGCTTAAAACAAAGACTTTTGAACTGAGGAAAACTTGAACTTGCAATTCAAATTCAAGATAACTCAAGATTAAGTCAAAGAGGAATAAAGTATTGCTAAGAGTCTAGGAGATTTCATGAATTCTGTTCTTAGCATAGTCTCTACAATCGTTAACTCCTTTCCAAGGATTGTATAAAGGGCACTTATAAAATTTTTAAATTTCTGTTTCTTTAGTAAAACATTTAAAAAACCTGATATATATTGATGTATGTATTTCCTTAGGTTCATTCACAATTGCAGAACATTTTGAATAATTAAAAATGTCTAACAAGATTTTATTTTCTTATTTTCCTAGAACTGTTACTTTGGCTTATATAAACATTGGTCTCATATATCTGCTACACCTAAACAACTACAATGAAGCCATTTGGTGGTTTTCTGAGGCTATTAAAATCAATCCTTTGTGTATTCAAAGCTATATTTGTAGAGCAGAAGGCTATTATAAGGTATTTAATGTTTGAAGATTTTGAATAAAGATTTTAATGTTATGGCTATCTGTTCAATTAATTTTAAATGCTTTAATGTATCCTTTTCTTTAGCTAACTATAGAGGTGAATGGGCTTATAAGCTATCAATGTTAAGCAGATGTAGTTAACTATGATTACCTACTCACAAAGCCTCTTCTTATTAGGTGTGCATTTTTATTGTCTTTCATTTTAAAAATAATACCATATCTGTTTTTTCCTTATTTTAAAAGCAATATGTATTTTATATAGGTAATATATTTATCCAAATAAGAAAAAATAAACAAATAAGTTTTATGAAAAGCAATAAAACTGTTCATATTCTCAAGGGATAACTACTGACATTTTGAAATCTGTTGTTCTAATGTTTTGTGCATGGGTGTACTGGTGAGGGGGTAGATTCATAGAATGGAATCTGTGTAGAATGATAATCTAAACATTAACACTTTTCTGTAAATTTTGTTCAATTTTTTTTGACACTTGAAATTACTTTTTTTTCTTTATTTTTTTTAACAGACTGCATTTTGATTCATTGTACACAAATGGAGTGCAACTTTTTGTTTCTATGGTTGTGCACAATGTAGATTCATACCATTCATGTAATCATACAGGTACATAGGGTAATGATGACTGTCTCATTCCACCATTTTCATACCTCTGCCGGGCCCCCCTCTCTTTTCCCTCTACTTAATCTAAAGTTCCTCTATTCTTCTCTTACCTTCCACTCCCCCATCCCCATTATCTATCATCATCCACATCAGAAAAAACATTCAGCCTTTGGTTTTAGGGGATTGGCTTATTTCACTTAGCATGATATTCTCCAATGCCATTCATTTATCCGCAAATGTCATAATATTATTATTCTTTATGGTTGAATAATATTCCATTGTGTATATATACCACAGTTTCTTTACCCATTTATCTACTGAAGGGCATCTAGGTTGGTTCCATAATCTAGCTTTTGTGAATTGAACTGCTATAAACATTGATGTGGCTGCTTTACTATAGTATGCTAATTTTAAGTCCGTTGGGCATAAACCAAGGAGTGGATAACTGGGTCAAAAGGTGGGTCCATTCCAAGTTTTCTGAGGAATCTCCATACTGCTTTCCAGGGTGGCTGCACCAATTTGCAACTCCACCAGGGAAGTATAAGTGTGCCTTTTTCCCCACATCCATGCCAACATCTATTATGTTTGTGTTCTTGAAAATAGCCATTCTAATTGGAGTAAGATGAAATCTTAGAGTTGTTTTAATTTGCATTTCTCTAATTACTACAGATGTTGAATGCTTTTTCATATATTTGTTGATCACCTGTGTATCTTCTTCTGTAAAGCTCTGTCCAGTTCCTTGGCCCATTTATTGATTGGGTTCTTTGTATTTTTGGTGTAAAGTTTTATAAGTTCTTTATAAATTTTGGAGACTAGTGCTGTATCTGAAGTGCTTGTGGAAAATATTTTCTCCTACTCTGTACAAGTTAAATTTTAAAATAAATGTAATCCCTCTGTTTTCTACAAGTTCTCTAGATAAGCTGGTTCCAGTCTGGATAGGCTAGGTTATGCTGTGGTAAAAAATAAAAACAAACAAAAAACTTCAAAATCACCATTTCAAACAACAAAGACTTGTTTCTTTCTCACACTTTATGTCCACTGAGAACTGTCAGGAGACTGTGCTCTCCACTGCCTACATCTCAGGGCCTCGTGTGACTGGAGTTCCATACAAAATTCTTACCTTCTGGATGACAGAAGCAAAAGATCCAAGACACATGTTCAGTATTGTCCCTAGGGAAATTTTGCCCTTGACTCCTATTGGGGAAGACATGGACATACTTGCAGTGTGTGGGTTTTTACTTAACCTAACCTTATCAATGAAGCTTAGGCCATTTGGGGAAGCTGGTGTTTCCCTTGAACACACACAGAAACCAAAGCACCAGCATGGTAGCAGGGGGTAAAGGATGTATACTCAGACTCTTTGAACTGAGAGGCAAAAATCAATCTGTGCACAGTAATGGGTGAATGCATTGTGGTGTGTGAACACTGTGCAATATAACAGTCCATGAAAAGAAGAGAACTGATGAGGGATTTCCATGAGCTATTTTTGAGTAAGAAAGGCAAGATTCAGAAGAGTATAAGTGTGTACAATATGATCCCACAATTATAAATCAAACCCTGTGTTTGTATGCAGAGGAATACATTCTCCTACTGTGTTGGTTCAGCTTCCCTGGGATTATAATCTAAGACTGCCTGGAGAGGTCCAACCCCAGGGACGCTTGTAAATTCAGAGTGAACCTCCAGCTGTCCCAAAACAGAGTTTCCTCAATGCATAGCTACAGACAGTTGGTAGAACAGGTATAGCAATGTGCATGTTTGATTGGATGGTGCATTAATTACTTGTGAAGCAGTGGCCCTGAAGTTCCACAGAAATTCTCAAATTTGTTTAAATGAATCTCAAACTTCTGCTCTTTTTGGGTTTCCTCTTTGACCCTACCCACTATTTCTTCCAAATGGTTTGTACTCTTTCTGCAGACCCAGTTTGCTTCCATGTACAAATTAATTTGGAACATTCTGGTTTCTTTTTCATCAGTCATTATGGTTAGAAGAGTGATGGTTGTCTCACGTTAATTTTGCTGTGACTATGTAGTACTCCTTTGGTAATGTCTACCATGATAGTTGATTTTGTCCCCGGGTATGTACTAATTTAGTTTATTTAATTTAGTTTAGTTTATGTTTATCTTTTTTAATATATTGATATTAAATAGATCTTTTTATACCATTATTATATTTTCATTCATTTATTTATTTAAATTTAATTTTGGTAAAAGACTGCTTTTCCTCTTATTCTTTTTTTTTTTTTTTTGTACCAGAGATTGAATGCAGGGGTGCTTAACCACTGAGCCAGAGTTTCCCTTTTTTAACATTTTATTTAGAGACAGGGTCTCGCTGAATTGCTTAGGGCCTCACTAAGTTGCTGAGGATGGCTCTGAACTTGCAATGCTCTGCTGGGATTACAGGCCTGTGCCACTGCACCCAGCATCTTCTCTTATTCTTAAGTGGAATTGACTTTTACTTTTTATTTTACTTTCTTCTCCTTGCTAGTTTATTAACAGGTGAAATTTGGTGAAATAAGTGTTGTGGTTGATAGAGGAAAAAAACAAAGAGTTAAATGAAAAAGGAGCACACACACAAACTGGAATGTAAAATTATATATGTGTATGTTTATTCTTCAAAATTAAAGCTAAATAATTCTGAAAAACCAACTTTGCATCATAACCATTTTTTTTTTACTTGTCTACATCCCATTTTCTTTGATGATTCTTTAGAAAATCATGTGTATTAGGAGATGCCTCTGCAAAATTTCTGCAGTAAAGCATAGGAGGGGATAAACATCAAAAAGGAAACACTCAGTTTTATTAAAACCCAGATTTCTTTTTATCATTCAACAGCTGCATAAATTGAAAAGGGCAGTCAAGGAGTTATCTCGTGCCATCCACTTTCAGCCAGATGGACTCCAATTATATATAATAAGGTACGAGCATAGAAATTGAATTCTTCTTAGAATAACTTCACATCTGAGCAATCTGTTGGGATCTTTAGTTCTCTCTTGATTCTTCAACCTCTTCCTTTTACATTTGCTCCCTGGGCATTGGCCATCACCCAACCAGCAAGCCAGCTATAGTTCTTGTTTTTATTAAACTTTAAGATAACATTACAAACTGTACCGGATCTTTCCCTTGGCTCTACCCTTGCATGAAAACATAACTGCAAGTCTTTAAGTTCTTTAGGTCTTTCTAGGTTGCTGGTTATACAGTTAGTACGTATCTCATGAGAGCAAGGTAATAATATTTTGAACAGTTATTCTGATATGTTCACAGTGTTGTCCCAAATAATTGTCAGCTAATTCCATGAAAAAAATAAGTGGTGCATAGAATTGTATTTGAAATGTAGTAGAACTTGGAATAAGGAGACATTTTACAAAGTATCACTTCCAAAAATATAATCTCTAAGGATTAATAGAACAGGAAAAAGAAAGTGGAATTTTTTTTTTTTCCAGAACTGGACTTTGGATCCAAAGTGTCGCACAGGCTAGACAAATGCTCTACCACTGAGCTATATTGCCAGTTAGACCAGTGTTTTCTGAACAAGGCTTATTTTGTGTTCTAAGTCTTGAACCACAGTTTAGCAATTTATGAAGTCTTCCTCCTTTTATGTCCTTTGAATTTTAATTTTTAAATAACTTCTCAGCAACAAAGTATAGCATTTTAAATGCAGATAATTGCAAAAAGAAACTACTATTTTTCTTGTAGCACTGCATTTTCTAAGTGACTTCATCACACATCCATGTAAATTGGTCTATTTAGACTATAAAAAATCTGTAATTTTTGTATTGCCTTTTATGCATGCATAAATATGAATAGATGAATATATTGTAGTTGTAAAATTTTTAAGTAACTGAGAATAAGAAACTTTGTTTTAGAAAAGATATTTTTTATCAGCTTAGAATAAAAAAACTATTATTTCTTCCAGAGGACAATATCTTCTTATGATGAAAAAATATGATCTGGCAAAGTTCACTATTTATCAAGTAGCAGAAATGAACCGTGGTAAATATAATTAATTGAAAATCATAATTGTTTTAATTTAAGAAATACCTTTTTAGAATTTTTGTACTACTTTCAATAACTACGTATGGATAGCTTAATGGTTTTAGTTGAGATACAAAGATTTGGAAACTTCAGTTTCATATGTACATAAGTTGGTAAAATGATCCATAATGTACTGTAATTGATTTTGTGAAAGAGGTTATTCTTATAGGAATTATTAGGCTTACAGTTTTGCTATTTTTTGTTATGTAATTGGAATGTCTTATGCTTTTTGATAATAGACTTTCATATAATATTGATAATTCATATTATAAAGAATAATTTTTTTAATTGCTTGACCTTGTTAAAATAATTATATTTGAAATTCTTGATACTTGGCAAAGGTACTGATAAACCCTCCTTTCCCTTTAGGTCTCATTGAATTGAGTCCAGTACAGCAAGCAATCATTTATTCATTTTGTGAAAACCATGAGAAGGCCATTCAGGTCTTGGAAGAGACCTTGTGCAATAGGCCGGAAACAACCATGCTTATGATATTAGCAAAAACACAAATGAAGGCCAAGAACATCAAGGTGAAAGGTCCTCTGAGTCATGTTTACTAAACCTAGTAATAGAATTCATATATCATGCTTAATATGACATTTAATATTATTTACAACTGTAAATTTTTTATATACCATTAATTTTACAATAGTATTTATTATATTATTTATTCAATTTTCTATTAACATTTATACTTTTTCATTTTTATTTTTATCATTATAATTATTAACATATTAACTGTACAAATTAATGGATTTTTCTGTGACATTTTCATATATGCATAACACATATATTGTGTATTGACCATATCCATCTTCCCTACTTTTCCACTCTCTTGCTCTCGTTTCTCTGTTCTCTCCCTGTACCTCTCCCAGTCCATAACTATCCCTCTTCTATATTTAGGTCATTTTTTTTTCCTGTTCCCCATATGAGAGAAAATATGTGATATTTGTCTTTCTATGTCTGGCTTATTTTGCTTAACATGATGTACTCTAGTTCTACCCATTTTCTTTCTAATGACATGATTTCATTCTGCTTTATGAATGGTTAAAACTCCATTGTGTATATACACACCGTATTTTCTTTTTTTTCATTCATCTGTTGAAGGACAGTTGTATCTTGACTATTGTGAATAGCGCTGCAATAAACATGGGCATCTAGATATCTCTTTCTGTGTGCTAACTTCATTTCCTTCAGGTGTATACTCAGGAGTGGTACAGTTCGATTGTGTGAGAATTCTGGTTTTAGTTTAGTTTTTTTTTTTTTTAAGTTCCATACCTATATACATAGTAGTTGTACTAATTTACATTCCTACCAACAGTGTACATGGATTCCTTTATATCCTCCCAACATTTGTTATTTATTTATTTATTTTAATAATAGCCATTCTAACTGGGGTGAAAGGGAATCTCAGTGTAGTTTGATCTGCATTATTCTGAGGGTGAAAAGTATGAGTTTTTTTTTTTTTTTCATATACTTATCAGTCATTTGTACTTCTTTTGAGAAGTATCTATTTAAATCCTTTGTTCATTTATACTGAATTATATTTTTTGTTGTTAGGTTTTTAACATTTCTTTTTATATTCTGGATATTAATCCTCTGTCAGATGAATGGCTGGCAAAGATTTCTTCCATTCTGTAGGTGGTCTCTTCACACTGTTGATTGTGTTCTTTGCTGAGCAGGAACTTTTCAATTGGATGTAATCCCACTTGTCAATTTTTGCTTTTGTCTCCTGAGCTATTAGGCTACTATTTAGGAAATTGTTGCCAGTGTCAAAATCTTGAAGTGTTTTCTCTGTATTTTTCTATTAGTTTCAAAGTTTCAGGTCTTACATTAAGGTCTTTGATCCATTTTCAATTGACTTTTTGGACAGGGTGAGAGAGAGTTTCAATCATCCACCTGTGGATATCCAAGTTTCCCCAGCACCATTTGTTGAAGAGGCTGTCCTTTCTCCTTATATGATTTTGGCACCTTTGTTGAGAATCAATTGACTGAAGAGGCATGGGTTCATATGAGCCCCCTATTCTGTCACCCGCCTGTATGCTAATGCAATGCTCCTTATGTTACTTTGAATCTGTAGTATGTTTTTGAAATCAGGTGTTGTGGTTTGTCTAGTACTGCTGTTTTTGCTCAGGATTGCTTTGGACACTTAGAGTCTTCTGTGCTCCCATATGAATTTTAGAATTTTTTTTCTAGGTCTGTGAAGAATGTCATTGCATTTTGAGGTGAATTGCACTGAATCTGTAAATCACTTTGTGTAGTTTGGCAATTTTAACAATATTAATTCTCCCAATTCATGAACATACGAGATCTTTTTACCGTCTAGTGTCTTCTTCAGTGTTTCTCCTCAGTGTTTTGTAATATTCAGTGTGGAGGTCTTTCATATCCTTAGTTAAGTTTATTCCTAGGTATTTTATTTGTTGCTATTATGACTGTGATAACTTTTCTGATTTCTTTCTTGACAATTTCATTATTAGCATTTAGAAAAGCTGCAATTTTTGTATGTTGATTTTATATCCTGCTACTTTAATTTATCAGTTCTAAAAATCTTTTAGTGAAGTCTTTAGGGTTTTGTATGTATATAGTAGTACCATTAGCAAGCATTCCTTTTATTTCTTTCTCTTGCCTAATTTCTCTGGCTAAAATTTTTGTTTCATATTTAATAAGTCTGGTGAGAATTGATACCCTCGTCTTGTTCCTAATCTTAGAGGAAATATTTGCTGTTTTTCCCCATTTAGTATGATGTTGGCTGTGGATTTGTTGTGTATAGTCTTTATTATGTTGAGGTATGATCCTTCTGAACCTAATTTATTCAGGGATTTTCTAAAATATGAAAGGATGCTGAATTTTATAAAAGGCTTTCTGCATCTATAAAGGTGATCAGGTGATTTGAATCCTGATTCTATTTATGTGATGTATTATATTTATCAATTTGCATATTTTGAGTTATCCCTGCTTCCCTGAAATGAGGCCAACTTGATCATGGGGTATGATCTTTTTAATGTGCTGTTGAATTTGACCTTCAAGTATTTTGTTGAGGATTTTTGCACCTATGTTCATAAGTAATAATGGTTTCATTTTATTTTTGTTGTTTTGTGTCTTTATAGATTTGTAGAAGAGTAGTTCTTGCTTTGTATTCTTTATTTTCTGTTTTATAGAAATGTACTTTTACTTTTATTATTCTCTTCCTTCTACTCTTATGGAAAGGGATTATTTCTTTGTTCTTTGTTTTAAATGTTCCATTGGATACTTATTTCATTAATATTCAAGCTTTATTCTTTAATAATAAAAGTGTCAGTCTGTTTTGTGCAGAATATCACAGATTGGGTAATTCATAATGATTAGAAATTTATCTCTCCAAGTTCTAGAGGTAGAGAAATTCAAGATGAGGGTTCTGGCATCCAATGGGGACCTTCTTACTGAATCATTTCATGGTACAAGGCTGGAGGACAAAGAGGGGTGTGTGGTGGGAGACAGAGAGTGAGAGAGAGGGAAGGAACAATAGGGAGCTGAATTCTAAACTTGTCCTTTTATAAGGATCCACTCCCATGATAACCCATGTAGCAATTAGTGGCGTTTAATTCATTGATCATCTAGACACCTCTCAAATATCTCCTTTCTCAATACTGATGCATTCGGTGTTAAGTTTCTAGCTTGTGATTTTAGGAGAATACTTTCAAACTACAGCAATAAACAGCATGTACAAGTTATGGTCAATTTCATAAATATTTTAAAATTCACAATAGGATTTCATGTTTTAAAAACAAACACATTCAAATACATTGTAAAGCGAATATTTTGCTTGATACTGATTCTTTGCAATATGCTCAGAATTATTCATGCCTTATTTTTTATAAATCTCCTATGTCTGTTTGAAAAAAATATGTATTTTGTCATTGGTATGTTTCATATATGTTCCATAGGTCTCATTTTTAATGTGTTTTTCACATGCTTATTTTAAAATAATTGATTTATCCATGACTGAAGTATTTTTAAATCTCCCATAATGGTGGATACCAAGTTTTCTCTGTCATTCTTTCAGTTTTTGTTTTTTGCAACATGGGGTTACTTTTAATTTTATACATTTTAAATTGACATGTTTATAGATACACACACATATATACATATACTGTATTGAAATTTGATACATCTATTTTGCTATATATCATATATAAAATCAAATCCGGGCAATTAGCATTGTCATCTCAAATATTATCATTTCTATGGTTTGGGAACCTTCAAATTCCTCTCCTCTCGTTATTTTGAAATGCATAATTGTTAAAGTAACTATTTTTGTTATAGAGCCTCAATTTTAGAATTATTACACTTGCCTGATGAACTGAACTTCTATCATCACATAGTAACTCTTCTATCACTACTTATAATACTTATTATACTTGTAATACATTTTGTTTGCTACTAGTGAAAAGTTGCCACACATATACAGCTGTCTGAAGTTCAATATATTGTTTCCTGAGTACAGGCATTACTCTCCTGACTAATAAAAAGAACTTAAGACTCCTCTAACATTTATTATTCTCTTTCAAATTCACATATACTATTTTACTTCTACACTTTTTAAGATCTACAAATCATAATACAAAATGACTACCATTATTTTATATAGTCAAAATTTATATTTACATACATTTCTATTATATTTGCTCAGCCTTTCTTATTGTGTGTCAAACTGTTCTTCTGAGATAATTTTTCTTTTTTTTTTCTGAAATAAAAGTTAAAATCTGTCAGTGATAAGGCTTTTCACTTCTAGAACAAAATTTTAGGTTGGCAGTTACTTTTTGTCAACATTTTGAAGGAGATATGCTATTTTTCAGCTTCTATTGATATTTTAGCTCCTATTGCTTATGAAAATTCTATTAGGTTATCCTTCCCTTTTTGGTATCTTTTTCTTGTCTCTGGTTATTTTAAAATTTTTCTCTTATGTTCTATAAAATTGTATACTCTTGATTTTTTCCCCTGGTTTTACTAGGTATGATTCCTCAATTTGTGATTCTTGTCTATGTTCAATTTTGGAAAATTCAAAGAATTATCTTTTCAAATTCTCTCTCCCATTCTACCTGTTTTCTCTTTCTGGGACTCTTGACAGATATGGGTTTGACTTTCCTAATCCTCATTTATCTTATGTTCTCTTTTCTATTTTAATCTCTTGCTTCATTCTGTATAACTTTTTTAAAAATTTTCTTCAGTTTCACAAATTCTTCAGCTGGGTCTTCATGTTTTATTTGAATAATACTTTTTACTTGTAGAAGTTCCATTTGATTGTTTTCAAGTTTTCCTAGTCATTCCTAATTGTCTCCTTTTGCTTTAACATCCTGATTTCAACTTTATTTAAAAAATATTTTATAAACATGTATTCTGCATTAGATAATTTAAATACAATTATCAGATGTAAAAGACTGGTTTGTTAGGTTTGACAATTCTCACTCATACTGGCTTATTTTTTTCTGTGCTTGTGATCTTTGTTCATTAGCATTTTGCTTGATTTTAATCTGTAGGAATCCAGTGGCCTATATAGGGTTCATTTTCCTCCATATTGGATTTGTCTAAGATGTTTCAAGAGCAAAGGGATATCACCATCCTGAGATTACTCTGGCTCTTCCAAGCATTCCAATTCAGTGAATACCTTGAACATTACAATTCAGCAAATGTCCTTGAGATGCTGAATCGTATCTTCATAAATAAGTGCCAAACTCAAATCTTCCTCTTTGTTGTTGACCCACTCCATGGAACCCAGATGGTGATGCTACTGTAGTTTTCTACCCTCAACATAACACCTCCCTTCTGTCTGCTTAGTGTATGCAACATTCCAGGCGTAGGTTCTCATATATATCTCTGTCTCTGCTTCTTGAAGACTTCCCTAGAGAGTTTTCCCAAGGAAGTTTCTTTAGAAATAGCCCATTTACCATACTGATGCAGAAATCCCAACTATTAAAATTCTGAGTTGCTTGTTGTTCATATGCATTGCTTTGTACCATACAACTCTAAGTAACAGTATGGGTGAAGTGGGAATCTTTAAGATGATTGTAGTTACTGTTGTTGTAATAAAACCTTATCTAGTAAATGTTATATTTTTTTAATAGAATGAAAGATTTTGATTGATGTTTAAGAGACATGGAAGACTCTAGTTAGTGGTAGGAGGATTTCCTATATTTAAGATCTTAGGTACTTTTTGGAGTTTTTGACATGTCTTCAGTAATGCAAAGTTAGTTTAGTAATAATAAGTAGATGTTACCTATTAAGCACCTAATATGCATTAGAAAGACTGAGAGTTGGGTGCTAACACGATATAATTTAATTGTCACGTATTCTATTGTTTGAAAATTTCCATCCCATCTGGCTTCTTAGGAATCTGAATCTGTGGTTGAGTGTATGGTCTTTGAACACGGACTTGCTGGATTTGTGTCCCAGATCTGTGCCTTCAGTGAGCCTTTAAGCAAGTCACTGTCTACCCTATTTTATAGTACTGATATCTTAAAGTGGGGATAACTAGAGAATCCATCTCGTAATGGTTTTGTGAAGTTTAAATCAAGTAACTATTTAGGACTTTAATATCTGGTACATGGTAAGCATTTAAAAAACATTGGCCATTATTATTCCTATTTTTTCTACCAAAGACTTTTAGCCTTTCTCTTTATAGGTTTCATTCCAAAGCATTTGATTATCTTTTTTTTCTTTTTCAGTACTGGGGGTGAAATCCAGACCTTGAGCATCCTAGGTGTATTAGCTTTGTGTTGCTGTGACCAAAATACCTAACAAAACAGCTTAAAGGAGAAAAGATTTGTTTTGGCTCATGGTTTCAGAGGATTTAGGCCATGATTGGCTGACTCCAAGGTGGAAACATCATGGTAGAGGAAAACTGTTCAGCTGATGGCAGACAGGAAGCAGAGGGGGTGGGGCAGGGAAACCTTTCCAGGGCACTCCAACAACCCCCTCACCCTTGACCTACCTCCTCTAACTACCTTCCACTTCCTAATAGTCCTTCCAGCTGTCCATCCATCAAATGGATTAATTCACAGAAGAGTTCCAAGCTCTTATAATATAATCATTGCCTAAAAGCCACACCTCTGAACCTTGCTACATAGAGGACCATACTTTCAACACATCTGCTTTTGAGGAGGCATTCCAGATCCAAACCATAATGTCAGGCAAGCACTCTACCACTGAACCACATTACCAGACTTTTTTCTTTTCATTTCTTTGAGACAAGGTCTCCCTAAATTGCCTAGGCTGGGTACAAACTTGTGATCCTCTTGCCTCAGCCTCCCAAGCAACTGGGATTATAAGCATATGTCACTGTGTCCTGCTGAATTACGAGTAATTATATTTCATTTAAAAAACACGCTTCTCAATTTTCACCTCCTCGACTCCTCCAGTTATCTACTTTTCTCTCATCTCTGGCACAACAAATCTTGAATATTTTCTGTATCCATTGTCTTCACTTCCTCACTTTCCACTCATTCTTCTACTCAGTATAATCTGGCTGGCTTCTATCCTCTTGTGGTGAACACATCATAAGGTGACCCCCAACAAACATTGCCCTCATATGACATTGAGTCTGGGTGGAACCTGTGACTTGCTTCTAACCAAGAGAATATGGCAAAGTTGATGGAGTTAATGTTGTTCCCACTATTATGTTACATTGTATATGATCCTCTTTTGGCAGACTGGAGAGATAGATTCTCTTGCTGACCTTGATGAAGCAAAGATACCTACTGTGAACTAGCTGTGGAGGAGTCCTTCTCAGGGAATTGCTGTGGCCTATGGAACCTCAGGGAACCTCCAACAGTCAGTACTTTGTATCCTCAGTCATAAAGCCATGAGGAAATGAAATCTTCCAATAACCTTAGAGACCTCAGGAGAAGATATTTCCCTATTTGCACCTCTAGATGAAAATGCTGTCTGGTTGATTCCTTGATTGTAGCCTATGATACCCAGAGCAGGGGACCCCTGCACAGACTCCTGACTATGGAAATTGCAAGATGGTAAATGTGTATCATTTCAAAGGCACTAAGTTTGTGGAATTTTAATTTTTTTAGCAACAGGAAACTAATTCAGTTTTTGATGCCTAGAAGTAGAGTGTTACTATAATAAATATCCAAAAATGTGGCTGCAACTTTGAAACCAACCTATGGGGCAGAGGCTACAAGACTTTTCAGGAGCATGACAAGAAAGCTTTAGCCACCTCAGACAGACTGTTGGTGGATATCTGGTCTTTAAGATATGCTACTATGATCTCACAAATAAATAAGGAACATATTATTGGAAACTGGTGAAAGAGGGATCTTTTAAATATAGTAATTGAAAGCTTAGCAAAAATATTTCCTGTAGTTACATGGAAAAGAGAACTAAATAGTCAGGATCCTAATATGTAGGTAAGATAATTTTTAAGTAAAGTTTTGATAGTGCTGAGTGATGCCAGGTTAGTTCTTCCTTCTTACAGTGGAGTACGAGAGGAGAGAAGTAAACTAAGAACTGCTAAACAAAATAAAACAGGACTTGGTGAGGATAATTCTCTACTTCTCCAGATAGCAAAGAATGATAAAGCAAGATAGTCAAAAAACAAAGCGTAACTGGACAACCTGTTGCTAATATTCCAGGAAGACCATAAAGCCAGAATATTCAGAATAACATGACTCCCTTTTGAGAGATTAAGGACATGCCTTACAAATCTTAACCAAACCAGAGGACCTCTAAAGGTTTAAAGATGTTGTCCTTCATACATCTAAGCAAGAGGCCAGTGTAGAGAAGGAATTTTCTTGCAAAAATTAGTGAATATGGCTTTGGTCTAATGGAGAGAATGAATGCCTGTGAAATGCATTAAAGGTCTCCAAATTCTTAAGAAAATTATTTCTTTAGAAACCAGTTTGGACTAAAAATGAATATGAAATGAAAGACTGTCAGACCTTTAAATAATACTGATAGGAAACAGATTAATAGAATAACTCAGTTGCAAACATGTCCAACCTTTTAAGTAAAAAGAGTAATGACCCAGAGGGCAAGACCTTCAACCTCAAGGGCAGAATGAAGAGCCACAGAAAATTATTCTATGTCTTTAAACCTAATCAAGAGACTCTGGACATCTACCCAAAAAGAGTTGCCATGGACCACTGAGGCCATTTTATCCTCTGTTTCCCCACCCAACTTCTGTTGAACTGGAATATCTGTGGATATTATCCTGTGCCTATCCCACCATTGCATGTTGGGTGTTTCAGAGAGAAATAGTTTGTGTCTTTAATTTCACAGGTCCATAGATGGAAAGGAATTGTGCTCCAGAAGTGGTACTTCAGTGAATAATACTCAAAGGCCTCATCCATACTTGGACATGATTTAAATAATGAGATTTCAGACTTTGATCTGATGGAGCAATGAGATGAGACTTTTGGAAGCACTGGCATGGAGAAATGTATTTTGCATGCGGCAGGAATATGGAGTCATTGGGGCCCAGAAAGTGGACTCTGTAGTTGACCCATGAATCATGCCCTATATAATTTCCTTTCATTTCTTGAGTACAGACAGGATGTGTGACTTGCCTCTAACCAGTATGCAGGGCAAAGATGTCATTCCCTGATTATGTTACATTATCTAAGACTCCTTCTCTAGCAGACTGGAAAGAGCAATTCTTGGGCTGGTCTGGAAGAAGGAAACCACATGTTATGACTGCCCATGCAGAAGGTCATGTGGTGGCAAACTTCAGACAGTATCTAGGATTTGAGGGCAGCCAACTGCTAGCAAGAAGCCAGGACTCTGTGCCTTGGAGCATCAAGGAAATGAATTCTACCAGTATGTGAATGAGATTGGAAGGTGATTTCCCCTGTCAAGTTTCCAGAGGAGGATGCAGCTCAGCTGACAACCGTGATTGCATCTTTGTGGAATCCTGAGTGGAGGACCTAGTAAGCCATTCTCAATCTCCTGACCTGTGGAAACTGGGAGATAATAAATGTGTGTTACTTTAATATGCTAATTTGTGGTAATTTGCAGCAACATAAAATGATTATAGTCCTCTTGCTATTTTTCATTGGTGAGTTCCTTACTGCAGATTCAGTGGTCATTTCCCAGAGTTTGATTGCCCATATTTGAAGTTGTTCATCTCTCCATTCTTTCAGGAATATTCCTTGACATTTGCTTTGACCTTCCCCTGCTTCTGTTGCTCTAGCTGGAAGCCCACTATCATTGTTGATCCTCTTCTACCTAATCAATGGTAGTGGTCTTTTGGTTCTACTTTTTAAATAATCTTTCAAATCTGCTTCCTTTCTCTATTTTTGTGGTCATTATCCTAGTTCAGAATATAGATTTAAATTTTTTTCCTTATTGTTCCCTTCCAAGCTGTTATCCACAGAAGCCACTGTACTGTTTTCAGAGTACCAATATGCATTATCTGCTGAGCCTCACTCCCCAGATCTCCCTGGTAAGACTTCACAGAGTAGTGAAGGAGGGAGAGATGGGGAGGCAGGAGGAAGTGAAGATGGGTTCATTTTAATTTAAATGGGATGGGAGGCTGGAATAGACCCAAGTCTTTAGGGATGAAGGAGACAGTGAAGGGGCAGAGGTCCAAAAACAAAGGAAATAACAAAGTGTGCTCAGAAAGGGCAGAGGAGATGGTGTTAGGAGTGAGCTCTGAGAAGGAGAAGAAAGGAAATCATTTGAAGATAGAAAAGGGTGAAAATGGCTGAAGATATAGATATACCAAAAAGCAAAAAAACGAAAATTGAGAAAGCAATCCAATTTTCCATGGTAAGGTCATGTGATGAGAGAAGGACAGAAGGATGGATGTTGAGGTGGGTTGTTAACCTGAAGTAATTGTTAAAGGGAGCAGCAAAGACACAGCACATCCAAGTTAAATGTCGTGGCTTCTTTAGCAATTTAATACATTAAGAAAATTGACAGCAATTAGTGAGTGTCTGTATTTCTGTATAGAGATATATGATTATTCTTCTATTATTAAATGGCATTTCTATTGGGTAAATTTAATTTTTTTCATTAATTGGTTTCAGCTATTTTGACTAAAAAGAGTGATTTTTGATGATAGTTTATTTTCTGGTGCCCATAGAACCCCATTAAGAGCACAGCATAAACCAATAAAAGTTGATGCAAATCACATCAGATATTATCAATATTCTTACTATCTAGTAGATTTTCAAGTATTTCACTCAGGGAAATTACTAGGAAATTGTTCATAAGCCAGTTCATAAATGTAAGTCTGATTAAGACTGTTAGAAAATAGTCATTAGAATTTAAAACTTATGATTCCAAAAATTCCTGTGTGTGAACCTGTGTAGGTCCTGGTTTATTGGGTAGGGACTCAAGTGGGACTCTGTGTTTGCTTTGGAACTGGGTCCTCTTCTTGGGGTGTACAGATAAGACCTGTGGTCTTTACCAGATCCATGCATACCCTGTGAAATGGGAGTACAGCTTCCTTGTCTAGGTTTTTTTTAACATTGAAAGTTATAATATTAAACAAATATTAGAAAGAGATATTCCATTCATCCCCATTTTTTTTTAAAAATCATTCTAGGAAGCTATGAGAATGTATAAGAAGGCATTGGAAGTCTTTTCTTATTCTCCAAAAGGACCAAATACTGCAACTCTTTCATCAGACTGTCTGTATAACTTGGGTCTTTGTTACATGGAAGAAAACAACTTCCACATGGTATTTTTTAAAAATTTATTTATTCTTTAATTTTTTACAGACTACGTTTGATTCATTGTACACAAATGGGGTACATCATTTCATTTCCATGATTGTACATGATGTAGATTCATACCATTCGTGTAATCATACATGTACACAGGGTAATGATGTCTGTCTCACTCCACCATTTTTCATACCCACCCCTTCTCATTTCCCTCTATATAATCCAAAGTTCCTCCATTCTTCTCCCACATGGTATATTGTGTACTTAGATGCATAGATTGTTTGGTTTTAAAAACCAGTTGCTTGTATTCAGTTTTATTTCTGGAGGCTTATCTAGATAGTACAAGGAGTGACTAGACCAAAAGTTTATAATGATTGACTTTTTATAGTCAACCCTGAAATTTCCACAAATTATTTTGTATAATCAACACATTTTATTTAATGTTAGTTTTTGACAGCATCTAAGGACTGATATGTTTTCCACCAAAAAATACCTAAATATAGGAAATTATTATAGTGATGCAATTTTATTATATTATTAATTTACATTACTTATTAAATTCCAAGTAGTTTATATTGAGAGCTTTAATGTATTGTAGAGTAAGTTGAAAATTAGTAGAATATTCTTTGACTTAGCTTATTGATAACTGATTAATTCAAATCAGATTGAAACTGGTTATTAAGATGGCCAGGTTCATTGAAAACCTGTTGATTCAGTTATTATGAATTTATCCAGTCTTTGACTGGAATATGTAAAATAATTGATATTATCCAATGGCTATTGTTGGCTATACCACAACTCCATTTCTGCATACACATACACAATCACACACTCACACATCATTCCAATCCTGCCTTATATATATAGGATGGACAGTATCTTAAATTTACATTTAAGCAAAAGAATTGCCTTGAGTAGTTGTCCACTAAGTTGTTCATTAAATGTAAGTTTAATTATAATCTTTTCCATGCTTTTAGTCCTTTTGGACAACAGAGAAGACTTGGCTATATATTCTACAATATTGGAAAAAATTTTAGAGTTCTGTTGTTCTGAATTTTCATAATCATGTATCTGCTATGATTCTCAGACTATTATGGAAAATAAATGATTCTGGTTGCAATTTCTTTGAAGAAATGAAATCCAAAGACTAATGATTAAAATTATGCCTGCAAAAGCACTGTTATCTAACAGCATGGATTATGGAAACATTAACCTGGAAAGAGTGAGATTTTAAAATATAACAGTAAACCTGAATTGTTCCTAAATATTGGCTTGCTTGCCCCAAAAGTTTCTTTGGGAGAATATATTTAAAAAGACTAGAAAATAGAGTGAAACTTTTCAACAAAAGTTACATACTGCAATTTATTAACCTTTTAAACTAATGTATTGCGTCACTAAATGGTTTGTGCTTTAACTATATGCTCTTCCAGGCTTTTGATTCTTTTACAAAAGCTGTGAAAGCAAATCCTGATTTTGCAGAAGCTTTTTATCAACGTGGGCTTTGTAAAGTAAAACTCCAAAAGGAGAGCTCGATTCTGGACTTTAATCGTGCAATTATCCTCAATCCAAAACACTACCAGGTATTTAAATATATAATAACAATGACTTGGAAAATTTGTTAATTTTGGTAAAACTATTAAATTCTTTTTATACTTTTGTTATTAGATAGCAATATTGGTTATTGTGCCTATTTTTCAAAAAATATTTTCAAAATCCAGATATCTGTATTTCTTCTTGGACTAAATTTTTTTTCCCAACAGAGGTATTATGTTTATTAAAGTGCTTTGTGAATTCAGATGTATATAAATATGCTAATTTATTAATTTATTTGTTAATAATTTTAATTTACATACTGTTATTAATTTTATTTATTTATTATTTTGCTATCACATGGATTTCTGTCTTTTAATAGACTAAAGGCAACACAAAATTTAATAGGTGAAGTGTGACTGGATCCTGATTTTAAAAAGACCATGAAATTTGAATTGGTTGAATAATAGATAATTTTAGGGAATTACTAGAAATGTGATATAATGGCAGTATATAATGGCAGATATAATGCATACTGAAGGCTGTTGTGGGGTGCAATTTTAAGAACAGATCAATCACCATTGAGAAATCCAAATCTGAGAGTCTTTATTAGCCGGCTTGTTAACTGTCTCTCACAACACCCCAAAATGACTATTAGAAGAACAGCCCTGATAATAGGGTTGCAGGGGTTTTTATACCATACGTCAGTACATCAGCCATAAGTGTCTGTTGCTATGATTCGGAACTACAAACCAACATCAGGAGATCTACAATCATAAGCAGACGAGGAAGTGGATCAAAATGACCTTAGTTGGGTACAAGTTAAAGAATGTTTACTAACATCTAGACAATCACTCTTGACATGGTACATTGTCTAAGAAAAATAGGATTCAAAAAGAACAATTTTGCATTATATAAGAATTGTCATTTTGTGTTGCCAAACATGCTATGCTAAGCAACTGTTGATGGGTACAGAGGTGGGGTGTTCCCATGGGAGAAGCATTTCTTACATAACATGGAGTCTCAGGGTAAAATGCAATCTGTTTAGTTATTGCCCATATAGACTGGCCTATAACATTTCTGTGGAGTCAAATATGTCAACCTGTCACAAGGCCACAGGGTGAAAAATTATGATGGCTACAACTGCTTTTCCATAGTTAAGGAAAAAATAAAATAAATATGACAAGCGAAATGTCCATAATTATTGAATCCAGTAGATAGGTACATGAGTGTTCATTATACTATTATTTCAATTATTCTGTATGTTTGAATTATTTTTTTTTAATGATTGAGTGGGAGAAAAGACTGTATCTTAATACTGTCTTCAGGTGGCATAGATTTGTTCATAGATTTTTGGTCGAACTGATGATTTCAGTAAAACCTCTATTCCTGATTTCCTTTTCTCTTTCTCTGAAAGGCATACTTAGCCCGAGTAGCCTTCTATGGTTTAAAAGGCAGATTCTCCAAAGCAATTCTGAACTGTAATGAGGCCATCAGTATTTATCCCGAGAGTGTGCACGCCTATCTCTGCAGAGGAGTTCTGAAATACTACAGCAGGGTAGGCCACCTCCTGACTGGTTTAGATGCTAAGTAGGGACTCACTTCCCTCTTTTCCTCTGTGATAGGAGATTTGCTGTGGTATACAGAGCAGAACTACATAGAGTACTTTTTTCATAATGAACCAAAAGGGGATTTCAATTCATGATTTTTCACAAAATAGTGGTACTTATTTTTGACCTTTACATTTTAAATAATGTTATCATTACTATTTTATTTTTAAAGAATGTAGTAATATTTTGCTACTGGGGAGAGAGGTTCCTCTACTCTTGTGTTCTAGGAAGAAAGATTTCAGTCAAGAGACAGAAGAAGACAGAGAGAGGAAGCAGCCTGGGTTTTCCCACCTGGCAGGTTTTTATATTTTGTCTCAGAACCTCCTTCCTCAGTTACGAATGTGGGGTGGTTACTGAGGTTTTTCCATCATGGCTTAGTGTGCCTGTGCCAATTTCCAATTTCATCACGTTGGAAAATTTCCCAGCATAGATTGCTTTCCTTTTCTCCAGATTGACAGCAAACTGTCTGACCACAAGAAGCTGGTCCCTGGGCCTTGTTAAGGCTAGCAGGGTGCTGCCTAGGGGCAGAGCCTGAATTTCCTCTCCCCACCACCTTTACTCATGTCTGTCTGGCTACCTACTCTAACATGTTCATTGTAGGAAGTTTGGAAATAAAAAGAATAAAAAAGAAATATGAAGAAGGGAATAAAGGATTACTATCCCAACCATCAAATTATAATTTCTGAGAGCATTTTTGGAGTATCTGCAGTTAATTTTTAATTTTCCTGAAAAATATATGCCGGGGTTTATGCTATTTACATAATTTGTGTTGTGCTCTGCTTTTTATATTTAATCTTTGGAGATATAATTTTTATGATGGCATAATATTCCACCATCATTTATTTTTAACCGCTTGATTGTTGGACACTTGGGATGTTTTACATTTTTTACTATTTTATCATTTTAATAGAGTTTTATACCTCTGAGAACTAAATCATCACTTGATTGGTTCTTAAACAGAAATGATCAGGTTAGACGGTGTGAGCAGCACTGTTGATATCTGATACTGCATGGAGTATTTTGTTTCTCCCTACTTTGATTTTTTTTTTTGACCTTTCTTAGTAGCTATTTCATGTGCTCTTGCATTATGTGTTAATTCCATGAAAAGTACTACCTATAGAAATGTATGCTTAATCGTTAGGGTAGTCTGAGTAACAGAAGTAAGCAACTTTGGCAAATGTTTGCTAGATGAACCTGGGTTGATTCTCTCTTACCAATCAGTAGAATTTTCTCCATGCCATCCAGGAACATTAGTAATAAAATAATTGTCTAAATTAAAAAGTTGCTGATATCTTTAATTTTATTTGTAGTTGAAAGAAACTAAGAATTCCTACTAGGAAATCTTCTTAATTAACTCTGTGGAAGATTAGCTTGATTGTTGTCTTCATTTCACAGATGATATCCTGAATGGGTAAATGAATGTTCCGGAAACTCCGATAGAATCAAGAATTTATTCTGCAATTAAATTTGTCCATTATGGTGTACCCTTCTTACTTATTTTTTCTTTGTAGAATTACAAGTTAGCTATTGAAGATTTAACTACAGCTATCAACATGGACAAAAAGTGTTATGTGGCATTTTATAACAGAGCATTATGTTACACCCAGACAAGGGAACTTCAAATGGTGAGCCGATCATTTAGTAAACAATGAGCTTAAACCATGTAAAAAACAACATGTACTTAAGGACTTGTTGATATCAATAAATAACATTGACTAAACAACATGTTAAAGCATTTGTAAACATATTTAAAGCACCTGCGAAGTATTTTCCGATTACGTCTATAACTTTGGAAAGTAATTCCTATGGAAATACACCACATAAAACTTAAGAACTAAAGAATCATTTCAAATAATATAGTTTTCTTACACAATTTCTGTAATAAGTCAAAAATTAATGTTGTAATGCTAATAAAAACATTTAAAGGTTGAATACATTAAAATGCACTACATAAGAATCATGCGAGTAAATGTGTCTATTGACACTCTGCTTGTAGAATTTTATAGCAGTGATCACTAGAAATATTATTCTTCACTATTTTGACATTAGCTCAAGCAGTTCACAGAGACATTTTTGGAAGGTCCTGACACTATACATGCAGTAGGGGGATTGATGTGATGGTTTTCGCCTCTGGGGACCGTGAACAAGATGTGCCAGTGTGTTTTAAAGGCCTAACCATGGCTACAACAAATCTTTCTCTCTATTTGCCTTGATCCAGCGTCTACCTGTGCAAACTCTCTTTTATATTTTCCAGGCTTACTCCTATCTTCTCACCCCTTCTCAGTGAGGTCCTTTTTCAAGGAGGATCCCTCATAGCGGAGTGGCTAATCTGTGGTTCTGTCCTGTTAATTTTGCTTCTTTTTCTCTTGTATGCCCTGGTCTCCCCCTCCCTGTTTCTGATCCTTGCACAGTAAATGAAGCTTTTCCTTGAAGACTTCATCTAATTTTCGCTGTTCTGTGCAAACATACTCCTCAATCTCTGAAACTAAGTTGTCTGTTTAAAACACTTAGAAGTGTGCAAGCTTTGAAGGGAATAAGTTGGGAAACATCATTTCTATTCAAGAGGATGCAAAATTCCTGGTAACCAGACTATCAGGTTTCCTCAGAAACATAGACAATGAATAACTAATTTTGAACAAGGGAGTTAATTAAAGGAGTATTTATCAGTGACCTGCACAGCAGGTATCTTTGAGGACTCTGTCCCTACCCCTCCTCCTCTAGAAAGGTAATCCTGAAGCCCAAACAATAGGCTGGTTAGGGAAACGACTTCCAAGTTTCTGTTATCTCAGATATGTAAAAAAGGCAAGTCCTTGTTAATGAAGAGAATGAAAAACTGCCCAAATAAAGGGAGACTAAATTAGAATCACAAAATATTGGTGATTTTAAAGCATCCAGGACTCCAAATCATTTCATCCCCTCATTTTACAGGTGAGGAAATGGAAGTAGGGAGAGGCTAGAAAACTCATCTGAGTCACACAGGGAGTTAGAGACCTGGTTGGCGTTCACAGGTTTGTTTGCTTCTGGGTTAACAGTCTTTAGGTGGCTTTACAAAACCATCTGATCTCCAACATGTGGACCAGATATCACTTAACAGTGTCACCTCCTCCCTTTTGCTGATCCCATTCTTCACATTCCTGCCATGTTAGACTGAGAAAAAAAACAAGTGTCCAAAAAAAAAAAAAAAAAAAAAAAAAAAAGCACTTAGGCATTCTCCTAAGATATGGTTTCCTAAAAACTAAGCAAAGGTGGATTCTGACTCTGTTATTCTATACTAATAAAAATAATAGCAGTTACCTCTTTTTTAGGACAGTGGACTAAATGATTGATCAATGTACAAACAAAATATTTCTAAATGAACTCTTTTTTAAAAAAATGTATATGTTAGTTGGACACCTTTTTTTTTCTTTTTTTTTATTGTAAACAAATGGCATACATGTTGTTTCTCTGTTTGTACATGGCGTAAAGGCATACTATTTGTGTAATCATAAATCTACATAGGGTAATGTTGTTTGATTCATTCTGTTATTTTTTCCCCTTATCCCCACTCCTCCCACCCCTCTTTTCCCTCTATACAGTCCTTCCTTCCTCCATTCTTGCCACCCTCCCTAACCCTAACTCTAACCCTAACACTAACCCCTCTCACCCCCCATTATGTGTCATCATCCACTTATTAGCGATATCATTCGTCCTTTGGTTTTTTGAGATTGGCTTATCTCCCATAGCATGATATTCTCCAATTTCATCCATTTGCCTGCAAATGCCATAATTTTATCATTCTTTATGGCTGAGTAATATTCCATTGTGTGTTTTATATATATATATATATATATACACACAGTTATATATATATATACACACACACCACAGTTTCTTTATCCATTCATCAATTGAAGGACATCTAGGTTGGTTCCGCAATCTGGCTATGGTGAATTGAGCAGCAATGAACATTGATGTGGCTGTATCTCTGTAGTATGCTGATTTTAAGTCCTTTGGGTATAGGCCAAGGAGTGGGATAGCTGGGTCAAATGGTGGTTCCATTCCAAGTTTTCTAAGGAATCTCCACACTGCTTTCCAGAGTGGCTGCACTAATTTGCAACCCCACCAGCAATGTATGAGTGTACCTTTTCCCCTACATCCTCTCCAACACCTGTTGTTGCTTGTATTCTTGATAAACACCATTCTAATTGGGGTGAGATGGAATCTTAGAGTAGTTTTGATTTGCATTTCTCTTATTACTAGAGATGTTGAACATTTTTCCATATGTTTGTTGATTGCTTGTAGATCTTCTGTGAAGTGTCTATTCATTTCCTTAGCCCATTTGTCAATTGGATTATTTGCATTCTTGGTGTAGAGTTTTTTGAGTTCTTTATAGATTCTGGAGATTAGTGCTGTATCTGAAGTATGATTGGCAAAGATTTTCTCCCACTCTGTAGGCTCTTTCTTCGCATTGCTGATAGTTTCCTTTGCTGAGAGAAAGCTTTTTAGTTTGAATCTATCCCAGTGGTTGATTCTAGCTTTTATTTCTTGTGCTATGGGAGTCCTGTTGAGGAAGTCTGGTCCTAAGCCGACATGTTGAAGATCTGGACCTACTTTTTCTTCTATAATGCAGTGAATTCAGTAAAGTAGCAGGATATAAGATCAATGCACATAAATTTAATGCATTTTTATACATAAGTGATGAATCTTTGGAAAGAATAATTAGGAAAACTACCCCATTCACAGTAGCCTCAAAAAAAAAAAAATACTTGGGAATCAATCTCACAAAAGAGGTGAAAGACCTTTACAATGAGAACTATAGCACACTAAAGAAAGAAATTAAAGAAAACGTTAGAAGATGGAAAGATCTCCCATGTTCTTGGATAGGCAGAATTCATATTGTCAAAATGGCCATACTACCAAAAGTGCTATACAGATTCAATGCAATTCCAATTAAAATCCCAATGGTGTACCTTATAGAAATAGAGCAAGCAATTATGAAATTCATCTGGAAGAATAATAAACCCAGAATAGCTAAAGCAATCCTTAGCAGGAAGAGTGAAGCAGGGGGTATTGCAATACCAGATCTTCAACTCTACTACAAAGCAATAGTAACAAAATAGGCATGGTATTGGTACCAAAATAGAAAGGTGGAGGATCAATGGTACAGAATAGAGGACACAGACACAAACCCAAATAAATACAATTTTCTCATACTAGACAAAGGCGCCAAAAATATGCAATGGAGAAAAGATAGCCTCTTCAACAAATGGTGCTGGGAGAATTGGAAATCCATATGCAACAGAATGAAACTAAACCCATATCTCTCACCATGCACGAAACTAAACTCAAAATGGATTAAGGACCTCGGAATCAGACCAGAGACACAATACCTTTATTTATTTGTTTGTATGTGGTGCTGAGGATCAAACCCAGTGCCTCATACATGGTAGGTGAGCTCTCTACTGCTGAGCCACAACTCCAGCTCTCTAAGTTAACTCTTAAAACAATCTTATATGTTTAATATACCAATTTTGCAGCTGAGGAAATTGAAAAGCAAGTACTAATATGTAGGATGATACACATCTGGGAAAGGCCAAGATCCTCACTCATTCTCTTAAAACCACTGCACTCTCACCTCTCCAAGAAATCTCATTTCTTGGCATTTGTTTCCTCTTATGTCACATATTTAGCTGCTTAGCAGATCTCTAACACATCTTATAGGTTTTATATTCTGTGATTCTATGAAAAGAAAAGATATATAATTTGCGACTAACATTCTAGGTTTTATTTATTTATTTATTTTTATTGTAAACAAATGTTTTTTTTAAGCATTATTATTTTTATAGTTCTGTTGATGTTTGCTTATAACAATGCCACAGTATACACACAGGTTCTTTAACTGAATAATATTTTTAGACACGTGAGTACACAATCAGGAAATACTAGAGAAGGGCCAATGAGCACAAAGTGACTTGGTATTTATTTATCATTTTCAGTAGTAGGTGCTACAAGCAAGTAAGGTTTGGCCCTTTTCTTTTCAGACCATATGACTTTTGGGACAAAATGTTCACTAAGGAATTAGTTTAGGAGACTTTACTCCAACCCAAATTTAGGATTGTTCTAAGACCTGGTGGGTAGAATTAAGAGCAGGAAACCTGTTCATTGAATGGGAACAACAACAAAAAAAGAACGATGAAAAGAAAGGAGACGATCTGAGTAGATTAACTCTCAGCTTAGACCATTATCTTTAGAAAACAATGTGTGCCAAAATTGAAGGAGAGGAATATAGTAAAGTAAGGGGGTAGACCAGAGGGAGGGGGGACATTGACCAAATTAAATTGTTCTATTGTGTGTGTGTATAAATATGCAACGATGAATCCTGCTATTATGTATAGATATAATGCACCAATAAAAATTAAAAACAATGAGTATACCTACCAAATATTTTAAAGTTATTTTTCTTATGAGTGCTTACTTGTTACTTTTGTTACTATCTATTTACATTGATCCATGATTTATTCATTTGGTAGAAACTTAATGAATGCCTTTTGTGTGCAGTCATGGTGCTTGTTACTGGGTTTGTAATGGTGAACAAAATAGATAAAGTCTGACCCCATAGAGCTGAGACTTCTATGAGGAAGACAATAAAACAAAAAGAAATTAAATTAAAAAAATTAAATTTTAAACAGTGCTTTAATGTCAGTAGTCATTTGTTGAAACTACTGAATTGGGGGTGGGTGGGTATTGAGTTCCTCCCTGTCAATCCATGCACAAGCGAGCCTGCACAGGGTGACATAGAGAACACGTGCCATTTTCAGTTAGTAGGTGCTGCAAACAGGAGATTTGACCCTTTTCTGATCAAACCGTATGACCTTTTTTTTTTCCTTGGACAAAATATTCACTAGGAAAATAGTTTAGGAGACTACTCCAATTCAAATTTAGGATGTTTCTAGTATCTGGTGGATAGAGTAGAGGGTAGGAAAAAACTGTTCATTCAGTGAATGAAAAAAAAAGAATAAAAATGAAGGCTACCACTTATTTAAAAAGCGGGCATATTCATAATACTTAGCTAAGGAAACCCTGCGAATGTAACATATGATTGTTTTGATCCCAAATTATAAGTCAAATTAAAGAGTTAAGGTTGAGATCCTACTTTGTGCAGGGACATGTTTGTCCATGGCTAATGAACAAAATATCTAAAGAATTGTATCTAGGTTGTAAGTGACTATTTTATTTTTAGGCCTTAACAGATTATGGAATTGTGCTGTTGCTTGAAGCTGTAGAAAGTCTAACATTAAATACTCTCATTAATCGTGGAAACATCTATGCTGAGCAAGAGCAGTATGGCTTTGCATTAGAGGTGAGTTCTCCTGTGGACATATAAAATGAACCCACTTGATTTTGTACTTTCTCTTTTGAAAACTAGTGAACTCATTTTTGTTGCTACCAAATGGCAATGCTAATGAGTGGTAACTTTAGCAACAGTTGTATTGAAGTACTAGGTAGGAATGATTAAAAGAACCTGTGCAAAAAAAAAAAAAAAATGGTATTTTTACTTCATATTGTATACAGATAAATAGCCAGAGAATAAAGAATAAATTTTAATTGAGCGAGACTATTACCTCTGAAAAGAAATACACTCAAAACTCTATTGTGTAGCAAATGAAATGATTTGTGTATCATTTACTCTGGTGCTTGGTGCTCTTTCTCCTTCACAGTTTTTTTTCTTTTCCTGTTGAAAACATATCAAAATGAATCTGTTTAAATGGTTTAGGATGTAGTTGATCAGAATGGGCTGCTGGGAACATTTTTTTCAGTTACTGGGAACAAGCATTCAGAATTGTAATAGATGTAAGCATATGCAGTATATTGAAAAATAGTTTCATATTTATTTTATTATAAAATAAATAAAATTCATAATTCGCATTTAACTTTATTTTTGTTGTCTATTTTATGGTAATGTTGGAATTAAAATTAAGAAACACAAGACAGAAATCAAATAGCATTTTGAGGTTTATAGTTAGGTAATAGTTTTGCATCTTAGTTTCTAAGAAACTGCAACCTAAACATTATGTAGTAGAGTGTTCTCCTATTCTTTTTCATCTCCCAGGATGGTTTTTATAATTTTTGACATCTGGAACTATCTTTTGAGATTCTGCCCAACAGAATTACTTATTTTCTACTTGCTTCCAGTATGATACAATGTAATCTCAACATTTCAATTCCTTTAGGCTTTTTGATAACTGAAAATATCTTTGAGATATACCACTAGGGACTACCTCAGGCACAGGCTGCTAAAGAACTTCTCTGTTTGTGGTAGACAAGAAAACTATGGAAATCTGGGCAACAGTGTTGGAATGTACAAAGCAAGAAAAATGGAGGTGGGGATCAAAGAACCTCAGCTTTTGGGGATTAATTGTTGGGCCTGTGTTACCCACAGAATGAATATTTATTTGCACTACACAGCTATATCCATCCTATTTACTGCACAGTTGCTATGTATCAGGTTCAACAATACTATAGAATTTAAAATTATAATTTACAGAGGAGGAAACTTGTATTCAAGAGAAATTAAATAATAAGTTCTTTGATCCAGTAAGTACTAGGGAAATACTTGAACTCAGGTCTCACTTGATCTTGAATGTTGTTCTTTCAGACAAGGTACTGGCACTGACCATAGAGTATAAATAACACTGAGTTCAAGTCCCTGAGGAGATGATGATCTAAGGAGACTCATGCTTGATCCCTCTCTTTCCTCTCACCCCACATCTAACCTTATAGCAAGTCCAGTCAGCTTAAACATTAACGCATATTTTGAATTAAATCAATTCTCCTAATGGCCACCGCCATCTCCCTCTCAACAAGTAGGGACTGGGGCAGGTGTGAACTCAGATCTCAGAACAGAATCCTCTCTCTCCTGGACCATTGCTGTAGCTTTCCAACTGGCTTCTCTACCTCCATGCTTTCCCCTCTGCACACTGTTCTCCATTCAGCAACCAGAGAAAACTCTTAAAAGCATAAAGCTGAACAAGTTAACTCCTCTGCTCCAAGCTCTGAAATGGCTTCCCATCACACTTAGAATAAAATCTGAATTCTTGACAATGATCAACCATGATCCTACTTGACCTGTCTGACCTCATTTTCAGTCCCCCCCCCCTTTTTTTTTTTACTGTACTGGGGATCGAATACCAGGGCCTTGTGCTTGTCAGGCTGCACTCTACCAACTGAGCTATATCCCCAGCCCTCTTTTTCTTCACCTCTCTGGCCTTTTGCTATACGTTGGCAAAACCAGGCTCCCTTCCTGCCTAGGGCCTTAGCACAGCTCTTCCTTGTGAGCACGGCTTTCTTCTGACTGATTGGTATATGGCTCAGTCCATCCTTCATTCACGTTTCTGCTCACATGTGACCTCCTTAATGAAAAAAAACAAACAAACAAAAAACAGGTCATTTTAGGTGTAGAGGGGTGATGGGAGAATGGAAGGTGTATGGGGTGGTGATACAAGACAGCTAAATCCTATTCTGTGTATAAAGTGAATGGTTGTAAAGTTAAATATGATGCAATAATCATGTTATTTGGAAACTTGAGGGTAAATGTCAGAAAAAAATAACAGTAAGTTGTAAAAATGGTTGCTTTTGGGGAGCAACATTTAGCACCTAAGTTCTATAATTTTTTTAGAGCCTGAGTACTGGTTTACTTGTTTACTTTGATAGGAATAATTTAAGAACATCTTTAGAGCCAGTTTACAAATTACAGAATAAAATGGGGCTTATTTGGGGGTGTGGGTTTGGTAAGTGCTGACTAGGATTCAGGGAGATTGGTAGTGACAGGAACTATAATGATGTGGTCATGTGTCATTTCCAGGGCAGGGCAGGCTGAGAGAAGTCACGCTAGGTTAGGAGAGTGAGACAAAGACAGGAGATAGCATGAATGTGGAGCCAGTTTCCAGGGGATGTGGGACAAATGCTCCGACAGAGAATGGAAGATGACTGGCAGAGTGTTTGATGAGATTATATCTGATTAGGCAATCCATCTCTTCTTTTCATCCAAATGGTTCTATTTAGTACTGAAACATGCTTCATGAATCTAAGCAGACAATCCACATTTACGGATTGGTCTGTTTTTGGTACCTCTTCCTCCTGTAGGATCCCTGAGTGCTCAGCTCAGCCCTGCTGCTTCTCTTCCACTTCCAGTAATGGAAACACTCATCCCACCCGCTAAGACAGCCTGCCTCTTCCCTCAAACACAACCAGGGAAAGTTTGTGCGAGGAGGAGGGGAAAAAGGGAGCGAGACTGTGGATTAGAATTAGCTCTTCTGCAGTTTGGAAATGCCCTTTGAGACTTAGGGGTGCTGGTCACCCTCAGAAAGAGAGTCTGGAGGGATTTTGTGTAGCACAGGAGAGTACAGCACTCTCCACTGTTCAGCTTGGCCACAACCCAATTGCCCATGATGATCCTGCTGAAGAAGGTCTCTGGGGAAAAGAAGTCATTTTTATTCAGAGGTTCTGGACTCGTACTTTTGGAAGGTCCCTTCTCATGTTATAGCAATCAGTAAAATCAATCTAATCATATGTATATAAATGTGCACATATGTACACACATGACATTTTGATTTGTAGATACTTATTTAAATGTTAATTTTAGTGGTGTTCTTATTTTGCTTCAGGTCACAAATGTTTCTGTAGGACTTTGAAAAGCTTATAAGCTTCAGAAACTCTCTAGTGCCTAACAGAGGAGAGTGTTCTGGGCCACTATGGCAGGATCTCTTGCAGACTCAACACCTTTAATTCTTCTAAACAAACTTGTTCCCAGGACCATACAAATCCATACCAGTTGACTTTCCAAACTTCAAATCTTAGGGTTAGAGTTTCCCTTCCTCCCTGTTCAGGAAGGCTTCTGAGTCCCTGCACAGAAGGATACATTTCTTTCCAGAAGTGTGGATTCCAAAGGTAGGAGCAGATTTAACTAATCCATACACAAGGTCCAGTTGTGCTTTCCCTGCACTGAAGTTTGCCCAAAAGTTCTCTCCAGGAGTTTCCATTTCTACCTAGGTAGGGAAGTCTCTGGTGGTGATCATGAGGTATAAACAAAAATAGAGCAACTGAGATAATTTGTTACAGGATTCCCTTGCAACATCCACTCTTGCTAGATGTGATCCTGTGAAGAAAAGATGAGACTTTAGGAAGATGCATATTTTAATGCTTGTGCTATGTATATTATGTGGAATCAAAGTTAGACAAAAGTTTGAGAGAGAAGTTGAGCTAATATTGAAAAATTAACAAAAACTTGAAAAACTGTTTCAGGATTTTAAACAAGCTGCACTGATAAGCCAGACCAACCTGAGTCTTTTTCATGCTACCGCCATGTGCCACCACAGGTATGGAGTACAATTGGTGTCCAAGGGGAGGCAAGCGGGGTCATCACATCTATTTACTTACAGCCCCATGAAGAAGCCAGGAAGGAATGGAAGATATTGGGGACAATTTTCTGGATGTGGCAGCATTCAACAGGTGGAGAAAAATGAGAATTCCCTGTGGAGACACAGGAACCACCACATCTAGCATGTCGTTAGCACCGTGCTGCCTTTCACACACTCTCAGACCAGTTGGAGGGTAAACACCTGCATCATGGTATTGGGGGTGTCCATTTGTTACCAACCTGTATAATATAAAGGGTCTTGGTAATATGTAGAATAAAATTATACATAGCTTGAAATATCTAAGCACAAAATAAAGTAATGTAATTTGTTCATAAAAGGGGACTAACATAAAAATTCCATTTCCTAGAGGAGAGGGTGATTTTAAAAAGTAATGTATTTTCCAGAAATTTTGCCTTTAAAAAACATAACTGTAAATCTAAAACTAATTAAGAAAATGCCAGCAAATATCTACAAAATACAATAAAATCTACAAAAACACAGTGCTTAAAACATTATTACCTCTAAGCTTATTACTCTTCTGTAAGAGTCACAGAAGGATAGAACACTTATATAAGGTAAAATATAGACAATCAATTTAAAATACATTAATAATATGATAGTATATAGACTTTGCTAGTTATAATGTGTACATTTTTACATGTACATTTGATATCTGAAAATTAAGTTTTGATCGTTTTGCTTTTGAATGCATAGAGATTCAGCACATGCAGATTTTAATATAGGCTCAAATGTACTAGGTTAAGTAATAGTTTATAACATCACTTTTAATAAGAGAAACAGCACTTAATTTCAAGGAGGAAATTAGGATAATTCATAAATTATGTAGACAAGACTGTAAATATTCAGTTTAGAGAATAGGGCATAGTGAATTATTTAGGAAATTGGCACTCTTTATTTTTCATTTTAGCACATAGTACATCTATATTTCCCTATAAGAGAATTTTCTTTAAAAAAATTTAGTGACAAAGTAAGATAGTAACTGGACCTTCTGAAGGTGACTTTGGGTTAAAAGGCCTAAATTGGACTAGGACCTTTTATTTTACACAGACAGTAAAACACAGTAACACTATTACCTATTTTAACCCAGCAATTTTTATATATTTCATCTCTTTAATTGTCATTCTTAAGAAGAGATGGAATAATGATGACTGATGTGTTTGTTTTAATGGGTGTGTGCAGACCAAAAATGTCCAGGGTCACTGCATTCTGTTAAAACTAAAAAGACCCCAAATTTCTCTCAACCTCTTTCCTATGTTTAGTGTCTATTAGAGTCCAGGAAGTTTCTCTGTGTGTCAGTTCACAATCTCTTAAGAAATGTAATCACTGGGTATATATGGCAGAACCTCCCTAAGCTGATACTGCTTTGCAATTCCAAATAACCAACTGTCATCACCCAGCTAGGATCTCTATTATTCTTTGATAAAAGTAGAATTCCAATCAACAATAAATCCCTGATAATTCAGAGTCCCAATTCCATGTATATTGACTTGTAACAGTTTTACTGAACTTAACAATGTTTACTCATTAGTTATATATATATATTTTTAGGAACACCATTTTTGCTTTTCAAGGTGAATGGTAACACACTTAGACCATGACAGTATGGTTTGTAACTATGGGGACTTGCTTTTGGTGTCTTATAGTAGGGAAAGTAAAACTTTTCTCATTTGGAAAATTTTATAAAAGGAATAGATCTTTAAATTTTAGGGCTTTGATCTTTGAACTTGTGGGGTTGCAGACTTTTGAAGTATCCTTTGTATATCCCTGGTTCTCACTCGTGCGGTTGCTAGGAGACAACATTCCTCAGCCTGAATATCCTACTTGTTGCCCAATTTAATCACCAAGAGTGTTATGATGGAGCTAAGTTTTAGATCGCTTTGAGAAAGTCAACTTCAGATTTAAAAAAAATAATAATATAGATTACTCCCTTCTGTATCCTACACACTTTTCATTTAGCAAATTTATTTTTACTATTCTTAATATTTACATAATTTTAAAAAATCTTTAGCTCTGCAAGCCACATTCTTTGGTTGGGGAGGTGTTTGTGATTTATTTGTACAACTCAGTAGGGCACATCTGGTCACGTATGTGATTAATGTGGTAAAGGCAGCGGGCTTTTGTGTTTGTGGCCCAGCGGGTAAGCTCAGCACATTGTAAGCAGACACTGACAAGAATCAGGCACCCTCCTTGTGTGATCACATTACTTTAGATTGAAACAAACACATTTTATTTTAGAAAAACTTTAAAAATATACTTTTATATTTATAGTTACAGATGCTTAACAATTTATATCTCTCTGAGCATGCACCTTGATGCAATGTAGATATTCTGCCATATTTTTCCATTGGCTAATTGCCATCGGATGACTTAACAAGAGCTTTGCCCTACAGGACACTTTGATCAACATATCTCCAGAAAAAATGAAACTGCTGTTTCTTTAGTGGTTTCCTTTTTTTTTTTTTTTCCTTATTTTTGGTATGAGAAGTATGGTCAGGGAAGTCTGTCTTCAGCTTTGTCACCTCCTCTGGACTTGATTTCAGTCATTATCAATTTTGATGAGATATCCAAGGAACTTTCAAGATTCATTTCCAGATATATGGTTCAATGATTATTTACCTTGTCCGAATAAACTAGATGCTCATTAAAGTTAATGCTGACAACTAGATAGGTATCCAAAAATAGCGTCAGTTGCTGCCTTTTGGTAACACATGACTTAGATGATATGGTGGTGTGCCTCTCTTCACTGCCTCATTGTTTTTGTATTTCTTTTTTCTTTTTTTTTTTTTTTTGGTAATTGGTTAAACTGTACAAAAAGACAAATTATGTTTTATAAGCCATATATTAGAATGTGCATTGCACAGGATTTTAAATTTTTTTCTAGGTAAGAGTGGGGGGAGTACATGATGCAATTTGAATAGCAATTAACTAGGAACATTTCAGAGATTTATGGGGGGAGCAGGGATTGCCCTGGAGATTTCGGTACAGATCATCACCATAGGTATACATCATAAGTAACGCTTTACTACCTATTGATAGAATTGCTGAGTGCAACACAACTTACTGGCCAATGACTATGGCCAGTATCAAGAGATAATGTCATGTCTTGTTTGGAATTAATGCTGAAATCTAGTGAGAAGTTACCTGGGAAGGCATCGTGACCCTACGTTAGCAAATTTTTGCTTCTAAAATAGTGCCAATTGCCAAGAAATAGGAGTATAATTTCATTATAAACTACTTGAGGGAAACAACCTTGTGGTTTCTCAGTAACAACCATGAGGTGAACTTAGAAGATGCCAAGTGGTTCACATACATGAATGGTAACTTCTGCCTGTCTGTACTATCAAAAGCCAAGTTTTCTAGTGTGCCAGTGTTGATTCTTGTGTGATCTTCTAGCAGAACACTTGGTGTACTACTTTTGGATAGTGTTTGCCAAAATATGAAGCAAGAATCATGAGTACTTCAACTATGGTGTGAACAAACATTAAAAATACTTGTTAAAAATTATGACAGCTCATTTCTTTGGATTGAACTTCTATACTACCCCTTGCCCCAACTGAACAAAAATCAAAATAGAGTCCCTCCTGCTAAATGACACTTAAACTAAACTGTGAGGAAATAGATCCAAAGTTGGACTAGTCTCCCTGCCCATCCAAAACAGAGATTCCAGACTGAGTCAGCAAAACAAAGAAATACCCTCTGCTTTTAACCCTGAGCCCCAAGTAGCCTCAAGTACCCTGATGTTAACCAATCTGTTTGCCCCCCTGTTGTTCTGTTTTCTTATTTCTATCTTACGAACTCCACTATTATTTCCCAATGGGATTTAAGACCAAATAAATCCATTTATGATGGTGACAGAGAGTGAGGTCAAGGCCCAACATTCAGGTCAGTGGTCAATTTAAAGAGGTTGACCAAAAGGGAAAAGGTTGACTAAATGGAGAGAATTTGCCTAAAGTTACCTCCCTGTGCTGTAACCTCATGTGATATGAAAACAGGCTATAGCCTACTCTTGAAAAAAGTAAATGAGTCTCAGCCAATCACAAGCAACCACTGCTCAAACATCAAACAGGACAGAAGTGAGCAGGAACCAACTGGGCTGTCTCTACCTCACTTCTCTTTTCTGTTATGTCACTTCCTTTTTGAGCCAATTTGGATCTAGACTGCTGCTCAATTCTAGCATCAAAACTAAAGCCAATTAAGGTCTGAAAAACTAGGGTTTTTAAAAAATTTTTTAAATAATTTTCTCTTTACAATGTGAGAAATGGAATCACTTTTCACTTTCAAAATGAACTCTTTCTCAACCTTCCAGACACATCAAGGGAGAAAGTCTCAGCTAAGAAAGCTAAGAGTTAGTCTTTTTTTTTTTTTTTTTTAATTTGTTCTTTTTAGATATACATGACCATAGAGTATATTTTGACATATTATTTATTCATGGAGTAAAACTTATTCTAATTAGGATTCCATCCTTGTGGTTGTACATGATTTGGAGTTTCACTGGTGGTGTACTCTCATATGAAGTTGTGTCTGGGAAAGTTATGTCTGATCATTTCACTGTCATTCCTCTTCCATCCCTGCTCCCTTCCCTTCATTCCCCTTTGTCTAATTCAATGAACTTCTATTCTCCCTGCACCCCTGTTCTGTGTTAGCATCCGCATTTCTGAGAGAATGTTTGACCTTTGTTTTTTTGGGTGATTGGCTTATTTCACATAGCAGGACAGTCTCTAAATCCATACATTTACCAGCAAAAGTCATAAAGTCATTCTTTTTATAGCTGAATAATATTCATTGTGTATGTATACCACGTTTTCTTTATCTGTTCATCTGTTGTAGGGCTCCTAAATTGGCTTCATAGCTTAGCTATTATGAATTGTGCTGCTATAAACATTGATGTGGCAGCGTCATTGTAGTATGCTGATTTTAATTCTTTTGGATATGTACCGAGGAGTGGTATAACAGGATCAAATGGTGGTTCCATTTTTAGTTTTTTTGAGGAATCTTCAAAACCACTTTCTAAAGTGGTTGCACTAACTTGCAGTCCCACCAGCAATTTATGAATGTACCCTTTCCCTTGCACTCTTGTCATCATTATTTCTACTTGTATTCTTGATAATTGCCATTATGACTGGAGTGAGATGAAATCTTAGTTTTGACTTGCATTTCTGTAATTGCTAGAGATGTTGAACATTTTTTCATATATTTGTTGACAGATCCCATTTCTTCTTCTGTGAAGTGCCGGTTCAGTTTCTTTGCCCATTTATTGATTGGCTCAAGAAGTAAAATCAAGAATCAATATATGGGACAGTATCAAACTAAAAACCTTCTTCACATCAAAGGAAACAATCAAGAATATGAAGAGAAAGACTACAGAAAGGGAGAAAATCTTTTCTACCTGTACCTCAGATAGAGCATTAATCTCCAGGATACATAAAGAATGCAAAAAAACTTAACACACACACAAAAACAAATAATACAATCAATAAATAGGCAAAGGATTAGTCTTTAACAATGTTCTAACTCTTTATAATAGATGGTGCAGTCCAAGGGCTTAGTGTAATGTAGACCACAGTATCCAGTACTAATTTTATTTATTTTAAGGATTGCCATCTGTTTATGGCATTGCATACCAATTTTTCTATTTACGGTACCAAAATTAGATTGTATTTTTAAATACATTCAGTTAAGTGAAAAAGTCGACTTAAAGGAAATATTCGGTAGATGATAGTGTAAGTAGAAAATAAGGTTGGGCACCTTTCATGAAAAAAGAACTGAAGTTTAGGGAACACTGTTTTAAGATACTCTCGAGTAATATGTAGGATATGTTAGTTTCTAGAACAGTTGTGCTGAGTTCCATGTATTAATTTACATATTCAGGTTCAGAGTCCAGACATAAACCAGAACATGCAAATGAATATTAATTTTTCAAGGTTGTAATGAGGACCAAATAAGAGCCTATGAAGAATACTTACCATAGAGACCTCAACCATCACCACTCAAGTAGATTTCAAGATGTCATAAGATGTATCACCATTTCTCCCAAATTTCCTTAATGAAATACAAGAAACTCATGGTAACTGTTCTAGAAAATATAATATTTTTCAAAGGAAAATAGATAAAATGGTGACACATCTTATTACATTTTGAATACTATGTTGTTGAGAAACAAGCCCACTGGCTCTTCTGCACTAACTATAGTATACTTTAAGTGAAAACTGTGCAGTAGAGATGCCTGTGTGGAAAAGCACAAATTTTGAAGTAAGCCTTATCTCAATTTGAGTCTCAAGTATTTACTCTGTGCCATTTCCTATATGAAACTCTTCTGAGCCATGATTTTCTTTTCATCTGTAAAATGCAGTCATAACTACCTTACAGAACCAAGTGAAATAGCATATGTGAGGCATTTAGTATAGTATCTGGTAAGTAAATAGAATCCTCATTTTATTTTTTTTAAATCCTGAACTCTTTCCATATTGAGACTAAATATAATTATTAGATATGCAGGTGAAATGGAGGTGACTTTCTGTGCCCATGAACATACATTTGATTCCTTCAAAGCCCTCATCCCACCACTAAACTAGCTCTCATCCCATAAACTAGGGAGAGGGGAGAGAGAATTATCACTGAGCCACATACATTCACAAGTTAATAAGTAAAACTTACTTCTTCCTCTTCCTTCATCTCCTTGTTTCTGCAGTGAAATGACATTTCTTTATAAATCTGAAGCAAAGATTCACAGTAATGAAAACCTGGCCCCTTTCATATGTATATTAAATACATATTAAAAAATTTATTTTTAATATAAGTCATGTATCACTTACTGATGGGATAAGTTCTATACAATGCATTGTTAGACAGTTTCATGGTTGTATGAATACCATAGAGTATAAAGTGAGGGGTTCATGATGTCACTAGGTGATATAATCTTCAGGGACCACCATTGCATATATGTGGTCTATAGTTAACTGAAACTTTGTTAGGCAGAACATAATTTTAATAGTGTACATTGTCAATAAGAGCACAAGCTTTCCTCTATTGGTAACTGATAGCCATTTAAACTAGGTTGAAGAATACCATTCAGGCTTTTATCGTTTGAGTTCCAGAATATCATCCGCTCACATTCTGTTGTGAAAATGGTTCTTACTTCCCTTCCTTCTTTTACCAAAATCTTTTGAGAACTAGTCACAGCTCCTTAGGTCATATGAACTTATGTACCTGCTTCTTACAATGGATAATAAAAAAATGAAAGATTTTCTTTTATAAGGGTCAATGAAAATCTTTTTGGAAAAGTCACATACAGGAAAATGTTGATTATATTATTAGAAAGTGTAAATTCCAGAAGGCACCAATATTTTCTTTCTTTTTTTCAGAATTAAAGAGTTTGAAGATGCTGTCAATTTCTTCACCTGGGCTCTTAAACTTAACCCACGTTTTCTGGATGCTCTTGTTGGACGTGGGAATTCCTACATGGAATATGGAAATGATGAAGCCACCAAGCAAGCACAGAAGGATTTTCTGAAAGCATTGCATTTTAATCCATTATATGCAAAAGCCAGAATTAGTCTAGGCTATAATTTGCAGGTAATATTATATAACAATAATTTAACCATTGACAAATTGTTTGGACAGGATAAAGAATATATTTGGCCCATAAAGAATATATTTGGCCCATTAGTTGCGATGGGGAGAAAGGCAATTTCTTCGGTTATGAACATTTACCTTTCCCTTACTTTTAATATGCAGAACAGCAGTGGGACACAGGAGTTTGTTTAGTGTACAGGGAGCCTGCCTGGAAGAGTCTTGGGACCTAAAATGCTAGTCAGATGAGGATCCTTGGAATTTAAGTTTTTTTTTTTACCCCTTCCTACCCTTATGAACAGCTTTTAAAACTTACTGGATGAATTTCACATATAAGAACCTGACTAATGTTTGTTCCACTAGTTTATATCTTGGTTCCATAGGTTTTGTCCTATTGAGTTAGTGAAAAAAAATTTAAAGGGAATAAACAATGTATGAAAGTTTTAAAGTGGATTCCAGCTGTGCAAAGGGTCAGACGATTTACAGGGACTTCTGGATTCAGCCATCCTCCAAACGGCAATGGACTTGACCTTGCTAGGAAGATCTGGACAGGCACTTGTCCCTCCAGCAGGAAGGAAGGGTGCTGCTAGACTGTGTGGGGCCTCGCAGATCTCCATGTGGTTTCTGTGACACTGACCTGTGCGCTGAAATGTCACAACTCACTCAGATACTTGCACTAATTAGAAGTGTAGGGACATTTTTGGAATAGAGTAAAAAATGTGCTATATTTTTCATGAAAAAGAACTAAGCAATTGTAAGTCTTCTTTTTATCTCCTCTAATATTCAAAAAACTTAAGTAATGGAAAAAGATTGTGTTCAAATTATTGTAATTTGTAATAGCCCTGTTAATAATGTGCCCTTAAAGTTGCTGCTTTTTCATTCAAAAAGAAGCAATTTTGACTGATCTAAGGCTGATAACATTGGAGGTGTTCGGGATTGGTGCTATAGTGAGGTATTCTCAAGAATTTATTAACGGAATTAAAACTGCCTTCTGAGAGTTAAATACAAAATTAGCCATTATGGATCAGAAGAATTTGCAGAGGGTTGGGGTGACTCCAAAGCAGCTAAATCTGAAGACCTCCAGTGGAATGTGTCGGCATCATGGCTCACTGCATTTAGCAGGTGTTTACTGTGTACCTGATATAGGGCAGGAACTTCTCTAGCCTAGGCATATAGCAGTGAGCAAGATACGCAGGCTTCCTCTGGGAGAGTTTAATTCCTATTGGAGCGACAGACACTAACAATTATATGAATAACTATTTTATTATAATCATGATAAGTGCTACAAAGACAAACAACAGGCTTTTTCCCAAGGGAACCTAGGTTTATTTGAAGAGTGTGGGGGTTTTCTGAAAGAATTAACATTTGTGCTGAGGTGTTAAAGACTAGTAACTACTCAGAAGTAGGAGCTGGGGCTAGGGTGTGTAGTGTTTCAGACTGAGGGAGTAGCCCATTGGAAAGCTTTGAAAGAAAGAGGGGGAGGGACCTAAGGGGTAGGATGCTATGGGCAAGGGGAGAGTGGTTAGAAGTGAGGCTAGAAAATTAAATAAGGGCTGGTATTGAAGGCCTTGCTGTTCAGTTAAAAACATGAACAACACTAATCAGAGAAGCGACATCAAAGATTTGCATTTTATGAAGGTCTCACTGCAAAAGGATTGAAGAGCACATCAGTATAAAGGATTGAGTCAGGAAATGAAAGACTGATACAAGACAGTTTTAGGATCAGTGAACGAGAAGACTACTTGCTAGGTAGTCCTGGTCTTCCTGATACCTGGGTTGACTTCAGGCCAAGAAGGCCACTGGCAACAGGAACACCCTAATGGGGGACTAGACGTACTATCCAGGGGGAAAGAGTGAGGATTTGTTCAACAGGTACTTACATATTCCTTTACTGTTTGCTTATCATGGGGCTACAGAAGGGAGCACAACAGATGACAGATAAGTTCTATTGGGAGACTGTTTGCAGTTTAGTATTCCAATAATCTAACCTCAATTTGCCTGCTTCCTTGTTTAGTAAATGAACTTGTGATGACAATGTGGATTTTCAACTGGTTTACTCAGAGAGAGAAGATTTGCCTATCCAAAAGCAAGGTCCAATTTCTTTAGTAGCTGCATTTATTTTTAGCTTTTTGTGAGACTCGCTGGGCTTATCTTGGTTAAAGTGTTAGTTTCTGAGATTCTGACAGGTTAGCTCTTTGAGCCCACGAGAAAAATGATAGACCCTAGACCATGCCAAATTCATTAACCAGCTGCCTTCCCATGGTGAGGTGTTTGGTAACTGGTCTTCTCTGGGAAATACTCTGACATCCTATTAAGGGTGTCTTTCCTGACCATTTTCCTTTTTTTTTTTTTCCACTTGGTGCTTAGTTCGGTATACATACATGCTTAGGAGATTTACCAGCATCTTTTATGGAATATGTATAATGGTACTAAAATTCCAGATGCTGTACAATTTATCAAAATGTTTTATCTATTTATGCAACACATTAATTTTACTTTATATATAATGCATATGTTATATATAACTGGAATCCAGTGCCAAGCAAATAAACATAATCCCTGTCTATGTTTTTGGAGCTTACTGTAAAATTTTCAACAATTGTTAGAATCATTGGTGTTTCACATGGTGGCCATGTTTTATGTAACCTGAAACTGGTGTAAGAGATGACCCTGTAATTGAACTTATTTTAGTTAATTAAAATTTTACCATAAATACTCATAGGTAATTAGTCAATGGAATTTGCTCACAGTATAGCCCACCTTCTTGTTTAAAATATCTTAGATTTGTACCATCTGCCCTTTAGTTCCACATGCCATAGATTTTGTATGAGGTAGAATCATAAGCATTTGTCATATTACAAACTATTTCTTACTTCATGAAATCAGAAAATTATTTTAGGCCCAAGGAAAATTCCAGAAAGCTTGGAATCATTTTACTATTGCCATAGAAGTTGATCCGAAGAACTACCTGGCCTATGAAGGAAGAGCTGTGGTCTGTCTTCAGATGGGTAATAATTTTGCCGCAATGCAGGATATTAATGCTGCCATAAAGGTAAAAATCTATTTAGATTATGTTATTATTAGCATAAATTAACACCATTAATGAACTTTTTCAAGTAAGGGGTTCTCTGTTCCCTCTTTAAAGTGACTTATGGAGAAAATATTGTTTATGGAGAAAAAAATTTTTTTTTCCTTGAGTAGTTCCCAGGATTAAGAGTTATAGTGACTTCACCATTTTGTAGTCTAAATTAATTTGAAATGAAAAAAGAAACTAATTCCTAACAAACATTGGTGGTTCTTAGTAAATGCAGCTTGTAAGTTTCATAGGACATAAATACTACTTTGTAATACAAAATGAATGTAAAACATAAAACAGTGTTCTAGGTCTGAAGGTAAAGAAAGAATAATGTAAATCCCCAGATTCTTCCTGTAGAGAAATTTCAAATAAAAAACTACTGTTTTGAATGTAGTGACAAAAATTCTTCTTTTCTTTTAGCTTTTGAATTTTGTTTCCGTAGATTTGGGTAGATGTTCTAAGGTTTGAGATGAGAAAAAGGAAAGAACTTAAAGATAATTATCACTACATAGGGCAAATAAATGTGTTAACTATTCAATTTAATTTCTCTCTAGCTTAACACAGGTAAACAGATAAGCTTTCCCTCTGCAGCTATTCCTTGGCAAGAAACTTAGTAAAGCACCAAAATTATTTGCTTTATTGCAACCAAATCAACAAAGTGTTGACATGGAACCAATTTCATACAAGTCCCTTCTCAAAATATTTGTTCTAATGGGGTTTTACCTCCAATATAAAATTACTTGTTTCCCACAAGTAGATTTCATAATGTTCATTTCTGCAGACATGAAATGGGAGATAAATACTATTCCCAGATGCTAAAGACTCACACTATCATGTTGCAGATCAATACCACAGCAGAGTTCATAACAAATCGTGGTGTGATTCATGAGTTTATGGGCCAAAAACAGAATGCAATGAAAGACTACCAAGCAGCAATTGCTTTAGACCCCAAGTACTCACTGGCTTACTTTAATGCCGGAAATATCTACTTACACCACAGGCAGTTTTCTCAGGTAATGTGAGTTTTCTGGAATATTTTCTTTTTGAAAATAAATGCTTTCTTTGTTATATATAGTTTGAAAATGCATTCCTTACACCTCAAACTAATAAACCATTAGCTTTTCCTTTAAAAAAAGTAATGTTCTCTTTCATAAGAATGTTTATAATTATCCATCAAATGTTTACACCTGTATTGATTTATTCTCCTCAATATCATCAATCATTCAATGCTTGCCCAGAAAACATTTTTTTTTTTCGACTTTCCTGAGTGTCAGATCTTGTTATATTCAGCTTCGCCAGCTTTCAGCTTGGAGTCTTCTGTTTCCCCCTCCCTCCACCTCCACCTGGACATTCTTCAGGACCCTCTTTATGATGGAGCCGCTAACTCATCTTAATTTATGCCTTTCCTAAATTGCATCAGTGAGTATATGATTGGGAGGAAGGAGACTTGGATTGTAGTTCTGGTTTTATGTGAGCCATTAATCTCTTTCGGCCTCATTTTGTAATGTCTGAAATGAAAGTTTTAGGATATTAGATGATGTTTTCTTAAAATGTATTTATTTGAATTGTAGTGCATTTATATGATTCAAACTCTTGCCTTTCTGATTATTTCTTTTTTATCTGTAATTACTAGCTTGCTCTGCTTGTCTTCTTGCTCTTTAACAGAAGATAAACTGAAGATAAGCAGACAAAAGAGTAAATTAATTTATTGCTACCCTTTATTTATATGGTGACAATTTATTAAAATTATGTCTTTTATCCCTGAGTATTGTTTTGGCAGTATCCCACATATTTTGGTCTATAATTATTTTTAACTTGAGTAAAAGGTCATAAAATTAACCTTCTTAACTATTTTAAGTTTATAGCTCAGAAGTGTTAAATATATCCTGCAATGCTTTTATTAATGTTTTCCTAAAACTTTGCACTTGCAATTTTTATTTCCCCTTTGACTCAAGAATAAATTAGACATTTATTCATATAGAAGGATTTTAATATTCTATGTCTTTATGTGCATTTTAAAGTATTTTACTCTGTAATCTATTTTTTTTCAGAGTTTTTCTGAACATAGAAAGGCTTATAGTTTTCCTGTTGTGATTGCCTTTCTAAAAATAACTTTAATACCCTCATTTCCTTATTTAATGCCTCTACTTGGAACCACAATAAAATTACCTTGTAACCTCCTTTCTCCTCATTAACATGAGAGCATAAATCAATAACCCTTATCTTAAAAAAAAAAAAAGGAAAATGAACACTGGCCTCATAGCCGACTCAGGCTAGCTCCTCCGTTTCTTCACTACGGTTCTTTGTAGAAGTCTCTGTTAAGCAACTGTAGTAACTGTCTCTCAGTTTCTAATTCATCTCATAGGCTCTCCACAATCCTCTTCATCTGAGCCAGTGACTTCCTCTATCCTTCTCTTACCTGACTTCTCAGCAGCATTTGACACAGGGCACTTTTCCCTTCCTAAAGCGCTTTAGTGGCTGGGTGACACCATTCTATCCTGTCTTTTTCCCTACCATCTTGGCTGGATGCTCCCTTCTCAGTCTGCTTTTCTGGCCCCTCCTCTCTGCTTCTGTTCTGAGTGTTGGTGGTACACCAGGGCTTGTTTCTGCCTCACTTCTCTCTACACTTGTTTTTGTGGATCTATCTCTAATACCCTCACTGCAACATGACTCTAAGATCTTTAGGGGCAGGAACCATACTCTGTCCTCTCCTCCCTCTCAGAGAGTACATTTCTTCCCATGATTTACATCTCCGCCTTTTTTCTCAGCTCCTGACTCATATTTATCTCCAGTTCCTAAAAGTGGATATTTTACAAGTGCATTAAGGGACAAAATTGAATTAATTTCTGTGCCCTCTATCTCCAGTCCAGCTTTCTTTGAATAAATCCTCTCTAAATTCAAGATGTCATCTAAATAGAAATAGAGCCAACCATCACTGTCTTCTCTCATCTAGTCTCCTTCATCTAACCAGTCATCTAATTTTGTCCATTTAACTTCATAATTTATTTTCTTTTCTCCTAAATTTGTCCCTTGCATTCCATTTCTACTCCATTGCTCTTATTTTTTCTCAAGTTAGATCATGGCCCTCGCCAGCTGGTTGACCTCTATGATGGGCCAGTTGGCCTCAGTGGGGAAGCTAGATACTGAGGCAGAGTTATGGATGGTAGAGTTCTGTAAGGCATGTAAGAGGTTTGTCCTCACTCAGATTTCAGTTGATAGCTGGGTGACTAATGTTTCCCAAGCAGGCAGGCCAAGGTTAATTGCCTTAAACTTCGATAATCTCATCACTTTCCTGCTGAGTTCTAGAAATGTTCCTTAGCATTATAAAGTTAGTTAATGAGATTAAGACAAATAAAATGCCCAGGGTGATTTTTGATTTCTGTATATGCTTAGATGTGCATGAAAGGAAGATCATTAACTTTCAAATTTATTTCTTTGGTAACTCTATGGGCCATCCCATACAAAATTATTTGTTTAGATCTAAAATGAAGCTTGAACTTTAAATTTTTTTTTTTTTAAAGTGTAACTCTGTTTTCTTCACATTCCTTGGGCAACATTTCATCTGAAATATTGTCTATCTTCTGTCTCAATGCACAGGATGTGTGGGCTTAAGAGTGCACACACATCCAGGGTCAAGCAGGTTTTTTTCTTTTATTGTTAAAATCGTTTTTATTTTTACAGACACATTTTGATTCATTGTACACAAATGGGGTACAACTTTTCTGTGGTTGTACACAATGTAGATTCACAGCATTCGTGTAATCATACATATATAGAGGGTAGTACTGTCTGTTTCATTCTACTGTCTTTCCATTCCCACCCCCTTCCTCCCCATTTTCCTCTATATCATCCAAAGTTCATTCATTCTTCTCTTCCTCCCATCACCCACCCCCTTGTTATATATTGTCATGCATTTATCAGAGAAAGCATTCGGCCTTTGTTTTTTTTGTGCTTGGCCTATTTCACTTAGCATGATATTTTCCAACTTCATCCATTTACCAGCAAATGCCATAATTTTATTCTTATATATACCATAGTTTCTTTATCCATTCATCAATCAAAGGGCATCTAGGTTGGTTCCACAATCTAGCTATTGTAAATTGAACTGCTATAAACATTGATGTGGCTGCATCACTGTAGTATGCTGATTTTAAGTCCTTTGGATATAAACCAAAGGGATGACCCAGTGGGATAACTAGGTCAAAAGGTGGGTCCGTTCCAAGTTTTTTGAGGAATCTCCATACTGTTTTCCAGAGTGGCTGCACAAATTTGCAACTCCACCAACAATGTATGAGTGTGCCTTTTTCCCCACATCCACACCAACAATTATTGTTGCCTGTGTTCTTGATAATAGGCATTCTAATTGGAGTTAGATGAAATCTTAGGGTGGCTTTAATTTGCATTTCTCTAATTACTAGGGATGATGAGCACTTTTTCATATATTTGTTGATCACCTGTATATCTTCTTCTGTGAAGCGTCTGCCCATTTCCTTAGCCCATTTATTGATTGAGTTCTTTGTATTTTGTGTGTAAAGTTTTTTAAGTTCTTTATAAACTTTGGATATTAGTGCTCTGTCTGAAGTATGTGTGGAAAAGATTTTCTCCCACTCTGTAGGCTCTCTTTTCACATTATTGATTGTTTCCCGTGCTGAGAAAAAAACTTTTTACTTTGAATCTATCCCATTTTTTGATTCTTGTTTTTATTTCTTGTGCTATGGGGGTCTTATTAAGGAAGTCTGGTCCTAAGCCAACGTGATGGAGATTCGGGCCTAATTTTTCTTCTATTTGGTGAAGGGTCTCAGGTCTAATTCCTAGATCCTTGATCCATTTTGAGTTGAGTTTTGTGCAGGGTGAGAGATAGGGGTTTAATTTCATTTTACTGCATATGGATTTCCAGTTTTCCCAGCACCATTTGTTGAACAGGCTGTCTTTTCTCCATTGTGTGTTTTTGGCACCTTTGTCTAGTATGAGGTTACTATACTGATGTGGGTATGTCTCTGTGTCTATCCTATACCATTGGTCTACCTGTCTATTTTGGTGCCAATACCATGCTGTTTTTGTTTCTATTGTTCTATAGTAGAGTTTAAGGTCTGGTATAGTGATACCTCCTGCATCACTCTTCCTGCCCAGGATTGCTTTGGCTATTCTGGGTCTTTTGTTCTACCAGATGAATTTCATGATTGCTTTTTTCTGTTTCTATGAGAAATGTCATATGGATTTTAATTGGAATTGCAATAAATCTGTATAGCACCTTTGGAAGTATGACCATTTTGATAATATTCAAGCAGGTTTTGAGAATAGCTTTTCAGCCATGCTGCTATGCTCTGGCCTCTTTGTGGAGAAAAGGGTTTCTATGCATGTCCCTCCCAACTTCCTACCCTTCTTTCTGACTGTTATTGGAAGGTTTAGACTCATGAGAAAAGGCCCCTCAAAATATCACATAACTTCTCGAGGGTTAAAACATGTATGTGATCTGACTTCTTTTTCTTTAGCTAGAATCTTAATGTTTCAAATTCACATTCAAATGGGCTACTTGCATGAATTATGAACTACAGGTGAATTAAAAAATCAGATCTGTTTCTAATTAATTAATTATATAGATATGAGGATGTCAGAGCAATTGTTAAAAAAATCAAGGCCTGTAATTGCTTTAGCCTTTAATTGTTTCATACTCCTATACTTCTAGTAACCTCATTAAATTTATATGTTTTCAGTCTTCTAAGTAATATAATTTGGAAGCTATAATAAAAAGTTTTCTTTGTTCAAAGTTATGTGCACTGCTGGTGTTTTACTGAGTTCTTTCCTTTTAGCCAAGATAGGAATTTGCTTCTATATAATTGAAGTCATGCTCTTATGGTGTATTATTGTGTAGCCTTCATTTATCATTTATTGGTGACTTAAAATGAAGCATAAGTTACTTTATGCAGAAAGTAAAGCTTGGAGTCATCCCCCACCTTGTTTCTGATGACTGTCGAATGAAACCTTAGCCTTCTCTTCAGGAGTGAATCCTCTTTAAGGTCTTGACAGAGGGATATAAATTCTGCCCCCATCTCAACAGATCCTTAAATTGCATATAACTGTAGCATAGAATAGCTGCCATCCAGAGCATAGGAATGCCTGGGGAGAAAGTAAGACAGTAACTACAATTGTGATCCAATTGTCTCTCAAAAGTCAGAGGAAACACCTTTCATGGAGAATTGCCTGAAGGCCTTTACCTCTTCATTTATTGACATCAGAAGAAAACAGATTTATCAGTAATGATTGAGTGCTCACTACATTATGGATGTTGTTCTCAGTACATTACATTTTAATTCACTTCATCCTTACATAAATGCTGTTTTTTTTTTTTTTTTTTTTTTTTTTTTTTTAGCTTTTGTTTTACAGATGAAGAAATAATACAATTAGGGCATTAGTAACTCACCCAAGGTGGAGGCAGAAGTTGAACCCAACGATCTAGCTCCCTGGTCTAAGCTGCCGCCACCATGTGATCAGTATTTATATCACCCATGGTGGAAGTGAATCGAGGATGGGTCCTGGGAAAAGGAGGGAAATAGTTCAGCGAGGGAGATGGTAGAAAATGATTAGAGAGGTGGACCAGGGAGAGCCCATCCTAAGGACAGAGAGGATTTTAAGAAGGAAGGAGAGATGAAGACTGTGTCACAAAAATGCCTTAGGGGAAAGTAACTGGAAAGCCTCCCTTAGGTTTGAGGATGTTTACAACCTCAGTCAGAGTACAACATAGGAAATAGGAGGAGGTTGATAAGAAGGCAGCTTGTGGTGAGTCTGGAAAAAATAGAATGGGAAGTAATTGGACAGAATAAATTAAATTATGGAAAGTGACTTTCCCTTGAAGGTAAATTTTAAAGTAAGAACCTAATTTTCATCCATCAGGGAGTTAGATTCCTAATTTGAGTAGCAGGATGTCTAAGCAGCATCTCAAGCTATTTATAGTAAAAAGGGCCAGTTTTTAAAAAAAAATCCCATTTATTATAGATCAATACACTATTAAAACATAATAATAAAGAATTGGGGGTGTGGGGATGGAAAGGAAGGTGGAATGAGACAGACATTATTACCCTATATACATGTATGATTACATTACAGGTGTGACTGCACCGTGTTCAGCCAGAGGAAGGAGAAGTTATGCTCCATTTGTGTACAATGTGTCAAAAGGCATTCTATTGTCATGTATAACTAATTTAGAACAAAAACAACAACAAAAAATTACTAGAAATATGATCATGTGCTCAGATTCATAGTCATGTCGAAATGCTATGGATGCTACTTAGTGTTTCAGTTTTGGTTCTTACCTCTTTGCAGGCTTGTAGTAATTATTTCTTGGACCAGGACTCCAGACCACATTTTGAGGGTCCTTGTGTGAACCAAGAAATCATAATGAGGTTGAAATAAAAGTAATGACAGTTTTTATTGGGGTACATAAGAGATCTGCAAGTTGGAAGGCACAGTTTAGTAAGAAACAAAGCAAGTTCCATCCAGGGGAATGAGAACTGGATTTCTAACAGGAAAGTTAGGGGGAAATTGGATGAGGTGAATTGACTCATTTTGAACAAATTTTGATTGGCCCTGATAGCTACACAAGTCATTTTGAACAAATTTATATGGGAGTTGAAGGTCTGTTCATACATTAAGCTGTTCTTGATTGATTGCTAGGGGGCTGTTGGCAGGGTGTGATTTGTTGGCAATAAGTCTTTTCAAGCAGTCAGCAAGTCAACAAAAGTTCCGTGATTGGGAACTGTTGCAATCTTTGGTCTTGCAAGCACATTCTTTCCAAAGTTAACTTCCTATAGCTGGAAGTTGAAGATTGAGGAATTTGTGTTGTGAGGTAAACCAGAACCTCGCAAATGTAGTCTCTGACTCACACAGGAAGTTTTGTTCTCTTCTTGACCTAACTGCAGCCTTCTTAATTTTTATTTTAAAATATTTTAGGTCAATGATGAATTGTGAATAATCTAGAGTTCTTGATTTTTCTCAACAAGATATTTTCTCATTTTTTTTCTTTATAATTTTTCATAGTATTACTGAAATTTTATCCCTTTGGATATGATTTAGGACCTTCTTTGAAACTTCAGCTCTTACTACGGTTTTATAGGTAAAATATTACTTGCCTGATTTGTATTTATTTTATGTTCTTGTTCAGTCTTTTTCAATTTACTTTTTACCTCTTGTAGCCACTGTTGTTCTGTACAAGAAGATGAGCTTTGGGTGGCAGGTAGTGGGTGTATTTCATCCAGCAAGGAGAAATATTTTATCATTAACATTGTTTAGAATTCCCAACACATGGTGTTATGGTTTGGATCTTAAATGTCTCCTAAGGCTCATATGCTAGAGGCTTGTTCACCAACCTGTGGCACTATTGGGAGATGATGGAATCATTAGGAGGTGGGGTTTAACAGAAGGAAGTTACATCATTGGGGGTGCATCTTTGAAGGGGATACTGGAACCCCGATCTCTTCCTCTCTCTGTTTCCTGGCTGCATTGAGGTGAGCGGACTCCTTGGCCACACACTCCCACCATGATGTATTATGCCACCACAGTCCCAGAGCAAGAGGGCCAACAGGGATTGAAACCTTGGAAACTGTGAACCAAAATAAATCCTTTCTCTTTTTGAGTTGATTATCTTGCGTATTTTGTCATAGAGACAGAATACTGACTAAGACACATAGTAAAGTCAAAGGGCAGACCGCCTTTTGGTTTTGTTATTCATTTTTATATTCTCTATATTCTCTACAGTCAATGCACCAATATATCTGGGATGAAATACTTCTGCCTGCTTAGTAGATAACTGGTCTTAATTTTAAATTAAAAATAAAAGTGCTTCACATTTTTGGACAGCTACCAATTAAAGTACATTCATTATAATTATTTTTACATTTTATAGGCTGGTGACTACTTCTCAAAGGCTTTAAAGTTTGATCCAGAAGATGATTGTGCTCTCATGAATCAAGCTATCACAAATACAATATTGAAAAAATATGAAGAAGCAAAAGAAGATTTTGCATGTGCAGTTGAACACTGTCCACTTTGGGCTGCAGTCTATTTCAACAGAGCGCATTTATACCACAGTTTAGAGCAGTATGAGCTAGCTGAGGAAGAACTAAGTAAAGGTATATTTTTTGGTACTATTTTGGTAAGATGATAGCTGTTAATGTGTTTGTTTTTAGACTACAAAAGAAGAAAATTATCAGGTCTATTTGTCTAGATGGAGGTACATGAGAATCAATGTGTCAGGCACGTGGTCACCACCGGGTGGTCATGGGTGAGAGAACTTGGTAGTGAGGTCTTCAGCTTTGGTTCCTGACATGCCCTCATGGGTGTAGGAGGTTGGGGTGGCAGGATTGGCTTTTGGGGTACCCCAGGCTGGAGAGTCCGTATCACATGCCGCCTTAGTGCACTGGTCTAGTCCCTATGGAAGCAGCCACTCTATGGCAGTCTTTGCAAGGGCCAGTTCAAGTCAGGGTCCCCTGGCGGCTACCCTGGCTCCTACTCCCAAGTCCCCTGCGGAGTCCCAGCAGCCATCTGGCTTCTCCCCAGGCCAGAGCAGACACCCCCTCCCTCCCAGGGTTCTCCTAGGACATCCACACCATTTGGATCAGGGGGAGGTAGAGAAAAAAAGAATATCTAATGAGTTGTAAAGTTATTTCAAGGCTTCAATGCTTGAAGATCCTTGGACTGGCCTAGAACCAGTGTCTGCAGTGGACATAAGCCAACAATAGAGCAAAACTCAAACATTCACAGGCAAAAAAGGAAGATACTTTTGTTAACATTTCTGAAATTCATCTGGAAGCTTAATTTGTCAGGAACATCTTAGACAAAACTTTTACTTGTGTAATTAAGTTGAACCCAAAGATGTTGACTTTAAATAATTAGTAGGACCTTGGTATTTTCCATTATATCAAGTGCTGTTATTACAGAAGAATGTAGGATAATTTGCAGTATTTAGTTCTCTGAAAGTGCCTACTACCTTTAGAGTTACAGTTTCTGTATCATTAACATTCCTGGTTATATAATGGACATTTGTCTTTTAATGTTTTTCTAAAGTTTTAAAAATAAAACATTTTGTCTTTCTAGAAAAGAAAAAAAAAGAATCAATGTGTTTAGATGTCATTTTTAATGTAATCAATATAGATTCCTCTAGGTAATAACTTAAAGTTTTGGTAGAGTCACATATAGAGAATTATTAGGAAACCCATACATAAACAATGCCAACCTTTCCAAGAAAAGTATTGTACTGTGGTTCCCTAAGTTTACTTTCTTAGGAAGATTGAATATTTTTAATTTAACTGAATTGTTAACATTTGAAGAAAAATATTATCAAATGAATTACATCAAAGTTCTCATAAAATTTTATTTTTAAAAATGGAGCTAGTTTTGAGTGCACAAACACATCTTTAATGTATTTTCTTTTGCAGCTCTGTCTTTGACTCCTAATGATGCTCTAGCGTATAACCTCAGAGCTGAAGTTCGTGGTAAAATAGGCCTGATTGAGGAAGCTATGGCTGACTATAACCAAGCACTTGATCTTGAAGAATGGGCCTCAGATACATGATCACATAGACTACTCTGGTTTCTACATTTACATAGAGGTTCTTCCTGAAACTGAAATGTTTAGAAGTTTGACCTGCCTTCGTTATTGTATTCATTATGCTTAGTCTTCTATAAACCCTTTTAATGCATTTTAGCAAAATGTTCATGCTGTACATTAATTATAAACTTTTAGATCATTTTCTGCATATTTGAAATATCTCAAGAATCAAATTTCTTCTTGGATTAAATGGGAATATTTCTCAAGGAATATTAATGCTTAAAATATTTTCTTTAACTAAAATAATTTTCTTTGAAATAATACTGTACTTATAGAAAAGTGTCATAGGCCTTTTCATCAATTCCCACTCATAATGTATTCAACAGTACCCAGATTTTTAAAAAGAATTAGCTGATGACAATTAAAAAAACTGAAGTCATGTACATTTCCTCTTGTCCTTTAAACAGCATCCATTACTAGTCTGTATTGTTCCAGGTACCCATTTTCTTCCAACAGATAAACTTGTTTCTATTTTTATATATTGCTTGCCTTCCAGAATAACACCTATAAAGATTTTGAGCAGTCTGTTTCCCTGAGATAATCCCTTCTGCTGCTTTCATTCAGATTTCATGAATGTGTACATAAATGCAGATTTCATGAATTATATATATATGTAAATCTATGTACATTTGTGATTAGTGCTTCATAGCAGTTGATGAGTAAAATATCAAAACAGTTAAAATTACTTTTATTAACATGCTAATTGTATAAATTAAAGGGTTTCACTGTGACATTTCCATAGATGGACATAACAAGCACTGATATAAGAATTCTTTATAGAATGTTTTTGAGGTGAGGAAACTTTCAATGAATCAGAGGAACCCTCCTTTTACCTCACTGATAATAACAAGTCTTTCTAACTTAATTCATTCAAATGTATTTCACTCAGTTTATTTTCCCTCTTGCTGTTTTGTTATTCCAGGGTATTCAACTCCTCAGAGGCCCATTTTCACTGCAGTCAGACATTTTGGAAAGAACAGTTCTGTTCTCTCAGCTGCCTTTGTTTTTAGTTTGATGTTCCAGATTTTCACAATAGAAAGTTGACTTATTTTGTAAGCTATGATGGAGATGCTTCACAACATTTCAGGCTAATTTTCCTGGCATGGAATGTGGGTACACGTCAGGATGGGATCACCCATCTCTAATGAGTTATTTCAGCTGGTGAATCAAGCACAATTAGAAAGTGTTTTTTGTCTTCTCTTGACCTTACTAGTCTCCAGACACTTTTGTCCCTGACTTAGCCATAGATAAGATTCAGAATGACCTCATGTCTCCAGAGACAGCCCCTCTACTACTGTGACTCACATCTCTCCCCATCTGTCCTGGCTGCTCTGTTCAAGCTGAGGTGTTGGACATTGTAGAATCCTCTCAATGTCCACCTGTGCACCACAGATGTGCAGCAGTCTCTGTCAAATTAACCTCTAATGAGGGGAGTAAAGGACTGGTAGAAAAATTCTCCCTTTCATCTCTCTGTGGAGTGTCCTGAGACACTGTTTATTTGGCCTCCTTGAGGGTGGTCCTGTGAGGTGAAGCAGTCAGTTGCACTTACTGGTGGCCAGCACCAAAGCACACTTCATCTTGGTACTTCTGTCTTCCCTGATCACCCCCTGTTTTCACTTCTTGATAAAGTAGCAGCACAGAAGCATTTTCCACAGGTTCTACTTTCTGGGGAAGCCGAGGGTAAGCAAATTAGTAATTGAATACACACACACACACATACACACACACACACAAATATATTATATATATATATAATATATTTGTGTAGATATATATTCAATATATAAATAAATATGTATAAATTAAATATATACATTTCTAATTGCATACAAATACTTCTATACATGAGGCAGGAATATGGTAACTATTGGGGAATGATACAAACCAAGGGTCATGAAGGCATAATGGGGGTAATCATGTCTAACTTGTCAAAATGCTGTATGTCTCCAGGCCCATATACCCTTGGCACCCATGGTTTCTGTACACACTGCCAGCATCCTACTGCCAGCACCCATAGTGTTCTACTGGAGGCATTTCTCAGACCACACATAGGTCAAGTCGGAACTTCAGGGGGATTAATGTTAGTAATGACAGAGGGGTGTTGAAGAAAAGCTTTTCAGCTACCTTGCCTGCTGGGGGGATAACTCTCCCCAGCCTCCCCACTGGGATTGAACTCCAGTTGCCTACCATATAAATTCCTCCAGAACACATCCATTGATGGGTTGCTAGGATCTCTTTAAAGTAAACTGCTTGCACTCAAATATCATCGCAGGATCTACTTCTGAAGGAACTGAGTCTAATGTTATCTTGGAGGGAGAGGTGTTTGAACTGGGTCTTGAGCAGAGTACCATCTGTGGGCTGAGGTGTTGCATAACAAGGTATTCCATAAAGACAGACATCAGGAGGGAGACATAGAAGTGGAAAAATGGAATAGCCTGTCTGGAGAATGGCTGGAAAAGAGTTTTTTTTTTTTTTTTTTTTTTTTTTTTTTAAGAGAATCGCCAAAGGAAAATGATGTCATGTGGTCAGTCATACCTGGAGGATTCTCACTGCTGGATAAAGGAGTTAAACCATGATGCAAAGAGGCAGCATGTTACAGCATGCATGAGAGAAGAGAGGCAGTCAGAGAGGAGGTTTCTCTTCTTTTCTTTTGCCTCCCTTCATTCTTGCACTGGAGAACTGGGGATATTTTAGCATCACTGATAAAAATTGGGGGTAGGAAAATTGATCAGTACCCTACAGAAAAAGATTTGCTGTGTCCTACATGGGCTTCACTGATGGTTATCCCTGGCATGTAAGGGGCAAAGACAGCAGGATGAAGGCAGGTTGGAGCGAGGATGGAAAACAGGGGAGAAAACAGCTTTAGGAGGCCATAGGAGCTAAGTCAGGCACCGATGCCCCAAGGAAAGAGGAGAGAAATGTCTAGATTCCCTCTTTCCTAATAAACTTTATATAGTGCTAATTTCTTCAGCAGACAAACTGAGCCTACATCTCATCTTGGCTAGGACTTATGGTGTGTGTTTTATTTATTTTTAATACACGTGTAAGTACATATAGATTTTGGGGGGCTGGTTACTGGGGATTGAACCCTGGAATACTTCACCACTAACCATACCCCAGCCCTTTCTTATTTTTAATTTTGAGATAGGGTCCGGCTAAGTTGCTTAGGTCCTTGCTAAATTGCTGAGACTGGTCTCAGCAGTCCTCCTGCTAGGATTGCAGTCACATGCCATCACACCCAGCTTCATATACGTCTAGTCTTTCTTTTTTGGTACCAGGAATTGAACCCAGGGGTGCTTAACCACTTAGTCTTAAGCAGTGAGTCACACCCCAAGCCTTTTTTTATATTTAGAGACAGAGTTTTGCTGAATTGCTCAGGGCCTTGCTAAACTGTTGAGGAGGGCTTTGAATTTGCAATTCTCCAGCCCCAGGCTCCTGAGCCACTGTAATTACAGGCGTGGGCCACTGCTGTGGGCTCACACAGTTTTTCCTGATGATCGTCTCCCATAGGTAAAACTGGAGAAGTAAAGGGAGGAGGAGATTTTTATTTTGTTTTATTTTTTATTTTATTTTTTTATTTATCAAGAGGAAAAAATAGTGATAAGATTATAGATGATTACTTTTAATTTTATGCAATTCTGTAATTTACAGATTTGGTTTTTTTTTTGTTTGTTTGTTTGTTTTTGTCCAGTAGAAAATAAGCTCTGTGAGTATAAAGATTTGGTCTTTTTTGTTTTATGTATTATCTCCAATGCTTATAGTACCAGTGCTTATATTCATTAAATAAAAACAAATTACAAACATATGAATCAATATTGTCTAGTGTTATCTAGGATTACATAGCTAGTGAGTGGTGGAGTTCAACATAACTCTCCTAGTTTCAAACCTTACTCTGTTTCTTGCTCTCTTTCACCTAGAAAAAACATGATAAGCAAATAATCTATTAAACAATTTTTATGATTACATTACACCTCTTTTCTTGCCTTCCTGATGAGTATATTGCACAAAAAAGTAAGTCTAGTCTAATACTCCATTTTTACTGGCAGATGTGTGTGAATTTATTCCTGTATGGGTCCATTTGTTTATTTACCTATCTATCCACCCAGCCATCTTAACCTTAGATAAATGCACAATAAGAAGGTTATCTTGGGCTGTTAATTTGAAATAATCAATGTGTAATATCTTATATTTCATCTTTAATAGTAAAGGCCAGAAAGAAATTGACAGTAGAAAGGTCAATATGCAGGCAGCAGTAAGAAAGAGAAGAAAAAGAAAAGTACAATTTGTTAAAAACAAATGTACCAGACACTCAGTTTTGGCTGAGTCCTTAAGGACATTTTCATTTCACCCTTACCAATAAGGCTGGTATTATTTTCAATTTACAGAAGAAAAATACTAACTACAGAAGGTCAAATAACCAGGTAGAGCACCTCTGGCAGTGTAATGATGCCACTGAAATTTTGTTCCACTTTTACTTACTTATTGTTTAATGGGCTCAGCGGAGGGTAACCAGACTGAGGGAGGGGAGGCATCTAAAGCCTGTTGAGATGGGTGGGGGAAGGAACAGGAAATTCCACATAAGGCGACTGGTGCCTGGAAGGCAGGGCAGCATCCGAAGCAATAATCTTGTGCTCTGAGAGTCACAGTCTGCATTCGTACCATGTTATAACAATGCAATCTTACTTCCAGAGTCCCCCAATGTCATCAAAATTGATTTGTTAGTCAATGTGTTAGGATCATTGATTTCCCAAAATAACAGGAACTTTAGTGACCATCCGCTTTGAGATTCCAGGTGACTGTCAACATCCTCTCCTCTCCTCACCCATCTTTGCCTGCTGGAGTTATTCTCAGAAAGAATTTCTTCTCCTGTCTGGGAGGGGAGCTTAGATCTTCTCGTTACACACTTCCATGGTACTGATGCCTACTCTTCTGGAATGCTCTGCCCATCTGGGTCTCCTTGCTTAAAGGCTGTCTTCCTCACTAGCCTGGAAACGGTGAGAGTGAGTCTAATGTCAGTCTGTTCACTACTACATCACCAGTGCCGGCACAGTTCCTGGCACACAGCAGGTATTTAATGAGAGGCAGGTCTGGACACACAGGTAATTATGACCCAACACACTACAGATATATGTTTTACTGTTTCCATGATTTAAAAAAAAAAGCATTCTATGATATAGTAGGCAAGTCCAAGCCCTTAAAAAGACAGTGCTATCATGCTTTTTATTTACCATTTCCTCTGAGTCGACAGGTCCTTAGCATCTACACATATCTCTCGTGCCAAATGTATGCATGTACATGCGCACACACACACACACACACACACACACACACACACACACTATACTCTGGGGATCACAGGATAAGATTAAACTTGAAAGATGAAGTAGGAAAAATGAAGAGTCATGGTTGAGATCAACCTGCTGTAAAAGTTAACTGCCCTAAAGATAAGTCAACAAGTTAAGAAACTGGAAACAGAATTCTGTCAGGTGTGAGGCTGTGATGTCTGAAATAATGATGTATCTATATCTCAAAAATGACATTGTAATCTTTAAAACTGAATGACGATATCATCAAATTGTAACCCAAACAAGTACAGTGCATAAAAGACCACAAGTATTTTTTAATTACTAACTTTTCTTAAGAAAGTTTGCACCAATCAAGGAAACATGATGTGTGCTGAACCTAAAAGGTGGGGAGGAAATGGTCAGAGGGCAAATGTTCATAGGAAAGCTCCTGGCTGTTTGCTGAAGAATGCTCTAAACAGTGGGTATGAGCATTCTGAGCTTTCACCTCAAATTAGTTGGTAAATTCCTATAAAGTAAATGGAGCATACTGTTGTCATGGCTTTAAACATTATGCAATTCAACTACTTCCTTTTCTGATTCCATTCTATCCAAGAAACCTTCTGGTGATAATATGGTTTTCCATATGGACATGTAGAACAAAATACATAGGATAGTCAGATTCCATCTTTGCTAAATTGCTGAGGCTGGCTTTGAAATTGTGATCCTCCTGCTTCAGCCTCCCAAGCCACTGGGGTTGTAGGTGTGCACCACCATGCCCAGCAAGATTTAATCTTATTATAAAATAAACTATACATATGTACATCTACAGAATACTATCCATTTTATTTACATAGAAAACCTTTAACGACTTCCATACACCAACCTTTACCAGGTAGTACCTGTGGAAATGTCATTGTTTGTGTCTATTTTATTGATAAAGTCACATGGTAGTGTCAAGTGACCCTGTTTTTAATCCTTTTTTTCCTTTTGACACTTATTCATCCTACAATTTATTTCTTAATCATTGAGCACATCTTGGTTTTCTAATAAGAAAAATGTAAAATTATCTCCCCTCCCCAAGTTAAATAGCTTACTGGAGGCAACATTTAAGACTATAACACAATCCATATTGCCTTTTCCCATGGGTGCATAAAGTGGACTCAACTAGTGCTGGCAGGGCAGGGTCCTTCAGAGGTCCCTCTAGTTCAGACAGGACCTGCTCACAAAGCCCCCGTGGGTTTGTGTTTGAACCAGGACCACCTTTTAGGAAAAATTTAGCCTTAGTATGTGTTTTGATGGATCTTAAGAAAATCCATTTAAAATGATCAGAGTCACTTTTCCAAGGAAAATATAAAATTTGCTATCTAGGCCTGTAGGTCAATTGAGGTCTTTAATCTTCCCACAACTACAATTTTAACTGCTTTTCAAAAACAGAGGATATTAGTTTACATGTGCTCATGTGATGCTTTACTTTAGAGCTCTTAGTTCTCTGAAAGTATGAAGATCTCCAAAACCTATGAAAAAAAAAAGTATCACTGAAAACTTGTTCTCAACATATCCATCAAATTTATGACACAAACTTTAATAGAGGAATCTTGGGAGACCAGTGGTTTATACTGATGATAGTTGTAATTTTATAACGATCACCTGAAAGTGATAAATCGTTGAGCAGAAAAAGCATCATTTATGCTCCAAATACATACTCCTCACTCTTACTTCAATTGCATGATAGGTGAGACAATTCCTTGTATTACTAACATAAATATTATCCCATGACATTTTGAAGTACATTTTTATTTTTATGATTCTGAGATGTAAGGGAAAGACCCCTAAATGATTTGCATAAAGCAAACCACTTTTTTTTCTATAATCTTCCCATAGGAAATATATGTATATCAACTTATTTTGACTTATATTTAAGGAAAGAAAAAGTACTTAGGAATTTACTTAATATTTTATGACATTCTGTTACACAATAGTATTTGATTTTTAAAAAACTTCTTATAAATCACAATAATATTCTGAATTAATTAGACTGCAAGACCATCATGTAAGTACATCTGTTTTATAACCCAGGAAAAAATTTCTCTTTTGAATTTGAAGACCCAGATAATAATTTGTGTGTCTAAGTTGCTGCCTTACTACACAAAAATTAGAGATGAGGTCTTAAAAATGATAATTGATTTTATTGAAGTCCTGAAGCTCTATTTAGACAATTTTTCAAGTTCTGTACTGGAACTGTGCCTATGAAATGGGAGAGACATCTCAGCACAACTTTTCCAGTGTAATTTACTCTGAATAATGTATGAGTTGTGTAATAGCTCTGCAGGAAATTCTCATCTCCACAAAACACAGGCTCCTCTCCTATTGCATCTTCCACTTTCAATTCTTATGCTCTGTACTTTCTATATTGGATCTTTGATGGTGAATAGACAAGATGGGAGAAGAATGAGAATTGAAAAGCCTTGACAGTCCAGGAAATAGTTCAATATACTAGACCTCTCCTTGCAGTGTGGTTGGGGAAATGTGATTTTCTCATAGAACTTTTCCAAAACAGGGATTCTTTCACCATCCAGGGGGTTAAGTGAGTTAACTAAGGAGTGTCGATTTTACTTGCAATTTGGGAGAATTGGCATAGGAGGGTGGGGAGTAGACAGAGGAGAGAGAAATTTAATTTATCTGGAAAATATATTTTAAACATTTTTACATAAAAAGATACAGCTACGAAATGTAATACAACTTTAAAAAATTTGCATGGATCTTAGTGTCAAATCACAATTGGAGACGTTTCTCCTCCTTGGACAGCAGTGTTGGGATGCACCACGGATTCCCAGGCCAGCATTCACTACAGCACGGAGGACTGAGAGTCAGGGCAGCATTACCCCTGCCACACCACCCCAGATCCTTGAGGCTGCCTCAAAAGCTGGTGGTCACTGGACTCTCAAAGAAGTTGCTAACCCATTTTTCAAATGAGGAAGTCCAGAGAGATTAGGTGACTTGTCATATTCAAGTTGAAGCCACAAAACAACCCAGATAACCTAAGAAATTTGAGAAATGTTATTTCAGGAACACTTTGGAATAGACATGCCCTATAAAACAGGGTGAGGAAGGCCAAAACTGCTCTCTTCCAGGTTTTTTAGGATTCTATCCTAATACATTCTTGACCCATGGAAAATGCTCCATGATTTACTTTGGGGTTATATCCTGTTAAACCAATCGGAAGTTGAAAATATCCTGAATTGAAAATATCCTAAGTTGAAAATATATTTAAGACACTGAATCTACTGACTGCTGGTGTAGCTGGAGTAGAGTCTTGTTTTCACCCTGGTGACACTGTAGCTGACTGGGAGCTGAGGCTCACTGTTGCTGCTGTCATTGAGAAAGGATCATACAGCATATCACTGGTCTGGGAATAGATCAGAATTCAAAATTTTAAGTACTGTTTCTACTGAATGCATGTGGATTTTACATCATTGTAATGTTGAACAATCGTAATTGAAACCATCAAAACTTGGGACTGTCTGTAAATGTAGAGTACTTTCATTTTTCAAAGTACATTCAATGACACGTTTTTATTTAATATTCTAAGTGCCATCTTCATGTCTACTTGGATCCATTCTCTGCCATATGAAATACGAGAAATAATAAAAACAATTAAGTGCTTACTGTCAGATCTTTTATAAATGTTTTATCATCTCTTTAATTATGGAGACTCCCCATTAAGTTACTGTGATTAATATTCTCAGTTTATAAATGAGAATACTTAAGTAGATAGAGAAGGGTTATTGGCTTAAGGTCATTTGTACTAAGGGGTGGAGAATTTGACCCCAGGGCCTCTGCTTTTTACCAGGATCCTCAACTGCATGTGGATGAATGCCCCAGTCATGGATACCGAGAAAGGCTTTGCTGGTCAATGGCCTCTAGGCCTCCAGAAGGCCTGTGGCCTGAAAAGCCAGGGATCCTTCAGAAACCGTGTGTCTCCTTGAGGGCTTTAGGAAGTTCCTATTTCATCCTGTGTTTGGAATAACCTGCACCAGTGGGCAATTCAATCTCGTTTAAAAATGAGGAAGATTAGAGGACAGAACTCAACCTTTAAATCTAATAATTAACCTCACCATGCAGTAGGGTTATCACTACTCCTGAGCCAGCACTTTGTTCTCTAGATGCTAAGTCACTCTGAGATTTATTCCTGAATGTTCACAGGAAAAAGAAGAGGCTCTGTGAGGGAACGGCTAAGGCTGACCTGCTGCTCTAAACAGGACAAGGTTTTAAGAGTAATTTCTGCCATTAAGCTCTCCTGGGACCCACAAGCAATAAATGACAGTCTGTTAAAAACAGCAATGGCTTATCAAATTCTTCGGTATCAGGCGGGGAAGAACTCCAGCAATTTCTCTACACTTGTAATGTCAAGAGGAGTCATACTCTGAGACCTCTGTTATAAAAGAGGAATTGTTTATGGCTATTGAAAAATCCTTGTGGAACTGTCCATCAAATTTTATGAAATGTGTGAGTTACTTAGGTATCAGCATTCCAGATCTAATTTTCTTTCCATAGCATTCAGAATCAAACCCTTTCCTTACTGGATGGTTTCATACTGATGAACACTGAGCTATATTTTACTTTTTCTTTCCCTCTTCTATTTTTATTGACTGTCTCCCCACCCTTTTTTCTTTTCTTCATCTCATATTCTGAGACTATAACTCAGTGTTTCTCAAAATGGGGTATGTGGTCCACCTGTGTCAGAAGTAGGTGGGCTTGCTTTTTAAAAATATTTATTTCAGACCCTGTTGTAACTTTACTAAATCAGATTCTCTGTGCATAGCCCAGGAATTTGCATTTCAGTAAGCTCCCAAAGAGGTTCTTATCCATACTGAAGCATGACAACCAAGGTCCCATAATTGTAAAACTTAACTGTGGTGGCTTCTAGGATGTAGATCCTAAACCCTGGATCCTGGGGTGGGGCAGTGAGAAATGAGAATTTGCATCTCTTTCAAGTTTCTGGGTGATGCTAATACTGTTGTTGGTTTGGAAGCCTTACTCTGAGAACTCTGGGGCTTTGAAAAACTCTAGTTTCATCTTTGAAGTCCTAAAAAGGTTTAGTGAAATAGATTGCAAAATGTAAATGTTTGTCCATTTGGTTGTAGAAACAAAAATGTTACGAACATGCACATGTCTCTCTATGCCTCCGCGTGTGGTTTCTCCCTACCTGCATTTTCAGCCCAGCCCATTCTTCAGTGGGTGACCCCGCCCCCTGCATGAGGCCATCTTTTATGCTGTTATGGTTTGGACATGAGATGATCCCCCCCCCCCCCCAAAAGGCTCAAGTGTGAGACAATGCAAGAAGTTTCAGAGAAGAAATGATTAGGTTATGAGAACCTTAACCCAATCAGCATACTAATCACTTGATGGGATTAATTGAGTAGTGACTAAAGGTAGGTGGGGCGGGACTGGAGGAGGTGGGGCATTGGGGGTGTGGCCTTTGGGAATATATTTTGTATTTGAAGAATGGACTTTCTCTCTGTTTCCTGATTATCATGTGAGCTGCTTCCCTCTGTCACACTCTTCCTCCATGATGTTCAGTCTCGCCTTGAGCCCCGAGGAATGGAGTCCTCTGTCTATGGATTGTGACCTCTGAAACAGTGAGCCCCTAAACAAACTTTTCCTCCCCTAAAATTGTTCTAGTCAGATATTTTAGTCTCAGCAGCGAAAAAGCTGACTAAAACAAATGCATGCAACTGGGAGTTGCCTCTCTGCTCAGCCCTCACCCTAGCTTTTCACTTCTCAGAGGACACTCAATCCTTTCAACATGGTGCTCAGTCATTTGTGTTTGGAGGAAGATGTTTGATCTTTTCTATCATACTGTCTTTTAAATTCTGCTTTGTCTAAGTGTATGGAATACAGTGAGGCACTTCATCCATGTAAATGCTTCCATTATGCATTTAATTCCTTTAAATTAAAGACAACTCATGTCCTGTCTTCCACCTGAAGGATCTGCCTTCACAGCCATTGAATGATTATTCTTATGTTTCCTGTAGCTGAGAAGGTAGAAAAATCTCATTAAAAATCCAAGGAACACTTCAGTAAGGTGTTGAAAATTTTGTTGATTTCCTAGGAATACTTTTCTTCTACTTTCTATCTATATAAGGTTGTTTTCTAGACCAGTAGATCCTGCCATTTGGCACAAGGGCAGGATCTCAGGCCCCACTCCAGACCTGGAGAAGAATCTACAGGTGCTTTTGCACTTTGAGAAGTGTGCACTACTCAAAAGAGTTTTCTTTTGCCTAAAAAAGAGGACTTAAAAGTTGTGAAAGTGGGCTGGAGTTTGTGGCTCAGTGGCAGAGTGCTCGCCTAGCACATGTGAGACCCTGGGTACCATTCTCAGCATCACATAAAAATAAAATAAAGGTATTGTGTCCAATTACAACTAAAAAATATATTTAAAAACATAGTGACAAGTCTGTACCAGAATTTTTTGGTGGTTATAAGTTTGTTAAAAATTCTTTTTATAAGAAGACTTTGTAACTGGGAATTCTGTTGGGAGTTTGTAACTGGGAATTTTGCTGGAGTTCATAAGCATCATCAAAAGATTTTATTAAATGGACATCATACTGACACTGTTAAAGGAACATTATTCATTTGAGCTTTTTCACAAAACCAAACATCACTGATGTGGGTAAATACATATTGAGACATGATTAAATACATGAAGCATAGATGCAGCATCAGTACAATATGAGCAAGTTTATTTTCAAAATTTCTTATTATTCATCCCCTATAATCCATTCTCTTTGATTTCAGAATTTTCAATCTAAGATATATTTAGCTATTTGGTTACATAAATTGGGTATTAAATAGTGACCAGGGCTGGTTATATAAAGATTGATATTCCTGAGTGTCCTTGCAATATACTTCAATTTATAATAAAAAGAGTAAATGTAGGTTGGGCATGTAACGTAGTCCCAGTGACTCGGGAGGCTGAGGCTGGAGGATTTTGAGTTTGGAGCCGGCCTCAGCGATTTAGCAAGGCCGTGAGCAACTCAGCAAGACCCTGTCTTTAAATAAAATATAAAAAAGGACTAGGGATGTGGTTCAGTGGTTGAGTGTCCCTATGTTCTATCCCTATCACACACACAAAAAAGTAAATCTCTTTTGATATGGAAAATTAGTTATGATATGCAGCACCCAAATAGTGGTACGTCTTCTGTGACTTTCATTTACAGTATAACTCACGTGGAAATGGATCAGGCATCAAAGTCATAATTAATAGTTTGAATAAGTTGTGAAAAATAAGGGGAAATGTTTATATGCATTGTATTAAAATGTTTCCCCATAACTTAGGCTTCAGAATACATCATTACTATACAAATATAAAAACAATCATTTAAGCTTACTTGAGATTACTGTACTTAGACTATTGATCCTTCCTGCTCCCTCATGAGTGGATTATACAATATTTAACGTGTGAGGCTTACATGGGAAATAAATTTTCTGGGTTAATAAGATCTCTTTCTTCTTTATGACAGTTGGGATTCTCATAAGATGCTCATTAGGAAGGTCAGAAGGGCTGCTTTACAAGTGTGTTCAGTAGGAGGATGAGTATATTGGCAAGACTATAGAAAGAGTTTGGGAACTTCATATGTCATGTTCATTACTGTTTTTTTTTTTTTTTTTTTTTTCATTTCTCTGGGAGGTTTTATATAACATAACTTAACCAAAGAAGAACAGTGTCATTAAAAAGCTATTTAGGATATAGATGGTATTACTGGCTGTAAACTTTCTGCTCTCTAAGGCCTGAGATGCTCAGAACAAGTGAATATAACAGTTAATTATAAGAATATCTTCCTTCCATTTTACATAATATTATGGGACTTGGAAGAATTATTGCTTTATTGTTGAAGACCTAACTTTTAAATGGTCTGCTTACTAGCTATATCATTTCTGTTAGGCTCTTAGCATGTAATAATTAATATATTATTCACAGTAATTTTGTTTTCCTGATGTTGTCTTTATCTGAGATTGTGGAGTTGTAAACTAATACATGTTACCATTTCAGAACACAATAAAATGATCATGTTCATTAGAAGCAAAACCAAACAAAACCTACTTTTTCTTAGTGGGATTATTAAAATCTCTTCAAATTTGATATGTACCTTTTAAGTTACACAAAGATTAGCATCGTAAATAGTCAGATCTTTTATAAGCTTTATTTCCCTTTAGGGAATTTCACTTCTTCTTCCTTTCTTTAACATAGAAATCAAGAATCCCTGAATCAGTAAGGGAATGCACAGCCCAAAGTAGGAATTTGATAAATGTTTATTGAAATCAGTATTTGAAAAAAAACTGATCCCTATTGAAAAAAAAATAGGCTTTAAGCTGTGAACATGGATTTCAGTAATTCATGATGAGAAGTTAATGGTAACAGCCAGGGAACAGCAAGCAGTTATGTTTGTTTTATATCAGTAATAATTAACTGACATGCATTGTAGTCGTGTATTAATGTGCTTTAATGTTCAGGATAATGCATTTCTATCTCACTTTATGTCAATTTTTTGAATCAAAGCAAATTAAAAGTAAAATAAGGTTGTTTTCAAAAATGAAATAGTTCAAAAGACTACAGATCTTTTTTTTTTTTTTCTTTCTAAAGTGCATATCTGGACTTTGGTTTAGAATTGCATGTCTGGAAAAACTATTCATAATCTGCTTTTCTCCCCTTTTCTTTTATTTTTGTAAGTATTTATTTTGGCCAGCTGGCGAGACAGATCTTTTTCAGGGGCTCAGGCTTCCAGTCTGAGCGTAGTTCTCCAAAACCAATCTTTGGATCAAATTCCTGCTTTACTCGCTCCGGTGTCTGAACAGTGTTGATGTTGCAGGGACATGGTGACCCAGTTGTCTGTCCCAAATGGCTGTGGGCTTGCCAAGTAAAGAGCTTAGCCAGGCGGCTGCACACCTCACCTTGCCAGGGGTAGAATCCTTGGGCGACCCGTCTCACCTTTGCATTTCCCATGTTAGTTTTTTTTTTTTTTTTTTTTAATCATGTGAAAGTAGACACAGAGTTTTATGATGAAATAAATGGCCCATGCCTTTCTTCATGTTTGGTTGTCACCTTGTTTCAATCCTTGTCCATACATCTGGTAGACTCACACAAACATCCTTAGAAGTTGTGGATGGAGAGTTATCTTTGCTCTGGAAATATCCTGTGGCTTTGATTCTGGGGGAAAACTGTAAAATTTTGTTCCATGCTAGGTATAATCTTTTTTCTGATGTGTTTTTTAAAAATTTTTGTTATTGTTGTGGTTTTAGAGGGACAGAATGCCTTTGTTTTGTTTTATTTTATTTTTATGAGATGCTAAGGATCAAACCCAGTGCTTCACACATGCTAGGCAAACACTCTACCACTGAGCTATAGCCCCAGTCCTTCTGATGTGTTTTTAAGATTTTGAACCAAGTTGGGTCCTAAGTATCAGAATCAACCTGAAAACTGACTCTCTATGTTAATCAGCTTTCTGTTCCCATGGCAAAATAACCAAAATAAATTGTCTTATAGGTGGAAAGACTCGTTTTGGCTCACAGTTTTGATGGTTTCAGTCCAGAGTCACTTGACCCTGTAATTGTGGGCCTGTGGTGAGGCATAACGTCATGGTGGATGCATGGCAAAGACAAGCTGCTCACCTCATGACAGTCAGAAGGTGGTTGAGGGGACACAGATAGAGAGAGAATGAGTTGTGGCTGGGGTCCCAATATGGACTTTAAGGGAATGCCTCCAAAGGTCTACTTTCCCACCACCTGGAGTTACCAGCACTTCCCAATAGTGCCATCAAGCCCTCCACACATGAACTTTTGGGGGACATTTAAGGTCCAAAGCAATAACACATTCCTTCTCAAACATTCTGTAATTCCAGAACTAGGCACCTTCTAAGATGGGATACATTGATTGGGAAACCAGTTTCCTTTGGGGTTGGACAGGCTGAGTGAAGGGCTGTTTGATTCTCTGTCACTGGTAACACTGGCACACAAACCACAGAAGGTTTAAATGGTTTGTATGTCACATTCCCATAACATTGAATGGGAGGATCTCAGCTGCTGTGGTCACAAAACAGACATTCCACAATGGAAACCCTTGAGTACTCCTCCTTCCTTACTTGTCTGTGGGCATCTACAACTGGGTGGCCACTTTTGGTTTCCCTGCTCAGATGGATGAAGCTTTCTGATATGGAAGAAAAGAAGGCTGGGAGTCAAAATGAGGTTTTTTAGTCCCCTTTCCAGCTGTGTGGCCTCAGTTAACTTCTCTGAACCTAGAGTCTTATCTGCAGGATAGATCTTCAAGTCCCTTCCAGCCTTAAAAATCTATGGATTTAATGGGAATAATATTACCTGCTCAGTCAACCTGACGGGGCTGTTGTAGGAATTAAAGGAGATCATATTTATGAATCTGCTCTATAAACCCTCCACAAAAGATTAAGGAATGTGATACTATTAATTCCTTCTAAAGAACCAAAATAGCTTGCAATTTACTTTTAATCTTCCAGACTGTGTATATATCTTTTGTATTTAGATCTTTAGCAATGTGCACCACAATGCAAAATGAATGAACAGACTAATCTCTCCCTCATTGGATGTTACTTCAAGTGTCATTCTAAAATAAGGGGATTGGAGGAAGGAACGTTTATTTTTTAAACAGAGGTAAAATCAATCCCAGGTACACAGGGTTCACTGGTACACAAGGTTCTGAACTTTTTTGGACTTTATACCTACTCTTTTCAAAGTTCTGAGAAGCAGTTTATTGTTTCACGCCTGAGATTACTTAAATGGTGTTGGAGACTCAACATCTTTGGGGAGGAAAGGGCTGTCCAGAACAACCCACAGCCAGAGAACTGAGTAAAAAAAGGAACACTGAATAGAGACTGCAGGAGAGACACACTCAGAGCCCAGAGGCAGATAATGGTATCCTTTGTGCCCAGCCACTACCACTGCCACACAGCCACAAGACAGCAAGTCTTCTATTCAGTTATGATAGTGAAAGGGTATTTCCCATTGCTCCAATTCACAGTCACATGGAAACTAATCTGCCTCAATGCCTTATATTCTATTTATCTACCTATCTACTATCAATTATCCATAATCTGTCATCTATTATCTATCATCTGTATTCTATCTATCATCTATAATTGGATATATCTTGAGAGTAGTATAGAAAAAATACGAGAATATTTTTAAGGGGTACTGGATAGTTCTCTAATTCTGCAAACTCACTTATCTTTCCAAGGAGGATTTATGCTCCCAGAGGGCAGAAACCACTTGTTTGGCTCTTTTCACATTCACTTCCTTACTTAACAGCTTTGGACCCTGTTCTTAGCACATGATAGATGTTTGATAACTCATACTGATGAAGAGATGGTTGCTCACATAAAAAAAGGGAGGGCGCTGGGGTGGGAAATCCCATTCTTATTCCCATTCTCCTGTGTCCTTGGGATTGAGGTCATAGTTAAAGAGGAGGGTTAAGAATTGTCTTTACAACTGCCAGGGAAACTTAGTAAGGTGTCGCAAGGTGGTGCAAATTGCCCTGGGGAGATGGCTCCACACTGCCCATTTTTGTCCACTGCTCTTTGTGATGAATTCTAGATCATCTCAAGGTTACTTTCCTGTTGGGAGGGGCCAGTGAAAAGTGACTTTAGAAAACTTGGGGCTTCTAGAGAGTGGGGGGGATCAAATGAAGGGGACCAGCAGTGTTTATAATGGTACTGAAATTTAATTTCAGTGCTGACCTTTTATTTGACATTTTAGATAATGCTATGGATGTGTTCAGCTATTTGTTCTTAACATATTTTCCATCTTTTGGGGGGCACTAATCTACTTAAATTCAATGTCAATAAAAGAATAAAGTAAATTTTGGGCTTTAAAAATTATCCTTTTGAAAAAAGGAGTTCATTCACAAGAGCAACAAAATATGCAATGCATGTGAATTAACTTAAGAAATAGTCAATACTATGACAAGTTGCAAAGTATAAAGAGGCAAAATTAGAAAAGTCATGTTCTGAATTGAGAAAAGTTTATATTATATAGACACTGATTCTTCTAAATGAACATATGAAGTTAAAAATTATTAAAAACCTCAGAGTTACCTTTTTTTTTAGAACTTGACCATAGAATTCTAAAGTTTGTGTGGAAAAATGAACGGATCAAATTGGGAAAAGTTTAAAATCTTGACTGCACTTAAATCTGATGAGGTTGTAGAGTGACAAAAACTCTACGAAACTAAACATTCAACTACCCTGAAGAACAACTGGACAATGCTTAGGTCAAATTGAAGATGCATATGCATCCTACAAGTCAGCAATATTACTCATTAGGATATATGCTCATGAAACAGCTCCATGTGTTTACAGAGACAGGGATAAGAATGTTTGCAACAAAGGAAACCACAGAACACCTCATTTTTGGGTGGTGGGTAAGCTATTTAAATGATATCAGCATTTCACATTTCACGTACACAATGGACAATTATGAAGCAATGAAAATGAAGTAAATAGAGCTATGTGTATCAATTACATAAGCTTCACAAATATAATATTGAACACTAAAAATAAAAAATGGGAAACAAGAATATCTGCACTCTGACATTTACGAAAAGTTTTTAAAAATGTTAAACAGTTACATCTATTATTTAGAAACACATGCATATGCAGTCAGGGCATAAATAAACTAGAGAATGACAATGACAATGGTTAGCTCTTTTCTATTGAGGAGGGGACTAGGGAAGGTATACAAAGTTATCAATGGTATCACTAATGCTGAAAAGCTTTCAGCTTATAGATATACCATAAATATATTTTTTAGATAAGCATGTATACCAGGGATTGAACAAAGGGGTGCTTAACCACTTAACCAGTGAGCCACATCCCCAGTACTTTTTATTTTCTGTTTTTTGAGACAGGATCTCACTAAGTTGCTGAGGGCCTTGCTATGTTGCTGAGGGCCTCACTAAGTTGCTGAGGCTGACTTTGAACTTGTGATCCTCTGTTTCAGCCTCCTGAGCTGCTGGGACTACATGTGTGTGCCACTGCACCTGGTATAAGCTTTTATTTTTCACAATATGTTGACAAATGTTAAAGGCAAATGGGTGAAACTAGCACATCTTCTATTCAAACAAAACAAACTAATCATGAGGACTTCATCCTAATGTGCCAATTATCATAGTATTTTTAAAGGTAAAATAATGTTCACACTGTTGTGGAATCCAGATCAAAAGAAAAGATGGGAAATCCTCAATTTGATCCATTTCATCTATAAAAGTTTGGTTTGTAATTAAATGGAGGGAATGAGGAAAGGGAAAAAGTTTTGCTGAATGGTATTGGGACAATTGGGTAGTTCTTTGCAAAACACACAGGGAAAAAGCACTCCTTTATACCAAATATCAAAGTAAATTCTTTATACTACATACCAAAGTAATTAAATCCAAATGCCAAATCTATAAGAATAGTATGACAACTTTTGATGAGTATTTTTATAACCCTTGGGTTGCTAGATTTTTTTAAAACTTGCCACCAAATCCAGAAATGAGAAAAGAGAAATGTGGACAGATTAATTACATCCAGATTTAACTTTTCTATATCAAAATACTACAAAATGTAAAATAAAAGTTATTAAAATATATATTGTGGCATATCTATGAAGAGTTGTTAAGAATAAAACATGCAAACATATAATTTTCATGGGAAAGGACACAAATTAAAAAGGAAGGAATCTCACTTATGTATATTAATATCAATATTAGTGATTAAAGGCAAAGCAAATATGCCATCTTTCACTAGCAAATAAGCAAATAATAAAATACAATCATAAAATCTAGTTTTCAAGAAATTGACTGTGGTTATTCATTGCAGGAAAGGCTGAAAGATTTGTCAACAGTACTCATTGAAAACATTTAAAATATGCCTGCCCTTTGACCTAGAATATAGATTTCCATAAATTTGTCCTAAGGAAATGATTACAGATTTTAACAAATATTTGGATATTGACATCAAATTTCTGCATTTAAAACTGAGAAATTGAAAGCTGTATACATTTCAAAAGCATTTAGTTGAATGAGTTATGGTATATTTGTAGAATAAAATGCTATTTATTTATTAAAATATATTATCTTTTAATGGTGGGATTAAGGCATTTATTTTTCTTCAATTTACTTGTTTATTTTTTCCTAAAATATGTTGCTAAAATAAAATTTCTACATTTTTGATAAGAGAAAAAACTCCATTTGTTTTAAGTTGCTCTTTTTATTTTTAAACTATTAAGCAATTCTGAAAGTAAAAGCAAATATCCATAAACTGTTGTAGGAACTATGTAAGCATTTTCTGTAAATAGAGATTATTGTGTTCTAGTACAACTAACAGTGTTTCATGGAGTGATGACAATTGTTCCTGTTTTATATTCTTAAAATGTGCAAAAATACTATATTGAGTTTATCATGTTTAATGCTACCCAAATAAGACTCACAATGTCTATGTGTAATTATTATTTTTACATAATTAACAGGGAAATGACCATACAGAAAAAGGTATTTTTTGACAATTTTCAGGAGGAAGGCCGTTCATTAATGACTTTGTAAGTTATGGGAGTAAATCAAGACTGTGCTCCTGGTTTTGTGGACTGTGAATGAACGTCTGAGGTGAGGAGAGCTTCTGGGACTCTCAGGAAGGCTTCCCATACGATGTGCCCTGAAGTGTTTTCTTCTGCCCCGCTCTACCCTCCAGCAGACAGACCTTAATCATGATTGACATAGGCTGTTATTTATAGCACTCAACAAAGTTGGTAACCCAACAGAGTATTCTGGGCAGTAGGAAGAAATACATTTGGGATTAAAAACTGGATGATCTTGCTTGTTGATTATGACCATTGTTGTTGATTATGACCATTGGTAGGATTTACTATAAAATTTGGTTGTGAACTTGGTCCTGAAGTCAGAATTTCCTTGACTATTAAAAAAGGTTAACCTTCTGGAAGTAACCACTGTGCCCAGTCCTTTTTCTGTAAGGAGTCTTTCTGGACTTCCCACTACTTTATAACCTGACCTTCAGGCTCAAACTTACACAGTTGGCCCTCCACTTCCTGACGATCCCACTTTTCTGATCACATTTCTCACTACTTCCTATATAGCATTTCCCAGTCAAATGGAACCATCTACTGTTTTTTAAAGTATCTCTGATTATTCCCTCTTCCATACCGTGCTCACACTCTTCGTCCTCTCCCTGGGAGTACTTCTGTTCCACCTTCGCATGCACTGATTCTGTCTCATCCATGAGCTTTTCAAATCCCCCCAGTGTGGAGATCATCTCTCTTTCCCACCAGGACTAATACAAACTCAATCTGTGACTCGATGATGAAACTTACCTATTTCTAACCTCTGTTACAGATACTGGTGTACCTTCTAGTGATTAGGATAAGCTTTTAGATGCCAGGACCTGTATATTTTTATTTTGCAAAGCATTTACACCAGTGCCTTGAAACATAAGCATTTGTTGACTGACTGAATGAATGAAATGCCTATGACAGTTGTCACCAAATCTCTTGAGTTGATCCACTTCTAATTTAAGTTTTCTGGGCTATACCAGCAGAGGTATGGTATAGCACATACTTGGGACTCTTGCCACAACATTGATGTGGGGCTTCAGATTTGCACGGTGAGTTTTGGGGGGTCCCCAGATACCATATCTTGGGACTTCATGAACAAACCTTTGTGGCGGTTATATCAGCAGCTGTCATCCATCTGATCCTCTCAAGTTTTGCCTTCCTTTGGTGCCTTCTCTGTGGCTGATTGAACTCCCATTGGGGCACTTCATTAATTCTTTCCCCTTCTAGGGACCCTTTACTGATCTTGTCATGGGTCTGACTCCATGGGTGAATAGTGTGGGTCCCTGGGGAATTGAGACAGGAGTGAGGGACTGCTAGACTGCTGCTCTTCTCTACCCATCAACTATGGTCTCATTTTCTGGCTTCTTTCATTTGTCCTTTTACTCTCCAAGGATTTTTTTTGTTTTGAGATTTTTGTGCTCACAGTGAGGATTCTAAAAAATAGAAAAGGTATCAAAGTCATTCATTAAACTAATCCTTGTAACTTTACAGAACCAACCAAAGTCTTCTGTGATAAGCATTTTCATTTAAAAACTTCCGATGAGGGAGGTTTACTATAAACTTTGCCAAGAGTCATAGTTTCTAAAAGATGAAAACATGGGCCTCCTCATAATCCATCTCCTTTACAGTGGAGCCTATGGTTTTGTGTCCTTCCTGCACTGGATAGGAGCCACCCTTTGCTACCTCTGAAAACTTGGCTTCAAGGTAGTCAATATGTCCCTCCAAGATCCCATTTGAACAAGTAAAATACTACTCAGGGGCAGAGGAGTTCCTGCCTAGGGTATGGGTGGATGGAGGACTGGGGAAGAGGATCCACCTCTGTATCCAGGTCTTCCATGAGAAGAGTGGACGCCTTACAGGTTTTTCTTTTTCTTTCTTTCTTTCTTTCTTTTTTTTTTTTTTTTTTTTTTTTTTTTTACTTCATTTCCTTTGAGCTACTGCCCTCTTGTCGACTCTGGCAAGTGCATGAGTTTGGCAGGGAGTTTGGCAAGCATTTCACAAGACGTTAAAGGTTAAGGTACAGTGGAGGTTGTTTAGTGCAGAATTGTAAATATTTGTTAAAAGGTTTGTGGAGCTGCTTCTTTTGATACTGCTAATCCACCGAGACAGAAATAACTTCAAAGCCATGCCTAGTCTGACTTGGTCTTCAACCAAAGGAAAAGATCAGCTACTGCTAAAATATGTTTTCATTCACAGCCAGGCAGCCTGCCTTAGCAGGCGTCCTGGAGGATGAATCATAGTTTAATTGTCTTTAGGCACTTGCACATTTGCTTGGGAACATCAACAGGGCAGGAGCTGAACTGCATGAATAAATGTGAAGGAGGCTTTAGTTTACACCGTTCCATGCTGTCAACGGCAGAACGAGAAGTGAGGTTGGTGTCTCTCCAAAAGGATGAGTTGAGCCAGCTTGCCTGTCCTGGAACAGAAACACTTCGCCGCTCTGCTATCTATAGTGGAGGGAAAGTGAGACTTCGGGTTTCTTTAGAGAGAGTAGCAATATCCAAACAGTCCCACCAAACCTGGGCAGCTGAGGTGTTCCCAGATGAACGAGACAAGAGGGAATTGGAAACTATTTTACAAATGCAGGTGGGTTTAAGGAATTCAGGTAGTTTTTAAAAAAATATTTTAAACTTCTATGAACAATTACCACTGAATCTATTTCCTTTATTTTCTTCTATCTTCAAAGTATACTTTTATTTTTACAGGGTTTCATTTATTTCCCAAAGCAAAAAAAAAAAAAAAAAAAAAAAAAAAAGAAAAGAAAACCAAACAGATATTGCCATCTATAGGGAGAAAATAGATTACGAGAATTTTACTATGTCTGATTAAAGTGTATGATAAAAAGTGATCAGAGACGTTTTTTACATCTTTTAGTATTTGTAACCTTACTATCTAAAATGTTTAATTTGTGTCATCACTACTCTTTGTACAACCAATACTATCCACCAATTACCATGGATCATTAACTACAAACAAGTATAAATTCTACTCTACTACATTGTTTTATAACTAAATTTTAACATCACAGTTCCTAACAGTTAAAGGAGCTGGAAGATGCTGGGATGAGGCTGGCTTATTCACCACTCAATGCTTCTTGGCTTTTGAGTTTGAGATTTGAGGCCTGACCACATCCTCCCAACCCTTCCAACCAGAATATTCTGATAAGCATTTTCATAAAACCAAGAGCTATGCTGCTTAACATGAAAATTGTTAGTCCCCCCCAAACCTCTTGGATCATTTTCTGACAGATGATGGAAATCATATACTGGTTGCAAGGACTCCTATAGCAGTAGATGGTGGCTGACTGCACTTCAGTTTCACCTGTAAATTTTTTAAAGAAGTACCAATGTGTGAACCACCACCAGAAATCCTGGTTATATTGGTCTGGGAGAGGTTACATGCATGAAATAATTTTTAAAGCTTCCAGATGATTCTAACATGCAGTCAGGGTTAGGGATCTCTGTTCTGTGGTTTCTTGGCTACATACCATACAAGAGTAATACTATACTCCCTATTTTCTGACCAGTTTCAGATTTTGTCAGAGTAAAGATGGCAGAGGGGAGAAAACATTGTCATGATATTTGGCCTGAAACTTCATTTTCTCTAAATAATAATTTTGTGCACCTATCCCTATGGAGATATAACAAATAAACAAATGACAATAGGAACATAACTGAAAATAGGCTCTCTATTTAAGAAACTTGTAAGGAAGCAGTGTTGACTGAGTGTGGTAAGTCAGGATTGTTTGGAACCTGGGTCATGAATCCTGACTCTTATACTTTCAAGCTCTGTGATACCTGGGAAGGAATTTGAATTTCTCTCTACCTTAGCTTGCTCTTTTTGTCAAAAATGAATTATGATTTATGTCTCATAGTGTTATTATGAGAGTTAAAATGATTATAAATAGAGCACCTAGCACCTATGCACTCAACAACTATTCTCCTAACATGGTTGAATTTGCAACAAAAACTAAGGTTACATAAAACATTTTAAAGAAATAAAGTACAAAAAAATTCATCTATTCAGTTATTCATTCACAAAGTATTTACTGAGTTATTATTATAAAGAAGCGCAGGTACTAAGGATATGGGACACAGTCTCTGGACTAATGGGGCTTACACTCTTGTAGATGAGTTAGAACAGAAAGGAAGGAAAGAAAAATAATGGTGTCCAGATCTTTAGGGGAGCTCTGACTAAGAAACACATCTCTACAAAACCTTTCAGGAGGCAATCTGAACAGTTAGATACCCCCAGTTACATTATTACAGAATATCTATTGCAGTGTAACAAACTATTCCCAAACTTACTAGTTTATAACAAAAATGTATAATTTCTCATGGATGGAAGGCTTGATGGGGCTCAGCTGGGCAGTTCTCACTCAGGATCTCTCAAACACCATCAGTTGGCTGGTGGCTGAGGCCCATGCCATCTGAAGTCTCTACTGGACTCACTGATGTGGTTAGAATTTGGTGTTTGCTGATGGCTGGAGTACAGGTGGGGCTTGTCAACCAAATTATTGCCGTGAGTCTTGAGCCCCTTACAATACAGTGAGGGTTCTAAGAATGATGCTCTGAGACACCCACGTGGAAGATCACAGATACTGAACCTAGCTTTGGAAATCTCACAGCAACTCACTTCTATCCTTTAACTCAACAACAGGACAGATTGAAAGGGGAAGAGACTGCACAAGGGTGTGGATTCCAAGAGATGTGGTTCATTGGAAGAGGGAAGGGAGGTATCTTTGGTGTTTGGGGACAGGTTACCACAAAAATCCTGCAGATAGCTGGAATAATGTCTTTGGAGCTAGGGTTAGTGACTGAGATAGGATTCAGTTTTGGAAGACATCAATACAGAGGTTATAGTTGAAGCAGAAGAAAGACCACTTGGAGGGAAGGACCCCTACAATTATTCAGTGGAAGGAAACAGTGAACCAACAACTAGAATTGGTAAGAGGCAGGAGAAAAAGGAGGAAGGTGTGAAAAAGGAGCATCAATGTAGGGAAGAAAGGTGCTACCAGATTTAGATGTCTCAGGGTTCGAGAAGAAAGATCTAAGAAACATTTTTGTGACTTAACAAAGAGAAACCCCATGAGTCAAAGAATAGTATAATCAATATGTGCTGAGTTTGAACATGGAGAATAAGATCATCATCTAGATTGCTCTAAAAGTTCTTCATGAATGAAATGAGTCCCTAGCTGGTCTTTGAAAGCTGTATCTGAGGATTACCCCACACTTTGAAAGATATATCTGAGGAACACATCCTGGAGAATATATTCTAGTTGTAAGTTTTGGCTAATGGCACATAGTAGCCACCTGTTCACCAAACCTGTGTTCTTGCTATTTTACTACATTTAATGTTATATAACTGAGCTCTAATATGGGCTTATAACAACCTTCCACATGTGATTGCCCATGCTCCACTTCTTTTGGAGTGACCCTGGAAGCCTTATGTTGAGGATGATAGAGCCACAAGATGGAAGGATGCTGAATCCCTGAATCAACACTGTCAAGTTAGAATACTTGTGTTGGATTTTAAGTTAGCAAGAAATAAACTTCTCTTATATTAAAGCACTGACATTTTGATTCATCTGTTATAGTGACTAGCATTATCTAGAAGTGAAAGACTCGTTTAAAGGGAAAGAAACAGATTGATGAGTCTAGGGAAGAGAGGGGGAGATGGGAGTAAATGCAGAAAAGGTTGGAAAGTGGGTGATGCTGGATTATGGAAGTCTTTAGTTCCAAGAGGAAGTTCTTGAATTTTTGTAACATTGCATCTTATTTTGGTATTTTCATGTTTAAAATTTACTACAAAGTTTTTATAATTTTTTCCTTCCAATCATTCTATGAGGGAGATATTAAGAATACACTTTATAGGTAATGAAATTTAGGCTTAAAACAAGTAAGTGATTATAACAAGGTCACAAAAGTTATTTAAGCACAGAGCTGAGACTTGACTTAGGTTGACTGATACCCTGGCTGTTGCCTTACAACATACCTGACTTGTAGGCTCCATGGCAAGTCAGAAGTTACAACAAAACATTTGTGTGTTCAGGACAGAGAAAGGATTATTATTTTGGTAACTTTTAGGATGGATTAGCAGAGCAGTGACTCTTAACTAGTGAGGTTCTGAGGTTTAAAAATAGCTCAAGGAACAAAGAAATAAGAATTAAGATGGTGGCAGATGAGAAGGAAAGAAGGATCAAAGAAAAGTTCTATGAATGGAAAATTTATAGGATCTGGAACATAAGTGTGAGAGACAAGAGTGAGGAAGAATCAGGCACGACTTACAGTTAGGGGTCAAGAACATATATGTTGACATGTTTGGCAAACTGGAAGGGAAGGCCCTGGAAAAGTTCACTTGTGTGGGGACCTTAATTTTTTTCTTGGAAGCAGAACATCTGTGCTCGTTTGGGTAATGGAAGAGAAATGTATAGTCTACTCCTTGGTCTAGGTCTGAGGTGGGAGGAGGAGGAGAGGGGGAAAAATCAGATAAAAATACTTTTGTGAAGGGGTATGAGCCAGATTGTGTCAGGGCTCAAGAAACAGTGTGACATGGCACTGGAGTGGAGGGTCCTCTTGCTTGGATTCAGAAAAGGATGTGCATCTTTTGGCACCGGGTGTATTTTGAAGATTGGGAGCCTGGGGATAGCACAAGGGCAGGCACCGGATTGGGAGTGGCTCCCTCTGAGGGAGCCAGCAGAGGGGCAGCACCTTGTGCTTATGCAGGGCTTCCCATCTGCATGTGGGAGACTGTCCCAAGGGTCCTCAGGAACACCTGGTTGGGGTGAGGGGAGGACTTTACAGCAGGTTGAGACAATGGACAAGCAAAATTTGAATTACTGCTATTGATGTTATTTGTCTCTAAAGGTTGGTGAGCCCTGGGGAAATTTTGGGTCCCCTTGGGACCCACACTGAGAACATTAATGTATAATTTAATGAGGAGGCACCTTCCACACACAAGATAGGATCATTTAAGGATTGAGACCTGAACAACAAAAATGAGCTTATTCATACAAATGTAACTTAATCCTAACCCTTTTTAAGCTTCTTATTGTGCCTTGTTACTTGATGGGACTTGGTCTGGCACCGTCTTTGGTTCTTAAGACATTATATTTTCAGAAAATAAGGATTTTTTTTTTTTTTAACTTGACTGTTTCAAAATGCTTTCATGGTATGTGAAGAAAGCCACTTGATTAAAGCATTTGTAGTGTTCATTAAATCCCTTTCTTCTTTCCAAAGAGTTCAAGATTCTGGCACAAACTAAAAGGGTTAAACTACACCTGCACCCTCTCATTGTGTCCTTTCGAATATTGTGAGTCAACTCTAAAATATGAGTCTGCATGTGAATATCTGGTAATTTTTTTCTCCCTACATCCCATGCTCCACCCCATATATCTAATGATGTAAATATGTTACTCATTTATCAAGTATTATGTGGTGATGAAGCAGATTGGTGGTTTTGACACCCCTCCATTAGTACAGAGGGAGAAAACCTGTAGAGACCAAACCTGTGCTCATTCATCTGTTCTTTGCACCACCCTGCTCTTTTCAAACCCACTAGAAACCTCTTGGTAATGGATCTGCACTTGTCTGCTCCTTCTTACAAGTGGCAAGAGCTGGCTATTTAAACACACAAAACCCATCCACACCTTGAGTTAAGATGAGACCCTCCTAAGCCACATGCTATTATTTTTCCTGCCTTAAGTGTCTTTGCTGTAGGTTTCTTCCTCTCTCTCATTTGTTATCCTCCTCAAGTAAACAGCTCCCAAGGGAGAGGGGAGCAGTGCTACCCCTTACCCCCCAGTCCCAGCAGGCCAGGTTATTTGATAGATTGCTCCGTTAGAGCAAGTCTATTTACTTAAAAACAGACTGCCAGACTTCTAGAAATACAGCAAGGGAGACAGAGCTTTTCCTTGTTCCGGACCCAGCTATTATCCACTTTTTTGCAAGCTCTCTATATTTTGGCCTGGAGGACAGGGACTTGGAGGTCGATGCTGCCACATTTTCTCAGCAGCAGCTGTTTCTGGCACTGGTAGTGTTGTTGCTGATTCCCTTCTCCACAGCAGGGGAGCCACTGCTATTTTTAGGAAAGAATGCAAAGCAAACTGAAATGCTAAGAGAAATAGGTTGGCAGAACGTGTTTCACAGGCCCAATCCAACAACCTAATAATTTAATGTTTGCACATGTGTTTTATCCATTGCATAATGTGCTTTACAGAAAAATTAGCACAAACCATTCATTCATCAATCAAGCATTTATTAAAAGACTATAATGTGCCAGACAATGTACCAAGCAGTGAGAATATAACATTGAACAAAAACAGAAAAGAATCACTGCTCCTACGAAGTTTACGTCTTCATGGGGAAATACAGAAAAAAAAAAAAAAAATTAGGTGAAAATGATGTAGTCAGAATATAAAATTACAGAGTTTCACGAGTTTCATAACTCTGTTTTGAAGTAACTAACAATGGCATGCATGTGATTTTTTTAGTTTTTAAATACTTTTTTTGTGTATTAGATGAAATCATAAGGGCAATTTCATATGTTTAAATTTCTACATCTCATCTCATCATCTCAGTGGCTCTGAGAGGTGGGCATTTTTCTTTATCCTATTTCAAATGGCAAACCTAAGACTCAGAATGGGTTATATAAGCCCAACATCACAGACTTACTTCGAGTTCTGGTACAGAGCAATTAGGAGGACAAAACCTCCAACCACAATCTAGGGAGTTGACTTCTGAAATAATACTGGTGAAAATACAAATGCTCAAAGATAACAGTTGCTCTGGTGACTTCTATGCACAGGGGGACTTAAGGAGATTCATAAATTATGCTTCTGTCACTTTAATCTTTCCAGTCTTTTTCTCTTAAAGGGAAACATACTGAAGAAACTTCTGGAAAGGAATGTAACCAGCAGTGTGAAGATAGCCCCACACTCTTCTAGCTTGTTGTGAAATATGGTGAAAAGAGCACAGGGTTTAGTATTTCTATACCGGAGTGTGAATTGAATCTGTGACTTGGGCTGGAGACTCCAATTAGTGGGGGAGTGTCTGGGGTAGGCCCAGTCCTAGAATTCCAGAAACTAAAATGCCAAAGCTCCTTTCAGAAGTAAAGTCCTGTATTGAATAGAAACTGCTGAATTCAAGTTGAGAGTCTGAATAATAATGGCAACCGAATGAGAACTTCCCATGAGAGCTGGGAGAGGGGAGTGATGAGGAGCATCTTAGCAATTCCAGGTCACACATTTATCTCTTTAAAAATAAGAGAGAATTCTAGAGCTTGGACCTAGACAAGATATCCAGACTCTCTCTTGCTTCCCAAAAGAGGAGTAGAACCCGTCCGTCTGAAAAATGAGAAATGGAAAAGGATTGTGGGTTAGTCACATTTAAAGTTATTCAGAACAGGAAAATAAAAAGCAGAACAATATCCCTACTCAGTGAAAGGTTCTAGAACAATATGACAATTGTAATATAATACTTCAAAATAAACTAAAACATTGAAAAACTGATAGAAGGTAGGAAAGCATGAGAGAAATCCTAAAAAAAAACTTAAAAAAATGAGATAATTGGGCAAAAGAAACACTGAAGTGACAATAAAATGTAGTCAGATGTTCAAAGCATACTAAGCAAATAGAAAAATAAGAAAATTATTTCAGGATAAACAAAACATATAAGAGATTAAATATAATCATTATATTACTTATTATTGAATAATATTTATATCATCATAGTATGGAAATAGTGAATGCACATATGATCCCAAAATAATAAATTATATTTGGAGAATAGTGAAGGAGAAGAGATGGTATAATTGAACTAATACCCTAATCCACCGTACTAAGGAGTCAACAGCTAGTGAATTAAGTGATAGAATTATGCTATAGGTATTCATAGAAATGGAGGCAAAATGGAGAAGAAACAGTAAGAATTAAAAAACAATGTTTCTGGGGTGAAAGGAAGACACAAATAAAGGGACAAGGCAGGGACTGTTGTTTATAAACCATTTTAATTCTTTTGACTTTTTAACCAGTTTGCTGATAATCTTTGAAAACAAATTAAAAAACAAACCAAACCCAAAGCCACTCCCCCGCCATCCCTGACTTGGTGACCAAATCAATTCACTGCCGTTCACATGCCCTGTTGGGCCCCACTTTCCCTGGTGACCATTGTCTCTCCATGGATTTTGTCTTTCCTCAAGCTTTGCCTATAGGATATGAACTCTTTCAGTTTCCTCAAAATCTGAACAAGAACTTGTAACTCATAGAACATAAAGGTTGGAAACACCCATTTGACATCACCCTTTGCACTTCCTCTTGTTTTACTAATGAGGAAATCTAGGTTAGTGGTGAGTAAGTAGCTGACCCAAAGTTCACTGCTTCTTGGTTTTGGTGTCTGAACTGAATCTCCTGCCTTTGGTTGGTGTTTTTTTTCCCCTACTACTAAAGAATGCTACCTTTGGTGAGTTTATTCTGGTCCAAATGAACGTCTCTCTCATGCTGCTGATTCTTTCCTGTTTTTCTGTTTTCTTACCCGTGCTGTTTTGAACTTCATTTGACTGGCTTTTGGGGCAGTTGGCCTATGGGAGCCAGTGCAATTTACCCTTCCCTCTGCTGCCCTCTGCTGTCAGCAGCTGGTCTTTGCTGTCCACCATTCCCATCCTGACCCCACCAACTAAAACACATTACTTATGCAATCTCTCTCTGTTAAAAAAAAAAAAAAAAAAAAAAAAAATTTCCTTTGTTTTAGGGCATGATTGTACCCTCTGATCTGTGCCAATACATTTTGACGAGGCCTGTTGCCTGAGAGATTGTTAAAAGTTGCACCCCACTTTGTATTTATTGAATTAGAATCTGCATTTTAATTAGACCCCAAGTGATTCATATGTACATTAAAGTTTGAGAAGATCGGTTCTAAGGTCAACTAAACTACATGTCAGGAAAGAACTGAGATCAATCTTATCTACCTACTAATTATTTCTGACAGCTCCAGTACCTGTTCCAGTTCTGCCACCTGGTACTTGGGAATTCTGGCCCAGATGCTTTTCAGCTTCTTTTCTGTCAGGATTGCAACCTATTATAACAGAGACCAGGAAGTAGCATACATGGAACACCAACTTTTAAAAAATCCACTAAATAAAAATACAAATACAAATAAAGGTGGAAAAGGCAGAGCAACATTGATTTCACTACAATGTTTCAATCCTCTGCATCTTTTCATCTTTTCTCCTTTGCCTCCCACAATTAATAGGAATGTCATATTTTGTCTTTGAAGACAGATTAGAATCATGCCATGAGATTTTGAAAAGGACTATTTTATTTATAATTTATAAAATCTTTATAGAAAACTGCACTGGGTATTTGGGAGCCACCTGTCAGAGGGTTTTAGAGCTGTAACTTACTAAATTGTTCCCTGTGTCCATCTTTGTTTCTTTTTTCATCCTCAGGCATTTGTCAGTAAAGGTTTCTTGAACACCCATTAGATGATGGGCACTGGGTTGGGCAGTTATAGTTGCTGTTCTCATTGATCTTCTGGTCTTATGTAGAAGACAACCATGACACAAAGTATGTCATAATAAGACTCTTACCAAATGTTCAAAGGGGATATAATGGAAATTTAGGTGGATTACCAAAAAAGGTGACATTTAAACTGAGACTTAAAAGATATGGGAGTTGGTGAGAGGAGAGTGGGGCAAAGAACATTTCAAGCAGAGAAGGGGCTGAGGGCAGGAGCTGTGTGGGTGCACCAGGAAGGGGAGTATGACTGGAGCCCAAAGATGGAGAGAGTCTGCAAGGGAAGTCTAGGCTGAATGGAGCAAGGCTTAGCAGCACCTGAAACCTAGCTGGTGACTTAATAGAAGAACAGTGGGAGTCTTTGGAGATTTAAATGCAAGGGAATGATGTGATATGATCTTTTCATTCTTACCAAATATGCTGCTGTTCATGAAAGATGAAGCTGGCCCTAAATCTCTTGGTCATGGTCCCCCTTGTAGTAGAAGTACCATTTTCCGGGTCGAGTGGAGGGAAAAAATAAAATTCCCTATAAAAGACCCCCTGCTTTTTTCCCCCTTAGCCAGTTCCCTGTTATAAAACATCAGTAAATGAATTTGATGCACTCTGAAGTTTTTTCCTACCTAGAATATTTTGACTCATTCTTTGAAAACTAGCCTCCAATGTAAAACGTTTAAGGATAGTTTTGTTTTTGTTTTTGTTTTTGTTTAAATTGAAAGCAGAGACTAGTATCATTTCATGCTTGGATAAAATTACTGGAAAAGGAAGTTCAAAGAGAAAGCTCTGCTTTGATGAGAAGAATCTCCAAAGTATGATTTTGCTCAAAGAAAGTTTTACTGCAGGAAGAAGATGTCCCAATGTTTCAGAAGGAGTGGGAGGGTTGTTTAAAAACTCCAAAAATGGACTGGCAGGTGTGTCTGATTCTGTAGCTTTCAGCAGAGTGCAAAAAAGATGTCATTTAGCTATTATTAGAAATACAATTTGCTTTTAAGATAATTAGGCAGAGACTGTGTAAAAGAGGAGTAAAAATAAAAGCTTTGGTTAAGTTGGAAATGATTTTACTCTGTGACTAAGTTTTGTTTCCTTTGGTTCTGCATTTTGCTATTACTGAAAAAATATTTATTTAGCAAAATGCATTATTTCAGTTTTCTTAGCATACATAACTATTTATTTTACATGATTAGTATTGACATAGTAGTATTTAACATCTGTATTTGTCATAACCCCGTTTGCAGCCAAGCTCAGGCTGCAATGAGCCAAACTGACTGGTCATCCGAACTTGTAGTTTGGTGTAGCAGACATATTTCCCAGAGATATACCAAGAAACCTGGGAGGACCATTCTCAGAACATAAGCCAAAGTGGGTATGTAGTTGCTAACAAATATTTCTCTAACCTCAAAGTTAGCACTCCCTTGACCATCCCACTACCTACTGCTTTGGGGCTGAAGCCAAGAATCTGATTGTGCAATTTTAGTCTGCTACCAGTATTTCCAAGGATGCTATAAAACCCTCAGAGCTGGCTGATTATACACTGATTTATACATTTCTATTTGTGCCTACATAAACACAAGCTGTAGAACTCACTGGGGGTTCAACAATGAAATCACTCAATGTCAGGTCATAATTTCAAGACTTCTGAGCAACTAGTGAGTGTCCAGGATCTTCTAGAACTTGCTGTGAGCCATCAATAGAGGAGATGAAGTTTGAGATGATTTATCCTGCAGCTGAAGCCTATTCAAGTCACTTTCTAGAAAACAACAACAACAACAAAAAAAAGTGTTGCTTTTTACCTAGGGAGCTGTCAATTCTCTTATTTCCTTTTTACCCACCAATCTTCTCTAAACCAGACCCCCTTTTACCAGTGAACGCAGAACAAGAGTGCAGCCACATTCTGAGGAACAAACACATTAACAGGTGAACTTGTTCAAGGGTTTGGGTGCCATCAAGCTCAATAGGGCATCTCTAGTGGAACAGAAATCTGTTCCCTGCAGGCAGATATCTGAGGACTCTTACACTTTCACTTCTTTGAAAAGATAAGAAATACTATAAAAGATATGGTTTTCTTTGTATGTTCTGGTTGTTTTTTTCCTATGAGAGTTCTTTGTGCCTTTTTAGTGTTTGCTGTTTTGTCTGTGTAGAAGAAAGAAACATGTTTCTATTATGAATGGTGGCAAAAGTAAGACAGGCAGAGGTCTCTGTGTTTGCTCTGAACCATAACTTCCTTATAGTGAGTGCCTATTGTTGGGGGAGGGAGTTTGCAGAATGAACGAAATTGGGTGAGGTTGGAAAGAAAACCAGGGACAAAGAAAGTATCTATGTTGAGTACACTTGAAATGTCCTATTTCCTGTAGAGGCCTGTATCTAATCTCAGACAGTCATATTCACTAGCTCATTAAAAGTCCAGAGCTGAAAACATACTCCAGAATTTGTGGTCTTTTTCTTACACTCTCCTCATTGGGTTTAGGAAATTAGACTACCCTGGTAAAGAAGGAGAGAAAGCAAAACGAGGAAAGAATTGCTTATAATGGAAGGCTTAAATTTGAAGCAACAGAGTAAACTTAATTACATGTGAATAAAGCTCAAGAGTTAAATAACATCAGTTTGGGGAAAATAAAGAAATGTACACTATTGTGCATCTAGTCTCAGTACATAATTATGAAGTTTATATCTGCACAGTTGCTAAACAGAACACAGAGCAGAATCTACATCATAGTTCTTCCCAAGAACATGTCTATGTTTGGAACTTGCAAAGATCTGGTGAGTTTCCCCGAACAGAATCATCTCCAAAGGTACCTGATTATTTACCTTCACAAATGTAAAGGTTAACAGGTCCTCACTGACTGCTCCTTTGCAAAAAATCCTTTTCTGCTAATGGCCAATTTTGTGATACCAAAATTTGGTGTTTGTTCCATGTTGTTCAGCTTTTGTGTTGCTGTGACCAAAAGACCTGACGAGAACAATTTAGAGGAGGAAAACTTTGTTTTGGCTCATGGTTTCGGAGGTTCAACCCAAGGTTGGCTGATTCCATTGCTCTGGGCCTGAACTGAGGCAAAACATCATGGCAGAAGTGCATGGTGAAAGAACACAGGTCAGGATGTGGCAGGCAGGAAAAAGAGAAAGAACTCTGCTCGCTGTTTGCAAAATAAAAACCCCAAAGTCATGCCCCCAGTGACCTACTTAATCCAGTCACACTCTACCTGCTTATGGCTACCACACAGTTAATCCATATCAGTAGGTGAGTTAATCCACTGATTAGGTTATACATCTGAAAATTCTATTTGTTTCCTACATTAACTTTTGGGGTGCCTCATATCTAAACCATAATTTATGTAAATGACATGCCTGGTATTGTGTAACTTTGGGGTACAGCTATCAATGTGGTACCATCCTACTCATGAAAAGCTGACATTCTATTTGGAGAAATAAAAAAAAATATGTAATGAGTAAATGATTCAGGGATACAATAGAGTATTCTGAAATGATCATTGTGGTACAACTGAGTAATATTAACATTTATTAATCACCTGCTGTGTATGAACTTCAGTACTAATTACTCTATTAACTCATTTACCTCACAACAACCCTTTGGGGGAGGGGCATTATTAACAGGGAATGGAGACACATAAGGTTAGCACCATCCTCAGATTTGAAGTGGCTGAACTGCTAATCAAAAGGGCAAGTCTGGTTCAGTGCTGGAGCTCTAACTTCTGAGTTTTACTGCTTCTAAGAGTCAAAAGAACAGAGGAGAATACAGGCTGAAGTCCCCTGGGTGGTTTCTTGAGAACTGCTGGAAATGTGTGTAAGCAGGTGTGCATTGTGAGAAGCAGATGTTGGAAAGGCTTCTGGGTGAGGGAACAAGCACCAGCACAGGAGTGCTGTAGGCAGGCAGAGTGGAGGAGCACCAAGGGAACAAACCCACTCTGAGGTCAGTGTGTTCACATGGAAAGGGTTATACCCATTTTAATTCAAGTCCCAATTCTGTCACTCACTTGCTTGATCAACTTCTCTGAGTTCAAGTTTCTTCATCTTCTTTTTGGAAAGAAATCTATACCTTCTTCACAGGGTTGTAATAGAGTTATTATTCATGTAGGCTCCAGTACAGAAATGGTCACATAGTTGGTCCCCAACAAAAGAAAGCTCTTACATTATTACTTTAAGAGTTGTATTAGGAGAAATGGGAACTCATATGGGACAGAAAGATGGGATCAGACTGCAAAAGGATTTTGCAAATCAGGCAGCAGAGTATAGATATGTCATGGTAACCACTCAGGAAGTGAAATCACAACCTGTAGGTCAATGTGTTTCAAGATGGGTTATGACCTATGAAAGGACAATGATCAATACTATGGGAAGCAATACTTTTTTATAAATAGAACTAGAATATAAATTTCACAGGGCAAGGATAATACAGTGTTGTTTCATGATTCTCTTGAATCAGTTTTTGTATACAGTTTTATATATGATTTATGTATGTGCAGGGTAACTGTAAAAAAATTATTTCTTACTGTGAGTTGAGGTTAAAAATACTTTAAAAACCACTACTTCAGAAAGTGTCTTCCTGTACTGATTCTAGGTGTCCTGTTAAATAATAGCTTGCCAAGAAGATCAGGCAAATTTTGAAATGCATGACATTGTAGTAAGTATGTAGATTTTAAATCAAGGCAGAGTAAGACTGTGCAGGAAGTTTTTCTTGGCTTTATACTTTGGAGCTTCAGAGGTGTGGAACAATGTCCCATGCCAAACCACACAAGGGAGGAGGAGTTCTGTTGGAAGAACCACTTTTTATTGATTTTGACTTTTAGAAGCCAAGTAGTGAAACTAGTTCTAGACCTGGCTGGTGATTTTTACAAGTCTTTTGGAAAATTTGTGCCAATTCAACTTCCTAAAGAAAATAAACAAACATGTAGGAAACAATCATTGTTATAGAAATACTATTTTGAATTTTGTTCAATGAAAGAAATTTTTTTTTTCTAAACTTCTTTTCCCTCTATCAGCAGTGCCTTCTAATCTAATCATTTGATATGTTGGGTCTGTAGAATTTCCTCATTCTTAGGAGGCAAGAGCTGGTTCTTCTTGAATTGTTGCCAGTAGCAACCATAAAAGAAAATGAAAAGGGGAAGGGTGGGAAGTTGGAGAGGGAGCAGAGAGAGGTTTAATAATTACCAGCTAACAATGTCGACTTAAAAATAATTCTTTCCCAAACTGTTTCATATGTGAAATTCCTCTTGCTTTCTATCAGACAGAATATCACTCTCTTTCTTCGGCACCTATGTTCCTCCAAACCCTTTTTTTCTTACTTCATATGGAAGGAGGGAGGCAGGAAGGAGTTAGGAGTAAGTCTTCCTAGAGATTATAGTGACTTTAACCCAGCTGCTGACTGGTGCATCCCAAAGTTATGTTTCTATTCTTAAAGATGTTTTCTAACTAATCTTACCTTCCAGGAAGGTGTTGTGGTGTCTTCCTCTGGTTTCATTTCTTACCTTCCTGCTTGGCTTGTCCATGGATAACCATCCCCTCTTTCCCCTAACATAGTGATTTGAGAAATTGCCCTCATGTACTTTGTCTTTATTTCACCACATGTTCTTCTCATGGCTCTATTGTCTTTATTTTTATCTTAGATCTTTCTGGAGGGTAGTCTGTTCTCCCAAACTCCTCTTTCACCGTCCGCATTGATTTTGTTCTTCTTTTGCTCTAGACCAGGAATTGCCTCCTGATGATCTGCTCCACCACGCATACCCAAAACTATGTAAAGCAGCTGTTCCTCAATTTTGAAGGATGATCTTGCAGGATTAAGGATTCTAGGTTGGTGGTTTTTGTTTTTTCTCTTACCAATTTAAATATTTCATTCTATTCTTTTGCTTACATGGTGTCTGAGAATGTGGATGTAATCCTTGTCTTTATTAATATTCTCTGAACATTAATTTGGGGAAATTCTCAGTCACTAATTTTTCAAGTATTTCTCCTCTTGCGTTTTTCCCCCTCCTTTTCCTATTCCCATTATGCATATGTTGTGTACTGTAGTTGTTCCACAGTTATCAGGTATTCTGTTCTGGGTTGTTTTATTTTTTTTCAGTCTTTTTTCTCTTTAGCTTTCAGTTTTGTAGGTTTCTACTTTTATATCTTTAAGATCAGAGATTCTTTCCTACATTGTCTAGTTCACAAGAGTCCATACAGGCATGCTTCATTTCAGTCACATTGTTTTTGATTCTAGCACTTCTTTTGCTTTGTTTCACAGAATTTTGTTTATCTACTTATATTATTCATCATGCATGTTGTCAACATTTTTTCCCTTAAGTCCCTTAGCATATTAATAATATTTTTTAAAAGGTCAGATAATGCCACTATCCTTGCCATCTGGAATTCTGGTTTTGATGCTTACTTAGTCTCTTCAAATAGTGCATGTGTATGCCTTATAATTTTTTTGTTGAAAGTCACATATGATCTGTGTAAAAGTAATTGTGGTCAATGGGCTTTAGTAACATAGTGATAAGGTCTGGGGAGATGGGAGCATTCTTTGGTCCTATGATTGATTACTTCTCAGACTTTTGGCCCTGTGCCCCTGCACTGTGAACTTCACCACTGCTTCTTATTCTAACATTCTCCCCACACATAGGATGACTAGATGGGATGGAGTTGGGTATTCATCTTCCCCATGTGTGTTAGGCTGTAATATCACCCCAGCAGTCTTTGGTAAAAATAGTTCCTCCTGAAGGCAAGCCTTGTTAGGAAGAGATGGTTCTGGCATATTTCAAAATGATTTCTTTTCTCCTCCTCCTTCTGAGTGTTTATCCAACACTCAGAGTTAGGATCTGGTAGAGCTCATGGAGGTAAAACTCACAGATGTGATGTCCCCCTATCACCAGTTCTCCTGAGAGTGTCTATGTCTTAGACTTGTCCACACTGAACCTCCAGCAATGACTCAATTAGAGTTCTGATTTTTCTTCCTCAGTCCGGGCTCTTTCTCTGTTAGGTTGTGACTAGCTGTATTATCCATTTTTCCATTTTTGAGAGCAGAAGTTTGCCCTGGGACCTTAATTTATTTTTTAAGAAGTTGATTTTTCGGTTTGTTTAGCTTTTTACTTGTCATGAAGACAGAGCGAAGACTTTCAAGCTTGTCGTATTCCAGACTTCAAACAAAACGAGAAATTCATTCAAAATGTTTTGATTCCTTAAATTGAAGATGATAAATGTTTTCATCAGCTTTTCTTCACTGTCACCAAAAGACCCACCATGATCAATTTAGAGGAGGAATAGTTTATTTTGGCTCATGGTTTCAGAAGTTCACTCCATGGTTGCCCAACTCTGTTGCTCTGGGACCTCAGATGAGGCAAAACATCATGGCAGAAGGATGGGGCAGAGGAAAGCAGCTCAGGGCAAGGCAATCAGGAAGCACAGAAAGAGAGCTCTACTCACGAGGGACAAAATATAAACCCCAAAGGCACACCCTCAATGACCTACTTCCTCTAGCCACATCCTACCTGCCTATGGTTACCAACCAGTTAATCTATTCAAGTGGATTAATCCACTGATTAGGTTCCAACTTCCATAATTTAATCATTTCACCTCTGAACATTCTTGCATTGTTTCTCACATAAGTTTTTGGGGGACACCACATATTATAACCATAATAGTAACAGCATGTATTCCTTCAGTCCATGTATTTTCATAAAAGGAATGCAAACTAGTGGAACAAGAACATACTGTAAAGTTAGAAAAAAAATTTATAATGAAACCACCCTCTTTCTCTTGTAGTATTTATTTATTTAGCAGTACCTGGGATAGAACCTGGGGATGCTTTAACCAGTGAACTATAATCCCTGCCCTTTCTATTTTGAAAGTCTCACTAAGTTGCTGAGGCTGGTCTCAAACTTGTAATCCTCTTGTCTCACCTTCCCAAGTTGCTGGGATTACAGGACTAGTGCCACCACCTGCCTTAATACTGTGATTTTAAACAAGGAAAAAGGAGAGTATCTAATTCCCTTAAAAGATGTTTCTTATGCACACTGTAGCTAGTGCTAGACTCCTTCCTCCATGTGGATTTGTTATCAGTACATTAGTACTTGTTGAGTGTTCTTTGGGGGTCTGGGCATGTGCTAATACTCTACATATGTTTACCCTAGCAAACTTGAAAGTTTATTTAGCAGCATTTTCCTTGTGAGGAGAGGCTCAGTGAGTTAGGTAGCCTTTCTAATACCAACAATCAGTATTCCAAGAGTAGAAATATAAGCTAGATGCCTTGATTTAAAAAAGCCAGGACCTTTGCTATTATTAACCTATACCTCACACTTATGTTTCAGTTTCTAAATTCTGTACTGTTTAATATTATAGCTGCCACTTAAATGTGGCTATTGTGTCCTTCAAATGTGGGTAGTCCTAAATGAAATGTGAATTTCAAGAATTTAGTATGTCAAATAGATTGTTAATAAAATAGTTTATAAGTTAAAAAAATGTAATGTATCCTAACCTTTTAAAATATATTGATTAAGTGTTGGAACATTAACATTTTAGGTATATTGCATTAAAATATATTATTAAAATTAATTGTAGCTCTTTTTACTTTCTTATGTGTCTACTAGAAAATTTAAAATTACATTTTTATCTTGCATTCTGTTTACGTCCAATAGCACTGATCCAAATAGAAGGTAAGAGTTGATCAATTTTAATGTCTTCTGTGTCCCCTAATTAACAAAGGTGGCTGTGCTAATTAATGCCATGTCTTGGGCAGATGACCATGTCATGGGCCGCTCCCCTGCCTGCACATGAAATTCACTCTCTGTGTAGGGGGTTTGAGCCTATTACTGGTGCATGTCAGCAGCTCAATCCTGCAGCCTGAGGTCAGCAGGATGTTTTGGCTCTCACACACGTGTCCCACTTTCCTGGCTGGCTGTGTGCCCATCTGTCTGCCTGCTGCTGTGCAGCACCGTCTCTCAGTCACCAAAGTCAATGTTACCTTGTTCCCCTGCAGGTCCTCGTGAGACAGTCTGTGGGGAGCTTTTGGCCCTGCAAGTCTTGACTAAAGGACTGTGACTCTTTAGAAATGGTGCCAGAAGCCCTGTGGTGAGCAGCATGATCCTGGTGCAACGGATGGAGCTTTTACACACAGAGATCTTACCCAGCCTACCCCAAATCCTCATACCTACTTGGCTTTACTTAAAGGTCATAGCATCTATTTGTGTTGTCTTATCTGTTTTGAGTAAACTCTTCAGATGGCCAGCTGAACCCTAAGTTAAGAGTTTCTTTTAATGATGAATGAAGCAGAAAAATTTCAAATAATGGGTTATTTTACTTAACCATATTGGTTTTTCTGTTTGATCTTTTTTAAAAATAAAACAAAATTAAGTTCTCATCATATGTACTTAACTCATTCTACTACACATTTCTTCATTAACTAACAAGGGTGGCTATGTTAATTAGTGTCATGTCTCAGGTAGATGACCACGGCATGGGCTCCTTCCCTGAACTCACACATGAAGTTGACTCTGAACAGTAGGCACTGCAGGTGACACAAATAAAGCATTCTCTCTTCCCTCAAAGTGCTTTTGTGAGCCATGAATGCAAATGGACATGATAGGAGATCAACTGTGAACTTATCTTTGGGAGGTACTAACAGAGTGTTTTTCTGGAGTTTAAAGAGGAAAGAATCTTTGCTCCAGCATGATCAGGGAAAATGTCTAAAAAGGAGCTATAATTTGGACTGAACTTTTGGAGATCAAGGGAATGCATTAAAAAAAAGAAGAAGAAAAAAGAGATGTTTCAGTAATAGTAAGGGGTCAATAGCATGGAAAGAATATAATATTCTTTTATGGGAGAATGAGGGACTGAGGTCAGGAAGGTAGCAGGAGATCAGATTGAAGATAGCTTTTCCATGCTAGGCTGAGGACAGTCTATTTATTTCTCTCTCGACTTTTCTCTATAAATGATGTTAGGGGAAACAAAAAGCAAATTGATTTCAAGAAACAAACACAATTAAATAATAAAATAAAATGAAAAGACTAGGGAACGTACATCTAGAAATAGTAAGATAAGAATAGACGACTGATATGAGTAAAAACTCTATTTATGAGTTCTCTTGTGGCCGAAACAAAAAGGAAGATAATATCGATAGTATAATTACCACTGTCCAAAAGGAAATACTTCAGTCCTATAAGAGAAGCAAAGTATTTCCTAGCATCAAATTTTAAAGGAATCTCTGACATGGGCTGAATAATGTGTAGATAATTCCTTAACCATGCATATTTATTTTAATGTCCTTTTATACAATTGGAGAGAAAATACTCTGTAGATTGGTACTCTCTAAGGATAAGGTGCGGACAACAATCTGGAATCTCCTTAAAATGTAGATTCTGAATCAGTTAGTCTGGGATGGACCTTATATCCTGCATTTCTAACACAGTCCCTGCTACAATTTGAATGCTTGTCTTCTTTAAAACTCATGTTGAAAATTAGTTTCCATCGTAACAGTATTAAGAGGTGGAACCTTAGTGAAGTGGTTAGGCCATGAGGGCTCAGCCCTCTTAGGTGATCTTAATGCTATTATAAAAGGACAAATTGGACTTCCTTTTTTCTCTTGATCTTTCTACCTTCTGCCGAGTGAAGACCCAGGCTTCCTCTCTTTTGGAGGAGACAATGTGCAAGGTACCATCTTGGAAGAAGAGAATGGCCTCACTAGACATCGAACCTGCCAAGGCCTTGAACTTCCCAGCTTCCAGAACTGTAAGCCAATGAGTTTCTGTTCTTTGTAAAGTACCCAATTGAAGATATTGTGTTATAGTAGCAAAAAATAAACTAAGAAATTACCACTGATGCTGTTGCTGGTCTACAGTGTACACTTCGAGTAGAAAGGTCAGCTATTAAAAAGTCTAGTAAAGCAGGGAATCATGGAAAATGATGCATATGATGTTCCTTATATTGTAACTAAAGGCATAAACATTTAACGGTCTTTTTTCTTTGTTATTGGTACATTATAATTATACATAACAGTGGGTTTCGTTGTTTCATGTTCATACATGCGCACAATATAACAGTTTAACAATCTTAATAATTAGCCAGGACTTTTTCTTCATAATGCAATCTGAATGAAGTACGCTTCTAAATTTCTACATATTTAGGAATTTCCCAGTTTTTTTTTACAGTAGCCTCATATACATCTAGTACAACAGCAATTTTGATCACATAATTTATCTTCAACGATCAACTAAATTTTCACAGAAACAACTAATCTCTATTTACTCACATTTTGATCCCTTATTTAATACTTAACCAAATTATAAAGTTATCATAATAAAATTAACTGGCATAATTAGATTTGAGGAAAAACATAATTGATTCTTGGCAAGCAAATAACTGGGGAGGCAGTAATGCCCAGATTTGCTAACTGCAAGCATTCAGCTGGCCATGGGTTTCCTTGGTACTATTTCAGAGGAAGCATCTGTTAAATAGCAGGTCAGATCAGAGGAGATCAGCTAGCGTGAGTCCTAGAGAGCAGAGGCCAAGAATTCAGCTTTCAGAGCATTAGGCTGTATGGAATACATAAAGGTCCAATGGACAGGGTATCCACCAGCAGTAACCCTTGGATGTTGTATTCTGACTTTTGATGAGAGCTAGACAGTAGCTAATTCCACACTGTGTTCTCTGGCAAAGCCTTTGAGGAAGCACAGTCCTGGACATCTCCTGGGAAGACTCCTGGGTAGAGTTCACTAAAGTGAATGTGGCTGCAGACAGAAGGTTCTGGAAGGCCCCACTGGTCTGGAACAAAGTAGGTCATGGTGATAGTAAAGCCACAGAATTCTGGTCATTACCAAGGGCCAGGCTCCTTGAAGATCAGCCTAAGCTTCATGTCACACCAGTGACACACAAATGACAGAATAGGAAAAATTATTTTCAGCACGTAAGATATAAAGGATCAACACCCAGAATGAATAAAGAGTTCCTACATATAGTCAAGAAGAAAACAAACCTGATTGCCAAGGGGGTAAGTATCTGAACTGAAAATTTACCTCTGAGTTTCTCAGAGAAGGTAGACTAAATTAAGTCATGAGATTAACAAAAAGTATAGAAGACTTATAAAATCCCAAATTGGCAAGGATGTGGGTCAATAGAAACACACACACACTTGTGATTTTGAAACTGATGGTCTTTTTAAAGGGCTATTTCTCAAAAAATATGTCTTGAGTGTCCGGTAGGTGCCTGCACTGGTTAATGGGCTGAGAATATAACAGTAAAAAACAAATTTCTCTTCTCACAAAACTTCCTTTTTAATGGAGAAAGATGGATAATAAGAAAATATGTTATGAATATGTATAAAGAACTCAAAAAGTTAATTATCAAAAGAAGAAGAAATTCAAAATGGACAAATGATTTGAACAGACGTCTCTCAAAAGAAGTGCAAATCGCCAATAAATGAATGAAAAAAAATGCTCAACATCTTTAGCCATTAGTTGTGCAAAGAACTACATTGAGATTCTATCTTACCCTAGTCAGAATAGCTTTAATCAAGAAGACAAAACAAAACAAAACAAAACAAAAAGTCTGGCTCAGATGCAAGGAATAAAGGAACCCTCATTCACTGTTGGGAATATAATTAGTGCAGCCACTATGGAAAACAGTATGGAGGTTCCTCCAAAAACTAAAAAAAGAACCAATATATTATCCAGCTCTACCTCTTTTGGATATGTGCCCAAAGGAATCAAAGTCAGCATACAAAAGAGATAACTGCATACCCATGTTTATCATAATATTCACAATAGTCAAATTATGAAATCAGTCTAGATGCCCATTGGTTGATGAATGGATAAAAAAAATGAGGTATACATACACAATGGGGTACTGGTCAGTATAATCAAGAATAAAATCATGTCATTTGAAGGAAAATGGATACAACTAGAGATCATCATGTTAAATAAGGTTGACTCAGAAGACAAGTGTCACATGTTTTCTCCCATATGAGAAATCTGTAAAAACAGCCAATGTGGAAGTCAAGGAGGAGCTTTTTTTAGGGAAGGGGATGAACAGGAGTGGAGAAGAGGTGATAAGAAAGGTAGTAGGGAGGTGAATAAAAATCAAAGCTTGTTATATGTGTGTATGGAAATGCCACAATGAAGCCCATTAATTTGTACAATTAAAATGTGCTAATAATTATATCAAAAGAAAATATTTTCTGCATTACTAAGAGCTCACAATAAAATAGAAAAGGCAAGGAAGAAGAATGACATGGGTGGGTGGGGTTTATATAGAGCGGTCAAGGACAACCTCAGATAAGGTGATATTTTACTATTTGCATCTAGTGGAAGGAAATAAATCTTCAATATGCAGAGGCATTAAAGAGCTTTAAGACCCATTGTTTATTAAAAATAGCAAGTTTCAGAGATATGTCTTGGGTATGGTCCCTTTATGTTAAAAAGGTATCAGAGGGTTTTTTTGTTTGTTTGTTTGTTTTTTGGTATCATGGATTTAACCTAGGGGCATTTTACCACTGATCCACAAACCCAGCCCTTTTATTTTTTGAGGAAGGTCTTCCTAAATTGCTTAGGGCCCTGCTAAATTGCTAAGGTTGGCCTCCAACCTGGGATCCTCCTGCCTCAGTCTATGATTGCAGGCTTGTGCCACCATATCCAGCACTCTGTGGTTTTTAAATAAATAAATACATGTAACACATTGATGCATACAATAAACACACAGAGGTACACATGTATACTCATATCACACACACACACACTCACACACACACACTCACACACACAAACACAAACCCTGGTTGTCTCTGGGGTTGTTAGATTTCACAGGCAGTTGTAGGAAGGAGAGAGATAATACTCTGTAATTTTCTTAAAAAAAAAAAAAAAAAGAAGAAGAAAAAGAAGAAAAGCAGAATAAAATACTGGAAAGACCTAATAACTTTTGGAAATTAATGACAAAAACAGAAGTCAACAGCGACAAAACACATCAAAACATTTTTTTGAAACCAAGAATTTGGGTGCTTTAATCTCAAAGAAAAATATCATCAGGCTTAAAAAAGTGAAAGAGAAACCAGGCAAATGGTGGCTTCATTTTGGCACAGTTTGGATTCCCAGTTCACATGCAGGCACCCTCCACTTACTGTGGTCGGCCATGGGCCACTTAGACACTCTGTGTTTCAATAGCCTCATTTGTCAAATGGAAATAACTGCTTCCCAAAGTAGCTGTGAATAATAAAAAGGTCTATTCATGTATAATGTTCAGAACCCTGACACACAGTTAAGCCCCTAGAAAACGTTATCTACTAAAAGGGTCCTCAGCTCTGCTAAGCAGGAGGCTCCCACCAGCAAAAGGTGCGACCTTTCCACTTGCTCTTTAGCATCTTGGCACTTCTCAAATATCTGTGAAGGTTGACAATCAAACGTTCAGTAATGAATCAGAGTATACATTCCTGGCTGATGTGTGATGCAGAGACCAGGGAACAATTGGAGTTCAGGTTCTGACTCCACTACTTAATCGCTGTCACTTTCCTTAGATGAAAAATAAACAGGTCTCCAGACTCCCACTGGGGTGCTATTTGCACTCATATATGGGGAGAGGAAAAACAACAGCTACGCTGACATTTGCCTTAATAAACCGTACCATTGGTTCTCAGAAAGTCAAGGGGTTTGGTTGTTTTCCTACATTTCTGGGAAAGGTAAGTTTGCACATCCCAAGTGAGTAATTAATTTTAAAATAAATTAGTAGAGATTTTTAAGGTTCCACAAAGCAACTTTCTATCTCTGTTCATTGTACTCCTCTCATTGCATATGGCAGGAGTGAGTGACATATTTAATTTTGCTCAGGACAAATGTAAAGGGACCTTGCTTGAACTTCTTGAGGGAGAGGAACATAGAATTTCTGAATATTCCACAGGACACCCCGTTTCTTCTTCTTATTTTTTTTTTTTTAACTACCTATTGTTTCCTAAATGTAGTTTCTTCTTCTCTTTCAGGAATAATGTTGCCAAGTAAGCAAAGTATAGGATGAACTGTTGAAGAGCAGATGGTCATGCCCGGGTCGCTGTACTTTAAGAGCTTTGGAACAAAGCCGAGTGCATTCACAAGGCACCTAGTCAACTGCCCAGAGCCCAAAGTCTTGCCCTGCCAAATTGCCTTGTGGAGTATGTGAGTGGTCACATACCACTTATAAAGTCCGCCACCAAGTTTTCTCTCATCACTATAAGATTCCTCTTCCTTTCTATCTTCTTTCTATTCACTTTCCTTCAGTTCTTATTGCCATTCTATCCCCTGTCCTTGCATTTATTAATTCCCATCTTGTTTCCTTTGTAACACACTCACCAACATTGTATCCACAATTGTTACGTTTATTTTAAGATCACACTGTGTGTTTAAAACAGACATATCTACAGGGGTCTCAGGTGAAGAGTTGTTCTGTACCAAGCTAGAGAAGACGGAGCCAGACTGTCATTCCTCATGAAATCTTATCCACCAAACTTCTCTTAAAATGTGTCCGGATGTCTTTGAGAAATAATATCTTCAGGAAATGAGCCCTAATTTATTGGGAAAAATTAACTTTAGTATATACTTAAGCACTCTCATGATAAGGAGACCAAGTAATATTTTCTCTGTCCCTGAGTGTTGAAGAATTTAAGTATAAAAGCAGTAGCAATGTCCCTGGTGGATGGTGGCTCCAGAGTTAAAGTGCTTCTGAAGATTCAGGGTAGTTCTTTGGAGATTTCTTGGCTAATGACTGTTGTGACAGATACTTAAATATTGTGTCCTTGACACTAAAACTTGCACGTGGGGTACAGTGGTCAGGTTAGTGAAGAGGGATCAAAAGAGCAGTGGCTTTATGAAACTCATTTGTTCTCTTTATCAGGATTGCTTCATTGTTTGTCAAATCAAAATATTAGTGAGGATTTAGGGAAATAATCTTGCTCTCTAATTAGATGAAATTGGAGGCTTATTGCTGAAGCCATAAATGATCTTTGAGGTGTTACTAATTCAACTAAATCTCAGATGCCCGATTTGTGCAGACTTTTGATAATATTATTCAGCGAAGAAGGGTTGGGGAGATTGGGGATGATTAAGACAATTGGTTTTGCTCACAAGCTAATGATACCACTTGAGTGCAACTTCAAAAGTCAAAATGGATCACCCAACAGTGAGCCGTTAGTCAGCCTAGTCCCAAGATTTGGATCATTAAGTATTCAGCCACATGAGTAAGAAATGAATTAGTAATTTGTGCTCTTAGGGCTAATATTCTTGTCAGTGGTTGGACTGACATTCAGATTCCTGCTCTGGATGGAGCCATATAAAATTCAATATAGCAACTCTGCCTATTGTGCGGTCCCCACAGGGGTCCCCGATGGCCTCTCTCTAGGGAGCAGTGGCAGGAAAGCAAAAATAATTTCCAAGTGGTGTCACTGACTCTGGAATCAAGATTCAAGGTCTTGTTATTCTTTATCTCCACCCACACTGTGCCTCAATGGAATTTGTCAGCCACAGAAGTACTGTGAGAGCCATAAGGATGCTTATCCTTTGATCTGTTTCTCTGCTGTGTATAATGTTACCAGTATTTACAGGAGAGTTGGCCTTGTCAGGGAGGAGGTCTGTTAAAATAACTAATGGGGAGACCATTAGACTCTGATGGCTCCATCACCTTGGGTTCCTTCCCAAGCAGACTGAGCACAACTCAATGTGGACAGGAAAATGGAGCTTAAACTTAACCAATTGGAAACTTTCCTTCAACTAGAGAATCCCCCTTGAACCAATCAGATGTTTTCTTTTCTTGCTCCCACGAATGCTTTGTAAAGACCTTCTCCTCCCTCAGTGGAGAGCTTACCACCTGTGCTATGGTGTTGCCCCGTACCTGAGCAGTTAAAGGCTTAGATAAACTGACCAAAATTTTAAGGTACCTAAATTACCTTTTTACAGATCATTCCTTATTATTACTGAAACTTAAAGGAACTGAAGAAAGCAAAATGACTTGCACTTACAGTGAAGGTAAAAAAGATCTGAAATGATAAAGATGCTGCACAGATCTTTTCTCTGATAGAACAGGTGAGCTCACTCAAGGCAATTGACAGAACAGCACAGGTCAACACTTCAGGGTCCATTTAATCAGAACCCAGCCTAGAGGGTCAATCCTGTGGCAGCTGCAGATCCAGTCTCTACTAAGACTGTAAGAGTCAGTAGTCTCCGGCCTTTTAGTAGTGAAACTGTCAGCAGTTTTAGAAGCAGATGTGTATCTGCTAATAACTATGGTCAACCCTTAAAATTAATTCTGAAGGCTTCTAGTTCATATATGGTAACTCTAAAGCACTGAACTCCTGTCAAGGACATTATACTTAATGTGTGTCTCCATTTAAAAAAAATATTTCTCAAAACATTTTGTGTAGTTTTAATAAATTTTATTTTTTTTGAATAAAAATGTTGGCCATATCATGTGCTGGATAATTGAAAACCTTGACCTATATTGTAAGAAAGATCATGAATGGTCTTTAAATATATGCAAAAAGGACCATTTAGATTTTAACTGCCTCAAATAGTGGCATCAAATCTCAGGACAAATAAAGGGCTTAAGAAGGCATGTTTTACATGCTTATTGTAATGACCTAAATGTCATAGACAACCTGATCATGTACTGCTAAAAGATGAGGAAGATCCATTTCGAGGATCTACTGTTAAATTAAAAAAAAGTGCTATAATTATATATAATGTTTCTTTTGTATATAACCAGGGCAGAAAATAAGAAACATATTTAATTTGCTTGTATTTGTGCAAAGACACCCTGGAAAGATAAACAAGAAGCTAACTAATAAAAGTAGAGTAATGGAGGGGGTGGGACAGAGGTGGGAACAGGACTTCTCAGAGTTCACATGTATGTTTCTTTGACTTTAGATTATGTTTTACTTATTAAATTGTTTTACTGAATTACTTGAATTATGTTTTACTTAGGACTTTGAAATGTTTTACTTATTAAACACAAAAAAGCTAAAAGATAACACAAGATGTTTCTTGGAAAACATCCTAAATGGGATGTTTGTAGAAAGTATAGCATTTGAACTTAGGCATAGTTGTCATAGATGTAGAAAGGTCAGTGCCTAAGAAATGGAGGATGTGATTTTAGGTGCCAATTTGGCCACAAAATAATTTGACATTATTTAACGCTGGATTGGTGAGTGCACTTACTGGGTAATACCATTCATGACTTGACTAAATATGAAGAGACTGCCTGGAGCATTTTTATGAGAAAGATTTTAAAGCCACATCCTGGTACAGTAGAGAAGGTTGCTTTAATATATTAGCGGTCTCTGTCATTGGCATGGGTAAGGATGGGAGAGTGACATCATACATGCTTTTTTCCTGTCCTTCCTGTGATTCTTCATCATCAGCTATAAGATTGGAGATTGGACCAGATGATCTTTAAGGCTCCTAATAATTCTAGAATGTTAATAACAGACAGAGTGCATTCAAAAAGAGAATGAAGGAGGAGGGCAAGAAGGGAGCTGCCACAGAGGACAGAGCATGGCCCTTTAATGCTGTAGTTTAGAGGTGAAATGTGAAATGAGCTAGGTTTCAAATAAGTTTCATCCAACTGTGGGTAAACAGGAATCTGAACCCAGAGTATCTTTCAGGACTCCATAGTCATTCAGTGCAATGATTTAACACTTTCTCAGAGAACTTACTGGAGGTGATGCTTGGAATTTGGTGGGCTTGAGATCCTCCATTCACACTCCCCTTTCTGGAACATTATAAAAGGGAACCTGTTAGAGGAAACTTGGAAAAGTCTTTGAGGCTACTAATACCCTATAATGCTGAAGAAGAACTAAAAGGTGTTGTTTTTTCCTTTAAGTTGGGTTGAAACAGATTTTTTTTTCTTCTTCAAAACTCAGTTGTAGAAGCATATGGATTGTTTTTCTCAGTTTTTTTTTTTTTTTTTTTTTTTTTTTTTTTTTGCTGCTGTGACTAAAGGATCTGACCAGAACAACTGTAGAGGAGAAAAAATTTATTTGAGGGCTCACAATTTCAGAGACCTTAGTCCATAGAAGGCCAGCTCCATTCCTCAGGGCTCAAGGTGAGGCTGAGCATTATGACCGGAGAGTGTGGCAGAGGGAGGCAGCTCACATCATGGTGACCAGGAAGCAGAGAGAGTCCACTCACCAGATACAAATATATACCCAAAGCCATGCCCTAATTACCACCTTCTCCAGCCCTACCCTACACTTTAGTTGCCACTCAGTTAATCCCTATCAAGGGATTAAATCACTGATTGGGTTAAGACTCTTACAACCCAATCATTTCTCCTCTGCACTGTTTTGCATATGAACTTTTGGGGAACATCTCACAGCCAAACCATAACATGAATGCTCTTGAAAAAGACTGCCTTGTTCACTTGCTGTATATGGCTTCTTATGAACTGCTTGATTGTTCTGTTCCCTGAAGTTTAAGGGCCTGGTTTTAACCTCAAGCCAAGATGCAGTACAGGAAGCCAAGTTCACACGAGGAAGGGGACTAGCTCCCCATGATCTGAACAGGATGTCAGACAGAGGTCCCCTAAATCTTGATCTGGCACTGTGGGAGACGAGGCATTTCAGAGAGGAGTCTACAGAGAGGAAGGGTCACATGAAGAGCTGATCTGCAGCCCACTTGAAATGGCAGTTCCTTTCTCTTCTCTGCTGCCTGGAACCCTCTCAGTGCTGCAGCTGCTGGAATAACAGGCTTCTGGTTCTGTTTCACTCTCTGCCCTAGTACCCACGTCTGATAAATGCTTCTAGACTGTATTGTCCAATATGGTAACCTTTAGTTACATAGGATCATTTAAATTCAAAGTAGTTAAAATTAAACAGTTCACTAGCTGCACTAGCCACATTTCAAATACTCAATAATAACCATTTGTGACTTGTGGCTATTGAATTGGATAGCACAGATATAGAACATTTCAACCTTCACAAAATGTTCTATTGGATGCTGCTGCTTGACAATATGTATCTAGAAATCACCATGGACAGATGGATCTACCGATGAGAAGCTTCTGGTTGGGTAAATACAAGCAAGAGCCCCTGTAATTTATCTTCCCCCAAAGCTCCCCAGATGGTAGTCTTTCCAGTCTTACTCCATTGCTTAAATGGGGAAAACCAGAGTTTCCCTTTAGTATCCAGTAATGCCTTCTAGGATATTGATATTCGAAGTCTGGTCTGTGAACTGCTGGTATAGAAATAGAAATTTAACAGTACCATGATGACTAAGCATGCACTCAGGGGACTTGTCTTGTTGAAGAGGGTCTAGACCAATTCAGGGTCAAAAACTCATGTGGTTGATTCCATAGATGAAAGAGATAAACTAGCACATCCAGTAGAGTTAAACTATACAGGGTAATATTTTATAGTTAGCATTTAGACTTAACCTCAAAATTATATAGAGTCTGAAATCTGTGACTCTCATTAAGACAATTTAAATTCAATTATAATGTTATAAGATGCATTATTGTGACTTGCTATTGATAAGGACAAAGAATAAGGATCTTTTCCTTGGATATGGATGAAATATGAATAAGGATAGAAGTGAAATTGGGCAAAGGTATTGTCGCTTGCTTTATTTTGGATAAGAGTTGAGAATGGATATTCTGAACTTGATAAATTACCTTTAAAATGTCTTATTCTATCCTGCCAATAGACCTCTATCTTGTTTTCCTACTATCAGTATTATTAAAAGAAAACGTAGAAACTGTTTTGACAGTCATCATCACATGTGAGGAGCATCATCATTGTCAATTCATATTTTTGCGGGGTATATCAGGGATTAAACTTGGGGGCACTTGACCATTGAGCCACATCCCCAGCCCTAGTTTTTGTATTTTATTTAGAGACAGGGTCTCACTGACTTGGTTGGCACCTGACTTTTGCTGAGGCTGGCTTTGAACTTGTCATCTTCCAGCCTCAGCCTCCTGAGCCCCTGGGATTGTAGGCATGCAGCACCGTGCCTGGCGCCAAATCATTTTGATTTAGATAAGTCAACAAGAAATAAGTTCTTCTATAACATTAAAACTTTAAATTTTGATGTACTTATTTGTTCAAAATGTCTATGTAGCACTGCTATTTAATTCACAACTTTTTATTTTAAGCACAGAATGAATAAAGGCAGCAAATGTAATAAGGATTCACTATATTTATCTTTTGTATGCACACTTTGAATGACGTGCATAATTTGGTGATTTATTTTTTCTTATATTTGTTTTCATTGCATGTATTAAAATTTACTTTTGTCTATTGAATCTAATAACAAAAGATTTTGTGTTTGTAATGAAATGTTTTTGCTTTATTTTCTTTATTTTTAGCAACTCATTTATATTGTATGTTATGGTGTGAATACAGTTTGTCATTCTGAAACTCATATTGGATTTTAATCTCCATTGCAAGGTATTAAGAGAATGGAAATTTGATCTGACTGTATTGTGTGGAGGTGGGGCCTTTGAAAGGTGATTAGGATTAGATAAAGTCATTAGGGTGGGCTGCTATGATTGAATATTGGTGATTTTATGAGAAAGATCCGGAACACACACACACACACACACACACACACACACACACTCTTACACATATGCCTTGATCTTGACTTTCCGGCCTCCAGACTGTAAGAAATAAATTTCTTCTATATAAGTTACCCAGATTGTGAATTTTTTTGTTATAGAAGCACAGACTAAGATGGTAATATATTTCCTTTTGTGTAAGTTTTGAGTGGGTTGAATTCTTTAGTCCAGAGAACGAAAACTTCAGAATGAATTTAAAAAACATTATACTGTATGTTATACATAGGAAATCCACCGACCTTCCAGGTGACCGGAAAAGGTCGAAAAGTTCTTGTAGGTGTCAGATAGTCATGTAGTTTGGACCCCATGTCCCTTTTCATGTGGGAGTTCATCCAGCTGTAGTTTTAGAGGAGAATGCAAAATTGGTTTTATACTAAAGACAATGAACAAACTTGGGTCTCAAAAGACATTACTATCTTTTTGTGATTCTTCCTGGGAACATTATTCTAGAGTTGGGGAAAACAAGAGAGTTAGGTGGAGAATAAGTCCCTTCAGACTGTGTCTCGCCAATAAAACAGGCTTCCAAACACCACTGCCTGTGGTGGCAGTGGCCGATCTGCAGCTTCCTGGGACCACATTTCCCGCCTGCTATTCACCCATGAAGGAACTGATGCTGACAGGCCCATTAGCAGTCAGGCCCACTTGGGAAGCTTCAGGGTATTCCACCCACACTAGTTCCCTTTTGGGGAGCAGGAAGGCCTCTGAGGCCCATTTACCCCCATTCCTCACCCACATCAACTCTCCAGATCCAACAGCAACTTAATTTGCATTTGCTGTCAGTGTTCAGGCCATGCGCCTGTGGATAAACCCTGCCTATTTGACAATCCTTCCATCCTCTGATGTTTCCTCCAGCTTCCATATGTTCTTGGGACATTAGAAGACAGATGAGAATAAGAGTTGAAAATAATGGCGATATATTTTAACCATTATATAATAAAAATCTAGCATAAGTTGAATTAGGATATTTGATTAAATCTGATGTGCACAGGAATATGTTCTTCGAATGCAACAGTACAGGAACCACACACACTGTTGGAAACAAAATGTGCTTGTTTCTGTCAATCTTTCCTTTGTTCCTAGCTCTATAATGAGTATATAATGGATCTTCAACCTATGGCATTAAGTTAGTGTCATTTAGGAAAGTGAATTATATCCACAAGCATGAAGCACATTAGAAATATGATTCAAAATTGTTGTGTGGCTTGATCTACAAATAGGAGCTAAAATTATAGGACTGAGCTAAAAGCAGAAATGAAGTGTACCCAATTAGAATCATACAAGTAAATAGAATTATCTTGTGTTTCCTTTTACATGGTACTTGAAGATGTGAGCCAAAGGCTGTTACTGGTGAACTGCTAACTTAAAATGACTTAGTGCATGAGTCAGGGTTCTCCAGAGGAACAGAACTTGGTATATTGGCTATACAATCATGAACTGAATAGGCCCATAATAGTCATCTGTAGTCTGGAGAGCCAGAGGAACCAGTAGTTGTTCAGTCCAAGAAGGCAGAGCCTCAAGACAAGAGGGACCAATGATGCAGCCCCAGTCTGAGACTGAAGACCTGGAATCTCCCTGGAGAATTGCAGCAGGTCACAGTCTACTTTAGAGGAGCGAAGTCACTGGACTCCAACGTCCTCACTTGACAACAGTAGTAATAGAGGCACATTGATTAAAAACAAAACAAAACAAAACAAAAAAACCCTAGCCTGAGGAAGGCTGAGGAAGGTTGAGAAAGGCTGAGAAAGACTGAGGAAGTCTGAGGGCCCAATCATCTCTGGAAATACCCTCATGGTTATACCCAGAAGTTGATCTTAGGCATCTCTCAATTCAATCAAGTTGACGATCCAGATTTTTTCTTTTTTTGGGGGGGGGGTTGGGTACCAGGGATTGAACTCAGGGGCACTGAACTACTGAGTCACATCTCTAGTCCTATTTTGTATTTGATTTAGAGACAGGGTCTCACTGAGTTGCTTAGTGTCTTGCCATTGCTGAGGCTGGCTTTGAATTCAAGATCCTCCTTTCTCAGTCTCCTGAGCCACTGGGATAATAGGCGTGTGCCTGGCAACAATCCAGATTAATATCACTCCTAGGTAGTTTGCAAACTTTTGCTTTTCAAATTCAGGATCCATTGGATTATAAGTGATGATGACAGGTCTTAATTTTAAACACAAAAGTAAGCGAGAACTGTGTTTTCTGTTCATTGAAACAACTAAACTTTTTCTTTCTGAGTTTGCCAATATTAGATGGTGGGCAAGAGAATGAATGCCTTTAATGTTGTAGTTGTCGGGTGAGTGTGAGAGAAATTCTTTTTTTCTTTTTTCTTTCTTCTTCTCTTCCTCTGCCTCCTCCTTCTCCTCCTCTTCCTTCTTTTTCTTTTTCTTTAAAAACAGGATGGGATTGTTCCTCATGTGTTTGGGGGAGTTTTTTCGAGCCCTGACCACCCTTCACTCTCTTCTCAGGGTGTAATTAAAAGAGTAGGTCCCTGTACAAAGACAGGACCATCTGTAGGTGATGCGACAATGACCTCTGAACAGGAGGTGACCTAACAGAAACATCAGGGAACTGAAAGCAAGTGACACTTTGCCATATTACCTCTTTTTCAGAAAGGCACTGCAAATAGAATGTAAGTTTTTGTAAATTTTCATCATTTATGTTGTTTTGTGGGTGCATATGCCTTAATACCCTGGGATCTGCAAGAAGCAAATATTAGATGAATCCTTTTCACTTGTGTACTAGAAATAGAGATCCTTTAAGGTTACTATCCTCCAGTAGATGCAGAGAACACAGGCAGGGACAGACCCAAACACTGATTTTGGTGCTTTGTTGGAACTTGGCGATTTTCTCAGGATCCTTCCCAATCCCCTGCAGTTCTTTATACCACCTTTAGCGAAGCATCCTACGAATTCCTGCAATCAGGCAGTTGGCCTGCTAGGAGGACTCTCCTCACAGGATTCATTTGTTTGTGTTCTTCCCATAGACTTGTCTGCAAAATAATGTATAGCCATTAGGTGGCGCTGTCTAACATGTAATGTACTCAACAAAGTCGAACTGATTTCAATTTAGTATTTTAAAAATCACCCAGTCAATATTGCAAGACATTAAATTTGTAAATTTTGGAAAATTTGTTTTTATGCATAGATAAGAAATTCAGATAGAATGATTGGGAAATCTTCAGTTTTAATTTTTTAAGTAAACAGAATTTCAAAGTTTATTTTACTTGCTGGAGAGATCACAAAAATATCTTCTAAGCTGGCATTCAGTGTTTACCTTGATTTATTTCAAACTTACATTTTCAAAATTATGTCTTCTGCCATGTGTTTTTAGTACCCCCACACCTCAATCAAATTGTACTATTTTCCATTCATTGCATATTCATATTTGTTGTGTTCTTTCATTTACTAGGAATGTCCTTCCTTCATCCCTTCATTTCATCTGTTCAGAATCTATTTAATCCTCTAGATAACACTAAGTCCTCTATGAGATCTTCCTTAATCTTCTCAGATACAAGCACTTATTCCTATTCCTCATTGCCCAATTTATTGTGTTTCTTCTGTAGAATTTAGTAAACATTAGCTCAACTAATATTTATTCTTGTTTTACCATGAAAGCAAGGATTATAATATCATAACCAAAGAGCCTGGAACAGTGCTGAGAATAAAAGTTGGTAAATGTTAATGATCTTAGTAAAGCAAATGAACAAATGATATAAAATTGATGAAGAAGATTTAGTTCTAGTTGACTTTTGAAGCAGTGCTAATTTACTAGGTACTGGAAATGGACTGTACAATAATAATTAAAGAGTAATGATGAATGACGACGAATGACAGTGTATCAATGTATGAAGACAGTATATCAATGTATGCGTCCTACACAGTGCTGTAGGGAGCCAATCAGTACAATTGATTTATTTGCCATGATAATTGATGACATGAGAAAGTAAACAGCTCATCAATGCAGCAGTATCTCTCTTTTAGGGCTTGTTGCTTTTTAGCCTTGTTGTTTTGCTTAAGTAAGAATACAATCAGAAATACAATATATCCTGTCTGTATTTGATTCAGGGAAATTGTTTCACTTTATTTACCATATTGGTGATGATAATCATGATAGAGAGTGCTTTGAGGGCAGGATGGAAAGTCTATCAAGGAAAATGTAAAGGGGATAGAAGTTGAATTCATCCTTTCCTATCACTTTTGGTTCTTGTGATCAGTACTGTAACCTTGTTTGCTACCTTACTCATTGTGTGGAAATTACCTCAGTCACAACCCTCAGAAGTGTCTGGCGCAGGAGTTGAGCTGTCCCAGCAAGCAGAGAGTCTACAAATATTGACAGCTCCAAATGCTCCAGAACTAACTATCCATGCTTACTTGGACTTGTCCCCTAGAATCTGGTACAGTCTGTTATTTTAATTATAAAAGTTGGAGGAAACCATTTGCAGATATTGGAGCAGTTTTACAAAGTTATGCAGAAAATTTAACTTATTATGCATGCTTTTGACATTATTCTCACCTTATTTTTATGCTCTTCTATCTTAAAGATGTTCCTTAAAAAATAATCTAGGGCTGGGGAAATAGCTCAGCTGGTAGAGTGCTTGCCTCGCAAGCACATAGCCCTGAGTTCGATCCCCAGTAACGCACAAACAAACAAACAACAAACAAAATAAAACAATAATCTAAAGCAACCTTAAAAAAAACAGGGAGATTTCTAATGTGTGGTGATGACCAACCAGTGACACCTAATTCATCCTCTGAACTTCCTGTTGTGATACTCTTGGAACTACATGGAGATGCAGGGGTATAGTGTCATGGAAAGCACAGAACTAATTTTCTGATTGAGCAACATGGAGGGGAATGACCTCTACTGTCATATGGATGATCAAGGGCCTCGATCTGTGTATCCCCAACAAGGAAATAGTAGGAAAAGGTGACCACTTACCCCTAGCTGTGTCTTCTCCATGCTGTGTCACAGTTGCTTTCTAATGGGGCTAAAGCTACTCCCTTGTCCCTAAACAGAACCTTGAGAGAATTTATAGAATGTACATAAACTATTAGCCTAGGGCCTTTAAGCCTCTATCTGAGCACAGACAATAATGGTTAATGAAACAGAGTCTCTTTCCAGGCTGATTTAAAAGAAAGTGGATCTAAGAAGTTGTTCCACATTTCCTGTGCTCCTTAGAGGATTTTGTAAGGGGATTAGTGAAGAGTTTTCTTTGAACTGTGAGAATGGTATACATTCCTTTTCCAGTCTGGGGTAAAGGGTGGAATTTGCTACTTCTAACCCCACACCTAGAAAGGGAGCTTTCAGGGGCCACTCAGGGAGTTTGAAATACCCAAAGACAGATAGAATGCTGTCACCTGCCTATCTGAGAAAGGTAATGCAATTATGGGCCAAGATATCAGAGGTATCCATACGAATTTGTGACTTTAATATACATGCAGTTGGAGAGAAATATAGATGTGTAAGTATATATATGTGTATTTCCTACCATTGTTTTTCTTCAGAGTTGGTCTAGGACCGATGATATTCCAGTATCAATGAATACAGCTAGGACCCAGCTCTTGATTTCTAAATACCATTATCTATTACAAAAGAAACAGAGATTTTTGAAGATATCATTGGTTCTGAGTGTAAGGCAGAAAAAGTAAAAAAAGAGCCTGGAACTTCTTATGGCACCAAAAGTAAAAAATGAAGTGTTAAAAAGAAAAGATAAGAATGTGTGAAAAGGATTTCCCAATGGCCAAATCTGGGACACTCTGAGCAACAAAATATATGATGGTAAAGAATTGTAACCCATACAATAAAATACACACTTAGAAAATCATGTTCATATAAAAAAATAAATGAGGTAGTAATAAAGCTTTTCATTTCTGTAGAAATTTAGAAATAGTGACTTAAGAGGACTGACGGAAATGGAAAATCACTGTTAGGCACGCATCGAAGTGATGATCGTTGCAGACTAAAATCATCGATGAAGGCTAATTAGGGGGTAAAAGTATGATGAAAAGAGGATCTTTGCATAGGTTCAAAGTATCTTTCCAGAAGATACTCATTTATTGCAATGTAGAAAGTAGTGAGTTTATAGGGGAGTAAACTAGCAGGCACCCCCTTGGCCAAATGGTCAACATGTGATGTTGTGCCTCCTGACATGATGCACTAAAACCATGAGATCATTTCTGTGGTCTTCTTTTCAAAAAATGGATACATTCAATCTAATCATAAGAAAACATCAGACAATCCTGAATTGAGTAACATTCTAATTACAGGCAGCCTTGCCTAGAAATTTTAAAGTTATGAAAGAAAAAGATAAACTGAGGAGCTGCCAGCTATTGAAGAAGTCTGAGGCAAAAAGACAACTAAATGCAATGTTGGTTCTTGCAAAGGATCCTAGTACAGTAAAGGACATCTGGCAAAATTCTAATAAGGGTCTGTGGATTAATTAACCATAGTCTGGTTTCAATAACTGAACTAGTTAACTGTTAATGTTAGTATTAAGGATGAAAATGAAATCTCTAACCATTTTAGCGAGGTTTTTAAAGTCTGAGAGTATTTCAATATAAAACGTAAAAAGGCAATCCATGGCAGACTAGAGGGTGACTGCATCTCCAGTCGCTCCAGAACCCAGGATTCAAGAAGGGGAGGCATTGAGATACTTGGACTAAAATAGAACCACGGGGGCCAGATTCTCCAGTTTCTCGGAGCAGGCCTCCCTGTGAGAGCCTTTCTGCACACAACCAGCTCCAAGTCCCTGAGCCAGCGCATGGCGAGCTCTGGTCCGCCCACAGGTTGCTTCAGAGACCAGGACAGGGCAGCCAGGGACTTGCCCAAGCAGGCCGGCTCCCTCCGGTGGGAAGTGCCTTTTTAGGCTAGCTTCTCGGAGCAGACTGCCCAGTGAGAGCATTTCTACACAGAGCCAGCCACAAGTCCCCAAGCCAATGGAGACCTCCGACCCACAAGCAGCCTCTGGGACCAGGGCAGGGCAGCCAGAGACCTCTCCAGGCGGCCCTGCCCCCCTCCGGCCGCAGGCCTTTTCCAGGAGCGAACCAAGATGGCGGACTAGACGGTGAGTGCATCTCTAGTCGCTTCAGAACCCAGGATTCAAGAAGGGGAGGCATTGAGAGACTCTGACTAAAATAGAGCCACGGGGTGAGTCTCCCCCACCCAGTGAAGCTCGGCCCGGGCAGCAGGCCCGGATATGGGCGGCTTATTAGAGTAGGGCAGGGCAGCTAGAGTCTTCTCAAGGCAGCCCTGGGCCTCCAGCAGTGGGCTCCTCCCACACGGCCAGCTTCTCGGAGCAGGCCCCCCAGTGAGAGCCTTTCTGCACAGAGCCAGCTCCAAGCCCTGGAACCAGTAGTGGGCTAGGGACAGCTTTCTTCGGAAGTACTGCATTATCAAGTTCCTCCAAGACTTCAGACTATTGAAGCGGGGAGGTGATACACTGGAAATCTACAGGGACACTATAAGCCAATAGAGGAAATCTGCAATATCACAGAGTCCCACTGACCTCTGACCAATATGAGAAAACAAGGGAAGAAAATGTCCCAAACAAACCTAGATACTATATCAATAAAACTCAGTGACAGCACAGAGAAGAAATGTCAGAAAGGGAGTTCAGAATGTACATAAATAAAACAATCAGGGAAGCAAACAAGGAGATGAAAGAGCAAATGCAGGCATTAAATGATCGCACCAATCAACAGTTAAAAGAGCAAATACGGGAAGCAAGAGATAATTTCAATAAAGAGTTAGAGATATTGAAAAAAAACCAAACAGAAATACTTGAAATGAAGGAAACAATAAATGAAGTTAAAAACTCCATAGAAAGCATAACCAATAGGATAGAACACCTGGAAGACAGAACCTCAGACATCAAAGACAAAAAATTTAATCTTGAAAACAAAGTTGACCAAACAGAGAAGATGGTAAGAAATGATGAACAGAATCTACAAGAATTATGGGATATCATGAAAAAGCCAAATTTAAGAATTATTGGGATTGAAGAAGGCTTAGAGAAACAAACCAAAGGAATGAACAATCTATTCAATGAAATAATATCAGAAAATTTCCTAAATCTGAAGAATGAAATGGAAAACCAAGTACAAGAGGCTTATAGGACTCCAAATATACAAAATTATAACAGACCCACACACATTATTATGAAAATACCTAACATAAAAAATAAAGACAGAATTTTAAAGGCCACAAGAGAAAAGAATCAAATTACATTCAGGGGGAAACCAATAAGAATATCAGCAGATTTTTCAATCCAGACCCTAAAAGCTAGAAGGGCCTGGAACAACATTTACCAAGCCCTGAAAAAAAACGGATGCCAACCAAGAATCTTATACACAGCAAAACTTACTTTCAGATTTGACGATGAAATAAGATCCTTCCATGATAAACAAAAGCTAAAGGAATTTACAAAAAGAAGCCGGCATTACAGAACATTCTCAGCAAAATATTCCATGACGAAGAGATGAAAAACAACGATGCAAAGCAGCAATGGGAGGAACTAGCCTAAAGGAATAGCCAAATAAAGGAGAAACCAAATCATGTCAAAAGACAAAAATGAGTCAAATGACTGGGAATACAAATCAGATCACAATAATAACCCTGAATGCTAATGGCCTGAACTCATCAATCAAAAGACATAGACTGGCAGATTGGATTAAAAAGAAAAAAACAACAAAATGCTGCCTGCAAGAGACTCATCTCATAGAAAGAGATACCCATAGACTAAATGTGAAAGGATGGGAAAAAACATTCCTTGCACATGGACACAGTAAAAAGCTGGAGTGTCCATCCTTATTTCAGATAATGTGGACTTCAAGCCAAAACTAGTAAGAAGGGATAAAGAAGGACATTTCATACTGCTTAAGGGAAGCATAAATCAGCAAGACATAACAATCATAAATATCTATGCCCCGAACATTGGCTCATCCATGTACGTCAAACAAATCCTTCTCAATTCCAGAAATCAAATAGATCACAACACAATAATACTTGGCGATTTTAACACACTTCTCTCACCACTGGACAGATCTTCCAAACAAAAACTGAATAAAGAAACCATAGATCTTAATAACACAATCAATAATTTAGACTTAACCGACTTATATAGAATATACCATCCAACAAAGAACGAATACACTTTCTTCTCAGCAGCACATGGATCCTTCTCTAAAATAGACCATGTGTTATGCCACAAAGCTACTGTTAGCAAATACAAGATGATAGAGATACTACCTTGTACTCTACCAGATCATAATGGATTGAAATTAGAAATAAATGACAGAATAAAAAACAGAAACTTCTCCAATACTTGGAGATTAAATAATACACTATAATATGATGAATGGATAACAGAAGACATCAGGAGGGAAATAAAAAAATTCTTAGAAGTAAACGAGAACAAAGACACATCATATCAAAATCTCTGGGACACTATGAAAGGAGTACTTAGAGGAAGATTTATTTCATGGGGTGCATTCAACAAAAGAAGTAGAAATCAACAAATAAACGACTTAACACTACAGCTCAAAGCCCTAGAAAAAGAAGAGCAGACCAACACCAAAAGTAGTAGAAGACAGGAAATAGTTAAAATCAGAGCCAAAATGAACGAAATTGAAACAAAAGAAACAATTGGAAAAATTAACAAAATAAATAGTTGGTTCTTTGAAAAAATAAACAAAATTGATAAACCCTTAGCCACACTAACAAAGAGAAAGAGGGAGAAAACTCAAATTACTAAAATTCAGAATGAACGAGGAAATATCACAACAGACACGAGTGAAATACAAAACATAATTAGAAGCTATTTTGAAAATCTATACTCCAACAAAACAGAAAATCTCGAAGACATCAACAGGTTTCTAGAGATATGAATTATCTATACTGAACGAGGAGGACATACACAACTTAAATACATCAATTTCAAGCAATGAAATAGAAGAGGTCATCAAAAGCCTACCAACAAAGAAAAGTCTGGGACCAGATGGGTTCTCAGCCGAGTTCTACAAAACCTTTAAAGAAGAGCTCATTCCAATACTTCTCAAAGTATTCCATAAAATAGAAGAGGACGGAACCCTCCCAAACTCATTCTATGAAGTCAATATCACCCTGATACCTCAACCAGACAGAGACATATCGAGGAAAGAAAATTTCAGACCAATATCCTTAATGAACATTGACACAACAATTCTCAACAAAATTTTAGCAAATCACATACAAAAATATATTAAAAAGATAGTGGGTTTATCTTAGGGATGCAAGGTTGGTTCAACATCCGAAAATCAATAAATGTCATTCACCATATCAACAGACTAAAAGTTAAGAATCACATGATTATTTCAATACATGCAGAAAAAGCATTTGATAAAATACAGCATCCCTTCATGCTCAAAACACTAGAAAAAATCGGGGTAGTGGGAACATTCCTTAACATTGCAAAGGCCATCTATGCTAGGCCCATGGCTAATGTCATTCTAAATGGTGAAAAACTGAAAGCATTCCCCCTAAAAACTGAAACAAGGCAGGGATGCCCTCTTTCACTACTTCTATTCAACATCGTTCTTGAGACTCTAGCCAGAGCAATTAGACAAACCAAAGAAATTAAAGGGATACGAATTGGAAAAGAAGAACTCAAACTATCCCTGTTCCCTGATGACATGATTATATATTTAGAGGAACCTGGAAATTCCACCAGAAAACTCTTAGAACTCATAAGTGAATTCAGTAAATTAGCAGGTTACAAGATCAATGCTCATAAATCCAACACATTTTTATACATAAGTGATTAATTTTCAGAAAGAGAAATTAGGAAAACTACCCCATCCACAATAGCATCGAAAAAAATAAAATACTTGTGAATCAATCTCACAAAAGAGGTGAAAGACCTCTGCAATGAGAACTACAGAACACTGAAGAAAGAAATTAAAGAAAACCTTAGAAGATGGAAAGATCTACCATGTTCTTGGATAGGCAGAATTCATATTGTCAAAATGGCCATACTACCAAAAGTGCTATACAGATTCAATGCAATTCCAATTAGAATCCCAATGATGTACTTTACAGAAATAGAGCAAGCAATTATGAAATTCATCTGGCAGAATAAGAAACCCAGAATACCTAAAGCAATCCTCAGTAGAAAGAGCGAAGCAGGGGGTAGCACAATACCAGATCTCCAACTCTATTACAAAGCAATAGTAACAAAACGGCATGGTATTGGTACCAAAATAGAAAGGTAGATCAATGGTACAGACTAGACAACATGGACACAAACCCAAATAAATACAATTTTCTCATACTAGACAAAGGTGCCAAAAATATGCAATGGAGAAAAGATAGCCTCTTCAACAAATGGTGCTGGGAAAACTGGAAAACCATATGCAACAGAATGAAATTAAACCCCTATCTCTCACCCTGAACGAAACTCAACTCAAAATGGATCAAGGACCTCAGAATCAGACCGGAGACCCTGCATCTTATAGAAGAAAAAGTAGGTCCAAACCTTCACCTTGTTAGCTTAGGTTCAGCCTTCCTTAACAGGACTCCCATAGCCCACGAAATAAAAGCAAGAATCAACAACTGGGATAGATTCAAACTAAAATCTTTCTCTCAGCAAAGGAAACTATCAGTAATGTGAAGAGAGAGCCTACAGAGTGGGAGAAAATCTTTGCCACTCATACTTCAGATATAGCACTAATTTCCAGAATCTATAAAGAACTCAAAAAACTCTACACCAAGAATACAAATAATCCAATCAACAAATGGGCTAAGGAAATGAACAGACACTTCACAGAAGAAGATGTACAAGCAATCAACAGATATATCAAAAAATGTTCAACATCTCTAGTAATAAGAGAAATGCAAATCAAAACTACCCTAAGATTTCATCTCACCCCAATTAGAATGGCGATTATCAAGAACACAAGCAACAATAGGTGTTGGTGAGGATGTGGGGAGAAACGTACACTCATACATTGCTGGTGGGGTTGCAAATTAGTGCAGCCACTCTGGAAAGCAGTATGGAGATTCCTCAGAAAGCTTGGAAGGGAACCACCATTTGACCCAGCTATCCCACTCCTTGGCCTATACCCAAAGGACTTAAAATCAGCATACTACAGAGATACAGCCACATTAATGTGCATAGCTGCTCAATTCACCATAGCCAGATTGTGGAACCAACCTAGATGCCCTTCAGTTGATGAATGGATAAAGAAACTGTGGCATATATATACAATGGAATATTACTCTGCCACGAAGAATGATAAAATTATGGCATTTGCAGGCAAATGGATGAAATTGGAGGATATCATGCTAAGTGAGATAGGCCAATCTCAAAAAACTAAAGGACGAATGATCTCACTGATAAGTGGATGAGGACATATAATGGCGGGTAGGAGGGGTTAGCGTTAGGGTTAGGGTTAGGTTTAGGGTTAGGGATAAGGAGGGTGGTAAGAATGGAGGAAGGAAGGACTGTGTAGAGGGAAAAGAGGGGTGGGAGGGGTGGGGGAAAGGGAACAAAATAACAGAATGAATCAAACAACATTGCCCTATGTAAATTTATGATTTTTTTTTTTTTTATTGTAAACAAATGGGATACATGTTGTTTCTCTGTTTCTACATGGCGTAAAGGCATACCATTTGTGTAATCATAAATTTACATAGAGCAATGTTGTTTGATTCATTCTGTTATTTTTTTCCCTTCCCCCCACCCCTCCCACCCCTCTTTACCCTCTATACAGTAGTTCCTTCCTCCATACTTGTCCCCCTCCCTAACCCTAACTCTAACCCTTCCCTCCCCCCCATTATGTGTCAACCTCCACTTATTAGCGATATCATTCGTCCTTTGGCTTTTTGAGATTGGCTTATCTCACTTAGCATGATATTCTCCAATTTCATCCATTTGCCTGCAAATGTCATAATTTAATCATTCTTTATGGCTGAGTAATATTCCATAGTATATATATACCACAGTTTCTTTATCCACTCATCAATTGAAGGGCATCTAGGTTGGTTCCACAGTCTGGCTATTGTGAATTGAGCAGCTATGAACATTGATGTGGCTGTATTTCTGTAGTATGCAGATTTTAAGTCCTTTGGGTATAGGCCAAGGAGTGGGATAGCTGGGTCAAATGGTGGTTCCATTCCAAGTTTTCTAAGGAATCTCCACACTGCTTTCCATAGTGGCTGCACTAATTTGCAGCCCCACCAGCAGTGTATGAGTGTACCTTTCTCCCCACATCCTCGCCAACACCTGTTGTTGCTCGTATTCTTGATAATCGCCATTCTAATTGGGGTGAGATGGAACCTTAGGGTGGTTTTGATTTGCATTTCTCTTATTACTAGAGATGTTGAACATTTTTCCATATGATTGTTGATTGCTTGTAGATCTTCTTCTGTGAAGTGTCTATTCATTTCCTTAGCCCATTTGTTGACTGGACTGTTTGAATTCTTGGAGTAGAGTTTTTTGAGTTCTTTATAGATTCTGGAGATTAGTGCTCTATCTGAAGTATGATTGGCAAAGATATTCTCCCACTCTGTAGGCTCTTTCTTCGCATTGCTGATAGTTTCCTTTGCTGAGAGAAAGCTTTTTAGTTTGAATCTATCCCAGTGGTTGATTCTAGCTTTTATTTCTTGTGCTATGGGAGTCCTGTTAAGGAAGTCTGGTCCTAGACCAACAAGATGAAGATTTGGACCTACTTTTTCTTCTATAATCTGCAGGGTCTCTGGTCTGATTCCGAGGTCCTTAATCCATTTTGAGTTTAGTTTCGTGCATGGTGAGAGATATGGGTTTAGTTTCATTCTGTTGCATATGGATTTCCAATTCTCCCAGCACCATTTGTTGAAGAGGCTATCTTTTCTCCATTGCATATTTTTGGCACCTTTGTCTAGTATGAGAAAATTGTATTTATTTGGGTTTGTGTCCGTGTCCTCTATTCTGTACCATTGATCTACCTTTCTATTTTGGTACCAATACCATGCCGTTTTTGTTACTATTGCTTTGTAGTAGAGTTGAAGATCTGGTATTGCAATACCCCCTGTTTCACTCTTCCTGCTAAGGATTGCTTTAGCTATTCTGGGTTTCTTATTCTTCCAGATGAATTTCATAATTGCCTGCTCTATTTCTGTAAGGTACGTCATTGGGATTTTAATTGGAATTGCATTGAATTTGTATAGCACTTTAGGTAGTATGGCCATTTTGACAATATTAATTCTTCCTATCCAAGAACATGGAAGATCTTTCCATCTTCTAAGGTGTTCTTTAATTTCTTTCTTTAGTGTTGTATAGTTCTCATTGTAGAGGTCTTTCACCTCTTTTGTGAGATTGATTCCCAAGTATTTTATTTTTTTCGAGGCTATTGTGAATGGGGTAGTTTTCCTAATTTCTCTTTCTGAAGATTCATCACTTATGTATAAAAATGCATTGGATTTATGGGCATTGATCTTGTAACCTGCTACTTTACTGAAATCACTTATGAGTTCTAAGAGTTTTCTGGTGGAATTTCCAGGTTCCTCTAAATATATAATCATGTCATCAGCGAACAGGGATAGTTTGAGTTCTTCTTTTCCAATTCGTATCCCTTTAATTTCTTTGGTTTGTCTAATTGCTCTGGCCAGAGTCTCAAGAACGATGTTGAATAGAAGTGGTGAAAGAGGGCATCCCTGCCTTGTTCCAGTTTTTAGGGGGAATGCTTTCAGTTTTTCACCATTTAGAATGATATTAGCCATGGGCTTAGCATAAATGGCCTTTACAATATTAAGGAATGTTCCCACTATCCCTATTTTTTCTAGTGTTTTGAGCATGAAGGGGTGCTGTATTTTATCAAATGCTTTTTCTGCATCTATTGAAATAATCATGTGATTCTTGACTTTAAGTCTATTAATATGGTGAATTACGTTTATTGATTTCCTGATGTTGAACCAACCTTGCATCCCTGGGATGAAACCCACTTGATCATGGTGCACTATCTTTTTAATATGTTTTTGTATGCGATTTGCTAAAATTTTGTTGAGAATTTTTGCGTCGATGTTCATTAAGGATATTGGTCTGAAATTTTCTTTCCTTGATGAGTCTCTGTCTGGTTTAGGTATCAGTGTGATATTGGCTTCATAGAATGAGTTTGGGAGGGTTCCCTCCTCTTCTATTTTATGGAATACTTTGAGAAGTATTGGAATGAGCTCTTCCTTAAAGGTTTTGTAGAACTCGGCTGAGAACCCATCTGGTCCCGGACTTTTCTTTGTTGGTAGGCTTTTGATGACTTCTTCTATTTCAGTACTTGAAATTGGTCTATTTAAATTGTTTATGTCCTCCTCATTCAGTTTAGGCAATTCATATGTCTCTAGAAACCTGTTGATGTCTTCGAAATTTTCTATTTTGTTGGAGTATAGATTTTCAAAATAGCTTCTAATTATGTTTTGTATTTCCATCCTGTCTGTAGTGATATTTCCTTGTTCATTCCGAATTTTAGTGATTTGGGTTTTCTCTCGTCTTCTCTTTGTTAGTGTGGCTAAAGGTTTATCAATTTTGTTTATTTTTTTGAAGAACCAACTATTTATTTTGTCAATTTTTTGTATTGTTTCTTTTGTTTCAATTTCATTGATTTCAGCTCTGAGTTTAACAATTTCCTGTCTTCTACTACTTTTGGTGCTGTTCTGTTCTTCTTTTTCTAAGGCTTTGAGCTGTAGTGTTAGGTTGTTTATTTGTTGAGTTTTACTTCTTTTATTAAATGCGCTCCATGAAATAAATTTCCCTCTAAGTACTGCTTTCATAGTGTCCCAGAGGTTTTGATATGATGTTTCTTTGTTCTCATTTACCTCTAAGAATTTTTTAATTTCCTTCCTAATATCTTCTGTTATCCATTCATCATATAATAGCATATTGTTTAATCTCCAGATATTGGAATAGTTTCTGTGTTTTACTCTTTCATTTATTTCTAACTTCAATCCATTATGATCTGATAGAATACATGCTAGTGTCTCTATCTTCTTGTATTTGCTAACATTAGCTTTGTGGCATAATATATGGTCTATTTTAGAGAAGGATCCATGTGCTGCTGAGAAGAAAGTGTATTCACTCTTGGTTGTATGGAATATTCTATAAATGTCCGTTAAGTCTAAATTATTGATTGTGTTGTTGAGATCTATGGTTTCTTTGCTCAATTTTTGTCTGGAAGATCTGTCCAGTGGTGAGAGCGGCGTGTTAAAATCACCTAGTATTATTGTGTTGTGGTCTATTTGGTTTCTGAAATTGAGAAGGATTTGTTTGACATACATAGATGAGCCACTGTTTGGGGCATAGATGTTTATGATTGTTATATCTTGCTGATTTATGCTTCCCTTAAGCAGTATGAAATGTCCTTCTTTATCCCTTCTGACTAACTTTGGCTTGAAGTCCACATTATCGGAAATGAGGATGGATACTCCAGCTTTTTTGCTGAGTCCATGTGCATGGTATGTTTTTCCCCATCCTTTCACCTTTAATCTATGGGTATCTTTTTCTATGAGGTGAGTCTCTTGCAGGCAACATATTGTTGGATCTTTCTTTTTAATCCAGTCTGCCAGTCTATGTCTTTTGATTGATGAATTCAGGCCATTAACGTTCAGGGTTATTATAGAGAAATGATTTGGTTTCCCGGTCATTTGGTTCATTTTTAAAATTTTGTTTATTTATTTGTTTGACACAACTTGATTCCTCCTTTATTTGACAATTCCTTTAGGATAATTCCTCCCTTTGCTGATTTGCTTCTTTGTTTTTCATCTCTTCCTCATGGAATATTTTGTTGAGAATGTTCTGTAATGCTGGCTTTCTTTTTGTAAATTCTTTTAGCTTTTGTTTATCATGGAAGGATTTTATTTCATCGTCAAATTTGAAGGTAAGTTTTGCTGGGTATAAGATTCTTGGTTGGCATCCATTTTCTTTCAGGGCTTGAAAAATGTTGTTCCAGGACCTTCTAGCTTTTAGGGTCTGGATTGAAAAATCTGCTGATATGCGTATTGGTTTCCCCCTGAATGTAATTTGGTTCTTTTCTCTCACAGCCTTTAAAATTCTGTCTTTATTTTGTATGTTAGGTATTTTCATTATAATGTGCCTTGGTGTGGGTCTGTTGTAATTTTGTGTATTTGGAGTCCTGTAAGCCTCTTGAACTTGATTTTCCATTTCATTCTTCAGATTTGGGAAATTTTCTGATATTATTTCATTGAATAGGTTGTTCATTCCTTTGGTTTGTTTCTCTAGGCCTTCCTCAATCCCAATAATTCTTAAATTTGGCCTTTTCATGATATCCCATAGTTCTTGTAGATTCTGTTCATGATTTCTTACCATCTTCTCTGTTTGTTCAGCTTTGTTTTCAAGGTTAAATATTTTGTCTTCAATGTCTGAGGTTCTGTCTTCCAGGTGTTCTATCCTATTGGATATGCTTTCTATGGAGTTCTTAATTTGGTTTATTGTTTCCTTCATGTCAAGGATTTCTGTTTGGTTTTTTTTCAATATCTCTAACTCTTTATTGAAATGATCTTTTGCTTCCTGTATTTGCTCTTTTAACTGTCGATTGGTGCGATCAATCAATGCTTGCATTTGCTCTTTCATCTCCTCGTTTGCTTCTCTGATCATTTTAATTATGTACATTCTGAACTCCTTTTCTGTCATTTCTTCTGCCATGCTGTCATTGGGTTTTATTGATGTAACATCTAGATTTGTTTGCAGCATTTTCTTTCCTTGTTTTCTCATGTTGTTCAGATATCAGTGGACCGCTGAGATATTGCAGATTTCCTCTGTTGATTTACAATGACCCTGAAGATTTCTATATATATCCCCTCTTAGCCTTCAGTAGGCTGAAGTCTTGGAGGAGGTTGATAATGCGGTGCTCCACAAGGAAGCTGCCTCTCTAGGAGTGGTGGCCTTCAGGTGGGGTATATTCCCTGCTAGTGGGCGGAGGTGCCTCCACTTGTTGACCAATGGTCATCCAAAGGGGACCTAGGCTGTGGGCTGAGGCAAGGCCTGTTTGGGCCTGAGTCTCTGGTTTTACCGTCCTTGTGGGAAACCTCACCCAGCAGGGAAGACTCACCCGGTGGGGAGGTCTCGCTGGTCAGTTTCCTCCTAGAGGTTCCCCTCAATTTACAGCTACTGCCTGGGCTGGGCTGCCTTCCTCTGCAAAGTTTCCAGGGGCCCGGCCCTACCTCCTGGGCCTGGGAGCCTCACCCTTCGCAGATGAATCTCCTTAGGCTGCCCCTCCTCAGAGAATTTGCCCATAGGCCTGGAACCTTCGCTCCACCCTAAGCCTGTCTCTGTGCGGCTCTTCCACCCAGAAGCCTCCTAGATCCTGGGACCCTGTTCTGCACCTAATCGCCTGGCTGCGTGGCCCCTCCTCTGAGCAGCCACCTGTGGCCCCGAACAATCGCTCTGAGTCCCAGAGACCTGCCACAGGCCTCTTCCTCCAGACAGCCGCCCAGTATGCCGGTGCGGTCACTAGGAGTCCAAGAAACTCACTTCGTGCCTCCTCCTCCCACCAACCACCCGTAGCCCGGGGCAATCAATCACTCCGAGTCGAAGTGACCCTTCCCGTTCCTCCTCCTTCTCCGGATAACCCCCCGGGTGTTCAGGAGCAGTCCCTCTGAGTGGCTCTGAATCCACGTGACCCGCTGCACGGGTCCTCTGGGCAACCGCCCGGAGCTCTGGTGTGGTCCCTCAAGACCAAGCGTCCCACCACGCTTCTCCTCCAGGCAGCCCCCCTGTGTTCAGGAGCTGTCACTTTAAGACCAAACAACTCACCACTCGCCTTCTCCTCTGAGCAGCCGCCTGGAGCGCTAATGCAGTCACTGCGAGTCCAAAGGACCCGCCGCGCTCCTTCTCCTCCTTCTCCTACTCCTCCGGGCAGGCCCCGGGGTTCAGAAGTGGTCAGGGTCCAAACAGCTCGCCACGCAGCCCCTTCTCTGGCAACCGCCTGTAGTTCCCGTGTAGTCACCCGAATCCAAGCGGCTGCTCCTCTTCCTCCTCGTCCTCAGGGCAGGCCCCGGGGTTCAGAAGCGTCGTTCTGATTCCAAACAGCTCGCCGCACGGCTTCTCCTCTGGCAACCACCTGCAGCTCTGGCGCAGTCTCTCCGAATCCAAGTGGCCACGCTCCTCTCCTCCTCCTCAGGGCAGGCCCCGGTGTCCTGAGTCCACACAGTTCTCCCCGCCACTCCTCCCCGGGGCAGCCGCCAGAGCCCCAGTGGCTGCTCCGAGTCCCAGCGCTGTGCCAAGCGGCCTCCTCTATGGCGCTCCAGCGGGGGGAGGGGCGTCTCGCCGGCAGTTCTACTTCACAAAGTTTCCTGCGTTCCGGGACCCCCGTCCCATCCGGGATGCCCCCCCAGGGGGTGAGAGTCACCCGGCTACTTTGAGTTGGTCCCAAGCGTCTCAATATCTCCTCTCTTGAATCCTGAGTTCTGGAGCAACACGTAATGCAGCCACCCTCTAGGCCGCCATCTTGAAAACCTATGATTTTTAATAAAAAAAAAACCGTTAAAAAAATTCCAGGAATAGAGTGGAAAGATAAGTCACAGAGTTGGAAAGATATTTTACAATATATTTGTTTGATGTGACTAGCATCTACAATATACAAAGAGCTTATACAAATGAATGTGAAAAAGGCCGGCAACCCAATTGAAAAATAGGAAAGTCCTTGAACAGATACTTCACAGAAGAGGATATTCAAATGGAAATACTGCTATGTGCCTGTAAGAATAGATTAATTAAAAATAAATTAATAATAATAAGAGATAGGATTTGGAGCAACTAGAACTCTCATGCACTGCTTAAAAAGTGTTTGGTGGAAGCTGTCATAGTGTATATACTCATAAGTTATGATTGACTCATGATTATGGCTCCAAAATGGAGACAGTAGAAATGTATATCAATAGGAGAAGGGGTAAATAGTTTTTACTATATTCAAACAATGGAAATACTATTCAATAATGAGAATTAACATGTTCTGGATACTTACAACATAAATGGATCATAAAAAACATAATCTTGAACAAAGGAAATTAGACAAAAGTATACATATGGCATAATTTCATTTATAAAGTTCAAAATGTAAAACTGATCAGTGATGATATGACTCAGAGTACAAATCTCCTTAGGGAAGGATTAATAGTTGGAAAGCTCCCAAGGGATATGTCTGGGGTGCTGATAACTTTTAAATTTTTCATCTCATTGATGGATGCATGGGTATGTATACTAAAACTCCATGAAGTTGCACGTATAAGATTTGTAAACTTTTCTCTAGTGAAATCATATTTCAATTTAAAAGTTTGCATTAATCAGGAAAAAACAAAACACCAAAGTAAAGGGGATAATGTGGGATTATTGCCTCCTTAGTACATCATGGACACGCTTGTTCAATGTGCAGTTTTTATACCACACACACGTGTGTGTGCGCACACACACACACACACACACACACACACACACAGAAAGTGTGTGTCTCTGGGTGCACATAAAAAGACGTGTACAGAATCAGACTGTGCAGGAATTAACATAGCTTATAGTAGAGGATCTGACATTAAGAATAGGTGCTGTTGGCCTCCCAGGAAACACCTAGTGGGGCTGTGCTCATCCGTGTTCAGTCAAAGGCCTGAGAGGAGGAAGCTGCCAGAGCTGGGGACACTGAGTAGGAACAAAGGGGAGACTGTCTCTGTTTGGCAATTGGCAGATCTCTTCAAGGTTTCTCCCTGTCCAAGGATGTGTAAACAAGGGGGAACAAATGCCAAGCAGAGCGTTTTAAAAGTCCCTTATAATAAAAAAGAGATCTGCTGCTACAAGAAATGTAATAATAATAATAATAATAATAATAATAACAATAAATGAGTGAAAGGTCAACATGGTAAAAGAAGAACATTTAGAATGCACCTGCTTTGAGTTTTTTAAAAAACAGGATATCTACGGAAGAGTATTTGAAAGGGGAGTTGATCGAGATTTAACAAAAAGAAAGAAATACCAATGCTAAGAAAAGAAACCACAGAAATTAAACTCCATTCAAAATTAAAATCCACACTGAAAATAGTGTGGAATGTTTTATACAATGAAGTGGGGGGAGAGAAAATAATAAGAAAGAAAATGATAGATTTTGGGGAAAGGAATATGAAGCTATGAATAATTGGTACTCTTGAGAATGAGAGTAAATGAATAGAGTAGAAACTATAATTAAGTGTATAATCAAAGACATGGAAAGAAGAGTTGCTGGATCTAAAAAAAAAAAAAAAAAAAAAAAATGCCCGAGACTCTGGGCATTTTTTGTTCTGGGAAAAAATTAAGAGGATAAGGAGGCTTAGGCATATGCTAGCAAAAATGCCAATTTCCAGTATAAAAATAATTTAAGGATTTTGAATAAGAACAATAAGCAGTTTACTTGAAAGGGTACAAAAATCAAATTGGTCCTTAAGGTACCACAGTCAGAACACAGATGTACGTGTAGAGGAAAGCCCAAGTAATTGTTGTAAGTGGGTGCCCAAATGAAACATAAGAATAAAAAGAGAAGACAGAATGAAAAATACATCAGTGATATTTTAAGTGGGTATTCTTAGTTTGTACTGACAAGGATCAGGAAAAAAAGCAATATTAAACTAATATTCATAGTACTATTGGATTTGTAATTTCAAAAAAATATAAGATCAAATAGGATTTAAAAAAACCCATTATTATATCCATTAAAAACTAACTTTATATTGTTCAAATCACTGAATAAAACAAAGAGATATTACTGAACTCACTAAGTATATGTATATATAAGACTGAAAGTCAATTCAGCAGAATGCTAATAGAGGTTATCTCTACTTACTAAGATTAGGGTTGATTTATATATTCTTTCTTATGTTTTTTGCATTTTGTAAACAGAAAAAAGATATTAAAGATGAAAATCAATAAAAATAAAAGCAACTAATGTTTTCTGTTCATAGAATGAAAAAAGCAGAATCAGGCTACTGTTGAAATATTCAGCTAGATTTGTTTTCTTACTGCACCTGTGAGTAATTATGGTCATCAAATACGAGCAAACCAGGAAAATCTCTGAACCCATTTCAAGGTTCTAATAATATTGACAATGCTTCAAGTCTGTATCTTGTTTATGAAGCTGTAAAATCCTTTTTGGGCCATTAGAGCTGTCTTATGTAATGCTAACAGATGTATCATTCTCCACCTTTACAAAGCTAGACCCATTATCTTGAGTAGAGTATCATTAGTGATCAGTCTCTTAACTTTGTATTGGATTGTGAGAGTGATATGTAAGAGATTCAGGTAAAGATAGACTCTAATGGTCAGACGTTTAATTCCAAACTTAAATTTAATCTCCTTGGAAGCTGAGAAAAACAAAAACAAACACAAACCATCACAACTACCACAACACATATAAAAGGCCTCTTTGGTGTCTTTCCCTGAGTCCACACAGTACCAACTGTCTCGATTTTACTACACAGTAGATAGAGAAAAGGAAAGTCAACCCACGTATGTGTGCCCTAACGTGAGAGAAGGTTTGCTGCAAGACCTAGAGAAGTGCAGGTCTAAGGCACCCATACCTGGGCCATCCTAAGATGGGGACAACTGTCCAAGTCCATTTTAGTGTAGCCAGCTTCAGTATGAGAAAAAAAGACAAAACAATTCCAAAGAATTCTAAGAGAACCAAATACAAATAATCTCTCCATTCAAGGAAGCTAGAGTTTTAACTTTTCCCTTTTCACCAAGAGCTCTCTTCTGGCTCAACAGAGCTTTAGACTTGACCCTTTCCTTAAATATTCCATGCTCTGAAGTCTATGAATTTAACAAGATAAAGAGCCCGGATGAACAGTAAACCCAGATAAACTGTAGAGAAGTAACTCAGTGCTACCATGAACCTGAGTTTGGCAGCATGGGGAGTCCAGGTGTGACGACTTTCCTCCATCAAGCTGAATGAAGACACACTTTAACCTTCTAAGTTAAACATGGTTTAATGTTCACATACTTCCTCCTTGCTTTAGGAACAGTGTCCTACTTCAGGTTCCCACCCTCCTAGCCCACAATATCATGAACTAACAGAACCAACAATCAGTGGGCCTCAGGCAACATGGACTAAAGGGGAGGAATTTGAAGTTGTATTTGGTTGGAGAATTCTGAAAGATGGTCATTTCCTTTACCTCTGTTTCGAACTCCAATATATCTGCCTTGCTTGAGTCATATGGCTATGAAACTGATAAGCTGCTGGACCCAAGAATGGCTTGGGCTATGTAGGAATTCAGGGGAGCAGAATTGTTGGGAATTTTCTTCTTTGTGAACTTGATCAGAACTTGAGAGATGACACTATAAGATCCCTGTAGAAAAGATCAGGAGGCAGAGGCTCTTGGGAAGAACTTGACCTGAAGAGATCTATGTCCGCCATGCTTTGCCCAAAGTGGTAGAAGCAGCAGAAACATTAGGGTTGTATAAACATATCAGATATTCCAAGTTCCAATTGGCCAAGAGTGAGTTGAGTATGAGTGAACTGAGTCTGTCCAATTAGGAGGCTGGGAGATGGTCAGGCACAAACTCCAAAGAGTTATCATCATTGACAACAAGAAAATGACAACTTATCTAAAGGACTAGCCGCAGAAAGGTGAGTAGTCAATATAAATAAAACACTTGCTTGGCAAAAGACAGTTATAGGAAGAGATAGAAGATAAGTTATCATTCTCTAACTAATGAATTCAGTGGCTGATTTGAAGGATAAAGAAGGTCACTTTTGAGTCAGAAATTTGTGGGAAAAATAGCAAGATTGGAAATCAGTCAGGAAAATATATGATCGCTTTCATAAGACTCACTGTGTTTATTGTAGGAATTCTAGAAGGAGAAAGAGGAATGGCAGAAGGAGAGTAAATAATCAAATAGCAGCAGGAAATGCACTTGATTTGGAGATTTAAAGCTAAATCTGCACTCTGAAGAGCTTACCATGTTCTAGTAGATTGCCAAAACAGACACATTGTGCCATAGTAAAAATTCTTGAGTGCCATCCAAAAATTGGATACAGCTTGAAGAAATTGTTAGGTGCTTTTTCTCAGCAGGTCTGGGCTTGAGTTTCTATTGACCGAACTATTCCACAAGTTTGTAGTGGCAGAGGTTAACATGTATATTTTTGTCTGGTAGAGAAGAAAATTTCTGTTTGGTGGAACAGATAACCCCAAAGGAAGCAGCTTATGGCCCTCAAGACATTAAATCATTTTGTATCCAGCAATTTTGTCTTAATATTCTTTTATTAAAGTACTTGTATATACCTACCTTCTGGAATCCTCTTTAAATCTATTTAAAAGCATTTTACTGGTTTCTTTATTATTTAATGGGTTAAAGGAAACACTGATGAATGTTCATTTTATAGAGCAAGAGAATCATGGTTTTACCTTTTTGAAAATGATTTTTGTAATGACTTTGGAGAATATCCACTAAATGCCCCAGTGCACTCACCTGAGGAAGCTGCATTTGGAGCTGTGGACCTCATAGGATTCAAATGCTCAAGCATGTCTTTCCCTGCCCCCTGGAGTAAATCCCAAGCAGCAACAGAAGTTTAACTTTGCAGATGCTCTGTTTTCTTTTTTCCCCTCTGTATTGATTTTGTTGTGCTTTTGCTTTTTCTGTTTCCTGAATGGTCAATAAAGTCATTCCCAGTGGTGGCAGCGGTTGGGAATTTGGTTTTATGGTCTGACCATTGGTGATTTCTGTCAAATGTATGATGGAAATCCAGTCTCTGAAGGGTGAGAAATGACAGCATTTGATTTGTTAATCTTTGACTTTTCAAGTACTTGTAAATTCCAATCAATTGAAAACTATTTTCTGACTATTGGGAAGGGCAACAGCTCTTGAAGTCCACACTAGCAAGTTGTTATGATTCTGGGTTTGCTTTTGATCTGCAGTTGGAGTTGCCACAAGTGACCTAAAGCTATGTGCTTGCAATTCAGAGAAGCCTTTGCCTCTCCTGTGTGAATGTGAAATACTTTCTTACTTCTGGAAGGTCTTACTGTTAGATACAATGTCTATGAAATTAAAGGAGTTCTACTCTGACCAGGTTTTAGAGATAAAGAAGTGCTTATATAAATCGAAAAAAATAAGGAATCTAATCTTTTATGCTTTAAATGTACTAGATTTTTTAGGAAAAAAGATTTTCTTGCAGAAATTACTATTTAGAAACATTTTAGGAATCCAAGCTCACATAATTAAGATGAGTCTTTGCACAAAATAGAGTGGATTAATAATTTTTTTGATCTATTAATTTTTGAAGTAATACCAATATTGTTTAAAAAATATAATTTGAATGTTTTCTCATGAGATAGATAACAAATACCCTAAATCTATTACATTGTCTTATTGATGAAATAAACTAATATTATAGATACATAAATCTTGAAATTATAAAATTGTTAATTTTGTTATTCTTACATTTTTATATTAGTAATTATGTTTTGTAGTATGTCAGTTTGAACATAATTTCTAAATCCTTAGGTAATTTAAGACCTTGAAATTTTTCACATTACATTAATCAAAGGAAAATCTATAGATAGTGAGAAAATTTATAAGTGGTATTGATTCTGAACACATTGATTACTTAGCATAATTTTAAGTTCATAGCTATTCGTCTGATTTTTATGCACTATATTCTGAGGATATTCATGTTAATGAATGCTTTATTTTATAACTGAACGAGCTTTTGTTTTGTTTTTTGTTTACCAAGGAAAAAGGAGAGTGATCTGTATGAAATTGAAATGTTATTTTATTCTAGAATATAGATAGCATAGTTAATGACAAAATCTGAATATGTGTAGAAAGTTATAGAGTCTTATGAGCAAAATGAATTTTATCTACTTTAAATTGTAATAACAGAATCTGAAAAGGAACTATGAAAATGTAAAAATTTTGGTAAAATTTGTTTAAAATTTAGATTTTTTTAACCAGATAATGTAGGAAACAAAAGGAATTTGTGAATCTTTTTCTGTCACATATCACTAATGAGAAACTAAAATTTAAAATTTTCTCCATTAAAATGATAAATTAATCTTAGAATTTGAATAAAGTACATATGATATTATTATGTACCTCCTGTAAAATCTACATATCTCAGCAGAATAATTTTATCTGCTTTGTGTTACTTTCATACTGTCCTTGTTATTTTTAGAGAGCCAAAAAAAAGCAAAACAAAAAACAACAACCCCCAAACAAAAAAAAAACCAATTCACCAAATCCTTCAGAAACCAACCAACTAAATAAAACATACACATACACACACACAGAAACCCAAACCTCTCAAACAAAAACCCACAAGTTTCCTTAGTTGTAAAAGAGCTATAGTTCCTTACAATCATTTTACCTTGTTGTTATTTTGAAATATTCTTTCACTTTTATTAAATAGATAACCATGTATTATTTCTCTGCAACCAAGGTACAATCTTAATCAAGTTGCCAAAATCTCCTTCAATAACTCTTGATTTTGTCTTCCCAAATTCAAACCCTAAAATTATATTTAATAAAAGAGTGTATCTTTTATACCTAATACTCTCTATGTGAGTTCTCAGAGGGCCTCTGAAAAATTCACAAGGATTTATTATTTCACCTTATGAAGAGGAATACTAGAAATAAATGTTTGGAATGCTCCATATTTCATAATTAACTTAATAATGGTTGTAAGATTTATATGGGAGGAATTGTCAAATTAAAAAAAATGCTTAATCTTTCCTTGTTAAGTTTGCATAGGTAAAATGTTATGAATATTTCAGAAACCATACATTTTATGGGAAGGTTCTGGAGATTTATCAGTGCTCTCATTAGTCTTATCATCAGAGAAAACATTGATCACACCTTCATGAAATAGCTATGCTCTGTACTCCAACAGAGGGTATTATTTTCTTTCATTTTGATAGCATTGGTTACTATAATAAACTGACTACAGTCATTGTTTCATTATTAAACAACTTTCAGCTTACCTTAGATATTTACATAAAGGCTCTTTTCTATGCTATAAATTAGCATAATGTATTTTTTGGAGACTCATGAGATGGACTGTATCAGGTGCTCTATTGTTGACACTTCAAAGAACAGACACTGGGATATTTACTTTTGAGTTCCCATTCCTTAGACAACTTTTAGATTTACCAAAGGATTGAATTAGGATTTCTAGTACTCTTTTCAGTGCTGAAGCAAATGCAGGTAGAGGGTAGACTCTTGAGCTAAAAAAAAAGAGTGAATTATAGTCATATATTTCTTTTTTCTTTTAAATGTTTTAGTTGTCGATGGACCCTTATTTATTTATATGTGGTGCTGAGAATGGAACCCAGAGTCTCATGTATGCTAGGGAAGCCACTCCACCACTGACTTATGACCCCAGCCCAGTCATGTTTCTTCATGAAGGAAATACGTTCTGAGAAATGTGTCCTTAGGTGATTTCATCATTGTGTGAACATCAGAGTACACAAACTAATTGGTCAACAAAGTCACTAGGCAAAATAATCTGATGGGACCACTGTTGAATATATGGTCATTGTGACCAAAGTGGTTATACGGCTCATGACTGTACATATGACCAAATGAATTGATAAGAGAAATTAATATAGTTATTAATTTGAAATGTTGTTTTTAGTATGCTGTTTGTTAATGGGTCTGGGAGGAAAACTCTTCTTCAGCTTGTATCACTAGCTCTAAAGTTATTTGATTAAATGTTTACTAAATATTTACTAAATAAATCCTTTAAATTATTAAATTTTAAAACTAATAGGGTATTTTAATAGTACCCAATTCTCATTGACTCTTCAGAATTCAGAAATACCTCTGTCAAGTGTTCTTCTTCAACAGCAATAAATCTATTTACATAAGTTGAGTAAAAATCTGTCTTCACTTTACTAGAATGTTGTTGGACAAATTGAATGTGCAAAAGATTCCATACCTGGAGTGTCATTTCTGAGAATAAGTTTCACTTGGTCAAGTATGATAAGTACACCATTAACAAGCAAGATTTGGCTTATGCTATCCATTATGTGTCACTTCTCAGAAAATCACTTGTTAAAAACATCAGTCAAATGAGAAATGAATAATATCAGACCACTAAAATAAGGAAAGACAAAGAAGAGAGAAAAACGATGACAGTCAGTTTAAATGATCCATTAGATAGAAAATGATAGGTTGTTTGGAAATGCATAAGGTTTAAACTGAGGCCCCTGAAATTTGGAGAACCTAACACAAGGAAAACTCTAAAGATAACCCACAATAAAAAGTACTACAATGTGACAAACTATCTCAGTAAAGATTAGAATTGGGTAGAGCAAAATATTCTAACAGTTTTTCAGGGGTCATGTGTGTGTAGGTGTGGAGACTATATGAAGGGATCTAAAAGGATTACTGGGATGAGGGGAAGGACAGGGAATAGAACATTTGTAGAGGAATGATAGCTATCTTGCTTCAAATAGAGTAGAGATAAATGCATTTGGTTATGAGAGCAGCTAAATGTAACTTATTCCTTAAAGGAAGAAGCTATTCTAAATAAGGGGGGAAAGTGAAATGAATAGAAATTTGATTTGATTAGAAAAAAAAAAAACTGGGAAAAGTAGGCGATTGAAACAAAATTGGTAATGAGCACAAAAAAGGTTGGAAGAAATAAAATCAAATATATCAGTCATTTTACTAAATGAAAATGCACTATATTCCATTATTGAGTATAGATTATCAGAGTGGGTTAAAAATCAAAATGTAGCTATATAATTTATTATGGTTTAGATGTTAGAAGTCCTCTTGTATGTGAGACAATACAAGATAGCTTAAAGGGGAAATGACTGGGTTATGAGAGCCTTAACATAATCAGTGCATTAATCCTCTGATAGGATTAACTGGTGGTAACTGTAGGCACAGGTAAGGTGTGGCTGGAGGAGGTGGATCATTGGAGGTGTATCTTTGGGGTGTATATTTCATCCATGGTGAGGAGAGTCTCTCTCTTTCTGTTTCCTCGTTCCTGGTCCTGAGCTGCTTTACTCCTCCACACCTTTCTGCCATGATGTTCTGCCTCACCTGGAGCCCGATGGAGTTGTCCACCTATGGACTGAGACCTCTGAAACCATGAGTCCCAAAATAAAAATTTTCCTTCTCTGATTGTTATTATCAGTTTTTTTGGTATCAGAAACAACAACAAAAACTGACCAAAAAAAAAAAAAAAAAACCCAATTCTTATAAGAAATACTCTTAAACCAAAATGAGTCACTGAACAGACAAGAATAAACAAAGACTCAACTAATGCAGAGAAAGAAAAAAAAGCCAAACTGGGGAATAAATAACAAAAAGTGGAAGTGGAATTTAATGATAAAGGTTTAGTGCCTTTATCATTTATCACAGAAAATAGGAAATTATCTCATCAAAGACAATTTATGAGGACTATAAAGCTATCAAAATCTTTTATCATCAACTAATACAGGAGATGGATAAAAATATTTGAAATTCAAGTAGAAGATGGAAGTACAAACTGTTTTAGTGGAATATTTCATTATATCCATTTCAGAAAGAAAGACACAAAGAAAAAATTATAATCAATAAGCATCTCTCTATCAGAGAAAATATTTTTTGTGTAACTATTATAAAATTGATCATGTATTTGGCTACAAGGAAATTATTTAAAACATGCAAAAAGTAGAGATTTAACAGGCATTGTAGAAGTTACATTCTCTGTAATCCTATAAAAACTAGAAAGAATTTTTTAAAAGTTGCCAGATAAAACCTCAGCAATGTGCAAAAAAAAAAAAAAAAAAACTCTTGGATAATCCCACTGATCAAAAAAGTAAATCAAATGGAAGCATTGCAGAGAGATCACCTCAATTCTAAATCTAGTAGGATGCAGTATAAATTGTGCTTTATTATTAAGGACCAAATAATATTTAAACAAAAAAATATAATATTGGTCCACATACTACTAAAGACATCATGGGAACAGAATAGAAAGTCAGACAACAAACACAATACATATAAGAATTTAGTAAAATAAAAGCTGTATTTCACAGCCATCACAATAGGATAAATTTTTTGGGGGAAGTGCAACCAGTTATTTGTTACTAGGAGGCAAAGTATCTCTCATAACTTTCAGTATACATCAAAATAATTTCTTGGGGGAAGTAAATACTTAGACGTACTGGGGAATTTATATGTCTTAAAAAAGATAAGTGAATATTTATAAAAATATTTGTCTATGTGAAAATTATCTAAGCAGAGCTTTGAATATTGAAATGAAAATGGTCCACAAATTTGATGGATTTCAACTCCTAAACATTCAAACTTTCATACTTCTGAATTACATGAGCAAACTAGAAGAAAAGTATTGTGGAGAGTTCATAGGCAAGGACTTAAATTCTGTAATATGTAATTCAACTTAGAAGTCAGTAGAAGAAAGACTAATCGGACAAAGAATTAAAGAGGCAATTCTCAAAAGGAGAAATGAAAATAATAAACAAGCATAAAATTATATTTATAATATAATTTCTTTGCTCAGTAATGAGCAAAGAAATATTTCAAAGAAATATATCTGTGTGTGTTATGTATATGCACATACACAAAACAATAATTAGACATCATTTTTTAACCTATCAAATTTCCAAAGATTATTTTTTTGCTATTATTCAATGTTGATGAAGAAATCAGAAAAAAAAAAAAACTTTCATGTTTTTGCTATTGACAGCATACAATATTTCTGAGATATAATTTAGAAATACATTTTGTGCCGGGGTCCAGCCCTAGCAGGGGTCGTAGTGGTCACAGGTGATGGAGTAGGTGTGGGCGAGGTGGAGAACAAAGCAACACAACTCAAGGAATGGATGCTAAGTTCTAAATTTTATTTTTCCCAGCCAGCTTTTTATACATTAAAAGGTTGACAGTTACACGTTTTTCCAGAACAGAAAAAGATCACAAGGAAAAATAACAAAAATATCTTGTATAATCATTACTAGACCAGGCAATGAAGTATTTTAATTATTTTTAGTAATTGCTTACTTGTGATAACCTATAACTAAACAATAAGACATATTAATATTGCTTAACTAATCATAAAGGTTGAAGCAAGTTCAGCAGGGTTGAGTAAATGTCAGTTGTGTGGCTACTGCTGTGGTTAATAAGTGCTAGACAGTTTAAGCTAACAATAATATGACATCATCTTCTACTGTGTGAGTGTGAACTTAACATCGAGGAACTTTTTCTCTGGGGGATAGGTGGCTAATAATATTTACAGCAATAGTAATCCTAATCTTAAGACATGGATATCTTGCACTCTGTATTTATGCTTTCAAACCGATTATAACATGTCCTGATTTTATATCTAAATATCCCATGGAGATAAAGGAGGGTCTAAATCCAGGGGCTTAAGAGCATCCCTCTGTAAGGAGTCATGGCTTTCCATTAATTAATAAGCATTGTTCCATAAGGTTTTTTAATTGTAGGAACTCTATTTTCTTTATTTCTTCTGTTCCTGTTAATCCTTCCTGATGGGGTTGGAGTTATTGCCTACATACTTCAGGTCATCTGAGAGTAGTCATACAGGGGATTGGCAGTTAGAATCTATTTTTGTATTTTCTCATAATGTTCTTGGTTACTCAAAGTTTCATTACAATGACTAAATCTGAAATCACTGTTCCATTAAAAGTCTGAATTTATGTTTTCTGTTAAGACCCCTGTTTTCAGGGAAAACACATAAAATATTAATAGTAAACTTACACATATTAAGCAAGCAAGGAAGGAAAGTCCACAACCGAATTCCCAATACGATGAGACTTGCAAACACCTTATTACTCAGTGAAATCCTTGTCAAGCACTGAGGGGAATTGCAGGTGGCATAACAATTTTGGTTTGTGAAATATTTAACTTAGAAGATATAAATCAAGACATTCATAATGGACTCAATAATATCAAATAATTTGAATAATCCAATTTTATTGATAAAAGATGAGTTAAGTAAATGATATATACTCATATATCAAAATGTGCATGTAGTTATTTCCAATAACATTATGAGATAATATTTAGTCACCTATCTCAACATTCATGATGTATGACTAGGTAAAACATTGTAACACAATAATGGTATAAAGTCATTTAAAAATATATTTAACTTTTAGAAAGAAAAAAATTGTTCCAGATGATTCTACCTCTCATTAAGACTCATTTCTAAAGGTCAAAATTTGAAAGCAATTGTGAAAGCAGCACTCCCTTCTTGCGGTCTCTCAGTGTCCTTGCAGTCAATTGCCTGTTACTTGGGTCAGGCCCGGGAAAGCCTGTCAGGTGAAGCAGGAAATCACAAAGATATATTAGGCTCTAGAGACTATTCTGCAACCAGAGTTCATAGTGCACAGTTGATGCAGGGGGATTTCAGCTCACCACAGAGCTGGGTGAGAAACCTTTTAGAATCAGAAAATTCTCCAACGTCTTGGAAACTTTCACATAGATCAGTTTTAATCACAAGGCAATCCAAGACCACTCACCCTACCCCTCCTGCCTCTCCATCCCTCCCAACTCACCCCCACTGCAACCTAGGAAGTAATTTAGAAAACTCCTTTGCAGTCACACTGTTTGCAGGTGGAAACCTCATCATTTCCTTTGGTGATGTGCAAATTATTAAGAGGTTCGTATCTATGGAAAACCAGTGGGATAGACTATGTTGCAGGACTTAGTCATGTTCACCTTGAATTTCTTGAACTAACCCTGAATATTTAAAAATAGTTGGAATTGACACACATGTTTTAACTACCTATTGCCCCCACCCCTCTCACTACCATACACACATTTTCTTAGTCACATGAAACTTGAATCACAGGAAACTTTCACAGGTTGAATGTTTTATTCCTTTCCTCAGAGACATCGCTTTTGCACATCCTTGAAAAGGGACTACATGTGCACACACATATACACACAGGCATTACACATCCATATATGTGCATTTTTTCCTACTTCTATTAAAATTTTGTGCTTTTTACAAGAATTTTAAAAACCCTATTTTTACTACTTTATATGAATATCATAGGGGCAATAATGTTCCTAAGTGCTTCAATATTGACAACATAGGTAGTAATACATGTTAGGATAATGAATAATGTCTTATAGATGCATGACAATATATAACGATGGAGGGTGGTGGGGGGAAGAGAATAAAGGAACTTTAGATGGTGTAGAGGAAAAAGGGGTGGGAGGGGGTGAGAATGTATGATTACATGAATGGTGTGAATAGACATTGTAAAAAAATGTAATGTTCAATACTGAGATCAGTGCATTAGCCACTTTTGGGAAAGGCAAGTTTAACATGCTTTTGCTCCTTGTATACATATAAAAACATTTTAAAATGAAAAGCTCATGAGTAGTGGAGGTTCTGTAACCAATGGCAATAATGTTTTGTACTGATTTTTTTTCTTTTAGTTCATAACATTGTGAATATACTTTAAAAAATACTGTATCCATCTTGATGGCTTTGTGCTTATTACAATCTGAAAGTTAACTGGCAGGCACTTTATAGTAATTTGATTGATAAATGATTGATAGATTCAACCAAATCATTCATTTGAACAAAAATTTTAGAGACAATGTCTTGTGAGACTCTGTATTGAGATATCTGTATTGTAAAGGAAATCAGTATGTAGCCCAAAGACAAGAAAGGGCAGTGGCAGATATTTTGCAACTGTGGAATTTCTGTGGAAGTTCCATGTAAATCCTCTGATTACAACTTGGCAGACAAATACCTAAACTATACCTATGATTCTTTATCTATTTTGGAGCACCAGAATACTTGTCAGCCCTATACAGACATCTTCAAATGATCATAGCTACAAATATCCTCAAGACTTAGAGGAAAGCAATGAATGACCTCTTCTTAGACTTCAGTGAAACATCACCAGTTATGTTGAAGGAAGTTAAAAGTGTCAGATTCATGGATCATTGGTTCTGAAACCAAAACCAGGCACAACTATGCAGAACTTTATTATTTGGCTATGTTCATTAAAATAATCTTCCTATTTTGACTGACCTTGCTAACATGTTTACTATTACAGGAAACTGTTACCCAGGAAGATAAAGTTGCAAAGAACTTTGTTGTTTGCTTCTTGAACTTTTCCAAAACCACTGATCTGAACACTAGACTCCTCATCAGAATAAATATCCCTTTTAAGGTTAGTAGAGGGCTGGGGTTGTGGCTCAGTGATAGAACACTTGCCTAGTATGGGTGAGGCACTGGGTTCGATTCTCAACATCACATGAAAATAAAATAATAATAATAATAATAAAGGTCCATTGCCAACTAAAATATGTTTAAAAAATTGGCTTAGGACCAGACTTCCTTAACGAGACCCCCATAGTGCAAGAAATAAAAACAAGAATCAATAAATGGGATAGATTCAAACTAAAAGGTTTTTTTCTCAGCACGGGAAACAATCAATAATGTGAAAAAGAACCTACAGAGTGGGAGAAAATCTTTTCCACACATACTTCAAACAGAGCACTCATCTCCAAAGCTTATAAAGAACTTAAAAAACTTTACACACAAAATACAATGAACCCAATCAAAATGGGCTAAGGAAATGGGCAGACAATTCACAGAAGAAGAATATACAGGTGATCAACAAATATATGAAAAAGTGCTCATCATCCCTAGTAATTAGAGAAATGCAAATTAAAACCACCCTATGATTTCATCTAATGCCAATTAGAATGGCTATTATGGAGAACCCAAGCAGTAATAAGTTTGGTGTGGATGTGGGGAAAAAGGTACACTCATACATTGCTGGTGGAGTTGCAAATTGGTGCAGTCACTCTGGAAAGCAATATGGAGATTTCTCAGAAAACTTGGAATGGACCCACCATTGGACCCAGCTATCCCACTTCTCTGTTTATACCCAAAGAACTTAAAATCAGCATACTACAGTGAGGCAACCACAACAATGTTCATAGCAGCTCCATTCACAATAGCTAGATTGTGGAACCAACCTAGATGCCCTTCAGTTGAAGAATGGCTAAAGAAACTCTGGTATGTATACACAATGGAATATTACTCAGCCATAAAGAAGAATAAAATTATGGCATTTGCTGGTAAATGGATAAAGTTGGAGAATATCATGCTAAGTGAAATAGGCCAAGCCCAAAAACCAAAGCCCGAATGTTTTCTCTGATAATATATAACACGGGGGAGTGGTGCGGGGAAGAGAAGAATGAAGAAACTTTGGATGGTGTACAGGAAAATGGGGTGGGAGGGAGTGGGGGAACAGAAAGATAGTAGAATGCAACAGACAGTATTACCCTATGTACATGTATGATTACATGAATGGTGTGAATCTACATTGTATACAACCATAGAAATGAAAAGTTGTACCCCATTTGTGTATAATGAATCAAAATGCAGTCTGTAAAAATAAAAAAGATTTTAATAAAAAAAAAACAAAAAGAAAAGAAAAATAGGTTGGTAGATAGCAACGAATGACTATATTTTTCAATATTCACTTTAAAACACTTGTTTTGCTGTGTCTACCTATCTTAACTATTAATGCAAAAATTTGGCCTATTCTACTCAAGCTCCTCTTTCTCATAAAAAGCTTTCCTAAATCAGATACCCCTGAACCTTACTGGTGGCCTATTTTTACTCTTCTGAGATGCTGCTAAGAATCTTCCAAGGTAGTGATTCCCTTGGAATACTGCAGGGAGCAATAAACTCAACTCTGCTTTCTCAAAAAAGAATATTTTGAGGACATTTTCAGGCAGCCAATATGTGACCATCTAGAGGAAGGAAATTATGGACTTGGATTGACTTATTAAAGTTATTTAACTAAGGAGTTTACTGTCTGAAAATAATTCTTGGGTTGTTTAATTATGTGGCATTGATGTGCTGGAATCGACTCGTATTGGTTCAAACTGGCATGCAGAGCCAATTGTTAAATTATTAGCTATTTTGCCAGCTGGTTGTTACACTGTTGGCAGCTTGAAATTGGCCATGGTAGGAGTATTTATAGCATAGAAATTGACAAATATTATAAATGAGGAATTTTTTATTATGACTTTTGCTGGATTAATTTCATGGTGAAATGGTCAAGGGATTCTTTGCTCACATTGGGAAATGAGAGTGAAAAATATCCTCTTTTACGATAAATGAAAACTTTAAACAGCATTACTGCATTACTATCAGAGCTACCTTTCTACTTTTTCAGAACAAAATATTATTACAAGGGGCCTGAGAGTATAATTCAATGAAGAGTATGCACCTAGCATGCGTGAGGCCTGGATTCCCTCTGTGGCATCCCACCAAATTTTTTATTTTGTAGAACGATATGTACCAGTTATTCTGTACCATTGATCTACCTTTCTATTTTGGTACCAATACCATGCCGTTTTTGTTACTATTGCTTTGTAGTAGAGTTGAAGATCTGGTATGCAATACCCCCTGTTTCACTCTTCCTGCTAATTGTTTAGCTATTCTGGGTTTTCTTATTCTTCCAGATGAATTTCATAATTGCCTGCTCTATTTCTGTAAGGTACGTCATTGGGATTTTTAATTGGAATTGCATTGAATTCGTATAGCACTTTAGGTAGTATGGCCATTTTGACAATATTAATTCTTCCTATCCAAGAACATGGAAGATCTTTCCATCTTCTAAGGTGTTCTTTAATTTCTTTCTTTAGTGTTGTATAGTTCTCATTGTAGAGGACTTTCACCTGTTTTGTGAGATTGATTCCCAAGTATTTTATTTTTTTCGAGGCTATTGTGAATGGGTAGTTTTCCTAATTTCTCTTTCTGAAGATTCATCACTTATGTATAAAAATGCATTGGATTTATGGGCATTGATCTTGTAACCTGCTACTTTACTGAATTCACTTATGAGTTCTAAGAGTTTTCTGGTGGAATTTCCAGGTTCCTCTAAATATATAATCATGTCATCAGCGAACAGGGATAGTTTGAGTTCTTCTTTTCCAATTCGTATCCCTTTAATTTCTTTGGTTTGTCTAATTGCTCTGGCCAGAGTCTCAAGAACGATGTTGAATAGAAGTGGTGAAAGAGGGCATCCCTGCCTTGTTCCAGTTTTTAGGGGGAATGCTTTCAGTTTTTCACCATTTAGAATGATATTAGCCATGGGCTTAGCATAAATGGCCTTTACAATATTAAGGAATGTTCCCACTATCCCTATTTTTTCTAGTGTTTTGAGCATGAAGGGGTGCTGTATTTTATCAAATGCTTTTTCTGCATCTATTGAAATAATCATGTGATTCTTGACTTTAAGTCTATTAATATGGTGAATTACGTTTATTGATTTCCTGATGTTGAACCAACCTTGCATCCCTGGGATGAAACCCACTTGATCATGGTGCACTATCTTTTTAATATGTTTTTGTATGCGATTTGCTAAAATTTTGTTGAGAATTTTTGCGTCGATGTTCATTAAGGATATTGGTCTGAAATTTTCTTTCCTTGATGAGTCTCTGTCTGGTTTAGGTATCAGTGTGATATTGGCTTCATAGAATGAGTTTGGGAGGGTTCCCTCCTCTTCTATTTTATGGAATACTTTGAGAAGTATTGGAATGAGCTCTTCCTTAAAGGTTTTGTAGAACTCGGCTGAGAACCCATCTGGTCCCGGACTTTTCTTTGTTGGTAGGCTTTTGATGACTTCTTCTATTTCAGTACTTGAAATTGGTCTATTTAAATTGTTTATGTCCTCCTCATTCAGTTTAGGCAATTCATATGTCTCTAGAAACCTGTTGATGTCTTCGAAATTTTCTATTTTGTTGGAGTATAGATTTCAAAATAGCTTCTAATTATGTTTTGTATTTCCATCCTGTCTGTAGTGATATTTCCTTGTTCATTCCGAATTTTAGTGATTTGGGTTTTCTCTCGTCTCTCTTTGTTAGTGTGGCTAAAGGTTATCAATTTTGTTTATTTTTTTGAAGAACCAACTATTTATTTGTCAATTTTTTGTATTGTTTCTTTTGTTCAATTTCATTGATTTCAGCTCTGAGTTTAACAATTTCCTGCATTTCTACTACTTTTGGTGCTGTTCTGTTCTTCTTTTTCTAAGGCTTGAGCTGTAGTGTTAGGTTGTTTATTTGTTGAGTTTTACTTCTTTTATTAAATGCGCTCCATGAAATAAATTTCCCTCTAAGTACTGCTTTCATAGTGTCCCAGAGGTTTTGATATGATGTTTCTTTGTTCTCATTTACCTCTAAGAATTTTTTAATTTCCTTCTAATATCTTCTGTTATCCATTCATCATATAATAGCATATTGTTTAATCTCCAGATATTGGAATAGTTTCTGTGTTTTACTCTTTCATTTATTTCTAACTTCAATCCATTATGATCTGATAGAATACATGCTAGTGTCTCTATCTTCTTGTATTTGCTAACATTAGCTTTGTGGCATAATATATGGTCTATTTTAGAGAAGGATCCATGTGCTGCTGAGAAGAAAGTGTATTCACTCTTGGTTGTATGGAATATTCTATAAATGTCCGTTAAGTCTAAATTATTGATTGTTTGTTGAGATCTATGGTTTCTTTGCTCAATTTTGTCTGGAAGATCTGTCCAGTGGTGAGAGCGGCGTGTTAAAATCACCTAGTATTATTGTGTTGTGGTCTATTTGGTTTCTGAACTTGAGAAGGATTTGTTTGACATACAGAGATGAGCCACTGTTTGGGGCATAGATGTTTATGATTGTTATATCTTGCTGATTATGCTTCCCCTTAAGCAGTATGAAATGTTCTTCTTATATCCCTTTGACTACTTTGGCTTGAAGTCCACATTATCGGAAATGAGGATGGATACTCCAGCTTTTTTGCTGAGTCCATGTGCATGGTATGTTTTTCCCCATCCTTTCACCTTTAATCTATGGGTATCTTTTTCTATGAGGTGAGTCTCTTGCAGGCAACATATTGTTGGATCTTTCTTTTTAATACCAGTCTGCCAGTCTATGTCTTTTGATTGATGAATTCAGGCCATTAAACGTTCAGGGTTATTATAGAGAATGATTTGGTTTCCCCGGTCATTTGGTTCATTTTAAAATTTTGTTTATTTATTTGTTTGACACAACTTGATTCCTCCTTTATTTGGACAATTCCTTTAGGATAATTTCTCCCTAGCCTTTGCTGATTTGCTTCTTTGTTTTTCATCTCTTCCTCATGGAATATTTTGTTGAGAATGTTCTGTATGCTGGCTTTCTTTTGTAAATTCTTTTAGCTTTGTTTATCATGGAAGGATTTTTATTTCATCGTCAAATTTGAAGGTAAGTTTTGCTGGGTATAAGATTCTTGGTTGGCATCCATTTTCTTTCAGGGCTTGAAAAATGTTGTTCCAGGACCTTCTAGCTTTTAGGGTCTGGATTGAAAAATCTGCTGATATGCGTATTGGTTTCCCCCTGAATGTAATTTGGGTTCTTTCTCTCACAGCCTTTAAAATTCTGTCTTTATTTTGGTATGTTTAGGTATTTTCATTATAATGTGCCTTGGTGTGGGTCTGTTGTAATTTTGTGTATTTGGAGTCCTGTACAGCCTCTTGAACTTGATTTTCCATTCATTCTTCAGATTTGGGAAATTTTCTGATATTATTTCATGAATAGGGTGTTCATTCCTTTGGTTTGTTTCTCTAGGCCTTCCTCAATCCCAATAATTCTTAAATTTGGCCTTTTCATGATATCCCATAGTTCTTGTAGATTCTGTTCATGATTTCTTACCATCTTCTCTGTTTGTTCAGCTTTGTTTTCAAGGTTAAATATTTTGTCTTCAATGTCTGAGGTTCTGTCTTCCAGGTGTTCTATCCTATTGGATATGCTTTATATGGAGTTCTTAATTTGGTTTATTGTTCCTTCATGTCAAGGATTTCTGTTTGGTTTTTTTTTCAATATCTCTAACTCTTTATTGAAATGATCTTTTTGCTTCCTGTATTTGCTCTTTTAACTGTCGATTGGTGCGATCAATCAATGCTTGCATTTGCTCTTTTTCATCTCCTCGTTTGCTTCTCTGATCATTTTAATTATGTACATTCTGAAACTCCTTTTCTGTCATTTCTTCTGCCATGCTGTCATTGGGTTTTATGATGTAACATCTAGATTTGTTTGCAGCATTTTCTTTCCTTGTTTTCTCATGTTGTTCAGATATCAGTGGACCCGCTGAGATATTGCAGATTTCCTCTGTTGATTTACAATGACCCTGAAGATTTCTATATATATCCCCTCTTAGCCTTCAGTAGGCTGAAGTCTTGGAGGAGGTTGATAATGCGGTGCTCCACAAGGAAGCTGCCTCTCTAGGAGTGGTGGCCTTCAGGTGGGGTATATTCCCTGCTAGTGGGCGGAGGTGCCTCCACTTGTTGACCAATGGTCATCCAAAGGGGACCTAGGCTGTGGGCTGAGGCAAGGCCTGTTTGGGCCTGAGTCTCTGGTTTTACCGTCCTTGTGGGAAACCTCCCCCAGCAGGGAAGACTCACCCGGTGGGGAGGTCTCGCTGGTCAGTTTCCTCCTAGAGGTTCCCCTCAATTTACAAGCTACTGCCTGGGCTGGGCTGCCTTCCTCTGCAAAGTTTTCCAGGGGCCGGCCCTACCTCCTGGGCCTGGGAGCATCACCCTTCGCAGATGAATCTCCTTAGGCTGCCCCTCCTCAGAGAATTTGCCCATAGGCCTGGAACCTTCGCTCCACCCTAAGCCTGTCTCTGTGCGGCTCTTCCACCCAGAAGCCTCCTAGATCCTGGGACCCTGTTCTGCACCTAATCGCCTGGCTGCGTGGCCCCTCCTCTGAGCAGCCACCTGTGGCCCCGAACAATCGCTCTGAGTCCCAGAGACCTGCCACAGGCCTCTTCCTCCAGACAGCCGCCCAGTATGCCGGTGCGGTCACTAGGAGTCCAAGAAACTCACTTCGTGCCTCCTCCTCCCACCAACCACCCGTAGCCCGGGGCAATCAATCACTCCGAGTCGAAGTGACCCTTCCCGTTCCTCCTCCTTCTCCGGATAACCCCCCGGGTGTTCAGGAGCAGTCCCTCTGAGTGGCTCTGAATCCACGTGACCCGCTGCACGGGTCCTCTGGGCAACCGCCCGGAGCTCTGGTGTGGTCCCTCAAGACCAAGCGTCCCACCACGCTTCTCCTCCAGGCAGCCCCCCTGTGTTCAGGAGCTGTCACTTTAAGACCAAACAACTCACACTCGCCTTCTCCTCTGAGCAGCGCCTGGAGCGCTAATGCAGTCACTGCGAGTCCAAAGGACCCGCCGCGCTCCTTCTCCTCCCTTCTCCTACTCCTCCGGGCAGGCCCCGGGGTTCAGAAGTGGTCAGGGTCCAAACAGCTCGCCACGCAGCCCCTTCTCTGGCAACCGCCTGTAGTTCCCGTGTAGTCACACGAATCCAAGCGGCTGCTCCTCTTCCTCCTCGTCCTCAGGGCAGGCCCCGGGGTTCAGAAGCGTCGTCTGATTCCAAACAGCTCGCCGCGCGGCTTCTCCTCTGGCAACCAGCCTGCAGCTCTGGCGCAGTCTCTCCGAATCCAAGTGGCCACGCTCCTCTCCTCCTCCTCAGGGCAGGGCCCCGGTGTCCTGAGTCCCACACAGTTCTCCCCGCCACTCCTCCCCGGGCAGCCGCCAGAGCCCCAGTGGCTGCTCCGAGTCCCAGCGCTGTGCCAAGCGGCCTCCTCTATGGCGCTCAGCGGGGGGAGGGGCGTCTCGCCGGCAGTTCTACTTCACAAAGTTTCCTGCGTTCCGGGACCCCCGTCCCATCCGGGATGCCCCCCCAGGGGGTGAGAGTCACCCGGCTACTTTGAGTTGGTCCCAAGCGTCTCAATATCTCCTCTCTTGAATCCTGAGTTCTGGAGCAACACGTAATGCAGCCACCCTCTAGGCCGCCATCTTGAAAACCTATGATTTTTAATAAAAAAAAAACCGTTAAAAAAAATTCCAGGAATAGAGTGGAAAGATAAGTCACAGAGTTGGAAAGATATTTTACAATATATTTGTTTGATGTGACTAGCATCTACAATATACAAAGAGCTTATACAAATGAATGTGAAAAAGGCCGGCAAACCCAATTGAAAAATAGGAAAGTCCTTGAACAGATACTTCACAGAAGAGGATATTCAAATGGAAATACTGCTATGTGCCTGTAAGAATAGATTAATTAAAAATAAATTAATAATAATAAGAGATAGGATTTGGAGCAACTAGAACTCTCATGCACTGCTTAAAAAGTGTTTGGTGGAAGCTGTCATAGTGTATATACTCATAAGTTATGATTGACTCATGATTATGGCTCCAAAATGGAGACAGTAGAAATGTATATCAATAGGAGAAGGGGTAAATAGTTTTTACTATATTCAAACAATGGAAATACTATTCAATAATGAGAATTAACATGTTCTGGATACTTACAACATAAATGGATCATAAAAAACATAATCTTGAACAAAGGAAATTAGACAAAAGTATACATATGGCATAATTCATTTATAAAGTTCAAATGTAAAAACTGATCAGTGATGATATGACTCAGAGTACAAATCTCCTTAGGGAAGGATTAATAGTTGGAAAGCTCCCAAGGGATATGTCTGGGGTGCTGATAACTTTTAAATTTTTCATCTCATTGATGGATGCATGGGTATGTATACTAAAACTCCATGAAGTTGCACGTATAAGATTTGTAACTTTTCTCTAGTGAAATCATATTTCAATTTAAAAGTTTGCATTAATCAGGAAAAAACAAACACCAAAGTAAAGGGGATAATGTGGGATTATTGCCTCCTTAGTACATCATGGACACGCTTGTTCAATGTGCAGTTTTATACCACACACCACGTGTGTGTGCGCACACACACACACACACACAACACACACACAGCAGAAAGTGTGTGTCTCTGGGTGCACATAAAAGACGTGTACAGAATCAGACTGTGCAGGAATTAACATAGCTATAGTAGAGGATTCTGACATTAAGAATAGGTGCTGTTGGCCTCCCAGGAAACACCTAGTGGGGCTGTGCTCATCCGTGTTCAGTCAAAGGCCTGAGAGGAGGAAGCTGCAGAGCTGGGGACACTGAGTAGGAACAAAGGGGAGACTGTCTCTGTTTGGCAATTGGCAGATCTCTTCAAGGTTTCCTTCCTGTCCAAGGATGTGTAAACAAGGGGGAACAAATGCAAGCAGAGCGTTTTAAAAGTCCCTTATAATAAAAAGAGATCTGCTGCTACAAGAAATGTAATAATAATAATAATAATAATAATAATAACAATAAATGAGTGAAAGGTCAACATGGTAAAAGAAGAACATTTAGAATGCACCTGCTTTGAGTTTTTTAAAAAACAGGATATCTAACGGAAGAGTATTTGAAAAGGGGAGTTGATCGAGATTTAACAAAAAGAAAGAAATACCAATGCTAAGAAAAGAAACCACAGAAATTAAACTCCATTCAAAATTAAAATCCACACTGAAAATAGTGTGGAATGTTTTATACAATGAAGTGGGGGGAGAGAAAATAATAAGAAAGAAAATGATAGATTTTGGGGAAAGGAATATGAAGCTATGAATAATTGGTACTCTTGAGAATGAGAGTAAATGAATAGAGTAGAAACTATAATTAAGTGTATAATCAAAGACATGGAAAGAAGAGTTGCTGGATCTAAAAAAAAAAAAAAAAAAAAAAATGCCCGAGACTCTGGGCATTTTTTGTTCTGGGAAAAAATTAAGAGGATAAGGAGGCTTAGGCATATGCTAGCAAAAATGCCAATTTCCAGTATAAAAATAATTTAAGGATTTTGAATAAGAACAATAAGCAGTTTACTTGAAAGGGTACAAAAATCAAATTGGTCCTTAAGGTACCACAGTCAGAACACAGATGTACGTGTAGAGGAAAGCCCAAGTAATTGTTGTAAGTGGGTGCCCAAATGAAACATAAGAATAAAAAGAGAAGACAGAATGAAAAATACATCAGTGATATTTTAAGTGGGTATTCTTAGTTTGTACTGACAAGGATCAGGAAAAAAAGCAATATTAAACTAATATTCATAGTACTATTGGATTTGTAATTTCAAAAAAATATAAGATCAAATAGGATTTAAAAAAACCCATTATTATATCCATTAAAAACTAACTTTATATTGTTCAAATCACTGAATAAAACAAAGAGATATTACTGAACTCACTAAGTATATGGATATATAAGACTGAAAGTCAATTCAGCAGAATGCTAATAGAGGTTATCTCTACTTACTAAGATTAGGGTTGATTTATATATTCTTTCTTATGTTTTTTTGCATTTTGTAACAGAAAAAAGATATTAAAGATGAAAATCAATAAAAATAAAAGCAACTAATGTTTTCTGTTCATAGAATGAAAAAAAGCAGAATCAGGCTACTGTTGAAATATTCAGCTAGATTTGTTTTCTTACTGCACCTGTGAGTAATTATGGTCATCAAATACGAGCAAACCAGGAAAATCTCTGAACCCATTTCAAGGTTCTAATAATATTGACAATGCTTCAAGTCTGTATCTTGTTTATGAAGCTGTAAAATCCTTTTTGGGCCATTAGAGCTGTCTTATGTAATGCTAACAGATGTATCATTCTCCACCTTTACAAAGCTAGACCCATTATCTTGAGTAGAGTATCATTAGTGATCAGTCTCTTAACTTTGTATTGGATTGTGAGAGTGATATGTAAGAGATTCAGGTAAAGATAGACTCTAATGGTCAGACGTTTAATTCCAAACTTAAATTTAATCTCCTTGGAAGCTGAGAAAAACAAAAACAAACACAAACCATCACAACTACCACAACACATATAAAAGGCCTCTTTGGTGTCTTTCCCTGAGTCCACACAGTACCAACTGTCTCGATTTTACTACACAGTAGATAGAGAAAAGGAAAGTCAACCCACGTATGTGTGCCCTAACGTGAGAGAAGGTTTGCTGCAAGACCTAGAGAAGTGCAGGTCTAAGGCACCCATACCTGGGCCATCCTAAGATGGGGACAACTGTCCAAGTCCATTTTAGTGTAGCCAGCTTCAGTATGAGAAAAAAAGACAAAACAATTCCAAAGAATTCTAAGAGAACCAAATACAAATAATCTCTCCATTCAAGGAAGCTAGAGTTTTAACTTTTCCCTTTTCACCAAGAGCTCTCTTCTGGCTCAACAGAGCTTTAGACTTGACCCTTTCCTTAAATATTCCATGCTCTGAAGTCTATGAATTTAACAAGATAAAGAGCCCGGATGAACAGTAAACCCAGATAAACTGTAGAGAAGTAACTCAGTGCTACCATGAACCTGAGTTTGGCAGCATGGGGAGTCCAGGTGTGACGACTTTCCTCCATCAAGCTGAATGAAGACACACTTTAACCTTCTAAGTTAAACATGGTTTAATGTTCACATACTTCCTCCTTGCTTTAGGAACAGTGTCCTACTTCAGGTTCCCACCCTCCTAGCCCACAATATCATGAACTAACAGAACCAACAATCAGTGGGCCTCAGGCAACATGGACTAAAGGGGAGGAATTTGAAGTTGTATTTGGTTGGAGAATTCTGAAAGATGGTCATTTCCTTTACCTCTGTTTCGAACTCCAATATATCTGCCTTGCTTGAGTCATATGGCTATGAAACTGATAAGCTGCTGGACCCAAGAATGGCTTGGGCTATGTAGGAATTCAGGGGAGCAGAATTGTTGGGAATTTTCTTCTTTGTGAACTTGATCAGAACTTGAGAGATGACACTATAAGATCCCTGTAGAAAAGATCAGGAGGCAGAGGCTCTTGGGAAGAACTTGACCTGAAGAGATCTATGTCCGCCATGCTTTGCCCAAAGTGGTAGAAGCAGCAGAAACATTAGGGTTGTATAAACATATCAGATATTCCAAGTTCCAATTGGCCAAGAGTGAGTTGAGTATGAGTGAACTGAGTCTGTCCAATTAGGAGGCTGGGAGATGGTCAGGCACAAACTCCAAAGAGTTATCATCATTGACAACAAGAAAATGACAACTTATCTAAAGGACTAGCCGCAGAAAGGTGAGTAGTCAATATAAATAAAACACTTGCTTGGCAAAAGACAGTTATAGGAAGAGATAGAAGATAAGTTATCATTCTCTAACTAATGAATTCAGTGGCTGATTTGAAGGATAAAGAAGGTCACTTTTGAGTCAGAAATTTGTGGGAAAAATAGCAAGATTGGAAATCAGTCAGGAAAATATATGATCGCTTTCATAAGACTCACTGTGTTTATTGTAGGAATTCTAGAAGGAGAAAGAGGAATGGCAGAAGGAGAGTAAATAATCAAATAGCAGCAGGAAATGCACTTGATTTGGAGATTTAAAGCTAAATCTGCACTCTGAAGAGCTTACCATGTTCTAGTAGATTGCCAAAACAGACACATTGTGCCATAGTAAAAATTCTTGAGTGCCATCCAAAAATTGGATACAGCTTGAAGAAATTGTTAGGTGCTTTTTCTCAGCAGGTCTGGGCTTGAGTTTCTATTGACCGAACTATTCCACAAGTTTGTAGTGGCAGAGGTTAACATGTATATTTTTGTCTGGTAGAGAAGAAAATTTCTGTTTGGTGGAACAGATAACCCCAAAGGAAGCAGCTTATGGCCCTCAAGACATTAAATCATTTTGTATCCAGCAATTTTGTCTTAATATTCTTTTATTAAAGTACTTGTATATACCTACCTTCTGGAATCCTCTTTAAATCTATTTAAAAGCATTTTACTGGTTTCTTTATTATTTAATGGGTTAAAGGAAACACTGATGAATGTTCATTTTATAGAGCAAGAGAATCATGGTTTTACCTTTTTGAAAATGATTTTTGTAATGACTTTGGAGAATATCCACTAAATGCCCCAGTGCACTCACCTGAGGAAGCTGCATTTGGAGCTGTGGACCTCATAGGATTCAAATGCTCAAGCATGTCTTTCCCTGCCCCCTGGAGTAAATCCCAAGCAGCAACAGAAGTTTAACTTTGCAGATGCTCTGTTTTCTTTTTTCCCCTCTGTATTGATTTTGTTGTGCTTTTGCTTTTTCTGTTTCCTGAATGGTCAATAAAGTCATTCCCAGTGGTGGCAGCGGTTGGGAATTTGGTTTTATGGTCTGACCATTGGTGATTTCTGTCAAATGTATGATGGAAATCCAGTCTCTGAAGGGTGAGAAATGACAGCATTTGATTTGTTAATCTTTGACTTTTCAAGTACTTGTAAATTCCAATCAATTGAAAACTATTTTCTGACTATTGGGAAGGGCAACAGCTCTTGAAGTCCACACTAGCAAGTTGTTATGATTCTGGGTTTGCTTTTGATCTGCAGTTGGAGTTGCACAAGTGACCTAAAGCTATGTGCTTGCAATTCAGAGAAGCCTTTGCCTCTCCTGTGTGAATGTGAAATACTTTCTTACTTCTGGAAGGTCTTACTGTTAGATACAATGTCTATGAAATTAAAGGAGTTCTACTCTGACCAGGTTTTAGAGATAAAGAAGTGCTTATATAAATCGAAAAAATAAGGAATCTAATCTTTTATGCTTTAAATGTACTAGATTTTTTAGGAAAAAAGATTTTCTTGCAGAAATTACTATTTAGAAACATTTTAGGAATCCAAGCTCACATAATTAAGATGAGTCTTTGCACAAAATAGAGTGGATTAATAATTTTTTTGATCTATTAATTTTTGAAGTAATACCAAATATTGTTTAAAAAATATAATTTGAATGTTTTCTCATGAGATAAGATAACAAATACCCTAAATCTATTACATTGTCTTATTGATGAAATAAACTAATATTATAGATACATAAATCTTGAAATTATAAAATTGTTAATTTTGTTATTCTTACATTTTTATATTAGTAATTATGTTTTGTAGTATGTCAGTTTGAACATAATTTCTAAATCCTTAGGTAATTTAAGACCTTGAAATTTTTCACATTACATTAATCAAAGGAAAATCTATAGATAGTGAGAAAATTTATAAGTGGTATTGATTCTGAAACATTGATTACTTAGCATAATTTTAAGTTCATAGCTATTCGTCTGATTTTTATGCACTATATTCTGAGGATATTCATGTTAATGAATGCTTTATTTTATAACTGAACGAGCTTTTGTTTTGTTTTTTGTTTACCAAGGAAAAAGGAGAGTGATCTGTATGAAATTGAAATGTTATTTTATTCTAGAATATAGATAGCATAGTTAATGACAAAATCTGAATATGTGTAGAAAGTTATAGAGTCTTATGAGCAAAATGAATTTTATCTACTTTAAATTGTAATAACAGAATCTGAAAAGGAACTATGAAAAATGTAAAAATTTTGGTAAAATTTGTTTAAAATTTAGATTTTTTTAACCAGATAATGTAGGAAACAAAAGGAATTTGTGAATCTTTTTCTGTCACATATCACTAATGAGAAACTAAAATTTAAAATTTTCTCCATTAAAATGATAAATTAATCTTAGAATTTGAATAAAGTACATATGATATTATTATGTACCTCCTGTAAAATCTACATATCTCAGCAGAATAATTTTATCTGCTTTGTGTTACTTTCATACTGTCCTTGTTATTTTTTAGAGAGCCAAAAAAAAGCAAAACAAAAAAACAACAACCCCCAAACAAAAAAAAAACCAATTCACCAAAATCCTTCAGAAACCAACCAACTAAATAAAACATACACATACACACACACAGAAACCCAAACCTCTCAAACAAAAAACCCACAAGTTTCCTTATTTGTAAAAGAGCTATAGTTCCTTACAATCATTTTACCTTGTTGTTATTTTGAAATATTCTTTCACTTTTATTAAATAGATAACCATGTATTATTTCTCTGCAACCAAGGTACAATCTTAATCAAGTTGCCAAATCTCCTTCAATAACTCTTGATTTTGTCTTCCCAAATTCAAACCCTAAAATTATATTTAATAAAAGAGTGTATCTTTTATACCTAATACTCTCTATGTGAGTTCTCAGAGGGCCTCTGAAAAATTCACAAGGATTTATTATTTCACCTTATGAAGAGGAATACTAGAAATAAATGTTTGGAATGCTCCATATTTCATAATTAACTTAATAATGGTTGTAAGATTTATATGGGAGGAATTGTCAAATTAAAAAAAATGCTTAATCTTTCCTTGTTAAGTTTGCATAGGTAAAATGTTATGAATATTTCAGAAACCATACATTTTATGGGAAGGTTCTGGAGATTTATCAGTGCTCTCATTAGTCTTATCATCAGAGAAAACATTGATCACACCTTCATGAAATAGCTATGCTCTGTACTCCAACAGAGGGTATTATTTTCTTTCATTTTGATAGCATTGGTTACTATAATAAACTGACTACAGTCATTGTTTCATTATTAAACAACTTTCAGCTTACCTTAGATATTTACATAAAGGCTCTTTTCTATGCTATAAATTAGCATAATGTATTTTTGGAGACTCATGAGATGGACTGTATCAGGTGCTCTATTGTTGACACTTTCAAAGAACAGACACTGGGATATTTACTTTTGAGTTCCCATTCCTTAGACAACTTTTAGATTTTACCAAAGGATTGAATTAGGATTTCTAGTACTCTTTTCAGTGCTGAAGCAAATGCAGGTAGAGGGTAGACTCTTGAGCTAAAAAAAAAGAGTGAATTATAGTCATATATTTCTTTTTTCTTTTAAATGTTTTAGTTGTCGATGGACCCTTATTTATTTATATGTGGTGCTGAGAATGGAACCCAGAGTCTCATGTATGCTAGGGAAGCACTCCACCACTGACTTATGACCCCAGCCCAGTCATGTTTCTTCATGAAGGAAATACGTTCTGAGAAATGTGTCCTTAGGTGATTTCATCATTGTGTGAACATCAGAGTACACAAACTAATTGGTCAACAAAGTCACTAGGCAAAATAATCTGATGGGACCACTGTTGAATATATGGTCATTGTTGACCAAAGTGGTTATACGGCTCATGACTGTACATATGACCAAATGAATTGATAAGAGAAATTAATATAGTTATTAATTTGAAATGTTGTTTTTAGTATGCTGTTTGTTAATGGGTCTGGGAGGAAAACTCTTCTTCAGCTTGTATCACTAGCTCTAAAGTTATTTGATTAAATGTTTACTAAATATTTACTAAATAAATCCTTTAAATTATTAAATTTTAAAACTAATAGGGTATTTTAATAGTACCCAATTCTCATTGACTCTTCAGAATTCAGAAATACCTCTGTCAAGTGTTCTTCCTTCAACAGCAATAAATCTATTTACATAAGTTGAGTAAAAATCTGTCTTCACTTTTACTAGAATGTTGTTGGACAAATTGAATGTGCAAAAGATTCCATACCTGGAGTGTCATTTCTGAGAATAAGTTTCACTTGGTCAAGTATGATAAGTACACCATTAACAAGCAAGATTTGGCTTATGCTATCCATTATGTGTCACTTCTCAGAAAATCACTTGTTAAAAACATCAGTCAAATGAGAAATGAATAATATCAGACACTAAAATAAGGAAAGACAAAGAAGAGAGAAAACGATGACAGTCAGTTTAAATGATCCATTAGATAGAAAATGATAGGTTGTTTGGAAATGCATAAGGTTTAACTGAGGCCCCTGAAATTTGGAGAACCTAACACAAGGAAAACTCTAAAGATAACCCACAATAAAAAGTACTACAATGTGACAAACTATCTCAGTAAAGATTAGAATTGGGTAGAGCAAAATATTCTAACAGTTTTTTCAGGGGTCATGTGTGTGTAGGTGTGGAGACTATATGAAGGGATCTAAAAGGATTACTGGGATGAGGGGAAGGACAGGGAATAGAACATTTGTAGAGGAATGATAGCTATCTTGCTTCAAATAGAGTAGAGATAAATGCATTTGGTTATGAGAGCAGCTAAATGTAACTTATTCCTTAAAGGAAGAAGCTATTCTAAATAAGGGGGGAAAGTGAAATGAATAGAAATTTGATTTGATTAGAAAAAAAAAAAACTGGGAAAAGTAGGCGATTGAAACAAAAATTGGTAATGAGCACAAAAAAGGTTGGAAGAAATAAAATCAAATATATCAGTCATTTTACTAAATGAAAATGCACTATATTCCATTATTGAAGTATAGATTATCAGAGTGGGTTAAAAATCAAAATGTAGCTATATAATTTATTATGGTTTAGATGTTAGAAGTCCTCTTGTATGTGAGACAATACAAGATAGCTTAAAGGGGAAATGACTGGGTTATGAGAGCCTTAACATAATCAGTGCATTAATCCTCTGATAGGATTAACTGGTGGTAACTGTAGGCACAGGTAAGGTGTGGCTGGAGGAGGTGGATCATTGGAGGTGTATCTTTGGGGTGTATATTTCATCCATGGTGAGGAGAGTCTCTCTCTTTCTGTTTCCTCGTTCCTGGTCCTGAGCTGCTTTACTCCTCCACACCTTTCTGCCATGATGTTCTGCCTCACCTGGAGCCCGATGGAGTTGTCCACCTATGGACTGAGACCTCTGAAACCATGAGTCCCAAAATAAAAATTTTCCTTCTCTGATTGTTATTATCAGTTTTTTTGGTATCAGAAACAACAACAAAAACTGACCAAAAAAAAAAAAAAAAACCCAATTCTTATAAGAAATACTCTTAAACCAAAATGAGTCACTGAACAGACAAGAATAAACAAAGACTCAACTAATGCAGAGAAAGAAAAAAAAGCCAAACTGGGGAATAAATAACAAAAAAGTGGAAGTGGAATTTAATGATAAAGGTTTAGTGCCTTTATCATTTATCACAGAAAATAGGAAATTATCTCATCAAAGACAATTTATGAGGACTATAAAGCTATCAAAATCTTTTATCATCAACTAATACAGGAGATGGATAAAAATATTTGAAATTCAAGTAGAAGATGGAAGTACAAACTGTTTTAGTGGAATATTTCATTATATCCATTTCAGAAAGAAAGACACAAAGAAAAAATTATAATCAATAAGCATCTCTCTATCAGAGAAAATATTTTTTGTGTAACTATTATAAAATTGATCATGTATTTGGCTACAAGGAAATTATTTAAACATGCAAAAAGTAGAGATTTAACAGGCATTGTAGAAGTTACATTCTCTGTAATCCTATAAAAACTAGAAAGAATTTTTTAAAAGTTGCCAGATAAAACCTCAGCAATGTGCAAAAAAAAAAAAAAAAAAAAACTCTTGGATAATCCCACTGATCAAAAAAGTAAATCAAATGGAAGCATTGCAGAGAGATCACCTCAATTCTAAATCTAGTAGGATGCAGTATAAATTGTGCTTTATTATTAAGGACCAAATAATATTTAAACAAAAAATATAATATTGGTCCACATACTACTAAAGACATCATGGGAACAGAATAGAAAGTCAGACAACAAACACAAATACATATAAGAATTTAGTAAAATAAAAGCTGTATTTCACAGCCATCACAATAGGATAAATTTTTTGGGGGAAGTGCAACCAGTTATTTGTTACTAGGAGGCAAAGTATCTCTCATAACTTTCAGTATACATCAAAATAATTTCTTGGGGGAAGTAAATACTTAGACGTACTGGGGAATTTATATGTCTTAAAAAAGATAAGTGAATATTTATAAAAATATTTGTCTATGTGAAAATTATCTAAGCAGAGCTTTGAATATTGAAATGAAAATGGTCCACAAATTTGATGGATTTCAACTCCTAAACATTCAAACTTTCATACTTCTGAATTACATGAGCAAACTAGAAGAAAAGTATTTGTGGAGAGTTCATAGGCAAGGACTTAAATTCTGTAATATGTAATTCAACTTAGAAGTCAGTAGAAGAAAGACTAATCGGACAAAGAATTAAAGAGGCAATTCTCAAAAGGAGAAATGAAAATAATAAACAAGCATAAAATTATATTTTATAATATAATTTCTTTGCTCAGTAATGAGCAAAGAAATATTTCAAAGAAATATATCTGTGTGTGTTTATGTATATGCACATACACAAAACAATAATTAGACATCATTTTTTAACCTATCAAATTTCCAAAGATTATTTTTTTGCTATTATTCAATGTTGATGAAGAAATCAGAAAAAAAAAAAAAACTTTCATGTTTTTGCTATTGACAGCATACAATATTTCTGAGATATAATTTAGAAATACATTTTGTGCCGGGGTCCAGCCCTAGCAGGGGTCGTAGTGGTCACAGGTGATGGAGTAGGTGTGGGCGAGGTGGAGAACAAAGCAACACAAACTCAAGGAATGGATGCTAAGTTCTAAATTTTATTTTTCCCAGCCAGCTTTTTATACATTAAAAGGTTGACAGTTACACGTTTTTCCAGAACAGAAAAAGATCACAAGGAAAAATAACAAAAATATCTTGTATAATCATTACTAGACCAGGCAATGAAGTATTTTAATTATTTTTAGTAATTGCTTACTTGTGATAACCTATAACTAAACAATAAGACATATTAATATTGCTTAACTAATCATAAAGGTTGAAGCAAGTTCAGCAGGGTTGAGTAAATGTCAGTTGTGTGGCTACTGCTGTGGTTAATAAGTGCTAGACAGTTTAAGCTAACAATAATATGACATCATCTTCTACTGTGTGAGTGTGAACTTAACATCGAGGAACTTTTTCTCTGGGGGATAGGTGGCTAATAATATTTACAGCAATTAGTAAATCCTAATCTTTAAGAAATGGAATATCTTGCACTCTTGTATGTATGCTTTCAAACCAGATTATAACATGTCCTGATTTTATATCTAAATATCCCATGGGAGATAAAGGAGGGTCTAAATCCAGGGGCTTAAGAGGCATCCCTCTGTAAGGATGTCATGGCTTTCCATTAATTAAATAAGCATTGTCATAAGGTGTTTTAATTGTAGGAACTCTATTTTCTTTATTTCTTCTGTTCCTGTTAATCCTTCCTGATGGGGTTGGAGTTATTTGCCTACATACTTCAGGTCATCTGAGAGTAGTCAACAGGGGATTGGCAGTTAGAATCTATTTTTGTATTTTCTCATAATGTTCTTGGTTACTCAAAGTTTCATTACAAATGACTAAATCTGAAATCACTGTTCCATTAAAAGTCTGAATTTATGTTTTCTGTTAAGACCCCTGTTTTCAGGGAAAACACATAAAATATTAATAGTAAACTTACACATATTAAGCAAGCAAGGAAGGAAAGTCCACAACCGAATTCCCAATACGATGAGACTTTGCAAACACCTTATTACTCAGTGAAATCCTTGTCAAGCACTGAGGGGAATTGCAGGTGGCATAACAATTTTGGTTTGTGAAATATTTAACTTAGAAGATAATAAATCAAGACATTCATAATGGACTCAATAATATCAAATAATTTGAAATAATCCAATTTTTATTGATAAAAGATGAGTTAAGTAAATGATATATACTCATATATCAAAATGTGCATGTAGTTATTTCCAATAACATTATGAGATAATATTTAGTCACCTATCTCAACATTCATGATGTATGACTAGGTAAAACATTGTAACACAATAAGGTATAAAGTCATTTAAAAATATATTTAACTTTTAGAAAGAAAAAAATTGTTCCAGATGATTCTACCTCTCATTAAGACTCATTTTCTAAAGGTCAAAATTTGAAAGCAATTGTGAAAGCAGCACTCCCTTCTTGCTGTCTCTCAGTGGTCCTGCAGTCACTTGCCTGTTACTGGGTCAGGCCCGGGAAAGCCTGTCAGGTGAAGCAGGAAATCACAAAGATATATTAGGCTCTAGAGACTATTCTGCAACCAGAGTTCATAGTGCACAGTGATGCAGGGGGATTTCAGCTCACCACAGAGCTGGGTGAGAAACCTTTTAGAATCAGGAAAATTCTCCAACGTCTTGGAAACTTTCACATAGATCAGTTTTAATCACAAGGCAATCCAAGACCACTCACCCTACCCCTCCTGCCTCTCCATCCCTCCCAACTCACCCCCACTGCAACCTAGGAAGTAATTTAGAAAACTCCTTTGCAGTCACACTGTTTGCAGGTGGAAACCTCATCATTTCCTTTGGTGATGTGCAAATTATTAAGAGGTTCGTATCTATGGAAAACCAGTGGGATAGACTATGTTGCAGGACTTAGTCATGTTCACCTTGAATTTCTTGAACTAACCCTGAATATTTAAAAATAGTTGGAATTGACACACATGTTTTAACTACCTATTGCCCCCACCCCTCTCACTACCATACACACATTTTCTTAGTCACATGAAACTTGAATCACAGGAAACTTTCACAGGTTGAATGTTTTATTCCTTTCCTCAGAGACATCGCTTTTGCACATCCTTGAAAAGGGACTACATGTGCACACACATATACACACAGGCATTACACATCCATATATGTGCATTTTTTCCTACTTCTATTAAAATTTTGTGCTTTTTACAAGAATTTTAAAAACCCTATTTTTACTACTTTATATGAATATCATAGGGGCAATAATGTTCCTAAGTGCTTCAATATTGACAACATAGGTAGTAATACATGTTAGGATAATGAATAATGTCTTATAGATGCATGACAATATATAACGATGGAGGGTGGTGGGGGGAAGAGAAGAATAAAGGAACTTTAGATGGTGTAGAGGAAAAAGGGGTGGGAGGGGGTGAGAATGTATGATTACATGAATGGTGTGAATAGACATTGTAAAAAAATGTAATGTTCAATACTGAGATCAGTGCATTAGCCACTTTTGGGAAAGGCAAGTTTAACATGCTTTTGCTCCTTGTATACATATAAAAACATTTTAAAATGAAAAGCTCATGAGTAGTGGAGGTTCTGTAACCAATGGCAATAATGTTTTGTACTGATTTTTTTTCTTTTAGTTCATAACATTGTGAATATACTTTAAAAAATACTGTATCCATCTTGATGGCTTTGTGCTTATTACAATCTGAAAGTTAACTGGCAGGCACTTTATAGTAATTTGATTGATAAATGATTGATAGATTCAACCAAATCATTCATTTGAACAAAAATTTTAGAGACAATGTCTTGTGAGACTCTGTATTGAGATATCTGTATTGTAAAGGAAATCAGTATGTAGCCCAAAGACAAGAAAGGGCAGTGGCAGATATTTTGCAACTGTGGAATTTCTGTGGAAGTTCCATGTAAATCCTCTGATTACAACTTGGCAGACAAATACCTAAACTATACCTATGATTCTTTATCTATTTTGGAGCACCAGAATACTTGTCAGCCCTATACAGACATCTTCAAATGATCATAGCTACAAATATCCTCAAGACTTAGAGGAAAGCAATGAATGACCTCTTCTTAGACTTCAGTGAAACATCACCAGTTATGTTGAAGGAAGTTAAAAGTGTCAGATTCATGGATCATTGGTTCTGAAACCAAAACCAGGCACAACTATGCAGAACTTTATTATTTGGCTATGTTCATTAAAATAATCTTCCTATTTTGACTGACCTTGCTAACATGTTTACTATTACAGGAAACTGTTACCCAGGAAGATAAAGTTGCAAAGAACTTTGTTGTTTGCTTCTTGAACTTTTCCAAAACCACTGATCTGAACACTAGACTCCTCATCAGAATAAATATCCCTTTTAAGGTTAGTAGAGGGCTGGGGTTGTGGCTCAGTGATAGAACACTTGCCTAGTATGGGTGAGGCACTGGGTTCGATTCTCAACATCACATGAAAATAAAATAATAATAATAATAATAAAGGTCCATTGCCAACTAAAAATATGTTTAAAAAATTGGCTTAGGACCAGACTTCCTTAACGAGACCCCCATAGTGCAAGAAATAAAAACAAGAATCAATAAATGGGATAGATTCAAACTAAAAGGTTTTTTTCTCAGCACGGGAAACAATCAATAATGTGAAAAGAGAACCTACAGAGTGGGAGAAAATCTTTTCCACACATACTTCAAACAGAGCACTCATCTCCAAAGCTTATAAAGAACTTAAAAAACTTTACACACAAAATACAATGAACCCAATCAATAAATGGGCTAAGGAAATGGGCAGACAATTCACAGAAGAAGAATATACAGGTGATCAACAAATATATGAAAAAGTGCTCATCATCCCTAGTAATTAGAGAAATGCAAATTAAAACCACCCTATGATTTCATCTAATGCCAATTAGAATGGCTATTATGGAGAACCCAAGCAGTAATAAGTATTGGTGTGGATGTGGGGAAAAAGGTACACTCATACATTGCTGGTGGAGTTGCAAATTGGTGCAGTCACTCTGGAAAGCAATATGGAGATTTCTCAGAAAACTTGGAATGGACCCACCATTGGACCCAGCTATCCCACTTCTCTGTTTATACCCAAAGAACTTAAAATCAGCATACTACAGTGAGGCAACCACAACAATGTTCATAGCAGCTCCATTCACAATAGCTAGATTGTGGAACCAACCTAGATGCCCTTCAGTTGAAGAATGGCTAAAGAAACTCTGGTATGTATACACAATGGAATATTACTCAGCCATAAAGAAGAATAAAATTATGGCATTTGCTGGTAAATGGATAAAGTTGGAGAATATCATGCTAAGTGAAATAGGCCAAGCCCAAAAACCAAAGCCCGAATGTTTTCTCTGATAATATATAACACGGGGGAGTGGTGCGGGGAAGAGAAGAATGAAGAAACTTTGGATGGTGTACAGGAAAATGGGGTGGGAGGGAGTGGGGGAACAGAAAGATAGTAGAATGCAACAGACAGTATTACCCTATGTACATGTATGATTACATGAATGGTGTGAATCTACATTGTATACAACCATAGAAATGAAAAGTTGTACCCCATTTGTGTATAATGAATCAAAATGCAGTCTGTAAAAATAAAAAAGATTTTAATAAAAAAAAAACAAAAAGAAAAGAAAAATAGGTTGGTAGATAGCAACGAATGACTATATTTTTCAATATTCACTTTAAAACACTTGTTTTGCTGTGTCTACCTATCTTAACTATTAATGCAAAAATTTGGCCTATTCTACTCAAGCTCCTCTTTCTCATAAAAAGCTTTCCTAAATCAGATACCCCTGAACCTTACTGGTGGCCTATTTTTACTCTTCTGAGATGCTGCTAAGAATCTTCCAAGGTAGTGATTCCCTTGGAATACTGCAGGGAGCAATAAACTCAACTCTGCTTTCTCAAAAAAGAATATTTTGAGGACATTTTCAGGCAGCCAATATGTGACCATCTAGAGGAAGGAAATTATGGACTTGGATTGACTTATTAAAGTTATTTAACTAAGGAGTTTACTGTCTGAAAATAATTCTTGGGTTGTTTAATTATGTGGCATTGATGTGCTGGAATCGACTCGTATTGGTTCAAACTGGCATGCAGAGCCAATTGTTAAATTATTAGCTATTTTGCCAGCTGGTTGTTACACTGTTGGCAGCTTGAAATTGGCCATGGTAGGAGTATTTATAGCATAGAAATTGACAAATATTATAAATGAGGAATTTTTTATTATGACTTTTTGCTGGATTAATTTCATGGTGAAATGGTCAAGGGATTCTTTGCTCACATTGGGAAATGAGAGTGAAAAATATCCTCTTTTACGATAAATGAAAACTTTAAACAGCATTACTGCATTACTATCAGAGCTACCTTTCTACTTTTTCAGAACAAAATATTATTACAAGGGGCCTGAGAGTATAATTCAATGAAGAGTATGCACCTAGCATGCGTGAGGCCTGGATTCCCTCTGTGGCATCCCACCAAATTTTTTATTTTGTAGAACGATATATGTACCAGTGGGAGGTTTGCTAAACGTTGTATCTCTGATAGTTTCCTAATTCCCTTACTTTCTGGTACTATTAATAAAATTTTAAATGGGATGAACTGAATGCATGAATGTTCTACATTTAGGGGATTCAATTATTTAATGTAATTTTAGAAAGTCTACTTCGAAGGAGCAAATATACAAGGGATACCCAAGTGTTAAGGAAACATGAACATGTGTTCTGGTTCAGTCCCACCGAAGGGGGCCAGCTTCCCTCACTGGTCAAAAACCACAGGCTTCCTGAGCCACTCCATCTGTGTCTGACTTCTGGATACATGGCTGGTCTTGGGTGACAAGCTCTGCCAGTTAAAACAGTTTGGAACTTTAAAAAGTATATGTTATTAATAATATTAATCAGAAAAACAAAAACATAATAAACAAAATACTAAATTATGGTCGTCTGGTATATATAATTCTTAATCTGAAAAGCAAAATCAACTTTACTTTCCTGTTTGTCACTTTTCTGCTGATGTTCCTCCTATATCTCCTTTGCTTTGGGGTAGGGGAATGTCGGAGATGGGAATTGGTTAGATTTTCCCTCCTCCGTGAATGGTGGATGATAAATAAATGAATGGGTTATTCCTGGACCATACTTATTCCTTCTCAGAGGATATACTAATGTAATGAGTGACAACAATAGCCATGGAAAGCCATGTAACCCTGTCTGTCTTATTTTTGTTTTGCTGTAAGATACTGAATTATTGGAATGAGATCAATATTCAATCCTGGGGAAATGTGATTGATAAAGGCCTTAAAATTCAAACACAGGTATTGTATCTATAACTCTCCTTGAGTTTGGCATCAGAATAAAGCAACTTCTCTTTCACTGTGAAAATTTTTTAAAATGTTCCTCAGATGCCTGGGTAGATGCTCATTTGTAATGTTGTCTTCCTTGATGTGGACTGTTTTTTTAAATGACAGGCAGAGATATTGGAAAACAAGAAACACTGGTAAAATTATAGAATATGAAGGGACCTTGGGGTAAATAACACAGCCCCCTAAACTTAGAGAAAAGGTTACATAAGTTTGAAGATATATTATTTTTTTCTTTTGGTACTAGAAATTGAATGCAGGGCACTTAACTGCTGAGCCACTGAGCCACATCCCCAGCTCTGAATCTACATTCTTAATGTCATGTTGTTAGTGACAGAATTTGGATCAGATAAAGAATGAGTTTCATGTTCCTAGAAGTTAAAGACTTCAAAGTTACTTACATTTTGGGAAATAATGATTGATGTGATATTGGGCACATAAATAAATATTTCTAAAATCTTAAAAATTTTCTCTTTCTGCACTTTCCCTTTTCTTGTTTCTTCTATTGTCCTTAAAATATGTTTAAGTCTTACAAAAAGAAAAAAGAAAGTAGGAAAGAAATGAAACAAAACAAATTGAAATGAACAAATAACTTCAGAGTTTTGCCCTGTGTTGTTCAAGGACTGTTTGTGAGCAATTTGAGAATTCATGTTAGAGTCAGATATGAATTTCCATGCATATAAATTCCACCTGAGTCATAAATAAAGGCAATGAGAGAATGAGATTTCTTTGACACATTTTCAAAACTGACTTCCAACAGGTGATACCACCATATATTGATTTCTGAGTCTGGAAAGACACAGCCCATTGACTTAATTTACTGCTCCCTGTCCTGTGGTCTTAGGAAGTACTAAGCCATATTTTTCCTGTGAGTAAACTCTGTCTAGAAATTACTTTTGAAATTACCTCATTACCTCTTTCTGGCCACTAGGGTATCATTCAGTAAATTGCTCCTTTAGTGTTCCTTAGTAGCTGAAAGGAATGAAGTTGAGAATGGCAGTAAGTTCATAAAGAGAAGACAACTCCATATTGCAAACATTTCTGAAAAGTAATTTTATTTTTAGGTATATTCATTTATTCGGCACACATCTGCCAAGCACCTATTACAGGGAAGACTCTTTACTTGGCAATGGAGAAAGAAGATTAACAAAAGTTGTCCCTGACTCCAGAAAGTAAGTCCATTGAGAAAGTAGTAAGCAACTAAATATGGTGTGGTATCTTCTTGAAAGAGGCATGTGGTGTGTTATCTAATTAGATTAGGCGTAGTGGTGGCTCTGGGTGGCAGAGGCAAGAATGATGATGGGGGGTATGGTGAAGGGGGATGAAGTGGTGGTCAGAGTAAAGAAGTGATGGGAAGAGGTGGAGGTGGAGGTGGTGGGAGGGGTGGTGATGGTTGGAGTAGAAATCACAGAAATTTTCTGAAGAAGATAATTGATGAGTTTATCTCTGAATGGTAAATGGGAACCAGTCCAAAGGGGGAAGAGCATATTCCCTTATCTTGCTTTTTGACACCTCAAACATATGTGCAATGTATTTTAGTTCAAAATTCCAATTCAGCTAACATGAGAGCAATTCAGAGAGGTTCTCGACCTCCTCATGTTATGCGCTCAGCATGGCTTTCCGGATGGGCGGTGTGCATCTTATGTGTGCATCCTCACATCTCCCTGCACATTCGTAACCTATTCCACTGGAGAATGATTTTTGGCCTTGTGTCAGTGTTTGATTCAAGGCAATACCTTCTCCATTGCCTTGCTCTAGCAAGAAGTATGCCATGCATCATCAGACCGCCTGGTAACATTGACACTTTTATGTATCCCTGAGAAATAACTTTTGTAGCTGAAAGGCCAAAAAGTTTGTAGAGCAGGATTTTGGAGAAATAAGCAAAATAAAGACAACCTGTTAAATTCTCCAGTGTTGATGCACATAACAAAAAATGGCATTCTGGGGAGTAAGGTCACTGAGGTGAGAAAAATGATGCATGAGGCTGTCATATAAATCTCATCTGTGTCCCATAACTTTTAATCTGCTCCAGGTCCATGGGGATTTAAAATGCCTGACCAACAGGAATAGGGCACTCAGGATATTCCTCAGGAGATCCTCAGAAGAAATGTAGATTTTATATATCTTTCTTGCCATGAAACCAAGAAACCAAAAGACCATTCATTTTTTAATGTTTTATTTTACTTTTTGTTTTTGTAAAATTTTACCTGTACACAAAAACATACAAATTGTACATTTCATTGGAGTTCCATGTAAATTGTACATACACTGTTTAAATCAGGTTAAACATATCTATCCTCTCAAACATTGATCATTTACTTATGGTGAAAAATTTTGAAGTCCTTTCTTTTAGCCTTTTGGACCATACAGTACATTGTCATGGCCTGTAGTCCAGGAGGTCATTCTTGATACCTAAGTGGGTGTTGGACTCGGCTTACCTACCCACATACCCACTTGCACTCTCCTGAGCAGCTGTTTTCATTTTAGTTCTCATCAACATGCTCTGTTTTGCTAATAAATATTATTCTCTTTAACATTCTTTTCTAGGCATCAAAAACTACATATGTTTTATATCCACAAAACTGATTGTTAGCAGAAGACACTATTTGTAGTAACAACTTTAATTGAAATGATGTTATAATTGTACAAGGGATGGTAGAATGTATCCCTAGATTGGTAGCTATTATTCAGTGAGGATTATTCTGTGCAGGCATTGTACTAGCTGATTATCACCCAATAAAGAAGAATTTTACATGTATAATAAAATTACTAAGTTTATATTATTTCACAAATGAATCCTTATGTTTGTAAAGGAAAAAGGATTTTCAAAGATCATGTACTAGAAAGGAGAAAAAGCAGAATTGGAACTCAGAGCCAATGTTCTTTCTGTCAGATTGAACCAGTTTCAACCTTTTATAGGTGAACATGACTGGAAGTTTTCTGAACTACCTTCAGTGTACTTGAACTATGGAAACTTTCTAAATGTGAAGCAGGTAAATCAGATCTCACTAAGACATTTAGATATATGGCCTCAGAATGGAAAGTTTCAGAACAGTAATGCAGAAGAGGATGAAAGTTTCAGAGAAATGGAACCCAGACTAAAATCTTATATGATACACGGAAGAGAGAAGTGAGAGTATTTCAGAAAGTGGGATATTAGTTTGAGGAAATTCCACACAGAGGATGATATCTATAAAAAGTGATAATCTGATTTTTTTGGTGATTGTAGTCTAAAATCATGGCAAGATCAGAATGGAAATTGAAGAGAAGGTGTGGAAACTGAGATTACCCTTAACCTTCTACTGGGGGTTAGCTCTGCAAGCAATGGTTTTTCCTCACTTCAGAAAGAAAAGAGAATCGGATAATTTCTTTGTTAGGATTGCATTTCAATAGAAAGACCTCAAATCAAAATATGCAAGAACACCACCAGCAATCTGTACCTTTGGAAGACAGAACTGAGGACTATTAGGAGAACTGATGTATGAACAAGTTTGTACCACTTAGTCCCTTTTCTTGCCTTTAAAAAAGCATTTTGTGCACCATGGTTCTTCAGCCAGAGATCCTACAAAGCACTAAGTTAAAAAATGAAAATATATTAGTTCCCACATTGGTGTGGTCTCTACAGGATATAGTAAATCAGCTCATGGATTCCTTGACTTTTTTCAAGATTTGAATAGACTTTTCACTTTAAGCTTTCCTTGGACATAGTGAACTTTTACTCTTGTTTAATTTTTCAGGTGCAGAACAAGAAATGAACAAAGATGATTAGACAGAATTGGTGGTTTGGAGCCACTGAGCTGGGCAGAGGGAAGTGGAACTGACTGTGGCACAGGCCTGAAGCTCGTTGGCATATGTCAAGGGATTGCAGGACATCACGAGCTTCACAGCATGCTGCGTCAATGCAAGGGGAAGCAGCAAGACCAGGGCTCTGCTGGCACACTGTAGTTCTACGTATGCCTTGGCACCTTTTTCCCGCTGGTTAGGCAGGGGTCATGCTGTAGTTGTTAAATATTTTGAATACCCACCCTGAAAGCAGGATGTTATTGGTTTGGATGTGAGGGGTCCTTCAAAAGCTTATGTATGAGACAATACAAGAACATTCAGAGGTGAAATGTTAACTGGTCACTGAAAGAGGATAAGGTGTGACTAGAAGAAGTGGTTCATTGGGGTCATGTCTTTGGGTTATATATTTTGTATCTGGCCAGTGGAGTCCTCTCTCTCTCTGCTTGGATCATTGAATGGGCTGCTTCCCTCCACCACACTCTTCTGCCCTATTGTTCTGCCTCACCTCAAGCCCTGAGGAATGTAACCAGCTGTCTATGAACTGAGAGCTCTGAAACAATGAGCCCCCAAATGAACTTTTCTCCTTAAAATTATTCTTTTCAGGTCTTTTAGTCATGGCAGCAAACAAACAAAGAAACAAAACCAAAAACAACTGATTAAAACACAGGGCCAACTACATTATTTGTGGGACTCAGTGCAAAATGAAAATGTGGGGTCCCTTGTTCAAACAACAGGAAAAAATTTGCCAGTAGAGATCCTAAAATATAAAGCTTTTCCTTTGTTTCTTCTTTAGTTTCTATTTTGATTTATCAACTACTTTTTATTTACTGCTTAATGTCAGTCTAAACTCAGATCAATTAAAAATTAAATATACAAATAGAGAAAATTGTTAAAAATTTCAAAATGGTGACAACATAGAGCCCACCTGAGAACAGGCTCTATATGAAGATTGTACACTGTGATGCTGGCCATGTGTGGGAAGCAGTAAAGTCACAAAAAATTTCATCAGCTCCAAGATGAACTTTTTGGTAGAGCTATTTTTTCCAGTAAAGAAAGAAAACAAAAAAGAAACCTGAGATCTTGTCTGTCCTATTATAGCAGATGGCAAGAAGCGTCTGGTTCCTAGGAGTGTGGGATACCCAGAAGATAAGGAATGTCTGGATATTGGCAAAGCTCATGTTCTGGTTTCTCCCAGAGTCCTGGAGGAGTTGTGGGAGCATGTAGGCTGGAGTCTAGGACCACCGTGTGAATTCCCAATTCAATTTCTGGGTGAAATTGACATCATCAACTGCAAATGAATGGACCTCAACCTCAGAAGAAGTCTACATGTCAAGAGGTGGAATTTTGGATTCTATTTGGTCTTGCTTGGTCACTATTTTCACTCAATGACCAAGGAGGACATTGGAGCTGTGAATTGAATAGAACTGTGAAGGAGAAGAATTCATCGACAAAGTGTTTTTCCTACGCTTCAGCCTTCCCAGTCTAAGAGGTGTGTAGCTTAACATGGAGAAAAGTCATGTAAACAAGGCACAGGATTAGGATGTTGAACACGTGAATTTATTGTAGCACATTTTTAAAAGACCTAGAGGCTTTATTGTAATTATAGCAAATACTATGTGAGTCAGTTGTGTGAAGCAGCGGGGATAAAATAGCTAATTTGCTATTGAGCTGCATAAATAGAAATATAATATCTAGGACAAAGATGGTGATAATGATATTCAACTCTATTCTTCAGACACACCTGTGGTCTTGTATTTAGTTCTTTTAAAAATGATGCAAACAAATAAGACTATGATTATTGAAACGGAGTAGGAAGTGGGTAGGGCTTTGAAACAATGTAATTTGAAGAATGGTAGAAAAATGGGATTATTTTGTTTACAGAAAGGAAACCTTGGTGGATAGGGAAATTGGGACAAATGAAAGGTGTATCTGAATATTTGAAGACCTTAAATGCAAAAGAGAAATTAGATTAATTTGACAAAAGCATGAAAATAGAGTGAATGATGACTACAGTAAGAGGGTCGATTTCAGCTCAAGGTTAGGAGGAACTGAAATTGCTTTTAAAAAAAGAAATGAAATGCTCAAGGAGTGAGCTAGATACTCAGGGTGTTGCTAAGCTCCCTGGACATGGTGTTATCAAAAAGGTTAAGTTGTGGTTAGATAAATGGAGTTCACATTAATGCTTTGACAATTACTAGTATAACTTGGTAAGTTGCTCAGCATCTCCCAGCTTCAGTTTCCAATGGAGATGGATGCCTCTCTATACTTACAAGGAACACTTGGAATATTAGATAAAATCTATATAAGTCACTTCATACCTGCCCAAATATTATGCTCATAAAATATAGAATGTTCATTGTAGGAAATATATATCTTTGGGTATAGTGCATGGACATATTTCTGGTCAGAGAGGGAAGTTACTTAGATTTCAAGGTGTCTATCTTAAGGTCTTTAAAAAATAAACAAAATAAAGCTATCATGTCCATCTACAAACATAAATATTAAAAAAGAAGGAATTTACTTAAAAGAGTTCTTACCACAATTTTTCATTAAATTCTTAAATTATGGAAGCTAAGATCATAAGAATTTGCCTACATAAATATTCTCAGAGCTTTCTTAGTAAGTTATCAATTTTTACATGGGAGCATTAAATATAATTTTGACTATCAAAACAAAAATTTGAAAAGAAAATAAAATTTAATATATTATAGGCTTATAAGGAAAATATCTCAATTTTCATTTTATCCTCTGATATCCTGCTTTCTGAAGCATTTCTTAAGAACCAGTATATTTTCTGGACTGGGGTTGATGAACCATTAAAGGATCATAGAAGTCAATACTCTTGCACTCAGCCAGTGGGACAAGATAAATTCCATTTTATAGCTGGAAAGACTGAGATTACACCAGTGCTTAAATGTGTTGGATGCTTCTGTGTGCCAACTTCTGTGTCAGGTGCTTTACATTCCTTCATGCAGTCCTTCAACAACCCCACTGAAGTGTACCTGTCCTCATTCATAGGTGAGCCGCTGAGCTCTGTCATCCCCAAGGCCTTGCAAAATGTCTGGCACATTAGGTACAAAAGAATATCTGTTGAATTAGTGCATGGAAAAATGAACAAATGATAATGTGGAATCTCAGAACAAGCAAACTGACTGAGGCCATAAAGTTCTACCAGTGGTGAAGGTTGGCTTGGGCTACCTCCCAAGAATTACCCTGGTTTCAGGAACTGTGTACATACAGTGCTGTGGCTGGTGATTTTTTATATCAAAAGATCACTGAAGAGCTGGTCACTCAGATCAAATGTTTTTACAAGTTTTTATCCTCTCCCAATATAATAATTTTATTTGCATTTTGGGGAGCTCATTTCACACAAATTGATTTCATTATTTTAACTATATCTTGGATAGTAATTTTAGAATAGCCTTTTCTATGATTATAAAAATAAACACATGGAAGAGAGAATGAAAATTTGTAGACTTGGTTTTGAATTCTGACTTTTGTATATCAGATGAATGATCTTAACCCTAAGTAAGCTACCTAATGGGAAAACTACTTCCTACACAGGCTGTTTTCCCTTTTGGTCAGAAATAATTGAGATAATATGTATGGTGTTGCTTAAGAGAGTAATGTACATTATAAACATTCAACAAATTAAACCTTTAATGGGAAATTGCTAACAATATAAGCTCATTGTGGACAACTTAAAAAACAGAATTTGGGCCAGGGAGATAGCTCAGCTGGTAGAGTGCTTGCCTCGCAAACACAAGGCCCTGAGTTTGACCCCCAGTACCGCAAAAAAAAAAAAAAAAAAAAAAAAAAAAAAAAATTGAAAAGAAAGAAATAAAACACAATTTCCTTCTCAGAGATTACTAGAGTGAGATATTTGTTTTCTTCTTTTTTCTCCCTGCGTTGTACATTTTTAAGTAGTTGAGACAGTGTTTCATGTATAATTTTGTAAGCTGTTCTTTTTGTTTTATCTCAGCAAGAGACTAATTTGATTAAGAGACAAAAACTGAAAAGATTCAGAAGTGCCTTCCATGTAAGAGCATTTTGATTCTGTTCGGAGACCCTAAGTGAGCACTTCTCTGTATTTTAAATTACTTTTGTGCTCAAGGAGTGATGAGGTTGAAGAGTTGCTCCCTGGTACATCTGAAAGGCAGTAATCATTCTGCTCTCTAATTGAAGAATAAATGCTCAGTTTTCACTCTGTGCTTTTTCCAGGCCTGTAGTAATCAGGATGCTGGATGTTTGGGCTTTCAGATAATTAGTGATGGACATTTTGCTCTGGTTGTTCAACAACCTTTACTTTTCCTTTTCAGTGCTTTCTTATTAGTAATCAAAAGAGAAATCGCAGCAAAGAAGCAGGATATACATGTATGTGGCTCAAATACCATGACCTGTTTGTGAATTACTTGAGAACCAGGAGTATTTAACTTGGAAACCAGGTGTGCATGTAGAGATGAGAGCAGTATTGCCTTTTCACAAGGGACACACTCAGATCCAGACCAATCGTGAAAAATGTCATGTGGCTGTTTTCTTCCTGGCAGTCTGGATTTCTTGGAGAGACCAAAGTAAAATTCAGCTAACATCAGGGACTGTGAGGGTTTCTGAGCTGATGCTTCTGGCCCTCATTCAGTCTAAGAAAGGTACTGTCTTGTCAAAATTACTCTTACTATTCTCAGGAGAGAGGGCAAGAAAATTCAAGGCAGTTACCAAATTCTCAAAAATACCTTCCACTATAGCATTCTAGAATGATAAATAAAAAGCAAGGAAACAGGACACATTGGCTACTGATTTTCTGTATATCCTGACCATGCTAAGAGCTTATTTCTGGCAGGAACAGATTTTTTAGATCCTCATCTTCCCTGTCATTATCATCCTGGTTGTGATCACTGCTGTCGTCGTCATTATCATCATCATCATCATCATCATCATACCTGGTATAGATGAATAAGGATGCAAAGAGGGCTACTTAACTGGATTCAGCTCTTCAGTTTGAGGAATGTAGTGAGTTGTGAGTCCAACTGTGTCCCCCAAAATGTTCAAGAGCACACACCTGAATCCTGTGAATGTGATTTTTTTTGGAAATAGAGACTTCACATATATAATCAAGTTAAGAAGAGGTCAAACTTTGGGGGTGTGTCTCTACATTCATGAATGGTGTGCTTTTAAGAAGGCCATGGGACACACAAGGAAGAATAGCATGTGAAAATGGAGCAGAGGCTAGAGAGGTGCAACTTTGCAGACAGAAGCCAAAAGAGGCCAGGAAACTTCCTTCTCTAGGGCCCTCAGAGGGAATGGCCCTGCTGACACCCTGATTCTAGACATTGGGACTCTGGTACTATGAGAAAAAATAAATCCTGCTGATTTAAGCTTCCGGGTTTGTGGTTACTTTTCATGGCCCTGGGAAATGAACACACAGCACCTATGGGATTGACTTCTATCCGCACTAAGTACACCGCTTTTTAGGAGGATTAGAACTCTTCTGTGTTCTCGGACTGAGTGATAAACTGCTTCTTATGCATTATTGGCTCCCACTGACGGAAATACAGAATTAGAAGCTTCTGTAGTTCAGAGGAACTCATGGGCACACGCTGTCTTGGGTTGGGTTTCCTTAGAGGCAGACACTGAGACAAGAAACTGTGTACAGAGTTTCTTGGGAGATCATACAAGGAAGCATTAATAAAGAAATGGGGGCCTGGGATAGGGAAAGGAAGGCAGAAAACAAAGCACCAGTGACTGACAGGTTCTTAACCGTGGGCAGCTAGAACTCAGTCCCACTGGGAAGCTCTGGGAAATGATTCTGATATGCCTCAGCCCTTTCCTGGAGATAGGAATTGGAGTCTTTTTACCATAGGTGCTCTTTGTCTTACCCCAAAACATGCTGTCCTTGCTTATGCCCAAGTAGACTGCAGGTTTGCAGTTCTAGAACTCAACTTTATCCGCATGAGATCCACCTCTTAATCTTTGCATTTGAACTCTAAAATCCTAACAGGGAAGGCTTTACATGACTAGAACTAAATGGAATCATGTGTACTCTCTTACTTGTTTCCAGCATAATGCTGGATTCTTCAAATCTTTCAAAATTTTTGCATCATTCTGGAGGAAGCCCTTCTCCTGGATTTATTTCTTCATATCTATTCCCTGGATTAGAACTCTTAGTCCAGTTCTTGTCTACTCTGTGTGCCATGCAAAGTACCTGATAATAGTCAAGAGAATAGACCTTCAGAGGGTAGCTTTCAGATTAAATTCCCATGTCTGCTTAAAGCACAGTAAAATAATTCTTTTGAGGATTTGAATTTGGAAACAACTTGTCAGGCACTAATGTCTACTTAATTGATTTTTTTTTTATTGTAAACAAATGGGATACATGTTGTTTCTCTGTTTGTACATGGAGTAAAGGCATACCATTTGTGTAATCATAAATTTACATAGGGTAATGTTGTTTGATTCATTCTGTTATTTTTTCCCTTCCCCCACCCCTCCCACCCCTCTTTTTCCTCTATACAGTCCTTCCTTCCTCCATGCTTGCCCCCATCCCTAACCCTAACTCTAACCCTAACTCTAACCCCTCCCTCCCCCCATTATGTGTCATCATCCACTTATTAGCGAGATCATTCATCCTTTGGTTTGTTGACATTGGCTTATCTCACTTAGCATGATATTTTCCAATTTCATCCATTTGCCTGCAAATGCCATAATTTTATCATTCTTTATGGCTGAGTAATATTCCATTGTATATATATACCACAGTTTCTTTATCCATTCATCAATTGAAGGACATCTAAGTTGCTTCCACAATCTGGCTATTGTGAATTGAGCAGCTATGAACATTGATGTGGCTGTATCTCTGTAGTATGCTGATTTTAAGTCCTTTGGGTATAGGCCAAGGAGTGGGATAGCTGGGTCAAATGGAGGGTCCATTCCAAGTTTTCTAAGGAATCTCCACACTGCTTTCCAGAGTGGCTGCACTAATTTGCAGCCCCACCAGCAATGTATGAGTGTACCTTTCTCCCCACATCCTCGCCAACACCTGTTGTTGCTTGTATTCTTGATAATCTCCATTCTAATTGGGGTGAGATGGAATCTTAGGGTGGTTTTGATTTGCATTTCTCTTATTACTAGAGATGTTGAACATTTTTCCATATGATTGTTGATTGCTTGTAGATCTTCTTCTGTGAAGTGTCTATTCATTTCCTTAGCCCATTTGTCGATTGGATTATTTGCATTCTTGGTGTAGAGTTTTTTGAGTTCTTTATAGATTCTGGAGATTAGTGCTCCATCTGAAGTATGATTGGCAAAGATTTTCTCCCACTTTGTAGACTCTTTCTTCACATTGCTGATAGTTTCCTTTGCTGAGAGAAAGCTTTTTAGTTTGAATCTATCCCAGTTATTGATTCTTGCTTTTATTTCTTGTGCTATGGGAGTCCTGTTGAGGAAGTCTGGTCCTAAGCCAACATGTTGAAGATCTGGACCTACTTTTTCTTCTATAATCTGCAGGGTCTCTGGTCTGATTCTGAGGTCCTTAATCCATTTTGAGTTTAGTTTTGTGCATGGTGGGAGATATGGGTTTAGTTTCATTCTGTTGCATATGGATTTCCAATTCTCCCAGCACCATTTGTTGAAGAGGCTATCTTTTCTCCATTGCATATTTTTGGCACCTTTGTCTAGTATGAGAAAGTTGTATTTATTTGGGTTTGTGTCCATGTCCTCTATTCTGTACCACTGATCTACCTTTCTATTTTGGTATCAATATCATGCCGTTTTTGTTACTATTGCTTTGTAGTAGAGTTGAAGATCTGGTATTGCGATACCCCCTGTTTCACTCTTCCTGCTAAGGATTGCTTTAGCTATTCTGGGTTTCTTATTCTTCCAGATGAATTTCATAATTGCTTGCTCTATTTCTGTTAGGTACGTCATTGAGATTTTAATTGGAATTGCATTGAATCTATATAGCACTTTAGGTAGTATGGCCATTTTGACAATATTAATTCTGCCTATCCAAGAACATGGGAGATCTTTCCATCTTCTAAGGTTTTCTTAATTTCTTTCTTTAGTGTTCTGTAGTTCTCATTGTAGAGGTCTTTCACCTCTTTTGTGAGATTGATTGATGTTTTTTAAAACAAAATTTTCAGCCTTATTTTTAGCTGCTGAGTCAGAAGATTTACCTTAGAAATGCACTTCTAAGTTTTGGATTTGATTGGACAAAGAACATCTATTAAAAAGTTAGCAAAATTATTTAATTGCTTCTCTATAGAAATAATGAATGGGTCCAAGATACACTTTTTTTTTGGTTCCCACAGAAATACTTGCTGTAGAAGAACATGCTTTTGCCCCACTCAGAAAGCCTTTCAGGTATTGCATTTTTTTTTTTTTTTTTTTTTTTTTTTTTTTTTTTTTTTTTTTTTTAGGTATTGCAAATTTTTTTACAAAAATTCAAGGCATGCAGGAAGGAAAAGTTTTATATCACCTCAAACAATACCAAGTGGCAATGGAACACCTGTCAAATGAAACTTGGTTTTGCTCCAGCAGTAGCAGCAGCATTGAAACTTTCAAGGTGTGATGAATTATTATCTACCATCTGTTTTACAAAATGTTAATTCTTCTTGAACCAAAATTACAGTCCAGCAAATGAGCTCTGAGCAAAGCAACAAGTCATCATTCATATGAGGCTATAGAGAGAACTTGAGCCAGAAATTATTAGCGCAAATGATTTGCCAGAAATAGAGTGGAATCTTATTAAAGACCAGAGAAAATGGTGAATTAGATAATGAGCAGAACAAGCAGTCAGCTATAGGAAGAGGGAAAAGTAATGTTTTCAGAAGTTAAACCAGAGGATGTTTCTTACACAGTTCTGTCCTTTATGGAAAAATTATCAACCATCTCTAAAAGATCTTTCACATGGAATTTGTTTAGGGTTGCGAGTGTTGAGTTATCAGACATTGTTGTCCTGGGCTCTTCTTTTCCCTGTGATTGTGGTGAGAAACTGTGTAAAGGGCATATATCGCCACTTTCTTTTGAACCTTCCTAAACTCTACAAATTACTTTTACCCTATGAATACATAGTCAATGTAAGAAGAAATGAAATGGAAAGTTTCCTAGAGACTGGACTATAAAGATTTCCTCCCTGGAAATCAGGATTAGATTCTTGAAAACCTTGGGGATGGGAAAAGTTTTAGTTGAAAAACTAAAGATTATATACAGAAGGCTATAGGAATGGATCTCAACTATGACTTTGAAAGTCCCAATAAATATACATTTACTTATATTTCTACATCTATCTTGTGTCTATGCTTTGCTTTACCTATATGTATATTCCTATGTGTAACTGTCTATACTAGCCTATTTATAGTCATTCAAACATCAGGCAGCACATTGAATGAAATACAAATTATTTTTTACATATCTAAATTTTAAAGAACTGAGAAGGTGATACAATTATTCCTAATTTCTTTAGTCTTCAGATTACTTCCTGAGATGATGTTTGCTGATGATTTTGGTGGTGAAGTGAAGTGGATTTCTCTGGGAAGTGGAGTCCTTTAACTCTTGGGTTTCCAGAATCTTAGATTTTCTTCTTTTCTACATTCTTTTATGAGCATAAAGTTATAAGATTATTTCTTGAGGAGGTTTGGCACTCTTGGGTGCATTTGAATGGTATTCCATGAAGGTCTAGGAATATCTTTCCTTCAATATAAAATTATTGTGTGTTTGTTTGCTTTTCACATCATAATATACAATTTAATTAAAGGATATTTGGAATAATTCAGAAAAGGTCAAAGAAGAAAAATTCATTCATAATTCTAGCATCCCAAAGCAGCTATTATTAATATTTCAATACATGTACTTCCAAATATATGCTTAAAAACTTTGCAGATATCATTCCCATGGCACAATGAGGTTTAAGTAACAGTGATTGTTTTAAACTCCACTGACTGGTACTTCTTCATTTGGCTGTAAGTGTCTGAGTCCTTCCTCAGTTCTACACCACGTTATTTTGGGCAGGTCTGGGTTGTCTCCTATGGACTCTCACACAAACCTGTCTTCTGCACTTCACTTTCACTCTGTGAAACCATGTCATATAGTAGGCATGGTGGCATGGGTAACTTAAGTCCCCACACTAAAATCTTAGCAATTACAATAAGAGAGAAACTTTTTCCATTGGCTGTGACTAAAAGTATCAGTGAACATTATGATTGTCCTGGTTTCGGTCCTGTGCTTATTAACACTCACTCCAGCTGGGGGATAGATTACACTGACTGGCAGTTGTGTTAGACCCTGAGTGACAGCCTTGTAGCCTTCTCACTGTAGAGCCTGGAGAGGGGGTTAGGGAGAAGGTCAGGCTAATCAGCAAATAAGCCAGGACTGAAGGAAATGATGCAATCAGGGTGGAGAGGGCCGGCTGCTAAAAAGACACTAGACAGACTAGACCCAAGCATCTACTCCAATGTACATATTTCTAAATTTTATTGTGATCATAGAATGTATGCAGGGTATCTATTTTGAAAATCTCTTGGCACCTCTTATATGTGTGAAATCATTCAGACCTCACCAAAGGCTCAACTTTGGTTTATGTAGATTATGGACTAAATTGCTCAGTGTCTCTATTCCGGAGATGTAAAATAAGAATGATAGTAACTCACCCCATAGGCTATTGTTAGTATGAACAAGTACACAATATTATTTGACACAATCTAGATGCTTAGTAAATATCAGCTAAAATAATTGTGACTGTTGCTACACTGCCTTTTTCTAAAAGCAGGTTTTATGTTAGTATGAGGACACTGGGCTCAATAAATGGGAGGGGGCAGGCACCAGGAAATTAGAGTCTTCAGGATATCAATTATAAATTACTGGTTTTTGTAATATAGCTAATTTATATATGTAATTTGATTTTCTTCAAAATGTTTTGCAAAACACTGGTTCTTGTTTTCACGATGCTGTGTTCTTCTGTATCCTGACTGTTTTATTATTTATATTCCTGTATCTGGTCCCATTCTCCCTTTCAGTCACACTTGGTATTTGGTTTTCCTGTGGGTGGGAGGAACATTTTAAAATCCTTTCTGGAAGTCCTGGATGGAAAAGGATTCCCTATTGTGTTGTATCATAAGGTTTCCTGTGTAAGATTATTAACCCCAAGCGCTGGCGCTGATGAGCTCTGTTGTCTAAGTATTTGATGCTCAGTTGTAACTCGCCTTCTCAAGCACTGTATGGTACCAATATGTTCCTACCAGGTTAGAGGCTGTCGCTTCCTGTGCAGTTGGCAGGAGGCAGAACAAACCTGGAGCCAGACTTTTATCTCATTTCATTAGCTAGTCACAAAGCAAAGCAGTGGTTACTCAGACAGGAGGACCCAATAGGCACACAGCTGTGGAAAGGGAGAGAGACAATTTCATGCGTTTACAATAAAGAATTTCCACATGCAGAAGGCTGCAGGCTCTCTTCTCCTGCCAAAATCCAATGCCTCTTGTTGGCTGGACCTGGGCAAACAACTGACCTGCTCTCCTTGAATTCCATCACGGACTAGGCTATAGGTGATGATGCACTCATTTAAGAGCCAGGGTGAGAAGAGCTCTGGGTGGTTAAACAGAGAGGGGCAGAATGAGGAGCCAGGTTCAGGCCTGTCTGAACATGAAGCCCATGTTTGAGGGGCATGATGTGGGAGTTAGGATGTGGGTTCTAGGGAGCTTGAGCTGAAGTCCCAGCTCTGTCACTCATTGACTGTGGTCTTTGGTCAGTTACTTTATCTGTGTCTCCATTCCTAAGATGTAAAGTAGGGATGACAAAAATATTTGGTTCATAACGCTGTCATTGCCTAAAATAGTTTATAGCTTGGCATATATTAAGTGCTCAATACATATCAGTTGAAATAACCATTGTTATTATTGTGGCGCTGCCCTTATCTAGGAGAGGGCTTTAAATTTTAGTTTGAGGGCACTGGGGTCAGTAAATGGGAGTGGGGAGGCACTCTGAAGATGGAATCTGCAGGATATCAAAGATGAGTTATTACTGAACCTCCCTTAGTATCTCAGTATCTCTCCTTCTTTATGTCTGGGTCTTGCTTAGGCTCGGTTTGAGCCATTTTTTTTTCTAAAAAGAGAGAGAATGTACTAAAATTCTATCTGGGCAACAGTTCCAACATTAAAAAGCATGTCTGTCCAGGAAGTCATAAAAATTCATGGAACATTTCATCTGAGTATAACTGATAGAACAGAAAAAGCACAACAATGATGCCCATTTATGGGGATTTCTCAAGTTAACTATATAATGCAGAATATTTTAATCCATTAAGGTTTTTCATTTTATCCATGTTTAACAAATTATATCTTGCTATACAGAGAAGATTATGGAATCTAATACATCTAACTTAATTTTTCCTTAATGTTTGGATAAATATTAAAATGAAAAATTACTTTTCTTTTAAGCAAGGGAGTTTTTTTTTTTTTTTTTTTTTTTAATTGATTTTTCCTGGAATCCAGACACCAGTCCTTTCAAATTTTGCCATTTAATTATAATGTGTTGCAAGGAATCCTGAAATGATGGAACAATCTTTTCTCCTAAGTTACAGTAGAATAACATGGAGTTCTTAAAAAACAAATTATGACATCTTGGCCTTTTCCAGCTTTTCTGATACAGTCAGTGTGGAAGGTGTTCAGGTGTGAAAAGTTCCCCAGGTGTGTCTTATGTCAGCCAAGGCCCATGACCCCGGACTCCAGACCAGCTAGAGGAGCAGTTAATCATCAGCAAGGTAGAAATCGACACTTGTTGCATTTCTTGGTTGGCCAAATTAATTTTGTGGAAACTTTTGCTTCACTACTCAATGGTAAACCAAAAGACACACGGTGCTGATCATTTCCTTTAGTGTGTGCAACTGTTCTGTGGCCATTGTTGGGTGTTAAGAGGATGCAGGAGCTATGAGAGTTGCTAATGTTTTGCTTATTTTGTTTCATTAGAAAAGCATTTTTAGAAATGCACAGATATTTTGTACTTTTCAAAGACATGAAAAGTAATCTTTGTAACCAGAAAAAGAATGTTGGAAGAAATCATAGCCAGTTGTTGCTTTTTAAAGTGAATTTTTAAAATTCCTTGTAGAACCCAAAAAATATTATACTGTGGATGATCTAGCTTCTCACTCAGTAAACCTGAAGTTCTATTAATTTTAACTGTATATTCACTTCTTTTAATTTTTAGTCATACACATATAATACTGTACCATATATTTTTACTATAACCAACCTATATTTGCAACGTTTGATCTGATAAATTTGACATGTGTAGGTGCTCATAAGACCATAATTGAGACAGTGAATATATCTATCAAGACCACACCAAAATTTGCTCTTAATCATTTATAAATCTTTCCTCCTAATTCTTACTGACTCCTTACCCTGCCTCAGACAACAACTGATCTGTTTGTTTCTGTCCCCCTGCCCACTCTCTCTATATATATGAGTTTGCATTTTATAAGGTTTTATATAAGTAGAATCATACAATAGGTACTAGTTTTCATCTGGCTTCTTTCATCCAACATAAGTATTTGAGAGTGACCCATATTGTGATTTTTTTCAATAGTTCATTTTATAGCTAAATGATTTTCCATTGCATGAATATTACTGTAATTTATTCACTTGCCTTTTGATTGACATTGAAGTGTTTTTAGTTATTATGAGTAAAGCTTCTGTGAACATTTGTGTATAAATTCCTGCATGGATATAATCTTTTCTTTAAAAAATCTTGGATAAATACCTAGAAATGTAATGACTAGACAAAATGGTAGCTATTAATTATTTTAGGAAACTGCTGAACAGTTTTCTAAAGTGGATGTACCATTTTACTTTCTCACCAGTAGAGTATGACATTCTGGTTGCAGTGCATCTTCACCATCACTTGATGTGATCAGTCTTTAATTTTAGTCATTTAAATAGGTGTGCAGTGATATCTCATTGTGATTTTAATTCGCATTTCCTTAATCATTAATAATACTGAATATCTTTGTTTTTAAAAAGATCTTTTAGTTTGTTTTAGATTTAAAAAAAAAAAATTGTGAAGACAGTAAAGAGAATTTCTCAAATACCACCCACTTAGTTTCTCCTATTTTGAACACTTTACATTAGTATGGTATATATTTTAAAATTTATAAAACAATATTGACACATTATTACTAGTTAAAATCTGTATTTTTGGCCCGATTTCCTTTGTGCACCTAATATCCTTTTCAGTTCCAGGATCCCATCTAAGAAATCACATTACAGTCTTCTTAGGCCAATCTTGGCTATGAGAGTTTTCCAGATTTTCCTTATTTTGATGACCTTGAGGTGTGTGTGTGTGTGTGTGTGTGTGTGTGTGTGTGTGTGTGTGTGTGTTGTGGGGGAGTTGCTAGGGATAAAATCCATGGCCTTGCACAGGCTAAGCAAGTGTTCTACTGCTGAGCTACATCCCCTTGACAGTTTTGAGCTGTTCTGTCAGGTATTTTGTAGAATTTTCCTCAACTGAGATTTTCCTGATGTTTTTGTTATACTTGGATTAAGTGTATATTTGGGAGGAAGACCCCTGCAATAAAGTGACATTGCATAATACAAAGGGTACATACTATTGGCAAACCTTATCAATGTTGGTGTTAACCTTGGTCATCAGACCATGTAGTGTTTGCCAGGTTGTTGATTTTAAATCCACCATCCTCTTCATAATGTACCTTGTGGAAGGAAGTCACTATGCATAGTTACATTTAAGGAATAAAGATTTATACTCTACCACTTTAAGTATAGAGTATTTCATAAATTATTTGAACTTTTTTGCATAGAAAACTTGTCTATTATATTCAACTTTTTATTCAATGGCTTTAGTATAGATTCATGAGTGCTCATGGGCATTTATTATATACTTTGAATTATAACCAAATATTACTTCATAATTTTGTTGCCCAAACTATTCCAGCTTTGTTCCAGTTCTAAGAGTTTTATTGAAATCTCTCTTAGTTGACTCTAGAATCCCTATGACATATGCCCATCATTGTGGGTTTTCTTTTTTAAAAAAACAAAACCCTCTTATTTTATGGTACTACAAGATGCTCCAGGCTCATATTGTGTATTTTCTGCCCTAATTTTAGTATCAGCAACTTATCCTAGGAATTCTGGTTCCTTTAATTGAAGGATAGTACTTAAGCCCAAGATCTAGGCACTAGATGTATTCTTTGCTGCTGGGCCTTAAGTTCAGCTGTCAGAACTAGATGTATGTGTAAGTGTACACACACTTATCTAAAATACTTCCAAATAACCAACTATCTCTATATTGAATTAGGCATGAGTTCATAAAGATGTGCTATAGTTTGGACCTAGAATATCCCCCAAAGGCTCAGTCCCCAGCTTAGCACTATTTGATGGTGGTGGAACATTTAGGAGGTGTGGCCTAGTGGGAGGTCTCAGGTCACTGGGGACATGACCTCAAAGGAGGTGGTGGGAATCTAGCTCCTTCCTGTTTCTCTTGCTTTCCAGCAGCATAAGGTGAGTGGCTTGCTCCACCACATCATACACTCCCCACCATGATGTGCTGCCTCACCACAGGCCCAAAAACAACAAGGAAGAATGGTTACAGATTGAAATCATCAAAATTCTGAGTTAAAATAAACCTTTCCTATTTTTAAGTTGATCTCTCTTAGGTATTTGTTATAATAATGGAAAGTTGACTAGCATAAGAGATTTCCAACTCTAATCCAATACCATATGAATACTTTTAGCATCCTCATCTTGTTTAGCTGTAACTTTATACCATCTGCCATTCATTTGCTTAGTTGTTCTGCTCCAGTATATACATATAGTGCTTTCAGAATTGTTAACACAACAGGAATATTTTTTTCTCAACTAGACTATTTTGCTTATGTACAGTTCCTATTTCCATTTATTTCCAAACTTTCTTAGGTCAGCACTTCATTACCCCATCCACTTCCATGAGATTATTTTATGCATTTGTAATACACTTAGATTCTTTTCACATTTCACATTCTCTGCTGGAACTCTTTGACCTCCTAAAAGATTTCTAAAAAATTTGCATATGTTGAAGTTTTGTGTTGTTGAGTTCTATGGGTTTTGAAAAAATGATTAATGTCTTGTGTTTACCATTAAAGTATTATATAGAATAGTTTCACCACCCAAAAATATCCTCTGTGCTTCACCTATTCAACCTCTCTCCACTTCTTGAGACCCTGGTAACTCCTTATCCGTTTAATATTTCTATAGTGTTTCTACAGTGATGTCATAAAATTGAAATCGTACAGTATAGAACTAATGCAGACTGACTTCTTTCTTTAGCAAAATGCATTTAAGATTCATCAGTTTTTTCATAGCTCATTCTTTTATCACTGAATACCATGCCTCTGTATGCATGAACCACAGTTTATTTTGTCTATTGAAGGGCATCTTGGTTGCTTCCAGTATTTGATGATTATGAATAAAACTCATAAACATCCATAAGCAATTTTGGCATGAACATAGTTTTCAGATCCGTTGGTAAATACCTAGAAGTGTGATTACTAAATTGTAAGGAGATGTATGTGTGTATTCTCAATGGTAGAGTATGACTATGTTTAGTTCCATAAAACTGCCACACTGTCTTCCAAAGTGGCTGTACCATTTTGAGTTGCCTGAATCAGAGTGCCTGTTGCATCACTCCTAGCATCATGGACAGTACTTGATATTGTCAGTATGTGGTTTTAGTTTTTCTATAGGTATTTAGGGGAACCACATTGTTTTAATTTGCAATTCCAAATGAAGAGTCATGTTGAGAGCCTTTTCACATACATATTTGCCATCTGTAAATTTTCTTTGGGGATGTGTCTGCTCAGAACTTTTGCTTATGTTTTCATTGTAATTCATTTTATATCATTGAGTTTTAAAAGAATCCTTTGTTTAATTTGAAAACAAATCCTTAATCCTACATGTGCATTGCAAATATTTCCTCTTTGTCTGTAGCTTACCTTTTCATTCTCTTAAGAGTGTTTTTCCCAGAGAAGTTTTTCATTTCAGTAAAGTCTGATTCATCAGCTTTTTCTTTTGTGAATTATACTGTTAGTTTTGTGTTTTAAGACTCCCACCAAATCTAAAGTTAACTAGAGTTTCTCCTATGTTTTCTTCAGGATACGTTTGTGCTTTACATTTAAGTGTATGGAATATTTTGAGTTAGTTTTTGTGTTAGTTGTAAGATCTTTGTCTAGATTCTTCTCTTCCATCTTCCCCTCCTCCTCCTTGTAGATGTTCTGAGGCGGGTTTGCTGAGGGTGAGGACAGAGGATGCCTACTCAGCCTTACCCAGTGCGCTTACTCAGGCATCGGAGATCGAGCTCTGAAGGCATGGATCTAATTATATTTAGGGTTGCTCAGGACATATATAGACACATTATCCAATCAGGTTAACATGCTTGTTAAAGTATAACAGAGTCAGCCTATAGGTGAACTATAGGTGAAATATACGTCACGGGTCCAGGAAGTGTAAACAAACCAAACATGCCTAAGCAATTCTGCCCAGCAACAGGTCTGAGACCAAGGACTGGGGGAATGGCAAGCTCCAGCACACAGCATGAGGCAAGGCAGCTCAGGTGAGCTCACATCACAGCTTTCTGTGATGCATGTCAGAACGAGGCCTCCCCTCAGTTCAAACTCAGCCTCAACAGCTGCAAAGACTTTCATTCTATGGCGAGTCTTTACCATGACCTCAGTTTCTCTGTTCAGACTGTTTGGTTTACTTAGACCATGGCGTCAGTGACTGCTGTCAGATAAGCTTGAGGAATGTTCCCTACACCTCCTTTTTCTTCTTTTTGTATAGGAACATCCAATTGTTCTGGCACTATTTATTGAAAAGACTAAACTTTCTCTATTTAATTAATTGTCTTTTCTCCTCTTTCAAAATTCAATTGACTATATTTATATGGGTGTATTTTAGGCCGTTTATTCTATTCCATTGTTCTTTTACCAAGATCACACTGTCTTAATTACTCTAGTCTTAGGGTAAGTTTTGAAATAGAGCAGTGCTAGTCTTCCAACATGGTTCTTTAGCATATATGTTGACTTTCCTATCTTTTGCCTTCCCATACAATCTCAAATGTCAATATCTGCAAAATAGCTTGCTGGTATTTTCATTGGGATCATATGTTAATGAGCTTTCTATCACTGGGACAAAATAAATAAGAAAAATAACTTAGAAGGAAGATTTATTTTGACTCATAGATTTGGAGTTTTTCAGTCCATGGTCTTTTGGCCCTATTGCTTTGGGCCTGTGGTGACATGGAGGAGTCATATTCACCTTATGGTGACTAGGAAGGAGGGAGAGGGAGAAGAAGGAGAGAGACAGAGACACACACACACACACACACAAACAGAGAGAGAGAGAGAGAGAGAGAGAGAGAGAGAGAGAGAGAGAGAGAGAGAGAGAGAAAAGACCAGGGTCACAGTACCTCCCAGGGCCTTGCCCCCATGACCTAACTTCCTTCCACTTGGCCCCACTACCATGTTCCAATAGCACTATGAACTGGGGACCAAGTCTCTAATATTTGTGCCTTTAGGGGTCACTCCATGTCTAAGCTACAACATATCACATTGTCTTTTTAAAAAATTTTACTTGAAGTTCTGGGAATTGAATTCAGGGCTTCAGGTATGCTAGTCAAATGTTCTACTACTGACCCATGCCCCACATTAAATCTTTACATCAAGTTGAGAAAAATTGACATCTTAATTAAATTAAATATTGTCTTATTTGGATATGAAATATTACTCCACTTATTTGGATCTTTCATTTTTTTCATATTGTTTGATAGTTTTCTATACATAGGTCCTATACATAGTTTGTCAGATTCATACCTAAATGGTTCATTTTGGGGAGTAATATTGTAAAGGTATTGCATATTAAATTTGAAACTACAATTGTCCATAGACTTTGATATAATTGTGTATTAGTTCCAGAGGTTTTTTGTTTGTTAATTCTTTGAGATTTTAAGTATGGACAATTATGTTGTTTATGAGTAAAGACAGTTTACCCCCACCCTGTCAATCCATATATCCTTTATTTCCTTTACTTGTTTTATTGTACTGGTGAGTACTTACAATATGACATTGAATTGGAGTGATGAGAGAAGAATCTTTACATTATTTCTGGACTTTGGGAGCAAATAATATTTAATTTACTATTAAATTTTGTGTTAATGTATGTTTATAAAGATGCTCTTTAACAGGTCAAGGAAGTATATTTTGTAAGATCTTTATTTAGGTTCTCTTCTTTCTCCTCCTCCTTGTATAGGGATGGATATCCAATTGTTTTTGTACCACCTAATGAAGAGATTACCCTTTCTCAATTTCTTTTATAGTTTGGATCTGTAGCAATTCCTGGTTTGCTGAATTTGTTTTTATTATGCATATGTGTTAGGTTTTTGTCAAGTGTTTTGTCCTGTGTCAATTGGCATGATCAGATAATTTTCCTCCCCTAGTCTATTGGTCATGGATTATTAAGATTGATTTTTAAGCATTGAACTAACTTTGCCAACTTGGAATAAATCCCAGTTGGTCATCAAATATAATTATTTTTACATATTGTCAGATTCGATTTGATGATATTTTGTTAAGGATCTTCACATCTATATTCATGAGAGTCATTGGTTTTCAGTTTCCATTTCTTATAATATCTTGATCTGATTTGGATAGCAGGGTAATGCTGGCTTTATAAGATGAGTTAAGTTTTCCTTCTGTTTCTACTTTTCTGGGGAGATGACTGCCTTGGCTGAGTCTAGTTCTTTTGAATGTCCAACCATCCTTCACCACTCCACACCTTGCCCTTACTTTGTGATTTTTTTGTTGAAATCTGTACCTGATGTATTGGATAATAGGAACTCAAGTAAATAGGCCTGCATTTTGAGGATGTTAGTGTGGCTCCAGGCAAGGTTATTTTTGATCTGACTATACGTTCATACATTCAATTCCTTTAAGGGTTTGTTTTATCTTCCTTTTGACTTAAATTATATCTCAAATTATCCTCCTCCACAATTATGCTGGATCCTCAATAGTGTGGTGATGAGTGGAGAGAGGAAGGAATCATGTAGTTCTGCCAGTAAATGTCAGGCTTTCAGTGGATCTGTGTCTATGGCCAGGGCCATCACAAGTATTTCTTTTGTACAGCTTCTACTCCCTCTTCTATCCACTTAGGTGACCCAATAGGGTTAGTGGCGGTTGGAGTTCCAGGGCTCTGAAACAAATATTATAGAGCTTGCTGTTCTGGAGAGTAGGCCCTGGTTACAGATAAGGAGTCTCTAAGCGCACTTCGCAAGGACTACTCTTCCTTCTCTGCTGGAACACAAGGGATCTTTCCGGTTCTCCAAACTTACCACTTCATGTTTCTATAAGTTTACAGCTCCAGGGGTTTCTGCCATAGATAGGCAGATATAACATACATTTACTTTATTAATGTTGCTTCTTTATGCTTTTCTTGTTCTTTCCCTCCTTGTCTCTGCCTCTCTATCTCCACATCATTATACAGCGTATTTGTCCCATGGACCTCCATGAGAATATTTCTATCTTTGTTTTTATTATCTAGAAATTTTGTAGTTTTTATTCATTAAATCTTTGTTTCATCTTGAAAACGTTGGTAGAATTGAGATAGTAATTTATTTTTATTTATTTTTTGTCCAAATTCCAGGTTTTTTTTTTTTTTAATTTCAGTTGTTGATGGATCTTTTTTATTTTTATTTATTTATATGCAGTGCTGAGAATTGAACCCAGTGCCTCACACATGCAAGGCAAGTGCCCTACAAGTAAGCCACAACCCCAGCCCACAGGTTGTATTTTCTTAAGTCTATCTTTTCTCCAGTTATTTTAAATGCAAGTGCTCTTTGATATATACTAAATTGAAAAATACACTTGATCTATTTCTGAACACTGTGTTGCATTGATCTAGCATTATGTTCCTGTGCCAAAACCAATTTTTTAATGTATATTTCACAATTTGGCAAGTTATTTATTAGGTATTATAATAACACATTAATTACATAGATTGTTTTAAGGTTATTTGATGTCTTTACAATATTTATTTAGAATTTTCAATAATAGGTATATGTTTTTATCTATCATCTTGTATCTCTTAATAGAATTCAAATCTTTTCTTTGCGTCAATGGAATACACTTCTAGTGTTAATTTTTAGTATTTTGTCTCTTCATTATATCTTCTTACCAGATATTTGTGTATAAGAAAGCAAGCTATTTTTGGGAAATTAATTTTGTAATCATGTATTTTGTTGTGTTATTTCATTGTGTCTAATAGTTTTCTAGTTGTTTTTCTTGTGTTTATGGTTATATAACCATATCATTTTCAAATGATGATAATTTTGTCTTTTCATTTATATTTTTTTCTGCCTCATTTATTTTCTTGCCTAATGACAATGGCCAATCATTTTTTTACAACAATCTTATCTGATAGGACATATTTTATTATAATAAACCTTTCTTTAAACCATAATTATCTCATTGTTTTTCTAGATTACAAACTAATTGTGGTAGAGACTTTTATTCTTAATGTATAATAAAATGTAGGTATAAGAAATCAACAGTTTAAATCAATCAATGATTTAGGCAGAGCAAAATAAACTAGGTTGAGTTAAAGTTAGTAGAGAGATATTCCAAAAGGTGAACTAACTTAGGCAATATGCTTATCTTTGAATTTTACAGGACAATAAAAGATTCTCTGAAACACTGGTGTGAGTACCACAGTTGAAACGTGTGATTCTTGATCACCAATTGCACCCTCAAAGAACTCTGTCCTTCAGACCTGCCTCAGGACAGGTGGAATAAGGGAAGGAGCCTACTAGAGCTTTAATCTTTCAAAAATTGTAATGGAACAGAATAGAATGCAAAGAAGTCAACTCATGCATCTATGAGCAACTGATTTTTGACAAAGTTGCTAAGAATACACACTGGAGTAAGGACAATCTTCAATAAATGGTGTTGGAAAAATTGGATATTTGTATACCGAAGAATGAAACTAGATTGTTTTCTCTCACCATCTCTAAAAATCAACTCAAAAAGGATTAAATACTTATATGTAAGACCTAAAACTATAAAACTACTAGTATAAAACATAGGGAAAATGTTTCAGAACATTAGGATGAACAAGGATTTTTGTACAAGAGCCCCAAAGTACATGACACAAAAGAAAATATGGACATATGGAACTTCATCAAAGTAAAATGCTCCAGCAGAGCAAAGGAAATAATCACGAGAGTTAAAAAACACCCTGAAGAGTGGGAGAAAATATTTCAAATTATACACATGACAAGGGCTTAATATTAATTCAGAACATATATGGAACTCAAAAAACTTAACAGTAAAAAACCAAGTAACCTAGTTAAAAATAGGCAGTAGATCTAAATAGACATTTCTAAAAAAGAAGACATACAACTGGTCAAGAAAGATAAGAAAAATGTTCAATATCGGAGAATTGCAAATAAAAAACAATGAGACATTATATCACTCAAGCAATAGTGACTATTACAAAAAAGATAAAAGATAACAAGTGCTGATGAAAACGTGGAGAAAAATGAACACTTGCACACTATTGGTAGGGATGTAAACTAGTGTAACCATTCTTGAAATCTGTATGGCATTTCAAAAACATTAAAAACAGAACTACCATATGGTAAATGATACGAAATCAAAATGTCAAAGGGACATCTGCATCCCCATGTATTATAGCGTTACTCACAGTAGTCAAGCAATGGAAACATCCTAAGTGTCCATCAACTTATGAAGGGATAAAGGAAATATGATACATGTACACAATGAAATACTACTCAGCTACAAAAAGAATAAATACTGCCATTTGTAATAATGTGAATGGAACTAGTGGTCATTATATTAAGTGAAATAAGCCAGGCTCAGGAAGACAAGTATCACATGACCTCACTCTTATGTGGAATCTAAAAATTAGTTGATTTCATAGAGATTAAGAATAAAAATGGAGGTTACCTGAGGCTGGAGAGGGTAGAGAGGAGGGAGAGATGAGGAAAAGTTAATCAATAGGTGCTAAGTTGTGGTTAGACAGAAGTAAGAATTTCTAGTATGCTATTGCAAAGTAGGGTGACTATAATAGCAATTGTATACTGTATATCTGAAAAAGGTAGAAGAAAGGATTTTGAATGTTTTCACCATAAAGAAGTGATAAACGTTTGAGGAGAGAGATTTCTTTAACCTGTTATACAATATTTACATGTATTGAAACATCACATGGTACCCCATAATATGTAAAATTTCTGTGTGTTTTTGCATCAGTAAAAATAAACAGTTTAAAAAGTAAAATGTGTTTCCAGAGGAGAAGCAGGGGACAAGAAGTAGATTCTCGGCAGCCACCCTGCAGCCTCAGAGCAGCAACAAGAAACATCCCCAGCTTCTGGATGGAATTCCAAAAGGGTTCTGTGTCGTGGGCAGACAGAACTTGGCTTTCCTGCGTATAACAAGCATCAGGAGCCTTTGGAGAATGTGGAGAGGCAGATATACATCAAAGGCAGTTCTGAGAACCCTCTCAGTGAGGCCTGCTGGAACACAGCTAGGGTAATAGAGCATCAGAACCAGCAGCATGAAAAAGACGGTCCCTGGTTGGAACACACCCAGAGTGAGAATAGCAACTGCAATAAATATACCAAAGACACCTGTGTTCTTGGGTTCTGAGCAGGGGCCAAGTAGTCAGAATCTAATGGACTCTTAAAAATATGGGCAAACCTGATACTAAAGTCCTTGGCTTGTGGCCTGATGGACAAGTGTCTCTGGCTTGGTATTAGTTTCTGCAACCAAAATATGGTGCTCAAAAATAGTACTTTCCGTTTCAACTCCATTCCAGTAAGTCCTTTATCATGCATCTTTATTTCAGAGAAGATTGCTTCTAACTTTTCCATTAGAAAAATGAATATTATGATGGATTTCCTTTTTCCATTGAAGTTAATTGACCATGGGCAATACAAATAAGCACTGTTTCTAGTAGAAAGAAAAACAGAGGGATGTTCATGAATTGCTATGGGCAAGCAGAGATTGTGGCTCATTTGAGGAACCGAGGCTTTTGATAAGTTGTGCTACTCAAGGCAGTCTCAGTATCTAGCAATTTATTCCCAAATGGAATTTGTGCCTTTGTTCTTTTTGTCATTAATCCATTAATTCATTCATGAAACCCTTCGGTACAGCATATGGATAGGACTGTGGATTTGAAGATGAACAGAACTTCCTCCAGCTGGTATGGATAATGTATCACTTTACTTTATATAGAAACTTTTAATTTCTTTTGATCATAAGTCTTTATGGAAATACTGAGTAGCAATAGACTTTCTCCCCAGGAAAAGTCACATGAGTCTAATTTTACATATAGTTTCAGGGATTCAAACTTTTAAATATTTTCCTCTCTAGAATAGTGTAGAAAAATTACTGAACAGTGGTAAAGGATTGGTTGAAGATGGAGATCAAGCATTTTGTAATATTGGCAATTGGCAAATGTTTTTCTACAGCAACATTTCATCCCTGGAGAACTAGAAGACACTTTGGTTGGACTGACCCACAGTCTTGCCTACAATCTCCTGCTGGTTAATATCAGGTTGGGACATAGTATTCCTGATTTGACTTCTTTCCAGACCCTGATTCTGTCTTTACTCTGTCTTTCAGCCTGAAAACTCTGTGAAGGTCTAATGAATACTTTTTCTGAAGAAGCTAAGAATTTGTTTACCAGAATTGTTACAAAAAAGAGGGACTTAGTGAGGTGTTACCTGCTTAAAATGTGGTAAATGTGCACCTGCCTCCACACAACACAATTTTATTTAAAGATGGACAAAAGTTTAAAAGAAGCACCTTTTTTTAAATTCAAGACATCTTGTCCAGATGAATATGATTTTTATTTTATTTTTTAAAGATTCTCTGGACAGAGGTTTCCTTTCCAACTAGAATTGCCCAGATAGGGTTAAAAATTGCTAAAGTCAGGAATTGAAATGCTGACAGCTTCATAACCTAAGGGGCCAAATGGCACTACAACAAGTTCTTACATTTTTCAACTTTAGAAGACCCTAGAGACTACTTTTATTGCATATTTTATGAAGCCATCTGTCTTTTTACCAGATTTAGTATATGTTCAAGACTTTAAAGTTTTTCTTTGTGGCAAAGAACCAACACTTCACTCTGTGTAGTGGCCAGCAGAAAATTCACAAGGTTCACAGAAGAAAGAGACTGGGCACAGCTGAATCCAGCAGGTGCAGGGGTGGTCATGGCAATTGCAGTAGGTAGGCATTCCATGCTAGGTGCATTTTCCAGCCTCATCCAGGAATGATCAACACCATAGTCATCTTATTTGACATACCCTTTTTAGGGATCTTTTCTTGGATTTGCTAACATGCTATCATTTAAAATTCTGTATATTTCAAATGAGACTTCATAATATGAACAGCTCCCTCCCAATTCATATTTGGCTGCCTGGGAATGAATGAGGACAAGATATGAAAGATCTTGTATGGGGTAAACCACTACAGTAAGCATGCAAAAGAAGTGGTATAAGCTTCAATGGATCTCAAATATAATTATCAATCCAGATGTTTCCAACGCAAGTCCAAGCATATTTGAGTATAAAGTACAAAGGACTTGGTATAGGAAAAGCATTCAGTGTAGTCAATTGTTACCTACGCATAGGCTTCCTCCTACTGCTACTTTACACTTTTAAATTCAATGTAAAAATCATCAGTCACAATTTATATCCATCTGAATGGAGATGCTTCTGGGGCATTTCATATTGATTGTGAAAGATGCTGTAATCTCCAAAAGAATATAGGTCATCCTAGTAAGAATGCAAGAATAGAGGAACTTGTAATTTTAATCAAAGCTGCCAGCAGCATTTCCCCCAATTTTGGGGAACATATTAACAGTGACTTTTGAGAGGATTGTGAATGTTCAGGGTTAAAAGTGAATACACTTGTTTTTCAGAAGTTGATCTAAAGAAATAGTTTTGGAATAGAACACATACTGTTGGTGTTTCTAGATGAGAATAATAGTGATGGTGGGCAGTGGGGCAGTGCCCAGGAATAAGTGACAAAGCTTCTTAGAAGTTTAGGTCAGTGGTTGTTACATTAGTGTGCTTAAGAATCACTTGATGTATTAAGATCACTTGGTGTAATAAAAGTCAAGTTCTAGTACCTGTTTCCAGGTGTCCCACACTGTGAACCACCGGACACTTCACTGACCTTGCCTTGTGTGCTAATATTTCTAGGTCCATCTGAATAATAATAGCATACAAAACACATACATTCTGCAGCTTGGGTACTAGTAGCACTGCTTTCGAATCCCAATATGTGAGCACATTTTATTTTAAAGTAGGCAAAAACAATACATGAATTATGTTTTAAAAATTTAAATGGTATAGCGGTAGCAGGATGATATAAATTACAATAAGCATTTTATTTTTATAGAAAATACAGAGTATTTTTATTAAAATTTGATAGTGTATGAAGAACATCCCCCTACATAAAAATGATCAATTCTAATTCTCCAAACATAGCTCATTAATATGCAATTATTCTTGATTTTCAGGATATTTATGGGCTACAACCAGTAATCTCCTACTTCATATCATCATCTTCTCAACTATATTAGAGTGGATTACAAACCAGCCTCAAAGTCAACACAGTTTTAATAAAACATAGATCATAATACTTTTGATCAATAATAGGCTGACAGAAATGTATAGGCAGTTTTTATATGAAAGTCACAGAATATATTGACTGAAAAACTGCCCTATGGATGATACATTGTTTATCTATTACCCCAGACTCCAAAGATGACAAAGACCTTCCCTCCACACAGAGGCAGATGCCATTCTTCATGGTACCACTTATCCCAGTTAAATCAGATGCTACCTCAGAATACTTCTCAACAAAGTCATACGCCACCAAGCTCTGAGTTGTCATGAGAGTGAAATTGCATTTGCCATACCTGCCTCACCCAAAACAAAAGCATTCCTTTCTCTTTCAACCTTTTGGAAACAGTGGTCCATGTAATTCATATTGAACTAAAATCTTGGTAGAAGACCCTGTTCTGCCAAAACAGAAGCAAAGTTTCTTGCTTTTGAAAGGAAGCATGAAAACCCACGTCACTTCTTAGAGATTCTCCCAGGAGGGGTGCATTTGTTCATAAATATGCAAGAGATAGTTTGTGTGTGTCCATTGTTAAGAGCACAGTGATTTCAACCCATTTCATCAATACCAAATTTGAATTCGCTGAAAAGTCAAGGCTTACCATTTCCTCTCTGAAGTTTCGATTTGAAATAAACCAACAAACAAAATGTCCCAAATTATTTTAGGAAAGTACCATGTGTCTCAATTTCACTTTTCTTTTTAATGCTTAACCAAATTGTATTTTGTCTACTTTTCTATAAATTTGTATTTTGTTAAATTGTGATGTTTATATCATACTTTAAATTATGAAATAAAATAATCTCAGTTTAGGAAATTTAAAATACACAGAAAAATATATAAAAGTAGGATCACAATGCAAAAAACAAACAAAGATACAAACAAAACCCCAAAACTAAAGAACCAAAAAACCAACTACTTCTAACACTTTGGTATATTTTGATTTATCACCTGTATATATTGATATGTATGTGTCATTTTCTTTTATTTTCCCACAATAACTAGTCTGTTTTCAGCATATGGTTTGCATTGTGCTTTTTAAACATGTACTATTTCTTGAGCATTTAATTTAAAATCAGAGCATGAAATGAAATTATCTTTTCAAAATGTGTTTTTATGTGTCTTAGTCTGGGTCCTCTGAGGAACAGATTGCAAAATGGGATTAAACCTGAAAGAATTTTATTAGAAGTGCCTGTGTGAGAGAAAATAGGAAGGGAGCCAGACATGGTTTGCCTGGCCATCATACTGCCATTTAAGTCTAACCAGGAGTGGGTCTACCTTAGGATCTCGTCCCTGGGGTCATCAGCTGGGAGAAGGTCAGGGAAGTGTGGCCTTGGCCAAAATGCAATAATGGATTTTAAAATGCAACAGTCAAGTGGACCTTAATCTAGTGGTATTTCCTGTGATTGGAGGTTTGTTAGGTACATTTTCATAGCCACACATGTTGAGATGACTTGATAGGCAATCATATGGATAGGTTTCTCCCAGTCCTTTCCAATAATTATCATGCTTCAACAATTATATTCTTCGGTTTCTAGACATGAAATTTCTATATCATGGATGAAATTTGTTTCTGAATATATTATGAAATAGTTAATATTTCTGAATACTTTTGCCAAAATAATTTTGGTAACAACAATGATGTATTTTTTTATATTAATCTGTCTAGTTATTTGGAAGGTATACATCATTCTGCAAGTGACTATCTTTAGACTTTTTAAGTAATTTTTTTCAGTCTGCATTTGATTAGAGTCTACAAAATAGTTACTTTCTTACACCCTCCTCCTCTTCAATTTCTTATTTTCATTAATGTCATATGGAATTCCAGGCTAAGAAGACTATTATTTAATAACAATCCTATTAAGTTTCAAAAAAATCTTTCAAGTATATATTGTTATATTAATAGTTACTGTAAGATTGGAAAAAATAGAGTATTACCATCATAAATAATTCCAAGTAAACAAAAATTTCATTTTCTAAGAACCAGTAAGATTCTGTAGGGTATTTTTAGCATCCCCTTCTATTCTTGAGATTGAGCCTGTCTATCACACTACCAGACTTTAAATTATACTACAGAGCCATAGTAACAAAAACAGCATGGTATTGGTACCAAAACAGACATGTAGACCAATTGTACAGAATAGAAGGCACAGAGACAAACCTACATAAATACAGTTATCTCATACTAGACAAAGGTGCCAAAGCATACATTGGAGAAAAAAATAGCTCTTCAACAAATGGTGCTGGGGAAACTGGAAATCCAAATGTAGCAAAATGAACTAGGCATGGTGGTGCATGCCTGTAATCCCAGTGGCTCGGGAGACTGAGGCAGGAGGATAGTAAGTTCAAAGCCAGTTTCAGCAATGGTGAGGCAATAAGATACTCAGTGAAACCCTGTCTCTAAGCAAAATTCAAAATAGGGCTGGGGATGTGGTTCAATGATTGAGTGCCCCTGAGTTCAAATCATCAGTACTCCCAAAAATCAATAAATAAAATGAAATTAAATCCTTATCTCTCACCCTGTACAAAACTGAACTCAAAGTGGATAAAGGATTTAGGCATTAGAAGAGAGACCCTGCACCTAACAGTAGAAAAAGTAGGCCCAAATTTCTGTCATGTTGGCTTAGGAACTGATTTCCTTACCAAGACCCATAAAGCACAAGAAGTAAAATCAAGAATCAATAAATGGGATGGATTCAAACTAAAAAAGCTTCTTCTCAGCAAAGGAAACAATCAATAATGTGAAGAGAGAGTCTACAGAGTAGGAGAAAATCTTTACCACACGCACCTCAGGTAGAGCACTAATCTCCAGGATATATAAAGAACTCAAAAAACTTAACACTGAAAAAACAAATGACCCAATCAATAAATGGGCTAAGGAACTGAATAGACACTTTGTAGAAGAAGAAATACAATTGATCAACAAACATGGAAATAATGTTCATCATCTCAAGCAATTAAAGAAATGCAAATCAAAACTACTGTAAGATTTCATCTCACAGTAGTCAGAATGGCAATTATCAGGAATACAAGTGATAAGTGCTGGCAAGGATGTGGAGAAAATGGTACATTCATACATGGATGGTGGGATTGCAGATTGGTGAAATCATTATGAAAAGCAGTGTGGAGATTCTTCAGAAAACTTGGAATGGAACCACCATTTGACCCAGCTATCCCACTCCTTTGTATACACCCAAAGGACTTAAAATCAGCATACTACGGTGAGCAGTCACATCAATGTTTATAGCAGCTCAATGCACAATAGCTAAACTATGGAACCAACATAGATGCCCTTCAACAGATAAATGGATAAAGAAAATGTGGTATATATACACAATGGAATATTACTCAGCCTTAAAGAAGAATGAAATTATGGTATTTGCAGGTAAATGGATGGAACTAGAGAAGAACATGCTAAGTGAAACAAGCCAATCCCACAATGTTTTCTCTGACAAGCAGAAACTGATTGATAGTTGTGGGAAGGTGGAGGGAAGAATGAAGGAACTTTGGATTGTGCAGAGGGGAGTAAGAGGAGGAATGGTGTGGCGGGTTGGGAAGGATGGTGGAATGAGACAGACATTATTACCCTACATACATGTATGATTACACAACCAGTGTGACTCAGCACCATGTACAGCCAGAGGAATGAGAAGTTATGCTCCATTTGTGTACAATGTGTCAAAATGCTTTCTACTGTCATGTATAACCAATTAGAACAAACAAAAAAATTATAAAAAAGAATCAATAAATGGGATGGATTCAAACTTTTTCTCAGCAAAGGCAATAATAAAGTGAAGAGAGAGCCTAGAGAATGGGAGAAAATCTTGAAATTATGTCATTTGCTGGTAAATAGATGGAGCTGGAAATTATCATGCTAAGCGAAATAAGCCAATCCCAAAGAACCAAAGGCTGAATGTTCTCTCTGATATGCGGATGCTAATTCACAAAAAGGGGTTGGAGCTAGGGAAGAATAGAGGTACTTTTGATTAGACAGAGGGGAGTGAAGGGATGGGATGGTGATTGGGGTAGGAAGGACAGTGGAATGAATTCGACATTATACACATATATGATAACACGACCAGTGTGATTCTACAACACATACAACCAGAAGAATAAGGAGTTATACTTCATTTATGTATGATATGTCAAAATGCATTCTACTGTCATGTATAACTAATTAGAAAAATTTAAAAAAGATTGAGCCTGTCATAGATATGAACAGAATTAAAGTGAGAGGAACATGTTTGAAACTAACCCTTCAGCAACCTGATGAAATACGGCATGACAGGAAAAATCCATATTTTCCTCATAGCTCTTTCACCTTAATTATTAGGGAATCTAAGGCTTTTCTTTTATTTCCTGACTTGGAGCCAGATGATCTAAGTTAAAGATCACAGTAAAGTTTTATACTTTGGACAAACCACATTAATTTCTTTGTACTTGAGCTTCTTAATATGCAAAATGTGATAAAACCTTCTCTACTACAACACAGAATTTTTATGATAACTAAAATAAGCTATTTGCACATATCATGCCAAGATGTAGTGTTTGTACATAAGCATAATTTGAAAAAGAATTCCCTATTAGGATTAGCCGAATATGTCTTTTGATATTTGATTTTGTGTTAGCTCACCTTTTCAGGGGAATAGATAGAGCTACCTTCACTGAAATGGAATTTTCCTTACAATTGATTTCGAGGTGAGGAAACTTGGAGCTGATTTGATTATGCTGCCATGTTTCATGAGTTGACCACCACGAGCATCTTCCTTTCACTCATGAATGAAGCTTTCTACTGGGCGTAAGGCTGCTTTCCATCTTCAGTCATAGCGTGACACCATCATTTTAATGAGGGTCAATTTTTAAGCCTCTCACCTCTATGCTGCATGTTTCATAGTAGAAATATATGCTTCTATTCTAACATAATTCTTCTGGCCATGTCACTTATAAAATGTTGACTCTAGGTTGAAAATGTAATTCCATATCCATCCATCTCTCTTGTGAGAAGAAAATTTTAATCACCTTGTATGAAGGTATTAACAGTGAATAGATGATAAATCTATAGTAATTTGCATATGGATTGGAGAGTGAACTTTTTCATGAAATATGATTTTTAAATTTACTTACTGGTGATTTTCATTCCTGTGAGGGAATCTATATGCAAAGTTCAAATCTACAAAACAGTGAAGAAGGGTGGAGGTGGGGCGGCAGATGACTTGTATCCTGTTAAAGGGACTGCGGAATTTTCTGTGAAATACATATACATTAAAAAAAAATTGTTGTTGATAGACAGGATGCCTTTATTTTATTTTTTATGTGGTGCTAAGGACCAAACTCAGTGCCTCACACAGGCTAGGGAAGCACTCTGGGGCTACAGCCCCAGCCCTCTGTGAAATATTAACCATCCATAACACTACTTAGTCTGATAAAGGCCAGACCTGTGAATATTTAACTTTCACCATGTTTGCTTTTATGATGGTGCATCACATTCACATATGAAATATAGACTATTGCTTATTATTAATTAGACCTTAATTAATTTTCAGGATTTTAATTTTTCAATAATAATATGTGAATTTTTATGGCACTATACATTCAAAATATGAGAATTTTAAGATTCAAAATATCACAGTCTTAGAAACCATCTTGATATGCCATCCAACTTATACAAACTGTCTTCTGCAAATCTTTTGCACACAAGGTACTGAAGGATTCTGTGCGATATAAAATGCCTTTTATCCTCTTAGGTACTCAGGCTCCTCTTTCAGGGGAACAGCTTTTGAGCCTCTTTCAAGTTCATAGCAGAGGAAGAGCAGTGTGGTCAGCAGGCAGAGACCTAACAGAGGAAGAAACAGTTGGAATGACTGTGGAAGAGTAGGGGTGTGGAGACAGAGGGACTGGCTAGCCAGGGAGCAGGAGGAAGCCAGACAACACCTGCTGTTGAATATAAGGACTCAGTCAGCAGGTTTGTAGGTCAGCCTGCTTCCCAGCTGGTTCATGCCATTCCTGACAGGGTGTGAGGTTAAAAATCCTGATTGCCTTTTCAGAAATGTTGATGGCTGAGGCAGGTGGATGACTCTTGGGGGGATATATGGCTTCTTTGATCCAGTGCTTTTTCAAAGGCCTCTGTGATGTGAAGCCAGGTTTATCTTCTGTGACTTTCCTGAAACCACTCCATGTTTTAATCAAACACACTGCTTCCCGTTCCTAGTGGCTCAAGTTTATGAACTAGTATGTGAGTACAGGTGGAGAAAGATAAGCTAGAAAGGGAATCTGAGGGCAGTAAATGACGTAGTGTCTTGACACACTTAAAAGTTAAGACTTTAATCATGAAAGTGTTAGGAAAATATTGATGGACTTGGACTTTAATCAGGGAAATGACATAATTGCATTTGCATTTTAAACGGATGAATGAGTACAATGGTGGTATCTTATGGATTTAAGCACCAGAGTTGTGGGGTCAGACTGTCTGGGGTTGGATTCCTTCCCTTATCTCATAAGCACTGACTTTATTAAATTCTGTAAGCTTCTGTGATCTGCCCTGTAGTGTGGGGATAAAAATTATTACCTATCTTATAAATTTGTTGTGAGGATTAAATAAGATAAAGCATACAGTATTCTTAGTCCAGTGCCTGACATAGAAAAAGAGAACATTCAGCCCATAGCTGTTATTGTTCTTATTATCTTTCTGGGGTAGTATAAAAGATGGACGACTGCTGGCAGCTTGAAACAGGGGCCCAAAGGCCAAGAGGCCAGATAGGAATCCATTCATGGCAATATGGTAGGACAGGCATTGAAGCACTGAATCAAGGCAATGGCAAAAGGTTTGAGAAGGGCAAACAAAGTTAAACCATAATGGGCATAAACTCCACAGGTTATGGGGAGTGAGGAAGAGAGGGGGAGAAGTCATGAATGGTTCTGAGGTTTCTAGTTGTGGGCATCAGGGATGTTGTTCCTGCTGATCAGCAGGGTGGCGAGTACAGCAGCTCTGGCTGAGGTTCCACTCCTACCTTTTATGTACAGCTGTAAGGTTGCACTTCCCAAAGGAGATGGGAAGGCAACAGATGTCCTGGCAACAGCCCTCAACCTCACTGTTTGACAGGAGTTGTGGGTAAACACCTCAGTTCCTTTGCATGTAGGTAGGATAACTCAGTTACCCAGTAGGATTCGGCTCTGGGTTATCATGGTGGTAACTGTTTGATAACTCAAGTCTTTTTGGATGGCTTCCCTCCCTGGTCTCACTACTCCAATCCACTAGTAGTTTCTCCTGGATCATCTTTCAAATGACTATTTGCACCAGATTTCTTGTCTCAGGACTTTTCCCTGGAAGAAAAGAAACCAAAAGAGTAGGGAAGGTAAAAGAAAAAGGAAGAACTGGAAAATAATTTATTTTAAGCATTGAGTGGGGGGTAAACTTTGAAACATTCTAGTAGAGATGGTCTGGAGGTTTTTGGCAGATACAATGGAATTAAACAGGAATTTAATAAATGGCTGGACTCTAACATTCTAGACTGCCGAGTAAATTGCAAAAAGGAGTGATAGCTGAACTGTAGAAGAAGATGTGCCCTTAAGGACAGATTACAATGTAAGGTTTGCGAAAGTCAAAGAAAGGCATTTAAAGTTTGTATTTAGATGCAACCTTTAAATATTATGAAAACAACATTTTTCAGGAAGGATACTGATATTTCTTATTAAAGTGTAAATCCTTTTAGAGGTGGCAACTTTTCATCTTTGTTAAAGACCAGTATTATCTCACACATAATAACAAACAAATATTTGTTGAATGAATATAACTTTCATCATCCTACTGTGAAGATAAAGCAGCTGAGGTGAAATTAAGGACAGAGAGTAACTTAGTAATTATTCCCATCTTATACCATCTTTTATGTTCTCTGATTTGTTAGTTCTCTAAGTTTGCTACAAATGGACTCATATTGTAAAGATATGAGCCCTGCCATCTCCCCTTCATGAGAAGTGGGTATTCTGTATGAATTTATTCCCAATACAACTAAAACCAGTTGATTACAGCATGAGGTAAAAGAAAAAAAAAAAAAAATAGAGTCTTGAAGGAAGGGAGAAAGGTCAAGGAACCCCACAGACACAGTTCCAATCTTTGCTCACTCCCTTTGCCACTATTGAGCCTCCACAATTACCTTTCACTACTTTCTTACAGTTTAGGTTGGAATGGAAAGATGTAACATGACATCATCATGATATAATTACTTCCTGGTTCTGAGTTTTGATTTCACTTCATTTTTTTCCCTTCTCCATAATTTGAGATAGTACAGAAAATCCAAACCTTTAATTCTTCTATATTGTGACACATTCCCAATCTATCATCAGGCAACAATTCATTTTATTGCATCCAAGTCTCCTTACTTAGATACAATAAAATTCCTGAACTTCTTAGAAACTTTACACTGTCCTTTGGAGGTAAAATGGGATTTAATTTATAGATCCAAGAAGCATTTATGTTAAATCTGTGAAGAGAGTTATCAAATGCTTTTCTTAGTTTTAAGGCTTTTCCTTATTTATTCTTTGCCTTTGATACATTGCGTCTAGTTTTGCAAGATTGTTCAGAGATACTTACTTTAAACTTTTCTAGATTGAAGGAAAAACGTTTCTTGTTGAAAATAGAAAAGATGAACTTAGTTATTTGTAATCAGGTCAACAGATTTTATAAAATCTGAAAAATCACTGTTGTTTTTAAATAATTTTTTACTTCGATAATGATTTCTGACCATCCCTATGCATTTTCCTTCAGCGTTTAAATGTTTAGCACCCCAAGATTGTACTTGATGTCCTGCTGCCTCCAGAAGTATCTTTTTTACATTGTCCACTGTTGTACTAAGTCAATTACCAAGTTGTCTTTTCTCATTTATATAAAGCCATTAAACCAATGTCCTGTCCTGTGCAGATACAATAAGCAATCGCTGACAGCTTTCCGCTTAATTACATGCTTCACTGGGTGCTCCTTGATTGAAAATATTCTATCATAATTTCCTTTGTTCTATGCTCATGATCTCACTCCTGGAACATAAGGGATGATAAAGAAAGATCTGATTGAACAAGATGCTTCTTGGGTAGAAGCTGTACCTGGCACTCCAGTGACATATGAATATCCTTGCCCTTTACTGCCAGGTCAGAATGTTGGATCTGGGTTCTCTCCTGTGGGTGGCTGACACTTGCATTTTCCAGGAAGAGTACTCAGCCCTTGTGTTATGACTTCTCCAGAAGATGACCTGCTTTTACTGACCTCTTCTGATGTCTGGGAGAAGCAAAGTGTTGTGACATTTCTATTCAGGTTTTTTTTTTTTTTTTTTTTCCAATTTCCTGACCTACTGGTCCTTAGACCAATAATTAGGGAGCTTCTACAACTTCCATGGCAGGTCAGAAAGCTCTCAAATAGTTTTTAAAAAGAATCATAGAAATATCTTTGCTCAACCAATAGTGCTATTTATTGGACCCAGAAACAACATTGAGCTATAGCTGGATCGAGATATGCTTGTAATGAAGGTTTTCTTTGAACTCTTGTTCTTATGTGACTTGAGTTTTAACCCTGGACTTGTTTTTTTAACCTGATAGTCATGTTATCACCATGGAGTGATACACATAGGAAGCCAGGTTGACCTCATCAGGGAAAAATTCTTTCTCTGTAAGAGCTAGCTAAAATGGCACAGTTAGAGTCATTTACTTGTTTAAAGTGCTAAGTCTGTTAAAATTAAGAAAAAAAAATAGCTTAGGACTAATTTATTAATGCTGACTTATTGCTGTCTTGTGTATAGCGCTAGTTATGTAAAAACAATAGAACTTGAAGGAAACCTTGAAAATTATCTCATTCAATTTTCTTATTTTGCAGATAAAGACAATGAGGCTCCAGGGTGAGGTGACTTCTTCTATGAGAACTGGCATTGGATCACAGATCTTAATATTCTTTGTCCAATATTCCTTCTATTACTCAGCTCATAAAGTCAGTTCTGAAATTTTAGAAAAGGTAAAATTTTAAAGGTTCTAGGAAAGAAAGATCAGCCTGGGGCAGGGAGCAAAGGAGACTGGGAAAGGTAATGCTGCAATTATTACTAATGGTTTTTCTGAGGTCAGAGTTGGTAGGACAGACTGTTCTTGATTCCATTTGTAACCTTGTAGGTACTTGATGCTCTCCAATACTTTAAGCTCAAAAGTATTTGGTTGTGTTTTTAAGACGAAGCTATTTCATTTTATCCCCCACCCCTTTTAACTCAATTTGGTATACAAGATTTGCTTAAAGAATTTTTTAAAAAAGATAAAAAGACACTTGTTAAAGACACTGAACTATGTCTAACTAAATCACTTGAACCTTGGGTGACCTGGGAATATGGAGTTGCTCTGGGTGACATCAGAGGCTAGGTTTATTCACAGTAGTCAGTAAATAAAGAGGGACCTGAGCTTGCTTTAAAACCTGAGCAGAATTTGCATAGACTAAGCAGAGCTGTCAGAGTGGGAATTCTCATGAAAGGACACATTTGGAAATGAGCTTTGGCTCTCACTACTCAGTAGTGTCTGGACATTAGTGGGAGATGAGCTTGGTGAACTTGAGTGGGTCTTGACCAGGACCCCTTGAAAGCTGTGAAAAGGATCAATTCCACAGTAGGTTCCTGAGCTGGGGAGGGGTTTTGCAATGCAGCTTTGTAGGAAATTCAGTCTGGTGCCCTGGGTGAATTGAAGTGAGTGGAAGCAATGAGAGGAGGATGCTAGAAAATCCAAGACAGGAGATGATAACCTGGCAGTCCCACGAAGAGGAAGAATGAACCTGTGAAACAAAACCAAAGAAGCCTGGATTGTACTAAGCTTGTATGCTGGAGAACACAAGAAACACAACTTTAAGATTTCAAGTTGGGGAGAAGTCAACAAAGAGTCTTATAAACATTAGAGTAAAATACAGCAGCACTTGGTGAAAATTTGAAAATCAAAGATAAAAGGCAGAGAAAAGTGAACTGTGACCACCGTGTGACCCTTTCCATATTTTGGTGCCTTTCATCTGTTTGTTATCATTCCTGGATGGGCTGGGAAAATGTTGGGGGTGAGGGTGATTATACTCCATTTCTTTCTTTGTTGCACACATTAAAGAGGCACATATTAGGTGCTTAGTAAAAATAGCTTGAACTTGGATATCTGAGAGAATGTTACTTTTATAAAATTTAAAACATCTATGTTTATGCAAATGGTAAGAAGTTCATATATGAATGCCTTAACTATGGTTGCAAAAAATGGATCTTGAATGATGTGAAGAGTTGTTTGGATGGAATTTAGAGCTGAGGTGTTGAGGTTGAACCAAGTCTCTGAAAATGGAGGATTAGGGAGAAAAAGGGATATGGTTTGAGTATATACTATCGGCTTTTACAAAAGTGTCTTTGGGAAAAAGGAACTATGTAAATACATTATTCACGATTGAGTTTAGGAACTTCTGTTTGCTCAGCAATTTTGAGGGATTAGATATATTTTCTTCTTTTTATCTCTGTCAAAGAGCAAAAAATAGCATCTCAATGAGGTCAACAGGAAGAGGACAAAAGGCCAAGAAGCACAAATGCCTCACTGTCCCCAGCAAGACACATTAACCTTGAGAGGAGAATTTGGAGACTAATGGAAAGCTAATGAAAGAGGAAAAAAAAAAAATACAAAACCCAAGGAATAAGACAAAGTTGCAAAAAGAACCTTCTAAGTCAAAGTAATGTGGAGTTGAACATATGGGATGGAATTTTTATTACTATTTTTTATTAATAATATATGAGAGAGCAAGGCCAATAGAGAACACGAGAGAGTAGATTATGGAAAAATGTGATTGGAATGTCTGGAAGATCAAATTATCTTTTCATTACTGCATTTTAAAAAGATGAACATTTCAGAGTCTGAAATATGTTCTGTTTTTCTGGGGACTCATATTGTTAAAAGCCTATTATAGCTTCTTTCTTGATATTAATGTACTTGCTAGGCTGGTGAATCATGGCTGAGGACTTTGCAGCACAAATCAAAAAGCATTTAATGAATATTAGAGCTGAGTTGTGCAAGAGGATAGAGGAGAGATAGCCTTGAGCTGTAAGAATGTCTCAAAACCAGGAACTCCTGATTCACCTGGAGCCCAGACCGGGTCTTAGCATCCATGATATGATTAGGCCAGAATGAGAAGTGAGGGCCCCCGGGGTGTTGAGAGATGTGCCTGAGACTAACACTGACCAGCTTGTATGACTAAGCCTTGTTTCCAGTGTTGGGACTTTCCTAAGAACACTGTGTATAATACTCTATCTGGCTGAAGTGTTGTTATTGAATCAGAACAAATATTTGGTGGAAAGCAGATGAGTAATGAAAGGAAGAAAACTCAGATTAAGGCCAGCGGGGATGAAGTGAAGTGGGCAGATTTGGAGTTACCTAATATGAAAGAGGAGAGTCAGGAGTGACACCCTACCCCCCTCCCAGGTGCTGCTCATTGAGAGATGGAATGTAGGGGAAATTAATTTTTTTAAAAAATAAATTATTAATGTATTAAATTAATTATATATATATGGTTAAATATAGATAACATAAATCCTACTGTCTTAACCATTTCTAAGTGTATAAATTCAGTAGTTTAAGTATGTCTGTGTTGTGCAATCAATCTCCAGAACTCTGTTTTGCAAGTCTGAGAATCTGCCCCTGAAATAGCAATTCCCCATATACCCTTCCCCAGCCACTGGCAACAGCCATTCGGCTTTCTGTCTCTGTGAATTTGACTACTCTAGGAAACTCATATAAATATTTGTCTTTTGGGATTGATTTATTTCACTCGTACCATATCCCCAAGTTTCATCCATGTTGCAGCATGTGTCAAAATTTCCTTCCTTTTTAGGACTCAGTAGTATCATATTATATGTGTGTATCACATTTTGTTTATACATTCACTCTTCAACAAACTGTCAGCTTGCCCCCACCTTTTGATTATTATGAATAGTAGTGCTATGAACATGTGTATATAAATATTTATTTGAGACACTGCTTCCAATTCCCAGAAGTGGAATTTCTGGATTGTATTCAAATTCCATTTGAATTTTTTTGAGGAGCCACTATACCAGTTTCCATCACAGTGGTACCCTGTTACATAAGAAGCAGTTGGCAAGCTCCTCCTGACTGGTTCTTCACTGTTACGAGGATTGTACATTTTGTTGATTGATTCTTGGTATTTCAAGAATCCTGCACGTGGGCATGGTCTGGATTACACAGTTGCTTTCTGTGACATGGAAACTTATGCTGTTTCTGAGAAATAGGAACTATTTCGTAACATGTCAGACATGTTAAAATGGCTGTTCTGGTGCCAGCTGTCTTGTCAACATTTACTGTCCCTTCCCTACCCACAACTGCCTATCCTTTTCTATTACCACCAATTTGAGGCAGCCCTAGCAGTCCTCTCTCACCCCGATTTGTGTGAGGGTCACCCCTTCAGGGTAATTTGTATTTTTCCTATCAGCAGATAATAGGATATTTCCTGAGGAATGAAACATAGCCTATTGACTTAAGCCAGGCAGGGTGTTAGGTAAATTGCTTTCCTTTTTTGAAGAAAGCATGTGGAGTCAGTCCCATTGGCCAAGTTTATAGAATTATTCCTTTAACCTCATATTCCCTGTCACCATCATGGCAACAAGGAAGCAGAGATAGAGATAGATAAATAGAGTGTGTGGGGAGCAGGGAGGTGGATAGAGGGAAGGTGCCACAGGAAGAACAACCCTTCCAGGGTGCAACCAGTGACCAACCTCATCTGTCATGGCCTACCTGCCTATAGTTACCACCTGGTCAGTCCAAACTAGGGTGGACTGAAAGGTCACAGCTCTCGGATCTCATCACTTTACCTCAGACTATTCCTGCATCAACACAGGAGGTTTTGTTGGATACCTCACATCCAAACCGAGCAGGAAGGAATTGGATCATTCAGTAGAGCTTCTGGATAGGAATGCAGCTGTGACAATATTTTGATTTTAGCTCACTGAGAATCATTTTGGATTCCTTAACTTCAGGAGAGTAACACAGTATGTGTGTGTTTTTTTAAGCCATGAAATTTGAGGATTTGTCACAGCAGCCATAGAAAACTGATACAGTTTGTTTACATATAATTTCATCTTCACAGGGTTACTGTTGGATATTTATAGATTGGTGTTTAAAATCCATTCTACTCTCCATGCAGTGCAGTGTATAAAAAAATTTGGTTCTAGTCCATAAGGTGTATATGATCATTTTGAATAATAATCTCTGTGTGAATGTAAGATACATAAAATAAATATAAATTAAGACTTTATCAAACAATTCTCCTTTATGCCATAGGATAACCATAATCTATTTTATTCTATTCCAATTTTATTAAAAGTCAGTTGATTTCATAGCCCATTAAATAAATTGATTTTATGACCCACAAGTACTTTGAAAAATGTAATTTAAAAAGATGTTCTTTTTAGTATAGTTTCCTGAACTATACTGATATGCTAAAGTTTTCATTTCCTGGATTCCCTTGATCTAAGAAAGAGTCCTGCTGTGATTGGATTTGGCCAGTCAAATGTCCTCGCGTGAAATCTGAGGTTATATCTCTCTATATTTTTTTCAATTGTTATTTCTGGAAAACAGTAATGGAGGCACCAAGTTTAATTTATTTTTTTTTAAAATTTACCTGTGGAATGTTTGTGTGTAATCACTAGCTTTCTAGCTGTTGAGAGGTAGGTCCTAGACCATGGATAAGACTGAGTTCCTCAAGTCAAATTTCCAGTGGCAGCTTCTCAGTTGCCTTGTTTCCTCACAGTCATGGGAAGCAGCTACCCTCACAGCGAAGACCTGAGGTGGCTCTGAGAGTGGTTACTCAAAGCTCTACCTGTGGTCTGATCACGTAGCTCTATCAATAACATTGGACGCACCCAAGGCTCTTTTTCAAAACTCTATTCTTTTGAAAGTAGTGTCTGTCTTCTGCAAATCAGCCCTGACTGGACAATATTATAATCCTATAAGTATAGCCAAATAAGAAGATCAAAGGAAATAATTAGCAAGAAAACAACTTGGAGAACAGAAGAAAATATATATCTGATAAGGATAAAATCCAAAATATAGAAGGAATTCATACAAGTCAATAGTAAATAACAATGAAAACAAAAACAGAAACAAAAGAAACATAGATTTTAAAAATGCAAAAAGAACCTGGCGTACATATCTCAAAGGAAGACATACTAATGACGAACAGATACATAAAAATGTGCTCAACATCACCAATTACCACTAATCATCACTTCATACCTGTTAGGATAACTATCAAAAAATTACATAAAAAATTTGGTGACAATGTGGAGAAAAGGAATCCTGATACACTATTGGAGTAATTATTATGGAAATAATACTGGGGCTTTTCAAGAAATTAAAAATATTCTATAAAAACTATCAATCCCACTTCGGAGTATGTATCCAAAGGAAATGAGATCTAGTTTGACGAGATATCTTCATTTCCATGCTTATTGTGAACTTATTCACAAAAGTCACAGATGGAATCCACCTAAGTATACATCAACAGTGATGAAGAAAATGTGGTGCATATACACAATGGAATATTATTTGGCCTTAAAAATAAGGAATACTTCCATTTGCAATAATAGACTTTGAGAATCTTAAAAAGCAGAGTTTTTAAAGCACAGGTGGCTCTAAGTGCAAGGGTACATAAATGTGTAATCTCATATGTAGGAAAAATATGAAAGAATATTTGACTGCTGGCATGGTATGACCCAGGCATTGACTGGAACAGACAGAATGGATGCTGGCCATAAACACCCCAGGCAGCCAGGCTGGCACCTCCAAACTGGTCGTTAGATGATGTATTGATCCTTCAGAAAGAATTGTTTACTTTTTTTTTTAAATACTAAGAGGTAAAGTAAATATAAACATAAAGCCTAAAGTATTTTGGCTATCTGAAAGCAAAAGGTGGGAAAAGCAAGACGAAGCCAAGGGGCAAAAGGGCTGTTAATGACATGCACATCTAAGGTGTTAGACACCATCTAAGGGACAGAGGCAAAGCAGATGCCTTCCACCATCGTCCACCAGGGGGCGCTGAACTTGTGATTGTTAACTTCTCTTTTTACCGCATTCCAGGTTACTCTCATTTGTCATTATCAGACTGACCGGCTGTATGTTAACCACGTGTTGTTTAAATAAATACCTTCAATCTTTAGGAAAATTCAGAGCATTTTTCATTTCCTGACACAGAATGCCCCTGTTCCCTTTCCTTTTCCAGAGGGCAGAGGGAACAATAAATGAGAAATGGCTCCTATGACAGAAAAAAATGTGTTTGAGCTCAGCTTCCTTATGGCAGATGGGAGCCAAGTCACAGTGACCATTTAACACATCATGCAATTTAGTGATAAAAGCAGAGACTGTTTTTCAAGCTTTGGTATCTTAATTAGCTACAAAACAATCTCCAATAATCACCAGACTCACCACTTCATGCAATCTTTTTCTCATCAGCCAAGTATACAAATTTGCTTTGTGGAGTTGTATTTAGTCTCTACATAAAATACTTGGCCTGAAATTTTTGCTGAGGGAAAAAATTTCTAACAATGAGTGAATTAAGCCTTAGTGATCTTATGTTAGTACCTTTAAATCATCATCACTGAAGAATGCTTAAAAGTGTTAATGTATGCATGAAGAACAGTGCCTGGCATATTAGTAAGTGCTGTGAAAGTAATCACTACTGTGCTGTGAAAGTAATCGCTACTATGCTGTTCAAAAGTGACTATCAGAAACACATCCCTTTCCTCATTTTAGTCCTGGAATCCAAGGGCCACATGGTTAAAGAGACAGGATCACCTACAATCCCCCCCAAAATCTTTTAAACTTGTTTTTGCTGTTCTTAAAAGAAATATCAAAACCCATCAAGATTTGTCCATTAACTGCTAATCTCCCAAGTAGTTGAAACAAGAGAATCTGTACAGCTTTAGGGTTTAAACCTAAAGCTAGAGAGATTAATGCCAAATGTTTTTTGTAAAATCTAGGTATTTTCCCTTGGGCTAAATCATCAGCCTTGGGGCTGTTAGAAAGCAATTAAAATATAGAAAAGTATATTTTAGAACTTCTCAAATAGAAGAGTATGGTAAATTTTGATAAACAATTAGCTCAACTACCTTGAGGACATCGGAATAGAGGGAAACTTTTATCATCTGATAAAGGGAATTTATCAAAAACCTACAACTACCATCACTCTTTATAGTGAAGAATGGAAAGCACGCAGATTGGAAAGAAGGCAAAAAAGTCTTTATTACAGGACATTAAGGCACTACTCTAAGATGTAGTCTTACATGTATACATCCTAATGAAGCTGAAAGAAAACTACCAGAACTAATAAAAAGTGTAGAAAGCTCAATACAAAAGTCTAGAACTAATAAACAAGATCAATACATGGAATCAGTTATATTTCTGTGATCTAGCAACTAAAGTTTCTGAAAATAAAATTAGAAAATTTAATTCACAGTAGGATCAAAAAGTATAAAATAATGAGGATCAGATTTAATGAAAGAAGTGCAAGTTTTATGTAAAGTATTAATTGTTGCTAATGGAAATTTAAGACTAAAACAAATGTTTTAGTCTTAAAATGGAAATATTAAGAGTCTTAAGATGGAAATATTTCCCAAATTAATCTATATATTCAAAGCAATCCCTCACAAAATCCTAACACTTTTGTTCATATAAATTAACAATGTTTTAAAAATTTATTTAAAAATGCAAAGGACCTTTGTAATACAAAACACCTGAGTAAAAGAAGAACAAAGTTGCTGGAATTTAATGACACTTATTTATTTAGCACAAATAATTTAACACAACTTCAAAACTTACCATAAAGTTACATCCATCAAGACAGTTTGATATTATCATAAATATAGGCATATGGATCAATGAAACAAAGCCTGGAAATAAACTCTCACATTTATAATCTGTTGATTTTTGAAGAAGGTACCAAGCCATTCATGGAGAAGGAAGTCTTTTCTACCCGTGGTCTTGGGACACATTGTTGTCCATGCACAAACAAGAACAATATAATACCAAACTGAACAAAAACTCTTAGATCTGTGCTTCACAGAATAGACAAAAGTTAACTCAAAATATATCACTGAGATAAACAGAAAAATTAGAACAAAAATTTTCTAGAAGAAAACATAGGAGAACATCTTTGTGATCTTGGGTTAGGCAAAAGGGATTCTTATAAAAATACAAGAGCCATAAAAACAAACTGATCAACTGGATTACATTAAAAATAGAACCTCTTGTGCTTCGAAAGCTCACACCAAGAAATTGAAAAGAAGAGGTATATCCTGGGAAAAATATTTGTCAATTATGTAGCAGATAAAGGGCTTGTATACAGACTAAATAAAGGAACTCTTACAACTCAGCAAAAGTAAGATGACTAAATTTACAAATGGGCAAGTTTAAAATGGGTTCTAAGAAATGCCATGTAAAGAAGTTGCTATCGCCATGGTAGCAATTACCAGGACCAGCAGACACTGGTGAGAACACCTCTAGGAGCCTCAGAGGGACCTGCTGTTAGTGTGAGAAGCCACCAAATGGGGAATGTCTTGAGAAGCCCTCAAGAGGAGAGGCCTAGTGGCTAATGCCAGTTATCTTTGGGAACAGCAGCAGTTGAGAAAAGCAGATGGTAATATGTGGGTACCTTATTGCTCAGACCACACCAAGCTTCCGTCATCTCCACCATGAGTCATCCTCAAGGGAAAAGGGGCATGTGTGGTGTGGTGGAAAGAGGAATGTTGATATTTTAGTAGACATTTCACTGAATGTAAAGAATAGCAACTTCCTGCCTTGATACCAAATGTGTTTTCAAGCCCAGAACCTCTGAATAGATTTATATTAGGTGTATAGAAACAAAACAAAAAACTCAAAATGCAAAACCGAATCCCCTACAAATTTAGGTGAGAGAAGCCTAGAATCTGTATAGAGTCATCAAAAAATTTAGAATAAATAAATAAATCCTATTTCTTAAATTTCCATTTACTCTTTATAACAATCTTATTGGATAGGTATTACTCTATAAATTAGAAAATTAAGACTCAAGTGCATAAATTAATATATCCAGGATTCTACAGGAAGCAAAATAGTAACTCAGACTTGGTTCCCTGACTTGAAACCCAGTGTTTCCACTAGTCATGATCTCATGGTTGTTTGGCAGGTAGGAGTCAAGAACAAGAATTTTATATTACAGAGCAACATAAAATTTGGAGATAGGGCTTTGAGTCCTGATATGACTTATAGTGTCACCTGGTGGGAATGTGTATGTGGGACTCTCTACTGTGCTCAGAGATAAGACATGCTCTATATGTTTTGGACTAGTCTCTTCTGTGCTCCAACTGTTCATCCCTCCCTTTCTCCTACTCTCTGGAGACCTCTAGTATTTTTACTGTCTTCATAGTTTTGACTTTCCAGAATATTCTATAATTGGAATCTATAGTATGCAGCTTTCTCTGACTTCATTCACTTCATAATATACATTTAAGTTTTGTCTCTGTTTTTTTCATAGCCTGATAGATCATTTCTTTTTAGTGATGAATAATATTCCCTTGCCTGGGTATACTACAGTTTGCTTATCTGTTATCTACTGAAGAACATCTTGGTTGGGTTCAAATTTTGGCAATTATAAATAAAGCTGACATAAATATCCATATGTAGGTTTTCGTGTGGACATTGGATTTAAGTCCTTTGGGTAAATATCAAGGAGCTGGATTACTGGGTTGCATGGTAAACATATGTTTAGTTTTGTGAGAAACCACCAAACTGTCTTCCAAATTGTCTGTGTCAGTTTGTATTCCCACCATCGACCCATGAAAATCCTTGTTGCTCTCCAGACTTGTCAGCTTGTGTTGTTTCCAGTGTTCTGTATTTTGGTCATTCTAATAAGTAAGTAGGGCTGTCTTACTACTTTAATTTTCATTTCCATAATGATATATAACATGGAGCACCTTTTCATGTGTTTATTTGCTGTCTGTTTATCTTCTTCGGTGAGATATTAAGTTCTGTGACTTATTTTAAATCAGATTGTTTCTTTTATTGAGTTATACGAGTTCTTTGCATATTTTGGATTATAGTCCCTTATAAGAGTCTTCTGAAAAGGTTTTCTCCAAGTCTGTGGCTTATCTTGTTAAAGAACTTTTGAGTTAAACAATTTATAGAGTTTTTTTCATTTTTAGGACTTCCTAAATCTTCAGAATGTGATTTATGGTGTTTTGCGCCAGTCTGTGTCTGTTGAGACTCCCATAACAAAATATCTTAGGCAAGGTAATTTATAAACAACAGAAATTTATTGCTCACCGTTTGGGAGGCTGGGAAGTCCAAGCTCAATGCACCAACAAATGCATTGCTTGGTGGGGGCTGCTCTCTGCTTCCAGGATGGCATCTTTCTGCTGCATATTCACATGGTAGCTTCCTTCAACCTCTTCCATAAGGGCGTGAATCCCATTTGTGAGGGTAGAGACCTCACAACCTAATTACTTTCCTAAAGGCCTCACCTCTTAATGCTGTTACTTTGGGTATTAGGTTGCAACACACTAATATCAGGGAACACCAACATTCAGATCATAGCAACATCTTTTTTAAGAGAGAATCAATGCTGGCAGAATAGAAAAAGAGTTTCTTTGCGAATTAGGAAGTCGATGTTAGAAAATATTTAATATTGGCCCCTGAGCTTCCTTATTTATAAAGTGAGTGAACCATCCACATAAAATTCCACTGAGTTTGTTGCGAGGGTCAAATAGGAGCACGCTTGTAAAAGTGTTTAAAATCAGTAGAGATTTATAGCTATTTAGGGCATTGCACTTAAATATCAATAAGCAGTGTGCCACGTGAATCAGGTAAAGACATTACCTTTAGTGTTTAGATTTAGAAATTGGTATAGCAAGAAATTAAAAGACGTCTCTTAGTTGTTAAGATGGAATAAAAATATATCTGTTCTCTTTGCTTATCTGTTATATTTTGCTTCCTCAGAATGCAAGTATGGACTCCCATAACTTTGCTTCCTTGTGTCTGCAGCAAGGGCTGAGATAATTTCTATGTTGTCTTCACAACCATGTATTATAGTAGATATAGCCATTGTTGTATTGTAGCTAATTCAGCAAAAGTCCCTGAACTTCTGTAGTGAGGAACAGGATGCAAAGGTGAAGAGCAGTTTAATGTCACCATCTGGAAGGGAAACCCCTAATTTATCTCACCACTGTGTTCTGATCTGCTATCTTTCCACTTAACTTTCCTGAAGGGCAAAGATTACCCAGATATCCAGGAACTAGGAGGAAGCTGGTCTGTTTTATTGTCTATCACCATGCCTGGTATGACTGACTGCATGTGTCTGTGTGTGTGAGTGTGTGTGTGTGTGTGTGTGTGTGTGTGTCTTCAAATTGTCAATCCTTCCAAAGACACAAGAGTTTTGAATTGGTATGGTTTTTAGGCTTCAGAAGAGTAAAGCAAGTGACATATTGTGAGGGCGAAAGTATATAAATGCCTATTTTGAGAATGGACATTGTTGGGTTAAAAAATGAAATGCATGTTTGGGGTGAATGCTCTTCAGTTCCTTTTCCTCAACAAAAGAGAGATGGCATCTAATCCAAATTGATACAATTTCAGAAATAACCATGGTTACTAAAATGGATGCACTTTATACTTATCAAGAGAGCATTATGACAACAGTTGTTCTTTTCACAATAGCAGACCTCTACATGGCAGCTAAAAATGGGAAAGTCAGCCTATGTTTGTAAGCAATAAATTCCAGCCTCAGATTATCCATTTAAATTAAATGACAAGAGGAATGTTGAGATGTGGTGAACACAAGCCTGAATGAGGAAACAATCTGATGAAATCATGGTACAAGTGGTTTGAGAAGTAGACAAAACACTTTTTGTTAGTACTTTTGCTAGGTACAAATTGTATTTAAGTAATGGGGCAATAGCATTGATTCCAGATGTAAAGACAGTAATGGAAATCTGAAGTTTTATTGACTGAGTTGATATCCACCCTTATCACAAAATTTTGATTTTGGAGATGTCCACAAGCACAAATATATTTTATGAAAAAATTTTGATGTTTAAATTTTTTCCACATTTTGGCAAAATAGATGGTTGATTTGTACATTTGTCCTACTTTCAGAAGAGGAGGAAGCACTTTCCTCTAAATATTTACCACATGTATACTTGAGTTTGATATAAACAGAGTGATGTTTCTAGAAGTCATCAGAAACAGGACTCCTGGGTTTTGGAGACTTATCTGCTATTGATCATACCTTGCTCAAAAATTCATAACCTATCTGCCCCTTTTCCTTTATCCATATCACTTTGCTTATAAAATCAGAATAGTTGAAAATCATATATAATATTGATGTGAATGAAGTGTGAATAAATAAAATAATTCAGGTAGCACTTAAATAATTCCTTTTATTAGGATGTAGGCACTATGTAATGTTTGATTTTTTTTTGTCCTTATTCAATAACTTTCCAGCAGATATTTATCAACTGTCAACTATGTGCCAGGTAATTAAAAAAATCCCTTCCTATTTAATTTTAGGGAGATCTTCTAACAGACCATAAGTGAATATATTTTAAATAGTGATCATAATGCACACTATGGAATATTTAGGTTGAATCTCATGGAATTGCTTATTTGATCACTTTTTGAACTTGTAAAAAAATAGCAATTTTACATGTTTTGTCATATACGTGTATACATTCAATTGAAGCTAAACAAAATTTTGCATTTATAGGCATGGCTCTATTCTGGATTGTGTTCATTATTTCTATTATTTTCATGATGATATGGAATTAAACTGAGTTAGCTGTCTCTGAGTTAGTTGTTAGAGAATCTCAATGGCATATAACAAGGAGCACATGCTTATGCTCCAGATAGACTGGTCTGCTTCATGTGTCTTCTTCTCTTTGGGCAACAGATTCCCTGATGCATGTTTTTGTCATGGCAGTATTAGAGGGACAAGAGGACAAACAAAATAGGAAGACTTCTTAGGGCCAAGATATGGAACTGGCACACCACTCCAACACCCACTCCATTAGCTGAAACAAATGTGGATACAGACAGGAGTAAGATGGGGCCAATAACACAACCTATGTCATGTCCAAACAGCAATAAGCAATGTCTTGCCTCTCTGTCACCAAAGGTTGCCAGAAAAGTGATTTTCTGTGAGGAAAGGGAATTATCATCATTGTTACCATTTCCATAAAATCCAACAACATGTCAAACTTTCTACATTCCACACACTTTTCTAAAGGGTTTGTATTTGCTCTATGAGGTAGCCATTATCTTTTCCCCCATTTGTGGCTAAAGAAACTGAAGCACAAAAGTTTTAGTTAAAAGGCTAATTGTTTTCTAGGAAATCAAGACTGCCTGACGGAGCTTCAGACAGATACACTGGCACAGACTCATGTGTTGGAGGATGTGGCCTTGACTGACTTCATATCATGGCAATTGGGTACCTTCTAAGTCACAGAGAGATGGAAAACTCTACAATGGGTCGACTGTACTAGTGAGGCTCTGCTGGCTACCTCTCCATTTCAGTGCCTCACTCGATCAGGTACTGTTCTAGAATGCTTAGCTCATTTTTCTGCCTGAAATTGAGGGAGTCAGAACCACCACTCACTAAGTTCTTTTCCTTCTTAGTGATTGTTTTGTTCATCCAATATATTTTTACTTTTAGCAAACTGGTAGGATTTCAATTAAATATCTTGTCAAAAGATTTTGTATGTCTTTTGCATCCAAAAAATCAAAAATATCTACTGGTCATATTTGCAATAGGAAAACTTTTTTTCTATAGAAAATGTTAAATTCCTCATTGACTGAATGAGTAAACTGGTCCAGAGAGGCCCAGAGCCTAAAGAGTTAGGGAAGAGAAGAAAAGAGGTTACATTTCTAAAACAAGCATTTCCATTTTGTCTAGGAAAGAAACCACAGGTTAAGCTTGGTCTAGCATGAGGAATTACTCTCAATAGTTCATTAAAGGGAATCAAGACTTCAAAGGACTATGGTATAAGGCATTCATTCACATATTTTTGGTAAATCTGTATATATTATTAATAACAACAGGATTTGAAAAGTCCTTAAATTTAGTGCTGGATATGTTCTCCCAGTTTTTGGATAAAATTGTTTGTATTAAAAGTTTCTTGCAGCATTTATTAAAGCATAGCTTTCCCTTATGTTGTATTCATTTCTGGGCATTTAAGAATTGCTTATATATTCACGAATTAGGAAAACACTCCCTGATTTATTCATTAGCAGGCAAGTTGTCTAGCAAGCCTTGCATGCCATGTGCTGCGCTGGCTGCCAGTGCTACTGATGAACTAGACTCAGAGCTCCTCATTTGCAGGGCAGCATTTCAGGGTTTAATGGTTAATTAAAATTGCCAACCTGATTGGATTATGAGATGTCAAGGATTAAGAGGCTTCTGGGTGTGCCAATGAGGGTGGGTCTAGGAATGATTGACATTAGAGACTCTCCCTAAGTGTGGGCAGCACTGTCCAATAGGATGGTAGCTTGGATGAATAAAAGTTGGAAGAACAAGGAAGCAGCAGCAGATGTAAGCTCAATTCTTCTTGATGCTACAATTGATCACCTGAAGATATCAGACTTTTGCTCCTCACTCTTCCAAAGCTGACTTAGCATCAGTGATACCTCTTGTTCTGAGGCTTCAGCCTCTTGGATTGCGCAGCTACTTGTTCTTCCAGCTCTCCAAGCCTACAGACAGCCATTGTGGACTATCCAGCTTCTGATTGTGTAAGCCAATCTAATAAATCCCCCTTTCATAATCATTCTTCTTATTGATTCTTTTCCTCTAGAGAACCCTGACTAATACAATGGCTTACTTTGGAAATCTGACCTTGATGTTCCTATTGTTTTCAAAGTGGGATGGCACAGATCCACTTAAAAATGAAGGCCATAGACCTAGGCAGTAGACCAGAGACCCTGTGCTTACTAGAAGAAAATGTAAACCCAACTCTCCATCATATCGGCTTAGAAACTAAATTCCTCAACAAGACTCTTAAAGCACAGGAAGTAAAATCAAGAATCAATAAACAGGATGGTATCAAACTAAAAAGCTTCTTCACAGTAAAGGAAATAATCAGCAGCATGAAGAGAGAGCCCACAGAATGGGAGAAAATCTTTACCACCAGAACCTCAGATACAGCATTAATCTCTAGGATACACAAGAAACAAAAAAGTCCCCGCAAAACAAAACCTAAAACCAAGAAAACAAATAACCCAATCAATAAATGGCAAAAAACCTGAAAAGGAACTTCACAGAAAAAGAAATATGAATGGCTAACAAATATATGAAAAAATATTCAACATCTATAGCAATTAGAGAAACGCAAATCAAAACTACCCCAAAATTTCATCTCATTCCATCAGAATGGCACAAGAATACAAGTAAAATAAGTGTTGGTGAAGATGTTGGGGGGAAAGACTCACTCATACATTGCTAGTGGGAGTGCAGATTGATGCAACCACTGGAAAACAGTATGAATATTCCTCAGGAAATTTGAAATGGAACCATCATTTGGCCCAGTTATCGCACTCCTTGGTTTATACCCAAAGGACTTAAAAGCAGCATACTACAGTAATGTAGCCACATTGATGTTTATAGCAGCTAAGCTATAGAACCAATGTAGATGCCCTTCAACACATGAATGGATTAAGAAAAAAAAATGGTATATATACACAATTGAATATTACTCAGCCATAAAGAAGAATGAAATTATGACATTTGCCAGTAAGTAGATACAACTGGAGAATATCATGCTAAGTGAAACAAGCCAATCCCAAAAAACCAAAGGCTGAATGTTTTCTGATATATGGAGGCTGGCACACAATAAGGTGGGGGGAGGAGGGAAGAATAGAAGTTCATTAGAGTAGACAAAGGGGAAGGAAGGGGAGGGAGGAGGCTTGGGAATAGGAAAGACAGAACGAACTGTACATAGCTTTCCTATGCTAATCTATGAATACACAACCAATGAAACTCCTCATCATGTACAACTGCAAGAATGTATTCTAATTAGAATAAGTTATAATTCATGTGTGTATAATATGTCAAAATACACTGTGCTGACATGTATATATAAGAAGAATAAATTAAATAATAAAAGGAAGCCCATGACATTTAGAATAGATATATAGCCCAAGAATTTTTTTTTCCAGGCTTTTCCCAAACTATAAAGATGTGTCACTCACTAGACATTTTAAAAACACATTTGATAATGTTATTCTTTTGGGAAGTTGCTCCTATCCAGAATTTTTTTTTTCCATCTCAGCTTTACCATCAGTGATATTAACTGAATAACAAGCTAGTGTTTGGCTAGAGGGTAGGGATGGTGTCTGACTCATTCTCCAGAGACCCCTGACACTTAGCTGGGGGTCTGGACAGCAGAAGGAGCAAGAGGAAGGCTGAGTGTAGCTAGGCACAACCTAGCCTTCTCCTCAGCTCTGATTTGCTTTGGCAGAACGTCCATTTTTAAAAAATCAGAACTATTTATTGAACTTCAATGTAGGCTTGCCTGCGGTCTAGGCATTGGAGATGAAACAGAGCAAGGACCATGATTTCTGGCTTCCTGGGGCTTCTCCTGTGAAGTGAGGAGGAGGAGAAGGCAACCATCACTAGTAAGTTAAGTACATGTAAATAAAATAGTTTCAAATTCTGATCTGTGCTGAGGAGAAACTAAAGGGGCTGATGGGAACCCTGGGCAGGGGAGAATTGAGGGTCATGGTTGCTGGTGATTCCCTGTGAGGAGTCTGTGAATGAGGCCACCTCCTCATCTTCAGATAGGAAATCATATAAGAGTCGCTTTAAAACATGATGGATGAAACTGGATCGTGCACAAGGAGGTTCTCCAGGGACCACGGCATTCTTTTCTATCTCCCAGGCAGAGCGCTTGTTTTCCTGTGAGGGAGCAATGCATTCTGAGGCTGTTGAGCTGACAGAAAGCTTTTCTTCAATTTAAATGACTTATGGTACAGAGATAATGCCTTCTGTGGAAATGTTCCTGAAGGTTCAATTATTAAAAGAAAAATTACTTTCAGCTAGAACATGTTATGTTTTTAGTTTTTAATATTGTTTGTGTTTCATATTAAACTAGTATTACATAGATACTCTTGTAAGGATCATATAAAAACAGAATTAACATGCTTAATTGGTTCTTTTTCCCGAGGGTTATGAACAACTTGGTTTAAGTTAACTAGTGTGGTGCTGGACACAGAGAAAATATTTAAAAATATTTTTTGTTGAGTCCTATGTGCCTGAGGAACTTGAACAATGAAACCAAAGTGCGGCAGCTCAGACACAGCATGGCAGGATGAACTCCAACCAGTAAGGGCATTTTTACAAATTCTCTAAAAGATTTCTTCAAACTAGTGTGTGTGCATTCATGTACTGTTTCTCAGAAATATCTACATTACCTGAAAAAGCAGAAAATTTAGAGCACAATAATAAGACTTAAAAAAATAGATGAGCTTTTTCTTCTAGAAGCATTTTCCTTATAGTGACTGCCACAGGGTTATGCTAATGACTGCTCACATCGTGTCCTGTCTACTGGGAGTGTCCACTGATATTCAGCCTTGCTGATAGGACAGTGTAAGATGGGTCAGGGAGTGGAAACCACACTGTGGACCCACACCCATCTTCTTCTTGCTTAAACACAAGGCAGGAAGTGGACAGTCTTATTAAATTCATAGAGTTTAACTGCCTGGGTGTCTAAATAAGGTAAAGGGATGAGTCTTGTTGGATTTCCCCACAGATCATAACACCTGGGTCTCTCCTCACCTATTTCTAAAAGGTTCATGGACAGGCTGCCTCTCTCCTGCTATTTGATCAAAGATTTATTGCCTTTTCCATAGTCAGAAAAAGGTAAGGACAAAAATGGGAAATGCAAGTAAATATCCTGACAATAATTCTTATTTTCTTCCTCCTTTTCTCCTTCTTTCTCTCTCATTTTCTCTATTCATTCCTTTCCTCACTTCTATAAAAGTATGGCTTACCTATCTACTTCTGCCATTCCTTAGAATAGGAGAGGACATCAACACTGAGCCAGCCAATTGGCCTTAGCAACTTGCTCTGATTTTGCCGCCACACCAGCACAGGACTGTCCTTACTGGTTCTTATTGAAGAGTGAGCAGTAGATCACAGGGACTAGACTGACTGACACCAACACTCTGGCCAATCTCAGATTAAAGCAGCTCTCAGCAAACTGGGCCTGAGTTCGTGATAAATTTTTATGTTTATTTGGGAACATAAAGCCAAGGGCTGGCTTCTGAAAACTTTTTTCCACAAGTGGGTTATTGAATAGTAAAAAGGCTTTCCTGTATTATCTAAAGCAAACTCTTCTTCCTAGCCCTTTCCCTGATCAGACATAAAATCCAGGAAATTGTTGGATATGTTGGCTAATAGAGTTTCTTAAACTTAAAAGCAAACTTGCTACCTACTGGTGAATATTCCATTTGAGTAAGTCTAGAGTGAAGCCCAATGTTCTGCAGTTCTAACAAGCTTCACAGTAATGCCCACACTGAGGTTACCAGCTTAGGACTACACTCTGAAAAACAAGGGGCTGTCGTATTTGAATACTGTCTTGAGAATAGGCTCTGAATTGTGTATTCTTATTTTTCAAATATGTTTACTTTTGCCACATCCAATCTGAAAATGTCTTTAAGTGATATTGAGTAGGATGCCTAGTGAAGCTTGTGTATTAGCTTGAAAGATAAAAATCTGAAATACAAATGCCAATTGTCTACTCATAAGTAAAGCCTTCCTACAGGCTGAAGTTGCTCACTGCCTTGATAAACCTTGCCTTTTTGGCAGAGTTAAAGCATGTAGAACGTGAGTAAAACATAGTGACCATAGAAGGTAATTGCAGAGACCATTCCAATTAATGAGATAGCCAGGACCGAGACAAGGAGACACTTCCTGTGTCTGACAAAGATACTTTGCAAACCTGAAAAACAAATTGACTCCTTTCACCCTCAGTTTCTATAGCCATAAATTGCCAATACGAGAGGATGGTGCTTTTCCAACATGATTTGAATGATTGGTGAGGTTCTTTACTGAGATGGTACAATCAAACATGGGAATGATGGCTTATAAACAACATATTTCATTATGGTCATGCTGCATTTGGATGGGTCTAGGTGAAAGTGTAGAAATTGGACTGTGAATAATAATAGTAGTACTTACTATGTGACCGATAATTCATATTCTTATCATGGAATAATATATATACTTTCCCAAACAATACTATGAAGAAAGTATTATAGTTATCACCCCCCCCATTTTATGGTTGAAAAATAAATATGATAAGTAACTTCACTGCATTGAGCCAAGCACGTGGACCTCGTGTGGTAAGAGGTTGCAAGTTGGTGCCCTGCAGACGTGTTTTACTTGAACTTCCTGGAGATTTTTAGAAAGTCAAGTTAATTTTTAACAAGTATGACTGTTTCCCCACTTGTTTTGAACAGAAAAACCAGATTATGTGATGCTTTAGTCTTGCATTTCCACATAACCAGCATCAGCCTGACCAGAATTGTAACTCTGTCCTTGGAAAGGCTATCAGCGCTTCATCTCGACAAAGTCCTTCCACTTATGTCTATTATTTCCTGGATCTTGTAACATTTGAGTTTGAAACCCTGTGCCCCATGGTCATCAAGGGTCTTGATATAACTAGAAGCCACCACCCTTAACTAGTATTTTATTGAATGTTCATGGGACTGGGAAGTTAATGTGCTGGGTTCCATAGGGCCTCAACTCATAATGACAAATAGCATAGCCCTGCTTTCAAGATTCATTTCTGCTGCCATCACAGGCAGAAATATTTTCAGAGTTTTACAAGTGTGGTATTTATTGTTATATACCATCAGAGAACATGGGCCAGTAACACTACTGGCCAGTGTGCAGAGCTGCACACTGCTGTGGTTGTGCCTCATCTGGCCTCTCCTTTGCTGTTCAGATTTACCATTTTTTCCACATCTCCATTTTTGCAATAATTCATTCAATGAGATACAGAAGTGCAGAGTGAATTTCAAGCATGTGTATTTTTAAAGTCTCTGATTCTATACATAGAAAGTGAGATATGTAGAGTTGTTTTACTTTCCAGATGTTTTATCTTTTAAATAAGAATTGGATTATTTCCTTAAAGAACTATTTGCATACAGGCATTTTCTAAGTCACTTTGGGCATGGCTGACTCTTTCTACAATCTGGGTCATCAAGGATTTGGTTCCTGTAGAAAGAATGCCAGGGGCTGGGGATGATCTGGTGTGACCGAGTGAGCGTGTGTGTGTGTGAGTGTGTGTGTGTGAGTGTGTGTGTGTGTGTGTGTGTGTGTGTGTGTGTGTGTGTGTGTGTGTCTGTGTGTGTGTACGAAGATCTTTTCTGAGGAACTGGGATCTGACTTCAAGAAAAACTTTATTTTCTGGCCTGGGCGAGCGGAGAAGGCCAAGTGAATATGGATAAGGCAGGTGAACATGTTTTTAATTAGCCTGAAACACTATCTGGCATAGATTTCATCTGCATCCAAGCAATCGTGTAGGAATGGGAGCTGAGGAGAAAGCTTGTTATTATTCCGGAGGCACTGCAGTGTCCTCGGCCTCTAAGGAGGCGGTATCTGCTATAAATCTTTGTGTTCTCTGACTTCTGTAATCTCTTAGCAAAGCCCTCCTGCTCTCTGCTCTGAAACAGTTTCACAGAATGTGATTCTGAACTATCTATCCTCAAGAAGTGTCAAGGACTTGACCAGCCCACTAAGCCTCCTCAGGGGCAGGGCAGGATGCTGGGCCTATCCTGGACATGAGTAGCAGAGATTGTGGGAGCATCTACCATTGACAGTTGACAGACAGCACAGAAGTAATGGAGTGAGAAAGAAGACAGTGGGGTTCTGCTAGTGGAAAGGTCTGTAGGGAGGTTTGGGGAGAGGTAGTTGAGCCAGAAGAGGCAAGCAAGTAAAGGAGGCCTGAGTGCTATGGTTTGGAGGTGAGGTGTCCCCCAAAAGCTCATCTGCGAGACAATGCAAGAAGGTTTGGAGGAGAAATGATTGGGTTGTGAGAATCTTAACCCAATTGGTGAATTATATTCCTTATAGGGATTAATTTAGTGGTAACTGAAGCGGTAGGGTGTGGCTGGAGAAGGTCGGAATTAGGGCGTGGCTTTGGGGTATATATTTGTATCTGGCAAGTAGAGACCTCTCTCTCTGCTTTCCTCTGCCACACTCTTCCTCCATGATGTTCTGCCCTCACCTTGAGGCCTGAGGAATGGAGCTGGCCTTCTATGGACTAGCACCTCTAAAACTGAGAGCCCTCAAATAAACTTTTCCTTCCCTAAAATTGTTCTGGTTGGGTCCTTTAGTCACAGCAGAAAAATAGCTGAGACAACTGAGACAGTCAATAAGGACTATGAAGTGTGATGGAGAAAAGAAAATGATTATAAGATCAAACTTCACTGAGTTTTTAGTACAGGGCAGGCACTCTGATCTACTATTTTCATTCTCATTCTCCAGAGAAGGGAGTATAAAGAAGTCCAGCAATTTCAAATAATTTGCCTAACGTCACAGTTAGCAATTTGTGGAGTTAGGATTTAAACCCAGGTGGTGTGATTCTACTGCCCATACTTCTAAATTCCTCTCCTAGAGTGGTTATAAAACAGAGGGGGAAGAAATCACAAGGTTGAGGATGAGCTGGTAAGAAGAGAGGAAAACTGAGAAGGAAAGTGGAGAGGAAACCAGCCTGTTGAATCACACTCCAGGTGAAGGTCCCCTGACACTTGAGGTCACAGGACCTGGGACTCTGCTTTTGCTCCATTGCCAGTTATTATGACTTTATGCCTCACCTTTCTTCTCCACAAAATTTGAGTGATAACCTGAGTATGTCCTTGTAGGGATGAAGTGATATCAGTTAGAACACACTTTGGGTCTTATTGGATACTTCCTATGTAACAGGGCTCCAGATGTTGAGGCTCACTTTCTATTAACATATCATGTAAGACACTGATTTCAGCCATTGTGACTGTGTGCACAGTAAGCAATTTTCCTCCTGCAATGTGTCTACACCCCTGTTTTTGGGGAGAGCTGTCATCTTTTTTGTCTGGCTCTTGGTGCTCTGTTAATTTTTCCAAGTGTCTAAAGGAACAGCACATTTTCTTCTTTTCAAAGGATCAGTGATCTTGGCCTCCTGCGCCTATGATATTGACCATCCTGTTAGTTATAGCCATTGCTAAGCAGTATCAGTGGCAAAGTCACTGCTATGAAGTCAACAGCCACTTGGACTCTCAAGGACCACATTTTCTCTATCTTGTCATAGCAGGGTAATTTGCTCAAAATCAAACAGAATTGATTATTTTATTTTCTTTCCAGTGACTGATAGCACTTTGGAGTTTAATGATCCCGGTTTTCACTGTCCCTGGTGCTGCTTAGACATGCTTTCTAATTGGATGAAGTGATAGAGTAGTGTGCTAGTTATCTTTCCTTTTCTGTAACCAAAAAGCTGACAAGAGCAACTTAGAGGAGGAAAAGTTTCTTTGGGGCTCATTGTTTCCAAGGGTCATTCCATGGTCTGGGCCCAACTCCATTACTCTGGGTCAGAGTTGAGAACATCTTGGAGGAAGGGCATGGCAGAGGAAAGCGGCTCAGGACATGAATGCCAGAAAGTAGAAAGAGAGAGAGAGAGAGAGAGAGAGAGCGAGCGCGAGAGAGAGCGCTCCTCTCACCAGGAACAAAATATGAACCCAAAAGGCACACTCCTAGTCACCTACTTCCTCCAGTCATACCCTACCTGCCCACAGTTAAACTACCCAGTTAATCTATTCAAGTGGATTAATCCACAAATTAGGTTACCACTCTCATAACCTAATCATTTCACCTCTGAACATTCTTGCCCTGACTCATAAACTCATATTCAAACCATACCAAGGAGAAAATATGTATATAATTGGAGAAAGTCGAGGTAGTAATATTACCTTCTTATCCATCTTTCCTTTACCTGGGCTACCTCAATATACCACTCTCATCAGCCTCCATCCAGAATACGTGCAGGTAGAGAGTGACACAGGGAGGGCTTAGTGCTCTCTGGTCTTCCCTTTTGGGGATTTTCTCTGCAATTTCCTTCACCCACCTACTCTTATTTCATTCTCTGCAGGTTGTTAATTAATCTTTACTTGAAATGTCACCTTTCCAAACAGTGTTTGATTTTTAATAGAAAAATGGTGAAAGAAGAAAAACCCCTCAAAGAATACATCTTTCAGGAAGCATATTTTTAGGTTTTGGCCTGAAAATTCTTAGCATCACAAATTGCAGATTCTGGGCTTTCTCACTTCTGATTCTCTCTGCTCCCGTTGTTCTTTCTCTTGATTATCCTCTGGTTTGTTGCTTCTCTTCATTCACGTTGTCTACTCAAATGCCACCTCCCTAGAGAAGTTTTCATTTGCCTCCTTGTGGAGTCTATCATCCCCACAAAACCTGATCTTGCCTTCATTTTTCATAACACTTATCACTACTTGACACTATAAATACCATATTTATGGTCCGTCTACACTAAATTAGATATTAAGTGTAGGATCTCAGAAGCATTGTTTGTTTCAGTCACCACTGTACGCCCTAAAAAAAGGTGTCTTATTAGGCACCATAAATTTTTCTTAATCCAAGGAAGTCATTTGGAGAGGTTTTTCTGATGCTTCTTTATCTTATCGAATATGACATGTCTCTATATTACTACACGACTACACGACATGCTTATGTCTACCGTTTTGTTTATATTTGTTTATTGATTAACTCAATAACCATTTAAAATCTCCTAAGTTGCAATCCTTGGACTGATGCTGAGATTAGAAAGATTAACAAGGCACAATCCCAGCTTTCAAGCTGCTCATAATCTAGCAGAGAAGGCAAATGAGTTAAAGAGAAGTGCAACAGAGTGAGGGGGCTGGCAAGACAGTACACACTCTGCTGTATTTTTGTACAGTAATAAAATGAACAAGAATTAACCAGAAGATCTGGGGGTAGGGATGTCTTTCCAGGAAGAGGAGATTAGTGCAAAGGTTCATGGAAAATTATTTGGGACACAAGTAGTTCAAAATGCCTATCTCGGATGACATGAGCAAATACTGAGTGAAATAAATCTGAAAATGAGTGAGATAAAGGGGGGAAGTTATGAGAAGTACTGAAGACTCTTTAAAAATTTTTTATTTTCTCCTCTAAAGTCACCAAAGAATTTAAACAAATGTGAAATATAATTAGATAAGTATTTACCCATCCTGTTCCCTAGAGGGTTTTCTCCTATACCCAGAACTAGCATTAGTTGCAATAGGTGAGCAGTGTAGATGTGAAAAAAGTTGTATTTATTTACTTTCAATGTGGTCATAGTCAATGAGAGAGAAAAGAGATCTGTAGTACACAAACAGTTCTCTGGTTGGCATATCTATTGTAATGAATATTTTAGATGGAAAAATTTCAATCATATTCCAAATAATCGAATAGTATAAATGACCTCCTTGAGCACATCATCCAGCTCCAGAGCCTATAATATTGACTATGAGCATATCACCCAGTAGCTATCAGCAATCCGTCATCCTCATTTCATCTGTACCTCTACCCACTTATCACTATTAACCTACTTCAGTTTTCATTTGTAATGTCTCTTTAAAAGATATAATTTATATATACTGAAATGCACATATCCTGGCTGTGGAGTTTTAACTCACACTCTCAGGAATTTGATTGGCAGCCTTCCAAGAGCAGTAAAGGGACATTGGATGACCATCTACAAGAAGAAGCAGGGAGGTGGGGAAAATAATGAGAGAAGGACTAGAGAGGATGGAGAGTGCTGTAAGCCAATAGTGTATTTTCTTATATTTTCCTCTTTGATTTCACTCTTTCTGAAACTCCTAGTCCTTCAGTCCTCCTATGCCAACTCCTATGCCAAAAGCCATGTGGGAAGAATGAAATTAATTCACATCAGAGAGTATCATTCTTTCTGAACTTTGTACCTGGCAACACCTTCTGATATTTCTCAGCTGAGACTAGTTTTGCATGTTCCAAAACTTCCTAGAAATGGAATCGTTCAATATGTGTTCTTGTGTGTCCAGCGTCCTTTGCGAGCATGCTGTGATATTAACTCTTTTTTTTACAATAATAGTTCATTCCTTTCTATTGCTGAGTAGTATTCTATCATAAGGATATAGTGCAATTTGATTATCTATTTTCCTATTGATGGATAGATGGGTTTCCAATTTGGGGGCTATTATGAATAAAGCTGCTATGAACATTTGCATGTATTCTTTGTACAAAATTAAGGTTTTTTTTTTTTTCTTAATAGATATGAGGATGTGAAGTACTAGGTCAAAGGGAAGAGATATGTTTAGCTTTTAAAGATGCTTTCAAATAATTTTCTAAATGTTTCCACCTGCAACGTGTGTGAGTTCTGGGTACCCTGTATCTTTGCTTACTTTGATGTTGTAGTCTTTTAATCAGTCAAGTGGGTGTGTAGTACCATCTCATGATTTTTAATTTTGCCTCTAGATGACTATAATGATGTTGAATAATTTTTCATGTGCTTAATAGTTATTTGAGTCTCTTCTTTTGTGAAGTACCTGTTTAAGTCTTTGACTCAATTATTTTTTATCTTCTTTAATTGAATTATAGAAATTCTTTATATATTGTGCTTGTTTTTGTCAGCTATGTTTTATGATTCATTTTCTTCTAGCATATTTGAGAGATTTCAGTTCATTTTTCCATTCATTTTCTTAATTATATCTTTGTATAAGTAGAAGTATACTCTTGATGAAGTCTAATTTTTTAGTTTTCTAAATTATTATTGATTTCTCTGTCGTGTCAAAAAATGTCATCTTTCAAGATTCTGAGGATATTATTCAATGTTTTATCTTAAAAATCTTATACTTGTAGTTTTATATTCAGATCTAGGTTCCATCTTCAATTATTTTTATGTTTTTTAAAATTATAAATTTATATTAAAGAGATTCATTGTGATATTTGTAGATGGACATAACATAATTTGCATAATTTTTTAACAGTGTGAGGTAGAGATCAAGGTAGACTTTTTGAGGTCCATCCTGATATTTGGTTTGAGGTATATGAGGAAATCAAGGACAGAACTATCAGGACTATAAACATAAACTGAGGGATGATTAACACCTAATTACACAAGCAGTTATTGACTGACTATACATGAGACAGGGCTTAGACATAGAAGTGAGAAGGTAAAGGAATAGAGAGGAGGATTTGGAGTTACTACCATCTATAGAGTCAGTGGAGGAGAATAGAAAGGACCAGGAATATGGAAATGGTTTGAGAGAAAATTTCACAAAGGAGAGACGTGTCCAATTATATCTAATGCTTAAAGTAGGTTAAACATAAAAGGTTTGTTATGGTTTAGATTTGAGATGTCCCCCAAAAGTTCATGTGTGAAACAATACAAGAATTTTCAGAGGTGAAATGATTAAAAGATGTGTAACTTCATTGGTGACTTAATTTGCTGATGCATTAACTGGATGGTAACTGCAGGCAGGTAATGTGTGGCTGGGGAAAGTATGTCACAGGGGTATGAATTTGGGGTTTACATTTGTCTCTGGTGAACAGAGTTCTCTGTCTGCTTTCTGGTTGCCATGTACTGAGCTGTTTTCCTCTGCCATGCCCTTCTGCTATCTTCACCTTGAGTCCAGAGCCATGGAGTCAGCTGCCCGTAGACTGAACTTTTGATATTGTGAGCCAAAATTAACTTTTTGCCCTCTACATTGTTCTTGCCAGGTCTTTTGGTCACAGTAAAAAAAAAAAAAAAGCTGACTAAACAAGGTGGGTATTAAACAGGACTGTTTTTGTTGCAAGTGACAAATCCAACTGAAATCAGACCTGACTAAGAGGAAAAGTACAGTCGTGTAGTTCACCAAAGGCAAGGATAAGGGTTGATCTTGGGAAAAATTTTGCCAGGGATAGGAAGCCTCCTGGTTTCTTTGTTTCTCATGTTGACCTAATTTTCTTCTGTTGCCATTCAGATCAGCAAGAGACAATACTACAAACGTTTCTTCACTTAAAATCTTAGTGTTTACATTAGAGACTAATCAAACTCTCTCCCACACACTTTTTCTCATCCCAGGTAAAACAAAATCTCAGGAAGGGGTCTGAGTAGCCTCATCTCATTGTCTGGATAAGTGGTATGGGGAGATACCAAAGATGGCATCTCCCATTGGAACTCTAATATAACATGGTGGTTAAGATGGACTCTGGAGTTGCCTTCCTGGGTTCAAATTCCCACTTACTCATGGCTACATGAGAAACAGGGAGGTAATTGTCCTCCATGTGAACTAAAGGACTCCAGGAGGAGTTAGCCCTGTGTGTAAATAGTGACTTCCAGTGCCATTGTGAATATGGTATCCAGATAGATTTGGTTTGTGGAGTGAGTAGAGATGGCTACTAGATAGTGAACAAAGATGATGCTAGAAGCTTAGTTAAAATGAAGGAGAGAGAGATGAGTGCTCACAAAACTGGGGCAAAATTTCTTGCATGATTCCTATAGTAAGAGGACAGAGTTAATAAGAGGTAAATATAGAGGTGAAATTAGATGGAGTGACGAAAGCAAGGGACATGAGTGAGGGAAAGATATAAGTTAGAGCTCTGTCTGGATTAGTCTCATGCAAACTCTGACTGGAAGAAAGAGAAAAGAAAGGTATGGATAGGGTAAATATGTAGGTGAAAGGAAGAGCATAGTGAAAAGCAAACTTTTTAAAAGCAGAGATTGTCCTGTCTTTGGAGTGCTAGCACTCAACAGATTTCATGCAGTAGGCTGGAATTAAACATTTGCTCAGCTGACTGAGCTCATGTCCAGTGGTCTCCGCTTTCACCATGAAATTCAGGTGGGGTCATTGAAGGAAGAGAGAATAACCTAAAATAAGCAAAAAAAGGAAGATTAAAGCTATGGATGACTCTTTGTGGTGCATAGAACAAATGCCACTGCCACACAGAAAGACACTTTATGTACTTTCTAAAATATGTACAATATTAAGAGAGAATGGATTCTTCTTCAGTGTTTAAAATTTAGAGTAACTACTGAGCTAGTAAACAGGTTGCTCCAGTTTCTGTATCCTTTGTTCTTGAAATCTTTGGATTCAGTTATAGATAGACCCTTAGAGGTCTGTTGGGGTTCTGAACGTTTACAGAGAAGACTTTAGACTTCAGCTATGATTTTCCTGTCTATTTTTCCTTTCTTTTCCTTCATTTTTTATATCTTACTACATATAATCAATGCATATGGTTCTTCTTTATTTTATCAGTAGTATGTTACCCAAAGTTTTCAGAACTGGCCTAACCTGAAACTTAATGAGTTGGAGATGTTATTTCAGTGGCACTTTTGTTTTGGAGAATGGAAGAGAAACTAAGATAAAATACAGGTTTAACTTGAAACTTGTGAAGCATGATTGAGTGGAGCAAATGTAACACATTCAGTTCTAAAGTCGCCAATGGTTTTTAATGACCTTCTGCTAGATAAAGCAGCAGACTGGGTAAAATGCATGGTTCATCCTGTACATTTGTAATTATTCACCTAAAATTATTCTGAAATGCAATAACCTTTCAGACATATTAATTTGAATATCAAGTATGATATATAGACGTTTCAGTTACTGCATTCTGTCATTTTGTATAAAAGAAACGAGGGGAAAAATGGTCATTAGACTGTTCAAGGCTGTTTTACATGTGTTTTTCATCACCATCATTTCACCACAGTTTAAAATTCTTGGGACTCAAAGTTTTACTACAAAGATAGTTTATATCCTTCACATGCTGGTAAATTTTTGTGGTCATGAGATAACCTACCCTTTCTTCTATTAGAAACTTAAATTCTAGAATTTATTAAACACCAGAAATCAATCATGAGAAAGTATAATCAACCTCCTTAGTGAACTTGTGGAGTGGTTAACAATCACCAATTCAAACAATACCTAGTGTATGAAGGTTCCCCCAGCCTTAACCAGTTACTGTTTTCTTCCAAAATTGGTTCCTATAGCCCCTTGGTCTTCTGTAAGATGATGGATAACATCTTACAGAAAATCACATAGTGTTTTATAATTATATTTTTGGTTTTGTTTTCCTCTCTAGATCATGTTATGCTCTTCTTTGTTTCTTTTGGGAGATAATTTTCGGTGTGATTTCTGCACCTTATCAAATTTATATCTTTTCAAGGATGTTATTAAACAGCCTTGGAAGATGTAGTATCTAACTATAGAGCAAAGTGTGTAGATCTTTTTTTCCCTGATAATAAGACTATCTCCTTTGGAGCAAAGGTTGACATTTCCTAAAAAGTCCTTTGAAAGATAAGATCCCGTAAGTACCAGGTTCCTCATCTGTAACACAAATCCATGTTGTCATCCTCAGCGTCCACCTATGATGCCTCCATTTCATCTGTGTACAATTTTGGAAGGAAGTGGTAGGCTAGAAGGTTGGTATGAACATGAAGCTCAGGCTGCCTGCTATGAAGTGAACAACCAAGTCCTTTCCTCTGATCCCAGGGTCTCAAAATGTCTTCTGCCAATGTTCATGGAGTGGGACAGGCTAACTTTTAGTTTGCAAGTAGAGCAAAATCTCAGATCCTCACAGTCCTTCACAGTATGTAGTATGTTGCCTGGAATAATGTAAGGGAAGTACCTAGATTTCTAGTTTAATTGTAATTTTATTTTTAGTTACAGAATGAACATTTTCATCAATTTTTTGACTTTACTTAATTTTAATTAACACATATTAGTGGTGCATGTTAATGGGATCCATTGTGATATTTCTATACGTACACACAGTGAGCATTCATCATAGCCAACCACCCCTCTTCCATCCTTACCTCCACATTCTTCCTGCAGCCTTCCAAGTCTGTAGGAATCACCAATGTACTTTTAGGTTTTTTTTTTTCCCCCCACAAATGAGAGAAAACACGAGATACTTGTCTTTCTGTGTCTGGCTTATTCTGCTTAATGTGATGTCCTCCAGTTCCATCCATTTTGTTGTGACAGAATTTCATTCTTGGTTGTGGATTAATAATATCCAATGTGCACATACAGCATATTTTCTTTATCCATTCATATGTTGATGGTTAACTAAGTTGATTCCATATCTTAGCTGTTGTGAACAGTGCTGAAATAAACATGGACACCCTGATGTCTCTTTTGTATACTGACTTCATTTCTTTTGAATATATACTCAGGAGTGCTATAGCTGAATCATATGATAATTTTATTTTTAGTTTTTTCAGGAACCTCCCTACTGTTTTCCATTGTGGCTGGACTCATTTACATTCTTGCCAACAGTGTAGAAGAGTTTATTTTTGTTTAAAAGTGCATTTTTTTTAAAGGCTATAGCTGCCATAGTGATTTTTCTACTTGATCTGACAAAATAAATTGAAAATCTTCTGGAAAAGATTCACCATTCTAGACATGCTAAGAACATTCATGATTCATGGAGGAGGCCAAAATAACATTAACAGGAGTTTGAAAGAAGTTAATTCCAACTCTCATGGATGACTTTGAGGGGTTAGAGACTTCAGCAGAAAAAAATAACTGCAGATGTGTTGGAAGTAGTAAAAGAATTAGAATCAGGAGCAAAGTCTGAAGAAGTGAATGATTTGTAGCAACCTCATGACAAAATTTAACAGATGAATATTGTCTTTTTGGATAAGAGGAAACCAAAGTTATTTTAAGTTCATCGATATTTTTTTTTTTCAGTTACTAGTTGTATTATCTTGGTAAATTTCTTAATCTGCTTAAGTCTCAGTTTCCTTATGTATTCAAGTGGAAGAATAAAATATATGACTTTAGGTTTGTGGTAGATATAGAGATGCACTGATCAGATTCTTCCTGTAGGAAAGATTAGCTGCTAGCAGCAGACAGCAGCTAGCTGACAGGCTTCATCTGTCTGCCTTAAGGGTTGGCCTCAGTCGTAGATACACATCACCAGTGGCCCCACACATGTTTTGGGCAATCTGCATCCAGTGACTGAGCAGTGTGTGTGTGTGTGTGTGTGTGTGTGTGTGTGCGGGGGGGCACGGGGGGAGGTTCATATAAAGGACCTGCCATTTGAGCCCCACAATGGACAGCTTCCTTGGATGATACTTGTTTTTGAGATTACTACTAGATTAGCTGAGATTTTGTTAAACCTGCATTACATTACAATTTGATTTATCTCTACATGTAATTGTGTTTCTTTTTACAGATTTATCTTCCTTACAGATTTTGATCCCTAATAAACATCTCAATCATCCTCCAAGACCCAAACTCCATCTGAGCATCTGCTCCTTGAGGATTTAACCTGCATCAAGGTCATTGTAGGATTAAGAGTAAGAGCATGTCAATCAGAGTAGTCATTTCATATAGTTAGTAGACATTAAAGACTAGTTTATTGTTGTTATCAACATTATTATGATAATAGACTTTAAGGAACATCCTGGAAGGATGATCCCCTTCAACTCAGGATATTTGTGCTCTCCTGTGGTATATCTTGGAAAGAACAAAAATGGTGTGGAGTTACTAAAAACTGAACCATACGGTGATTGATTGAAACATTCAGATAGTCAACCTAAAGAACAAAAACTTTGAAAAGAACCTGGAATATGTCTATTAGTACTCAAATGACTTTGATCTGAAAGTGCATTTACAAGGACAAGTGTAGATATCACAAAGAGGCAAAAGAAAGAAAGGAAAGCTTTTGAATAAAATCGTCCAGGCTCTCACTAGAGACTCCCTTGTCAGAGACACTGTGGAGAACTCTCCAGGTCTTGATGAGGGTGAGAGAGAGAGGGCTATAAATCAGATAACCTGAGATTACTGGTTGGAAAAAATTTAGAAATCCATTGGTCCAACTTTGGTAGAAAACAGAAAACTCATATTTGCTTTCTTGAGATTTCCAAAACAAAATACCAGAGTCATCAGATGTGCAGTTGAATCAATGTGAATGAAAAATCAATTCTTAGATGCTAATTTCTGCTCCACTACTTTCACTCATCTGTTAGAAAATATGTGTTCAATATGAAGCATATATACACAACCACGTTGTGCAATGGGATGCCTGGGAATGTAGAACTTTAAAAATAGATATGTATATTTAGTGAGAGATGCTGTCATAACAAAGTTCCTAGGGTTCAGTGGTTCAGGACACTCCACAGAAACCTTTTTTTTTTTTTTAAATTTTATTTTATTGTAAACAAATGGGATACATGTTGTTTCTCTGTTTGTACATGGAGTCAAGGCATACCATTTGTGTAATCATAAATTTACATAGAGTAATGTTGTTTGATTCATTCTGTTATTTTTTTTCCCTTCCCCCCACCCCTCCCACCCCTCTTTTCCCTCTATACAGTGCTTCCTTCCTCCATACATGCCCCCCTCCCTAACCCTAACTCTAACCCTAACACTAACCCTTCCCTCCAACCATTATGTGTCATCATCCACTTATTAGCGATATCATTCTTCCTTTGGCTTTTTGAGATTGGCTTATCTCACTTAGCATGATATTCTCCAATTTCATCCATTTGCCTGCAAATGCCATAATTTTATCATTCTTTATGGCTGAGTAATATTCCATTGTATATACATGCAACAGCTTCTTTATCCACTCATCAATTGAAGGGCATCTAGGTTGGTTCCACAGTCTGGCTATTGTGAATTGAGCAGCTATGAACATTGATGTGGCTGTATCTCTGTAGTATGCAGATTTTAAGTCCTTTGGGTATAGGCCAAGGAGTGGGATAGCTGGGTCAAATGGAGGGTCCATTCCAAGTTTTCTAAGGAATCTCCACACTGCTTTCCAGAGTGGCTGCACTAATTTGCAGCCCCACCAGCAGTGTATGAGTGTACCTTTCTCCCCACATCCTCGCCAACACCTGTTGTTGCTCGTATTCTTGATAATCGCCATTCTAATTGGGGTGAGATGGAATCTTAGGGTGGTTTTGATTTGCATTTCTCTTATTACTAGAGATGTTGAACATTTTTCCATATGATTGTTGATTGCTTGTAGATCTTCTTCTGTGAAGTGTCTATTCATTTCCTTGGCCCATTTGTCAACTGGATTATTTGAATTCTTGGAGTAGAGTTTTTTGAGTTCTTTATAGATTCTGGAGATTAGTGCTCTATCTGAAGTATGATTGGCAAAGATATTCTCCCACTCTGTAGGCTCTTTCTTCGCATTGCTGATAGTTTCCTTTGCTGAGAGAAAGCTTTTTAGTTTGAATCTATCCCAGTTATTGATTCTTGCTTTTATTTCTTGTGCTATGGGAGTCCTGTTGAGGAAGTCTGGTCCTAAGCCAACATGTTGAAGGTTTGGACCTACTTTTTCTTCTATAATCTGTAGGGTCTCTGGTCTGATTCCGAGGTCCTTAATCCATTTTGAGTTTAGTTTCGTGCATGGTGAGAGATATGGGTTTAGTTTCATTCTGTTGCATATGGATTTCCAATTCTCCCAGCACCATTTATTGAAAAGGCTATCTTTTCTCCATTGCATATTTTTGGCCCCTTTGTCCAGTATGAGAAAATTGTATTTATTTGGGTTTGTGTCCGTGTCCTCTATTCTGTACCATTGATCTACCTTTCTATTTTGGTACCAATACCGTGCTGTTTTTGTTACTATTGCTTTGTAGTAGACTTGAAGATCTGGTATTCCAATACCCCCTGTTTCACTCTTCCTGCTAAGGATTGCTTTAGCTATTCTGGGTTTCTTATTCTTCCAGATGAATTTCATAATTGCTTGCTCTATTTCTGTAAGGTACGTCATTGGGATTTTTTTTTTTTTATTGTAAACAAATGAGATACATGTTGTTTCTCTGTTTGTACATGGTGTAAAGGCATACCATTTGTGTAATCATAAATTTACATAGAGTAATGTTGTTTGATTCATTCTGTTATTTTTTCCCTTCCCCCCACCCCTCCCACCCCTCTTTACCCTCTATACAGTAGTTCCTTCCTCCATACTTGCCCCCCTCCCTAACCCTAACTCTAACCCTAACACTAACCCTTCCCTCCCCCCATTATGTGTCATCCTCCACTTATTAGTGATATCATTCATCCTTTGGCTTTTTGAGATTGGCTTATCTCACTTAGCATGATATTCTCCAATTTCATCCATTTGCCTGCAAATGCCATAATTTTATCATTCTTTATGACTGAGTAATATTCCATTGTATATATATACCACAGTTTCTTTATCCACTCATCAATTGAAGGGCATCTAGGTTGGTTCCACAGTCTGGCTATTGTGAATTGAGCAGCTATGAACATTGATGTGGCTGTATCTCTGTAGTATGCAGATTTTAAGTCCTTTGGGTATAGGCCAAGGAGTGGGATAGCTGGGTCAAATGGAGGGTCCATTCCAAGTTTTCTAAGGAATCTCCACACTGCTTTCCAGAGTGGCTGCACTAATTTGCAGCCCCACCAGCAGTGTATGAGTGTACCTTTCTCCCCACATCCTCGCCAACACCTGTTGTTGCTCGTATTCTTGATAATCGCCATTCTAATTGGGGTGAGGTGGAATCTTAGGGTGGTTTTGATTTGCATTTCTCTTATTACTAGAGATGTTGAACATTTTTCCATATGTTTGTTGATTGCTTGTAGATCTTCTTCTGTGAAGTGTCTGTTCATTTCCTTAGCCCATTTGTTAACTGGATTATTTGAATTCTTGGAGTAGAGTTTTTTTGAGTTCTTTATAGATTCTGGAGATTAGTGCTCTATCTGAAGTATGATTGGCAAAGATATTCTCCCACTCTGTAGGCTCTTTCTTCGCATTGCTGATAGTTTCCTTTGCTGAGAGAAAGCTTTTTAGTTTGAATCTATCCCAGTGGTTGATTCTAGCTTTTATTTCTTGTGCTATGGGAGTCCTGTTAAGGAAGTCTGATCCTAGACCAACAAGGTGAAGATTTGGACCTACTTTTTCTTCTATAATCTGCAGGGTCTCTGGTCTAATTCCGAGGTCCTTAATCCATTTTGAGTTGAGTTTCGTGCGTGGTGAGAGATATGGGTTTAGTTTCATTCTGTTGCATATGGATTTCCAATTCTCCCAGCACCATTTGTTGAAGAGGCTATCTTTTCTCCATTGCATATTTTTGGCCCCTTTGTCTAGTATGAGAAAATTGTATTTATTTGGGTTTGTGTCCGTGTCCTCTATTCTGTACCATTGATCTACCTTTCTATTTTGGTACCAATACCATGCCGTTTTTGTTACTATTGCTTTGTAGTAGAGTTGAAGATCTGGTATTGCAATACCTTCTTTATCCCTTCTGACTAACTTTGGCTTGAAGTCCACATTATCTGAAATGAGGATGGATACTCCAGCTTTTTTGCTGAGTCATGTGCATGGTATGTTTTTCCCCATCCTTTCACCTTTAGTCTATGGGTATCTTTTTCTATGAGGTGAGTCTCTTGCAGGCAACATATTGTTGAATCTTTCTTTTTAATCCAATCTGCCAGTCTATGTCTTTTGATTGATGAATTCAGGCCATTAACATTCAGTGTTATTATTGAGATATGATTTGGTTTCCCAGTCATTTGGTTCATTTTTTAAATTTTGCTTATTTGTTTGACACAGCTTGGCTCCTCCTTTATTTGACAATTCCTTTAGGATAATTCCTCCCTTTGCTGATTTGCTTCTTTGTTTTTCATCTCTTCCTCATGGAATATTTTGCTGAGAATGTTCTGTAATGCTGGCTTTCTTTTTGTAAATTCTTTTAGCTTTTGTTTATCATGGAAGGATCTTATTTCATCGTCAAATTTGAAGGTAAGTTTTGCTGGGTATAAGATTCTTGGTTGGCATCCATTTTCTTTCAGGGCTTGAAAAATGTTGTTCCAGGCCCTTCTAGCTTTTAGGGTCTGGATTGAAAAATCTGCTGATATCCGTATCGGTTTCCCCCTGAATGTAATTTGGTTCTTTTCTCTCACAGCCTTTAAAATTCTGTCTCTATTTTGTATGTTAGGCATTTTCATTATAATGTGCCTTGGTGTGGGTCTGTTGTAATTTTGTGTATTTGGAGTCCTATAAGCCTCTTGAACTTGATTTTCCATTTCATTCTGCAGATTTGGGAAATTTTCTGATATTATTTCATTGAATAGATTGTTCATTCCTTTGGTTTGTTTCTCTATGCCTTCCTCAATCCCAATAATTCTTAAATTTGGCCTTTTCATGATATCCCATAGTTCTTGAAGATTCTGTTCATGATTTCTTACCATCTTCTCTGTTTGTTCAACTTTGTTTTCAAGGTTAAATATTTTGTCTTCAATGTCTGAGGTTCTGTCTTCCAGGTGTTCTATCCTACTGGATATGCTTTCTATGGAGTTCTTAATTTGATTTATTGTTTCCTTCATGTCAAGGATTTCTGTTTGGTTTTTTTTCAATATCTCTAACTCTTTATTGAAATGATCTTTTGCTTCCTGTATTTGCTCTTTTAACTGTCGATTGGTGCGATCATTCAATGCCTGCATTTGCTCTTTCATCTCATTGTTTGCTTCCCTGATCATTTTAATTATGTACAATCTGAACTCCTTTTCTGTCATTTCTTCTGCCATGCTGTCATTGGGTTTTATTGATGTAACATCTAGATTTGTTTGCAGCATTTTCTTTCCTTGTTTTCTCATATTGTTCAGGTATCAATGGACCGCTGAGATATTGCAGATTTCCTCTATTGACTTACAATGTCCCTGAAGATTTCTATATATATCCCCTCTTAGCCTTCATTAGGCTGAAGTCTTGGAGGAAGTTGATAATGTGATGCTCCACAAGGAATCTGCCTCTCTAGGAGTGGTGGCCTTCAGGTGGGGTATATTCCCTGCTAGTGGGCAGAGGTGCCTCCACTTGTTGACCAATGGTCATCCAAAGGGGAACTAGGCTGCGGGCTGAGGCAAGGCCTCTTTGGGCCTGTGTCTCTTGTTTTACCGTCCTTGTGGGGAAACCTCACCCGGCAGGGAAGACTCACCTGGTGGGGAGGTCTCGCTGGTCAGTTCCCTCCTAGAGGTTCCCCTCAATTTACAGCTACCGCCTGGGCTGGGCTGCCTTCCTCTGCAAAGTTCCCAGGGGCCCGGCCCTACCTCCTGGGCCTGGGAGCCTCACCCTTCGCAGATGAATCTCCTGAAGGCCACTCTTGAGGAGCTCCTTTTGGCAATGCAGCTTCAGAATCCCACCCATGACTGTTGTAGACTATTTAGTTCCTGTCCCCTATTACAAAGGTGCTGGAGAAGAGATGGGCAGCTTCGCCAAGGAGTAAATTAGGGTTTAGGGGATGGGGCATATGTACTTTAACCATGAAAGCTATTAAATTTGATCAGATGTGCTGGGGAAGTCCTGATTGGACCAGTCCTGAGGTGAAACTCCTTGGAAGGAAAGTTGCATCCTGAATTCTTGAAATGGGAACACAGGCTTACAAAAGGCTCTGGAGATCTAGCTCGCAGCACAGCATTCCTGCCATCAGGAGGAGATCTGGTGTGTGTGTGTGTGTGTGTGTGTGTGTGTGTGTGTGTGAGAGAGAGAGAGAGAGAGAGAGAGAGAGAGAGAGAGAGAGAGAGAGAGAGGGAGGGAGGGAGAGGGAGAGAGAGAGAGAGAGAGAGAGAGGGAGAGAAGGGGTGGCAAAATAATATTCTTTTACCTTGGGCTAACTTAGTGTCTTCTTTCAGGCCCTGGTAATGCACCTGAACCCCTGTAGTCCTAGGGTGATATGCGGTTGTCTACACTTTGTTACAGGCTTTGGCAGTGGGCAGAATCTGTGGACAGCTGCTGGACAGGATGCTTCCATCCTCTGCAATCTGTTCCAGTTGCTATCAGGGTCAGTGTGGGTGCAGCAATGATACACAATGGATGGGAGCTTCTCTGTGTGTGTGTGTGTGTGTGTGTGATAGGAAGAAGTTCTTTGTCAAAATAAATGTTTTTGGTCTATATCCCAAAACCAATTCCTTGAGTTAACATGGGGCTTTATACACAGCACTTTTTGAATTTCTCAACAAGTGCAGGTGTGTTTTTGCCTTAAGGCACCATGAGTAGAAACCCCAGAAGTATGTGCACAGCAGGGGACCAGCTTCAGTCTCCATAAACTGGTTGCACTCTTTTTGGTCATATTAATTTGATAGACATACTTCATGTTCTCCCTACATGCTTGATTTCTCTTGGGCAACCATTGCAAGTCTATAACCTAAAGTGTTCATTCTCCTGGGAAACCTTCCTCCAGTCTCCCCAGGGAGACCAAAGATTATAAGAGCAAGGACAGAAACTTTGCCTTTTTTGCTCCCTTCTGAGAAACTACCAGATTTTGGTGGTAATCCAGTCACAAGTCACTATAGTATTGCCAGGCTCTGATTTTGGCAGAAACTGCAGCAAATAAGATTAACCATGATGCATTTCAGGGGACTGCTGAATAAACATTCCTGGTCTTCATGCATGTTATGGTTTAGATATGGCATACCCCAAAATCTCATGTGTGAGACAATGTAAGAAGGTTCAGAAACGAAATAATTGGATTGTGAGAGTCTTGACCCAATCAGTGAATTAATCCATGGTGGGATTAGCTGAGTGGTAACTGGAGGCAGGTCAGGTGTGGTTGGAGGTAGTGGTTCATTGGGGGCGTGGCTTTGGGGTATATATTTTGTATAAGGATAGTGGAGTTTTTCTCTCTCTGCTCTCTGATCATCATGTGAGCTGCCTTCCTCTACCATACTCTTCTGCCTCACCTCTACCCTGGAGGAATGGAACCAGGCTTCTACTGACTTAGACCTCTGAAACCATGTGCCCTCAAATAAACCTTTCCTCCTCTACAGTTGTTCTGGTTAGGTCTTTTAGGTGCAGCAGCAAAAAAGCTGACTAAAACAACACACTTATCAAAACGTAGCGAGACACTCACAGGAAAGAAAGACTTTCTCCAGATATATAGGAGGGCCTCAAAGTGAAATAGTTAAAGTTAAAGAGAATATAACCCTATTTGATGAGATGGATATGCTGGTCATGTTGGTTAGGATAAGATAACTCATGAAAAAAACTACAACCATGCACACCTTGACAGCCAGAATCCAGTGAGCCTGAATAGATTTCAGTCAAGCTAAATTTCAGATCCAGATTAATATTAACTTCCATATCAGTAATTCTTCATGGGTTTATAGCTCTTTTGTTAGTTTGGGACTCTCATTCAGGTGATGAGTGTTTCCCTCTGAAGGCAAGACATTCAGTCATAAAATCAATAAATTTCAAGCAGAAAGATATTTGTTTAAAATTCTCAGCCTAAAAGTCTGCTGGGATGATGGTGAATCAAAAACACAGGACTTTTTTTTTTTTTTTAGCACTTTAAAAATAAATGTGGGTCCTCTAGGTAGTAATGACATCCCCAACGAGCACTTTAACTATAAAGGAAGAAAAAAAAATGCATTAAAATTCATTTATCCACAGGGGCTGATTTCAAGACCCTGGTAGAGGAGCTGGAACAGAGAATCCTGCTTAGCTCTCTCCGTGTCTGACCAGACATTATATGGGCACTTAACTTGAGGAGGAAGAGGAAGTTGTACCACTAGCCTGTGTGATAACACATCATTGATCTGATGATCTCCTATTTTCTCAAATGCCCTGTAGTTGAGAGTGTTAACTTTGCTCTCCTTGGAAGTGGCTGGTAGCAATATTCTTACCTGAATGCTAAAAGCAGATTCTAGAAACCTCCTATTATCTGGGCTATTCTGATTACAAGTTGAACTTGCCAGAAAAAGTGTCAGAGGAAAAAAAAAGTAAAAGAAAAAAAGCAGATTAAAAAAAAAGGAAAAGGAAAAGGGCATTTAATCCCATCTCGATTCAAGGTGTTTCTCTGTACATGCTTCCTTTGAATTAGACAGTTTTTCTCCCATAGGATGAAACTGTCTTGTCACTCACACAAGTCTGGGGGTTAGGAAATTGATAATAATAGGTAAGAGTTACTGATTTTTTCACTTAGCCACTATTAGGGTAGGAAAAGGGCTAGATAAAAATAATAAAGGGACTCAAACAGAACATACTCATTAGTCCACAAAGAGAACATAAGGACTTCATGGGAAAAAGAACACATATGATTGTTTTCTCACTCTTAAACCAACATTTCAGATACTCCATAGTGGATTCATTCTGTCTTGATCTAGCATGTATATATAATTATAAAGTTTCATAGTAGCAATGTTTTTTAAGAGTGATAAACAGGAAATAACCTAAGTTTCCAGTCAGTGACTGATTACACGGATCAGGGGTCAATAAATCATGATGGGGGTGAATTTCAGCCTGAGGCTCGTTTCTGTCATGTTTTGTTGGAATACAGCCACACCTAGCAGTTATATATTGTCCATGGCAGAGTGATCGTGACAGAGACCACATAATTCACAAAGCTTACCTTAACCATATGACCCTTCACAGAAAAAAATTGCCAACCCTGACATAAATGGTTGCACATATATTCAGTGGAATATTCTGCTACCATTCAAAGAATGCAGAAGATGAGTGCATGATGACATGGAGAGGTCTGAAAAAGTGACTCAGAATTGTGGGAATGTAGGTATCTTGGGATTATATTTGCCTAAAGATGAAGGACATACATATGCATCAAACTCTTCTGGGTGAGTACACATACATGAAAATTTTAACAATAATTTTCTCTGGTGAGTGAAATTAGGAGGTGGAACTGAGAAGAGGGAGGATGAAGGGAAAGAAGGAGAAATATTTATTCCTTCTATTTCAAGTAGAAAAATGTTTATATGGAAAAATTATCATTAAAAGTAAATTAGATGTATAGATGCAATGGGCACAGAGAACATTTTTATTTATAGCATGAATTAGTTAATGTTCAAAGGTATAATAATAATAAATAACATCAGTTTTCTTATCGACATTTTTGGTCAATGTTCAGATAATATCTCCTAATTCTTTGACTAGACAATCAAATGAATGTTGTCTCATTTAAATATCTATCTTCAATCTATTTTTAGTGTTTGCTTTTGAAGATTACAATTTACTTCTATTAATTTAGTTAAAGAGTCACAAAACATTTTATCTTAAAGTTATATATTTTTAAACATATTTTTTTACTTTGGGAAATTTTATGTGATACTGTTTTCCGCTGTGATTTATCAAGCACTATTTTAAACTTCTCTTGATTTTTTGAAAAACAATTAACTTCTGGTGTTTCTAATTTTACAGAAACATGTTTTCTCTGTGACAAATTATTTAAATATTTCTTAATTTTTTAAAATCTGAAAAATAGGAAGAAAAATGCTACCTGCCTAACCAAATAAAATTTTTTGTGTAATGAAGAGTTTTTTGGGTTCAATAAATTATCACTTACTTCAACTATATTATTTTGGCAGCTTCGAGTGCCATGAAAGGTAGATGGTCATAGGAGGATCCTCAATGGTGAGCATGGAGTCAGCTGAAAGGGGCAAAGTGCTGGAAGATCTGAAGTCTGGACTCTTAGACCACAAATGATTCTGGAAACATCAAGGATAAACTGTAAAGTAATTTTAAAAATATAGACCTCAAGGGCAAACAACAGCAAGGTCTCTTTGGCACAAAGACCCTACCTCCTTTTTTTTTAATTAAAAAAATTTTTTTTAGTCAATGACTATTTTCTCACCTCTAAAATGGAAATGGTTAGACCTACTTTTCCGATTTCATAGAATTCTTGTGAAAATTAAGTGGATTAATGTATGCTAAAGAACTCTTTAAATTACAAGTCTTTAAGAAATTTTCAAAATGTGGTATGTGCCACTATTGGTTTGCAAGATGATTTTTCAGGAGTGATAAAAATCTTTTGTGTTTTAATGATTGCTTATTTTATATTTACCTTTTGTTTATGGTGAGTGATATACTACATTTATAGGACCTTCCTTTGAAATTAATTAATAGCAGTAAAACTGAGTCAGCTTAAAGAAAGCTGTTAAATAATTAGTACTATGAGTGGAATGAAGACAAGACAAAAATTGTATGATGCATGAATGACAAGTTCAGGAATCACTGCATTATGGAGATAAGAATTTGGCTTGGATTTTCATATGACATGATTCTCAATTGGCATTGTTTAATCTGCTGTGCCTACAAACATACTGGGATAAAACAAGACATATGGAGCCCTTTTGCAGCAAAGGAGAAAAGAAAAGAAAGAACAGATATCTGAGGATTTGGGGAAAGAAACCCCACTGTGACTGAACTGCAGCCAAGTGTAGTGTCCATAGCTCTAGGTTGATGTAGGTTGAGCTGATTTCATTGAAAGAAGAAGAAAAGCAATAGGCAGAGGATTTAAAAATACAGTTGTTCCTCATTTGGTTCCGGCAACACTTTGCCCCAAATACCAAAACTGGTGAATTCTTAAATCCTTTATATAAAATTATGTATTATTTTAATACTGTCAGTGTGTCCTTTGTATATGTTAAATCATCTCTAGATTACTTGTAATAGCTGATATAATGTAAATGCTATGTGAACAGTTGTTACAGTGCATTGTTTATGGAATAATGACAAGAAAAAAGTCTGTATATGTTCAGTTTAGATGCAATTAAAAATATATTTTCAATCTGCAGTTGGTTGAATCCATGGATGCAGAATCTGTGGATATGGTGGCCAACTCTATACCACTAAAAAGGACTTGTGACACATCTGAGACATTAACTTTAGGCACATTACAGTACAAAATGTCCTGGAGAAGTGTGATTCCTTTAAGATAATACAACTTTATGTCTGATCTGACTCCCGCAGACTGGCTAGCTCAGCCCTCATTAAAGTTTCTCAAATTTAAGGGCAGCAACTAGGGGAAAGAAGTGGCCTTAGGAATCCTACCCCTATGTTCACCACCTAACACTACCAGAGTTCTGCCTATATATGCTTTCATGACTTCAGATGACAGGTGTACCACACATAGGCAGGGAGGAAGTAAGAGTAGGGCCAGTGGTGATCACTTCCTCAGTGATCTGGAAAGCACAAATGTCACATCACAGCACAGCAACATGCTCAACTTGTGTCTGTTCTCTATGCCTTTCCTATCCTGCTCCATAGCTGTTCCAGGGGCAGGGGGCCCTTCTCCAGGAGTTGGTATATTTTTCCCTCTTCTCCTTAAGTGAGTTCTACCTTAGAACACATTTTGTTCCCTCATCTGATTTTATACCATCAATTGAGGAGTGCAAAAGCCAGATACTGCATTGAAAGTTGAGGATTCCCAATCTCACAAAGCCCAGCAGCAGAGCAGTTCCAATCTGCACTTCATTTAGGATAGGAGAGCTTCTTAGTCTGTAGTACTGGCCTGTGTGACTACCAGTTTTTTATGCCTCTATAGATTCAGATGGTTAAGGAACTGCTTATGCAGCAGTTCAGAGGCAAAAGGAAGCATCTCTCTCGATTATTTATTTAAACAATTCTTTGAAGCCTGCCGTTTAACCTTAGCAGGAGGGTTGGGAATTTTCAGCCACACTTAGTGATTTTATTCCTCTGGAACCTTATATGAATTATTAAGCTTCTAAGAAAAGAGAGCAAATAGAGTTCTGCAAGGTAATCAAAAGCAAATATGCTAATTTGGGCCTATAGGACAGTATTTTTATCAGAAAGAACATTAAGCTTAGATCAGTTATTCATCTAAATTAAGGAAATCGAGGAAGAGAGCAAGACTGGCAAATTATCTTTGCTGATGGTCAAAGCCAGTCCTATCTTGGCCTCTTTCTTAATCGTGCTTCTTGGTGTAAAACCTAGTTACTAGGATACAGCCGTGTGGCAGCATCTTTATTAGAAATTGTGTGGGAGAAAAAAAAGGTCAGAGGCTCATTTCCAATAACGGTTTGACAAGTGACACAGAGAAAAGGGCAGGAAGGAACTGAGGTTTGTGGTGTTTCCTTACATCAAGATTTTAAAGATAATAGCATTGATGTGAATTGGAATTCTCCAGAAATATGTTCTATTAATCTCACAGTTCAAAAAAAGAGAGGCACGATATCATATTATCATCAAGATTAGATTGAGGAAGACTAAAAAGATACATAAATATCAGGTAAAGAACAAAAATTCCATCATCTGCCCCTGGTGAAAAATTTCTTGTCTTAACTCTGGCTAAATCTAAGATCCCATAATTAAATAGATAACAATCACACCTCTAATTAGCCTGAAAACAAATAGCTGAAGGGCTTAAGTACTGAAGAAAACTTTAGATCTAGGTGACTCTCCTTGAACAAATGTCCACAGAGAGGTCATTATTCCTCTCTGCACTAGTAAATCAATCCTGGGAGGATCGAGCAGGGAATTGAGAGGAGCTGACATCCCTCCAGGTGGAAACACTGAAATTTATTCCACATGTCATTATAAAGTTGATGCCTGTAATTTAGAAAGATGATGTTTTCCCAGCTTAAAATATTTTTATTTCAATGCTTTTAAATTTACCTGTATATACATATATATTTATACTAATATCAAATACGAGATATATTTGTAAAGTTTACACTAATGAAAATTTCTTTAAATTAAATGCTATCTTACCATTATCTCCTAACAAAACTATAGACTAATAAATTAGTATATTTTACTTATCAGATATACTAATTCAGAGTCACCCTAATTATTGACATTCACATAAATATGAAAAAGTTCTATGGTTAACGAAAAGGGTAGATAAATTATTAATAATACAATGTACTGAGAGAGAAAGTAACCAAGACAATAAAAATATCTGACCTCTGGGACACTCTGCCTTATCTTTCCTCCTCTGCACCTTCTCTACCCTCAGAACCACCACTGCACACACAGGTGGTGTGGTCCAGGACAGAGCTTGTACATTTTGACTTCCAATAAACCTAGCCCTTATCCTCCCATTATTAGCTCTGTGACATTCAGGGAATCAAATAGCTCTTCTTAGGCTCAGTTTCTTCAACTCTAAAATGGACTTTCAGGTTTATTGTGATAATTAAATGAGATCTTATGTTTAAGATGCAGGTTGTTTAATAAATATTAGCTGCCATTATCATTATTATTACTAGATTTTTGAGAGGGATCCAGTGGAAACACTCCCCTTCTCTACATGAGAGTGGAACCTACTGAGAAATAGACTTCTACATCTCTATCTATTTCTTCACCTCTGAATGCAATCTACCCACCCAGCCACTGAACCAGCTAGAATAGAGCATACTGTTGTGCTAGGCAAGGCTGCTTCCAAAGAAAGAGCCCAGAGGACCTGAGGATGCCTTCCTGGGTGCTCCTAAACTCACTTATCATCTCTCCTCTCCTGAGAGGAGTGGGCAAGGGGTTCAGAGAAGCTAAAATTCCTCCAGGTGGAAACAATAGCAATGAACTTTCTCTCTACATATTATAATTTTGATGACCATCATTTTAGAAATTTAATGTTTTTCAGTTTAAAAATTTACTACTTAACATTTATATGTACACACACACACACAAACACACACACACGTGGACACTTAGTTTTTTCCCATTCCTTTTCCTTCAATATTTTTGTTTCCACTGTGGTAAATTGAACTATTTTATTCCCAATTATTATCTTCTTCTCACTAAAGAATGTTACATATTTTCCCTTTGCTATGGGTTTTGCAGTACCTTCCCTATAAGTGGAGTGTACTTCTCTGTCCCACTGACTTTGGCATGCATTTGTCGGTGGACTGTTTGTGTGTGAGAGGTGAACTGCAACTCAGCAGAAGCTCTCAGTGAGCTTGTGTGATTGGTCTCTGCCTATTCTTGAATATTACCATCCACCATGGAACACCATGCCCTAGGCTACAAGGAGCTGGCCCCAGGGGCCTAGCACAGGATAGGGAAGCCCATACCTTGCTACATATATAAGCAACATACCCGCAGCTGACCTGAGCCAATTTTAGAGTTGTTAGTACAACACAGTTGATTACACGGTACACTACTGGTTCTTTTTCATTTTCTATTTTTCAGTGTTGGGAACTAAAGCCAGGGGTACTTTACCACTGAACCACACCTAGTATTTTTTATTTTATTTTATTTTTTATTTTGATAACAGGATCTTGCTAAATTGCCAAGGTTGGCCTTGAACTTGTGATATTCCTGCTTCATCCTCCCAAGTCACTGGGATTATAGGTGTGTACCACTATACCCAGTTACAAATTGTTCTTACTAGAGTCTTGACCAGTCAGCTTGCAGGGTTATTATCCTAGATGAGAGGAAAGAACAGCAGTCAAAGCTCAGGATGAACCTGCACAAAAGCTATGGAATTGTGCTGGGTTAGCCTAATATCTGTTCACCTGTTACTAACATAAAGGTTTCTCAGTGAAGCTGTTAGCATATCAGGACAAGTTCTGCCACTGACCAGGTACCTAAGTGTTAACATATACTGCCAGAGCCAGAACCATCCGCATGGGAAACCCTAGATCTCCCTATCTATAGGTCCTATACATTAAGGAGTCTTCTTGTATGTGTGTGGGTTTTTTTTTTTTTTTTTTTTTTTTTTTTTTTGTTTTGTTTTGTTTTTATCTGTGCTGGGAGTCAAATGCAGGACTTCACTTGCTAGGCAGGTATTCAACCACTGAGCTGCATCCTCAGACTTCAGAATGACTGTTTTTTTAGAGCAAATCTTGCTTTATGACCTACCTATTAAGTGCATGCTGGGAAGGAATGTACTAAATCGCTTTATGACTCTGCATAGTATAACATGTGGACATTCTAAATGTGCAAGGGGATCTGTTAAAGTGGATTATGCCAAATATTTTAAATCTTATTACAATAAAGTGTTTTATTTATTTTTTTATTTTTATTGTTTTGGGGTGCTGGGGATCAAACCCAGGGCCTTGTGCTTACAAGGCAAGCACTCTACCGACTGAGCTATCTCCCTAGCCCACAATAAAGTGTTTTATAATGGAGTGTTTATGACTGAAAAAATTCTAAAATATGTCAATTACAATTTAGTTTTAGAAATATTAAAATAAACTTTGATGCTTTGTTTTTTATGTGGAATGTAACTTAGAATTTTTCTCTTTCTTTTTTCCTTTTTTGGTACACTGCACTGCAGAGTGACTAAAGGCAAAGGCTTTTAATGACCTAACAAGACTCATTTCAAAGCCATTCATGTCCTACCTTTCTTTTTTCTTCTCTTTCTCTTTTTTTATGGTGGTGATGATGGAACTTAGTGCCCATGTGCCGGGTGTTATGGTTTGGATGTGAGACATCCCACCAAAGCTCCTGTATTAATGCAGAGATATTCAGAGGTGGAATGATTGGATTGTGGAAGTTGTGGCCTAATCAATCCATCCTAGTTTAACTGGACTGGGTGGTAACTTTCTGTAGGTGGGGCGTAGCTGGAGGAGGTAGGTCTGAAGTTGTGCCCTGGAAAGGTACATTTTCCTCTTTTTCTCTACTTCCTGGCCACCAGGAGGTGAGCAGCACTCCTCTTCCATGCCCTTCAGCCGCAATGTTCTGCTTTACCTTGGGACCAGAGCAATAGAGCCACCCTACCATGGACTAAATCTCTGCAACCAAGAGCCAAAATAACCTTCCCTCCTCTAAGTTTTTCTTGTTAGGTATTCTGGTTACTAACACATTGGATAAGTGCTGTATCAGTGAGCTATAATACAATGCTTCTCATGTTCTACCTTTATGTTTTTTGGTAAGTCACTTCCACCCATCATAACAGAGTTGTAATAAGAATTAAATGATTTTTTTTTTTTATTTAAAGCACGTAGCCCAATGCTGGAATATTGTAAGTGCTTGAATTTTTTTGGACATATTTTTACTGTCAGTCTTGGCATAAACTGTGGGTAAAGCACAAGCAATATTTGCTATTTTTGAAAGTTTCAGCTTTAGCTACTTGCAAATGATTAAAATATGCATTAAATTTCATCAACAACCAGAATCCTGCTTATCATGACAGAACAGGAAAAAGAAGAAAAAGGAAATTCTATTTTGTTTAGACAAAAAGAAAAGCAATAATTTCCATATATATTCAATAACTAACATCAAATATTTGAACATTTCAAAATGTCACTGCACTTTTGTAATAATTATACTGTATGTAATTATACTGTTTGTACTGTATAATACCTACTCTTTTCAAGGTACTTTGCCAGCTGTTTTCTTTAATCTTTACAGCTATAGTATCATAAAGTTATTTTCATATTTCATAGCCATACAATTCTTTTCTATCAAAGTCTATGACATTTCTATACAAATTAAATAGTAAAAACTTCTATGTCAAATACTCTTTAGGTTTTATTATTTTTTTTCTGTACACCTACTTCACTTCTTTCTAGAAATTTAGTTCTTTGACAATACCAACACAGTTTACAGACTGAGAAATTTCTTTAAAACTTTTTAAAATGAAATTTCAAATGAAAGGTAAATATAAAAATATTAAAATGAACATTCATGCATCTACACCCAAACTTTCATGATTTTAAAACAAAACATTAGACATAGAGGTAAAGCTGAAGTTCTATGTAGAACTTTCCTTTTTTTCTCCTCCCCATTCTCTAACTATGCCTACTATTCTGAATATGCTAGTACTTTTGCATCTTTAAAATCATATGAAAATGTTGCATATTGCAATAATGATAGTGCAATTTTAAATTTTTTCTCACATATTTTCAAATACATTGAAATGTATGCATGTTAACTGACATAGATCTATATCCATTTGAACTGTTGTGTAGTATTTCTGTGGGCACATGACAATGTATCCATTTTCAGGCTCCCATTCATAAATGTTTGCTATTTAGTTGATGCTATCATTTTTGCCCTTACACCCTTGAAGCTCACTTCTCCAGGCTGAACCTGACTTCTAGTGGACAACATGTGACTCTACTAGAGGTGTTTTTTTTCCAGCACACTCAGAGCACATGTGTAGTGCAATTCAAAAAGCTGGTGAACCTGAAGCAGCTTCATTTGAGGCGGTGGGTTAAGTGTCCCAGTTCTGGTCACATCTTTTGTAAGAGAATGCTGAGTTCTGTTCCCCACCAGTGGTTGCCTCTGATTCCATGGTGGTAATTTGTCGATGGTGCCGCCTGGGACTTCCTGCCTTTCCCTCTTACTTCTTCACTTTCCCATTCCTTTTCTTGGGGTAAATGACATGCACTCCAATCTTTATTTCAGACTCTGTTCTTGGGAATTCAAACTAATGCTGCTATTAAAAAGATGCCTCAGTGAACATCCTGCAGTTGCAACTTTCTCCTTATCCATATGAAGATGAATTTTACTGGGGCAGGGTCAACAAATTTGGAGCCCGGGGCCCAGATCCCATCTTCCATCTGTTTTATATAGTCATGGAACCAAGAATGAATTTAAAAAAAAATTCAAAAGACTTATATTTCATGGTACATAAAATTACATGAAATTCATTCAAATTTTACTGTCTATAAAGTTTTGTTGGAGTTAAGATATGTTCATTTACTTACTTATTATCTATGGTCATGTTTGTACTACCACACCACATATACCCTGTTCTAGGGTATATAGATGAAGTATAAGGGTTTAAGATAATGTTTACAAATAAATAAATATTTTAAAATTATGTACATAATATGTAAACAATTATACCTATTTATGTTATATACATTTGTACTATAATATGTATATTATGTACCTTTGTACATATACAGTAAACATTATCAAATTGCTCTCCCAAATAGTCATTTCAACTTCTACTCTGACCCACCAAGGGTACCTGTGAATGTTTCCATTTTTCCATATCCTCATCAGTATGTATTTCAACACATTTCCAATATCTTCCAAATTTGCTTTCTAGCAATGAAATGTTGATGCTTTAGGCTCTTTAAAAGACAGTAGTATTCAGAAGTCTTTGATTTGAGGAATGTTGACTTGAATAGTTCCCTGTGACAGACAATGTTGTTTCTTCATTTACAGGACAGTGTTATGGTTTGGATGTGAGGTGTCCCCCAAAAGCTCACATGTGAGACAATGAGGAAAGGGTCAGAGGAGAAATGATTGTGTTTTAAGAGTCTTAACCCAATCAGTGAATTAATCCCAGATGGGACTAACTGAAGTGCTAGGATGTGGTTAGAGGAGGTGGGAATTGGAGCATGGCTATGGGGTATATCTTATATCTTTTTTATCTGGAGAGTGGAGTCTCTCTGCTTCCTGATGATGTGAGCTGCTTCCTTCTGCCACCTTCTCCGCCATGATGTTCTGCCTCACCTCAAGCCCTGAGGAATGGAGTCAGCCTTCTATGGACTAAGATCTCTGAAACTGTGAGCCCTCATATAAACCTTTCCTCCTCTATAATTGTGCGGATCAGACCATTTTGTCACAGCAGTTAAATAGCTGACTAAAACAGATGGATATAAAATTTTCTTTAAAACTTTTTGAGGAAAAGAAGTAATTTGATTAAAAGATAAACTTTAAGCATATGAGGGTGAAGTGATATGCATAGGCAAGTTCATGGACATGGATTCCAAATGACTGAAATTTGTGAATCAGAGAAATAGTGAGAATTTGTAATCTGTTTTAATCCTAGTTGTTCTTAATCAAATTATTTATCCTCTGTAGGTTAGTATTGCTAAGCCTTCCCTACTTTTCCACTGGTATTATTTTAGAGGTCTATTGAGATCATAAATTAACAAGTAGTGGAAGTGCAGAGCAGTGTACAAAAGTGTGAGGCTGCTATGTTGCACTGTTTTTGTGAGCTACTTATATCAGAACCTAACTGAAGTTTCTGCTGTTTTTTCACATAGATGATGGTGAGGGTACATTTTTGATGTTTAATTTAATTTGTGCTCTCATTGATAACTTTGTCAATAATACCAACCCAACCCCATTTATTTCTTTTGGTAAAAATTCTATTTTGACCATTCATCCACCTTTTTCTATTAAATTTTTCCTAGATTTCATTCCCTTTTGTCATCTTACGTATCTTCCTTCAGTAAATCTCTGTATTATTTAGAGATGTTCTTTCACAATATGAAATATATTTCACTATTCATTAGCTGGACTGCATATGTATCCTGGACACAGATGATGTAGTCCTTTGACGTCTTCAGAACATAGCATGGGTCCTTGCACATAATATGAGCAAATCAAAATGTATCGACTTTTGTTTCTTTAATAAGCATCCATGTTATCCCCTTTCAAAGTACGTTTGGCTCAATTTTCTCTATATGGCCCTAAACATAAGCCCCTCGGATGGTGAAGGAGGCCCTGTATTGTGGACCTTTCCCTAATTATTCAAGTTCATCCTGTAATAGCCTGTCCTTCCTCTCTCTGCTTCAGACATACTGACCTACCAATCCCTAGCAGGTAATATATGCAATCCCTTTGCATATATTATTCTCAGTATATAGAATGATCTCCTTTTTTTCCTTTACTCAATAATTTTTAATCATTTTTCACATTTGATTTCAATTGTCTCTGCTCCAGGGAAGTCCTGACTTATTTCCTGGGCTCTGCTGAATTTCTTTCTTGTATGCTCTGATAGCACAATAGACTTTTCATTGGCAGCATTTATCATGGTGACAATATTACATTTATTCATGTGATTATCTGATTAATGTCATTCTTACTCATTAAGCCTTAAACACCCTGAAGACATGGGATTATTTGTTTTCCTTTGCCATTGTATCTCTAGCATCTAATACAATGCGGGGTACATTGTAAATACTCAATGGATATTTGTTGGATGCCAGGATGAATGAATAAAGTATTACACTGTTGCCTGAAAAGCAAAGCAAACATACTGTCCTCCCTTGCTCCCATCTTCCATGATAGCAAGGAGATATATATGAACAAGGACATAAATTGTGCTTTAACTGAGTAGTCTGGGAAAACTTCCAGGGTGTTAAGACACCAGCCATTGCTTCCAGGACTCAGTGACTTCCTGGAGCAGTGCTTAGGGACATGCTATTGCTGACCTCCTGTCCTCTGAAAGTTCTGTCTTCCCCAGTCAAAGGCCATAATTCTGTCTGTGATAGTTGGACTCTAGCTGCAGGCTACTCTAAATATACCCAGGTGCCTTTTTACCTTAAATTTATATATAAAAATAATCAAGTTGTTGAACCAAGAAGAATAATACACAATTTAAATTCAGGTTCCAAGTGGCACATTTATGTTTAAGAATTGGAAATCTCACATTTGGTTTCTGACGTTAAAAGATCTGTCTTGCTGTGAGGTGTGAGTTACAGAAAACCCTGTAATACCACACACCAAATTTGACTCTGAGAACAGTCCCCATGTATATAAACATGTGTGTAATTATTATATAACTCTTATTTATAAAGCTTATTTAATGGTTGACAACACTATATTTTATCATCATTTATTAGTTTTAATACCATGGCAATAGATTATCACATAAAGGATTTTAAGAAGTACTTATCTTTTTGCCACTTCAATAGATTCCATTAACTCTGCCTGTTTCCCAATAAAGTAGATTCCATTAACTCTGCCTGTTTCCCTTGTCCCCACTTCACAGTCTGTCTGTCTGTCTGTCTGTCTCTCTCTCTCTCCCTCTCTATCTCTCTCTCTTTTATAATTTTCAAAATGATTCATGTTGTGTTTGAGTGAAGATAGGATGTATTGACTCCAGGGTGTCACGTTTGCATATCTTTATTTTAAATGCCCTCACAGTGTAGCTCTGACAAGGACATGGTCCATGAACACATGTCAGTAGTTGGCAGGATTATTCAATGACACCACTTCTCTTGTTATAACTGGGCCAAGGCCTTTTCCAGCAGCATTATCTACTGTCTCTCCACAATCCCCTAATCATATTGTGCCACTTAGGACTACACAATTGGCCACAGGGAATTCTTTTCCTAGATTTCAGTGTGGACTGAGCATTATTTGTCTTGATCTAAGTTTCTCTAACTTTTAAAGCCTGAGAGTGAAAGAACCCATGATTACTTTTAACCAGAGGAAATGATGAAAGCAAATGGCCCGAATAATATGGTGATGAATACTTGTTTAGTCATTTACTTAATCAGGGAGTGAAATTATTGCAGATAATGTTAATATGTAGTCTTGGATTTTCTAAAGTAATGAAGACTCTCATTTCCATTTTCAGAGTGCTGTTGGGTATCATTCCTGTTTAATGCCACATCATTGCTGGATTGATTGTGGATTGGCAATAAAATGGGTTGGAGAAAAGGTGCCAGTCAATTCCAGAGTGGCCCAGAAAGAATGAATGCCAGTAGAACATCTGGGTTAAAGATACAGCTGCTCTGGGGAAGGCTGTTATCTTTGTTGATTGGGTGATAAAATTCATGAGTCAGAACTTATATTGTGGTGTATTTTATAATAACTTTCTAGCGCAGTGTTAGAGGAAGGGGTGCCAGCATTGCTGTTTACAGTGGGAGCATTTGTGTTCCATTTGATTTACTTTGATTTTTCCATTGCATTGTGATGAAACTCATGCAGAAGTTTTGATAAAGAAGATACTTTAATATTTTTAATAGTGAGCCTTCAGAATGATATTGAAAACTGAGTCACTGAGGTAACATAAAACCTGCGTTGCCATGATTTTGCTTACTGGAATAAAGAAGCATTGATGTGAAAAGAAGTTTTTAGCTGCAAAATGAGAGAACTTTGGGTGATTTAAACATCTTTTCTTTTTGTTTGTCTATATTTTCTAAGAGCTTTGCAACATAAAAGTTGCAAACATATACATGCAGATACACATGTGTGCATGTGTAAATACAGACACATACATTTGTTATATATTGTTAGGAAGAGCTGTTATTTCAAACATGATATTTTCATTCTTCAAGATTATTTTTCAGAAGTAGATGCTCATGAGGTAGGAGAAATTAAAAGGAAGATGAGAAAGAGAGGGATAGAGAAAAGGGGGAAATTTCATCTCTTGCCTGTAATTGTTGTCTGAAGTTGAGTATTTATCTTCCCATTTTTCTCCTAGGTCATGTGTGGCTTGGTTATAGAAGTGTCACTTTCATATACATTTGCAACCATGAAATTGAGGACAGGAGAAATTAATTACTTGAACTAGTAATGACTTTCAGGAATTTTCTTGGTGTTGTGGCAACCATTGTTCATAGAACAATCAATTCCTGTATTTCACTTGCTTCCTTGCTGTGAAGTCCACTGTTTGATCAGGTGTTGGGTGGCCATCTGTTTTCCAGCCTCTTCTCTGGCAGTGAGGGTGGGGATTGTGCAGGTTTTTTAGTCCAAGACAGTTGTGGCTATCCTGTCCTCTTGCCAGTGATTGGTGTGAGGTGAGTATGTGGCACTACGTTGGCCAATTAAGTAGAAGTGAGAGATCATTAGGGGATTCTTTGGAAAAATTATTTTAAATCTTAAAACAGGGGTATGTAAAACAATGATTTGTGCTTCTCTTCTTGATTTTATTGTTGCGTGAGGAAGAAAACATGGAGCTGCTTCAGCCATCTTGCTATCATGGCAGAACAAAGGGCCAAGTGGACCTGCTTGGGTAAGGCAGGTGAGTTGAGAAACCACTGGGTCCACTGGGTTCATATTGATATTGCCCTGCTCCTGAAACCTACCTCTGAATTTGTTTATTTATTCATTTCTTTCTTTCTTTTCTTTTTCTTTTTTTTTTTTTTTGGTACCAGAGTTTGAACCCAGGGACACTTAACCACTAAGCCACATCCCTAGCTCTTTTAAATTTTAAATTTAGAGACAGGGTCTCTAAATTGCTTACAGCCTCACTCATTTACTGAGGCTAGCTTTGAGCTTGTGCTCCACCTGCCTCAGCCTGCTGAGCCATTGGGATTACTTTGCCTGACTACCTCTGAATTTCTTGTTGTCAGGCAATGAATTCCTTCATTGTTTTATCTGCTTTGTTGTAGTTGTTGGATCTGTTACAGCAAAAATCATCCTAACTAGTTCAATCTGCAATCAGATTTAAAATGAGGAATCCCCCCCGCCCCCGCTTTGTAGGCGATAAATAATTCAGAAAAGTAATAATCATGCTACAGAGAAAAATACAGTTTTGGTAATACCCACCCCATATAATGTTTCATTTTAAGGGGGGGGGGGTACACAAACTCCCTGCCAAATACTTTAAAATAGTATACTGCTTTGTTCAGATTTGAATTAAGACTTTGGAATCAATTTAAATATCTACCAATACAGGAATAATTGAATGTGGTATGTAGTAGATAATGTAATGCTAGATAATGGTTAAAAGCAATATGGGATATTTATATGGATTTGTATGGGGAAATCTTCAATATATATTTTTCATGAAAAAGCAAACAAACCCTACCTACATACACAATATGTTGTTTCACATTTGTGCATATGTATAAGTATATGGGTGTATATAAATGGTATTTTCTTTTATAAATTGATAAATCTGTATGATATTTTAACTTGCATAGATTTGTCAATAGAAAAATTCAACAAATATATAGAGGTGGTCACCTTTGGGAAGGGGATCAAGATTGGGAATTTTTAATTTTTAGTCTGGGTATTTAAATAACATTTGACTTTTTACTTAAAGAATTCATTCAGTTGTTACCTATATAATGAAAACAAAATTCAAGGTCATGTTAAAATATTTGCAATTGCTTTGAACCTTGTGATTATCATTTCCCACCTAATGCATTCAGCAAACATATTAATGCATAATTTGCTTTCTTATATTAATATTTTGAACAATATATAATCTGTTCCTGCTTTTGTTTTTTTGTTGTGGAGTAGTTATCACTCCCCTATACCTCTCCCTCCTGTGAAACTTTTCTGGTGTGTAGAATCTAGGAATGATGTGTATTCCCTGACTTCCACTCCCACTTCTGGTTTCTAATCGGAGGTCTGAATTCCTGGTTTAGCCAGGAGTGGGAGGTATTTGTTTCTAGGACTTTTATGTGAGGGGTTCATGTGGAAAGAATGTTTTGGGCTCAGATTGGTTACAAAGCAGTCTCAAGGACCAGATTTTTCCTGTGAAAGGACATGAATCCTGCTTGTGTTGTGCAGACCCCAGACTTTTGTGTATTTTGTCTGCTTTTCAAGCTTGATCCTATGAGACCCAGAATATTCTTCCAAATTATTCCCTTTTGATAGCTGAATGCTTACAATCAGGAACTGACTGATAAAACCAATATTAACTAAAACAGACATGTCTTTTTTTTTCTACATGAGATGATCAATAATCACTACTAGGACCATCCTATGGGAAATGGCTACGGTTTATGAATGTCCACAACAAAGTTTTAATTTGTGATTTCCATAGCAGCAAAGCCAGCTCTGGGCTTTTCTCTGTTTAATCATGATAATGATGATGCATTCTTCTTTTATATCCTTCAGGCTGCTTTCACTTTTGATTACATGGAGAAAGAACAGAATTCCTAGAGATGTAATGAATTGAAGTAATTTTGACCGCATCAAATAAAAAATTTTATTTGTAATTTTCTTTGCAGTGGTAAATTATGGACCTATAAAATGAGTGTCATTGAATATAGTCCTTGAAGGGAATTCAGTAATTATGTGGGATTATACCTTCATTTTATAGCTAAGACATGAAAACTAAAAGTAAGAGACCCCAAATCACATAACTATTTAAAACAAAAATTGGGCTTAAAATTCAAGACTTCTGAATTCTAGGCCAAAGTTCTTTCCAGTCTCCAAAGATGTCATGACTGAAAAAGGGAAAGATATAGGAATTAACAACAACAGAAAACCTTTGTTTTATAAAGAACAGCAAACAAAATCATAATAATACTTTTTAGATTATGGCTAAATACTATCTCACCCATCCATCACCTCAGTTCAGCCCCTGGTAACCACCATTCTACTCTCTATTTTTAATTTAACCTTTCTAATTCCACAAGTCATTGAGACCATATGGTCTTGGTGTTTGTGTGCCTGAATTATTTTACTCAACATAATGTCATCCAGGTTCATCCATGTTGTTGCAATTGACAGAATTTCCTTTGTTTTTATGACTGAATGGTTTTCCAATGGGGCTATACAGCACATTTAAAAAATCCACCTCTCTGTTGATGAAGACGGGTTGTTTACATGTCTTGGCTATTCTGAATAACGCTGCAACAACAAGATATTGCAGATATCTCTTTGGTATACTAAGTTCAATTCCTTCAGGTATATACCAAGTAGTGGGATTGCTGGATCATATGTTAATTCTATTTTTAGTTTTTTAAGGCGCCTCCATACAGTTTTCCAAAATGGTTGTACTAATATGCAATGCCACCAACAGTATGTAGGGGTTCTCTTTTCTCTACATACCCCCAACATTTATCTGTCATAGTTTTGTTAATGGCTATTCTAACAGGTGTGAGGTGATATCTCATTATAATTATAATTTGCACTTTTCTGATTATTAGTAATGTTGAACACTTTTTTCATATACCTGTTGGTCATTTGTATGTCTTCTTTTGAGAAATATTTGTTCAAGTCCTTTGCCCATTTTTAAATTTTACTTTCTTTCTTGTTACTGAGTAGTATGAGTTTCTTGTATATTTTGGATATTAATCCCTCATCTGATATATAATTTTCAAGCATTTTCTCCTATTTCATGGGTTATCTCTTTACTCTGTTGTTTCCTCTGCTGTGCTTTTTAATTTGATGAAATTCCATGATCTATCTTTGCTTTGGTTGTTTGCACTTTGGGAGTTGTATCCAGGAAATCTCTCCCTATATCAAAGTTATGGAGTTTTCTCTTAATCATTTTATAGGTTAAGGTTTTGTGTTAATTTCTTTAATCCGTTTTGAGTTGATTCTTGTATGAGGACTGACATAATGGTTCATTGTCATCCTTCTATATGTGGATATCCAGTTTTCTCAATATCATTTACCAAAGAGAGTATCTTTTCCCCATTGTGCATTCTTGGCATATGGATCAAAAAAAAAAAAATCAATCAATTGTAGATGTGTGGACTTATTTCTGGGTACTCTATCTTATTCTATTGGTTGATGTGTCTGTTTTCATGCCAGAACCAGGCTGTGTAGATTACCATATCTTTGTAATATTTTTTGAAATCTAGTATTATACCTCCAGCTTTGTTCTATTTAAGATTGCTTTGCTATTTGGGATGTTTTGTGCTTCCATACAAATTTTAAAACTACTTTTTATAATTTTTTGAAAACTGCTATTGAAATTTAGATAGGAGTTACACTAAATCTGTGGATTGTTTTGGGTAGCGTGGACATTTCAACAATATTAATTCTTCTAATCCATGAGTATAGGTTTTATGATTTGCATATGAGGTATTTCCCCCATCAAAAGCTCATATATTAATGCAGGAGGAAAAATTATTTGATTATGAGAGCTATAATCTAATCAGTGGATTCATCTACATGATGAACTAATAAATTGAACGGGTTACTGGGTAATAACTAGGGAGGTGGGACATGACTGGAGGAAATAGGTCACTGTGGGCATGACTTGGGGATTATATATATTTTCCCTGGTTCCTTGTACTATTTATCTGATTCCTGGCTGCCAAGAGCTAAACATCTTTCCTTCACCACATCCAGCTACCATGATGTTCTGCCTCACCTTGGACCCAGAGTAATGGAGTTGCCCAACCATGGACTAAGATCTCTGAAACCATGAACTCAAAATAAACTTTTTCTTCTATAAGTTATTTTTGTCAGGTATTTTCGTCATTGTGAAAGGAAGCTAAATAACACAACAGGCATCTTTCCATTAATTTGGGTCATCGTCAGTTTCTTTCATCAATGTTTTGTGGTTTTTAGTATATAGAGCTTTCACTTTCTTGACAAATTTACCCCTACAAATTTCGTTTTACTGCAATTTTAAATAGAATTGTTTTCTTAATTTATTTTTCAGATAGTTCTTTTTCATTGTATAGAAATGCCATTGATTTTTTTTTTATGTTTACTTGTATCCTGCAAATTTACTGAATTCATTATCGTTCTAATAGTTTTTTGGTGGAATCTTTAGGGCTTTCTATATATAAGATTATATTGTGTGCAAAAAGAGACAATTTTATTTCATATTTTCTTATATGAATGCCTTTTCTTCATGTTGAATAATTGCCATAGACAGGACTTCTAGTACTGTGTTGAACACAAGTACAGAAGGTGAGCATCCTCCTGGTCTTGGAGGAAAAAATCTTCAACTTTTCACCACTGAGCATGATGCTAGTGGAGGGGTTGTCGTACACGGTGCTTATCTTGTTGAATTATATTTCTTCAATACCAGATTTGTTGAGAGGGATTTTGGTTTATCATAATAGGATGTTGAATTTGCTAATACTTCTTTTATCATCTATTGAGATGATCATATAGTTTTTGTCCTTTGTTCTGTTCTATGGTGAAACACAATTATGATTTGCATGTATTAAACCAACCTTGCATCCCAGGGATGAATGATACTTTTATTATATTTTGAAAACAATTTCTTACTATTTTATTGGGGACTTTTGTGTCTATGTGATACTGACCTGTAGTTTACTTTTCTTGTAGTATTTTTTGCCTGGTTTTTGTAGTGTTTTGGTTGGTTTCATAAAATTTTTTTGAAGTACTCCTTTTTCTTCAGTTTTTTGGAAGAGTTTAGTATAGATTGATATTAATTCTCCTTTAAATGTTTGGTAAAATGCAGCCACTAAGCCATTTTTTCTTTGTAGAATTTCACTTACTGATTCAACCTCTTTACACATTATTGTCCTGTTCTTATTTCCCACTTCTTCATAATTTAGTCTTAGCAAGTTATATGTTTCCATGAATTTATCCATTTTGCCAAGTTGTCCAATCTGTTAGCATTTAATCATTCACAAGTGTCTTTTGTGAGCCTTTGTAATTCTGTGTTATCTGAAGTGGTGTCTCCTCTTTCACTTCCAATTTTGAGTCTGCCCTCTTTTTTTAGAGTAGCTAAGGGTTTATTGATTTTGTTTATCTTTACAAAAAGCCAACTCTTAATTTTGTTGTACTCTCTTTTTATTTTTGAACTGAGAATTAAACCCAGGGACACTTGATCACTGAGTTACATCTCCAGTCCCCTCCCCCCTTTATTTAAAATTTTGAGACACGGTCTTATTAAATTGCCCAGACTGGCCATGAACTTGTGAATCCCCTGCCTCAGCCTCCTGAGTTGCTGGGATTATAGGTGGGCACCACCACACTTGACCTACACTTGTGTTGTTTAGATTAAAAGTTTTAGGAAACTGCTTTTAGTGAAGAGATAGGAAAAAATTAAATAATTTAAAAAGCTCTATTAAGAACAGGGCTTCTACAAAAAATAAAGACACTTTTGTCTTATGTACCGGTACAATTGACTTTATAGGCTACATTTATTTTTGTGGAAAGCAATACAAATATCTTTAATATTATAAATTGGTTGTTTAATTTCTGGTTTTCCTGACACAGCAGGAGTATTGTTGCCCCTCTATCTGTAGGGAGATAGAATTTGTCCTAGAAGCCCCCGTGGATAACAAAATCTGCAGATACTCAAGTCCCTTCTATAAAATGAGAACAACAGAACACTAAAGAAAGAAATTAAAGAAAACCTTAGAAGATGGAAAGATCTCCCATGTTCTTGGGTAGGCAGAATTAATATTGTCAAAATGGCCATACTACCAAAAGTGCTATACAGATTCAATACAATTCCAATTAAAATCCCAATGGTGTACCTTACAGAAATAGAGCAAGCAATTATGAAATTCATCTGGAAGAATAAGAAACCCAGAATAGCTAAAGCAATCCTCAGTAGAAAGAGCAAAGCAGGGGGTATCACAATACCAGATCTCCAACTGTATTACAAAGCAATAGTAACAAAAATAGACAGGTAGATCAATGGTACAGAATAGAGGACATGGACACAAACCCAAATAAATACAATTTTCTCATACTAGACAAAGGTGCCAAAAATATGCAATGGAGAAAAGATAGCCTCTTCAACATATGGTGTTGGGAAAACTGGAAATCCATATGCAACAGAATGAAATTAAACCCCTATCTCTCACCCTGCACAAAACTCAACTCACAATGGATCAAGGACCTCGGAATCAGACCAGAGACCCTGCATCTTATAGAAGAAAAAGTAGGTCCAAACCTTCAACTTGTTGGCTTAGGATCAGACTTCCTTAACAGGACTCCCATAGCACAAGAAATAAAAGCAAGAATCAATAACTGGGATAGATTCAAACTAAAAAGCTTTCTCTCAGCAAAGGAAACTATCAGCAATGCGAAGAAAGAGCCTACAGAGTGGGAGAATATCTTTGCCAATCATACTTCAGATGGAGCACTAATCTCCAGAATCTATAAAGAACTCAAAAAACTCTACTCCAAGAATTCAAATAATCCAGTTGACAAATGGGCCAAGGAAATGAATAGACACTTCACAGAAGAAGATCTACAAGCAATCAACAATCATATGGAAAAATGTTCAACATCTCTAGTAATAAGAGAAATGCAAATCAAAACTACCCTAATATTTCATCTCACCCCAATTAGAATGGCGATTATCAAGAACACAAACAACAATAGGTGTTGGCGAGGATGTGGGGAAAAAGGTACACTCATACATTGTTGGTGGGGTTTCAAATTAGTGCAGCTACTCTGGAAAGCAGTATGGAGATTCCTCAGAAAGCTTGGAATGGAACCACCATTTGACCCAGCTATCCCACTCCTTGGCCTATACCCAAAGGACTTAAAATCAGCATACTACAGAGATACAGCCACATCAATGATCATAGCTTCTCAATTCACCATAGCCAGATTGTGGAACCAACCTAGATGCCCTTCAGTTGATGAATGGATAAAGAAACTGTGGCATATGTATACAATGGAATATTACTCTGCCATGAAGAATGATAAAATTATGGCATTTGCAGGCAAATGGATGAAATTAGAGACTTTCATGCTAAGTGAGATAAGCCAATCTCAAAAACCTAAAGGACGAATGATCTCGCTGATAAGCGGATGAGGACATATAATGGGGGGTAGGAGGGGTTAGCGTTAGGGTTAGGGTTAGGGTTAGGTTTAGGGTTAGGGATAAGGAGGGTGGTAAGAATGGAAGAAGGAAGGACTGTATAGAGGGAAAAGAGGGGTGGGAGGGATGGGGGGGAAGGGAAAAAATAACAATGAATCAAACAACATTGCCCTATGTAAATTTATAATTTTTAATAAAAAAATAGTTTAGCATACATACATCCTCCTGTACATATTAAATCATCTCTAGATTACTTACAACCCTTCGTATATTGTGGCTGTTATGTAAATAGTTATACTTTGTTGCTTAAGGAATGATGGCAAAAAAAAAACAAAACTCTGCATATTCTATAGAGAAGGATTTTTTTTCCTCCAGAATTCTATTTTCATTCTATGGTTGGTTGAGTCCATGGATGTGGAAATCATAGATATAGAACGTTGAATGTATTTGTTTTTAGCAAACATTGTTAAGAATATGCTTAGAAAAGATCAGCATGAATCATATGGTGGCAAATGGGCCAAAAACTCTATGCAGATTAAAGGAGAATGGATAACATAAAATTTATAGAGTAAGAAGGCTGACATGCTAGGGGCTTAATACTCCCTTTGTCTTGGCAACTGCATTGGAAGGCTCTGTGTGTGTTTTTGCTGCACAGATTCATACATTCAACAGATACATTTTGAGCCCAACTTTCTCCCAGGCACTGTTCTGGATACCTGATATATATCAGGATGAAGATGCCTGAGCTTGTGGACCTACACTCATGGCAGTGGAATACAGGAGACAACAAAAAGTATAGAGAACATGTAAGTACTATTGAATGTTGGAGGAATATAAGAACTAGAAAACAAAAAGAAAGTGTGACATAGTAAGGAGGGAGTGGAGAGTTTCTAAGTGTTCAGAATAGGCCTTATTGAGAAAATGACATTTGAGCACAGAATTAAAAGAAAGTGAAGGAGTTACTACACAGAGAAAGAACATTCCAGGAAGACACAAGAAGACCTAATGAAAGCATAAAAATGCAAGACTGGTTGAAATTTAGGCACAGGAGGTAATGTGGTTAGAGGTAAGTATGAGTCGAATAGCACCTTTTACTATCTTGTTAGGATTTTGACTCTTACTCTAAGTGAAATAGTGAGTCACTAGAGGGCTTTGAGCAGAGGAGTTACATGATGTGATTGATATTTAAGAGGATTTCTCTGTTGTGTACAGTGCTGTGTACACACTGGGGAGCAAGAGAAAGAGGGAGGGAAGAAGGAAAGGACTGGGGATAAGAGCTACTTCCTAGGACGTGCTTCCAAGGAACCAGTCTCTTCAACTTTCCTGAGTTCCATTCACCTCCCAATAGCCCATCAAATTATGAATCCATCAATGAATTAACCCACTGATGAGGTTAGAGCCCTCATGATCCAATCAGCTTCAAAAGGCCTCGCATCTGATGTTGTTGCCTTGGTGGGCCAAGCCTTCCACACATGAGCTTTTTTGGGAGACATTTCAGATTCAAATCAATAATGTATACCAACTGAAATGTAGATGGGGTTGACATCTCAATGTTGCATCTAGTACCTTTGTTTTTGTATTCACTTAATAATTCAACTGAATGTCACACCTGAGTCATAGTATTGATCTCCTAAGCCAGCTCAGTTCCTTCTTTCCCTGCAAAATGTTTCTGAGTTGGGTGGGAATTTCATGCATCAGAATCCAGTGGAAGAAAACTTCCGGGGACTGTTCTTTTGAAAAATTCCATCTATTAGAAAGCTAAGTATCCCTTGAGGTTGTGTTTTAAAACTTTGCTCCTCAAAGGTAGAGATGAGTGAATGAAGTGAAGCAGGGAAGGGAAAGTGTTTCAAGATATCGGAACAATATATTCAATTTTTTTGTCATACTCCAGAACAGGCCGATATTTGTTTTAATAAGTAACCAATGCATTAATTGTCTTTCAATGGATAAAACTGACCCTTCAGTAAGGTAGAGCTTTTGTAATCTGGACATGGAAACTTACCTTGGACTAGAGAGCACTCTCACAATATAATTATCAGATAAGGAAGACAGTCTTCACACAACTGACCACCTCTTTCCAAAACAACTAGGAAACTAGAACAAATACATGAAACAACTGTTTTTAAACACTGAACATTAGGCTGTGTAGGCCTAAGAGAAGGGAAACAGATGCAGGGAGTTGTTAGCTTTCTGCCTGGAGGCATTTCTGGATCACAATAAAGACAACAGATCCGGTGAGAATACAGTGGTTTCAGTTTATTGAGAAGAGAAAGATTAGAGTGGAGGGAGGATGAGGTGGCTAGATTTAGCAGAATAAATAGCGGAAAAATAAATCCAGAAATTTATATAGTAATTATTTTATTTCTGTTGTATTAAGCCACAAATGAGGTTACAAAGGAAAAACAAAAATGCTGGAGAATTCCCATAACTCATGCCAGCCAGCCTGAGAGACATTAAAATTTCAACCAACCAGAGGGAAGAGTCCTTACTAAATATGCAGGGTATTCAAAAGAGACTCAATAAGGGTCATGTCACAGTAGTAGGTTGCAACCAGACTAAGCCTAGCAGAATTTAAAAACAAACTTCAAAATGATTAAGGTGATTTAAAAGTAATTTAACCACCTGACAGAAAAGTGGTTAATACTTTTTAAGGAACAAAATAAAACCTGGAACTCAACTACATAAAATTCAAGATGTCTAGTATATGATTTAAAAAATCATAAATATAAAGAGGCAAGAAAATGTGATTTTCTACCAGGAGGAAAAAGTCAGCTACTACAAAGAGTCCCATAAATAATAGAGATGGGAAATTAAAAAGCTAAGACTTTATAGATAGACTCAAGGCTCTGAAGGAAAACATGAAATAACGAAGGGAAAAATGTAAAAAGACCCAAATGAAAGATGTAGAGCTAAAAAATACAGGGTCAGAAATTTTAAAAAGTCACTGGATGGGATTAAGTTAGGAGAATATAGCAGGAAAGGAGATCAGTGAACTTGATGACATAGCAATATATATTATCCAAAATGAAGCATAGAGGCCAAAGCATCTGAAAATAAAAAAAATAGCACAGTCTCAGTGACCTATGGAACAATATTTATTTTAAAGATCCTAAAATATGTCAGCAGAGCCACAGAAGGAAAGAAGAGGGGGAAAATTGAAGTATCTGAATAAAGAAAGGCTTAAAATTTTCTAAATTTGATGCAAATTATAAATAGATCCAACAAGCTCAATGAACCACAAAGAGGATGATTACAAGAGACTCACACTAAGGCATATCAAAATCAAATGGCTGAAAATCAGGATGGAAGATAAGGAAACAAAAACAAAAACACACATTAAGTTCAGAAAACAGTGAATTTCTCTCAACTTCCCATCAAAAACAAGGGAGGCCACAGGAAACTCTTTAAAATTCAAAAGTAAAATTTGCTCAATCTAGAGTTCTACACACAGTTAAGAGGTCTTCTTTAGATAAAGGCAAAGTAAAGTCATGTTTAGATGAAAGTTGAAATAAATCTGTCACCAACAGACCTGTATGAGCAGTTAACCTCAAGGGGAGGGAATAAATTGTTACTGGGAAAGGCTACATGAGAGATTTGTGAAATACCATAATGCTCTACTTCTTGGCCTGTGCGTTCACTTCACAAATGTTTATGAGGTATTACATCCATGTGTTATCTCTTTTATTTATAATATTAAATTTTAGATACTTGCAAAAATGCAAGTTTAGAATAAAAGACGTCTGAGTCCCACATATTCTTCATAGATGTGAATGTGGTGGCACCTACCCACACAGCAGAAGGATGAAGGCCCCATGAGAGGTGGCACTGTGAGCTGACAGGACTTGTGTCTAAGAGGATTTAACGATGTGTATGCACCACACTAGACTTGGACTGCCTATTTTCAGGCTTTATTTCGTAAAAGAATAGTCTGCAATATAATTTTTTTAAAATAGAAAGTGTTGTGGTTTAAATATGAAGTATCTTCCCAAAGCTCCTCTGTGAATGCAGAGGTAAAATGGTTGGATTATGAGAGCTATAACCTAATCAGTGGATGGATTAATACTTTGAATGGACTAACTGGGTGGTAACTGTTGGTAGGTGGGGTGTGACTGAAGGAAGTGGGTCACTGCAGGGCATGCCTTTGGAGTTTATATTTTGTCTCTCTCTCTCTGCTGCTGTGAGCAGAGGGACTTCCCTCCTCCACACCTTTCTGCTCGGATGCTCCACTTTATCTCAGGCCCAGAGCCATACAGTTGGCTGACTGTGGACCAAACCTCTGGAAATATGAGCTCAAAGTGAACTTTTCCTCCTCTAAATTGTTCTGGTGAAGTATTTTGGTCACAGCAATGAATACCTAATAAACACAGAAAGGTAGATTGGATTCTCAGGCAGTGCATGTAAAGAAGTGATTATAATGATTGGTCATGGAAGATAAATTGAGTAAGGGGAAAAGAGAGGATGTCAAAGGAACAGAATAAAAGTAGAAGGATCTAGGCTTGGGTTGTGGCTCAGAGGTAGAGTGCTCTCCTAGCATGCATGAGGTCCTGGGTTCAATCCTCAGCACCACATAAAATAAAATAAAGGTATTGTATTCACCTACAACAAATATATATATCTATAATATATATTTATATATTTACATATATATATATAAAGTAGAAGGATCATTAAATTGTCTAGATGATATTATGGGAATGTTGAAATTGAGGCTATAGAAGGAAATAAGGTGGAAAAATATGGTTGTCAGACAACAGAATGCATGAAACTAAGAATATGAAAGGATTAGTAGGTATTTGTAATGATGAGGTTAATAGTAAAGACCACAGGAGTGGAATTTCCATTAAAAATGGGTATTTATAAGGGCTGGGGAGATAGCTCAGCTGGTAGGGTGCTTGCCTCGCAAGCACAAGGCCCTGAGTTCGATCCCCATACCAAAAAAAAAAATATGGGTATTTACAGAAATGATACGTAATTGAAGCCATAAATCTACAAACATGAAATTTTAACTATCATCTGAGAACAGGTACCAAATACCCTTTTTCACCTACATGACTGCTGATTATCTTATAGGTTGTTACTTCTAACAGCGATTCCCACCTGACTTCTACTTCCCGTCTTAGCCTCCAGGTCAGTGGTGGGCCATCTTCCAATTTTGACTTCCTTGTAATGATTTGAGTGATGAGCTTGACAAAGAAATATAAGAACAAAATTCTAATTAACAAAATTTTTAACTGAGATATTGGCAAAATAAAATTATTTTCAGAAAGAGAAAAGACAGAAATGGAAGTAGCTTTTGAAAGCTCTTTGGGGGCAATCATCGTTCCAATTAGACCCACAGGCTTTCACCCCAGTAAACACGTAGCCAACCATTCAAACACTGTGTCACCAAGGACTTGCTCATCATTTTAGCTAAGTGGTGCAGAGTGACTCCTCTCTAACTTGCAGGTCACTGTGACTTTTTGTCTAGGAAATTGATGGATTGCTAACATTGGCTGAAACGGGCCAAATGCTGGTGTCATGTACATCTTTGTCAAGAGTTGCTGACATTCTCCACTTTCAAATAATTATCCATAGATTTCTTCAGGATTTGTGTGTGTGGTGTGTGTATGTGTGGTGTGTATTCTAAGTGAATTAACAACATGAATGCAATGGGATCCTATGATAGGATGAGAAATGAGCAGAATTAACTTACTTGAGAATTTAACAAATAATGGATTTCAGATTGAGTTAATCCATGTACTAAAGATTATGATTCTAATGCCTCTAAAAACGTTTTTTTTTAATCCACCAAAGTAGTGTAAGCTGTATAAAGTGACAGATGGGCCTCTTTTTAGTAGCCCAGGGTAGTTCCTTCAAATGTGAACAATATAAAATCTACTTTCCTTATGAAATTGCTCAAATTTAATGTCCTCTGTGAATCCTTCTGTGACTATTCCAGTTTTAGGGTTCTCTCATCTGAGCATCAATAATGCTGCCACACATTATTTTAGTTTCATTCTGCATTGCTTTTTATCTAATTGTCTAGTTTTCAAACTTGCTGTCTTGTTGTTTTAGTTTTATATCTCTAACTTGAAGCTTGTCTCTCTAAAGTCACAGCTAATTCTAGTTGGGCACGTGATTGCAATTCAAAATGTATTTAATTTACTGGTTAGAAATCTATGAAAGAATTCTATATCATGTACAATCAGAAGAATGAGAAGTTATACTCCATTTATGTATGATGTGTCAAAATGCATTCTACTGTCATGTATAACTATTTAGAACAAATAAAAAACTTTTTAAAAAGTTCACCCCCAGAAAAGAGAATAGAATAGTGGTTACCAGAAGCAGAGGAGAGTAGGAGGTAGGGAGAAATGGAGAGAGGTTGACCACTGTGTGCTAAGCTACAGTTAGAAGCAAGAAGATCTGGTATGCTATTCACTGTAGGGTGATTATAGATGACAATATTGTATTGCATATTTCACAAAGCTAGAAGAAATAATTTTGGAAGATTTTTACCATAAATAAATTAGGCATTTGAGGAGATAGGTATGTATAAACATTATGCAGTCTATAAATGTATAACAAACATTTTGTGCTATCATGTTAATGTTTAAAATTTTATGTTTATGTTCAGTTAAAAAATAAACTTAAAAAAGTATTCTTTTCTTCTCCCTACCATATATATTCACCACTTCACCTATAACATGAGTAAATTTTTAATATCTTCACCCCATCCTTTATATGAAGGCAAAGTGTCTATTGTATACATCACTACATGTTCAACGTCTAAAATGCTATGTAATTTTTATCAGTTCTTTAATTATTTTTTTATTTAGCTTTTAATTTTTTACAGACCGCATTTTGATTTCATTGTACACAAATGGGGTACATCATTTTGTTTCTATGGTTGTACATGATATAGATTCATACACTCGTGTAATCATACATAGGGTAATGATGTCTATCTCATTCCACCATTTCTCATACCCCTCTCCCTCTCATTTCCTTGTACATATTCTAAAGTTCCCCCATTATTCTCTCATTTCCCACCTCCCACCCCCATTGTATATTATTCTCCACTCATCAGGGAAAACATTTGGCCTTTGGTTTTTTGGGCTTGGCTTATTTCACTTAGCATGATATTCTCCATTCCATCCACTTATTTGCAAATGCCATAATATTTTTCTTCTTTATGGCTGAATAGTATTCCACTGTGTACATATACTAAGTTTCTTTATCCATTCATCTGATGAAGGACATCTAGGTTGGTTCCCACAATCTAGCTATTGCAAACTGAGCAGCTATAAACATTTATGTGGTTGTGTTACTGTAGTTTGCTGATTTTAGGTCCTTTGGGTATAAACCGAGGAGTGGGATAACTGGGTCAAAACATGGGTCCATTCCAAGTCTGTTGAGGATTCTCCATACTGCTTTCCAGAGTGGCTGCACCAGTTTGCAACTCCACCAGCAATATAAAAGTGTGCCTTTTTCCCCACATCCACACCAACATCTATTATTGTTTGCGTTCTTGATAATAGCCATTCTAATTGGAGTAAGATGAATCTTAGAGTTGCTTTAATTTGCATTTCTCTAATTACTAGAGATGTTGAACACTTTTTCATATATTTATCAATTGCCTGTGTGTCTTTTTCTTTGAAGTGTCTGTCCAGTTCTTTGGCCCATTTATGATTGGGTTCTTAGTATTTTGGTGTAAAGTTTTGTAAGTTCTTTACAAATTTTGGAGATAAGTGCTCTATCTGAAGTGGGTGTGGTAAAGATTTTCTCCCACTCTGTAGGCTCTCTCGTCATATTCTTGATTGTATTCTTTGCTGAGAAAAAGTTTTTCAGTTTGAGCCCATCCCATTTATTGATTCTTGCTTTGATTTCTTGTGCTTCAGGAGTCTTGTTGAGGAAGTCTGATCCTACGCCAACATGATGAAGATTTGGGCCTATTTGTCTTCTATTAGGTGCAGGGTCTCTGGTCTAATTCCTATGTCTTTGATCCATTTTGAGTTGAGTTTTGTGCAGGGTGAGAGATAGAGGTTTAATTTCATTTTACTGCATATGGATTTCCAGTTTTGCCAGCACCATTTGTTGAACAGGCTATCTTTTCTCCATTGTATGTTTTTGGCTACTTTGTCTAGTATGAGGTGACTGTATTTATGTGGTTTTGTCTCTGTGTCTTCTATTCTGTACCATTGGTCTGCCTGTCTATTTTGGTGCCAATACCATGCTGTTTTTGTTACTATTGCTCTGTAGTATAGTTTAAGGTCTGGTATTGTGATACCTCCTGTTTTCACACTTTTTCTATTCAGGATTGTTTTGGCTATTCGAGGTCTCTTGTTCTTCCAGATGAAGTTCATAATTGCTTTCTCTATTTCTGTGAGGAATGTCATTGGGATTTTAATTGGAATTGCATTGAATCTGTATAGCGCCTTTGGTAGAATGGCCATTTTGACAATGTTAATTCTGCCTATCCGAGAACATGGGAGATCTTCCCATCTTTGAAGGTATTCTTCAATTTCTTTCTTTAATGTTCTGTAGTTTCATTGTAGTGGTCTTTCACCTCTTTTGTTAGGTTAATTCCGAAGTATTTTATTTTATTTTTCTGAGGCTATTGTGAATGGAGTGGTTTTCCTAATTTCTCTATCAGAGGATTCATCACTTATGAATAGACATTCATTAGATTTAAGCATATTTATTTTATATCCTGCTACTTTGCTGAATTCATTTATTAGTTCTATAAGTTTTCTAGTGGAGTTTTTTTTGGATCTTCTAAATATAAAATCATGTCATCAGCAAATAGTGACAGTTTTAGTTCTTCTTTTCCTACTTGTATCCCTTTAATTTCTTTGGTCTGTCTAATTGCTCTGGCAAGTGTTTCAAGGACGATGTTGAATAGAAGTGGTGAAAGAGGGCATCCCTGTCTTGTTCCAGGTTTTGGAGGGAATGATTGCAGTTTTTTCTCCATTAAGAATGATGTTGACTGTGGACTTAGCATAGATAGCCTTTACAATGTTGAGGTATGTTCTTACTATTCCTATTTTTTCTAGTGTTTTAAGCATGAAGTGGTGCAGTATTTTATCAAATGCTTTCTCACCATCAATTGAAATAATCATGTGACTCTTAACTTTAAGTCTATTGATGTGGTGAATTACATTTATTGATTTCTGGATGTTGAATCAACTTTGCATCCCTGGAATAAACCCCACTTGGTCATGATGCACTATCTTTTTCATATATTTTTGTATGCGATTTGCCAGTATTTTGTTGAGGATTTTTGCATCTATGTTCATCAGGAATATTGGTCTAAAGTTTTCTTTCCTTGATGTGTCTTTGTCTGTTTTTGTTATCAGAGTGATACTAGCCCCATAGAATGAATTTGGAAGGGTTCCCTCCTTTTCTATTTCTGAAATACTTTGAGGAGTATTGGTATCATTTTTTTTTAAAGGTCTTGTAGGATTTGGCTGAGAATCCATCTGGTTCTGGGCTTTTCTGGTTGGTAGGCTTTTGATGGTTTCTTCTATTTCTGTACTTGATATTGATCTGTTTAGATTGTGTACATCTTCCTGATTCAGTTTTGGAGGATCATATGTCTCTAAAAAATTGTTGATGTCTTTGATATTTTCTATTTTGTTGGAGTACAGATTTTCAAAGTACCTTCTAATTATGTTATGTATTTTAATGGTGTCTGTCGTGATCTTTCCTTTTTCATCACACAATTCTAGTAATTTGAGTTTTCTCTCTCTCTTCTTCCTTAGTGTGGCTAGGGGTTTATCAATTTTGTTTACTTTTTCAAAGAATCAACTTTTTCTTGTCAATTTTTTAAATTGTTTCTCTTGTTTCAATTTCATTGATTTCAGCTCTGATTTTAATTATTTCCTGTCTTGTACAATTTTTGGTGTTCATCTGTTCTTTTTCTAGGGCTTTGAGGTGTAATGTTAGGTCATTTTATTTTCTTAATGTATGAGCTCAATGCAATGAACTTTCCTCTTAGTACTGCTTCCATAGTGTCCCAGAGATTTTGATATCTTGTGGTGTTGTTCTCATTTACTTCTAATAATTTTTTTATTTCTTCCCTGATGTCTTCTGTTATCATTGCATCATTCAATAGCATATTATTTAGTCTCCAGGTGTATGAGTAATTTTTGTTTGTTATCTTATCATTCATTTCTAGTTGCATTCCATTATGGTCTGATAGGATATAGGGTAGGATCTCTATTTTTTTGTATTTACTAATGGCCAAAGGGGATCTAGGCTGCGGGCTGAGGCAAGGCCTCTTTGGGCCTGTGTCTCTTGTTTTACCGTCCTTGTGGGGAAACCTCACCCGGCAGGGAAGACTCACCTGGTGGGGAGGTCTCGCTGGTCAGTTCCCTCCTAGAGGTTCCCCTCAATTTACAGCTACCGCCTGGGCTGGGCTGCCTTCCTCTGCAAAGTTCCCAGGGGCCCGGCCCTACCTCCTGGGCCTGGGAGCCTCACCCTTCGCAGATGAATCTCCTGAAGGCCACTCTTGAGGAGCTCCTTTTGGCAATGCAGCTTCAGAATCCCACCCATGACTGTTGTAGACTATTTAGTTCCTGTCCCCTATTACAAAGGTGCTGGAGAAGAGATGGGCAGCTTCGCCAAGGAGTAAATTAGGGTTTAGGGGATGGGGCATATGTACTTTAACCATGAAAGCTATTAAATTTGATCAGATGTGCTGGGGAAGTCCTGATTGGACCAGTCCTGAGGTGAAACTCCTTGGAAGGAAAGTTGCATCCTGAATTCTTGAAATGGGAACACAGGCTTACAAAAGGCTCTGGAGATCTAGCTCGCAGCACAGCATTCCTGCCATCAGGAGGAGATCTGTGTGTGTGGTGTGTGTGTGTGTGTGTGTGTGTGTGTGAGAGAGAGAGAGAGAGAGAGAGAGAGAGAGAGAGAGGGAGGGAGGAGGGGAGAGAGAGAGAGAGAGAGAGAGAGGGAGAGAAGGGGTGGCAAATAATATTCTTTTACCTTGGGCTAACTTAGTGTCTTCTTTCAGGCCCTGGTAATGCACCTGAACCCCTGTAGTCCTAGGGTTATGCGGTTGTCTACACTTTGTTACAGGCTTTGGCAGTGGGCAGAATCTGTGGACAGCTGCTGGACAGGATGCTTCCATCCTCTGCAATCTGTTCCAGTTGCTATCAGGGTCAGTGTGGGTGCAGCAATGATACACAATGGATGGGAGCTTCTCTGTGTGTGTGTGTGTGTGTGTGATAGGAAGAAGTTCTTTGTCAAAATAAATGTTTTTGGTCTATATCCCAAAACCAATTCCTTGAGTTAACATGGGGCTTTATACACAGCACTTTTTGAATTTCTTAACAAGTGCAGGTGTGTTTTTGCCTTAAGGCACCATGAGTAGAAACCCCAGAAGTATGTGCACAGCAGGGGACCAGCTTCAGTCTCCATAAACTGGTTGCACTCTTTTTGGTCATATTAATTTGATAGACATACTTCATGTTCTCCCTACATGCTTGATTTCTCTTGGGCAACCATTGCAAGTCTATAACCTAAAGTGTTCATTCTCCTGGGAAACCTTCCTCCAGTCTCCCCAGGGAGACCAAAGATATAAGAGCAAGGACAGAAACTTTGCCTTTTTTGCTCCCTTCTGAGAAACTACCAGATTTTGGTGGTAATCCAGTCACAAGTCACTATAGTATTGCCAGGCTCTGATTTTGGCAGAAACTGCAGCAAATAAGATTAACCATGATGCATTTCAGGGGACTGCTGAATAAACATTCCTGGTCTTCATGCATGTTATGGTTTAGATATGGCATACCCCAAAATCTCATGTGTGAGACAATGTAAGAAGGTTCAGAAACGAAATAATTGGATTGTGAGAGTCTTGACCCAATCAGTGAATTAATCCATGGTGGGATTAGCTGAGTGGTAACTGGAGGCAGGTCAGGTGTGGTTGGAGGTAGTGGTTCATTGGGGGCGTGGCTTTGGGGTATATATTTTGTATAAGGATAGTGGAGTTTTTCTCTCTGCTCTCTGATCATCATGTGAGCTGCCTTCCTCTACCATACTCTTCTGCCTCACCTCTACCCTGGAGGAATGGAACCAGGCTTCTACTGACTTAGACCTCTGAAACCATGTGCCCTCAAATAAACCTTTCCTCCTCTACAGTTGTTCTGGTTAGGTCTTTTAGGTGCAGCAGCAAAAAAGCTGACTAAAACAACACACTTATCAAAACGTAGCGAGACACTCACAGGAAAGAAAGACTTTCTCCAGATATATAGGAGGGCCTCAAAGTGAAATAGTTAAAGTTAAAGAGAATATAACCCTATTTGATGAGATGGATATGCTGGTCATGTTGGTTAGGATAAGATAACTCATGAAAAAAACTACAACCATGCACACCTTGACAGCCAGAATCCAGTGAGCCTGAATAGATTTCAGTCAAGCTAAATTTCAGATCCAGATTAATATTAACTTCCATATCAGTAATTCTTCATGGGTTTATCGCTCTTTTGTTAGTTTGGGACTCTCATTCAGGTGATGAGTGTTTCCCTCTGAAGCCAAGACATTCAGTCATAAAATCAATAAATTTCAAGCAGAAAGATATTTGTTTAAAATTCTCAGCCTAAAAGTCTGCTGGGATGATGGTGAATCAAAAACACAGGACTTTTTTTTTTTTTTTAGCACTTTAAAAATAAATGTGGGTCCTCTAGGTAGTAATGACATCCCCAACGAGCACTTTAACTATAAAGGAAGAAAAAAAAATGCATTAAAATTCATTTATCCACAGGGGCTGATTTCAAGACCCTGGTAGAGGAGCTGGAACAGAGAATCCTGCTTAGCTCTCTCCGTGTCTGACCAGACATTATATGGGCACTTAACTTGAGGAGGAAGAGGAAGTTGTACCACTAGCCTGTGTGATAACACATCATTGATCTGATGATCTCCTATTTTCTCAAATGCCCTGTAGTTGAGAGTGTTAACTTTGCTCTCCTTGGAAGTGGCTGGTAGCAATATTCTTACCTGAATGCTAAAAGCAGATTCTAGAAACCTCCTATTGTCTGGGCTATTCTGATTACAAGTTGAACTTGCCAGAAAAAGTGTCAGAGGAAAAAAAAAGTAAAAGAAAAAAAGCAGATTAAAAAAAAAGGAAAAGGAAAAGGGCATTTAATCCCATCTCGATTCAAGGTGTTTCTCTGTACATGCTTCCTTTGAATTAGACAGTTTTTCTCCCATAGGATGAAACTGTCTTGTCACTCACACAAGTCTGGGGGTTAGGAAATTGATAATAATAGGTAAGAGTTACTGATTTTTTCACTTAGCCACTATTAGGGTAGGAAAAGGGCTAGATAAAAATAATAAAGGGACTCAAACAGAACATACTCATTAGTCCACAAAGAGAACATAAGGACTTCATGGGAAAAAGAACACATATGATTGTTTTCTCACTCTTAAACCAACATTTCAGATACTCCATAGTGGATTCATTCTGTCTTGATCTAGCATGTATATATAATTATAAAGTTTCATAGTAGCAATGTTTTTTAAGAGTGATAAACAGGAAATAACCTAAGTTTCCAGTCAGTGACTGATTACACGGATCAGGGGTCAATAAATCATGATGGGGGTGAATTTCAGCCTGAGGCTCGTTTCTGTCATGTTTTGTTGGAATACAGCCACACCTAGCAGTTATATATTGTCCATGGCAGAGTGATCGTGACAGAGACCACATAATTCACAAAGCTTACCTTAACCATATGACCCTTCACAGAAAAAAATTGCCAACCCTGACATAAATGGTTGCACATATATTCAGTGGAATATTCTGCTACCATTCAAAGAATGCAGAAGATGAGTGCATGATGACATGGAGAGGTCTGAAAAAGTGACTCAGAATTGTGGGAATGTAGGTATCTTGGGATTATATTTGCCTAAAGATGAAGGACATACATATGCATCAAACTCTTCTGGGTGAGTACACATACATGAAAATTTTAACAATAATTTTCTCTGGTGAGTGAAATTAGGAGGTGGAACTGAGAAGAGGGAGGATGAAGGGAAAGAAGGAGAAATATTTATTCCTTCTATTTCAAGTAGAAAAATGTTTATATGGAAAAATTATCATTAAAAGTAAATTAGATGTATAGATGCAATGGGCACAGAGAACATTTTTATTTATAGCATGAATTAGTTAATGTTCAAAGGTATAATAATAATAAATAACATCAGTTTTCTTATCGACATTTTTGGTCAATGTTCAGATAATATCTCCTAATTCTTTGACTAGACAATCAAATGAATGTTGTCTCATTTAAATATCTATCTTCAATCTATTTTTAGTGTTTGCTTTTGAAGATTACAATTTACTTCTATTAATTTAGTTAAAGAGTCACAAAACATTTTATCTTAAAGTTATATATTTTTAAACATATTTTTTTACTTTGGGAAATTTTATGTGATACTGTTTTCCGCTGTGATTTATCAAGCACTATTTTAAACTTCTCTTGATTTTTTGAAAAACAATTAACTTCTGGTGTTTCTAATTTTACAGAAACATGTTTTCTCTGTGACAAATTATTTAAATATTTCTTAATTTTTTAAAATCTGAAAAATAGGAAGAAAAATGCTACCTGCCTAACCAAATAAAATTTTTTGTGTAATGAAGAGTTTTTTGGGTTCAATAAATTATCACTTACTTCAACTATATTATTTTGGCAGCTTCGAGTGCCATGAAAGGTAGATGGTCATAGGAGGATCCTCAATGGTGAGCATGGAGTCAGCTGAAAGGGGCAAAGTGCTGGAAGATCTGAAGTCTGGACTCTTAGACCACAAATGATTCTGGAAACATCAAGGATAAACTGTAAAGTAATTTTAAAAATATAGACCTCAAGGGCAAACAACAGCAAGGTCTCTTTTGGCACAAAGACCCTACCTCCTTTTTTTTTAATTAAAAAAATTTTTTTTAGTCAATGACTATTTTCTCACCTCTAAAATGGAAATGGTTAGACCTACTTTTCCGATTTCATAGAATTCTTGTGAAAATTAAGTGGATTAATGTATGCTAGAGAACTCTTTAAATTACAAGTCTTTAAGAAATTTTCAAAATGTGGTATGTGCCACTATTGGTTTGCAAGATGATTTTTCAGGAGTGATAAAAATCTTTTGTGTTTTAATGATTGCTTATTTTATATTTACCTTTTGTTTATGGTGAGTGATATACTACATTTATAGGACCTTCCTTTGAAATTAATTAATAGCAGTAAAACTGAGTCAGCTTAAAGAAAGCTGTTAAATAATTAGTACTATGAGTGGAATGAAGACAAGACAAAAATTGTATGATGCATGAATGACAAGTTCAGGAATCACTGCATTATGGAGATAAGAATTTGACTTGGATTTTCATATGACATGATTCTCAATTGGCATTGTTTAATCTGCTGTGCCTACAAACATACTGGGATAAAACAAGACATATGGAGCCCTTTTGCAGCAAAGGAGAAAAGAAAAGAAAGAACAGATATCTGAGGATTTGGGGAAAGAAACCCCACTGTGACTGAACTGCAGCCAAGTGTAGTGTCCATAGCTCTAGGTTGATGTAGGTTGAGCTGATTTCATTGAAAGAAGAAGAAAAGCAATAGGCAGAGGATTTAAAAATACAGTTGTTCCTCATTTGGTTCCGGCAACACTTTGCCCCAAATACCAAAACTGGTGAATTCTTAAATCCTTTATATAAAATTATGTATTATTTTAATACTGTCAGTGTGTCCTTTGTATATGTTAAATCATCTCTAGATTACTTGTAATAGCTGATATAATGTAAATGCTATGTGAACAGTTGTTACAGTGCATTGTTTATGGAATAATGACAAGAAAAAAGTCTGTATATGTTCAGTTTAGATGCAATTAAAAATATATTTTCAATCTGCAGTTGGTTGAATCCATGGATGCAGAATCTGTGGATATGGTGGCCAACTCTATACCACTAAAAAGGACTTGTGACACATCTGAGACATTAACTTTAGGCACATTACAGTACAAAATGTCCTGGAGAAGTGTGATTCCTTTAAGATAATACAACTTTATGTCTGATCTGACTCCCGCAGACTGGCTAGCTCAGCCCTCATTAAAGTTTCTCAAATTTAAGGGCAGCAACTAGGGGAAAGAAGTGGCCTTAGGAATCCTACCCCTATGTTCACCACCTAACACTACCAGAGTTCTGCCTATATATGCTTTCATGACTTCAGATGACAGGTGTACCACACATAGGCAGGGAGGAAGTAAGAGTAGGGCCAGTGGTGATCACTTCCTCAGTGATCTGGAAAGCACAAATGTCACATCACAGCACAGCAACATGCTCAACTTGTGTCTGTTCTCTATGCCTTTCCTATCCTGCTCCATAGCTGTTCCAGGGGCAGGGGGCCCTTCTCCAGGAGTTGGTATATTTTTCCCTCTTCTCCTTAAGTGAGTTCTACCTTAGAACACATTTTGTTCCCTCATCTGATTTTATACCATCAATTGAGGAGTGCAAAAGCCAGATACTGCATTGAAAGTTGAGGATTCCCAATCTCACAAAGCCCAGCAGCAGAGCAGTTCCAATCTGCACTTCATTTAGGATAGGAGAGCTTCTTAGTCTGTAGTACTTGCCTATGTGACTACCAGTTTTTTATGCCTCTATAGATTCAGATGGTTAAGGAACTGCTTATGCAGCAGTTCAGAGGCAAAAGGAGGCATCTCTCTCGATTATTTATTTAAACAATTCTTTGAAGCCTGCCGTTTAACCTTAGCAGGAGGGTTGGGAATTTTCAGCCACACTTAGTGATTTTATTCCTCTGGAACCTTATATGAATTATTAAGCTTCTAAGAAAAGAGAGCAAATAGAGTTCTGCAAGGTAATCAAAAGCAAATATGCTAATTTGGGCCTATAGGACAGTATTTTTTCAGAAAGAACATTAAGCTTAGATCAGTTATTCATCTAAATTAAGGAAATCGAGGAAGAGAGCAAGACTGGCAAATTATCTTTGCTGATGGTCAAAGCCAGTCCTATCTTGGCCTCTTTCTTAATCGTGCTTCTTGGTGTAAAACCTAGTTACTAGGATACAGCCGTGTGGCAGCATCTTTATTAGAAATTGTGTGGGAGAAAAAAAAGGTCAGAGGCTCATTTCCAATAACGGTTTGACAAGTGACACAGAGAAAAGGGCAGGAAGGAACTGAGGTTTGTGGTGTTTCCTTACATCAAGATTTTAAAGATAATAGCATTGATGTGAATTGGAATTCTCCAGAAATATGTTCTATTAATCTCACAGTTCAAAAAAAGAGAGGCACGATATCATATTATCATCAAGATTAGATTGAGGAAGACTAAAAAGATACATAAATATCAGGTAAAGAACAAAAATTCCATCATCTGCCCCTGGTGAAAAATTTCTTGTCTTAACTCTGGCTAAATCTAAGATCCCATAATTAAATAGATAACAATCACACCTCTAATTAGCCTGAAAACAAATAGCTGAAGGGCTTAAGTACTGAAGAAAACTTTAGATCTAGGTGACTCTCCTTGAACAAATGTCCACAGAGAGGTCATTATTCCTCTCTGCACTAGTAAATCAATCCTGGGAGGATCGAGCAGGGAATTGAGAGGAGCTGACATTCCTCCAGGTGGAAACACTGAAATTTATTCCACATGTCATTATAAAGTTGATGCCTGTAATTTAGACAGATGTTTTCCCAGCTTAAAACATTTTTATTTCAATGCTTTTAAATTTACCTGTATATACATATATATTTATACTAATATCAAATACGAGATATTTTTGTAAAGTTTACACTAATGAAAATTTCTTTAAATTAAATGCTATCTTACCATTATCTCCTAACAAAACTACAGACTAATAAATTAGTATATTTTACTTATCAGATATACTAATTCAGAGTCACCCTAATTATTGACATTCACATAAATATGAAAAAGTTCTATGGTTAACGAAAAGGGTAGATAAATTATTAATAATACAATTTACTGAGAGAGAAAGTAACCAAGACAATAAAAATATCTGACCTCTGGGACACTCTGCCTTATCTTTCCTCCTCTGCACCTTCTCTACCCTCAGAACCACCACTGCACACACAGGTGTGTGGTCCAGGACAGCGCTTGTACATTTTGACTTCCAATAAACCTAGCCCTTATCCTCCCATTATTAGCTCTGTGACATTTAGGGAATCAAATAGCTCTTCTTAGGCTCAGTTTCTTCAACTCTAAAATGGACTTTCAGGTTTATTGTGATAATTAAATGAGATCTTATGTTTAAGATGCAGGTTGTTTAATAAATATTAGCTGCCATTATCATTATTATACTAGATTTTTGAGGATCCAGTGGAAACACTCCCCTTCTCTACATGAGAGTGGAACCTACTGAGAAATAGACTTCTACATCTCTATCTATTTCTTCACCTCTGAATGCAATCTACCCACCCAGCCACTGAACCAGCTAGAATAGAGCATACTGTTGTGCTAGGCAAGGCTGCTTCCAAAGAAAGAGCCCAGAGGACCTGAGGATGCCTTCCTGGGTGCTCCTAAACTCACTTATCATCTCTCCTCTCCTGAGAGGAGTGGGCAAGGGGTTCAGAGAAGCTAAAATTCCTCCAGGTGGAAACAATAGCAATGAACTTTCTCTCTACATATTATAATTTTGATGACCATCATTTTAGAAATTTAATGTTTTTCAGTTTAAAAATTTACTACTTAATATTATATGTACACAAACACACACAAACACACACACGTGGACACTTAGTTTTTTCCCATTCCTTTTCCTTCAATTTTTTGTTTCCACTGTGATAAATTGAACTATTTTATTCCCAATTATTATCTTCTTCTCACTAAAGAATGTTACATATTTTCCCTTTGCTATGGGTTTTGCAGTACCTTCCCTATAAGTGGAGTGTACTTCTCTGTCCCACTGACTTTGGCATGCATTTGTCGGTGGACTGTTTGTGTGTGAGAGGTGAACTGCAACTCAGCAGAAGCTCTCAGTGAGCTTGTGTGATTGGTCTCTGCCTATTCTTGAATATTACCATCCACCATGGAACACCATGCCCTAGGCTACAAGGAGCTGGCCCCAGGGGCCTAGCACAGGATAGGGAAGCCCATACCTTGCTACATATATAAGCAACATACCCGCAGCTGACTTGAGCCAATTTTAGAGTTGTTAGTACAACACAGTTGATTACACGGTACACTACTGGTTCTTTTTCATTTTCTATTTTTCAGTGTTGGGAACTAAAGCCGTGGGTACTTTACCACTGAACCACACCTAGTATTTTTTATTTTATTTTATTTTTTATTTTGATAACAGGATCTTGCTAAATTGCCAAGGTTGGCCTTGAACTTGTGATATTCCTGCTTCATCCTCCCAAGTCACTGGGATTATAGGTGTGTACCACTATACCCAGTTACAAATTGTTCTTACTAGAGTCTTGACCAGTCAGCTTGCAGGGTTATTATCCTAGGAGAGGAAAGAACAGCAGTCAAAGCTCAGGATGAACCTGCACAAAAGCTATGGAATTGTGCTGGGTTAGCCTAATATCTGTTCACCTGTTACTAACATAAAGGTTTCTCAGTGAAGCTGTTAGCATATCAGGACAAGTTCTGCCACTGACCAGGTACCTAAGTGTTAACATATACTGCCAGAGCCAGAACCATCCACATGGGAAACCCTAGATCTCCCTATCTATAGGTCCTATACATTAAGGAGTCTTCTTGTATGTGTGTGGGTTTTTTTTTTTTTTTTTTTTTTTTTTTTTGTTTTGTTTTGTTTTGTTTTGTTTTTATCTGTGCTGGGAGTCAAACGCAGGACTTCACTTGCTAGGCAGGTATTCAACCACTGAGCTGCATCCTCAGACTTCAGAATGACTGTTTTTTTAGAGCAAATCTTGCTTTATGACCTACCTATTAAGTGCATGCTGGGAAGGAATGTACTAAATCGCTTTATGACTCTGCATAGTATAACATGTGGACATTCTAAATGTGCAAGGGGATCTGTTAAAGTGGATTATGCCAAATATTTTAAATCTTATTACAATAAAGTGCTTTATTTATTTTTTTATTTTTATTGTTTTGGGGTGCTGGGGATCAAACCCAGGGCCTTGTGCTTACAAGGCAAGCACTCTACCGACTGAGCTATCTCCCTAGCCCACAATAAAGTGTTTTATAATGGAGTGTTTATGACTGAAAAAATTCTAAAATATGTCAATTACAATTTAGTTTTAGAAATATTAAAATAAACTTTGATGCTTTGTTTTTTATGTGGAATGTAACTTAGAATTTTTCTCTTTCTTTTTTCCTTTTTTGGTACACTGCACTGCAGAGTGACTAAAGGCAAAGGCTTTTAATGACCTAACAAGACTCATTTCAAAGCCATTCATGTCCTACCTTTCTTTTTTCTTCTCTTTCTCTTTTTTTATGGTGGTGATGATGGAACTTAGTGCCCATGTGCCGGGTGTTATGGTTTGGATGTGAGACATCCCACCAAAGCTCCTGTATTAATGCAGAGATATTCAGAGGTGGAATGATTGGATTGTGGAAGTTGTGGCCTAATCAATCCATCCTAGTTTAACTGGACTGGGTGGGGCGTAGCTGGAGGAGGTAGGTCTGAAGTTGTGCCCTGGAAGGGTACATTTTCCTCTTTTTCTCTACTTCCTGGCCACCAGGAGGTGAGCAGCACTCCTCTTCCATGCCCTTCAGCCGCAATGTTCTGCTTTACCTTGGGACCAGAGCAATAGAGCCACCCTACCATGGACTAAATCTCTGCAACCAAGAGCCAAAATAACCTTCCCTCCTCTAAGTTTTTCTTGTTAGGTATTCTGGTTACTAACACATTGGATAAGTGCTGTATCAGTGAGCTATAAATAATGCTTCTCATGTTCTACCTTTATGTTTTTTGGTAAGTCACTTCCACCCATCATAACAGAGTTGTAATAAGAATTAAATGATTTTTTTTTTATTTATTTAAAGCACATAGCCCAATGCTGGAATATTGTAAGTGCTTGAATTTTTTTGGACATATTTTTACTGTCAGTCTTGGCATAAACTGTGGGTAAAGCACAAGCAATATTTGCTATTTTTGAAAGTTTCAGCTTTAGCTACTTGCAAATGATTAAAATATGCATTAAATTTCATCAACAACCAGAATCCTGCTTATCATGACAGAACAGGAAAAAGAAGAAAAAGGAAATTCTATTTTGTTTAGACAAAAGAAAAGCAATAATTTCCATATATATTCAATAACTAACATCAAATATTTGAACATTTCAAAATGTCACTGCACTTTTGTAATAATTATACTGTATGTAATTATACTGTTTGTACTGTATAATACCTACTCTTTTCAAGGTACTTTGCCAGCTGTTTTTCTTAATCTTTACAGCTATAGTATCATAAGTTATTTTCATATTTCATAGCCATACAATTCGTTTCTATCAAAGTCTATGACATTTCTATACAAATTAAATAGTAAAAAACTTCTATGTCAAATACTCTTTAGGTTTATTATTTTTTTTTCTGTACACCTACTTCACTTCTTTCTAGAAATTTAGTTCTTTGACAATACCAACACAGTTTACAGACTGAGAAATTTCTTTAAAACTTTTAAAATGAAATTTCAAATGAAAGGTAAATATAAAAATATTAAAATGAACATTCATGCATCTACAACCCAAACTTTCATGATTTTAAAAACAAAACATTAGACATAGAGGTAAAGCTGAAGTTCTATGTAGAACTTTCCTTTTTTCTCCTCCCCATTCTCTACTATGCCTACTATTCTGAATATGCTAGTACTTTTGCATCTTTAAAATCATATGAAAATGTTGCATATTGCAATAATGATAGTGCAATTTTAATTTTTTCTCACATATTTTCAAATACATTGAAATGTATGCATGTTAACTGACATAGATCTATATCCATTTGAACTGTTGTGTAGTATTTCTGTGGGCACATGACAATGTATCCATTTTCAGGCTCCCATTCATAAATGTTTGCTATTTAGTTGATGCTATCATTTTTGCCCTTACACCCTTGAAGCTCACTTCTCCAGGCTGAACCTGACTTCTAGTGGACAACATGTGACTCTACTAGAGGTGTTTTTTTTCCAGCACACTCAGAGCACATGTGTAGTGCAATTCATAAAGCTGGTGAACCTGAAGCAGCTTCATTTGAGGCGGTGGGTTAAGTGTCCCAGTTCTGGTCACATCTTTTGTAAGAGAATGCTGAGTTCTGTTCCCCACCAGTGGTTGCCTCTGATTCCATGGTGGTAATTTGTCGATGGTGCCGCCTGGGACTTCCTGCCTTTCCCTCTTACTTCTTCACTTTCCCATTCCTTTTCTTGGGGTAAATGACATGCACTCCAATCTTTATTTCAGACTCTGTTCTTGGGAATTCAAACTAATGCTGCTATTAAAAAGATGCCTCAGTGAACATCCTGCAGTTGCAACTTTCTCTTTATCCATATGAAGATGAATTTTAATGGGGCAGGGTCAACAAATTTGGAGCCCGGGGCCCAGATCCCATCTTCCATCTGTTTTATATAGTCATGGAACCAAGAATGAATTTAAAAAAAAATTCAAAAGACTTATATTTCATGGTACATAAAATTACATGAAATTCAAATTTTACTGTCTATAAGTAAAGTTTGTTGGAGTTAAGATATGTTCATTTACTTACTTATTATCTATGGTCATGTTTGTACTACCACACCACATATACCCTGTTCTAGGGTATATAGATGAAGTATAAGGGTTTAAGATAATGTTACAAATAAATAAATATTTTAAAAAATTATGTACATAATATGTAAACAATGATACCTATTTATGTTATATACATTTGTACTATAATATGTATATTATGTACCTTGTACATATACAGTAAACATTATCAAATTGCTCTCCCAAATAGTCATTTCAACTTCTACTCTGACCCACCAAGGTACCTGTGATGGTTCCATTTTTTCCATATCCTCATCAGTATGTATTCACACATTTCCAATATCTTCCAAATTTGCTTTCTAGCAATGAATGTTGATGCTTTAGGCTCTTTAAAGACAGTAGTATTCAGAAGTCTTGATTTGAGGAATGTTGACTGAATAGTTCCCTGTGACAGACAATGTGTTTACTTCAGTTTACAGGACAGTGTTATGGTTTGGATGTGAGGTGTCCCCCAAAAAGCTCACATGTGAGACAATAAGGAAAGGGTCAGAGGAGAAATGATTGTGTTTAGAGTCTTAACCCAATCAGTGAATTAAGCCCAGATGGGACTAACTGAAGTGCTAGGATTGGTTAGAGGAGGTGGGAATTGGAGCATGGCTATGGGGTATATCTTATATCTTTTTTATCTGGAGAGTGGAGTCTCTCTGCTTCCTGATGATGTGAGCTGCTTCCTTCTGCCACTTTCTCCGCCATGATGTTCTGCCTCACCTCAAGCCCTGAGGAATGGAGTCAGCCTTCTATGGACTAAAATCTCTGAAACTGTGAGCCCTCATATAAACCTTTCCTCCTCTATAATTGTGCTGATCAGACCATTTTGTCACAGCAGTTAAATAGCTGACTAAAACAGATGGATATAAAATTTTCTTTAAAACTTTTTGAGGAAAAGAAGTAATTTGATTAAAAGATAAACTTTAAGCATATGAGGGTGAAGTGATATGCATAGGCAAGTTCATGGACATGGATTCCAAATGACTGAAATTTGTGAATCAGAGAAATAGTGAGAATTTGTAATCTGTTTTAATCCTAGTTGTTCTTAATCAAATTATTTATCCTCTGTAGGTTAGTATTGCTAAGCCTTCCCTACTTTTCCACTGGTATTATTTTAGAGGTCTATTGAGATCATAAATTAACAAGTAGTGGAAGTGCAGAGCAGTGTACAAAAGTGTGAGGCTGCTATGTTGCACTGTTTTTGTGAGCTACTTATATCAGAACCTAACTGAAGTTTCTGCTGTTTTTTCACATAGATGATGGTGAGGGTACATTTTTGATGTTTAATTTAATTTGTGCTCTCATTGATACTTTGTCAATATACCAACCCAACCCCATTTATTTCTTTTGGTAAAAATTCTATTTTGACCATTCATCCGACCTTTTTCTATTAAATTTTTCCTAGATTTCATTCCCTTTTGTCAATCTTACGTATCTTCCTTCCGTAATCTTCTGTATTATTTAGAGATGTTCTTTCACAATATGAAATATATTTCACTATTCATTAGCTGGACTGCATATGTATCCTGGACACAGATGATGTAGTCCTTTGACGTCTTCAGAACATAGCATGGGTCCTTGCACATAATATGAGCAAATCAAAATGTATCGACTTTTGTTTTCTTTAATAAGCATCCAGTTATCCCCTTTCAAAGTACGTTTGGCTCAATTTTCTCTATATGGCCCTAAACATAAGCCCCTCGGATGGTGAAGGAGGCCCTGTATTGTGGACCTTTCCCTAATTATTCAAGTTCATCCTGTAATAGCCTGTCCTCCTCTCTCTGCTTTCAGACATACTGACCTACCAATCCCTAGCGAGGTAATATATGCAATCCCTTGCATATATTATTCTCAGTATATAGAATGATCTCCTTTTTTTCCTTTACTCAATAATTTTTAATCATTTTTCACATTTGATTTTCAATTGTCTCTGCTCCAGGGAAGTCCTGACTTATTTCCTGGGCTCTGCTGAATTTCTTTCTGTAATGCTCTGATAGCACAATAGACTTTCATTGGCAGCATTTATCATGGGGACAATATTACATTATGTCATGTGATTATCTGATTAATGTCATTCTTACTCTTAAGCCTTATAACACCCTGAAGACATGGGATGATTTGTTTTCCTTTGCCATTGTATCTCTAGCATCTAATCAATGCGGGGTACATTGTAAATACTCAATGATATTTGTTGGATGCCAGGATGAATGAATAAGTATTACACTGTTGCCTGAAAAGCAAAGCAAACATACTGTCCTCCCTTGCTCCCATCTTCCATGATAGCAAGGAGATATATATGAACAGGACATAATTGTGCTTTAACTGAGTAGTCTGGGAAAACTTCCAGGGTGTTAAGACACCAGCCATTGCTTCCACGGACTCAGTGACTTTCCTGGAGCAGTGCTTAGGACATGCTATTGCTGACCTCCTGTCCTCTGAAAGTTCGGTCTTCCCCAGTCAAAGGCCATAATTCTGTCTGTGATAGTTGGACTCTAGCTGCAGGCTACTCTAAATATACCCAGGTGCCTTTTTACCTTAAATTATATATAAAATAATCAAGTTGTTGAAACCAAGAAGAATAATACACAATTTAAATTCAGGTTCCAGTGGCACATTATGTTTAAGAATTGGAAATCTCACATTTGGTTTCTGACGTTAAAAGATCTGTCTTGCTGTGAGGTGTGAGTTACAGAAAACCCTGTAATACCACACACCAAATTTGACTCTGAGAACAGTCCCCATGTATATAAACATGTGTGTAATTATTATATACCTCTTATTTATAAAGCTTATATAATGGTTGACAACACTATATTTTATCATCATTTATTAGTTTAATACCATGGCAATAGATTATCACATAAAGGATTTTAAGAAGTACTTATCTTTTTGCCACTTCAATAGATTCCATAACTCTGCCTGTTTCCCAATAAGTAGATTCCATTAAACTCTGCCTGTTTCCCTTGTCCCCACTTCACAGTCTGGTCTGTCTGTCTGTCTGTCTCCTGCTCTCTCCCTCTCTATCTCTCTCTCTTTTATAATTTTCAAAATGATTCATGTTGTGTTTGGTGAAGATAGGATGTATTGACTCCAGGTGTCACGTTTGCATATCTTTATTTTAAATGCCCTCACAGTGGTAGCTCTGACAAGGACATGGTCCATGAACACATGTCAGTAGTTGGCAGGATTATTCAATGACACACACTTCTCTTGTATAACTGGGCCAAGGCCTTTTCCAGCAGCATATCTACTGTCTCTCCACAATCCCCTAATCATATTGTGCCACTTAGGACTACACAATTGGCCACAGGGAATTCTTTTCCTAGATTTTCAGTGTGACTGAGCATTATTTGTCTTGATCTAAGTTTCTCTAACTTTTAAAGCCTGAGAGTGAAAGAACCCATGATTACTTTTAACCAGAGGAATGATGAAAGCAAATGGCCCGAATAATATGGTGATGAATACTTGTTTAGTCATTTACTTAATCAGGGAGTGAAATTATTGCAGATAATGTTAATATGTAGTCTTGGATTTTCTAAAGTAATGAAGACCTCTCAATTTCCATTTTCAGAGTGCTGTTGGGTATCATTCCTGTTTAATAGCCACATCATTGGCTGGATTGATTGTGGATTGGCAATAAAAGGGGTTGAGAAAAGGTGCCAGTCAATTCCAGTGGCCCAGAAAGAATGAAGGCCAGTAGAACATCTGGGTTAAGATACAGCTGCTCTGGGGAAGGCTGTTATCTGTTGTTGATTGGGTGATAAAATTCATGATCAGAACTTATATTGTGGTGTATTTTATAATAACTTTTCTAGCGCAGTTGTAGAGGAAGGGGTGCCAGCATTGCTGTTTACAGTGGGAGCATTTGTGTTCCATTTGATTTACTTTGATTTTTCCATTGCATTGTGATGAAACTCATGCAGAAGTTTTGATAAAGAAGATACTTTAATATTTTTAATTAGTGAGCCTTCAGAATGATATTGAAAACTGAGTCACTGAGGTAACATAAAACCTGCGTTGCCATGATATTTGCTTACTGGAATAAGAAGCATTGATGTGAAAAGAAGTTTTTAGCTTGCAAATGAGAGAACTTTGGGTGATTTAAACATCTTTTCTTTTTGTTTGTCTATATTTTCTAAGAGCTTTGCAACATAAAAGTTGCAAACTATATACTGCAGATACACATGTGTGCATGTGTAAATACAGACCATACATTTGTTATATATTGTTAGGAAGAGCTGTTATTTCAAACATGATATTTTCATTCTTCAAGATTATTTTTCAGAAGTAGTGCTCATGAAGGTAGGAGAAATTAAAAGGAAGATGAGAAAGAGAGGGATAGAGAAAAGGGGGAAATTTTCATCTCTTGCCTGTAATTGTTGTCTGAAGTTGAGTATTTATCTTCCCATTTTTCTCCTAGGTCATGTGTGGCTTGGTTATAGAAGTGTCACTTTCATATACATTTGCAACATGAATTGAGGACAGGAGAAATTAATTACTTGAAACTAGTAATTGACTTTCAGGAATTTTCTTGGTGTTGTGGCAACCATTGTTCATAGAACATCAATTCCTGTATTTCACTTGCTTCCTTGCTGTGAAGTCCACTGTTTGATCAGGTGTTTGGGTGGCCATCTGTTTTCCAGCCTCTTCTCTGGCAGTGAGGGTGGGGATTGTCAGGTTTTTAGTCCAAGGACAGTTGTGGCTATCCTGTCCTCTTGCCAGTGATTGGTGTGAGGTGAGTATGTGGCACTACGTTGGCCAATTAAGTGAAGTGAGAGATCCATTAGGGGATTCTTTGGAAAAATTATTTTAAATCTTAAAACAGGGGTATGTAAAACAATGATTTGTGCTTCTCTTCTTGATTTTATTGTTGCGTGCGGAAGAAAACATGGAGCTGCTTCAGCCATCTTGCATCATGGCAGAACAAAGGGCCAAGTGGACCTGCTTGGGTAAGGAAGGTGAGTTGAGAAACCACTGGGTCCACTGGGTTCATATTGATATTGCCCTGCTCCTGAAACCTACCTCTGAATTTGTTTATTTATTCATTTCTTTCTTTCTTTTCTTTTTCTTTTTTTTTTTTTGGTACCAGAGTTTGAACCCAGGACACTTAACCACTAAGCCACATCCCTAGCTCTTTTAAATTTTAAATTTAGAGACAGGTCTCTAAATTGCTTACCAGCCTCACTCATTTACTGAGGCTAGCTTTGAGCTTGTGCTCCACCTGCCTCAGCCTGCTGAGCCATTGGGATTACTTTGCTGACTACCTCTGAATTTCTTGTTGTCAGGCAATGAATTCCTTCATTGTTTTATCTGCTTTGTTGTAGTTGTTGTGATCTGTTACAGCAAAAATCATCCTAACTAGTTCAATCTGCAATAAATTTAAAATGAGGAATCCCCACCCGGCCCCCCTGCTTTGTAGGCGATAAATAATTCAGAAAAGTAATAATCATGCTACAGAGAAAAATACAGTTTTGGTAATACCCACCCCATATAATGTTCATTTTAAGGGGGGGGGGTACACAAACGCCTGCCAATACTTTAAAAATAGTATACTGCTTGTTCAGATTTGAATTAAGACTTTGGAATCAATTTAAATATCTACCAATACAGAAGTAATTGAATGTGGTATGTAGTAGATAATGTAATGCTAGATAATGGTTAAAAGCAATATGGGATATTTATATGGATTTGTATGGGGAAATCTTCAATAATATTTTTCATGAAAAAGCAACAACCCTACCTACATACACAATATGTTGTTTCACATTTGTGCATATGTATAAGTATATGGGTGTATATAATGGTATTTTCTTTATAAATTGATAAATCTGTATGATATTTTAACTTGCATAGATTTGTCAATAGAAAAATTCAACAAATATATAGAGGTGGTCACCTTTGGGAAGGGATCAAGATGGGAATTTTTAATTTTTAGTCTGGGTATTTAAATAACATTGACTTTTTACTTAAGAATTCATTCAGTTGTTACCTATATAATGAAAACAAATTCAAGGTCATGTTAAATATTTGCAATGCTTTTGAACCTTGTGATAACTATCATTTCCCACCAATGCATTCAGCAAACTATTAATGCATAATTTGCTTTCTTATATTAATATTTTGAACAATATATAATCTGTTCCTGCTTTTGTTTTTTGTTGTGGAGTAGTTATCACTCCCCTATACCTCTCCTCCTGTGAAACTTTTCTGGTGTGTAGAATCTAGAATGATGTGTATTCCCTGACTTCCACTCCCACTTCTGGTTTCTAATCGAGGTCTGAATTCCTGTTTAGCCAGGAGTGGGAGGTATTTGTTTCTAGGACTTTTATGTGAGGGGTTCAGTGGAAAGAATGTTTTGGGCTCAGATTGGTTACAAAGCAGTCTCAAGGACCAGATTTTTCCTGTGAAAGGACATGAATCCTGCTTGTGTTGTGCAGACCCCAGACTTTTGTGTATTTTGTCTGCTTTTCAAGCTTGATCCTATGAGACCCAGAATATTCTTGCCAAATTATTCCCTTTTGATAGCTGAATGCTTACAATCAGGAACTGACTGATAAAACCAATATTAACTAAACCAGACATGTCTTTTTTTTCTACATGAGATGATCAATAATCACTACTAGGACCATCCTATGGGAAAGTGGCTACGGTTTATGAATGTCCCCAACAAAGTTTTAATTTGTGATTTCCATAGCAGCAAAGCCAGCTCTGGCTTTTCTCTGTTTTAATCATGATAATGATGATGCATTCTTCTTTTATATCCTTCAGGCTGCTTTCACTTTTGATTCCATGGAGAAGAACAGAATTCCTAGAGATTAATGAATTGAAGTAATTTTGACCGCATCAAATAAAAAATGTTATTTGTAATTTTCTTTGCAGTGGTAAATTATGGACCTATAAAATGAGTGTCATTGAATATAGTCCTTGAAGGGAATTCAGTAATTATGTGGATTATACCTTCATTTTATAGCTAAGACATGAAAACTAAAAGTAAGAGACCCCAAATCACATAACTATTTAAAACAAAAATTGGGCTTAAAATTCAAGACTTCTTCGTAATTCTAGGCCAAAGTTCTTTCCAGTCCTCCAAGATGTCATGACTGAAAAAGGGAAAGATAAGGAATTAACAACAACAGAAAACCTTTGTGTTATAAAGAACAGCAAACAAAATCATAATAATACTTTTTAGATTATGGCTAAATACTATCTCACCCATCCATCACCTCAGTTCAGCCCCTGGTAACCACCATTCTACTCTCTATTTTTAATTTAACCTTTCTAATTCCACAAGTCATTGAGACCATATGGTCTTGGTGTTTGTTGTGCCTGAATTATTTTACTCAACATAATGTCATCCAGGTTCATCCATGTTGTTGCAATTGACAGAATTTCCTTTGTTTTTATGACTGAATGGTTTTCCCAATGGGCTATACAGCACATTTAAAAAATCCACCTCTCTGTTGATGAAGACGGGTTGTTTACATGTCTTGGCTATTCTGAATAACGCTGCAACAACAAGATATTGCAGATATCTCTTTGGTATACTAAGTTCAATTCCTTCAGGTATATACCAAGTAGTGGGATTGCTGGATCATATGTTAATTCTATTTTTAGTTTTTTAAGGCGCCTCCATACAGTTTTCCAAAATGGTTGTACTAATATGCAATGCCACCAACAGTATGTAGGGGTTCTCTTTTCTCTACATACCCCCAACATTTATCTGTCATAGTTTTGTTAATGGCTATTCTAACAGGTGTGAGGTGATATCTCATTATAATTATAATTTGCACTTTTCTGATTATTAGTAATGTTGAACACTTTTTTCATATACCTGTTGGTCATTTGTATGTCTTCTTTTGAGAAATATTTGTTCAAGTCCTTTGCCCATTTTTAATTTTACTTTCTTTCTTGTTACTGAGTAGTATGAGTTTCTTGTATATTTTGGATATTAATCCCTCATCTGATATATAATTTTCAAGCATTTTCTCCTATTTCATGGGTTTATCTCTTTACTCTGTTGTTTCCTCTGCTGTGCTTTTTAATTTGATGAAATTCCATGATCTATCTTTGCTTTGGTTGTTTGCACTTTGGGAGTTGTATCCAGGAAATCTCTCCCTATATCAAAGTTATGGAGTTTTCTCTTAATCATTTTATAGGTTAAGGTTTTGTGTTAATTTCTTTAATCCGTTTTGAGTTGATTCTTGTATGAGGACTGACATAATGGTTCATTGTCATCCTTCTATATGTGGATATCCAGTTTTCTCAATATCATTTACCAAAGAGAGTATCTTTTCCCCATTGTGCATTCTTGGCATATGGATCAAAAAAAAAAAAAATCAATCAATTGTAGATGTGTGGACTTATTTCTGGGTACTCTATCTTATTCTATTGGTTGATGTGTCTGTTTTCATGCCAGAACCAGGCTGTGTAGATTACCATATCTTTGTAATATTTTTTGAAATCTAGTATTATACCTCCAGCTTTGTTCTATTTAAGATTGCTTGCTATTTGGGATGTTTTGTGCTTCCATACAAATTTTAAAACTACTTTTATAATTTTTTTGAAAACTGCTATTGAAATTTTAGATAGGAGTTACACTAAATCTGTGGATTGTTTGGGTAGCGTGGACATTTCAACAATATTAATTCTTCTAATCCATGAGTATAGGTTTTATGATTTGCATATGAGGTATTTCCCCCATCAAAGCTCATATATTAATGCAGGAGGAAAAATTATTTGATTATGAGAGCTATAATCTAATCAGTGGATTCATCTACATGATGAACTAATAAATGAACGGGTTACTGGGTAATAACTAGGGAGGTGGGACATGACTGGAGGAAATAGGTCACTGTGGGCAATGACTTGGGGATTATATATTTCTTTCCCTGGTTCCTTGTACTATTTATCTGATTCCTGGCTGCCAAGAGCTAAACATCTTTCCTTCACCACATCCAGCTACCATGATGTTCTGCCTCACCTTGGACCCAGAGTAATGGAGTTGCCCAACCATGGACTAAGATCTCTGAAACCATGAACTCAAAATAAACTTTTTCTTCTATAAGTTATTTTTGTCAGGTATTTTCGTCATTGTGAAAGGAAGCTAATAACAACAACAGGCATCTTTCCATTAATTTGGGGTCATCGTCAGTTTCTTTCATCAATGTTTGTGGGTTTTTAGTATATAGAGCTTTCACTTTCTTGACAAATTTACCCCTACAAATTTCGTTTACTGCAATTTTAAATAGAATTGTTTTCTTAATTTATTTTTCAGATAGTTCTTTTCATTGTATAGAAATGCCATTGATTTTTTTTTATGTTTACTTGTATCCTGCAAATTTACTGAATTCATTATCGTTCTAATAGTTTTTTGGTGGAATCTTAGGGCTTTCTATATATAAGATTATATTGTGTGCAAAAAGAGACAATTTTATTTCATATTTTCTTATATGAATGCCTTTTCTTCATGTTGAATAATTGCCATAGACAGGACTTCTAGTACTGTGTTGAACACAAGTACAGAAGGTGAGCATCCTCCTGGTCTTGGAGGAAAAAATCTTCAACTTTTCACCACTGAGCATGATGCTAGTGGAGGGGTTGTCGTACACGGTGCTTATCTTGTTGAATTATATTTCTTCAATACCAGATTTGTTGAGAGGGATTTTGGTTTATCATAATAGGATGTTGAATTTGCTAATACTTCTTTTATCATCTATTGAGATGATCATATAGTTTTTGTCCTTTGTTCTGTTCTATGGTGAAACACAATTATGATTTGCATGTATTAAACCAACCTTGCATCCCAGGGATGAATGATACTTTTATTATATTTTGAAAACAATTTCTTACTATTTTATTGGGGACTTTTGTGTCTATGTGATACTGACCTGTAGTTTACTTTTCTTGTAGTATTTTTTGCCTGGTTTTTGTAGTGTTTTGGTTGGTTTCATAAAATTTTTTTGAAGTACTCCTTTTTCTTCAGTTTTTTGGAAGAGTTTAGTATAGATTGATATTAATTCTCCTTTAAATGTTTGGTAAAATGCAGCCACTAAGCCATTTTTTCTTTGTAGAATTTCACTTACTGATTCAACCTCTTTACACATTATTGTCCTGTTCTTATTTCCCACTTCTTCATAATTTAGTCTTAGCAAGTTATATGTTTCCATGAATTTATCCATTTTGCCAAGTTGTCCAATCTGTTAGCATTTAATCATTCACAAGTGTCTTTTGTGAGCCTTTGTAATTCTGTGTTATCTGAAGTGGTGTCTCCTCTTTCACTTCCAATTTTGAGTCTGCCCTCTTTTTTAGAGTAGCTAAGGGTTTATTGATTTTGTTTATCTTTACAAAAAGCCAACTCTTAATTTTGTTGTACTCTCTTTTTATTTTTGAACTGAGAATTAAACCCAGGGACACTTGATCACTGAGTTACATCTCCAGTCCCCTCCCCCCTTTATTTAAAATTTTGAGACACGGTCTTATTAAATTGCCCAGACTGGCCATGAACTTGTGAATCCCCTGCCTCAGCCTCCTGAGTTGCTGGGATTATAGGTGGGCACCACCACACTTGACCTACACTTGTGTTGTTTAGATTAAAAGTTTTAGGAAACTGCTTTTAGTGAAGAGATAGGAAAAAATTAAATAATTTAAAAAGCTCTATTAAGAACAGGGCTTCTACAAAAAATAAAGACACTTTTGTCTTATGTACCGGTACAATTGACTTTATAGGCTACATTTATTTTTGTGGAAAGCAATACAAATATCTTTAATATTATAAATTGGTTGTTTAATTTCTGGTTTTCCTGACACAGCAGGAGTATTGTTGCCCCTCTATCTGTAGGGAGATAGAATTTGTCCTAGAAGCCCCCGTGGATAACAAAATCTGCAGATACTCAAGTCCCTTCTATAAAATGAGAACAACAGAACACTAAAGAAAGAAATTAAAGAAAACCTTAGAAGATGGAAAGATCTCCCATGTTCTTGGGTAGGCAGAATTAATATTGTCAAAATGGCCATACTACCAAAAGTGCTATACAGATTCAATACAATTCCAATTAAAATCCCAATGGTGTACCTTACAGAAATAGAGCAAGCAATTATGAAATTCATCTGGAAGAATAAGAAACCCAGAATAGCTAAAGCAATCCTCAGTAGAAAGAGCAAAGCAGGGGGTATCACAATACCAGATCTCCAACTGTATTACAAAGCAATAGTAACAAAAATAGACAGGTAGATCAATGGTACAGAATAGAGGACATGGACACAAACCCAAATAAATACAATTTTCTCATACTAGACAAAGGTGCCAAAAATATGCAATGGAGAAAAGATAGCCTCTTCAACATATGGTGTTGGGAAAACTGGAAATCCATATGCAACAGAATGAAATTAAACCCCTATCTCTCACCCTGCACAAAACTCAACTCACAATGGATCAAGGACCTCGGAATCAGACCAGAGACCCTGCATCTTATAGAAGAAAAAGTAGGTCCAAACCTTCAACTTGTTGGCTTAGGATCAGACTTCCTTAACAGGACTCCCATAGCACAAGAAATAAAAGCAAGAATCAATAACTGGGATAGATTCAAACTAAAAAGCTTTCTCTCAGCAAAGGAAACTATCAGCAATGCGAAGAAAGAGCCTACAGAGTGGGAGAATATCTTTGCCAATCATACTTCAGATGGAGCACTAATCTCCAGAATCTATAAAGAACTCAAAAAACTCTACTCCAAGAATTCAAATAATCCAGTTGACAAATGGGCCAAGGAAATGAATAGACACTTCACAGAAGAAGATCTACAAGCAATCAACAATCATATGGAAAAATGTTCAACATCTCTAGTAATAAGAGAAATGCAAATCAAAACTACCCTAATATTTCATCTCACCCCAATTAGAATGGCGATTATCAAGAACACAAACAACAATAGGTGTTGGCGAGGATGTGGGGAAAAAGGTACACTCATACATTGTTGGTGGGGTTTCAAATTAGTGCAGCTACTCTGGAAAGCAGTATGGAGATTCCTCAGAAAGCTTGGAATGGAACCACCATTTGACCCAGCTATCCCACTCCTTGGCCTATACCCAAAGGACTTAAAATCAGCATACTACAGAGATACAGCCACATCAATGTTCATAGCTGCTCAATTCACCATAGCCAGATTGTGGAACCAACCTAGATGCCCTTCAGTTGATGAATGGATAAAGAAACTGTGGCATATGTATACAATGTAATATTACTCTGCCATGAAGAATGATAAAATTATGGCATTTGCAGGCAAATGGATGAAATTAGAGACTTTCATGCTAAGTGAGATAAGCCAATCTCAAAAACCTAAAGGACGAATGATCTCGCTGATAAGCGGATGAGGACATATAATGGGGGGTAGGAGGGGTTAGCGTTAGGGTTAGGGTTAGGGTTAGGTTTAGGGTTAGGGATAAGGAGGGTGGTAAGAATGGAAGAAGGAAGGACTGTATAGAGGGAAAAGAGGGGTGGGAGGGATGGGGGGAAGGGAAAAAAATAACAATGAATCAAACAACATTGCCCTATGTAAATTTATAATTTTTAATAAAAAAATAGTTTAGCATACATACATCCTCCTGTACATATTAAATCATCTCTAGATTACTTACAACCCTTCGTATATTGTGGCTGTTATGTAAATAGTTATACTTTGTTGCTTAAGGAATGATGGCAAAAAAAAAACAAAACTCTGCATATTCTATAGAGAAGGATTTTTTTTCCTCCAGAATTCTATTTTCATTCTATGGTTGGTTGAGTCCATGGATGTGGAAATCATAGATATAGAACGTTGAATGTATTTGTTTTTAGCAAACATTGTTAAGAATATGCTTAGAAAAGATCAGCATGAATCATATGGTGGCAAATGGGCCAAAAACTCTATGCAGATTAAAGGAGAATGGATAACATAAAATTTATAGAGTAAGAAGGCTGACATGCTAGGGGCTTAATACTCCCTTTGTCTTGGCAACTGCATTGGAAGGCTCTGTGTGTGTTTTTGCTGCACAGATTCATACATTCAACAGATACATTTTGAGCCCAACTTTCTCCCAGGCACTGTTCTGGATACCTGATATATATCAGGATGAAGATGCCTGAGCTTGTGGACCTACACTCATGGCAGTGGAATACAGGAGACAACAAAAAGTATAGAGAACATGTAGTACTATTGAATGTTGGAGGAATATAAGAACTAGAAAACAAAAAGAAAGTGTGACATAGTAAGGAGGGAGTGGAGAGTTTCTAAGTGTTCAGAATAGGCCTTATTGAGAAAATGACATTTGAGCACAGAATTAAAAGAAAGTGAAGGAGTTACTACACAGAGAAAGAACATTCCAGGAAGACACAAGAAGACCTAATGAAAGCATAAAAATGCAAGACTGGTTGAAATTTAGGCACAGGAGGTAATGTGGTTAGAGGTAAGTATGAGTCGAATAGCACCTTTTACTATCTTGTTAGGATTTTGACTCTTACTCTAAGTGAAATAGTGAGTCACTAGAGGGCTTTGAGCAGAGGAGTTACATGATGTGATTGATATTTAAGAGGATTTCTCTGTTGTGTACAGTGCTGTGTACACACTGGGGAGCAAGAGAAAGAGGGAGGGAAGAAGGAAAGGACTGGGGATAAGAGCTACTTCCTAGGACGTGCTTCCAAGGAACCAGTCTCTTCAACTTTCCTGAGTTCCATTCACCTCCCAATAGCCCATCAAATTATGAATCCATCAATGAATTAACCCACTGATGAGGTTAGAGCCCTCATGATCCAATCAGCTTCAAAAGGCCTCGCATCTGATGTTGTTGCCTTGGTGGGCCAAGCCTTCCACACATGAGCTTTTTTGGGAGACATTTCAGATTCAAATCAATAATGTATACCAACTGAAATGTAGATGGGGTTGACATCTCAATGTTGCATCTAGTACCTTTGTTTTTGTATTCACTTAATAATTCAACTGAATGTCACACCTGAGTCATAGTATTGATCTCCTAAGCCAGCTCAGTTCCTTCTTTCCCTGCAAAATGTTTCTGAGTTGGGTGGGAATTTCATGCATCAGAATCCAGTGGAAGAAAACTTCCGGGGACTGTTCTTTTGAAAAATTCCATCTATTAGAAAGCTAAGTATCCCTTGAGGTTGTGTTTTAAAACTTTGCTCCTCAAAGGTAGAGATGAGTGAATGAAGTGAAGCAGGGAAGGGAAAGTGTTTCAAGATATCGGAACAATATATTCAATTTTTTTGTCATACTCCAGAACAGGCCGATATTTGTTTTAATAAGTAACCAATGCATTAATTGTCTTTCAATGGATAAAACTGACCCTTCAGTAAGGTAGAGCTTTTGTAATCTGGACATGGAAACTTACCTTGGACTAGAGAGCACTCTCACAATATAATTATCAGATAAGGAAGACAGTCTTCACACAACTGACCACCTCTTTCCAAAACAACTAGGAAACTAGAACAAATACATGAAACAACTGTTTTTAAACACTGAACATTAGGCTGTGTAGGCCTAAGAGAAGGGAAACAGATGCAGGGAGTTGTTAGCTTTCTGCCTGGAGGCATTTCTGGATCACAATAAAGACAACAGATCCGGTGAGAATACAGTGGTTTCAGTTTATTGAGAAGAGAAAGATTAGAGTGGAGGGAGGATGAGGTGGCTAGATTTAGCAGAATAAATAGCGGAAAAATAAATCCAGAAATTTATATAGTAATTATTTTATTTCTGTTGTATTAAGCCACAAATGAGGTTACAAAGGAAAAACAAAAATGCTGGAGAATTCCCATAACTCATGCCAGCCAGCCTGAGAGACATTAAAATTTCAACCAACCAGAGGGAAGAGTCCTTACTAAATATGCAGGGTATTCAAAAGAGACTCAATAAGGGTCATGTCACAGTAGTAGGTTGCAACCAGACTAAGCCTAGCAGAATTTAAAAACAAACTTCAAAATGATTAAGGTGATTTAAAAGTAATTTAACCACCTGACAGAAAAGTGGTTAATACTTTTTAAGGAACAAAATAAAACCTGGAACTCAACTACATAAAATTCAAGATGTCTAGTATATGATTTAAAAAATCATAAATATAAAGAGGCAAGAAAATGTGATTTTCTACCAGGAGGAAAAAGTCAGCTACTACAAAGAGTCCCATAAATAATAGAGATGGGAAATTAAAAAGCTAAGACTTTATAGATAGACTCAAGGCTCTGAAGGAAAACATGAAATAACGAAGGGAAAAATGTAAAAAGACCCAAATGAAAGATGTAGAGCTAAAAAATACAGGGTCAGAAATTTTAAAAAGTCACTGGATGGGATTAAGTTAGGAGAATATAGCAGGAAAGGAGATCAGTGAACTTGATGACATAGCAATATATATTATCCAAAATGAAGCATAGAGGCCAAAGCATCTGAAAATAAAAAAAATAGCACAGTCTCAGTGACCTATGGAACAATATTTATTTTAAAGATCCTAAAATATGTCAGCAGAGCCACAGAAGGAAAGAAGAGGGGGAAAATTGAAGTATCTGAATAAAGAAAGGCTTAAAATTTTCTAAATTTGATGCAAATTATAAATAGATCCAACAAGCTCAATGAACCACAAAGAGGATGATTACAAGAGACTCACACTAAGGCATATCAAAATCAAATGGCTGAAAATCAGGATGGAAGATAAGGAAACAAAAACAAAAACACACATTAAGTTCAGAAAACAGTGAATTTCTCTCAACTTCCCATCAAAAACAAGGGAGGCCACAGGAAACTCTTTAAAATTCAAAAGTAAAATTTGCTCAATCTAGAGTTCTACACACAGTTAAGAGGTCTTCTTTAGATAAAGGCAAAGTAAAGTCATGTTTAGATGAAAGTTGAAATAAATCTGTCACCAACAGACCTGTATGAGCAGTTAACCTCAAGGGGAGGGAATAAATTGTTACTGGGAAAGGCTACATGAGAGATTTGTGAAATACCATAATGCTCTACTTCTTGGCCTGTGCGTTCACTTCACAAATGTTTATGAGGTATTACATCCATGTGTTATCTCTTTTATTTATAATATTAAATTTTAGATACTTGCAAAAATGCAAGTTTAGAATAAAAGACGTCTGAGTCCCACATATTCTTCATAGATGTGAATGTGGTGGCACCTACCCACACAGCAGAAGGATGAAGGCCCCATGAGAGGTGGCACTGTGAGCTGACAGGACTTGTGTCTAAGAGGATTTAACGATGTGTATGCACCACACTAGACTTGGACTGCCTATTTTCAGGCTTTATTTCGTAAAAGAAATAGTCTGCAATATAATTTTTTAAAATAGAAAGTGTTGTGGTTTAAATATGAAGTATCTTCCCAAAGCTCCTCTGTGAATGCAGAGGTAAAATGGTTGGATTATGAGAGCTATAACCTAATCAGTGGATGGATTAATACTTTGAATGGACTAACTGGGTGGTAACTGTTGGTAGGTGGGGTGTGACTGAAGGAAGTGGGTCACTGCAGGGCATGCCTTTGGAGTTTATATTTTGTCTCTCTCTCTCTGCTGCTGTGAGCAGAGGGACTTCCCTCCTCCACACCTTTCTGCTCGGATGCTCCACTTTATCTCAGGCCCAGAGCCATACAGTTGGCTGACTGTGGACCAAACCTCTGGAAATATGAGCTCAAAGTGAACTTTTCCTCCTCTAAATTGTTCTGGTGAAGTATTTTGGTCACAGCAATGAATACCTAATAAACACAGAAAGGTAGATTGGATTCTCAGGCAGTGCATGTAAAGAAGTGATTATAATGATTGGTCATGGAAGATAAATTGAGTAAGGGGAAAAGAGAGGATGTCAAAGGAACAGAATAAAAGTAGAAGGATCTAGGCTTGGGTTGTGGCTCAGAGGTAGAGTGCTCTCCTAGCATGCATGAGGTCCTGGGTTCAATCCTCAGCACCACATAAAAATAAAATAAAGGTATTGTATTCACCTACAACAAATATATATATCTATAATATATATTTATATATTTACATATATATATATAAAGTAGAAGGATCATTAAATTGTCTAGATGATATTATGGGAATGTTGAAATTGAGGCTATAGAAGGAATAAGGTGGAAAAATATGGTTGTCAGACAACAGAATGCATGAAACTAAGAATATGAAAGGATTAGTAGGTATTTGTAATGATGAGGTTAATAGTAAAGACCACAGGAGTGGAATTTCCATTAAAAATGGGTATTTATAAGGGCTGGGGAGATAGCTCAGCTGGTAGGGTGCTTGCCTCGCAAGCACAAGGCCCTGAGTTCGATCCCCAGTACCAAAAAAAAAAATATGGGTATTTACAGAAATGATACGTAATTGAGAGCCATAAATCTACAAACATGAAATTTTAACTATCATCTGAGAACAGGTACCAAATACCCTTTTTCACCTACATGACTGCTGATTATCTTATAGGTGTTACTTCTAACAGCGATTCCCACCTGACTTCTACTTCCCGTCTTAGCCTCCAGGTCAGTGGTGGGCCATCTTCCAATTTTGACTTCCTTGTAATGATTTGAGTGATGAGCTTGACAAAGAAATATAAGAACAAAATTCTATTAACAAAATTTTTAACTGAGATATTGGCAAAATAAAATTATTTTCAGAAAGAGAAAAGACAGAAATGGAAGTAGCTTTTGAAAGCTCTTTGGGGGCAATCATCGTTCCAATTAGACCCACAGGCTTTCACCCCAGTAAACACGTAGCCAACCATTCAAACACTGTGTCACCAAGGACTTGCTCATCATTTTAGCTAAGTGGTGCAGAGTGACTCCTCTCTAACTGCAGGTCACTGTGACTTTTTGTCTGAGAAATTGATGGATTGCTAACATTGGCTGAAACGGGCAAATGCTGGTGTCATGTACATCTTTGTCAAGAGTTGCTGACATTCTCCACTTTCAAAATAATTATCCATAGATTTCTTCAGGATTTGTGTGTGTGTGTGTGTGTATGTGTGGTGTGTATTCTAAGTGAATTAACAACATGATGCAATGGGATCCTATGATAGGATGAGAAATGAGCAGAATTAACTTACTTGAGAATTTAACAAATAATGGATTTCAGATTGAGTTAATCCATGTACTAAAGATTATGATTCTAATGCCTCTAAAAACGTTTTTTTTTAATCCACCAAAGTAGTGTAAGCTGTATAAAGTGACAGATGGGCCTCTTTTTAGTAGCCCATGGGTAGTTCCTTCAAATGTGAACAATATAAAATCTACTTTCCTTATGAAATTGCTCAAATTTAATGTTCTCTGTGAATCCTTCTGTGACTATTCCAGTTTTAGGGTTCTCTCATCTGAGCATCAATAATGCTGCCACACAGTTATTTTTAGTTTCATTCTGCATTGCTTTTTATCTAATTGTCTAGTTTTCAAACTTGCTGTCTTGTTGTTTTAGTTTTATATCTCTAACTTGAAGCTTGTCTCTCTAAAGTCACAGCTAATTCTAGTTGGGCACGTGATTGCAATTCAAAATGTATTTAATTTACTGGTTAGAAATCTATGAAAGAATTCTATATCATGTACAATCAGAAGAATGAGAAGTTATACTCCATTTATGTATGATGTGTCAAAATGCATTCTACTGTCATGTATAACTATTTAGAACAAATAAAAAACTTTTTTAAAAAGTTCACCCCCAGAAAAGAGAATAGAATAGTGGTTACCAGAAGCAGAGGAGAGTAGGAGGTTAGGGAGAAATGGAGAGAGGTTGACCACTGTGTGCTAAGCTACAGTTAGAAGCAAGAAGATCTGGTATGCTATTCACTGTAGGGTGATTATAGATGACAATATTGTATTGCATATTTCACAAAGCTAGAAGAAATAATTTTGGAAGATTTTTACCATAAATAAATTAGGCATTTGAGGAGATAGGTATGTATAAACATTATGCAGTCTATAAATGTATAAAAACATTTTGTGCTATCATGTTAATGTTTAAAATTTTATGTTTTATGTTCAGTTAAAAATAAACTTAAAAAAGTATTCTTTTCTTCTCCCTACCATATATATTCACCACTTCACCTTATAACATGAAGTAATTTTTTAATATCTTTCCCCCCATCCTTTATATGAAGGCAAAGTGTCTATTGTATACATCACTACATGTTCAACGTCTAAAATGCTATGTAATTTTTTATCAGTTCTTTAATTATTTTTTTATTTAGCTTTTAATTTTTTACAGACCGCATTTTGATTCATTGTACACAAATGGGGTACATCATTTTGTTTCTATGGTTGTACATGATATAGATTCATACACTCGTGTAATCATACATAGGGTAATGATGTCTATCTCATTCCACCATTTCTCATACCCCTCTCCCTCTCATTTCCTTGTACATATTCTAAAGTTCCCCCATTATTCTCTCATTTCCCACCTCCCACCCCCATTGTATATTATTCTCCACTCATCAGGGAAAACATTTGGCCTTTGGTTTTTTGGGCTTGGCTTATTTCACTTAGCATGATATTCTCCATTCCATCCACTTATTTGCAAATGCCATAATATTTTTCTTCTTTATGGCTGAATAGTATTCCACTGTGTACATATACTAAGTTTCTTTATCCATTCATCTGATGAAGGACATCTAGGTTGGTTCCACAATCTAGCTATTGCAAACTGAGCAGCTATAAACATTTATGTGGTTGTGTTACTGTAGTTTGCTGATTTTAGGTCCTTTGGGTATAAACCGAGGAGTGGGATAACTGGGTCAAAACATGGGTCCATTCCAAGTCTGTTGAGGATTCTCCATACTGCTTTCCAGAGTGGCTGCACCAGTTTGCAACTCCACCAGCAATATAAAAGTGTGCCTTTTTCCCCACATCCACACCAACATCTATTATTGTTTGCGTTCTTGATAATAGCCATTCTAATTGGAGTAAGATGAAATCTTAGAGTTGCTTTAATTTGCATTTCTCTAATTACTAGAGATGTTGAACACTTTTTCATATATTTATCAATTGCCTGTGTGTCTTTTTCTTTGAAGTGTCTGTCCAGTTCTTTGGCCCATTTATTGATTGGGTTCTTAGTATTTTTGGTGTAAAGTTTTGTAAGTTCTTTACAAATTTTGGAGATAAGTGCTCTATCTGAAGTGGGTGTGGTAAAGATTTTCTCCCACTCTGTAGGCTCTCTCGTCATATTCTTGATTGTATTCTTTGCTGAGAAAAAGTTTTTCAGTTTGAGCCCATCCCATTTATTGATTCTTGCTTTGATTTCTTGTGCTTCAGGAGTCTTGTTGAGGAAGTCTGATCCTAAGCCAACATGATGAAGATTTGGGCCTATTTGTCTTCTATTAGGTGCAGGGTCTCTGGTCTAATTCCTATGTCTTTGATCCATTTTGAGTTGAGTTTTGTGCAGGGTGAGAGATAGAGGTTTAATTTCATTTTACTGCATATGGATTTCCAGTTTTGCCAGCACCATTTGTTGAACAGGCTATCTTTTCTCCATTGTATGTTTTTGGCTACTTTGTCTAGTATGAGGTGACTGTATTTATGTGGTTTTGTCTCTGTGTCTTCTATTCTGTACCATTGGTCTGCCTGTCTATTTTGGTGCCAATACCATGCTGTTTTTGTTACTATTGCTCTGTAGTATAGTTTAAGGTCTGGTATTGTGATACCTCCTGTTTCACTTTTTCTATTCAGGATTGTTTTGGCTATTCGAGGTCTCTTGTTCTTCCAGATGAAGTTCATAATTGCTTTCTCTATTTCTGTGAGGAATGTCATTGGGATTTTAATTGGAATTGCATTGAATCTGTATAGCGCCTTTGGTAGAATGGCCATTTTGACAATGTTAATTCTGCCTATCCGAGAACATGGGAGATCTTCCCATCTTTGAAGGTATTCTTCAATTTCTTTCTTTAATGTTCTGTAGTTTCATTGTAGTGGTCTTTCACCTCTTTTGTTAGGTTAATTCCGAAGTATTTTATTTTATTTTTCTGAGGCTATTGTGAATGGAGTGGTTTTCCTAATTTCTCTATCAGAGGATTCATCACTTATGAATAGACATTCATTAGATTTAAGCATATTTATTTTATATCCTGCTACTTTGCTGAATTCATTTATTAGTTCTATAAGTTTTCTAGTGGAGTTTTTTTGGATCTTCTAAATATAAAATCATGTCATCAGCAAATAGTGACAGTTTTAGTTCTTCTTTTCCTACTTGTATCCCTTTAATTTCTTTGGTCTGTCTAATTGCTCTGGCAAGTGTTTCAAGGACGATGTTGAATAGAAGTGGTGAAAGAGGGCATCCCTGTCTTGTTCCAGGTTTTGGAGGGAATGATTGCAGTTTTTCTCCATTAAGAATGATGTTGACTGTGGACTTAGCATAGATAGCCTTTACAATGTTGAGGTATGTTCTTACTATTCCTATTTTTTCTAGTGTTTTAAGCATGAAGTGGTGCAGTATTTTATCAAATGCTTTCTCACCATCAATTGAAATAATCATGTGACTCTTAACTTTAAGTCTATTGATGTGGTGAATTACATTTATTGATTTCTGGATGTTGAATCAACTTTGCATCCCTGGAATAAACCCCACTTGGTCATGATGCACTATCTTTTTCATATATTTTTGTATGCGATTTGCCAGTATTTTGTTGAGGATTTTTGCATCTATGTTCATCAGGAATATTGGTCTAAAGTTTTCTTTCCTTGATGTGTCTTTGTCTGTTTTTGTTATCAGAGTGATACTAGCCCCATAGAATGAATTTGGAAGGGTTCCCTCCTTTTCTATTTTCTGAAATACTTTGAGGAGTATTGGTATCATTTTTTCTTTAAAGGTCTTGTAGGATTTGGCTGAGAATCCATCTGGTTCTGGGCTTTTCTTGGTTGGTAGGCTTTTGATGGTTTCTTCTATTTCTGTACTTGATATTGATCTGTTTAGATTGTGTACATCTTCCTGATTCAGTTTTGGAGGATCATATGTCTCTAAAAAATTGTTGATGTCTTTGATATTTTCTATTTTGTTGGAGTACAGATTTTCAAAGTACCTTCTAATTATGTTATGTATTTTAATGGTGTCTGTCGTGATCTTTCCTTTTTCATCACAAATTCTAGTAATTTGAGTTTTCTCTCTCCTTCTCTTCCTTAGTGTGGCTAGGGGTTTATCAATTTTGTTTACTTTTTCAAAGAATCAACTTTTTCTTGTCAATTTTTTAAATTGTTTCTCTTGTTTCAATTTCATTGATTTCAGCTCTGATTTTAATTATTTCCTGTCTTGTACAATTTTTGGTGTTCATCTGTTCTTTTTCTAGGGCTTTGAGGTGTAATGTTAGGTCATTTTATTTTCTTAATGTATGAGCTCAATGCAATGAACTTTCCTCTTAGTACTGCTTCCATAGTGTCCCAGAGATTTTGATATCTTGTGGTGTTGTTCTCATTTACTTCTAATAATTTTTTTATTTCTTCCCTGATGTCTTCTGTTATCATTGCATCATTCAATAGCATATTATTTAGTCTCCAGGTGTATGAGTAATTTTTGTTTGTTATCTTATCATTCATTTCTAGTTGCATTCCATTATGGTCTGATAGGATATAGGGTAGGATCTCTATTTTTTTGTATTTACTAATGGCTTTTTTGTGGCATAGGATATGGTCTGTTTTGGAGAAGGATCAAAAGTATTTTCGCTTGATATGGTTGAAGTACTCTGTAAATACCCATTAAGTCTATATCATTGATTGTATTATTTAGTTGTATAGTTTCTTTGTTCAGTTTTTGTTTGGAGGATCTACCCAGTGGTGAGAGCGGTGTGTTAAAGTCCCCCACTATTAATGTGTTTTCATCTATTTGATTCTTAAAATTGAGAAGGGTTTGTTTGATATACATAGATGTTCCATTGTTTGGGGCATAAATATTTAAAATTGTTATATCTGACTAACTTAGGTTGAAGTCCACTTTATCTGATATGAGGATGGAGACCCCTGCTTTTTTACTGGGTCCATGTGCATAGTATGTTTTTCCCCATCCTTTCACCTTTAGTCTGTGGATGTCTTTTTCTATGAGATGAGTCCCTTGAAGGCAGCATATTGTTGGGTCCTACTCTTTAATCCAATCTGCCAGTCTATGTCTTGTTATTATTGAATTTAAGCCATTGACATTCAAAGTTATTATTGAGATATGATTTGCATTTCTTTTTCCACTTTGGAGGTGGCTTTTTCCACGGCAGGAACTTAGAGTAAGAGAAAATGAAGTCAAGAGCCGGAGAAACTAGCAGGGCTGTGTATGTTGCACATATTATGTTGGGTTCATCCTAAACATGTGGAGAATAATCTGAAGAATCTTAAGCAAGAAAGAGATAGCATGATCTTATTATAGAAGGAACATTCTAGAAGCAATGTGGATGGACTGGAAATGGGCAGGAATAGATGCAGGAAAAATAGGAGGGTGAAAGATACTATAGTGCATTAAGTTTAAATCATATATATTTACCCTCTCCCCCAACACACACACACACACACACACACACACACACACACACACACACACACACATTATTTTGGAAGTCTAGATTCATCTTTGTGGTATGTCATAGGTTAACTGGTAGCTCTTTTTTTTCTTTCCTGTTATTCAAAACCTAATAGTACAGTTTACAAAGAACGGCAACTTAGATTCTAGTCAACAAAGTCAGGAATGATTATAACCTTAATTACAATAGTAGCTGAAGAGAAGTGTTGAGAAGTAGATGTAAAGTCAAAATATACTCTGAAAGTAGTCATCAGAATCTGACAACATAGCATTTAGGAATATAAGTTTGAGAAAAATGATGACACCTATTTTTCTTTGATTTTTTTTTTTTTCATTTTGACAGTTGGCAGTGTGCTGGTTCCATTTGCTGATATGGTGAACTCTAGAGGAACCGTGGAGGTGAGGAGAAGGTATGGAGTGGTAGGGAAGACAAGAGTGCAATTCTGCATGATTTGGGGAACCAACTAGTATAGAACTCTGTATCAGTAATTGTAAGCACAAAAAGACTTCAGGAATTAGCCAAAGCCTTTATTCAGGAATGGAGTCATGGTTCTGGTGGACCCACTTTCCTGGTGTAAAATGAGCCGCCCCTGTGGATCCACTTTCCTGGTGTAAAATGAACCCCTGGCCAAAGGAGGAGTTTGAGCTTATTTTGGTTATACTGAGAGGTAAGTTAGTGAGCATGTCAGTGTGGGCATTCAGGAATTTGTGTTCTGGGGTTGGGGGTTGGTGGCCAGCACCTGGAGAGGATTTATATTAGAAGAGATTAGTATATCCTAGAGACTATCATTCTAGGTTTGATGAAACACTTTTTCCCCACCAGTGGCCAGCATCTGAAAAGAATTTATCTTGAAAGAGATAAAAGCTATCAAAGTATGACCTTCTTTTTACTCCCTTTTCCCAGGCCTCACTATCTTGGTTTTTTCATTTTCCATATCCAATAGTAATTATTTCAACACTTCTCTTTATGAAAGGAATTTGAAGGAGAGTTGCAGGCTCCTCCCAGATACTTCTTGACCTAACTCATAAAGTAAACTCACTCAGCACGTGCTGCCAGAGGAGAAATTTCTATTTACAGACACTCTATTTTTAGGACTCATTCCTATCATATGAGAGCTCTAATATTGAAATTTTCATCCTCTTCAGGCATGGTAGATTTCTCTTCAGAAAAGTACATCTTCTCTTTCTTGGATCCTGCATGTATTCTAGATTGTGTTTATTTGAAGAATAATCTCATGGTTTTGTGGAGAAGGCAAATACACACTCATCCAATTTGGGTTCCAGAACCAAGATTTAAGAGAAATCAGCTGCTAAGTCTTATCTTCATAATTTCAAAGATGAGGATGGAGGTATATGATTGCCCTCAGGAATAATGGAAAGATAAGGGAAAGAGTAAAACCTTCTCATCAAGATCCTGCCACCTTTCTCCATTAAATTCTCCTGCAGCAACAGCATCAGACACCTCCTGATTAGGCTTCTGCCAAGAATTCCACAGGTGTGGCCCTCACTTCCATGTGCTGGAGCTCAGATCCTCTGAAAGTATTGCAGGGATGGGTACACATGCTCAGTGGGGTGATGATAAGGAGGGTCTGAGCTGGTCTCCTGGGTTTTGAGGGCTTTATGGCTTTGCAGTAAAGATTGGAAAATACAACATGGTTGTAGGAAGGTGTTAGTATTTCATTTATACTCATAGGGTATTTGCTTCATCAGAAGTTTTCTTATACATTATCTTATTTGTTTTCATAAGTACTAGGCAATTGTTTAGGTATTATTATGTCATTATATCTCCACCAAGGACCTTGAATTTCAGAAGAGGTCAAGTTCAAAGACAGATATGGATCTGGCAATATTAGAACTTGGGTTGCCTAACTTCTAGCTAAATCCTCTTCTTTTGAGACCAGGGAGGCTAGTGAAATGGGAAAGATTTTTCCTTTTTTTCTTAATATTAATGTGTTCTTTTTTTAAAACAAAAATGTGTTGGTGCATTTTATACATAACAGTGGGATTGATTATGCCATATTTATACATGCACATAACATAATTTTATCTATCTCATTCCCTGGTATTTTCCCTTTGAGATGGGAAAGATTTCTTAAAGTGTTTTAAGATATGTTAAAATTCCCTGAAATTGGTATAAAATCTAGGGGTATCCCATAAGCCCAGGACCATTTTAGTAAGACCCAACACACCTTAAATTAGTGATAATACTGAGGCACTAGCCTTAGCCACTATTTAACTCTATCCAATAGAGCAAGAAGGTCTCCAAGAAGAGTCTGTGGAGGTTCCTGGAAGGTGAGAAGACATGCATACAGCTTAATTCACTCCCAGAAGCTAGCAAATGCCTTGTGGTTTGGTCCTTTTTGCCCAATCTGTCCTAGGTTCAGAAGAATATCCAGCTGAAAGAAAAACAATACTGGTCCTTACCCTGTGTATTGTATATTGACTAGTTTGGGCCTCAAGAACTGTGACTCCAACGTGCCAAGATTTCATATCTGGAGTTTAGAGCCGAGAACGTGTTGAATCCCCTAAGATGGCAATTCTGTGGCATGAGACCACAGAGTTCAACAGTGGAATATTTTAGAAAAGGAAACCCTTCCTAGTGTGTAGAAACATGCCCTTCAGCAAATCTGTTAACTTCATTTTAACCTGGACCCGGTTCTTCTTGAATGTAATAAAGCCTTTGAAATGACTGCACTTGGCAAGAGGGTCTCTTCTGTCATTTACAGAGGTGGAGAATTCACAGAGTAAGTGAATTACTTCGGTTTTCAATAAAAATGTTAATATTTCCCTTCCATGTGGACAGAGGACACTGACTTTCAATGAGATGATCAAATCCACAGAGGCTAAGCAGGACTGTGTGAGCTGCTGCTACTGAAAGAGAGAAATGGGAAGACAGAGAGAAAGAGAGAATGAATATGAGTAGAGGGGGAAAAGACTTGGAGATATGCAGCACTTTAGAGGAACACAAACTATGCAAAACAGGATTAAGAAACCAGCAAATCAACAATAACAGGTAATGGCATGGTAGTAGTTTTCTCCCAGGAGTAAGATGTGGCTGTCATGTAGCTTCCTCTGCTGATCTAGATATGTGTTCCTCTTTGCCCTTCTCTCAGTCATGATGAGAAGAGTTTTAAAATATCACTTTATATTTCCAATTACACAAAATGCAGGTAGCCTTTAAAGAGGAGCAGTGTAATTTTAACATGAAGAGAACTGTTCGCACCTATCAGTGTTACATTATTTTGTTTCAAGACCCAAAATGCCTACCACCAAAACCCACAAAGATGATATATATCATTAACAAGATAGCACAGAGACTTGCCTGTACAGGATTCTGATTGAATTGCTTTTTTCAACAGTGTTATTAATGATATGATGTAAGGAACGTTTGGTAGGAACAAGACACAGAGTTAAAAATGGTTGCATGCATTATCTCTTTAACTTTGGGCAACTTTATAGGTTGTGTAATTTTACAGATATATAAATTGAGGGTCAGGAAAGTTAAGTAAGTCAAAGGGCTAGTGGAGACCAGTGGAAATTTTAACTCAGGTGGTGTGAAGAGGATTCCATGGAGTAAAGTCACATTAAATGATATTTTCAGGCAATGTGCCTCCATTTGTCCAAGGTTGAGGAATAAGGAACCCTAGTGCTTAAATTCTACTTAAGTATTAGTTCTAAATAATTTAAGTGCAGCTGATGTGTTAGCTGTGTCTTGGAGTTTCACTCAAATGTCAACTTAACTTCTAAGTAAGTGCATTCATTGTTTTTTGTGAGCCATGGATCTGAATAACTGAATTGTAATCTGCATTCACAAAGATGGGTCTTCTGACTCCAGATGTTGTAGGTCTTTCAATATTCCTTTCTGTTTGGGATGTGATTCAGTGACAGAGCATTTGCCTAGCATTCATGAGGTCCTGGGTTCAATCACTAGCACTGACCAAACAAACAAACAAACAAAAAAAGGAAAACAAACAAACCAACCTATAGAAATGGTCTCATTCATTGAGACCTAAGTGTGTTTTCTTATCTCTCTAGTTCTCAAGGGAACCTGTGTAGTATTGTAGTATTTAAATTATCCTTATAAACATGTATAAATTATTAGCAGTTCATAATAATTTCCTATAGGAAGACTGATTTTAAAAAAAGGTGAAATTAATCATTATTTTTTAAAGCAATTTATAAGCAAAATCTGATACTTATTCTGGGAAAGTGACTAATGAGTTACTCCAGGGCTCAGTTGAACCTGATAATCCTAATCGCTCCCAAATAAATTCAATGACTGCAGAAAGGATGTATCTGGGGAGAGTGCAGAGGAAATGAGGAAGAGATAAGGAGACTCTGTATCCTGTAAGCACCTGTGCCCCTGGATCTTATCTCCCTGACTTGCTTTTAAACAGGTGGCTGCCATCTTCTTGAATGTCAGGGTTTGAAGAAGTAACATTTTAAAAAACACAACAACAAGAATTTCCCTGAGGTTTATAGCCAAATGTCAGATTTGAATTTTGATAGAAAATAGATAATTTCTGGATGTATGGGCTTTGTGTGTGTGTGTGTGTTTGAAAAGTGTTCCTGCTGGTATAGGTTAGAAGGCAAAAATCAAACCAGGTAATGGAACTTATTATGTGATTGGCCAGATATTTTTCATCTACAAAATAGCATCTCAACTAATACCACCCTTGCAGCCTTGGCCAGACGTTGCTGTTGCCCACATCTGGAAGCACATCATGTTAGCTACTTTTATTTAATCTGTTAGAGCTTCTCCAGTGGGCAATAATTCTCAGAGTTTCCTGCCAGATTTCTTAGATGGATACTGTGGCAGATATAGCCTATGTGACCCAGTGAGTCATGTCCTGTATATTCCTATCCCTTGATTGTGGGACAGACCTGTAGTTGCTTCCAGATAATAGAATATGGCAAAGAGATGAGAGGTGACTCCTTTGATTAGATTTCATTCAAAATATGGCAAGGTAATGGGATTACACTCCTGTGGTTATGTGATGTTCTCTGTGGTTCCTCCTGAACAGGCAGAGTGAGATAGGGCCCAGGGGGCCTGGAAGAAGTCAGTCAAATACTGTAGAATGGAGGAGGTCTTGTGGTAAGAACCTGGGCATCCTCTAGATCTACAGCAGAGATGTAAGATGGAGTTGTGGGCTGTGATTCCTTCAGTTGAGAATCACAGTTTAATGTGAAGACCTCTTTGATTTTTTTCTTGCTGCATTTTCTTAAAAAAAAAAAAAAAACTACTTTGTTTTATAATTAAAAATTAACATATTCCCAGAGTAATCATGTTAAGCCATACAAAAATATATACTGAACTATCTTCCTCTGACCTCTGATCTTGGATTCTTTCCTCAGGGACAACCATCATCAGTGGTTTCTTTGAATTCTGTAGAAAAGATGAGCATTTAGATTCTCTCATATCATTTTACCACTTTATGTCAACACAAATCTTTTTGGACAGAGATGTCCACTCTGTTCTTTCTCTTACTTTTTTTCCTTTATTTTACTTTTTGCATGTAATAATACCTTTTAGAGATATTTCCATATTACCAACAGACTTTTACTGTTTTAGAATAATTTCAGATATTACAAAAGTGTATACATCCATATATGTAGATGCATAGTAAGTATATATGATGTACGTTGCATTGCCTCATTTAATCTTTAATGACCTATGGATAGGTACTTCTTTAGCCCTGCCTTCCAGATGAAGATGCTGACGTTCAGAGAGTTTAAGGGGCTGGCTCAGGGTGTTCCAGCGAGTAAGTGGTGGAACGACCTAGCTAATAACCCATGCAGGGGGATCCCAGGGCTCTCCTGTTTTTTATTTTTGTAAACAAATGGGGTACAACTTGTTTCCCTGGTTGTACATGAAGTAGAGGCGTACCATTTGTGTAATCATACATTTACATAGGGCAATGGTGTTTGATTCATTCTGTTATTTTTTTCTTCCCCCCACCCCTCCCACACCTCTTTTCCCTCTATACAGTTCCTCCTTCCTCCATTCTTGCCTCCCTCCCAACCCCCATTATGCATCATCATCAACTTATCAGCAAGATCATTCACTCAATTCACCATAGCCAGATTGTGGAACCAACCTAGATGCCCTTCAGTTGATGAATGGATACAGAAACTGTGGCATATAATTCAATGAAATATTACTGAGCCATAAAGAATAATAAAATTATGGCATTCCTAGGGCTCCTCCCTACCCTCTCTATTGATACTAAGGTTGCTCCCAGTGTGTGTGTACGTATGTGCAAACTATGCTTTAAAATAATGTTTTGTATATTCTCAGTTGCACATGTGAATCTATCTGTAGGATATATTTCTCAAGATCAAATTCTGAGTTGGAGGATGTGAACATTTTTAGTTTTCATAAACACTGTCAAATTGCCTTCCAAAGAAGTTGTGACAGTGTGTATGGTCGATGCCAGTATGCAATAGTTCCATTGTCCTCACAACCTTGTCAAGACTGCATACCATCAGACTATCAAATTTGGCAGCTACAAAATGCTATCTTTATTATGCCTTAATTTTCATTTATTTATGAGAAGAATTGGGCATTCTTCCATGTCCTGATAAGTCATATGTGCTTATGTTTTACTGTGAAATACCTATTTTTCTAAAAGATTTGAGCATTTTTCTTATTGATTTTAGGAGAGTTTTGTATTTTAAAGATAGCCTTTTATTTTTGTCTGTATTTTAAATATTCTTTTTAAAACATTTTTTTTACTTGTACATGGACACAATATCTTCATTTTATTTATTTATTTATTTTTATGTGGTGCTGAGGATCAAACCTAGGGCCTCCCCCACGCTAGGCAAGCGCTCTACCACTAAGCTACAATCCCAGACCAGGTACTCTCCTTTTTAAAAATCTTTTGTCCTTGCTTTTACCGTACCATTTGGTTTTAACAAAGAAATTTTAAATTTTCATGGAGAATTATCATGATACTCATGGTTTCTGGAACTTCCAGTCTTCATTTAAAAAGTTGTTCCATTTCAGGGTTTTGAAAATTAGTATATACTCTGTTATGGTTATGGTTTCATTATTACTTCTTCAGAGTTTAATTCATTAGAATTTATTTTGGTACAAAGAGTGAGGGAGGAATTCAACTTTACTTTTAGTTTAAATGGATAACTTGTATCATCAAAGTTTATTGAATAAATTTTCCTTTCCCCACCTTCTGCATATGTTAAGTTCTTGTATCTACTTGTATGTATTTCTAGACTCTGTAGTTATCCCATAGCCTGGACTTCAAGGCCTCCCTCTGCTCCCCTCCTCCCTCAATTTCTATTTTCTTTCAGAATTTTCTGAAAAATATATTCTCATGTATTTGTTTTGCTGATTGCATTTTAAAAATTAGTTTGACTCCTAAAAGTTTGTGATTTTTAAAAATATCACACTAAATATTTGGTTAGTATATGGGAAACTGATATATTATTATAAATATTCTTAAGCAAGAATAAGGCATGTATCTCTATGAGTTTTCATTTCATTTTTCACATGCCCAAGAAGTATGAGCTTGCTCTTCCTACCATTTCTCATTTATCTTGTGGTTGTGTGTGTATTTCTGGGTGCATGAGTGTTCATAGTAGTAAATAGGACTTTTTCTTATTTTTGAATTGGTTATGGCTTTTGTATAGGAAAGTTACTGGATTTTAGGATACCAATTTTATATCAGTTAGATGACTAAATTATTTTATGGTTTCTTCTTTGGCTAATTCCGTAGGGTTTTTCCATTGCCCAATCATATCATCTATAGATGATTTGGCCAGCTCATTGCCTCTAAAACTCTTTATTTTTTCTCTTAGATAAATGAATTTATTGGCATTTCCAGAACAAATATTGATAAAAACTTTTTAAAATCTTTTCCTTCTTCTTGACTTTAATGGGTAAGGTGTTGAAGTTTAGCCATTAAGAATGTTTGTGGTAGACTAAGTAAGCCCCCTTTATCAAATGTATATCAATAAAGGGTATCTTCCACTTTCAGGAATTTTTGAATTTTACTAGACGACATTTTTCTGTTTTTTTTTTTAACCTTTTAAAAATTTTGTATTAATTAGTTATACACGACAGTAGAATGTACTATGATACATCATATATAAATGAAATATAGTTTCTCATTTTTCTGGTTGTACCTGATGTAGAATCCTACCAGTCATGTAATTGTATATGCACATAGGGTAATAATGTCTGATTCATCCTCCTACCCTTCCTACTCCCGTGCCCCCTCCCCTCCCTTCACTCCCCTCTACCTAATCTAAAGTAACTCTATTCTTCCCTAGCCCCTGCCTCTGCCCTTATGTTTAGTTAGCACCCACACATCAGAGAAAACATTCAGCTTTTGGTTTTTGGGGGATTTGGGATTGGCTTATTTTGCTTACATGATATTCTCCAGCTCCATCCACTTACCAGTAAATGCCATAATTTCATTCTTTTTTAAGGCCGAGTAATATTCGATTGTGTATATATACCCCATTTTTTTTTTATCCATTCTAGATGACATTTTTCTTATCTGCAGAAGTGATAACTTTTTGTGTCCTCTCCTCATTGCTATTGTGATATATTCTAACTGATTTCCTATTATTGGTTTCTATAGAGCATGCTTCTATTTATTAATGAACTCTACTTACTTTTGTATGTTTAAGTGTGCTACTGAAATGTATTTACTAGGCTTTACTTAGAATTTTTGTTGCTATTCAATATGAATTAGACTGGTCTGTAGTCCTTTTTATGGGCTCTTTGTTGAGTTGACTATAAATATGCTGCTCTAAGAAGTCAGAGGCTGCCTTGTTCTTTGAATGTTCTGGAACAATGTCAGAGATGACTGAGATAATCATTCCATAGGCAGATATATTCAATGTTTTATTTTTAAGAATATTCTGGGATTTTTTCATTAAAGGGCAAGTCCTTATCAAATTTGACCAGATTCTTAAATATAATTTGATGATTTTATATTTCTGGGAGCAACTTTAGTAGTATTTTTTTCAAAGTATCATGTATTTCATCCAGATATTTCAGACTGGTATGAAAGACTATAAATTTTTGATTATTATTAATTGATATTTATTCTTCTACTTATTGTTTGTAATAAGAAATTAATTATTTCAAGTTTTTTCAATTGTTTTTGATTCATTGTACATAAATGGGGTACAACTTTCATTTCTCTAGTTGTACATGAAGTAGAGTCCCACTGTTTGTATAACCATATATGTACATATGGTAATGATGTTTGTCTCATTCCATTATCTCTCCTTCCCCCGCCACCTCCCACCCCTCATTTTCCTCTACACAATCCATCTTTCTTCAATTCTTCCCTTACCTGCCCCTGTTATGTATCATCATCCACTTAGAGAAATCATTCATACTTTGGTTTTTTTTTGGAATGGCTTATTTCACTTAGCATGATATTCTCCAATTTCATCCATTTGCCTGCAAATGCAATAATTTTATCATTCTTCATGGCAGAGTAATATTCCATTGTATATATATGCCACAGTTTCTTTATCCATTCATCTATCGAGGGGCATCTAGGTTGGGTCCACAATCTAGCTATTGTTAATTGAACTGCTGTAAACATTGATGTGACTGTGTCATTGTAATATGCGGATTTTAAGTCCTTTGGGTATAGGCCAAGCTGGGTCAAATGGTGGGTCCATTCCAAGTTTTCTGAGGAATCTCTATACTGCTTTCCATAGTGTCTGCATCAATTTGCAACCCTACCAACAATGTATGAGTGTACCTTTTCCCCCACATCCTCAGCAACACCTATTGTTGCTTATATTCTTGACGATAGCCATTCTAATTGGGGTGAGATGAAATCTTAGGGTAGTTTTGATTTGCATTTCCCTTTTTACTACAGATGTTGGGCATTTTTTCATATATCTGTTGATTGCTTGTATATCTTCTTTTGTGAAGTGTCTGCTCATTTCTTTAGCCCATTTATTGGTTGGGTTATTTATATTCTTGTTGTAAAGTTTTTTGAGTTCTTTATAAATTCTGGAGATTAGTGCTCTATCTGAAGTGTGTGTGGCAAAGATTTTCTCCCATTCTGTGGGCTCTCTCTTCACATCATGGATTGTTTTCATTGCTAAGAAAAAGCTTTTTAGTTTGAATCTATCCCAATTATTGATTCCTGCTTTTATTTCTTCTGCTTTGGGAATAATGTTAAGGAAATCTGGTCCTAAGCCAACATGATGAAGATTTGGGCCTACTTTGTCTTCTATTTGGTGCAGGGCCTCTGGTCTAATTCCTAGGTCCTTGATCCATTTTGAGTTGAGTTTTGTACAAGATGAGAGATAGGGGTTTAGTTTCATTTTGTGGCATATGGATTTCCAGTTTTCCCAGCACCATTTGTTGAAGAGGCTATCTTTTCTCCATTGTATGTTTTTGGCACCTTTGTCTAGTATAAGGTAAATTTATTAATGTAGGTTTGTCTCTGTGTCCTCTATTTTGTACCATTGGTCTACCTGTCTATTTTGGTGCCAATACCATGCCATTTTTGTTACTATGGCTCTGTAGTATAGTTGAAAGTCAGGTATTGTGATACCTCCTGCTTTGCTCTTCCTGCTAAGGATTGCTTTAGCTATTCTGGGTTTCTTATTCTTCCAAATGAATTTTATGATTGCTTTCTCTATTTCTATGAGGTACATCATTGGGATTTTAATTGGAATTGCTTTGAATTTGTATAGCACTTTTGGTAGTAAGGCCATTTTGACAATATTAAATCTGCCTATCCAAGAACATGGGAGATTTTTCCATCTTCTAAAGTTTTCTTTAATTTCTATCTTTAGTGTTCTGTAATTTTCATTGTAGAAGTCTTTCTCCTCTTTTGTTAGTTGATTCTCAACTATTTTATTTTTATTTTTATTTTTTTGAGGTTATTGTGAATGGGGCAGTTTTCCTAATGTCTCTTTCAGAAGATTGATCACTTATGAATAGAAATGCATTTGATGTATGAATGTTGATTTTATCTCCTGATACTTTGCTGAATTCATTTATTAGTTCTAGAAGTTTTCTGGTGGAATTTTTTTAATCCTCTAAATATAAAATCATGTCTTTGGCAATTAGTGATATTTTGAATTCTTCTTTTCCTATTTGTATCCCTTTAATTTCTTTGATTTAATTGCTCTGGTAGAGTTTCAAGGACAATGTTGAATAGAAGCAGTGAAAGAAGACATCCCTGCCTTGTTCCAGTTTTTAGAGGGAATATTTTCAGTTTTTCTCCATTTAGAATGATGTTGGTTGTGGGCTTAGCATAGATAGCCTTTACAATCTTGAGGTATGTTCTCACTATCCCTATTTTTTCTAGTGTTTTAAGCATGAAGGGGTGCTTTATTTTATAAAATTTTTTTTCTGCATCTATTAAAAGAATCATATGATTTTTAACTTTAAATCTGTTGATGTGGTGAATTACATTTATTGATTTCTGGATGTTGAACCAACCTTTCATCCTTGGGATAAACCCCACTTGATCTTGGTGCACTATCTTTTTACTATTTTTTATGTGATTTGCTAGTACTTTGTTCAGAATTTTTGCATCTATGTTCATCAGGGATATTGATCTCAAGTTTTCTTGATGTATCTTTGTCTGGTTTTGGTATCAGGGTGATTCTAGCTTCATAGAATGAGTTTGGAAGGGTTTCCTCCTTTTCTATTTCATGGAATACTTTGAGTAATATTGTAATTAGCTCTTCTTTGAAGGTCTTATAGAACTTGACTGAGAATCCATCTGGTCCCTGGTTTTTCTTGATTAGTAGGCTTTTGATGGCTTCTTCGATTTCATTGCTTGAAATTGATCTGTAAACTTATAAAGTTTTTCACATCCTATATTTCTGACTGATATGAAAAGCTTTATAAATATTTGATCATTCTTTATTATTCTTCTACTTATGTCTAATGAGAAATTAATTATTCTAGTTTTTCCAAATTTGACAATTTATTTTTGTGTTGTCTTCTCCACTTGCTCAAAGAACCCCTCCTTTCTTTACTCATTCATTCTAATTACTTTATGGAAAGTACTTTATTTTATAAAATAGTTTTACTTCTTTCCGAAACTCTTTTCATATGATTTTTGCTCTGTATTCACTTTTCCCCACTTTATTCACTTATTTTAAATGTTTATTGTTGTTGAATAACAGTCAATAAACTTATGCTGAGCATTGTTTTGGCTATACCATATTCCAAAAATTATAATTAATACTGATTAATAATTGTCTTAACTTTGTACAGTAATTTGAAGATATTAACTCCTCCCTAATCCTCCACAGTTTTTTTTTATGGTTTTATTTTTCTTGGGATATACTCATCTTAAGTTCCTATCATTTTATTTCTCATTCTTAGAAGTTATTGAACTCGCCCATGAAAAATGAGGAAATTTCATTCTTTCTGTCTTCCAGACTCACCCTAAATTTTATTAAATTATATTTTTAAATTTTTCTGCATGACACTGTTACATTCTGCATCTGTAATTTATTTGCTAATATATCCATTTTTTAAAATAATTCAGTGTCTTCTGTTACTTATTTTTAAATGTCTTCTTCAATTTCTTCTTGCTTTGTTGAATTTTAAAATTATACTTTTTTCCTTAAAATGTAAGGGTGTCTATTGCATTTATTGTATTCATAACACTTTCACTTATCTGGCATCCTTTCTTCGAGAGTACTCAATTTTCTTCCTCTTATTTATTTTTTATGCTTTTGATGTTTTGTTTTTAATAACATGTTACCACAGCAAGGCAAAACATGTTGCAGAAGCTTATAAAATAAAGAGGCAAAAAACAAAATCAAAAGATCATAGTATTACCCCAAAAGATCACAACTACAGTACAACTAAAAGGCTACAGTAAATATACTTTAATTTTCTATGAACCATAAATATACATGCACAGACATTATGTTTTCATCTAAAATATGAAGGCCTCTATTAATAACCCCACACCAACCTGTTTGTACTCTTTGTTTGGCAGCTTGCTTTTTGACCTGGGTGGGAGTGTGTTCTCAAACTTGAATGCTAATGATTTTACCAAATTGTATTATATCATTAGTCATTCTACATGGGTTTTCCACCAGGACATGTGTGATCTTCTACTTTGCAGATTCTGGAGTTCCTTTATTTCAGTGTTCTGTTATTCAGTTAAAAATTCAGCAGCTTCTAGGCTTTAGATATGTCTGGGAATAATCTTGAACTGACTTGGACCATAGGAGGAGGACATACTGAGAACCTCTGCAGTGCCAGTGGTACTGTCCTTTTAGAACATATGCAAAGCCATCTCCAAGGTCTCTGCATTCATAGAATTGCCTTTATTGGTAGTATTACAACTATTTTCATGGTTGAGAAGCACTGTCAATTCTTATTCAGTTCTGTTCATTTATGAGTCATTTCCAGTTCTTTCATTCCCTTTTCACCTCACAAACTCTACCATAAACTTTAATTCTACATACTAATTTGTGATAGATTTTTGTTGTTGTTTTACTTCAAATTGCTTACCCTTTTTTCTTGTTTTCATATTGATCTGTTTCTCTCTCTCTCTCTCTCTTCCTTTTCTGTCTCTCTGTCCACGTGCATGCATGCACAAAAACATGTTCATGCACATAAACACTCATGCACATGCATGAATGTACACACACATAAATTTTTAACCTTCCATTGTTTATGACATGAGTGATGAGATATTTTGAGAACAAATACCATTGCATAAGTTAATGGTATAAGTTAATAACTCAGCCAAAATTGATCTAAAGCAAAATTTTTCCTCTTGAAACTCTGAGCTTTCTAGACTTAGTTATATTTTCTCTGACTTGAAAAACTTCCAAGCAATTTTAACAAAATGTAAGAACACTGTGTTTTTGAGGTAAGTGAGGGTTTGGGTTTCTGTTGGAATTTTTCAGGAGAATGAAGTGAAGGGTCAAATACAATCTGTCATGTGTAACAATATTCCAAAAATTGTTTTAGGTTTTCTTCTTCTCTGTTCTCATAAGATTTCAAGACAATCATGGAATGCTTGTGACAACATGAGGATATATGGCAGAGGGTGGAGGAAAAGGATTAAAGCAAGGAAAACTGGTTTTATAACCTAACTGTCCTTAGAAAACCAGGCTAATGAAATGCATTTTCCCCCTAATGGCTTTCATTTCAGGGTACTGTGTGGTTTTCCCTGAAAATGTGATGAATTCTTGCTGTATAAATCATTTTGATTTCCTCTTGCTGTCACATGCTGTCTAATTTTGCTGAGTTACTGGCAGTACATTGCATACAGTGATGGAGAGTTATCACCACCGATATTACCAGGGATCAGATTTTCTGATTTTATGACTTTAAATCATACCTTTCACTAAGAATTCTGTGACTTAATTTTCCTGCCATTTAATTGATAAGAAAAACAGGAAATGATGTGCTGTTTTATGATACCATAGGCTTGACTATAAAATGTCTTGTATAGAATCTGCTCAGGGCAGGTGCTCAGTAATTACTGATTTGTTATTGAATGGATAAATGATGGATAAACAGAAGAAAGTGAATTATAGAATAAACATGAGAGTTTGGGCTCATTAAAGTGGACAATTTATGACTCAAATGATTTAATCATTTCTTTCCTGATAAGCCTCTGCTACTGAGTGAGCAATTCTGTGCCCAATGGAGAAATCGATTTTGGATAAAGGTACACACACTCACACAGCACAAGCACACTCATTCACACATATATAGTCACATCCAGTGCAAAGACCTTGTGGCTTAAATGAGTGTTGCCCTTGATATTATACAGTTTAGGGGGTTAATAATTGAGAAATGGATCAGCTTTCCATTTCATTGTTGTTGACTGACCCCAGCTGAAAACTGGAAAGATGAGCTCTCAGGCAGTCTCTTCAAAGTGCAGAGAGTTATTCAGGATTTATTCAGGATAAGCATCTGGAAGATTGGATGCTTATCTGTACTATTCAGTTCCATCCAGCCCAAAATGTGGTTAGCAATATAACAAGATTAGGACTTCCCCATGAGAGCAAGTTGGACCTATCTCTTGTCAGCAAAACTAGAATTATTGGACTTTTTAAAAAAATTACAGCAATTTCACAGCTTCTGGTAATCCAGCCATGTCCAGAAAGTGACAGTTATAATCAAGTACAGCTCACATGGTTTTCACTTTCCAAAGCTTTCATTTGGAAATCAGGAATAATGGAGATTTGTGAGTAATTTTTCATTCAAAAATAAATTTTAAATGGGATTGAATTGGTTTTGTGGGAGAGAGAATTGAATATCTTGAACTTAACTCTTTTGAAACAGACTTTTTATTCTATCAACTTGTTCGACATCATAGAAGCACTCAGTCTATTGCCTAGATTAGAATCATTTTGATTTTTTCAAGGAGAGATATATAAATTATTTTACAGAATGGAGATAACCTTATCTTGATAAGGGGGAGGAAGAATACAGAGTGGCCTGACATCTCCCAAGGATCATGTACATCAGCTGGTCCTATTCCAAGTACTGTAGCTTTAATAAGTCATGCAAAATTCATCAGGGAGGCAATGCTAATGTAGGTTCATTTTAAAAGTTCTATCACCTATGAATCAGTCACCATGATTTAGGGGTTATCCTTCTCTCCAAGAGGATCATATATCTTAATATAATAAAAATGAGAGAATCTAGTATGGTGATTTTCTTAACGTTTTAGTGTTCAACTTTGAAATTCTCCAAACACATTGAAAAGAATGGACAATAACAGTAACATATAATCACTAACAAAATTAAGCACATAGTAATTTATGCTCTCTCTGTTCCAGATTTTTCTTTTTAAAAAAGGAAAATTCAATTCCTCTTACCCTTCTTCCACATTCTAATCTTTATTCTTTCTTTTTTTCCTCAGAAGTTATCTTGACTGTGAAATGCATGCAGGTTTTCTTATCTTTTCCACAAATATACCTATTTGTTAATACTAAATGATTTTATGTGTTTTAAAATTTACATAAATGGAATCATATTATAAATATCACTTTGAAAATTGCTTTCTTACTCATTATTATTATTTTTCTTCTTTTTTAGTAGAGATTTTTTGTTATATATAATAGTTGGGTTCTTCCCAACTCATACATAGAAATTGATTTCAGCTCATGACCCCTCTTCTCACCCATTATTGATTTTTGAGATTTATCTATATTAGTAAATGTAGATCTAATTCATTTATTTTAAGTCATATATTATTCCATTGTATGAGTTAACTGTATTTTGAGAGATGGTAACTTCCATGTTGTCATATTTGATAGTACTGTAGCAAGTATCCTTCTACAAGTCTCCTTATGTAGATATCCCTTGTGTTTCTCCTTGAAGTGGAATTTCTGTCTCATACACTATTTACATATTATTTTTATTGGCTTGTTTTACTGCTCTCCAAATTCACGCTCACACTCTGCTAACTGGTTAAGGGTTTGTACTCCTCTCAGACTTTATTATTGTTATTATTATTATTACTGCCAATTTGATGAGTGGGAAATAGTATCTCATTGTAGTTTATATTTTTGTATGTCTTTTCAGCAAATTCTCACCTCCCTCAGGGTCATGAAATATACATTCTCCTGGAAAGTTTTTATGTTACTAATTTCTTCTTTACTTCTTTAATTCATTTGCCTTTTTATAAATGACATATAGCCAGTTTTCCGGAAATAGATATTGAGTAGTTCACCCACAACTCTTGGCCAAATATAGTTACATAGTCCTATTTGAACAGGAAAGGGTCAGGAAGTATCCAAAGCTGAACATGGTGATGAACAGCAATAATAATGACTATAATAATTATAATTATAATCATAATTATAATGGGTGTGGTAGTTTTAAAATATGTTTACAGATTCTTTGATGCTCCTCTTTTCAAAAGATAGTCATGTGTCTCTTCTCAAGTGTCAGGTGGACTTGGTGATACATTTCTAATAGCAGAAGTACTGGTGTACGACTTACAGGATGATATCGTAAAAGGCACCATGGCTTTCTCTTTGCCTTCCTTTGGGTCCAGCTCTCTGGGAGAAGCCAGAGGTTTCTTCAGGTTATGAAGATACTCAGGCAGTCTTGTGGTAGACTATGTGGTAAGGAATTGAGGCCTCTCTTCAAGAGACTAACATTAACTTGCTGATTATGCAAATGAGTCACCTAAAAGGTGTGGTCAAGCCTGAGGATGATGTAGCCTTGGTCACAGGGATCCTGATTGTAGACTGATGACAAGTCCTGAGCCAGAACCACTCAGTTAAGACATGCCTGAATTTCTGATCCACTAAAATTGCAAGATAATAAATGTTTATTGTTATTCTAAACCAATATGTTTTGGAGTAATTTGTTAAGCAACAATAGAAAATATATAAATTGTTTCAACAAATCTGAAGGCTATGTTTGATTTAGTAAGGTATAAAATATAACCTACATGGCATAAACTCTTTCTAATTTAATGGTCCCTTGAAGTCACCTAAAAGAAACTGTTATCTCCCAAAACAGATTAAACTGATAGACAAATGAAAGCCAGAAAGACGTCTATGCCTCTTAAAATGCTATCAATGGGAAAACAGAACAAAATAGAAATCACTGACAAGAATATCAAGTAGAAAGTTCTAACTGTGAGTGCTCCAAATTGCAGTGACTTTTTAGCTCTTCACCTGATTCTTTCATGGGGAACTCCATGGATCATGCTTTTGTTTGAGCAGAGATTTATTTGTTTAATGTCATGTAACATTGAGGAACAAGACAAGGTAGACTTTAGCATAGAAATATCATTATCTAGCCTCCAAATTTCATAATTTTGGAAAAGTGAAAGTAAATAACTTGAGAAAATATTTTAGGAACACAAAAGACCTATGCAAATGCATCAGTGGGATTATGTATAGGACACCAAAGTTTCTGCTATGGCAATGGAAACTCCAAACTCTTAAGGGCTCCTAATCTCAGAGGTTTATATTTTGTTCATGTTAGTTGGATATGGGTTGGCTGTGGCTGTCAAGTCATCTCACTGGGAACCACAAGGCACCCTGTAGCTGGAGCAGTGAGACTTGTGGTGATAGGGAAGAGTCATGGGGTACTTCTTGGAAAGTACTGTTGACTCTATGTCAACAATCCTCAACATCACCCCCAGTGCTGGTGATTCACTAGATGGACTTTCAGAAATCAACAGCATAGAGTCATACCCTCAGGATTCATTATAACAAAAGGATAGAAAGTAAAATCAGTGAAAGGAAAAGGGCAAGGTCTGGAGGAAACCAGGCACAGGTTTCCAAGAGTCCTCTCCCAGCAGAGTTACACAGGATCTGCTTGATTTCTTCAGTGTCAAGTTGTGACAGTGTGTAAGAAGTGCTATCAGGGAAACTCATGAGAGAATCAGTGCCCAGGGTTTTTAGTGGTAGTCTATGAATCTCTGTGTACCCAAATTCTGGACTCCCAGAAGGGAAATGTGTGCTCAGTGTAATCACATTGTTTGCACAATCAGTTTAGGTACTATGAACCTTTCTTATCAGGGAATGGTGAGAACCTTCCTGAAATCTAAGCTCACTAATGCTGAGGGCCAGCTTTGCACATGGGCCTTTGGAAGGCAAGAAGCCTCAAGTCTGCTATGCCAGCTCCTTTCTGCGCAGACACAGAGACTGCTGCTCATGCTTCAGTGGGGAGAGCAGGCCACATGGCCAAAGCTGACATCAAAGCTCTGAGAGAATGTAATCCTGCTGCAGGGATATAATAAAATCTACAATAGAGTAGTACTTATAGATCCTCTGCATGAAAAAAAATTTTCAAAAGGGAGAGAGAGAAGGAATCAATACTTTCTGTACATGTACACATGCCTACCTTCTACACTCAAATTGTTTTATCAAAATGAACTGAAGTATATATTGACATGAAGCAGAGGCTGCAAGTACTAGAGAGACATTGAGTATGGATTATAAAACGTAATGATCATTCTTTCTACATTGTAATTCTTTTTTGCAGATCAAGTGAGTCTCTGACTCCTTTTGGAGGCAATAGCTTTCATTCTGCTTTAGACTTTCTCTAAAGCAGTGCTGTATTTGTTAAAGCTCTAATCCTCTCAGGCACTTGTGATTAGACCCCTGAAGAGCTGTTTCATGGCCTTTGCTATGTTTTCTTATCACTGTACCTTTTAAGCTTTCAACTGTATTTCAAGTTCTGGCCTGCTTATGGCCCTCGGCATAAATTCCATCTGCAAAGTGGTTTGCTCCAGTGCTTTCCTCATCTCTCTCAATTGTTTTTATGCTTCTTTTTTATTATCTTTCCTCAGCTCTTTGACCTTTTTATTCATTAGCTCAAACTACATGGAATACATTTTGGGGCTAAAGGTTAAATCAGAAAAATGGGAAAGGTGGCTGACTTTTTCCCATATATACTTTACATATTGACTTTTCTATTTTTGTATTTCCTGCTTGGCTTTTTCTCCCCTTTAAAATGAACTCTTCCCCTCAAAAAAGCCCAAAGTTCATTGCTTAAAAATAGAAATAAAAACCTTTTCTTGATGAAAATATCAATTTTTAACCTCTACTTTGCCCACCAAAAGATAGTTATTTAGGAGGCGTTTGCAATATACTGGAGAGAACTATATTTGCAGTAGTTTTAGAAGATAACATCTCCCTTTTCAATAAAGGGAGAACTTTATATGGGCCCTTATGATTAGATGGCAGGATGCTTTATTGCTATTTATAAAAGCCTGCATTAAAAGAATGCAATATTGGTTCTCCCAGAGCAGGATCTATTTGTAAAACTAATTATCTCCAAATGGCTGCAAATTTTCAAGAATCTGCCAAGAAGATAAATCAGGAATACCATCTAAATGACTTACAGCAGTAAAGCCCAGTTTGGAGCTCTTGAGACTTCCCCCAAAAGCTATTTAAAACCGTGGTCACTCACTGCTAGCTCCCTTCTTCTCCCCCTTCCCTCTGATCTCTGTGGGTGACCAGAGTTCAGATTTCACAGAAAAGAAGAAGAAGAAGAAGAAGAAGGACTAATGAAGGAGCACTGCTTTTCTCTCTTGCCTTGCCCATACATTGACCCGCTTTCACAACTTACCAATGCCCTTTCCTTCCACCTCAGTGAAGGAGCTTGCTCTGTTCCATCCCAGACTGGTCTGCAAGGTTCTCCTTCAGGTACTTTTCCTTTGTCTGCAAGGTCACCTCTCCTTTGTTGACTCTTTCCTTCTAATCTTTAGATCTAATCAAGTTTGTTCAGTCTGGACCATAGCAATAGCAACACCAGAGACACTTATTCCACTTCTCTCTCTCTTTCTTGTAATTCAAATGCCACTTATTGAGCCATGCAGCTCTCTCACACATGGCACCCATCTGAGTGAGGTGTCTTGTTTCAATCCCAGTGCAACTGGGATAAGGGCCTCCATTTTCACATGACCCCTTCTCCTTACTTTTTATTCATTCCCCATCCAGTAAAATGTTTAGCATGGGTCTTTTGAGTTTTTCCTTTCCTTTCTCTTTTCTTCTTCTTCTGGTAAACACCTCTGTGAGGAAGTGCCTAAAAGGCCAAAAAAAAAAAAAAAAAAAAAAAAAAAAAAGACTCATGTGACTTTTTCCCAAGGACTTGATCAGATAACATGTACTGAGCTTTTAAATGTGTGTCTGTCAAGCAGTTAAAGTATGGGACACGAGAGGTGGTTTCTCAGATGCTGGTTTATTCACTGCACACATCACACACTTCACTTGATCTAACTCTTGTCCTAGCCTAACTCTAGTCTCACACCCGACATCCTAGTGCTCACCCCATCACGTGTCCTAAGACTTGCTTTGCTGGGATTTGATCAGACCCGGAGGGTGTGTGGAGAACTCACCACCGCGGGGAAGAGGAGGCTGGCGGCATCTCCTCAGTTCAGCTTGCCCCGGGTCTCACTCTCTGGTGACATCAGGGACTTCTGGTGTCCTCTGACGTCCTGTTTGGCCTGGTCTCAGCTCTCCGCCATCCAGTCCCTTGCTCTCTGGCCTGTCTTCTTATAGTTCTTCTTGCATCTGTCCAGGCTCGATAAGATGGATGGCACTTGCGGGTGTCAGGTGTGGCTGCTCTCTAAGCTACTTCTGATTGGTTACACCCCATTTTGGGGGTCTCTCACTGGTTACACTTTTTTTAGGGTTACATTATTGGGTTTTTGCACAGTCACACATAACACTGCAATTTTCATATAATATTCCCTGTAGTAAAGTTTCGTATAGTGAAATATAACAAAGCAAGGCAAAATAGTAAAGATTCACATAGCCAAAGCAAAACAAGGCATGCCACTCATAACAGTGTCCCCAAACCACAGATGAAGAATGACTTGCTGTTGAATAACTGACTCAAGCATACATGACCAGCAGGAGGCACTGCCAATTGTTTCCTTGTCAAGACTTCAATAGCATCCATCTTTGGGGGCAGCAGAGTTCATACCTAGGATGCGAGCCTTCAGCTTATAGGGGTGTCCATTCTCTGCATAGCTCCTGAGGTCAATGAGATAACTCATCTTCCTTCATGTGGTTCAGTTCATTCACTTATCATAGTGGTTTTCAATCAAGGGTAAGTATGAGAATAATGCCTGGTCCCTATCCAGACCTGCTGAATCAGAATCTCAAGGTGGACTATGGGCACTTACATTTTAATCTCCCTGAGTGATTCTGATGTGCAGAGAGGCTTACCATTTCTCTCTTCCCTCCAACATCCTGTTTCCTATTGCTTTTCTTCTGTTGTATTCTCTTCTGGATGGAGGAGACCTTGCATTTTGAATTAATTAAATAGTTGATAATTAGTTTCTCATGGATAGAGTTACTGAGAATAATTCTTAAAATTGTGTTTGATTCTTTTCATTGGAAGGTAAGTACAGCTCATACTTGATTGAATAAATACTTAAGGAATTGTGAGATGATTTTTAAGGGCACCTTATTCCTATGAACACTAGAAAACAGCATGAGTCAGATGTCCTCAAATTGTTCTTGTCAAAGGTTCACCTGAGTCTATGAAGCATGCAGTGAACCAATGTTAGAACCTGTCTTCTCTACTAATAACCATAGTTGTTTTTTCTGTATTCTACAAAATAGGAAGTTTTACAGAAAATTTATGAATTTACTTGGTGTCTTCAACACATTATTTATTGAATTTAATTTCCTTTATTATTTAAAAAGTATGTTTGAAATCCCTAAGTTCCTGAATGTGCCATATTGCAAGAAGGTAGAAAAAGGTTTCGAATAGTTTTTCTGTCATTTTCAATTTAATTAATACATGCTGGGAAACTAAATGCCCAAACTAATTTTGAAAAAAAAAAAAAATATATATATATATATATATATATATATATTTCTCTTCCAAAAGTATCTCTTACTTTGCTAATGTTAAGACTAATCTGTGGTTTGCTCCTGAAGACCTTTCCTTTTTTTTTCCCCCCGGTGTGGGGTAACCGTCAGTAAAAATTATTGTATTGCTTTCTGAATATTGGGTTTCATCCTCAGAAAAGACATAGGGTTTCTAAGATTTATGACACTAATGGCAGTCCCTGGCAGCTGTGTGATCCATTTTGCTGATATACAGGAAACAGGCACAACTCCAATCTCCTGTTGCACAAACCCAAAACCTGAAGAAACCAACATCTTAATTAGCATAGAAATGAGAGATGTGGAAGCCTGCAGTCCCTGAATGAACTAAGTCCTGTAATAGAGTCATATATTAAAGAATTAGGCTTGATCATGCTTTAAAAAAAGATTGAAGCAAACATTGGTCATTTATGTGCAACATCACATTATCAAAGGACACTGGAAAATAAATTTGATTGGAATTTTAAAGGGCAACTTCATTTTGTGACTTAAAGTTTGTGACTTGAAAAATAAACATAGTTATAGATTTAGCCTTAGGAAGGAATAATTCATACATTTAAAAAATATAACTCTGAAATATGAGTCTTTCAAAATTAAAGCACACAGGACTCAAATCAAATTGAATTTCAGTCCCAGTTTTCCCATTAACTAACTGTGTGAACTTGGACCAATTACTTGATCTTTCAGGGCTTCGCTACTTTTGCTAGACTAGATAATCCCCAAAGACTTTTCCAACTAGATCATTTTATGATTTCATTAGGTTTTCCACAGTAAAAGGAATAAGTAAATTGGAAGTGTAAAAAAGAGACTGTTCTATAGTCTCTTCTACAGTAAGTGAAAAGAGTCACTCTAATCTACAGTTGTGCTGTAATCCTGCCTCATCACTTAAAATCCGTGTCTTCTGAACAAGTTCTTAGTGCTTTCATTTCCTTGTTAGTAAATTATAAATAGTGGTACCTCACTGCAGTGACGTGGAATGTGTATTAGTCTGCTCAGACAGCCATAAAAAAAATACTACAGACTGCATGGCTTAAACAAAAATGTCTTCTTAGAATTCAGGAAGTTTGGTGTTCCAGATCAAATTTTGTCAGTGCTTCTGGTGAGGGCTTTCTTCTTGGCTTGGAAATGGTCATCCTTTCTCTGTGTTCTTACATAGGGGAAGCAAAGAATTCCTTTCTCTTCTCCTTTCTCTTCTCTTCTCCTTCTCTTTTCCTTCCTTCTTCTTTTGCATTTTAATAACTTATTAAAAGGTGTATCCCTTAGTACCTAACATAATGGTAGTTGGTTAGGTTATATTGGCCAACTCAAAATTAACCCTATGCATTCAAAATATCAAATGTATCAACTACTTTGGAAAAATGAAAAGTTATTCATAACATTTGATTATAAAAAGCTAAGATACGATGTACTGTGGTTCTTTATTTTTCAGTGCTTACTTTTACAAGAACTTCACCTGCCCTACAGGATTAGGACCTCAGTTTTGTAACTTCATTTAACCTTTAGAACTTTTTCACAGGTCTTGTCTCCAAATACAGTCACATTAGGCTTGAGTTTCAGTATATGAATTTTAGGGAGACACAATTGGGTCAAACACCAATATAAAAATTTTTTGTAAACACCCAATTTTCTACTAATGTCTGGTAACAGCTAGTGGCATAAATATATTGGGTGCTCATATCCAGTGTTAGGGGGATACTCAAAGCCACAATGTTTTAGACTATTCAGCAATATTCACTGAAATGCAAAGGACTCATGCCTCTTCAGGCAGTTTTTGTACTTTAAAAATTTATGCTTCTGAAGCACTCTTAGAATTGTACTCTTAAAATAATTATAGAAGTACTGTTGGAAAATTGGGGGGAAATCAGCAAACAGAAAATTGAAAAATCATGCAGTAGAATATTTTATATCCTATTTTAGATATATATCCATACCATAAAATAAATGCCCAATAAAATTTGATTCATCTACACATGTGGACATAAAAAGATGTCTAGGACCTGTTCTAAGAAAAAGAGCAAGTTGAAAAATAATTTCTGTGCTATGACTGCATTTTTGCTAAACACATAAATTTTGAAGAAATTATACATTAAATTATTTGCACTGGTTTTCTCTGAGTGGCGAAATCTCAGAGGTTTTAGTTTTCCAAGTTGTACTTTTCTCTGATTTTGACTTTTATTTTAAGAATAGATGTTACACTTGTTTAAGGAAAGCAGAAATTAAGAGAATGCAAACTGTCACTTGATTTTACCAGTTCTTCAGTTTACATTTGAAATATTTTTAATTAATTTTCATTTTCATGTGCGTAGTTTAAAAATTTTCAAAATTTAGTGTAAAAAACATAAATACCTGGCCTCATGCCTCCCCCTTCCCTGTTTCCCAGGGAACCTCATCCCACTCTTAGAAATTTCACCTGTGCATACCTATATGTTGGGAAGTAATATGCATATGTTGATACTTCTCCAGACTTTCATTTAAATAGAGTCTCCTGATTTTCATCTGCAGAATGTTTATACTTTTTCCTTCTCACTTCTGGTTTCCCCTTTCACCAATGAATGCTCCTGTTACTTTTTGCAGATCATAATTTGGCTTATTGATACTCAGAGTTTACATTAGTATTACTGTGTAGCAAGTGTTCTTGGATGGGCTATGTAGAATATGACAAAGATATTTCCTGCATTATGCAATTTTTAAATTAACAGTTATGAATCATGTTGCATTTTATTTACTTTGCTTTCTATGCACATATACTTATTTCTTTTTCAATCCTTCCCTTCAGTGTTGTTAATGTCCTTTCAATATTGTCAAACACAACAGGTAATCTATTCTGTTTTTTGGTGGTCATTTTGTCTGGATCGCCATTCAAAAAATAATAGGAAGCATTGTGCAGAAAATTAATGCTTTTGAAATATCAACAATTTCCACCTGTTTTTAAAAATTTTTGTCCATTCCTCATTTGAGGAGCTAGATAATTTTGTGCTTATTTCCTCAGGTTAAAAAATAATAGCAGCAGAAATTGAACAGGGAGGAGGAGGAAGGAGTCTTCTAACTTTGAGTTTTGAAGCTTATACTCTGAGGGAAGAGAAAAGACTTATGGTAAATAAAGATATTTTTGATTTAAAAAATGCAATAGTAAGAGACAAATGTTCTATAATCCAGTCTTCCTGCTGTACTAAAAGTCAGAAGAGAAATGAAGAAAGAGAGGAGCCTGGAATGACTGGGGTTGAGGGTGAACATTGATTGATGGTCAACTGTCCATGCCTAAGAGCACTTCAGAATCCCACACCTCAGGACTCAGCTAACAATTTTCTCTTTAGTTCCCAGTGAGAATAGCCCTCAACAGCAGGAAGCATACCATCCACAGAACACCCCGTAAAAGACATGTCTGGTGAACATGTCCCTGGCAATGGCAATGACAGAGGGCATTTATGAACCCCAGAAGAAGTTGATATTCTGGATCCCGGACCCTAGTTGACATCGAGTAAAACCATCTGGACCTTCTTCATGACACGGGTCAGTAGTAAAAACAGTTCTATTTTAAGTGCCAATGCTTGAGGACAAATGGAGTTGTCACGTAAGCGGTCTATTAAAACTGTTGAATCAATGAGTTAGAGAATAACAGTAGTAGAGGATTCACATAATGACCCCATGGAAGGAACAAGAAGCCTAAATTCAAATAAGTCAGTAAATTACTATACCTGACTTCCATCTGTAAAATGAAAACAACATTAACTTTCTATTCCTCAAAACTGTTGTTTGGTGATGATGTTGGTAAAAGTATATTGAAAATTTCAATGCTACACAATCTTAGCTATCATTTTATATAGAGATTATAAATATTTGACCTATTCATTTATTTCTTTATTCAACAAACATAAATATGGTATAGACACCAAATTTGAGGAAAAGATCAAAAGCATATTTTCACAAGTAAGCCCATTATTAGAATTGTAGCATGAGGGAAATTATATCATTTGCCTCTCCAAATGATTATACCTGAGAAAGGTCACTGAAATGTTACATATTAATTCTAAATACTTCCTTGCTATTTAATTTGCATTTCAAGCTCAATGCCTACTTGTCAGATATTATCTGTAAACATTGATTAAACCCCTGTGAGTATCACAGCTTGCTTGTCACCCACAAAGCAAGTTAAGAGACCTTGCCCTGTCATCTTGACAGCATTCAATCTGGCCATGACCGAGTGCTGATTTTAGTAGTGGAGAATTTCTAAGAGTCTAAAATTTAACTAATATCAAGATGCCTCATGAAAAATCAAACTATACATTTTTAGAAGTAATGGTTCTCATTGAACCTTCTTTCTTTGACAACTAGAAAATGAGAGAAGAGAGAAAGCTCTTCTTACAGAACAATTCCAATTAATGAATATAGAAGGAAATGAGAAAAATCTGAAAATCATCATTAGGAACATATAATTGTTGCAGGCAAAGTCCACAGATGGAAGCTAAAACTGGTAAAAAGTTTGAGGCAAAACCATATATTTGTATAATCTCAAATGGCAAACTGGGTGAAGGGTAAAGAGGGAACTGCTGATCTTTTAATTATTTTTTCAACTTTCCTGGAAGTCAGAAATCATTTCAAAGTAAAACATTTCAAAATATGGGTGAAACTTGTATGCTAATCCTCCTTACCCAAAATACTTTCTTTGATTTTGTTGTAGTCAGCTCTTTTGTTATTATGACCAAACAAACTGACAAGAATAATTTTAAAGAGAAAAAGTTTACTTGGGAGCTCAATGTTTCAGAGGTCTCAGTCCATAGAGAGCTGGTCCCATTCCTCGGGACTTGAGGTAAAGCAGAACATCACGGTTAACAGTGTGGAGGAGGGAAGTGGCTCATACGATGATCAGAAAGCAGAGAGAGAGAGAGACTCCACTCAGTAGATATAAAATATATACCCCAAAGGTACACCCCAATGACCTACCTCCTCTAGCCACACTCTACCTGCCTTCAGTTGCCACTAAATTAATCCCCACCAGGACCAGCTCACAATGCAAAATACATTTAGTCCATCTCCAAGAGTCCCCATAGTCTCAGCGGTTCCAAGATTTCCCAAAAGTTCAAGTCAAAAGTCTCCTCTGAGACTCAGGGCAAGCTCACATCCTTAGCTCCTGTAAAAATCAAAAGCAATTTACAAGTATCCAGTATATAAAGTTACAGAGTAAATATTTCCATTCAAAAAATAGGGGCATAGAAAGAAGGGATTGGACGAAAGCAATCCTGAAATCCAGCTGGGCAAACAAGTTCTGTAATTCTGTTTCTGGCATCTGGGCACATGGCATGGTGATGTTCTGTCCAAAGGGCTTGTGTAGCTCTGTCCCTGTGACTTTGCGGGTTGCAGGCCACATGGCTTCTCTGTTGACTTGTCTCTGTTCAATTCCTGCAGCGTTCCTCTGCAGACATCCCAAGTTACTGGCATTTCTTAATCTTGGGGGTCTCCCCTGCAGTTTTGGCTTTCTTTTCACATCTCCATATAGTGCATTCTCAGGGGCTGCCTGGAGGAACTCCGACTCTGCTGCATTTTGCCTGGCCTCCCAGGTCTTCCTTTGAAATATTGGTGGAAGTCTCCAAGAACCCCTAACTTCTGGATCCTGAATTCCTGAAGAACCAGCACCACATGGTTGCCACTGGGGTCTTCAACTATCTTGAACAGTAGCAAAGCCTCCAGGAACCACAGCTGCAGCAGCCTCTGTGTACTTGGGTGACTGAGCATGGTGAAACCATTTCCTTGACTGCCCTGTGCAAGCAGAGTATCCACTGATCTCATCCCAAAGGAATTTTTACTTTTCTCCCTTTAGCCTGAGTTGGGTGTGGTCTTGCCAATTCCTAAGATGCTTTCAAACCATCTTTCTTTTTATCTTTGGACAAAGTCTTTAGTATTTCTTTAGTGGCAGTAATATCTTAAACAACTGCAACTTCCTTAGTCCCAGTTTTACTCCTACCTTTCAAGTCCAAACTAGTCTTTGACTGGTTTGTTCATTTCTATCTTTCTGAAGTCAGCTCTATCTCCAGTCATCACCTCCAAAATCCTTGCTTCACTCTGAATGAATCTACTCACGGCACCAAGAACCTTGGCTTGTAAAACTTTCCATATTTGCATATTCATAATAGATTTATTATGTCTTGTCCCTTTATTAGACTACAGATTTCTGAGGGCAGAGACTATATTTATCTGTGTTTCCTTTTCCTATTGCATTTCCCACCCCTAGCATATACTAGCTAATTTGCTAAATAAACAAATAATATAATAAAACATTTATTTTCTTCATTCCCAAGACACTATTTTATCCTAATTATATGACCTTCTGAATCATGAGAAAAAAATGTCCTTTGTTAACTCTGAAAATATTACAGTATTTTATAACTTTTGAAATGTGGACTCTAAAACTATTGTTTAGTTTAAGTTTTAAACGTGATTATTTTACTAATGAATCTGTTTATTTTGATTTTTCAAATTTTTTTAAAAGCCAGATGGTAACTAGAACATATGTGATAGAGTCTATCAGTATTTGGGATGATCAGATTGGGTTTCTGAAAAAACATATCAGCTAATTATGTTGAACTGAATTACAGGAGCTTACATAGAACTTGTTGATCAATATCCATGTGCAGGGCACTTTACTCAGCACTGCGAATTATTCTAAGCTAAATAATAAATGTTTCCTGCCTGGCTTGTAATCAAGTAGATGATCTAAATATACCCAGAGCAATACTTATATTATTTGGAGGGCTAAGGGTGCTCTAAGTGCTACAGAAACATAGAAGGGGGAGATTTATTTTAACTGAAGGAATCTGGCAAGGCTACAGGGGCAGTAATATTCAAGCCAAGAAGGAAGAATGTGCTTTTGATTGCTGGACCAAGGGAAGACCTAAATTCCGAGCAAAGCAAAATAATAACTAAGAGTACAAGGCACAGAAAGGCAAAACACGGTGGTAGAAATGTAGCCAGGCTAGGACAGAGGGCTGGTGGGCTGTAAGGATCTGTGACAGTGAGGAGACTCGAAAGTTAGGTTGAAGCTCATACCAACCTAATTCCATGCTACACTGATTGCATTGATCTCATGGAGAATATGCACTTGCCAAAGATGATGAACAGGAAAGTGCTAAAATAAAAAATGTGGATTCTAGTGGGAGCACGAGAGGACGGGATGGGAGGGTGACCTAGAGATTAAAGTGGGTAGAAGATAAGCGGCATGGGGAAGAAAGCTTGCAAGCGCTTAATGAATCTAAAGAGGACCTGAGTGGGTTAGTGGCAGTGAAACAATGAACAGAGAATATAAAGAACATGACTTAACAAGCACTCAATATGAAAATTAAAGAATTAAAAAGCTGAAAAGCTTTGATCTCATGGCAACTGAGGTTGAATTAATTAAGATCAAAAATGGTAAAGGGAACAGGTTAGTAAAAGTTACCTGTTGTTTTAAGCCTTCTGGTGATAATGAGCTTGTTAATATACAAATCTTTCAATGAAGAATTTTATCATTTGCATTTGATGATCTTATTTCATCATTTTCATTTTATATGATTTAGTACACATTCCTACTTGCCAGCTGTTGAGCATTTTCTGGTTCGAAAAACTACAGAATTTATGACCCTCTTGCTTCCATTATTTTCTGAAGTTCAACCCAACAGATGCTAAAACATAAATGTCTGCCCAATACCCTGTGAGTCTCAGATGAATAAGTCACTATCCAACTTATGGGCTTCAAGAACCCCATAAGACTTGGGGAAGAACTTCAAACCCTTCATAATAAAGGAAGTGCCACAGTAGGAGCAACAACAAAACCTACTACTTAAGCCTCCTGACCTTGCCTTCCTTCTTTCCTTAACAGATATTTTGAAAGCCTCTGCCAGGTCCTTGGCCAGGAACAGCATTTTCAATGGTGAATAAAGTTGATTCAGAATGTGCCCTTTAGGAACTTATTAAAATAGAAGCAGCTTACACTAAACAGAAAAAAAGTCAAACAAATAAATAAAATTGGCATATAAATAGAAGTAAAGATATTATAAAACAGTGATAATAATAATAATAGAATAATAATAGCAAGAGTAAAAATTAATATATTTTTAGTCAGGCACTGTGGTCCCAGAGCAAATCACTTGATTTTACATGGTGCTACAATTATAGAAGATCAATTTTCTCAAGTTGGGGTACCTACTTATGTAGTATGGTGTCGCTCGCAATGACGACTCTTACACGATCTTCCTCAAGCAGTTTTATTACCCCAGGTTCTTACAGAGTTATCATAGATCTTCTTCCTCCCCCTACCCCAGAAACCATTCCCTTATAGAGCCCATCAGCCAATCAGCAGCCTGTCCACGTGCACATCACATGGACTCAGCCAGTCCATTGGCAGTTGCCCCGTGGCATGCGGTGTTCCCGTGCGTCTCCTGCTCCCGCTGTCAGACCTCCTGAAAGTTGTTTACCACCTAAGTGCTCCGAGGAACTTCCGCTCAGCGCCATCTTAGCTCTCAGACTTAATGGCGGATGGGCGGGGCCCGTCAGAGTATGGCAAGCAAAGAATTGCCTAAGAAGATTATGCTTTGGCTGAGATGGGAAGGACAAACAGCTTTGGGGGCAGAGCATTTCAGGCAGATGAAATTCCATGGGTAATGGTTCTAAGATGGTAAAGAACTCGGCATGTTCTGGGAATAAAAAAAGGCTAGTTTGGATTAACAATATTCAACTGTGAGAGAAAAGGATTTGGATGAAATTGAAAAAAATAAGTGGGAACCACATCATACAGACTGTAATGCACAGAAAAATTTTGGCTTTTATTTTAGGAGGCATGAGAAAGCCTCAAGGCTATATAACCAGGATGAGTGACATTGTCCTGTTTACATTTAAAAAGTATCAATCTGACTCCTTCATGGAAAATAGATTTGAAAATACAAAAAGAGGACATTTAAAGGCTGGATAGTAGCAAAATCAGACTTTAAATTAAAATCCTTATACCTATAAAGTCAGGACCTTAACTACCATCTTATACTGTCTCATATGTTGTAATAGATTTGCAACCTGGCAGATGGTATCCTCCTACCAGTCATCACTGATCCATAAATTGTATCCTTTATCCTCTCCCTTCTTCTGTGACTCTCACTTAACCCCCAACTTCCTCTTTTGCTAGGTCATAGGTCAGTAACATAGTCAACAATTTTCATAAGAAGAGAGTAATGATGGACATGTATGTCATTTTATGTTTGTCTTCACTTGTTTTTCCCATGAGCATAACTTCCCATGGCTGCTATAGGATGATTTTCTTTTTTTAAATTTGATTAGTTCTTCTTAGTAATACATGAAAGTAGAATTCATTTTGATAAAATTATACAACCATGGGATATATCTTATTCTAACTAGGACCCCATTCTTGCGGATGGGCATGGTGGTGGGATTCACTTAGGTATTTTCATATGTGTACTTAGGAAAATTGTTAGATTTATTATACCGTCTTTCCTATTCCTATCCCCACTCCCTTCCTTTCATTCCCCTTTGTCTAATCTACTAAACTTCTCTTCTCTCCCCAACTTTTATTGTAGTTTAGCTTCCACATACAAGCAAAAACATTCAACCTTTGGTTTTGGGGGATTGACTTATTTCACTTAGCATGATATTCTCTAGGTCCATCCATTTACTGGCAAATGTCATAAAGTTATTCTTCTTCGTGACTGAGTAATATTGCATTGTGTGCATTTATTATAATTTCTTTATCCATTTTTCTGTTGATAAGCATCCAGGTTGGTTCCATAGCTTAGCTATCTTGAATTGTGCTGCTATAGATATGGCTGTGTCACTGTATTATGAGGATTTTAAATCCTTTGGATACATGCCAAGGAGTGAGATAACTAGATCAAATGGAGGTTCCATTTCTAGTTTTTTGAGGAATCTCTCATACTGCTTTTCAGAGTGATTGCACCAATTTGTAGTTCCACCAACAATGTATGAGCATTCCCTTTTCCCTACATCCTCACCAACATTTGTTGTTACTTGTATTCTTGATAATCACCCATTTTGACTGGAGTGAGATGGAATCTTAGTGTAGTTTTAATTTGTATTTCTCTAATTGCTAGAGATACTGAGCATTTTTTTCATATTTTTATTGATCACTCGATTTCTTCTTTCTTTGTCCATTTATTTATTGGCTTATTTGTTTTTTGGTGTTAAGCTTTTTGAGTTCTTTGTATATAGGATAGGGTTTTAAAGTACATCATTTAAAGTGTTTTTTACTGTACATAATTAAACACTGTGTGGCGGTGGTGGGATGTATGATTATTATGCAAATACATGAGTGTCACTCCAGAGATTCTGACTCAGTATATCTGAATCGGGGTATTTAAATAAGCACACCAGGTAATTCTGAAGCAGGAGATCCAAAAATTACACTTTACAAGCCACTTGTTTGTAGTGGAAAGCTTTAGATTCTATCTACAATGGTATGATGATTGGACATATCTATGCTATTAAAATTATCAGCACTAAAAAAATCAAGTGCAATTTTAATAGCCTATGTTTTTGGTAGACTCTCTCCCCAGTGCAATATAATGATATGTGTAGACAATCAATCTGATCTCTTTCTTCAGGCGAGAGACAATAGAATTTATATAAACAATTTCCTGACTGGTCCAGTCCTGATGTGGCTAAATATATCATGCAGATTAATGGTAGAGGGAATTTTTATTTCCCCAAGCTGGGTAGAAACAGAATATTGACTTCCCAATATTTATATAGGGTTACATATAAGACTCAAATAATTATTACCCAATAACTCTTTTGGAGGTGGTTTTATAATACAGAAAACACTTACAAAGAAGTAAATAATAAATGAAAGTGAATCAAACTTCTTTACTACAGGTCTCTCACAAAATAATTACTAGCCTATGTAAGTGGTTATCAGAAAGGCAATAGTAATAGCCAATGAGACAAGTCATGATTATAAATCATTCTAAAAATCAGCACTCTAATTATATTTTGGGATCATATTCTGGGGAACATTTTTCACTGTAGCAGTAATCACCTAGTTGGCTTCTTGTAACTCTGTCTTGGTAAACCAGGCTCATACCATTAGTGATTTTCCTGCACTATCAAGCCCTTCTCCTGGTTAATACCATGCATAATCAGGCCCCAAGACATCCAATTCTTCTAAAATATATTGAATCTTAATCTTTTACATTTGTCTTAATTAGTTTGCCTCTTGTGTTCTCTGAAAATTAGCGTGCACCTTGCTTTCCTTGAATGAACCAGGTAAAGAATCAAGACACATGATGTATTTCCTCAGAACCACTTTTGAATTTCTGTCAGTTCTAGTTGACCTCTTAGAAGGCAGTTTTATTCCAAAATGTTAATAGTCTCAGGTACAATAAATATATAAAAACTGAAGTATACTTCAGCCTATATTCTATAGAGGAAGGATTTCATTAATCAACTTCCCAGATGGTTTTGAGAATTATTCACTCACTTAATGAAATAGATTCATTTAGCACCTAGTAATACTGGTCAGTATTCTAGGCTTCAGGGCTTTAGAGGTAGAAAAGAAAATATTTCTAGTCTTGGACCTTCCACTGTAAGGAGTAAGACATGCAATATACAGAAAAACAAATATACCATGTTAGATAAGGTCAAGGCAGAAAAATTAAGAAAAATAAGGGAATGAAGGGGGATAACAGTGGTCAAGACTCTCCGAAGGTGACATCATGTATGTAGACTACTTGGATGAGACAGGGTGTGCTGTTCAATTTTATGGGAGTAAAGAATTCCGGACTGTTCTGGATAGGAACATTACTGGTATATTTGAGGAACAGAAAGAGGACAAGAAAGAAATTAAGAAAAGATGGTATTTAGAAATATCAGGGAAGAACTTATACGGGGCTTCAAACAGGGTTGATAAGTAAGGACTCTGAGTAATACCAGAAGTGTGAGGCATTAAAAGTCCCCCCCCCCCCAATTATTTCCTATTCTCTCCATCAAGAGGTGGAGTCCAATTCCCCTCCTGTTGATTCTGGTCTGGTTGCAGTGACTTTTTGAACTAGTAGAATGTGCAGACCTGATGTGCTGGGATGAGAACAAGTCATACAAAGTCCTGCAACTTCTGCCCAGACACATGAAGCCTTCCAGTTGCCAAATAAGAAATCCAATTACCCTGAGACCACCATGCTATGAGCCAGTCCAAGATAGTCATGTAAAGAACTGGGAATGGATGAAATTGGAGAATATCATACTAAGTGAAATAAGCCAATCCCAAAAAACCAAAAGCTGAATGTCTGTCCTGATAAGTGGATAATGATATATAATTGGGGTGGGAGGAATGGGGAGTGAGAGAAGAATGGAGGAACTTTAGATTACATAGAGGGAAATGGGGGGGGGTATGAAAAATGGTGGAATGAGACAGACATCATTACCCTCTGTACATGTATGATTACATGAATGGTATAAATCTACATCATACATAACCATGAGAACAAAAAAAATGTACCCCTTTTATGTACAATGAATCAAAATGCAGTCTGTAAAAATAAAAATTTAAAAAAAAGGATTCAAAAGAAAAAAAAAAAAAAAAGTTGTTTAGGGAGATGTTTAGCCAGTGCCAGCAGTTCCATTTCAGCCTAGATGCCAAACATGAGAGAGGAACCTATCGTGGACAATCCAGCCTGAGCAGACATCATATGGCATCAGATATGTGGCCCTGGTAGAGCTGTTCCACCCACCTACAGTCATGCAAATGGCTCCCGCTTAGGCTTACCGAGCAGAGATGGAAAATCTTTAGTGTGCCTTTTTATGTTTCTAGACCCACAAACTCTTGAGCATAGTCAAAAGTTGCTATTTTATACCTTTAGGTTTTGAGTAACGCAGGGGAGGTGACTTGCACAGAAAATGTTTGGACAATTGAGAGCACATGAATTTAAACCTGATTTATATTCTAAAAGGGTGATTCTAACCACTGATCAGGTCTAGGTTTGTAGGGGAACAAGAACAAAAGGAGGGTGATCACTTAATTCAGTTGAAATTGCAGACAAAAGAAAACAGTGTCATGGATTAAAGTAAGGGCACAAGAGGAAGTGAAAAGGCACACTGAATCAACATTTCTTTGTTTTCTTTCTTTTCTTTTCCTTTTCCTTCCTTCCTTCTTTTTTCACAGAGTTTTCCTTCTTTATTGCAAGGCTGGCCTCAAACTCTTAACCGCAAGCAATCCTCCTACCCGGATCTCCTGAGTAGCCAGAACCATTGACGTGAGCCACCAAACCCAGCTCTAGTGAATCTTTCTTTGATTTGGAATCAGTTTTTTTATGTTTGGTCAATCATTATTAACAGAAAATGAATATAATGGTTTCATTATAGAAATTTATATTGACCTAGTACATGTCTAGAAACTTTCAATTATTTCACTGCTTTTCAAGAGAACTAATTTATTAATATTTTTAGTTTTTTCAATGAATACTTATGAAGAATCTTCTGTGTATATGTTGCTAAATGCTTAGTATACAATTGTGAGGAGAATAAAGCAGGCATAGTTTCTTCTGATGTTGTCTTTTTGAAGACAGACAATTAACTAATAAATATGACAAAGGTTATCACAACAGCCAGCAGGTATAAGAGGAGGATTTGACTTAGCAAGGTTGAAAAAAGTTATTCTCAAGAAATTGAAAAATAAGTTGAGGTCTGGAGGCAGAATCAAAGTTAATTATTGTAAAGAGAATTGCAAGACTACTCTAGGCAGATAGAGAAGCAAGAAAGAGCAAATGTTCCATAAAGTCTCCAGCAGGATATGCTGGTGGAACTTGAAGAAGACCTCTCCCAATATGCAGTCTGTTGTCACCACACTGAAGATGTAATAATCTTCTTGAGATCTAAATCTGATAACACTCTCCTGCTTTTATAAATTCAAGGATGGCTTCCCTTTTGAAAGCACAACACAGAATCATTGGCAGAGGACTGAGTTTGGGGAGCAAAAAATGAATTAGGTTTTGGACAAATCAGGTTTAACATGCCTATAAGTCATGCTAATGAAGAAGTCATGAAGTGAGTTAGATATAGTGGTAGTGAGGTTGGGCTAGAGGTGAGCCTGTGAACAGTCTGTAGGAGTATTCAAAAGCATGGTGAGCGCTCCCAAGGAGAGATCATGAAAGAGGAAGAGAGACTGAAGAAATTCCAGTGGAGACAAATATGCATTTAAAAAAGAATCAAAAAGTAGTAGCCAGAGAGGTAAGAGAAAAACCTTAAAAAGTGGGGCCATAAAAGCCAGAGGAAGGAGTGATGTCATCAAGATGGTGGAATAGGAGCTTCCTATCATCATCCCTGTATAAGAGGAAACACAGCATAATAAAACTTCTGGGATGCAGCAAAAGCAGTCCAAAGGGGGAAGTTCATAGTACAAAACAACAACATAGATCAAGAAAAGGAAAGAGGAGAGGAGGAGGAAGGAAGTAGAAAAAAAGAGAAAACTAAGTTCAAAGGTAATTCAAGTAAATAATAAAGACCAGAGCATAACATATAAATGAAATCGAAACTAGAAAAACAACAGATAAAAATCAACAAAATTAAAGTAGTACACATATGATTACACGAATGGAATGTCTACATTGTACACAATCATAGAAATGAAAACATGTACACAATTCGTGTACAATGAATCAAAATGCTGTCTGTAAAAATAAAAAAATAATTTAAAAAAGAGTAGGTTTGTTGAAATGATAAAAAAGTTTGAAAGTCTTGAGCTAGATTAAGAAAAAAGAAAATTCAAATAAAATGGAAAATGAAAGAAGCATTATAGTTAATATGACAGATAAAAAATTCATAAGAGACTATTGTGAACAATTACATACCTACAAATCAGATAACCTGGAAAAAATGAATAAACTGCTAGAAACATACAACATACCAATAATGAATCATGAAAGAACAGGAAATCTTAACAGATCGATAATGAGCAAAGAGATTGAATCAGTGATAGAAAAACCTATTTTGGTCCATTCAGGGTGATGCAACAAAATAACATGAACTGAGAGACTTATGAACAACAAACATGTATTTCTCATAATTCTGGAGGCCAAAAAGTCCAAGATCAGAACCTTGAAAGTTGTGGTGTCTGGTGAGGATTTATATCCTGATTTATAGTTGGCACCTAGATATGAGGCATCTCCCAAAAGCTTTTGTGCTAATGCAGGAATATTTAGGGGTGAAATTATAAGAGTTATAACTCAATCAGTAGATTAACCCATTTGATGAATTAATAATTTGAAAGGACTACTGTACTGAGTAGTAACTGTAGATTGGTAGGGTTCAGTTAGAGGAGGTGGGCCACTGGGGGTGTGCGCTGGAAGGCTTCATCTTCCCTGAGGCCCCTCCCTCCCTCTTTCCGATTACCAGCTGCCATGAAGTGAGCAGCACCCCAGTACCTCACCCCCACCTTGCACTGTTGCCATGATGTTCAGTCTCACTGCAGGCACTGAGAAATGGAACTGGTCAATCAAGGACTGAAACTCTGAAACAATGAACCAAAATAAACTTTCCTCTAAGTTGTTTTTATTAGGTATTTTGGTCAGAGAGACGCAAAGCTGACTAACACAGCACCTTTTCTCCTTTCCTCACATGGTAGAAAAAGCTAGCTAGTTCTCTGTGTTCTCTTTCCACAAGGTGACTTGGCTCATGCATCAGATCTCCATTCTTATGGCTTACTAAACTCACTGAAGACCCACCTTCTAATTCTATAATCTTGGAGGTAATGATTTCAATGCATCAGTTTTGAGGACAAAAGAAGAGACACAAACATTTAGACCATAGCTTCTCCATATATATATATTTAATTTCCCAGGGCAAGACAGGTACCAAGTATTTACATAAATTAAAACCTATCCCTTTTAAACTCATTCAAAAGAACCAGAGAGAAGGAAACACTTCCAAATTCATTTATGATGCCAGCATTATCCTCATATTCAAAACCAAACAAAAGGACTGTAAGAGACAAAAATTACAGGTAACATTCCTGATAAACACGGAAGCAAAAACTCTTAGCAAAATTCCAACTGAATTAACAGAACATTGAAAAATCCTTCACCATCATCAAGAGAAATTAATCTCTGAGATTCAGGAATGGGTCAACATATGCAAATCAATTATTTTGACTTGCTGAATTGACAGAATGAAAAATAAAACTCATGATTTCAACAGAAGCAGAAAAAGCAATGACAAAATTCAACATTTTTTCATAATAAAAGCTCCAAACAATTTGGTATGTAAAGAAAGTATCTTGATACAATAGAAGGTCATCCCTATAGGACAAACCCATAGCTAACATTGTGCTCAGTGGCGAAAAGCTAAGAACATTTCCTCTAAGATCAGGAATATGATGAAGATGCCCATTCTCACCACTTCTATTTAGCACAGTACAGGAAGTCCTCGCCATCACAACTAGGTAAAAGAGAGAAATAAAAGCCATTCAAATTGGAAAGGAAAACATTAAATTGTCTCTGTACTTAACATGACCTTATATAGAGAAAACCCTAAGGGGTCCACCAAAAAACCAGAACTGATGAAATAAATTCAGTAAGTTGTAGAATACAAAAATCAACATACAAAAATCAATTGCTTCCACACACTAACACAATTAACACACTAACACAATGAACTCTCTGAAAAAGAAATTAAGAAAACAATCCTGCCAGGTACATCGGCACACACCTATAATTCCAGCATCTTGGGAAGCTGACAGAGGAGGATCGAAATTGCGGAACCAACCTCAGCAACTTAATAAGGCCGTAAGTAATGTGAGATCCTGTGTTAAAATAAAAAATAAATAAATAAATAAATAAACAGAATTGGTTAATGAACCAAAGACTTAAGTGTAAGACCTGAAACTGCAAAAGTCCTGAGAAGAAAACAGGAGAAAATAACCATATGTTGATCTTGGCAATCAAGGTTATAAAAATAAAGATGAACAAGTGGGACAACAGCAAGCTGCAAATCTTCCACAATGCAAAAGAAATAATCAACAACATGAGACAGCTAACTATAGAAAAAGTCTTTGCAAACAATAAATCTGATAAGGAGTTGATATGTAAAATCTAACAGGAACTCATACAACTCATTAGCAACAAGCAAGCAAACAAGACAATATAAAAAAAGACAAAACAGAATACAATAACTCCAAAATAATAATGAAAAAGTCGAAGAACAAACAGACTTAAATAACATGATTTAAAAATATTCAAAGGTTTCCAACATTTCTCAAAAGAAAACATATAAACAACCAACACCAATTTGTTCAACATCACTAATAATCTGGGAAATTTAAATCAAAACCACAATGAGATATTACTTCACAACTGTTAAGATGGTTATTGTAAAGAAATATCAAAAGATTGCCAGGTGTGGTGATGCTCGCCTATAATCCTAGCAGCTGGGGAGGAGGATCTGAAGCAAGAGAACAATGAGTTCTAGGCCAGCATGGGCAACTTAGCAAGACCCTGTCTCAAAATAAAAAATTAAAAGGACTGGGGTTGTAGCTCAGTGGTAAAGTGCCCCGGGGTTCAATCTCCAACTAAGTTTTTTTAAAAATCAAAACACAACAATTGCAGGGGAGGGTGTGGCAAAAAGGAATTCTTATACATTGTTGGCAGGAATGTAAATTGGCATAGCCATTATAAAAAATGGTATAGAAGTTCCTCAAAATTTAGAACTATCTTATAATCCAGCAATCACACCATGGGGTGTATATCAAAAGGAAATATGATTACGATCTTGAAGACATATCTGTACTCCTGTTCATTGCTTCATTGTTCATGTTCATGATAGCCAAGAATGGGAACAATCTAAGTGTCAGTCAAGGATGAAGAGTTAAGAAAATGTGGTAAAACACACACACACACACACACACACACACACACGCATACAGAGGGATATTATTCAACCTTAAATAAAGAAATTCTGCCATTTAAGATAATACAAATGAACCAGGATGACATTGTGTTATATGAAATAAGTCAAATACAGAAAGGCAGATCTCACTGTAGAATCTGAAAAATGTGAGGTTAGAAATAGTAGAAGGGTGGTTACCAGAGTTCAGGGGATGGGCAAAAGAGGGAGATGATGGTCAGAAAGCACAAACTACATGATTAGATGTGCAAGTTCTGGAGAACTGATGTGTAGCATTTTGACTATATACAGTAATATTGTGTTGTTTACTTGAAATTTACACAAAGAGTAGAACTTAAAATTTCTCATTCACACCACACACAAAGATTGCCTTGCAAGATGATAAATATATTAGTTCGATTTGGGTAACATTTCACAATGTATATGTATTTCAAGTCATCAAATTGTACACATTAAATATATAAAATTTTGTTTGTCATTTATACTTCAATAAAGCTAAAAAATAAAGCCAAGGGAACAGAATGTTTCAAGAAGATGACTATATGGGATGCTGCTGACAGTCAAGAAAGGTAAAGATGGTCGAAGATATTTTGCACTTAGTGCATATAGATTAGTAAGTGGTGTAAGGAAAGAACATTGTTCTTGAGACACGTGAACTGAGATCTCTTAACTCTGCTAGTAGACGGACCCATGGCTAGGTATCCAACTTCTCTATGCTTCACTCTCTCTTCCAAAACATCTTAGGCCCTTTGCAAGTATTCCATTATGGATCCAACCATTTATTGAACTCCATGGGTTATAAAACAGGTGCTGAACTCTTTAAGTGTGCAACTGTAAGTTCCTCATGTATCTTATATTCAAGCAAGTAAATACATGAAAAGATGTTCAACATAATTAGATATTAGGGAGATGCAAATTAGAACCACAATGAGCTATCACTACTGTCTTAATCATTTTGGGCTGCTATAACAAACTACCATGCATTAGGTAGCTCATAAACAATAGAAATTTACTTCTCATAGGTGTGGAGGTGGGGAATCCACGTCCAAGGTGCTGGCAATTCAGAGTTTGCCAAGGGCCTGATTCTCATAGATGGTACCTTCTGTGTCCCCACATGGTGGAAAGTGGGAAAAAAACTTCCTGAAGCCTCTTTTTAAGAGTACTGATCCCATTCATGAGAGCTGTGCCTTCATGATTTAATAACTTCCAAATAATCCATCTTCTAACACCATCACTGTGGGGGGTTAAGATTCCAATATATGAGTTTTGAGGAGACTCAAGCATTCAGACCATAGCAATCACATATGATTTTGAATGACTAAAATAAAAAAATAGCAATAGTTCCATACTAGTAAGGATACAGAGAGATTGATGGGAATGTAAAGAGGTACAGGCACTCTGGAAAACAAATTTAGTGATTTCTTAAAAGTATGCAACTATCTTAAGGTCCATAAATTATATAGTGGCCATTTATCCCACAGAAATGAAGTCCTACATTTGTAAAAAAAAATCTGCACATGTATTTTTTTGGGGGTATAAGGGATTGAACTCAGGGGCACTTGACCACTGAGCTACATTCCCAGCCCTATTTTTATTTTATTTAGAGACAGGATCTCACTGAGTTGATTAGAAACTCGCTTTTGCTGAGGCTGGCTTTGAACTTGCAATCCTCTTGCCTCAGCCTCCTGAGTCGCTGGGATTAGAGGCATGTGCCACTGTGCTGGGCCATACTTGTATTTTTATAGCAGCTTTTTTCATATTAATAAAAAATGGAAGCAGTACCTTTCTTTCAATGAGTGAATGAGTAAATAACCTGTGGTACATGCTTTGGGAGTAACAGTCAATAAAAAGTAATTGTTGATATGGATGAATACCAAGAGAATCATACTACATCAAAACCCATTCTAAACTTACTTACTGAATGATTTCACTTATACAACATTCCTGAAATGACAAAATTATAGCAAGGAGAACAATTTAGTGGTTGACAGGGGCGATGGAGACGAGGATGAAAGGGAAGGGTGTGGCTATAAAAGGGCAACTGGAGGGGTCTGTGTGGTGGTGAAAGTGTTCTGCATCTTGATGATCTCAACGTCAACATCCTTTTTATGATATTGTACTATGGTTTTGAAAGATGCTACCATTGAGAAAACTGCATCAAAGGTCAACAGAATCATTTTGCATTATTTTTTACAATGACATGTGAATCTACAATTACCTCAAAATAAAACATTCAAAAGAAACTTAAGTTCAAGAAAGAAATGGAAACATGTACAAGCATGGCTATAAAAGAGAAACATAGGTGTAACATTGTAGTTTAGATAGGAAAACTTATTTAGAGATGAGAAAATTGAAAACTATTTCATGCAATAGATGGGTAAGACTTAGACTTTCATAGTTAGGCAAGGGCATTTCAAACAGAAAATAGTATAAGATATGAGGCCACAGAGCTCGTGAAATACTTGGAGGCCTCGTTCAATTTCACTGGAGTCCCCTATTCTTGTAGGAAAGTAGTGAAATAAGATTGGAAAAGCAGCATGGAGAGTTTTCGATGTTGTACTAATGAATTTGTAGTTCTGTATGTGGGATGGAGGAGACCTACTAAAGCTGGGGGTGGATATGTGCAGCATTTTGTTTTGACATCAGAGTGTTGGAAATGTTTGGGGGAGAACAACGTCGCTGGCTCTTTGCGGTTCCAAAATCCATGGATATTTGTCACCACCTGCAGCAACAACTTGCACGGGTCTTATGGGTGGTGGAGTGGAAACTGAGGCACTTCTATCTTTCTCTTTAGTGCACTGCCTTCTTGCTCGTTCATAGAGGATAGAGGAAATGAGGTTTACTTGCTTTGAGAGGAGAGAGGGAGACTTTGCTTATCAGAGAGAGGGACTTTGCTTATCAGAGAGAAAGAGAGACTTTGCTTAAGAGAGACTTTGAGAGAAGGACAGACTTTGCTTAGAGGAAGAGAAACTTGCTACACTTTGCTTAAGGTCTACTGCTCACTGGTGCGTCCTGCATCCTGTGAACTAAGGGTGTGTCTACCTAAGGTGCCCTAGTGATGCGTCTCAGTTCTCTGTTATGCGATCTGCCTTCCGCCGCTGCCCCTACTTGCTGCTGTGTTCTTTCTTCTGGCTTTTCTGCTAATGGCTGCGTTGCGTATGTCCCTACTAGCTACTTCCGCGCGTGTCTTCTACTACTGTTTTTCTGCTGATGGCTGCTGTTGCATATGTCCCTACTAGCTACTGCCATGTGTTTTTCCCTCTGGCTGCTAATGGCTGCTGTGTCTCTGTCTCTGTCTCACTCTGCCTATGCTTATATCACCTCCAGGAGGCGGAGAGCAGGGCCACGCCTCTTACGCAAAGATTAGGCGAGCTGCCTTGGAGCAGGCAATTAGTGCTCAAGAACACATGCGCATACATTGTGTCCGTGGACGAGAAAATCACCTGAGTGTGCTTATGTCAATTAACCTCCTCACTGCCAGGCGCCATGGCACAGCCCCCAACAGAACAAAATATCAAAACCAGGAAAACTAGGGTGTCATCTGATTGTTGCTGTGACAAATACCTGAGAAAAACAGTTTAAAGGAAGAAAGATCTATTTTGGCTCAGTTTCAGAGGTTTCTATCGCTGGCCTGTGGGCTCCATTGCTTTGGGCCTTTGAACCTATGATAAAAGGAACATCATAGCAGAAGAGTATGGGGGTGGGGAGGAGAATTGTTTAGCACACAGTAATGGTGGAGGGGAGAGAGAGAGAGAGAGAGAGAGAGAGAGAGAGAGAGAGAGAGAGAGAGAGAGAGAGAGAGAGAGAGAGAGAGAGAGAGAACAAGAGAGAGAGAGAGAGAAGTGCTGAGAACAAGATACACCCTTCCAGGGCATACCTCCAGTGACCTACTTCCTCCAACCATGTCACACATGTCCTACTTCATAGTTTACCCTGCCTCCTAGGAGTCCACTCAGCTATCCATTAATTAATTCACTGATGACATCAGGGTTCTTGTAATCCAATCACTTTCCAGAAGCTTCACCTCTGAACATAACCGCATTGGGGACTAAGCCTTCAGCACATGAGCCTTTGGGGGGACACTTTATATCTAAATCATAATTACCAATTATAAAAGAATTCAGTTTAGTAGGGGGTATAGCAGTGGTGGGAATAAGAGGTTGTTCAAAAATGAACCTGTTTCATAGCTGCGTCTTTTTACCTGTGCCAAGCATATCACCTGACACACAATAGGTGCCTAATATCTGTTTAATGTAAACACAAGTGGATGAATATTCAACAAACTTATTTTTAATCGTCCTGATACTGTGATGTAGAAACAATCTGAATTTGAAGATGAGAAGCCCAAGGACTTATGAGACAAATGACCTAGGATCTAATTTATTTCAACAACTTCTCTTTACATGCTTCCATTTTCACCATTTTCCTATGGTTTCCTGCCCTGTCCTTTGTCTCTTTAGTACTAAGTGATAAGCTGGTTCCCAAGCAATACAAACGTTGATTTTCATCACAACTGGTGAATTAGCTACTTATTGCTATGATCGTAATGTGTGTGGATCTCTGCAAAATGCATATGTTGAAACCTCATCCCTAATAGTATAGTGTTACAAGGGGAGGCCTCTTGGAGGGATTAGCTTGTGAGAGTAAACCCTCATAATGGGCTTAAGTTCTTTTTAAAAAGAGATACAAAGGAACTTGTTTTCCCCTTCCACCATCCAAGAATGCGAAAAAAAGATGTTGCTTATGAGAAAGAGGTGACAAATACCGACTCTGTTGCTGCTTTGATCTTGGACCCCCAGCCCGCAGCCTCAGTGACATGAACAATGAGTCCCTGTTGTTAATAAACCATCCAGTATATGGCATATTTGTTGTAGCAGTCTGAAAACTCTAAGTCACCAGATTCTGGTCATTTGCTGTTATGATTTTGGATGTGAGGTTTCCCTCAAAAGCTCATGTGTGAGACAATGCAAGAAAGCTTAGAAGTGAAACAATTAGGGTATGAGAGCCTTAACCCAATCAGCAAGTTAATCCCCTGAGAGAGATTAACTGAGTGGTAACTAAAGGCAGGTAGGGTATGACTAGAGAAGGTGAGTCACTTGGGGTGTGCCTTTGGGATATATATTTTGTGAATTAAATTTTGCTTCCTGATCATCGTGTGAACCACTTCCCTCTACCACACTCTTCTGCCACGTTGTCCTGCCTTACCTTGAGCCCTGAGGAATGGAGTCAATTGTCTATGGACTGAGACCTTTGAAACCATAAGCCTCCAAATAAGCTTTTCTACCTCTAAAATTGTTCTTGTCAGGTCTTTTAGTCACCGCAGTGAAAAAGCTGACTAAAACACTTGCCTTTTGCTCTCAGAAGTCCCAGAAGCTCTTGTCCTTCCTGGGCTTCTATTGAGGCCAGTTGTATTACCTGGGATACTTACTGTTTGAAGCCCAGGTAGTCAACGTGTAACCTCTTCCCATACTCTCCCATCTGCTGTTTAGAGATTTACTGTTACGCAGAGCAAGCCCACATGCCCTGTTGAAGTCCATGGTGTCTGATTTCTAAATGTGGATTATACATCCATCCCATCATTTACACCTTCATCCTGTCATTCATTTTATACCTTCATAATTGTTAAGCTAATTATCATTAGCTAAAAATTCAGATTAATTATTCCAGCAGTAAGTGAAACCCCATGGGGTGCCTCAGTAAAGGGTTTAGGAAAGACTTACAGGACTTGAGTTGATGACTGAGTGTATTAATAAGTCGCATCTAGGAGGAAGGCAAACTTGATCCAAGTTGGCTCTGTGGTTGGCAGAGCAGCAGCTATCACTTTTAAAAATTTTCTCTTAGTGCATTATCTTTATACACAATAGTGACATTTGCTGTTACATATGTGTACATGCTCACAGTGGCTGTCACTCTTTATAGAGTAACTAGAAAGGAACAAACAGCCTATCCTCTTTAATAAATAAATTCCCAAAGAAAAGAGTGAAAGGGGGAAGCAAGGGCCACTCACAGGCCAGGATGGGGCATGATTGGTCATTCTGTGGTTTGAATAATGCTCTTGTTTCATCTTTGTTCAGACATGCTTATGGAGTGCTTGTGTTTCTGTCTTGATCTATCGCAGCCTTGGAGTGACCTTGTCAGATAATAATGTCCTAAGAAATTGTTTATGTTCAGTAGAGGAACAGCAGGGTCTGACTGTAAATGTAACAACACCAAAGCTTACCATTCCCACCAGCCAGTTCCTGGGTGTCAGGGATACTGTTCCCACACCAAACACACATTACTCTCTTCTCTGAGTTATTGTAATGCTTGTTAACATTACCTCTTATCATGATGTTTAATTAAATGTGGCTTCCTTATTATTGAACTGTGTGTGCATTGTCTCCTCAAACAGGCAATAAGTACCTGTAGGGTAGTGACCAAAGCTTAGAGCTTTTAAACACTCTGGGCATTTAAAATCCTCTTGATTTAATTCATGCAGTAGAAACTTAATATTAAGTTTTTAAATGAGTGAGTGAGCATATGAATGAATAAATTGAGCACAAATAAAGCTCATTTCAGTTTTTTCGATTCTAGAGAACTGAAGAAAAAGGAATCAACTCTTGTTTAAATCAAATAAAAATAATGTTTTCCTTTCATATGCCAAATCAAAGAAGAACTGAGCTGAAAGTAAAGTTGATCGAGTTGATGTAAATATTTGAGTGAAGAAAAGGCTTGCTGGTGCATTTGAGACATCAGTAATTTAAATTGTCAGCTAGATATGAGGTATTATTCAATAAAAAATGGAAATTGCCCGTATTTCAAAACTTTATGGAATATTTTTCTCACTGAAAAGAAAGAAAATTTATTCACCATTTGCATATTATCTTCTAATGCATGACTATATCTACAATCTTCTTCTTCCCTAGTTGATAAAGTATTCACTCTTCTAATAAGTTTTTGTGACTTTGAATTTTGATTAATTCATAGGTGCATAAATTTGATGTTCTATTTTGATCTACAAATTCTTACTTTCTTTTGAATGAGGTATATTCTTAACAACAGTTAATCACTGAAATAAATAAATGTTTTAAGTAGGGTATTTAAAATCAGGAGGAAAAGATATTAACCATTTTAGGGTATGAGTGGAAAACCTGTCTGCAAAGTACTGAAATTATGAAGGATAATATCAACAGGAGATTATTTATCTACATGTCTATCTGTCTATCAATCAAGAAATTTACTCACATGATTGTGGGAACTGGCAAGACTGAAATCCACAGAGCAAGTTACAGGCTGGAAATGGAAGTAAAATTTGATGATGCTGTCTTGAATCCAAAGGCTGGTGTTATGGTTTGGATGTGAGGTGTCCCCCAAAAGCTCACATGTGAGACAATGCAGGAAGGTTCAGAGGAGAAATGATTGGGTTGTTAGAGTTTTAACCCAATCAGTGATTTAATCCCCGATGGGATTAATTGAGGTGGAATAGTGAAGTGGAGGCCGTCTTCTCCAGCATGTCCTCCTGTCCTCGGATCAGCTTGCCCGGGATCTCAGCTATCTGGTGTCCTCCTCAGCTCTTTGACATTGGGTCCAGCCCTTGTCTCAGCTTTCCACTGTCCCATCTCCTGCTCTCTGACTGGTCTTCTTTTAGTTCTTCTTGTGTCTTCCTCGCTTGATAAGGTGGATGGACTGGGGGTGTCGGGTATGGTTGTTCTAAACTCTAGCTGGTTACACATTCTTAGGGTTACATCATTGGATTTTTGCACAGTCACACATAACAGTGCATTATTCATATAATATTCCATGTAGTAAAGTATAGCAAAACAAAGTAAAGCAAGGAATGTTACTCATAACACCCACTTAGGTTACTCACTGAGGCATAACCATAGCCCATAACCATCTCTTGGACTTTCATAATAATTCCTAAATAATGGCAGCTCCTTTTCAAGCTAACAAATACCTTCCAATTACACCTCTGTTTCCCACCCACTAGAACATTTAAATACCATCCTTGTTTCCTATCTCTGTCATTGTCTCCTTTGATTTACTGTTCTCACAAAGTAGTTTTCAAAAAGATTTGGAGAGCTAATTGGAGGTCTATGTGTTACCTTCTTGACTTCTACCTTTTTGGATTCAATTCTGTGTTCTTCAATATTTGCAGAAAGGAATGCTGTTATGTCCAACATCCTTTGGTTTTGAACTTGCCATTCATTCATTGCTCCATTGCACTTGAATCTGGTATCAGCCATTTAGTTGCTTAATGACATTCTGAGATTCAATTTTCATTTTCTATTAAAATAGAGACATAAATTCTAACCTCACAAAATTCTTTAATGATGTGTTTTATGTACACATACTTGCCCACAGTCTCTGGCACCTATTTGTTGTTTGATAAATGATAACTACCTTATCATCCATTTAGGATGCTTCAAATCTGCTTATGTATGCCTTAATCTTCATCTAGCTCCATATTTCACTCCCCTGATCAAATTGAGAAATGCCATTTTCTACCATTGTTAGGATCAAGATAATGGAGGGTGACAGGGAGAGAATTGGAACACATTTTCACTCCAAGTAAAAATATCCAAGCTAAACCTCAGTGATAATGACAGGTACTGAAAGGTTCCCCAATCAAATGCTACCACTTGGAGGTATAGCAGCAGGTTGCTGTTGGGAGGTAGAGGGTCAACTTGAAAGAAAAATGAAATAATAAGTAATCTAAAAATAAACCCTGAAAAATTGAGTCAAAGTGGAATCAAGCTTGCTCAAGGGCAATTACTTGTACTTTTAAAACTTCATTTGCCAGAATTTAATATCTGGAGGTGATAGGTGAATATTTTATGTACTATTCTTGGGAGTAAAAAAATGAAGAGTAGTCATAATTTTTCAGTTTGTAAGGCTGTTCTGTGAAATGGTAAATTGTTTAGAGTACAAGACATTGGCCATCATGAGATTAAAGCATTAAGCAGTGCCCTAGTCATCATACTTGCTAACAAATGTCAAGACCATAGTCTCCAAAAATGACATTAATTAGTCAAGAAGCGCATGAGAGAATGTTTAGGCCCATAGAGAGTAATACACACATTGGAATATTTGAATATGCCTATACAACTTTGTATTATAAGTATCTGCAAAACTAAAATGTTAATTCTAATTTTATAGTATTTCAGATAGTTTTTATTTTTAAATGTAGAGAATGGATAGTGACAACAGTAGTGATGCTAATGATGAAGTCCATGTCTATGTTAGCTGGGTACCTATAGCAACTTTTACATCCTTAGAGTACGCACTGTTTGTAGTAATTAACACGCATGTGTCACTTACTAAATGTGAGCCCTTTCATGGTACATTTACATCATTCTTATTTTGGTGCCTGGCATCAAGTGAACACTCACTATACACTTGATGGATTGAATTTTATTAAATAATAAAAGGAAATATCTCCACCATATCATGCTTTTAGTGTTTCCTGGGTCCAAGTCTCTATACTAAATCTGATGTTTGATTAAAGTAGTTTGACCCTGACCTGACCTCATGCTTCTTGGAGCAGGTTGACTTAGAGAATGCCAGTGTTACTCCACATCATTGTGATCTTCCCTTTCCTGATGACCTGGGTGTTTAAGGGTCATTTCCCATTAAGCATGTTTTGAAGGCTAACTTGTGAGTCTGAGCATGGGAAAGCTGAGCATTACTTAGTCATCCAGCCAAGTATGGTACCCAGATTACATCTAAAACACATATCAGCTTGAGTACATTCTCATGAGAATTTTGTTTCTAGGCATACTTTTATACCACATGTCCCCTACACTAAAGAATTTAGTCACTCAATTTGATATTCCAGAGAGGAAAAAACGAACATCATTAAGTTATGCACGAGATCTACAATTTAATTGCACAAGCAAAGGAGAAGTGAAGTTAAAAGCTATACTGTATCTTCATATATTTATAAAGTCAGGTTTCTTAAATGTTAGAAAAGAAAGTGGTATGCCACAGAGAATTCTCAAATCATTTTAGACCTTTTTTGCTATTCACTTTAAAAAAATCACAAGCAAGTCAATTAAATGACAGATTGCTAGGATTTTAAAAGGACATATGCTTTAATTTTATATGGCTTTTGAAATTTCAGGCATCAAAAGTGGTTTTAAAATATCACTAACTATAAAAAAGTAATTGACTTTTTTGTCAATTCTAAGTGCCAAATTATAGGCAGTGTTAAGATATTCATGAATTGTGGTCATTCTGCAGCAAATATGCACAGTTGGCAACATTTTCACCCTTGACAATTTAACTGATGACCTCTATTTTAACCAATGGAAGACTATTTGAAATGATATTTAATTTTCTAAAAGTAGTCTTGCATTTTAAATTTCTAATAACTTTGGTTATGTGTGTATTATAAAAAAAAAATATTAAAGAAACCTAAAAACAATTGTAAAGTTCAGGATATGCTGTCCCTTTACATATGCTTCCTCATTTTTAGTTTGGACACTAACAACAATATCAACAAAATTAGCTAACCTAAATTCCAAGGCTACCAGAATATCAACTCCCAGAGAAAGGAAAATCAAATCAAGATCAAATACACTCTTTTATATACATACAAGATCAAATATACTCTTTTATTAGGTCTTTTAAACAGCTGCTGATTAATTTCAAAATAAGATTTCCAGAGGTAGAGTCAATAAACCACTGGTGACAGGGATAAAGGTGATAAAGACAACTGACTTGTGATTATGTCTGTGCTTTCTGGGGCCATTGTCATTGAAAACTGTTATTTCTTAAATACAAATAAACCCCTAAATTATGATTATCTTCATTCCCTTTCTTTAAGTTTAGACTGAAAACTTTTCAAAAGGAAGACTGTTTACCTACCATTATTTTCAAATAGCCAAGCTTATTTTACTGTATTCTTAGGGTTATTTGCTGAACTGAACCAGGATTACAGCAAGGCTTCTGTAGTTTCCATAATAAAAGACCACTGGTCTCAAACCAACACCTTCAGTTTTACTCATCTATTAAAATTAAGCTTCATCTGTTATATTTCAAGGTAAAAGACAATGATGAATGGAGAGAGTGTTAAAACCATAGTGGTATGTGTGCAAGAAAATTTATTCTATGTCCATTAGCATGCTAGTGCTCACTGGTTCATTCATTCATTTGCTTTTCTGTATTTACTGAACTTATACGTAGTATAGCAGATCCTGTGTTTTCTGGAACTAGATCTTCGATGAAAAGATTTGCTCTTCAGTGGTTGACGAATCACTCATTTTATCTGCATAAAAACAAAGTCACAAATACATGGAATCCCATGTTCACAGGTTGGAAGATAATATTGTTAAATGTCAATAATACCCAATCATCTACAGATTCAATGGAATCCCTATTAAAATCCCAATGACAATTTTTTTTTTTTTTTTTTTCAGATAGAAAAATCCACTCTAAAATTCATTTAGAAACTCAAGGGACCTTGAATTGTCAAAACAATCTTCAAAAAAGAACAAAGCTGAAAATCTTATATTTCCTGATTTTAAAACATACTACAAAACCATAGTGGTCAAAAGTGCAGTGAAGATGGGCTTGGTGATGCACACCTGCAATCCCAGCATCTCTAGGCTGAGACTATGGGATGGCAAAACCAAATTACAAGGATATCTTGAACAACAACTGCCTGGGGAAAGGGTTAATTTCCCTCCCCTTTTGAGACCCTTTCTTAGTAAACCTAATTAACCTTTTAGGTTAATTAGGGTCCCTACCTTTTAGATTGTAAATAATAGTTTCTAAGAGTCTGACTTCACCCTTTTGAAATGTAAACACTCCTGTGGAAGGCTTTCAGATATGAAGGCTAGAAATTCATAGGATGCCTGTGGGAAGAGCTGGTTTCTCTTGTTTTTTTTCTTTTTTCTTTTTTCTTTTTTCCTTCTCTAAACAGGCTTCCTTCTAGAAATCTGTGCAAGGCCCGATATTGTGAGGAAACTGTGGTTCCGGCTCAGAATCTGGAGCAGAGATTCCTCTGAGCCCACCAGTACAATAAACTTGAGTTCTCCCACTCTCTGAGTGTCCCTTGGTGCTTCCTGACAGGTCTGTTATGGTTCCTGCAACAGAAGGAGGATCTGAAGTTCAAAGCCAGCCTCAGCAATTTAGCAAGGTCCTAAGAAACTTAGTGAGACCCTGTCTCTACATAAAACGTAGTAAGGGGCTGGAAATGTGGCTCAGTGGTTAAATGCCCCTGGATTCAATCCCTCATACAAACATAAATAAGTAAAGTTTAGTAATGATATAAAAATAGACATGTAAATCAATAGAGTAGAATAGGGAACCAAGAATAAATACTCATGTGTATGGTCAAATGAATTCCGACAATATTGTTAAGACCATTCAACAGGAAAAGAGAAAAGACAGACTTTTAAAAACACAGTGGTGGAAAAACTGTAGATCCATGTGTAAAACAATGAAGTCGGGCCCTTTAATTCACTTCAGATAAAAATGAATTCAATATGGATTAAAGACATAAACATAAAACTGAAGTTACAATTCTTAAGAGAAAATAGTGGGAAAACATCATTATATCGAATATGGCAATGATTTCTTCCATATAACACCAAAAAACATAGGTAACCACAAAAAAAAAAATAAATAAACTGGACTTCATAAACATTGAAAAAATCTTGTATATCAAAGGACACTTTTAACAGAATGAAAAGATAAGTCCACAGAATCATGTTTCTGGTAAGGAATTAAAATTCACCATATGTAAAGAACTATACCTCAACAGCAACAACAAAACCCCCAACAATTCAATGAAAAGGCAAATAATTAGATGTCTCAGAAGATACACAGATGACCAATAAGCATGTGTAAAGATGTTAAACATCACTAGCCACTAGGGAAATGCAAACTAAAATCATAGTGAGATACCCCTTCATACTTAATAGGATGACTATTATAAAGAAAAACAAACAAAAACAAAACAAAAAAACAGAAAACAAGTGTTGGTGGGGATGTGGAGAAATTGGAATCCTTGTATATCGTGGGAGTATAATATGGTACAGCTTCAGTGGAAACTATGATGGAATTTAATCCATAATATCCAGAAATGCCATTTCTTTGTATGTACCCAACATACTGAAGCAGAGACTTGAACAGATATTTGTGCCCCCATGCTCATAGTAACATTACTCACAATAACCAAAATGTGGAAACAAGCCAAATGCCTATTAACATATGAATGAATAAACAAAATGTGGTGTGTATATACAATGGAATATTATTCAGCCCTTCGAAAAGGAATACCATTCTCATAATGCTCTGTATGGATGAAACCTTGAAAATATTAGCCTAATTAAAAAGAGCCAGACATGAAAGAACAAATATTTATGATCCTACTTCCATGAATTAGCTAGAGTAGAGTGGTCCAATTCATAAGAGCAGAAACTAGAAAGGTAGCTGCCAAGGTTGAGGGGAGGGAATAATAGAATTTTTTTTTCCCCCATTGGTAAAGAATTTCAGTTTTGGAAGGTGAAAAAAAATTCTGGAAATGGTTGGTGGGATGATTGCACAACAATGTGAGTATATTTAATGCCAGTGAAGTGACCACTTAAAATGGTAAATTTTATATTTTGTATGCTCTACAATAAACAAGCAAACCATCATAGCCTGATGAATTAAATAAAGACTTAAAATCACGTGGAGCTGCTCAGAATAAAAGGTTTCCACAATAGTAAGTGAAAAGGAAAGTCGTTATTCAGACTATGCTTACCAATGAAGAAGGCAGCATAATCACCGATAACAGCACTTCCCAGGTTTGACTTGGAAACATTAGGATTCTCAATTTACATGCAAAAGCCTCATTCTATTGTACATACTATAATGCTGCTGAAGAAAAGGGGAATAAGAGAAATTTAGGATTTTCCTCCCTATTTTAGTTGAATGCAATTTTCAGGCTCTTATATATTCCCATGAGAAATGGCTTTTGAATTTATGGATTTATATCTATATTCTTTTTTGTATGCTAAAGGAAATAACCAAAGCTGTTGATATCTGAGGAGTAAGAAATGACAGCTGTGGTGCATGCCTGTAATCCCAGCTGCTGGGCAGGCTGAGGCAGGAGGATCACAAGTTCAAAGCCAGCCTCTGCAACTTAGTGAGGCCCTAAGCAGCTCAGGGAGACCCTGTCTATAAATAAAATATCAAAAAGGGGTGTGTATGTGTGTGTGCTGTGGATGTGGCTCAGTGGTTAAGCACCCCTGGGTTCAATCCCTGGTACAAAAAAAAAAAAAAAAAAATTGACAGATGCCAATAGGAGAGTTTTTAAAGGAAAGAACACTGATTATTATTGACAGGTAATTTGTGCAAAAAACCCAGAACACAGGTAGAAATCTTTGGGTACCAAGAAGCTCAAACTACTAATCCATGGCAGGTTCCTAATATCTGAATGTACTAACTGTGAACTCAGAGGTGACTTAATTAACGAGAATAGAATGCTTGTGTGGTATGTGTTACAAAATTAGGTCTTAATAAACCTTTGTAATGGCATCCACTTCTGCAGAAGTATAAACGCGACTGTAGAAAGGTTAGGCAATGAGCACAAATAGCTTTTCTCAGCAATGCAGCATTGAACTGGAAAGCAAAAAAAGAGCTTTGCCTGAAATGAAGACCTTTTCCTATGGAGAGAGTCTGAGACTTCATTCCGCTGAATCAAACCACCATGGCCCAATAGGCCAAACTGATGTCATCTAGCTTAGTCTTCCTTCTACCTGCAATATCACTGTTGCTGCTTTTGGGAGAATAAACCATAGGAAAAATAAATAAATACTTTACTTTTCCTCTCTTTGATTTTTATTTTAATTAATTGTTGCATAATTTTATGTAGTGCATATTTATTTTGCTCTTTATATTCTTCCTGTTATTCCTAGCTCTTTGTAAATTCAATTAAGTGACGAGTAGAAGAGACCACAAAATAACTTTATATATGTGTGTATGTGTATGTGTGTATGTGTGTGTGAATATCCCCACTCATTGTGGAGCGGAGTATTAGGGAAGATGCTGGACTCTTGCATAGACCTTTTTATTAAATTTTTTGGAGGTTCAAGTGTTTTGCTTTTAAATATGATAATGTACTTTGAAAACCCCTCAGATTCTGAAAAAAAATATTAGAAATACTTTATTGTTTGGAAAGAAATTCACAACATAAATCATTACCTCCCATTTAGCATAATACTTCTCCATTTTTCTTAATGTAGTAGAATCACCTAGGAAGTTTGATAAACACTGGTATCCTGGCCCCACACTTGATTTGAATTGGGATCTATGGGCCTCTGACATTCATAGTTTTCAAATTTCCTTGGTGATTCTAACACACACCAACACGATAGAACTATAGATTGAGGATATCTTTACTGCTCGGAAGCACAGGTAGTTAACATCATTGTGCAGTTACTCCATGCTGGATAGAGTTTTTCTGTCCCCACTGCTTTGTTGACATCAGATTTTGTCACCTGAATTGACCAAAGTTCATCATTGTGTGAAAATACCAACTAGTTTGCTGTCGAAATTACCTAAAGAAACTATAAAGGTATACTTTTAATTAGAAGTTGTGGACCACTCTGTGCCTAAGTAATGAGAAGAAAGAAGTAGCTATAACTATTTATTTATAATGGTAGTAGGGAAACTCATGACGTTTTATGATCAACGGAGAACCTTCCACATGTAATTTCCATATGTAGATACTAAGGGCTCTTTGATGAGCCTGAGTAAAGATAGGACCACTTGGTTATGAATATGTTCTTGAAGGAGGTTGAAAATTTCTGAAAACATCTCAACTACTCACTTAGATTAATTAGGACTTTTGGTGAAATTGGGAAGTATGGGACCTAAACTTTATCTAATGCTATTCATCATGAAGACAGAGCTTTCTCTTCAAGCTAATAGCATTTCCACTTGACCACATATAAAATTAAATCTGCTTCAATTTCATCCTTCCTAGTCCCTTAAACCTTGCTTTTGAGGTAGTTATTATGTTATTTTTGGAACCATAAACAAATCTACAATTACAGATTTATAATAGAGAAGTACTGTGTTAGTTCATAAAACCCAACCTTTAAAAAAGAAAGTAAAACAAATTTATTTTCCACTTTCCAGCAAGGCTTATAGCAAGGTCTTAGTGTAAACAAAGAAAACCTAGAAAGTCTTACAGAAAAAAAATATTTTTCCAAATGTCAGAAATCATAAGATCAAAGTAATTGCATTCCATTCCATTTGCTTCTCTGGTTATCAAATATTTGCAAAATGTTAAATTTGGACTCATGTTTTTCAGTGGAGATTTTTGCACAGTACTTGGGCTGAATTCAACCATCGTGGTGCTTCTGAGACAGCAGTGTTAATTTTACAGTGGTGGTAACAACAGCTGGAGCCTCTAGAAACTGCCTTCCATGTTAATTCCTTCTTTGCCGCTTTAGTTAGCATTTTGATTCTGTCTTTAATGAATCCAGGTCTGACAGTAGCAGAGTCAGCACACATTGCCAACTCCACCCAACAGAGCAGATTAGGACTATAAATCTCACAGAATAAACTGCTGGCAGATATCTTTTGTTTAGATATTTGCTTTGATGTAATTACAGATGAGTGTGCATTCTGGCTCCTTTATGCTCTGGGGAAATCACTTGTGTTTGAGAGGCACTGTCACTCTGGATTAATAGTCACTTCCTAGTAAGTCACTTCCCCCACTCCAAAATTTTAATAAGGTCTTCAACTCTTTATTAGAGAAATTCATTAGTTTGCTGAAGTCAGATGGCAAGTGTGACTTACATCATCCACACTTTCTATCCAGCAAAAAGCAAGAAATCAGGAAGCAATCAATCCAGAAACTTTTCCTAATGTGGCTGACCTCATAGATAAAGCTGGTGTCACATTAACATGGGATCTAACTCTTCCCTTCTTAGGAGATTAGGCAGTTAAATGCTGATTATTGTAAATTTCTTTTTTTAGCAGTGCATTATTTTATTACATATGCATGAAAAGTAATCTTATTGGGTCATTTTATATGTTGTTGGAATATTTCCTGAAAATCTATTGTTTCTTGTATTTTTCTTTCTTTCATTCTTTGTTTCACATCTCAATGTCAAAGACTCTGGCTCTATGTGTGTGTGTGTGTATCTGTGTGTGTGTGTGTGTGTGTGTGTGTGTGAGAGAGAGAGAGAGAGAGAGAGAAAGAGAGAGAGAGACTCTGATTTCAGAATTAATGGAAAGAGTTTTCCTCCAATTTAGGAATACTATCAGAGTCAACATTTTGTCTAACACAAAAGTTAAGTTCAGGTATATAATAGTTTGGAAAATCTTAGCACAATTAAATGGTAGGTAAGAACACAACAACAATAATAAACCCCCACAAAACACAAAACAAAAACAAGTTTCCTAAATGTATTAAACAGAATGGATATTTTAGAATATAATAAACTCTCCTTAAATGTTTTTGACTTTATTATTACTTATACTATGGGTTACTTATTCTTTGATTCCAAATGCTACTTAAGTTCATTTTTTTCAAGCTTGGAAATTTCATTTTCATTCATAAGGTTTGACTGAATCTTTGTTTTCAGATATCAACTGTTTTAGTCAGCTTTTTCACTGTTGCAACCAAAAGATGTGACAAGAACAATTAGAGGAGGAAAAGTATATTTGGGGGATCATGATTTCAGAGGTTTAGTCCACAGACTGCTGACTCCATTCCTTGGGGTTCAAGGTGAAGCTGACCATCATGGCAGAAGAGTGTGGTGAAGGAAAGCATCTTCAGACATGGCCACCAAGACTCAGACAGACTAAGCTCCATTCCACAAAGACAAAATATGTACCCCAAAGGCACACTGCCAGGGACCCACCTCCTTCAGCACACACTACCAGCCTTCAGTTACCATTCAGTCAATCCATATTAATGGATTAATTCACTGATTGGGTTAAGACTCTTATAACCCAATCATTTAACCTCTAACCTTTCATGCATTGTCTCACACATGAGCTTTTGGAGGATACCTAATATTCAAAACATAATATCAGTGAATAAGCACAGGTCAAATAAAAATATTCCACGTGTGGAGTTGAGAAGTGCTATAATTTTGGTTTTACAAAATACGAAATTGTGTCTTGAGGCAGATAGGTAAAGCTACAACTCTGGATCTTTGCTGCCTTAACCAGGAATTTTCACACTGTATTTTCTTCTCCTGGGTTTTTAGAGTTTCGTGGAACAATATGTGTATTTGGGGAAACAAACTGGAATTGAAAAGTTTTCCTTTTCTAAGTAAGTTCATTAGAAAATATTAGAAAATACCATCTGCTGTCACCTTCTTTCATTAAAGCATGTCAATTTAGTGCCAAAAAACACAGGAAGGACATACTCTCAAAATAAATGGTAGTTTTTAAACTGAATAAATTTAGTGCTATGAAAAACAAACTTCCTGGCTCTTACTCTTCTGCTCTCCTGGGACAGTACTGTACCTCCATCCTCTGAAATCTACTGTCAGCTCTGAGATTCAGTATGATAATATTGGAAATATTGGAAATCTCCTGTCCTGAAGTTGAATCCTTGTACTTCCAATTAATAGCTAAATAGCCTGGTGCAAATCACCTGAACCATTCTTAATGTCTGTTTCTTTGTTTCTAAAAACGGAAATAATATAATCTAGCTCTCACTTTAGCTGTGTTGAATAAAATGAAATCTTTAAAATAGGACTTTGGCATGAACAAATAAAGCCTGGAAAACTTCACAACACTGCTTGTTTTTGCAAAGAGAATAAAAAGAATGGGAAAACTACAAATAACCTGAATTTCATTAATGAAGGAACATTTGTGTGAATTACGGTACAACTGGACTATGAAAAATTATTTAGCTATTCAAACAATGAATGAAATCCATATGTATTGACCCTAGAGATGTCAATGATTTACTATTCAATGCCAAAAGCAAATTGGAAAGTAATGTATATAATTCCACTTTGTAAAATGAATTAAAATAAAACCATGTGTATATATTTATATTGAGAATTTGAGCATGGAGAAAATCAGAGAAAAAAATGTTCACTCACTTCATCAACCTCTGGTATTCACTCAAATGCCACCTTGTCAGCAAGATGTCTTCCAAGGGCACCAAACAAAATCACTCACTTGCCCACACCTCTGTGCCAGTCCCTTTCCTGCTCTAGTTTTCTTCATAGTTCTTATCGTCTCTGATGTAATGTTTATTTTACTTAATGAAGTTAAAAGATTGTTATTGACATATAGCAATTGAACATATTTATGAGGTATTATGTGAAGATTTGATGCATTTATACATTATGTGATGATCAAATAGGGGTACTTAATGGTCTGTCTTTCCCCTCTAGAATATCAGGTCCAGAAGGTAGGTGTTTTTGTCTGTTTTTCCCACTACTGAATCTAGAACAGGGCCTGGCAAACAGGGAACAGTCAGTAAATATTCATTGACTCCACAAGGTTCAAAACTCTTCAAGTTCCTGAACTTAGCAGAAGAGTGAGGGGGAGAATAAGAATTTGGTTGGCTTTAATTGTTTACATCTGGTTGTGTTTGCATTATGTGAGATGTACAATTTACTTTTGAAATCTAGAAAAGCAATATAGCAACTTATTAAAAAGAAAAATACCTAGTTCATTTGCAGGTCCTATCTGCTGCCCAATAAATAATTATTCCTTTCCTCCCTTACAAACTCCTTCTCATCCTTGTAGCAAATAAGCTTTCCCCTCTGTTCTCAGAAAAGGACTTTCTACGCCCTTTAAAATTCAGTATGCATTTAAAAGGACATTCTAACTTTCTCAAGGTTCTTCGAATTTAGTTGTATACCAAATTTGTTTTGTTTTCCTTTGGCGAAGAAAGTAGAAAGCAAGGACCAAGTTGGTCTCTCAAGTAGGCTGGGGATAAATTTGGTTTACAGGGTAGTGAAGTGATGAGAGAGGAAAACAGGTAGAGAAGAGGAGGAGGAGGAGGAGGAGGAGGAGGAGGAGGAGGAGGAGGAGGAGGAGGAGGAGGAGGAGGAACAGGAAAAGGCAGCTGTGGGCTTAGAGAAAGCAAATACCAGAGGCCGGATGCCATTCCAGTGGAGGAGAAGGGGCTGGACACTCAGTATGGCTTTATCCAGGGACAAGGAGGAGGTTGACATGGTGAAATGGGAAGAATGGGCTTTCGTGGCTGTCCTTAAGACCTCCTGTTTATCATAGAATCATAGTCTGTCAGATCTAGAAAGGTCCATGATATCACCTAGTCAACTGCTCTCAACTTACAAACGAGGCCATTGAGATCCTCAATGGAGAACTCAGTCTCCTAGTTCTTGCACAGACAATCTAAACGTTGATATGCATATGGGAAGTGTCCCTCACCATCCTTTCTTCCCAGGGGAACAGGCATGGGGCAGTGCATAGCTCTGAGCCCCTGGACAGTTCCCATGAGGTGACTGGACTTTGAGTGAGTCTGAGTCTACCACTGCAATGTGGGTGCTACATATTTCTGATAAAAGAACTGAACCATGATCTCAGAGCCACAAGACGCTTTAGGTTTGAATTAACAGATCCCATAGGATCCCACAAGATAACATATCAGAAGGCAAAGTTTATGAACTCAAACCTGGAGTCAAGTGGTCAGTAGGGAATAATCTGAACAAGCATTAAAAAGACTTTCACAGGTCTCCATTTCCTTTTCCACTTGATAAGACTGTCTTGCAACAGAATCTCACTGACAACTCTGTTTCTTACCAATATCAGTGGCTTCAGCTCTTGTGTTTTATATAAACCTATTTGTGTTTCTTTGTAGACCATATGAATGTCAAGCTGGAGAGAACAGGTTGCTTGGAAATTATATTCTTTAAACATTCACCACCAGGTTGAACAGGAAACAAATGTCAAGATCTGCTATATAGGATAATAAATTTGATTAGAAGAAAATGCTGGTGGGTGAGAACATTGGGACAGGAAGCAGCAATATACTGTGGCTGGTGAAGCAAAGCTGAATGTCAGTGCTTAATTGCAAAGCAGGAGGCCATTATCTACTGGCAGCAATTCCCCTGGTGACTTTGTTTGTTTTATAACAAATTATTAAAGCAGTAAGAGAGCAGTGTGCTAGGTAGCAAGGAGCTGTCTCTGTCGGGGGCTTTCTCCTGTTCCCTGGGGTGCTTGACTTCACCTCACTGGTCGTTGTAGGCTGGACTTTTGGAATGAGATGGAGAAGGTGTGAGGTGCCAGTGTCCAGTGTTTGGCACTTGTGGGACTCTGGTAACACATCCCTGAATGTCTGGGGATAGGGTTGAGACCAAGAGGTCTTATTAATTTTCCAATAACTAGCTGTGGGATTGGAAGCAAATTAAGTGGCTGAACCTACTAACTAAGCCTGAGACTTCCTACCTCAGGGAGGATGATTGACTCAAGGTCCCAGCTACTGAAATCATCACAAGGATGATCACATTGCCTGGGAGGCAAGGGACACCCTGGTGGGTGACCTTGACTCAAGGACTCCCTGATGACATGGCAGAACATTCCTTGGACTCTAGTGTACTCTGGGATGCCTTCTCCTCTCTCCTTCACTCAAAGCCAGACCTGACTGGTGGTCTGATGGTTCTTCAAACCTTCCAGTTCCCTTTATCCTTTTTTGCTAAGGCATCTCCCCTAATAAAATCCTTGCAATTTTAATCCCAACTAGTTGTATGCTTTGTGGAGGACCCAGACTAACACAGCTCATTTTCTTCATTTGTAAAACATGAAAGTTTCCCTCATCCTTTCCTTGCAGAAGTGTTATAAAGATTAAATAAGATTATGAGGAAGACAAAGAACAAAGTCCTGAAAATAGCCGATAATCATATAAATAGTGACTAATGCTTATTCTTGTTTTGCCACATGCAATCTGAGCCACAGCTCAGACATTGACTGGAACCTCTGTTCTCATCAAGTATAGGAGCTGAGCTGGGGCAGAGGCATGTGCCCACGTACCTCACAGGCTTTGAGAGATCTAGGAGAACAATATGCATCTGACACATTTCAGTATTCTGGGAAATTCAGCACACACTCTTGACCCCTCCACCACCAGGATAATATAGAAATAGCCAAGAAAGGTTCAAATCCCTTTTTAAAGAAATATATAGGAGATGAAATTTAATTCTCTGGTACTTCTAACCTTTGAATTCTAGTGAACACATCGCCTCTCCAGTGTTTCTTGAATTTCAGTGTGGCCAAATGACACACTCTGTTCCCAGTTAAAGGAATCATCCAACAAGTGGATGATATTGAGGGAGGTGGTTTTTCTGTGCATGAACTCAGTGTGTGGCAGCGTAATCTGCCATCCCAGTGATTATTCTACTGACAGGTAATACAGAACAGCCTCATGCACAGCCTAGCACAGGAGGTGGGAATCTTGTTTTTATCAAATTTCTTCCAGACATTTAGGAGCCATAGCAATCTGTATTTAATTAAGGAAATATAATCAAACATAAAGGTGTGAGTTAACTCTGAAGCACAAATATATGATGAACATATATCATGGACTACATTTTTCTAGGCAAACACATTTTCGAAAGGTCAGCTGGCAACAAATGGAATAAGGTGAGGGTGACAAGTAATGTTAACACGATCAAGTCGCATGTGGGGAACATTTTCAGTTGACTCTTTCCAGCAAGTCTGAAGGAGAAGGGATTCATAAGTAAAAGACCAGATAAGCCTTCAACAGAGTAAGTAGTGCTTTGAAGCCTGAGTGACAGGCTTCTTTCATTGTGGCCTACTCCACATACCTTCCTCTGCTAGCCGCTAGGATTTTCTGTACCTCTAGTTTTCTGCTTCATGTAGTTCTCATCAGAGGCAAGTTTTCATTCTGCTGTTCTCACAAGTCAACTGTTTTTCAAAACTTTAAGGCTTTTGACCTTGCACCAATCACAGTCTCTGTTTCTGCATGTGCCTTCCTGGCAGGATGTTAATATGAATGCCCTTCCTACAGCCCTTTGCATAACTGTCCTAGAGCCAGATGGTCGGTGACTTAGCACTCTGTCTAAATGTGTCAGCAACTTTAAACTCGGCTATGCATCTATTAGGAAAAGACTCACAGATGCCGGTTCTTAATATTCATTTTTATTCTAATTTGAAAGTTCTATGTAGAACTTAACTGCAATTTTTCCACAAGCAAAAGTTTTGGGCTGTTCATGTGGAATGCAAGAACCCATAGGAACCCTGGAAGAAGATTTAGTCCAGTCCCTTCACCTTACCAATGAGTCAAGATGCAGGAAATATAATCAAGTGGGCTTCAGAGCTGGTTAGTTTCCTCAGTGCTCATTCTGCTTATCCTATAATCTGCTCTGCTGGGTTACCAAACTTCAGGGGAGACTTTCCACCCAGAATTGCATAATGCAGCCTGCCCTGTCACAACATGGAATCAAATAATATTAGAACTGCCAGGAAGATAACATCTTTTAGCCTAACCTGTCCAATCCTTGGAGGAGGAAACTAAGGACCAAAGAAATAGAGGACTTCCTCAGGATCTTACACAGCTAGGTTAAGAAGTATTCCTGAAATACCTCCAAATCTCAAAAAGGTGAAGCCAAGAATAAGCCCTACCACTCCCAAGAATGGTAATGATACTTAGACTGGGACACCAGCTGCCTTGTAGTCTGTCTTTAGTAAAATTAAAGTTTTGGGCTATTCATTTGGAATGTATGAATCATTTTTTATCAATATTTAATCTGATTGATACTTAATTTAATAACACTTAGATCAATTGGTATTTAACCTGATCAGTACTTAATTTTTAATTTTGAATATGACAATATTTAACTTTCAGGACGGATAGAATATTTGTTAAATTTCTCTCTCATTCTGTGTGCTTTTTCTCATGACAAAGATCTGTAATTAGTTTATAAGCAAGAAAGAAGTCACGTCTTCCTACAAGGGACACTTTCCCACTGCAAAGGTGACTAATCACTGGGGAGGACATAACTTTTAGCAAATATTCATAACAGGAATCATGTCCTTAGTTTTGAAACTTTTTCCAAAGCACTGCTTGTCCCAAAGCTGACTTTTCTGAATTATCTGAATTTTGCAATTCATTTTGTGTCTCAGAGAACTAGAGGACTTGAAAAAATCATTTCTGGCTGTTTCTCAATGCTTTGTAAATATTTCATTATGTATTCATGTGTGAATATGTATAACATATATTCAACTAATGTTTATTGAGCACTTTACTATGTACCAGGTAGTGAGTTAATCACGTCACAAAACTTACCCTGGGAAGATGGGCACTATACACATTTTACAAATGAGGAACTGAGGCCACAGAAGGTAAAGTGACTTGCCTGAAGTTGCATAGTAAGCTGATGGCGGAACTGGTCTTCTGAGGTTCAGAACCCATATTTTCAAACTGAACGCTATGCTGTTCTCTTTGTGAAGAAGTTATATCTTGTTTTACAATAGATATGGCATTCTCACAAGAAGCTCTCCAACTTCTAAATTATTAAAAATCACTTAATTTCTACCCAGAAGGCAAGTACCCACATTTTGTTGTTTATTATAAAATACAAATAATTACAAAAGAAAGATAGAAAAGATAAGGATTCAGTTCTTGCTTAGGACCAACTGCTTTCGTGTTTTTTTTTTTTTTCATCTATTTTCCAGGATCAAAGGAGAGCTATAAGAAAGAAACTATCCTATCAAACAAGTGAAGATCTAAAAAAAAAAAAAAACAAAAACTAAAGAGGGAATACTTCCAAATTCACGTTATAACCAAAACCTGATAAGAACATTACTAAAGAAAAAATTGCAACCAATATCCTTGATAGCCATAGATGCAAAATCTTTAATAAAATCCTAGAAAACTGAATATGGAAGCACATTAAAAGGATCATTGACCCTGAGCAAGTGGGATTTATCCCAGAGACACAAGAATAGTTCAACATATACAAATCGATAACTGTAATACACTATGTTAACAAAATGAGGGATAAAAAAATCATATGATCATCTCAACAGATGCAGAAAAAGCATTTGATTAAATTTAACATCCTTTCATGATAAAAACTCTCAACAAATTAGGTATAGATGGAATGTATCCCAATACAATAAAAGCCATATGTGACGAGCCCACAGACAATGTTATACTCAAAATAGTTGAAAGCTTTTGCACTAAGGCCACAAACAAGACTAATGGTCGTTCTTATGATTTTAATTTAACATAATCCTGAAAGTTCTAGCCATACAATTAAACAAGAGAAAGAAACAAACAGCATCTAAATTGGAAAGGAAACAAGCGTTTATATATAGAAAAGCCTAAGGACTCTAACAAAATGAAATGGTAAAACTAATAAACAATTTCAGTAAAGTTGTAGGATACAAAACCAACATACGAAAATCAGTGGTATTTCTATACAATCACATGAACTATCTTGAAAGAAATTGATAAAATTCCAAATAATGAAACACTCAGGAATAATTATAACCAAGGAAGTGAAAGGCCCATATGCACTGAAAACTATAAAACATGTATGAAAGGAATTGAAGATGAAACAAATAATGGAAAGGGAGAAAATAATTACAAACTACATCTGATAAGAGGTTAATATTCAAAACATATAAGGAATTTATACAACCTAATAGTAAGAAAAAAAATAGCTGATTTTAAAAATGGACAAAAGTTTTCTATTAGTTAGGTTTTTGTCACTGTGACCAAAATACCTAATCAGAGCAACTTAGACGAAGAAAAGTTTATTTGGGCTGGTAGTTTCAAAGGTTCAGTCCATAGTCAGCCAGCTCCATTGCTCAGGGCCTGAGGTGAGGCAGAGCATCATGTTGGAAGGACATTGCTTAGGCAAACTGCTCTCCTCATGACAGCCAGGAAGCAGACCCTCCCCTACCCCACCCCACGCACACACAGAAAAAGAGAGACAGAGAGCAAGAGAAAGAAATGTGGTTTCCAAGGGCATGTCCCCAGTAACTTATTTCATGCCCCACCTAACTACTGTTACCACCCAGTACACTGGTTCTTTCAAACTATTAATCCATCAAACATTAATTTACTGACTAGGCTATGGCTCTCCTAATCTAATCACTTTATCTCTGAACATTCCTATGTTGTCCCATATGAGCTTTTGGGGAACAGCTCATATCTGAACCATAACAGGTCCTAAATAGATATTTCTCAAAAGAAATACAAATGGCCAAGAGTGACATGAAAAGAAGCTCAAAATCACTAGTCATCGGGGAAATACAGATCAAAACCACAGGGAGATATCACCTCATACCTTTAGAAGAGGCTATCATAAAAATATCAAAAGATAATAATTGTTATTGAAGATATGGAGAAAAGTAATCCCTTACACACTGTATAAAATGATATAATTATTAGGAAAATAGTATGTAGGTTCCTCAAAAATTATAGTTAGAGCTATCAATTGATCCACTAATCCTACCTTTAGCTATGTACCTGAAGGAAATGAGATTAGGATCTTGAAGAGATGTCTCTACTCCTATTATTATTCACAACAGTCAAGATATGGAAAGCAATTTGAGTGTTTACAAATTAATAAATTATGGTATATGTACATAGGAATGTTATTCAGTCTTAGAAAGAAGGAAATCCTACCATTTTCAGCAACTTGGATGACCTTGGAGTACCACATATTAAGTGAAATAATTGAAATAAGCCAGGCACCAAGAGGCAATTATGTGTAGGACCTAAACAAATCAAACTTAAAGAAAAATGAGTAGAGTAAAATGGTGATTTCCAGGGAATGGGGCAGAGAAAATGGGGAGACGTTGGTCAAAGGATACATATTTTCAATTATAAGGTGAATAAATTTTAGAGATGTAATGTATAGCGTAGTAACCATGCTTAATAATAATGTATTATATACTGGAAATTTGCTGAGAGAAGATCTCAGGTGCTATTATCCCTCCCGAATAAAAGGTAATACTGTGAGGTGATATGTTGATTAGCTTGATTATAAGAATCATTACATGAAATATACCTACATTAAAAATAGCACTATGTTTTATACCATAACATATACAATTTAAAATTTTCCAATAAAAATTTAAAAAAAATCAGGCCAGGCGGGTGGCACACACCTATAATCCCAGGGGCTTGGAAAGCTGAGGTAGGAGGATCATGAGTTCAAAGCCAGTCTCAGCAAAAGCGAGGTGCTAAGCAACTCAGTGAGACCCTGTCTCTAAATAAAATACAGATCAGGGCGGGGGATGTGGCTCAGTGGTTAAGTGCCTCTGAGTTCAATCCCTGGTACCCACCACCTTAAAAAAATTTAAAAATCAGTTTCACAGAAAGCAACTTACAACTTAGGGGCAACTAAGTTTTCCACTTTACTCTTAGTACATCATCTCTTTAAAAAGGATGGATCAGTCTTTCTAGCTATGAGCTGCCCCTCTCACATCTCAGATTTTCTTACACAGAGACAACATTGGAATCTGATGTTCTATTAGACCTCCGAAGAGAAAAATTCTAATGGAGTCAGTCTGCTTCATTTTATTTTGTTTTATTAATTTAGATATTATTAGTGGTTAGAGACATAATTTAATGAGAAAAAAGCCTCTGAAAGATAATGGGAAACGGGAACAAGCTAGTATTTCTTTTACATATGATCCTAAAATTACCTCCCTGTTTTCTGCTGTCTTACACATCTATACAACTGTTTTCATAGAATGAAGCTTATTTTTATGTGAATACTTATTTCAATAGTATTTCACAATGTATAGTCAAATCAGCCCAACATGATCTATTATAAAATCTATCTGTGCTTCAGTTATTTAAAAATTTCCTTAAATATTATTATTGAAGTAATAAAAACAGACATGAATATAGTGGTAACAACTCAAAGGCAATTGGTAAAATTCAACAATTCCTAATACAGATTCTTGAGGAAAGGAAGAGGAAGAAATACCGTTAGCATTAAACACACACACACCTCAAACACACATATATATTTTGGAAATTAACATCCAATATATTTAAAAAGGAAACATGAAAATAATTCTGTTAAAATGAGACCAATAGTGGTCTAATAATATCAATGCTGCTATTTAACTTAGCCTAAAATTTTGAAAAAAAGTTAAAGTATAAACTATCACACATATGGTATTTATTTGGTTTATAAGTTGGTATAGTGACACCATTTTTGGTGGGCTTGGTAGTTTTTAAACAAGTATAGCAGTTTATTAAGAACTAATAATTTAAATAGTAAAATTGAAGGTATTGGATTTAGATGTAGAGATCAATCCTTTAGGTGTCCTTTGTCTTGATTAGGTCCCTGATGGCTCTTTGGCAGCCAATATTTCTGTGCATTTCTAGACGTGATAGAACTGCCATTTCAGTTTTCTGAAATTGACTTTTCATTTCTGCTTCTCCAGATAAAATTAGTAGCCCTGGATTTTCTTATTAATAAAATTATTGACCCCACATCAGTGCTGTAGCCAGTCCCAGCCTCAGCATACTCACAATGCAGCTTCAGCAATGAGATCTAAACTTGTTCTACATAATGTAGCAGAGTGGTGACTGTGCATAGTGATCAAGCACTACGCATACTCTAGAACCAAACAGCTCAGATTCAAATTTTGGCTTTGCCAGTTATTAGCTGGTGACTGAGGGTTTGTTTCTTAACCTCTCTATACTTCAGAATCCCAGTCTATAAAATGGAAACACACATAATGAGAGAATCTACTTTATAGTTTTGGTGTGTGAACTAAATAAGTTCATGTGAGCAGAGTGCTATAAAGTTTGCCAATTTTCTGTTAAAGCTTTCAAGAATAGTTACCTAGTATGGTACACAGTGCACTTGTGTATGATCCATAAATATGTCTTCATGAAACTTCTAAAAACCGCTCTCGATGCCAACTCTCAGAGCTGAACCAGGAGCCTGGTGAATCATTCCCTACTAGCTCATGACCATAAAGGACACTGAGGTTTGTCTAATCCAATTCTCATTTTACAGATGAGGAAACTCTGATCTCATCTACAGAGGAAAATTACTTCCCCAAGTTCAAAAAGATAATTGGTGGGCAGTTCAAAGTTGATATGGCCTTTATAATTTAAAGATACACAGACAATTAAAGTGTTTCTTTCTTCTTCTTTTAATGAAGATTATTCTCAAAGACAGCAATAAAAATGAATAACAGCCATTAGGCTATTTGCCTTGTGGTAGAGTTGAACATGACATATTTTCTAATGCTAAGTATCTTTAAAAATATGTAAATGAAAGAAATATTTACATGTCATTTTCAAATTTTCTTTACCACTTACTTTAAAAAAATTTTGATACCATGATGAAATAGCCCTCATAGTCACATCTCCCTGGGTCTGACACAAGTCAAGTTCATATAACATTACATGAAAGTGGAAGAGAGAAGCAGTTCTGTAGCTCACAGTTCATGACAAAAAGGTTAAATCTAGTGTCCCAAGCATCAGGACAGGAAAATAAGCCAAACTTTGCTAGTAATAATGCTGTCCAATCCTTGTTCTAGAGAGACTCTGTGGTTCCAGGTCACACTCAATTTACCTCCATAATCATCACTTTTATTTCCATTTTTATTCTCCATTTTGAAAATTAAGGTGCTGATTATCAGCACAGATTCCTTTAAAAGGTCTTATTAAACTCTAGGGGCTACTTTCTAACTGATTTGTAAAATGGTCTTTAATAGAGATTATTTTAATACTCATAACCACATTTTAATTTTAAGGGAAAGCAAATTCCAGCTCCTGTGAGAGGTCCTTCAGTTATTATTTGTTAGTTATAAACATGGCTAAAGTAGGAAATGGAAAAGTCAAATCTTAAATATAAGCAATTACAATTATTTTGTATTGAAAATGCAAAACACACCAGCCTAGATCCCCAGTACCCTGGAGTAAACAATTTTGAACCCATGACCACACCTCTATGACAGCTTTGTCAGAAAGCATCTGTGACTTACTCATTGATGCCTGGAATATACAGTCATTTTTCAAGAGTTGGTGTTTTCCAAGGTTGGTTGAGTTTCAGTCACTGGATTCTTCAACCCTACCAGAGATGGGCTGAATTCAAAAGAACAGGAAAAAGATTTAGAAATATACTTTCCTCACAAGGACTGCAGGTATTTCTGGGACTTCACCAAATTTGAGAAGCCTTTCTTTCACTTAAGATATTAAAGGGCACAACTTTGGAAAACTGAAGATATTTAAGCTCTTAAATGAGTTGTTTATATCTGAACCTATGTGATCCTATTCTGAGAACAATCTGAAGCAAGAACTATGGGTAACACTACTGAGGAAATGTCCAAAATATTGCCCAAAGTGGGCCTTCACCCCTCCCAGAGCAGAAGAAAACGCACCATCTCTCAAGGGATATTTGACTCCTCCACAGTGGGCTACCTCCTACAGCTAAAATGACTGGGTTGATACGAGTCTGCATATTTTTGTCTTAATGTATCATAAAATAGATGCTCCTTTTCTGGAAAAGAGTAAGCAAACGAATGCAATGAGGATATGAGAATCTTGTTTGGATACATTATACTATAAAGATTATTTTCTCTTCAATTTAAAAAGAAATCACAATGCAAAATGTTTTCTGGTATATTCTAGTGTGTCATTTTCTCCATTTGTATTGCATTATAAATTGAACTTCAGAGCCTATGTTTCCCTTTAGTGATCGTGATAATCCAGGATCTTGGCTTTCTTAGGCTAGGTCTAGAAACTAGGTCTACGAGAGGATAAAATCACATTACAGAATCCAGTAACAAGCAAATGTGTGAACAAACAAACAAGTTTTAAACACCCAAGCCCATGTCTACACTACTGTTAGAGCACAGCCATCAAATTTGGACTTTTATAACATGATAAAGCCAGAATTACTTGTATATGATATTTAAGAGCTTTGTTTTGAAATAATTTATTATACTGTACTTCTAAAAATCATTTTTTACAAATTAAGAACTTGAATAGATAACAAAATAATTAATGCAAGTTCAAGTCTTATAGTCCAAGATAATTTTTCTAAATTATAGATTTCATTCTTTATATTTTTGTTCTAAATTTTTTAATTTTATATGTATTGACCTTTGAAAAGATATTAATAATATAAAATTGTAGACTTGAATTATAAAAAAAACCTGAGGCAATGTGATAAAGAATAAATAGAAAAATGGATGAATAGATAGTTAGATGGATGGTAAGCAGGAGAAAGATACAGTCTATTTTACATTTCATAAACATCATTATACAGTTCTGTGGAAAATGGACTAAAAAAGAGGTACTAATAGTAACAATGAAAACAAGTAAAGAGTGAAGTCATAGGGCATGGTGGCCCATGCCTGTAATCCTAGCCACTTGAGAGGCTGAGGCAGGAGGATGACAAGTTCAAGGCCAGCCTCTGCAACTTAGCAAGGCCTTAAGCAATGTAGGAAGACCCTGTCTCATAATAATAATAATAAATATATATATATATATATATAGAGAGAGAGAGAGAGAGAGAGAAAGAGAGAGAGAGAGAGAGAGAGAGAGAGAGAGCGCTGAGGATGTGGCTCAGTGGTTAAGTGATGCTTGGTTCAATTCCTGGGATAAGAAGAAGGAGAAAGAGGAGCAGGAGGAGGAGGAAGAGTTGGTGAAGCAGTGTCCCCTAGAATCCACAGCACAAACAGTTTCAAGGCAGCAGGCTCTCCGGTGGCCTCATTGCCAGGTGACTTCTTTCTGTGCTCTAGAGAGTTAAGGACAAATATCTATATTTTACATCAATTGTTAGATTCCACAAACTCACAGCTAATTAGTGATGTATACAGAATTTTAATGAATTTCTCTGACTCTAAAATCACAGTACTATATGTATGATGTATTACAGATATGTATACTATATTATGATGTATTTTAATTAAACCCTGAGAATTGATAAAGCTACCAATATCAGCAATAAATAAATTATTACATGAACCCATTGCAAAAATGAATGATGTGGCTGCATCTTAAAAAATTTGAAAATAAGTATGACTCATTAACATGAACAATGAAAATCATAATATCAATGTTGATATTAACCTGAGCTTGGAAGCTCTTTGTATGAACCACACAGTTAATATTAAATAAAATCACATCTAAAGGATTAATGTAAAATATATAATACTAGTGAAGAGATTTTTCTCTTGGAGCAAAATTAAAACTGAAAGACTCTCACTAGGTATGAATTTTTTAATGCTTGAGATATTTAAGAAAAATTATGTCCCTGTCTGAAGTAGCTGAGAAGTACCTATTGCACCATTGATTTCTTTGCTCTATAAAGTTATGTGAGTAATGCCCTTTGCTGAGAAGATTTATGTTATGGTAATATCATTATTTTTATCATGAATGTAATTATTCAAAGTTAGTCTTTCAGTCATGACTAATTTTGTACTATGGTGACTCATGTCTCACCATTAAATAAGGAAACATGTACTTTAAAAATTTTAAAGATAACTAAAGCTGAAGATTTGCATAGTTAACCTTTAGCTATATTTCTGTTTACTTAGGTTTGTCGAACTAAATATTATGTGTGTAATAGATGAACTATTTTGTCCTTATCTAAAGGGAAAAATATATGAGTCTTGACAGTGACAGAGGTCTCTATGCTATTTACTGTCAGCCTTAGTTTTGCCAATTTGAAGCTTTGTTTTGTTGCTAAATTACCAATATCATGAGTCAGAATCACTCAGACTGACCTCAAAACCAGGTCACACCTTCATAGCTCAAACATAAGTGAGCACTATGGAATGGTATTTCATGCTGTAAAAAGTTTTTTGTTTTGACCCCCCCCCCAAAAAAAAAAATTGACACACTAATTTCCACCCTAGTAGAAATTGCCTCATGTGAGAGGAGTTTCTCACAAACCTGTGAGGATGGACGGGTATTAATTTCTCTTTTTCTTGCTGAAAGGTAGAATAAATATCACTGGCTTTTAAACCTCTGAAGGTAAGGGAGAGAATAGGGACAGAGGTTCAAGGAGCCTATGCCCATTAATGACTGCCTGTTATTTAGAGGCATATTGAATCTGTAATCAGAAGACATACTGGAGTCCCTGGAGTCAGGTACTAAGCACATTGATACCTATACACATCATGGAACATCAGTGTGCAAACGAGAACCTGAACTGAAAAATCTTAAACCACAGAAAATGAACAGTGTTTCTTCCTCCTGTTGAGTACAATCATGCATGGCATAATGAGGCTGACACCAATGATGAACCACACATCATAAAGTGTTTCATAAAGTGATAGTGGAGCTGAATTCCTGTCATCTAGTAACTTTATAGCCATCACACATTTAGATGCACAGATACCATTGTATTACAGTTGCCTATGGTAGTCAATACAGTAACATGCTGTACTGTTTTGTATCCACAGAGCAATACCCTACACTACACAGCCTAAGTATATGAGAGACTATACCATCCTAACTGTGGAAAAGTGCACTCTGTGATATTTGAACAAGGACAAAATCTCTTAACAACTCATTTCTCCAGAATGTATTCCTGTCATAAAGGGAAGCCTGTCTATAATTCTATTTTAACCAGATGGATTTGGGTAAAATCCCACTTCTGTTACTTACTCAATATTTGTCTTATGACAAGTGATTCAGGTTATCTTGTATAACATAGACATACTGATACCTGCCTGTCTTACTTGGTCCACTAGATTCTGGCTGGTATAGAACCTACACAAAACAAAATGTTCAGTAAATGTTAGCTTCGATTTTTAGTACAGAGATAACATTTCACTAGAAAAGTCATTCTCATATCTCATTTTGGTTTAAACTTCAGAAGGATTTTGTGATTCATGAAAGGGGATGAGATTATAATAAGGATTTTAGGATATATCTTATAATGGATGAAAGTCACTTTGTTAATATTGGAGTTATGTGATGACTTCCCTAATGGGAAATATTTTTAAAAATGGGTATAAGGCAGTTGGCAAACTGACTTCTTCTAGTCTAGTGAACAACTCTATCAGGAAAATAAGGAGCATTTAGACTATTTTCTAAAGTCAATTTTGAATAACATGGCATCATTATACCAATACTAGTATTTAGAAGAGGGTTAAGACTTCACATCTAGAAATTTTTAAATAGAAAAATATCCATTTTACATCTGCTGTGGCTCTGTGGTTACAGGAGTTTCCTTGCTTTCAAAGACTTGTTAATGGGATCTATTGTTCAATGAGTCAGTCAATTCCATTCTTTCCTGGAATCATTTCTATGGACTGCTTAATAATCCAGTAAAACTGTTTGCTCAGGCAAGAAATAGGAAATCTGCTTGTGGAAGAGTGGTAAGGACCTCAAGAGATGATGTAACTTTTGTCCAGTCTCCAGCACACTGAAAATGAAGCCCAGAGAGTTGCCAAAAAAAAAAAAAAAAAAAAAAAATCATACAGAGAGTTGATGGGACAAAGTGGAGACTAACTCTCAGATTTCTAGACCATTAGTTCAGTGGAGTCTGCCACAGACATCCATTGCATCTTGTTTGGTGTGTTCAGGTTAAAGGACCCCAAGTGTGGCAAACTTTACCTGTTGTGCAATCCTGCACTGAATTTAGTGTGAATATGGCCTTCATATCTCTAATTCTCACAAAATAGAGGTAGTTACTCTGCCAGTATTTGTAGAGGTGATCTCTTAACTCCCATGCTGACTCCGTCCTCTCTCACACATCATCCTCAAACTCCTTCTCCATGCTCAGCCCATTCCTTTTCCTTTCGGCTGTAGACTCTGCCTCCCTTCTGACTTTCTCTCCCAGTTTCAGCTTCTTCGTTCCCTTTATCTAATGTCCAGTTTTCTCCAGATTTGGTTCAATATTTCTCCACCTTCCTTTAAGACCTATTTGTGGCCAAGAAAAATTATATCATTTAAAACAAAACTGAGATGGATAATGGAGTGAAACTGGAAAAAATAGAGAAAAACTTTCTAATATGTCACCTTCAGAAAATACCCAGAAAGGAGCACAGAGAGGTCTAAATGCCCTGTGTGAAGTAAGTGATCTCATCTCATCTCTGCTCTTTGTGGTCCAGAGTCTATTCCTGGAGCTAATCTATGGAGCTATTCTATGGTCTATTCTTTGGAGCTTCTTCCCTCCTCCCTCATATCCCACTGTGGTTCTTCACTGCTCATAGGTACCTTTGCCCCAGGACAATGGAACAGGTGCGAGACCCAATATAGACCAGGTCCTCATCATACATTATTAAGCAGACATGTTCCCAGCATCTCAACATGGAATCCAGGACCTATTTGTTTCTAAAGCTTTATCATCTACAAGTGCTCAGTCTGTGATCATGCAGCAAACTATGTTCCTACGCAGGACACCAGCACAGCTGTGGAACAGGAGGAAAAATAATCTCTCTCCTCTTAGGATGCACTTATCCAAAATGTTTTCAATCCAAGAAGTAAAGGGTCATTTCAGTTTTGAGATGTAGATACATTTTGTGTCACGTGTTATCTTGAATCATGCATAAGAGCATCTTCATTTTTGCATAATCTTTGCAGTACTTAGGTCTTAATGCAACTTGGTAGTATTTAATGTATATTACCACTTGAAAATGTTGCTGAGGGAGGACCAGCACACCAACCTCATGTACAGCATTATCTACTTGGAAAAAACTAATTCTGCACTCTAATTGATTGACAAATTTGCCAAACTATTAAAAAGTTAAAGACTATCTCTAATCTATAAGACATTTAGTCTTTTCAACGTAAATGACTTAACATTGCTACAAAAATCAACTATGACCTCATTTTCAAATCTTAAGTGAAAAGTCTAGTGATGGCAATAAACATCTATTTAAGGTCAAGGGTAGGAAATACTCTTTTACTTATATGAAGTTCATTGTTGCTGGAAAAGTGTATTATATATCTTTAGAGTTGTATTATTGTTATCAAAGTTGCTATTCCCTTTTACAAATAGTACTCTAAGACCTCATTAGAAATACTATATTGTAAAGGCTTTTGTTTTGAAATTACTTATGTAAATACTAATGTAATTAATTAATAGAACTAGTTTTTTAAACTTTAGGCTCCCAATCATCTTTCATAATTTTCCTTTCAGAGTAAAGATGCACTTACTTAAACAAATAATTGTTTTTAACAATTGTGAGGTAAGTTGTTCTTTGAACAAAATATTTGAAATTATTTAATGACAGATGACGGGAAGAAGTGATGTTTGTGTCCCTGACTACAGTGCTCACAGGGGCCCATATCTGATGAATTTATGTATTAATGGTTCTAACAACTTTACATTTAGTGGGTAAATTTCCTTCATGGTTTCACACATTACTTTGAATTTATGGCCTAAAACTCTCTGTTTTACTCTACCTTATAATTCTGTAGTCAGTTTAAATCTAATAATAGAATTGGCCTCATTACAACACATTTATCTCATAAAATATGATCCTTAATGTGATGACAAATGATTTTCTCAAAATCTGTCAAAAGAGAAAATGTTTAAAACATGGTAGATGGGCTGGGATATAGCTCAGTGGGCAGAGTGCTTGCCGTGCTGGGTCCAATCCCCAGCACCGCAAAACAAACAAACAAAAAGCCAAAAAATATGATAGGGAGGTTTGAGTGTGTATATGTATTGTATTTTCAGTAAATTCTCATTCCACTAAGTAATTTGGATGTCAGATTTTTAGATTTAGAACAAAGTTGAGAATTCAAAAGTGGACAAAAGTACACCATAAGATGAATGCCTTACAGCCACATGCTTTTCTTTGTCAGAAGTGGCACATTTATTATCTCACTCAGTCACTCAGCTGCCCAGGATTGTACCTGGGTTGAGTTCGTCTATCCTCAAGAAGGTCTTAGTGTTAACTGGGTAAATAAATGGGAATAAATAGTTATGATAAAATTTGAAAGTTTTATGATAAAAATATGTATAAAATTTTAAGAGCACATAGTAGTAGATAATTATGTCCAAGGAAAGCATCCCAGAGAATAATTTTAAACTGAGGTTTAACTGATAAGTAAGCATTCAGAACTCAGGGAAGAAGTAGTTGAAAATCCAACTCACAGAAAGAATGGAGCATGGTGTTATTCTCAGAGAAGAGCAAAGAATCTACATAGCTTAGGTTTTGGGTGAATGCATGGAGCTGCAGCCTTCCCTCCTAAGAAATCACTCATCATTCCTTCACCAAATTGTCTTGGAGTATCACACTTACAGCATTCTTAGGGCAAAACCCTGTCTTACTTATGAAAATAGGTTTGCTTCTTGTCCTCCAAGGCTTTTCATTCAAATGAAGAGACAATCTGTAATGTTAGCAGACCAGCCTGGGCTGAGGGATGTACTGAGGTAGAAGGATGCAGCCTAAAGCAAACACCAGTCCTGGAGCAATGCCTTATAGGAAAATATGGAGGAATTCACTGATCCTCAGGACCTCAAGGCCTCACCGTACACTGCAGTCATTCCTATTCATCATGCTCCTCTGAGTCATCAAGAAAAATTACATCATAGAATTTCATAATCAGAATAGAGCTTAGAGGTCATCATGTCCCCTCCACTTCAACTCACACAGAAGGTGTAGCTTTTCCTCTTTTCATGAAAGTGAAGTGATTTTCAATATTTGTAAGGCAGTTAGTTTACTCTTATCCTAGGCAGCTCCAAAGGTGTAAAAGTTTCCATATGTTGCAGTAAAGTCTGCCTCCCTGTTAATTTCCTACCACAGTGAATTCTTGAGAAAATGGGGTAAAAGTGCTGTCTTCTCTTCAGACCTTGAGTTCTATTTGATATTGGAGAAAGGACTAGAAAAATGTGTCTGCATGTACTTCCAGCCCTTTAAGATCTCTGATGTTTACAGAATGCTCCCTAGAGGTCCCATGTCACTTGTTTTACACCTGTCTGTATGCCAGGCTGCAGCAATGGTAGTTTCCATGTAATGGTCTCCTGGCATATTTATGAGTAGAGTACACAGACTGGTGTTTGCCCTTCTTGGCAAAGTCAGTATTCCAAAATGACACAAATCTGCCTTAGGCCCATCCTAAGTTTCATCTTGTGTAATTTATAAACATAAACAGAAAATTGCAAAGCTCTTGCTTGCATAGGAGTGGAGCTCACCAAAAATCAGAATCTCCTTATGTGATGGTGAGAGAGACCAAAACTTCCCTTAAGTTCTACCCTCTGTAAAAGAATTGTCATTGACTATGAAAATTGGTTAGTTACTAAAGCTCAAATATTTCCTAATTTTTCCTGACTCTAACCAACTCAAAGATTCTTATGTGTATGTATATTGTTTATGGAGCTTCTGACTGTTGGCCACATGTTGTATTCAATTCTTTGAAAACCCATCACTGCTCTCTTTGGAACTTATTCTCTCTTCCATGTATCTTGGGGCATTTCACTGCCTTCTTCTAGGGGCTAGGCTGGTTCCTCCATTGATTATTCAGTCAGTTAATTTGGGTCCATATAATTTGTTAGATATTGAGCTAAAGTACTTAAATCTCTCTTCTCCCAGGACTTAATAGCCTAATGATAGAGGTAGATAAATAAGCAAGTAATTTTGAGGGACCAGGATGAATATTGAGGATATTCATCCTTATAGCATCCTTATGGAATGCTATAAGGACCTGTAGAAGGAGAAGTTACCTGGAAGGTTTTCTAAAGGAAAAATCTGAGACCTGGGGATTGGCAGAAGTTGCCTACATGAAAGGATGCATACAGAGGGAGATGCACAGACAATGTGGTTCATAAGACCGGGAGGTGATAGAGCAGGATATGTTCAGAGAACTGATAGAAGTCCATCATGACTAGAATATGAAATGGAGGGGTCAAGCAGTGAGAGATGAAGCAGCATAGGTAAGCAGGAGCACAAAGAACTCTGTGAGTCATGGATGCCATATTAAAGAGGGAGTCTGGATTTTTCATTCAAAGTCATGTGATTTTATTAAAGGATTTTGAGCAAGTGGTAACATGATCAGATATGGTGATATGACACTGTCTACATTGAGATAAAAAATATTTCAAACTCATGATTGGAAGATGGAAAACTAGTTTGGAGCCTGGGGTAAGTGACTGTGAGAGAAATGATGACTTAAAACAGGTTAGTGGTAGTAACAATGAAAAGAAGGGGATGGATTGGAGATGCATGTAAGGGATATACTCAGGAGGACCTCATGTTTCGCTCCATGTTGAGAGTGGTGCAGAAGAAAGAACCGAGGATGACTGCCAGATTTCTGGCTTGATCAAAGGGGTAGATGACAGAAATGAGGTTGAAAAGATAGAAGAAAAAGCACACTTGGGGAAATGTTAGACTTTGAGATGCCTAAGAAAAATATTCAGTAGGCAGTTGGATATACAGATGTGGAGTTTAAGTGTCTAAGACTTGAGATTAATATCTTATAGCCTTAGCCACAATTGAAGCTTTGGGATTGATTGAGGTCACAGAGATTCTGTGGAGTGAGAAGAAAGCTCAATGTGAAAAGCAATAAGAGGAGGACTTCCAAACAGATGGGCTAGACAAAGGAAACACCAGATGAATGAGGTCATGCAGAGCAAAGATAGTATTTTAAGGAGAGAATATTCAACAGAGTCTGCACTTGCAATAGAAGAACATTACAATAAAAACTCAGAAATATCATTTTGATTTATTTCATAGACTGGTGAGATGGATTCCAAATTGAAAGGGTGGAGAATGTAATCATAGTGCAGAAATACGTAAAGAAATATGGGATTGAAAGAAGCTGTCTTAGACCATTTTGTGCTTCTGGAACAGAATACCTGGGATCAGATAACTCATAGTGGACAGAAATTTATTTATCACACTTCTGCAGACTGGAAAGTCCAAGATCAAGATGTGAAGCAGGTTTGTTGACTACTAAGGGCCTAATCTTCTCTTCCAAGAAGGCACTGAGATGCTGCATCCTCTGAATTGGAAAAACAGTATTCCTCAAATGGTAGTAGAACAGAAGAGCAAAGAGGGAGGACACTTCTGAAAGGCATTTGTTATAAAAGCATTAAACCATCCAGGAGGGTAAACCCCTCATGGACTAATCACCTTACATAGATCTTACCTCTTAATACTGTTATAACAGTAAGACCATTTCAAAATGTTTTGAATAAAACAAATATTCAAACCACAGCAGAGATTTTTTTGTTTAATTTTTAATTTTTGTTTTAATTGGAGGAGCTATTTGAGCATATTTAAATGCTCTTAGGAAATAACTAGTAGAAGACATTAAGAATACAAGGGAGAGAATCAAGCAATATAAATAGATATGGGAAGAGGAAGAGAAGTGGAACATAAATAATTGGTGAAGGGAGTGGAAAGTAGGAGGAACATTTCATCTATCTTAATCATCAAAATCACTTTATCTACAATATTTTAAGACATTGATCTCTGATAGTCTTGTGAATAACACTTGCACAACAGTTTCCATTACATTTTACTATTGAACAATTTGGTTATTATGATACTAAGATATTTACTCAAGACCAACAATTGGAGAAAGATTATGATACAATATGGATCCATGTCTTGAGTACTTGTGGTCACACTTCTTCATCAGTGGAATGGCAATATCTGCAACCAACAAGTCAGTCAATCTGTTAGGAACATAAGCTTTAATAAAGCAAAAAATACCAGCATGTTATTTGGGGGTCATGCAATTTCTGAAGATAAATACTATTGTCTAAGAGCTTTCTGAGTCTATCAAAACAGCATGTTGACCTAAATAAACTAAATGTATGAATAGGAAAATAAATTATTAAAACAAATTCTTATTTTTACCAAACTGATATACAGTTTTGGGGAAAAATTCATTTTTAAAGTGACAAAATAATCATTTAGAAATAACAAAAGACTTTTTTAAGAGTAACTCTAAAGCAGTATGATCCACAGAGTCTGGTAGTGCAGCAGAACTTGCCATGTATGTGCACATATCTTAAATATACATAACAGTGGTAATGTCTGCAATAATAAGATTTGACATTTGTTTTATTCTTTCTCTATTCCAGGTACTCGTGTTAAAGGCATGTGTTAACTAATTTAATCCTCATAAAAATGTCAAGAGGTAGGTAACAACCACTGCTGTTGATATTTTACATATTTTATTATGCTCACTTCATGTCAAAAGCTGCATTACAAATGAATGAAGGAAAGAAGGAGGCTGAATACTCAATTATAATTGGAATATCCTGTGACAAACTAATTCTATTAACCATTTAGTTCTACTGACTTTGCTTGTTCAGATACCACATGCTGGGAAAGACTCCTAATTGTCCTCTGCTAAACTCACCTATGTGCCCAAATGAGTTTTAGCAGGACACATGACTATTTCCCTAGAGACTATGTATTCCAGCCTACCTTGAAGCCAGGGTGATCATATTATAATGTCCAAGTCAATTGGATATGAGAAGAATATTTTGTGATATTCCTGATAATAGCTTCAAAATAAAGATGTGTCCCTTCTCTCACCTCATCCCTACAGTCTCTTTCTTGTCCCTTAAGAAGATGTTCATGGTTTTGTTTGTTTGTTTGTTTGTTTGTTGGTGCCTGGGATTGAACTCAGGGACACTCAATCACTGATCTCGGGGTCACTCAACCACTAAGTCACATTCCCAGCCCTATTTTGTATTTTATTTAGAGACAGGGTCTCACTGAGTTGCTTAGTACCTCGATTTTGTTGAGAATGGCTTTGAACTCACAATCCTCCTGCCTCAGCCTCCCACGCCACTGGAATTACAGGTGTGAGCCACCACATCCAACTATGTTCATGGTTAAGAGACAACTCCAACCTGGTAGAAAGGGAAACCTTTGAAAAGTAATGGAAAGCCACCACAGCAGGAATCTAGGTCCCCTAAATGGCTTTCCTGGGTCAGGGTAGCTTTTACAGAATTATTAGGTAAAAATCATTGTATTCTGGAGTTTCTATAATATTAATATTAAAATTAAAATATTAGTCTGTACCCTAGGGAATACAAATAGTAGTCAACCTTCTAATAATTAGCTGGCTTCCAGTATTATTCCAATAGAGAAAGAATTAACATTCTAAGGGTGGCTATCCCTATAATAGCTATTAATCATTATTAATTAGTAACTTGACATTATAATTTTATTTCTTATGTAATTGCACTCCTGAAGAAGGGTACTGGTCTTACAAATGTAATCATTCCAGGTTCAGACAATCATCTACAAAATTGGTATTATCATTCAACCCATGAGTATTGAGTATTTCAAGATGTAGGTACAAATAAGAAGTAGAAACACAATTTAGTTTCTCATTCTGAGAGACTGAGGGCCAAACTGAACCATAATGAAAAAAAATCACCGAGGAAGTTTTTTAAGAAAGAGGAGACCCTACTTTCCTTAATTCACCAGTTCAACTTCTCAGAGGATTATATGCATTGAATAGCCAATCACAAGGTAATGCTTGCAATTTATTTGAGTTTCTAAGTAAAAATATAAATAAAAATAAACAACAAATAAATAAAGACAATATTGTATTATTTTAAAACATACCTGCCTGTCTTTCCAGCACTCTGGGAATTGAGGTGGGACCATCACTTAAATCCAGGAGTTTAAGATCAGCCTGGGCAACACAGAAAGATCCTGTCTCACAAAACAAACAAAAAATCCCTCCATTATGAATCATTACTTGACAACAAAAGCAAAAGTTGAATTGACCTGATTCTCTGAATGCAAATATTATTTTCAGTACCTTGAATTTTGTACTGTGTTGTGAACTTTAGTTCTTGTTTCTTTTGAATTTTTGTTTTAACTTTTTCTTCTTAGGCATTTCCTCATTGGGTAGGCTACATTGGAGAGGGGGAAGTTATTTGTGTCAATTTTTAGTTATAATAAAGCAATGTGCTTTATTTGGCAATAAAAGCTGGACAGCAGCTGGCAGTATAAATTTATTTTGAAATAGTCTTGGCAGACAATTGAATTCAACCTCCACAACAAAACTTGAGCAGACTTCAAATGGCTGCTCTGGGGCCCAGTGAAAATTTTGATGTTTTAAATTACTCTTCTTAGGATTCACATGCTGTGAGACTTTAATTTTATTTTACAGTGAAATGATATACAGAGGTATTTTGGAGTGTGGTGCTATTGACTATATAAGGGACCCAAACATATGGCAAACTAAGATCTCTTACTACTCTTACTACACTTAAAAAACAAGACTTTTGATGAAATTATTACATTACTAAGAGAAGCACCATCAATCACTGTTCAGATGTTTAAATATTACAAATGGAGACATTGCAGCTTGTGTTGAATAGTTTCACCATCTGTCTCAACAAAGAACATTTGGGATATTTTAGATGCTGTGTAATCTTCTATTATGTGGGGTTTCCCACAAAGGACTCTTATTTGCTTCTCAACTGAACTACATTAGATAATTTTTATGATCCAGGAAAAGGATCTAGCAAAAGAAAATGCATTGCTAATTTTCTCAAATTGAAGAAACAGTTTTCAATATATAATAATGCTCTTACCATTTGGGTAAGCAAAGCAGAGTGTATTCATTTGAGAAAAGCAACAATTCATTTAGTCATGAGAAACCCTGATAACTTTGTAGAGAATTGTGTTGGTGTTCTGCTTGAAGAGTTATGGAGGCAGAATAAAGACGCTTGCAGAGCATGCCATTCAAAATCCAGTAGAATTAACTGTGGTGTTCAAACCTTGATACTTATTATTTATATTATAATAAAGAGCAATAGATTCTCATAAGAGGCTTCACTATTCTGCATCAGAATTTAATCAGCGACCCATTATTGACTAAGACAGCCTTTATAATTTTACTTTCAAAACATCAGTTGTTAAATTACAAACACCAATGATTTTCTTTAAGGTAAAAATCTTAGAGAAGTTGCTGGGAGCTTCACTGTGAACATACAATATGTTTTCTTCACAAGGAAGCTTCAGTTAAACAAGAACATAACACGAAAGCCTTTTGGAAATAACAATGACTTCCCAGATCATTGGGCGGGTGAGAGGCATTTACACCAAACAACTGGATTACTGGAAATCTTTGAAACATTTCCCAAGGGATTTTATGAAACACTGGAAACCTGCTACAAAAGTGAACCCATATCATTGTAGTCATCTCTCCAGTCATACTACCAATTTGAATGCTAGAAATCAATATTTGTAAAAAGAAAGTAAAAAAAAGCATAAATATTGGATCTAACTAAATTGTGCTCAAATTTATCTGGTGAATGCACCAATAATTTTGAAGTGAAATTTTTTCTGAATGCAGAGTTAAAAGGGAAGTTCAAATAAGTTTTCCTGTGTTCAAGAAAATAACTTTACAGGGAAAAAAAATGGATCTTGACTAACAATCAAAATTCAGAAAGTTTTTGAAATATGACTGCCTGCCAACACAACCAGAAAGCTCACATGTTCTCAAGCAAGAAAGGCTGAAACTGTGTATTTGCTATATGCCAGGCCATGTGCTGTGTAGAAACTTTCCATAATTACTACATTCAATCCACAGAACAATCTTCTGAGGTAGAAATTATTATTGCCATTTTTTTTCCTAATATACCACAAACAGAATATCAGTAAATATTGGCTAGAGAGTCAAAATGTCTTCAGATAATTTTATCTAAAAGTTAATATTGTAGAACACTATTTTAGCAGACTGGAGGCCAAAAACAATTTATCACTGAATTTGCAACTGTACTCACTGAGCTTTGTTTGATCTCCAGTCCCCACTTTCTGCTCCCAAACCAGATGTTCTGAAGAGTGTGGACTCATTCCTCGAATCACTTCTGGGTTTAGTTAGAAAGGTAATATAGGAGGGTAGCCATAAATCTGGGTGTGGTAGACAGAAAAATTGCATCCCCTTGCATGATGTCTAAATCCTAATCTCCAGAACCTGAGAATATGTTACTTTATGTGGCAAAAGGGACTTAGAGATGTGATTATGGATCGTGAGCTCAGAAGGTCATTCTGTGTTATTCACATGGGCCCAGAGTAATCATGAGAATCTATACAGAAACAGGAAAATTCAAATGGCTTCTCCTCTATCACCTGCAGAAGGAATGAATTCTCCTAACACCTTAATTTTAGAACTTCTGACCTCCATAGTTGTAAGATACATTTGTTGTTTCAAGCTACCAAATTTGGGTGACTTATTACAATATGGGCAATGTTTCTCTGGTCCTCGAATTCCCTTACCTTTGCCCGTCTTGACTGATTTTGTGATCTACAACTGGTAAATAGGTCTTCATTTTTATTCCAGTCTCTGAATCTGTCTGCTTTCGTATCTCAGATCTTAGTCTTTCCAGAAGTTTCTTTTTGCTCAAGTGACTTGAAAAAGAAGTCTGGCTGGGAAAAGTAAGGTAGTTATAGCTATTGTTACATACCTTCCAATTTGAGAGGTGAAAAGGAATCATTATTCTATATATTTTATTGAATACACCCTTGTAATCTTACATAAAATGAGTTTTGTTTTCCTAAAATGTATCCAATTGCTTTTACCATTATTTAGGTAAATGTGTAGTGTGCACAAAATAAATATGCATATAGAGTAAGAGCTGAAACACAAAGGTTCACTTGATACCAGTAACCCTTTTGAACTGTGGCCCTGCATGCTTTTTTGACCATGCCCACCTATAAAGGACTGGAGTCAGAGCTAAAGCTTATTCTTCCAAAAATATTTCCCAGGTCAATTGCCTGACTCTGAGTCACTTGTATTTTTTTAATCAATGTGAAGTATTATACCAGATTGCATAGCTACTATTCTCCCACATGTAGACAATTTCTACTCCACATGCTACCATACACCCCACACCCACCTCCTGACTCTACACCAACATTCTGTTTTCTTTCACAGAACAGTGAGTATATTCTCTCATTTACTACTCTGCAAGTCACAGTCTTATTCTATGTTAAGTCAGGAGAGGAAGTATGAGTTATCTGTAATTTTTCTAAACTCTGACTGATAGTTATCATGTAAAGTTTGATAAGATACATTTTTATCTTAGTAAGTTATTTATTTATAACCAGTATATATATTGTAATTCCGTCTTCTGACTTGGCTGCTTGAACAGAGTAGCAAATGCCCTTCTGAGGTTTACTTTTGCCATAGGAACAGAATGATTTCAAGTCCATGCAGAAAATAGTTTTTTGTTTTTTTTTTTTTCACTCACCCAGAATGTCCAGGCTTTAAGCATCACTAAAACCCAGGACTGATACCAAACAGTCATACCTCTTTCTAGCTCCTCCAGCTCGTAAGTCTCCTCCCACTGTGTGCCAACCTTGTCCTGGCCCTTTTTTCCTGCAGACGAACATCCTCTGGGGAAAATTACTGATGTCTCATATTCAACCCCCAATCTCCCAACCTCTCACTCTGATTTTAGCAGTCTAAGGGAAAGGGAAACTCTTTCAACATCTTTCTACCAGCATCTATACATCAATTCCAAAGAACTGGCTGGTTTCACTGGTTTATATGTTCATTTATGAACCATTTACTGGATATACTGTTTGGAAAGACCTTTAAAATGAAATTTCTATCCTTTGGCTAAATAATGATCAATCTTAGAAAAAGTCTTATCCATTTTTCGTGTTTCAAAACCAGTATTTGATCAATACTGATATGCAATAAATGTTTAGTGGATTGAATTAAATTGAATTGAATTGAATCATGACCTTCATTTTCATATTAAAATTATGATAGTACAGTATACTGATCAAGAGCATTGCTCTGGAGCACACTGACATGGATAGCATCTTGGCTCAGTCTTAGTTTCCTCAATTGTAAACTGGAATAATAATAGTACCTTCCCTTAAGGATACTTTGCCTAGAGAAGTGATACAAATAAAGGACTTAACATAGTCTGTCACATAGCACTCAAAACAATGTCAGCTGTGATATTTGTCAGCTTTCATTGTGTAGTGTGTATGATGTGTGTGTAAATGTATATGCAAGGATTTCTTAACTGTATGTGTGTATATACAGCTGTGTGTATGCACATACATATTCTGACATACATATATTTGAATGAGTGAAATATGTATGTTATTTTTAAACATTCAAAAGTTATTGTGTCAGACCTTTTGCTAGATTCTATGAACACAAAGATGAGAAAGATACGGTCCTGGCCCTCATGTAGTTCATGAACATGTATTGGCACACATACACATGCCTGTACCCAAATACTCTCCCTAATCAAGCTGGAAATCAACACCAGGAAATACCTGTTTATCATATGATATAAAAAAAATGGAAAAAATATCAAGAAAACTGGCTTTTAGTCCTAGCTCTTCTATACTCCTTTAAATTTTATATTCTATGACTTCTCTGGTTAGTCAGTAATATTAACTGAACTTAGTTAAGCAACTAAGAAAATACATCCATATGGATCAAACACAAATATTACTACAAAGAAGTTATTTGTAGAAAGTTCCTAAGGGAGTTGAGTGGAGTAGAGGAAGGGGATTGAGGGCTGGGGAGGGACAGGATGCAGGAAGAACAGGGGAATGAATCTGACCTAACTTTCTTATGTACACGTATGAATACAGCACAGTGAATATCACCTTTATGTACACCCACAAGGCACTAATTTAAAAAAAAAAAAAAAACAACTGTAAGTAAATAGGAGAAAAATCAGAAGAGTAGAGGGGAGGGAACCAGGGGGGAGAGGGAGGAGAGGGAAAGGGGAAGTCCTAGGGATTGAATTAGAGCAAATTATATTCTATGCTTTTATAATTATGTCAAAATTAATCCAAATGCTATGTATCACTAAAAAATACTAATAAAAAAGAAGCAAAGAGTAAAAAAGAATTCCCAGGACTAGTGCTATGTGACAGACTATGTTAAGTCCTTTATTTGTATCACTTCTCTAGGCAAAGTATCCTTAAGGGAAGGTACTATTATTATTCCAGTTTACAATTGAGCATATTCACTCTAAGTGGAGATGTTAATAAAGAGAGCACCCATATGCTGTCCATCCAGCCCTCACACAGGTATGCCCCTCCCCAATCTCATTCGTCCTTGGTTCTCACCATTCCACCATGTCATAAAGATCCTCTTGGCTCTTTACAGCATTATCATTTTATTATGGATTAGCTTTACCTCTTTGTGAACATTGTTTAAATTGAAAACTACAAGCTTTAGATGTAATTCATTCATCTAAAACTTGCTTTTTGCTTCATAGATTTGTTTGTGTTATGTATAAAGCTATAGTTCATTTTCACCTCTGTTTCATTGTGTGAATATACCTCAGTCTCATCCACCGGAGTGTCAATGGTATTTCCAAATTGAAGCTGTTACATAGAATGTATCCTTGAACATCTTTAATTTGTATGGTCATGTGCTTACATAAAATTTTATGACAGAGAGATACTAGGAATGGAATTTCTGTGTCATAGATTATTTGTATTTTAACTTTATTAAAGAAGAGAAAATTGTTTTCCAAAGTGGCTCTACAAAGTTCAGCAACAAGAAGAAAAAACTCACTTCTTCTGCAAACATTTGATGTAGTTAGACCCTTTGATTTCTCTGGGTTTGCAGTTATAAAAGGCAATCTCTCTTTGTTTTTAATTTATATTTTCTTCATTAATAATGAAACTGACACCTTTCAATATGTTTATTGAACATATTAATTTATTTCTTGTTTCTTGAAGCACATGTCAAGACTCTGACATTTTTATTAAGTTGCCTTTTAAATTCTCATTTGGCAGAGAAAACAGGAGGTAGGAGTTCTTTATATAGTCTCAGCACTTGCCTTTTGTCAAATATATTATTGAAAATATCTTCTTCCTACTCTATGTTTTGTATTTTCATTCTCTTTTAATGACGAGAAGTTTGATTTTAGTGTGGTTGAATTGGTCAGTGACTTGGCCTATGGTTTAAGAATTTTCTGTTATTAAAATTTCTTAGTCCAACATCTCCAAATTTTTCTTCTAAGAGCCTTATGCTTTAGGTTTTAAATCTACATTGAACTGATTTTTCTCTGTGTGTATAGGACAATAGGAAGGAGACAGAAATCCACTTTCTTCTCCCATCTCTTCCTCAAATGGACAATCAGTTGTCCCACAGCAATGTATAAGAAAGTCTATCCTTTAGCCACCGGTCTGGAATATTATCTCGTTTACACTCAACCATTGATATATGTTTGAGTTTACTTCTGGGCTCTATTTTAATATCATTTTTTCTATTTATTTCCCCAATCCTAAGACCTTATTATGATAGCTTTATACTTAGACTGGACATAGAGGAGAATAAATCTTCTAACTTGTTCTTTCTTATGAGCATCTTGACTTTTTAATGTTGGCTCATCTGTATAAGTTTCCAAATCAGTTTCTCAAGGAACACATACATACTTGTTGGAATTAACATTTTCGTGATTCTCAGATTTCAACAAGTCTGAACTATAAAACACTATTATTTCCAAGTATATACATACAGGGACACTCAACCTGTAAAGTTTTTTGTTTATTTGTTTATTTTGTTTTGTTTTTCTGCCAAATAACTACTTAGTCTCCCATTAATATAACTTTAAAAACCTTCGTTTGATTACTACTGATTTGACTTGCCTTTTCCTTCTGCTACTTTCAATCTTTCTGTTTTCTTATGATTTTAGATGTCTCTTGTAAACAAAATGTAGTTGTTTCATAATTTAATTTAATAATATTTGTTTTTAACCAAGTTATTTTGTTTGTTTATACTTAATATAATATTATTTACAAGTTGTCTTTAAATCTATCGTCTATTTTCTACTTTATTATTGTGATTTTTCCTGCTTTCTTTCATATTAAATAAGTATTATAAACACTTTTGCTTCATCTACTAGTCCAGAACTATACATTAAATTTTTCCTTTTTCAGTGCTTACCCTTATAATTATGATATATTTAACTAATTTATCAGACTATAAAAATAATATTCACCCTCCTTAAACCTTAAAAATATTTATAGCATTTGTTACATGAATTTGTTCCAACAAACACATTGATCAATACTTTTTCTTTAATTCCAAAGACTATTATTATTTATGAGTTAGCTATTTGCTATTGAATTATTATTATTTATTGAGCTTGCTGTTTATGTGCATAGTTATTACTATAATTTTTTTCATTCTACATGTTTGTTTTTAATCTAAGGTGATTACTTCTGCTTTAGAAATTCATTTAATGAGGTTCTACTGATGAAGTATTCTTGGTTTTTGTATGAAAGTGTTTTTTTCTTTTGCTCTCATTTTTGAAGTATTTTTCATTTGTTATAGAATTACAGGATGGCATTGATTTGTTTCAGTTTGTTATGTTGTAACACTTCTCTGGCTTCCACTATAATCGTATAGAAGTACTCTTGGTCTCACTGCTGTTTCTTTGAGCTTAGTTCTTTTCTCTATGTAAATTGTTAAGATCCTTTCTCTCTCATTCAAATTTTGTAGTTTTGTTGATGTGTATGGATTCATTTTTTTTACCCTTCTTGAGATTTATTTGGAATTCTTGAATCTGCCCATAGCAGGCAAAACTCTAAAATAGTCCTCAAGGTTCCCCCACTCTGAGATACATTCCTTATGTAATCCTCACTTCTAGAGAGTGGAAATATCTTGTGAATGTAATGGAATTTTACTATTGCAGTGAGATGATATCATATGGCAAAGACACTGGGATTTTGAAAATGTAAGGTCTCTAATCAATTCACTGTGTTAATCAAGGGGGAAACTGTCCTTGGTGGGCATAACTTAATAATTATGTGAGCACTCTATTTTATTTTTTAATTTTATTTATAATATATTTTAGTTGTAAATGAACCTTTATTTTTATTTATTATATGTGGTGCTGAGAATCTAACCCAGTGCCTCACACATGCTAAGCAAGCACTCTATCACTGAGCCACAACCCCAGCCCATGTGAATACTTTAAAAGTGAGCCCAGGCTATACTTGGAAAAAAAAAAAAAAAAAAGATTCGGAGTAAGAGATATTCTCTTCCTTGCCTGGAAGAAGCCAATGACCAATGACCATGATGTAAACTTCCAAAGGAGGGATCATGTGGCAAGGATCTGAGTCTGGTCTCTAGCAGTTAAAAAATATTTCAAGTATATCTACATGCAAATGAAAGGAAGAGAGAGAGAGAACTTTAGTTCTTCCTACAGCTGTAAGGAAAGGAATTCTGCCAACAACACTGAGTTTGAGCAAAAGATATAAACAACTTGTGCCCAGATTCCTGATGTATGGTGAGAAAAAAAAAATGTTGTTTAAGCTGCTAAAATTTTGAAAATTGTTTATGTAGCAACAAAAACTAATATTGCAGATTGATATTTTTCATCCCTTCTGGAAAACTCTAAACTGTTTTCTTTTCAAATGTTAGCTCTACTCTCTCTTCTTTTTTAGAAAATTTGATTAAACATATTTTTAGATCTTTTCACTATTCTCTGCCTCTGAACTTCTCTTATCTTACATCTCTTAGTCTTCCTTAATGTATCCAGGGTAATTTATTCAGGTGCCTCTTCTAGTTTGCTAATTATGTGTGTATGTTATAATGTTGATCTGACCTTCAGTCTTTCATTTTAATGATTATATTTTTCCTGCTTAGAAGTTCTGTTTACATCTTTTTCAAAACTGCATGTTTGAAGATGGCAGAATAGAGAAGGTTGCTTTCCTGGTGTGAAAGGAAGATAGCAGACAGGCAGCTTCTCAGCAAGGTGGGTAGGAAAAACAGGAGGAGGTCTTTACTAAGATCTAATACGGGACATTCAATGCAACTGGGGACTCAGGAGATTGGATATAATAAAAGAAGGAAGAAATTCTCAATACAGCCAGAGCAGTCCCTCCACCAGCAAAGTGGAAGGGTAAGGGAATTAAAGGAACCACGTTTTTAGGAGGCCTGAGGTATGTCTGCTTACAGAGAGTTCAGAGATCAAAAACACTGCTTGACTAAACTGAAAGGTATGCTGCACAATATCCTTGTGTGGGAAAGAAGCCACATCTCTCCTGGCTTCCTGTGGAGAACAGAGGAAGGAACCATTTTGCAGCCGCGATGCAGGGGGCTGGCAGCTAAGGGATCCAGTTCCTGGCAAACCCAAGTTTGGCCCAAAATATAGGCCTGGAAAACTTACACTGCATGACATAGAGTGTACCTAAGAGACCAGGAGAAAATCAAAGGTGGAGAGATGTTTACACAGGGGAATAGTGGTCATGGAAACTCACCCAACTTTCCCTCTCCCCCTCCAATCCCGCCATTTGCCAAGACCAGCTAGGAGAGACACACCTGGCCAGGAATTGGAAAGGGCAGGGGCAGAGAGATTGAGTTTAGAGACAACCCGAGACCAGAAAATATGGGGTCCACATATGACAGAGGGGACTAAGAATTTGCTCCTCCACTACCTGAGAGGAAGCCAGGGGATATCCCTGGGGTTCAGTCTTCCAGTGTGGACCAGCAAGTGCTGGGCCATGGAAGTGTACTGATTTAAAATCTCCAGAGCAACTGGCATTCAAGGAAGAACCTGAATCATACCTAAGCCTAAACCCCAACTCTAGGAGTTCTACCTATGGGATTTTCTCTCCCACTCCAGCAACCCCACCCTGAAGGTGGAGCAGACATCACACTGCAGCCCTTTCCACCTAACACTGCTGAGAAGGGAAGCTGAGAATCGTTTTAATTCCAATGGAAACAATTCTTTAACTTCTCATTGCTATCTTTTTAAAATTATTATTTTAATATTTTTCTTTTCTCTGTTTAACTGTGACCTTAATGGTTCATGGACACATATATATTCATACTTTTTTTCATTTCTAGCATTTTAAATTTGTTCTAATTAGTTATACATGATTGTAGAATGCATTTTGACACATCATACATAAATGGAGTATAATTTCTCATTCTTCTTGTTGTGCATGAGATAGATCACTCCAGTCATGTAGTCATATATGAACATATAATGTTTGATTCATTCTACTGTTCTTCCTACCCCCATATTCCTCCCCTCCTTTCACTCCCCGCTACCTAGCATTTTTGAAACCAGTTATTTTTCATGGACTAGTATTTTGAGGACTAGGATGTTTGATTAATATCTTTCAGTTTTGTTTTGTATTCTTTTTATTTTTAATTTTGAAAAATTTTACTTTATATATTTTTTCTCTTACATATCTGTTTCCCTTGATTCTCTCTTTTTTCCCTGCTAACAGCCAATCTCTATTGTTCTCTCTTTCACTCTTCCTTTAATTTTTCACTTCTATTTTCTCTCCTCCTCCCTCATAACCATCACATCATATATCACTTCTGTTCTCTCCCTGTCTACCATTTGAAATTAACCCTTTTGCAAACTTGCTGTTTGTATTGTGGGCAATAACTGATCATATAAATTATTTTTATTGTGACAATTAACATTGTAAGATGTAAGAGTAGGAACTATTTGGGTTAATGCTGAATATTGTTTGCATTGCTTGTTTTTATTATTCGTCTCCCCCTAAACAGTAAGGTACTGGAAACCTTCAGGGACACTCCAAGTCCACAGGGTAGAAACTCTACTGCCTCAGATCCATAGTGTTAGGTGGGTAGACACACAAACAACGTGAAAAAGCAAAGGAATAAATTACCCCAAGCAAACCAAGATACCTCACTAACAATTCATCCACACCACAGTGGAATAAATGTCAGAGAAGGAGTTTAGAATGTACTTGGTTAACTGATCTGCAAAGTAAAGAATGATATAAGGAATTAAATCAGAAAGAAAATACAGGAAGTGAAAGATTAGTTTAATAAGGAGATAGAGATTCTGAAAAAAAATCAAGTAAACTGCATGTTCATTTTTTGGTGAAATATTTCTAAAGTGTTTTCTCATTTCTGTTCTCATTAGAGGTGCAATGTGTGACAGAAAGAACCATTTTCCAATGTATTCATAAATAATATTATTTCCTTCTGCTTCCAATAAAAAATGACATTAGCATTGACTATACCCTCATCACACAAACACAACACATAGCAGGCACACACACACACACACATGAAAATCATCACTTTCAGATATTATGTTTTGATTAGACCCTTGGACATAGGTCCCTCACTCTTGTGAAAGCAAAGGGAATGTCAGGCATACAAATTAAGAACCACACAGAGTCATGAATATTTAAAATTACAGATCATTAAAGGTGTATGCGCCAGCCTCCCCTGATCCTGCCGCTTCATCAACACAAGGAGGGAACTTCAGATTTGGACAGGACAGAGTTACAGAGCTGGACTAGAATGCCTTTGCATGTCCTTGTCCTTGTTCTTGCTTTCTCCTTCTAGTTTTTACAGTGTATTTCTCTAGTCTTTATGAGCTCATTCATGAATGAGCTTTATAGCATTTCATATGTAGAGAGAAGTTAAAAGAAATTACTTCTAACAGTGAAAGACAGTGTTTTCATAGTGAGCAAATCAACTGGAAGATTTTATTTATAGAAATTAGTATTGACCTGACTCAAAAAATTATCTTGGATCTGTGGGTAAACTGACTTGTTATGCACCTCTGCACCCTAGTTGGGCATTCTTCATGGTAGATAGTGCCTATTTTGTCCATGAGAACAAAGTTCAGTAAGCCTGATCAGAATGAGAGAGAGAGGAGTCGGGTGTGGAAAGAGGGGTACTTTTACTTTCTTTATCTAAAACATTTAAGGGATTTGAATTGTCTAAATCCTGTGATTCAAGATATAGCTGTGAAATTTCAAGAGCTATAGGAAAGTAATATTTATTTTTCAATATTCTTCATGTCTGATATTTTCTTCCCTCTTCCCCTTTTATTAATTTTTAAATTACGAGGACAGAACTCTTCCACATTTTTAAAAATTTTCCCCTGATTTTGCCTGTCTTTCTACAAAATGCTTATTAAATAATTGTGGGCATAGCTTGCAAAGTTTTTCATTACCTTTCTATTTGACTCTGCCAAGAGATATTTCAAATCACACAGTAAAGACCTGAGCGTTCCAGCTGAGAATGTCACAAACACGAGTTTTCAAATTTATTGTTAATAAAATAAGTTGTCTCTCTTTGGGTTTTAATGAGAGTAGCTGGGCCTGTTTTGTCGGATGCTGGTAACAGAAGCACATGCCTTCTTCAAAAATGACTTCAGAAAACCAGCTACAAGAGTTCAGGTGAATGAGTGGTTTCATGTGATTTGTGAGGAAGCTAAATCCCAGAATGCCAGAGTCATGGTGTTGGATTACATGGGATCAATCACGACCCACCTCCAGCAGAGATGGTTGCAAGCCTATAGCCCCTCCTGCTCTTGGAGTGCTCAACACAAAAGGCACTGGAGTCTTTGACATGCTGCAGTGTTGGAGACTGACCCCTTCTTGAACTGTGCAGCCCACATAACTCCAGAGCAAATTTTGCCTCTGGAGTTGTGAGTTCTGCTGTAGCTCATTTTGGTATGTGGGGCAGTTGAGAGATATTGCAATTGACTCTAGCTGCAAACCACTTCCGCTGGTCACCTGGTGAGCACAACAAAGGAAAGAATGGGGTGAATAACTCCTGGTCTTTGATCTCTCCTGAGGGCACAAGGCCCAAGAAGACATAGAAAGAAGCTCTGACCAGCATAGGTTGAGATCGTCCACTGTTATCTACAGAATAGAGCACCTTGGCAGAGGGAAATTTTATTTTTTTAATACTTTTTGCTGTTGTTGCTGGTTTTCATTTGTATATCTATCTTTTTTCTTTTTTCCGTCTTAATTTTTAATTTCTAATTTCTTCTCATCATTTTTTTCCACTTTTTAACTTTTTTCTTTTTTCCTTTAATTAATTTTTTCTTAATTTTCATATAGTAACAAAAACTGCATGATATTGAAATAAAAACAGATACACAGACCAATGGAACAGAATAGAAGACACAGAAATAAACCCACACCTCTTCAGCCAACTGATTTCTTGACCAAGTTGCCAAAAACATACCCTGGAGAAAAGACAGCCTCTTCAACAAATGGTGCTGGGAAAACTGAATGTCCACATGTAGAAGATTGAAACTAGATCGCTATTCTTTCACCCTGTACAAAAATTAACTTAAAAATGGATTAAAGACTTATGTAAAATCTGAAACTACTATAAAAAACATAGGGGAAACACTTCAAGATATTGGCACAGTTAACATCTTCCTAAATAGGACTCCGATAGCTCAGGAAACAAAAGAACTGAAAAATGAGATTGCATCAAATTAAAAAAAAAAAAAAAAAAAAAACAACTCTGCACAGCAGAGGAAACAGTCGAAAGGGTGAAGAAGCAATCTTTAGAATGGGAAAAAATTTTTGCCAGCTCTTCCTCTGACAGAGAATTAATATTCAGAATACATAAATAACTCAAAACACTTCACAAAAGACAGAGTAATCAAATAAAAAATGGGCAAATTATCTGAACAGATAGTTCTCAAAAGAAGTAGAAAGGGTCAATGAACACATGAAAAATTGCTCAATATCTTTAACCAGCAGGGAAATGCAAATTAAAACTACATTGAGATTTCTTACTCCAGTCAGAACAACTATTATCCAAGTAATAATAATAATAAATGATGTTGAGGATACAGGGAGACGTAACCCTTTTCACTGTTGGTGGGAATGTAAATTAGTTCAGCCATTACAGAATCATATAGAATTTCCTTAAAAACTAAAAATAGAACTACCATATGATCCAGTTATGCCTTTCCTGGGTATTTATTCAAAGGAAGTGAAGTCAGCATTCAAAAGAGATACCTGTCAGTGTTTATTGAGGGACTATTCCCAATAGCTAGGATATGGAAACAGTCCAGGTGCCCATCAACAGACAAAGAGATGAAGAAAATATGGTATATATACATAATGGAATATTACTTGGCAATAAAGAAGAATGCAACCATGATATTTACAGAAAATGGATGAAACTGGAGGACTCACATTAAACAAAGTCAGACATACAAAGACAAATAACCAAATGTATTCTTTTACATATAGAATCTTCACCCCCTAAAAAGAGATGACCTGGGAGCAGAAGAGGAACTATCAGGGAAAGGGAAGGGGACTGAGGTAGGGGGGAAAGAAAGGGGAAGATTAGAGAGGGTCAAAGGGAGGGTGGACAAGATCAAAGTGCACGCTTGTATGAAAATGTCACTGTAAAACCCATCAATGTATACAATTAATATGCATTAGTAGTTATAATAAAAATAATTTAGTAAAGATTTTCATTATAAAATTGAATTTTATTGTCCTTTTTGAATAAATCATTTAATATTTCAATTCCTAAGTTATTTTAGTACCGATAGCAAAAACAAAACTAATTATCAGAGTGCTAGTGCTTTAGCTTTGTTCACTTTTCATTTATAGTTTGATTTAATAAAATCTCAAAAAGGGTAGTTTTCATCCAGAGGAAAATGGTAGCATAATTATTATGAGTTTCAAATTTGTTCTGACTTGAACTTTCTCCACATTTTCTAATTTGGTATTTTCAAATGAATTTTCAATTATGCATTAAATTAATAAAGGACAATTTATATTATTATTGCACGTTGACCAGTTATCCGGTGATAAATAGAAGGCTAGATCTTTGATGGATTTTTTAGCAGGAAAAATAATTAAATGACCATGTCATCGATACCTATGAGGAGTTATGGAAATATTACCTATTACGTAAAAGCAGTTCATTCTGCTATTTAGAAATGAAAAGTGGAAAGAGTTGTGCATAAGGAATTGGATGATTAGGTTTTATATACCCAAGATGCAGCCAAATGACCTTTGTATATAGGTATAGGGTTTAAAATACGATGGACAAGGTATCACACAAGAAAAAGTTATACAGGTAAGGCCTCTGCCTATCAGGAAACTGTGCTTGAATACTGAAATGCCATCAACACACATATGTCAGGTAGTCAGCTGTCTGACTTAGGTAAAAGACTTAGTCTGACTTAGTCTACATTAGGTAAAAGAAAAAAAAAAGTGTCCATTTTCCTAGGATTCCAGAGTGGGATGAAAAATAGACCATGCTCATAGAGATATGACTTAGTGAACAATAAATGGAATCGGTATTTACATTTATTCATACCCAAGAGGCAATTTTTAAAAATTTCTTATCATGGTTCTTGAAAACATATAATGTAAAACTTTTAAAAAGCACAAATCAGAAGGATCCAATTTCAATTTTTAAACATTTTGCCATCTGTGCAAGCATATGTATTACCCATTCTGTTTTAACCTCTTTAAAGAAAAAGATAATTTTAGAAACACAATATTAAATCAAACTTTCACCAATAGTTTAAATTTGGGTATCAAGTCCAGGGTGTCATTTATTTAGTCACTCGTGCAATACATATACATTGATCACTTCCTAAATACCAGCTGCAAATAGTGGGTTTAGATTTATTTCATTTGACTTAAATAACAATGAGCCAGCTAGCTAAGGACTTGTGTTTGAGTGTTAACAGAGCATAGAAAATTTTAGCTCATCTGTGACAGCATAAAATCTTGAAAGGACAGTTAGCATTTATCTTTTACTTGGAGGAAGGTATTAGAGAGTTCAGAAGATTCTTCCAGTTTTTGAATTATGTCAAAGAAAGAACATCTCAATGAAAAACTACCTGCAGAATTCATGTAGCTGAAATAAGTAAATGTATTTGATAAAAAAGCATTCTGCAACAGATAAGAATGAGTCTGCTAAAACTTTGCTTCCTGCAAATTATTAATACTCAAGTTGCTCCTCTGCTGGGTAGTTTTCTATCCTATGTGCACTCGCACTTACCTGATTGATTGGCAGGACTGCAGGAACAGCCCCTAGGCTGTAAGTGGGCAGAGGAGAAAAGACTTGTTCCTTCAGTTGCTTCTAGAGTGGGCGAGACTGTTGCCTAAACAATCTTTTTCTATCCCTTCTCTCAGTCTCTTCCATGTTACCACCCCCAATCCAAAGCAGCCGGTCTCAGCCTACTATGCCTCCAGGGCACAGAAGCCTCCGTGGCCTCCTTAGAGCCAGGGTTTTGAGAATACACTTTCAGTTCATTCTAGAAATTGCTACTAGCCTAATGGTACTTGAATGGAAATGCTAATGGAGTAGAGAGACAAGATGTTATCTTCATTTTTTTTTCCTGTTTAGTTTTTTTAATCTGTTCTTTTTAGATAACATAACAGTAGAGTATATTTTGACACATTACACATACATGGAGCATAACTTATTTTAATTAGGATCCCATTTTTGTAGTTGTACATGATGTGGCTTTTCACTGGTCACGTATTCATATATAAACATAAGAAAGTTATGTCTGATTCACTGTACTGTCTTTCCTATTCCCTTCCTCCATCACTTCCTCGCATTCCCCTTTGTCTAATCCAATGAACTTCTATTCTTCCCTGCCCCACCCTTATTATATGTTGGCATCCACATATCAGAGAGAGAGTATTCAGGTTTGGTATTTGGGGATTGGCTTATTTCACTTAGCATGATAGTCTCCAGTTTCATCCACTTACCAGCAAATGCCATAATTTCATTCTTCTTCACAGCTGAGTAATATTCCATTGTATACATATAACACATTTTCTTTATCCATTCATTTGTTGAAGGATATCTAGGTTGGTTCCATAGCTCAGCTATTGTGGATGAGCTGCTATAAACATTTATGTGGCTGCATCAATGTAGTATGCTGATTTTAAGTCCTTTGGGTATAAACTGAAGATGTTGTTTTCCTAACACATTTTCTCAGAAAGTTTTGTCTTTCTTCCTATCCCCCAGCAGGAAGGTATGTGATGTTACATCACAGTTATTGTATGACAGTACTATTTCATTTGTCTTAGTTTCTTTTGTTTTGTTTCTGTTTTTCTGGTCCAGGCAAAAACTGTCACTTTTTCTTTACTAAGCAGTATTGTGTTGCATAGGGAGATTTTTGACCTCTGTATACATTTAGTGCTTTTCATTTTCAATATGACACCTGTGTTTCCTCAGTTCATGCTTGTAGATCTTCTACCAGTAATTGCTTAGGAGATCTTTTTTTTTTTTTCCTTTAGCTATTTCAAATATTTTTATTGACTTTATTGTAAATTCATTAAGGGAAAATGAATGCTCAATGAATGCTTTGATATGCTCAATAAATTATGTAAAAAAAATTTAATGTAGAGATACGTGGAAAACACACACACACACACACACACACACACACACACACACACACACACACATACCTAATGGCAAATGATTGCTTAAATAAGGTGCTATCTTATAAACCATGCCATGACTTCCATTTCCACTTGGAATAAAATGAAGGCAAGCCCCTTCATGATCCAGGGGCTGCCTTTCTTTCGTACCTTACCTTGCTTCGGTCTCTTCTTCCCCAGTCCCTACTCCAGTCTCATTAGCCTTTGTTACATTCCTTAAACCTGAAAAGCTTATCTGGACTCCAGGGTCTGTGGAATTTCTTCCACTTGGAACACTCTGCCCAATTGTCACATGCATTCTTCTTTGTCCTAATCTTTTTTTTTTTTAATTTAAAAAAAATTTAGTGCATTATAGTTACACGTAATAGAGGGATTCATTTTGACACATTGATAAATGGATATAACATTGCTTTCTCAATTTTCAATCCCTAATACCTTTCTCCCCCTCTTCTCTCCCTGATTCTCTTCCTCTACTCTATTGGGTGTCCTTTTATCTATCTGTCTGTCTATCTATCTATCTATCTATTTTTAATTGATTTGGGAGGTCTTAAAAAAAACCAGCCAGAGAAATGAGCAGGAGACATACTTAACCCTCTCAGGTGGGTTAGATACAATAAAATAACAAAAGAAAAAAATCGAAGAAAGTAATAAAATAGAAAACACATACTTCATGGGTAATGAAGTCTAGATAAGCTCTATTTTTGGAGCTGGATGGAGTGAGGGTAAAGACTTTGGGAAAAGAGGAGATTGAGAAGCATATGTGTTTTATTGGTGAATTCTTTATCAGCAATCTGTTATAAATCAGTTGCATATCCGTGGAGAAAACACCACTCTAGTCTCCGTTTTCTTGTTTTTAAAAAGTTGAGGTGATCTTTGAGATTTTTTTTAGAGTCAGTAATAACGACAACAATAACATAATAGTTGTTTTTATTTCCTGAGCCCCTGCTCTGAATTCTCTGAAATAATTCTCCCCAGCAACCTTTATTCTCCTGATGCTTAGATGAAGAGAGTTGGCTCAGGGAGGTCCACTGCTCGTCCACAGGCCTAAGTTTTATATGTGAAATGTTTTAACAAGACATAAAATGTTAAGAGACATGCCCAACAGCTAACAATCAGCAACACATGGATTATTTCTATATTTTAAATGTGCTGCCTAATTTTATCTTGGTAAGTGTTTATTTATGGGCTTATTATAGAGCAGATGATCAAGTAGTATAGCACAAAGCACTAGACCAGTAATGAGGGCTCAGTTCAGGGATTCAAGACAGGTCTTCTACCTCCTTTCGGAACTCGCCCAGGATTTCTGAATACAGAAACAAGGATGGTGTCTGGTGAATCTAGATATAATATGAAAAAGTCACAAAAATCTTGGGATGCTTTGCATAGATATAGCCAACATTCTAGAAATGGGACCTGACACTTTCATCCATGTTTAGGGACCCAATAAAGGTTGAGTGTCAGTGTTCCAGATGGTCTCAATGAACTGTTCCTGCTCTGCCTCAACTGTCTTGATGCACGGTGAGTTTCTTGGTGCCCATGCTTTGCTTTGTACTTGTGAACTTTATCATGAGAGGCACACTTTTCTCACCCCTCCTCCGACTAGGTCACCTGAGGTGGCACTATTATCTGGATTTCAAATACATTTTTCTAAGTCATTCAATAACATTCTTTAAAACTTCATCTGAACTGGAGTATTTGACAATCAGAGAAGGTCATTTTTCAACAAGTCCTCTCTTTGCCAAAGTGATTTTTCAGTAAAAAAAAAAAAAAAAAAAAAAATGTGAACTGAATTAAATATTAACAGCAATGTCCAGAAAGATATTTGGATTTGTAATCATAAAAATTAATAAGATATTAAGTCCAAAATAGAAAAAAAGTGTTGGATTAATACAATTTAATCACATTAGTGTCTCTTCTTGAATGAAAAAAGAACAATAAAAGAAAAAAATGCTAGCAGAAGATTGAAATACATAAGTTTCCATGAATGATTTGCAAGCACAATGACAGGAACAAAGAAGCACACCTGCTATCCCTTGCTTTGCAATCACCATGATATTGCCATTCATTTCAAAGCTACTGTACAAATGCAGAAATAGGTAGTACCCCACGGGAGGAAATGCAAACCAAATCTGAAGCACATATGAATAATTCTGACCCCTAACAAGTTTACTCTTGAATTAGAGACGTGTAGCTAACTCTTGGAAGAAAAGTAAATTGGGAATCCTCTAAATTAACTTCCAAATAGAGAATAGCTTTTTATTAAATGTTGAGTAATAAAAAATGTGTTCATTTGAATTTTACAGAATATTAGTAAACCCAATTGTAACTGTAACAACTGTTTGAACATAAACTAACAAAATACATTCTTTATCAGCAATTATTATTTTATCCCTGACAATGCTTAACATTGATATTGCATGGTGATAATAAAAAGCAAACCAACTTTTAGAAGGTTTTAAAATTCCCTACTTTCAATGTGCCCCCTTAGTGTCTGTACCCAATATGAACAATTGCCTATCTTTAATATGTCCGATGGAATAGAAAAATGAGTTACTATTTAGTGAAAACAAAGTGTCTTCTACCTTCAAAAAATAATGTATCAATAAATTATTTAAATTTATTAAATTTAAACTTAAATTTAATTAATAACTTTATTATCAATTATGTCCCAAGACTTCCTTTTATGCTGGCCAGGATGCTGGCTTTCTAAAAACTTTTCTAAAGGAAATATCTATGAAAATGTATAAAGCATTCAACGAGTTTCCAACAAATGTATGGTGAATGTCCTATAAAATGGTAAATTGACTGATTTTGTACCAATAGATTCCTTCTGTTTAAGAAAATATCACACAGAACCAGCTACTCACCCTGCAGCCTCTCTAAGCCATGACCTCTGCAGCAGTTAACAGAAAACGAGACTTGTCATTTCCTTCTAGGACAAAAGTTAACATTTTAAAAAAACGCATCCTGTGTTGAACACTCTCTCTGGTTCCATTCAATTGGTTAGAGGAAAGAGATTTAGTGAGAAGGTGAGGAGGTGGTTGAATAATCCAGACTGCAGTTTAAAGAGAGCAAAGAACAGCTGTTTTAATGGAAATGGTACAATCAGACATTAGTTATGTTTTCATTAAGTTTATGCTAAGTGATTTAGTTTTGCTGTGGCATTTTAGCCAAAAGATTCTACCATGATTTGTGCTAGCATATTTTGCCTCTGCCCAATTTCTCCTGCAAAACCAGAGTTCTTACCAGTACTTTAGAGACCTGAACACAGCTCTTATTCTGACACTTATAAAAAACTTCTTCAAGGTTTTTCTTCAAGTAGGTTAATAACCAAAGAATTTGTGGGTTTGGAGACTAATTTATTCATCTGCTTGTTTATTTTTTAGTGATGGACATCTAGCAGAAACACCTTAAATTATTGGAATGTTTTAATAGCGTCAATTAATTAGATTCTACGAGTTAAGAGGTAAATAATGTGAATACTTTTATACATGTGAATTTCAAGCATAAAATGCACCAAACTTTCTTTTTTTGAGACATTTTACTGAAGAATTACCTATTTTATCTGCAGAAGATATGAGTTACTTACTAAAAGGTTTTCAAAAGCCAGTAGTTTAGGGAATATTAAATCTAAGATTAACAGGGTTCCCCACCCCCCAGTGCTACTCAGAGACTGCCATTTGCTAATTTGTATTCAATAAGTTACTTGCATCCAGGAAGGAAAATGGTATGACCTCTTTCCACTGTGACTACAGAGTTCTTTTTCTCAAGGACAATCTTTTGGAACTTAGCTTTCCATAGAATCTACTTTAACAAACTCTCTCTCTCTTCACCAGGTCTCCAATGGAACCCAAGGGGAAAATCACATGTTTCTGACCCTAAAGTTTCTCTATTCTCCTCTATCAGATTGCAAATTTCAACTCCACAGTTTTGGCCTCCCACCAGTCAGATCAGATAGGCTCTAGGATGTTCTCTGAGGGAATGTGATGCTGGGCAGAATGGGAGCTTGAAATAACATCGGAATGCCTTGATTGGTGCTTGTCACATCAGACACACATGGTAATTGTCAGTTCAGTAACTTCGCCACTTTTCTGTTTGAAAAATAAAAATTCTATTATGTTGAATTTGCTTCAAACAGAGTAGATATTGAGTGCTAAAAGTTGTTATTCACTAATGGTTGTTTTTCAGTGAATAAGATATACTGAATGTGTGATAGGAATACATTTTAGATATAGTACTAAAATGATTTGATAATAATGTTACAGGACTGAGGTCTTCTGGGAAACTGAGGCAGCATGAAGACTGTCCCAACCCTGATTCTGTTATCAAGTCAGAAATAGTTCAGACATGACATTCAGAGTAGCAGGCATGAGTTCATTGGAGGAATAGGAAAAGGATAGGATACACTTTCAAGAGAGAGAGTAGGTTCTCTCAGAGAGGAGAGGGACAGCATGCCTCTCCTGCACTCCCGTTTTAGTGAGGATCCCAGAGAAGTTTCCGGAGAGAGTCCCACTAGGTCCACCTCTTGACATCTGACTGATAGCAGGATGACATCTGACTTTCATTTCCCCACTGCTGTGACAACTCCAGGTCACTTTGGCCCTGCCGACCAGTTCTAATTAGATTCTTAACCATAAATTCTTACTGATTGTAAGATTAGGAGGAATTATCCTTACCTCCTGAGTCTCAGGACCTGGTCTGTGAAAATGGTCACAAAAGTCTCCCCGTTCAGGATTTGGGTTCCTCTTATAGACATATTTCAGGCCTGCATTTCTCCTGCAGATAACAGGTAGTTTGGTAGTTTAGCCAGCCAGGGCTACAGGTAAATTGCTTCTTAGAAAAGAAAGCATGTGGGGGTCAATACAGTAGGCTCCAATTATAGAATCATTTCCTTAACCTTGTGTTCCCACATTTGCATCTGTCTGTCCTGTATGGATAAGAAACTCTAATCTATAAGGTAAAAGCAATCAATGGGTACATTAGCCAAAATATCCATGAAATTTATCAGCCCTAGATAAAGAAAGGAACTTGCAAGAGAGTTTGAATTAACTGATGATTTAGTTTGATTTAGACCTTGCTATGATTTGAACATGTTCCTCAGAGTTCAAGTATTGGAAACTTAATCCCCAATTGTTTTAGTTAGATTTTTCTGACAAGAGCAGAATTGAAGAAATTTATTTTGGCTCACCACTTCAGAGGTTCAGTCCATGGTCCACTGACTCCATAGCTCTGGGCTCAAGGTGAGGCAGAATTCCATGGCTGAAAGGTATGGCAGAGGAAAGCAGCTCAGGACATGGCAATCAGGAAGGAGAAAGAGAGAGAGACAGGGACAAAATATAAACCCCAAAGTCATACCGCCAGTGACCTACCTCCTCCAGTCACATCCTACCTAACTTTGGTTACTGCCCAGTTAATCAATTAGTGGATCAATCCACTGATTAGGTTGTACCTCTCGTAATCTAATCATTTTACTTTGAACTTTCTTACTTTGTCTCACACATAAGCTTTTGGGGGACACTTCATACATATATAAACCACTCTACCAATTCAATGATATTGAAAGATGGAACTTTTGGGGGCAGGTGATTAGGTTTTGATGACTCTGCTTTGATAAATTGGTTAATGTGGTTCTCATGTGGGTGAGTTCGTTATCACAGGAGTGGTTTCTAATAAAAGGAATAGTTTAGCTCCATCCTCTTCCCTTCTATGCCCTCACTGCCCACCTGCCATCCTCTGTCAATTGTGTTCACACATGTACTCTTTCCCTTCTACCTCACACCATAAGATGACCAGCAAGAAGGCTCTTGCCAAATGAAGGTCACTTGACCTTGGATTTGCAACCTGTGGAACTGTAAGACATAAATCTCTGCTCTTTATAAATTGTCCAGCTCAGCTATTTTGTTATAGCAAAGTGGAGTAAGACCTCATTGTCCTGTGTTGTACAATTAAACAAAGTTAATTGAAAGTCAAGAAAAAAATCATATAATTCAAAATTCATGAGTGATTTACTTTGATGCAATAGCATTATTTCTAGCTTCTATTCAAAATCTAAGCTAAGGAATTTTGATGTGTGTGGCATTTAAAATTGTTCCAAACTTCAAGAAGTATGGTTTATAATTACCAGCAGAGGACAGAGGGTGAGGACTTTTGACTCATTGTTTATCTATGTACAAGAAACATAAATGCATTATCATTTAATCTTATCCTCAATCCTATGGAGAGTTTGTTATTTCCTCAAATTTACAAACAAAATTGATCTCATATGTGTTAAGTAAAATGCCCAATGGTATAGTTACTAAGGTGGGGCAGAGTCAGGATTGTGAACTTAGATCTATTAGGCTTCAATGTCCATATCCTTTCTATCAGTAAATGGTCCTGAAGTTTAAAAAAAAGGGGGTTTTATATAACAGGATATTTTACAGTATTTCAAATATAAATAATAAGTTTTTAAATGGCTTAAAAAAAGTCAATTAGCAAAAACTCAATTTTCCATGTAATCCTTAAGTAACACTTCCATACTAAAAAGACATTCAGGTTTCCTTCTTAAGTGTGAAGGTTTATTTTATGTATCCTCTTGGCTGGGCCATGGAGTAGCCAGGAATTTTGTCAAACATTTTTCTGCCAGTGTCTGTGAGGTGCTTCTGAATGAGATTGACATTTGAATCAAGAGACTAAGCTTAGGGCTGGGGAGATAGCTCAGTCGGTAGAATGCTTGCCTTGCATGCACAAGGCCCTGGGTTTGATCCCCGGGACCGCAAAAAAAAAAAAAAAAAAAAAAAAAAAAAGAGACTAAGCTTAGTGAATTTCTCTCCCTGCTATGGGCGGTTGTCATCCAATCAATGGAAATCCTTAATACAACAACAAAAAGGAATTCTTGTAACTATTTGAGCAGGGACATCAGTCTTTTATTGTCTTTGGACTCCAACTGAAACATTACTCCTCTTATGTCTTTATCCTACTGGCTTTTGGATGAGAACTTAGACCACTGGCTCTCTTGATTCTTGGTTTTTTAAACTCAGATGGAAACTACACCATTTGCTCTGGTTTCTGGCTTGCCAATTATAGATCTTGGAACTTCTCATCCTCCATAATCCTGTGAGCCAATTCCTTATCATAAAGTTCTTTATATATATAGTCTGTTTCTCCAGAGAATACTGGCTTACACATTAAATAAGGCAATTTCCCTGAGAAACAAAAATAACAAATATTAATCTTGTCAGTAGCTTAGGGTTTTCACTATGTGACTATTTAAAATTATTTTCAGTATCACCTATCTCACAGAGAAGTTTCATATCATGTGATTTTCAGGTAATTTCCTGTATGGAAAATATTCATTTCTAGGCTGTATCCAAGGTGCATATATAGGGGCAGAGTTCACAAACACTTGCATTCCCTGAAAAGGCACTTGTGGCCTGCACTCAGAACCTGGCGTGCCTTAAAGCAGTGGTTCCAAGCTGTTGAAATCCCAGTCTCTGCTGTCAGCTCTGAAACATCTCCCATGAGCACGCATGCACACAGGTGCACACGCATGCATGCACACACACACACACACACACACACACACACACACACACACACTTTTGTTACCACTTTTAGTCTTAAAGCCCTGATTCTAGAGTCCCTATCTAAATCACTGATGCTTTCTTCAGAAAGCAACCAAAAGAAGTTATTGGAGTTAGAGAAAAACAGACCCAGAAATCTGTGCTTAGGGATGATAAATTAGAAGACAATAAAGAAGTGAATGATGATAAAGGGGAAATCTAAGACCTGCTAGAGTAAAGATTTTCTATCATGCATTCATTGTTTCATTCACCAAATTTATTAAGCACTAAATATATGTAAGACATTTTGGAATACATGGAAACACATCAAACATGAATTTTACCATCATGATTTTATAATCAGCATATTTCAGTCACCTTATTTTTACTACTGTGACTAAAAGGCCCAACCAGAACAATGGTAGAGGAGGAAAAGCTTACTTAAGGGCTCAGGGTTCAGAGGTCTTAGTCCATATACAGCCATCTCCACTCCCCAGGGGCTGCAGGTGAGGCTGAACATTATGGTAGAAGAGTGTGGCAGAGGGAAGCAGTCACATGATGATCAGATAGCAGAGAGAGAATCCACTTGCCAGATACAAAATATATACCCCATAGCCACCATCCCCAATGAACCACTTCCTCCACCCACACCCCACCTGCCTCCAATTACCCCTCAGTTAATCCCATGATTAACTGATTAGGTTAAGGTTCTAACCCAATCATTTCTCCTCCAAAGCCTCTTGCATGGTCTCACACATGAGCTTTTGCAGGACACCACATCTAAACAACAACACAGCAAATGGACGCATTGGTGTCAAATAATAGGTATAGTATAAGAAAATAAGGAAATGAAAGGATATGAGGTGATTGACAGAAAAGGATGTAGGTGTGGAAAGGGCAATCTTGGCAGCATAAGTTTTGGTGACTGGAATTTTGACTAAAAGCAGAAAAATTTGGAAAGAATTTATGTGGTTCATCTGTGTGATCACTAGAAGTGATGGTGAGGAAGGCAAAGATGAAGACCCAAGTCCCTAAAGGTCACAGATGAGTGTTTATGTATGCCCTCGTTAGGCCCTGAAATCCTGTCTCTGCTGATCCTTGGGCAGTTAAAAAGCAGGGACAAAGAATTCCAGGAAGGAGGAACTTCAGGAGCATTGGCATTTTCACTGGAGAAGAAGTACAAATACAGAGAATAAAACTGACATCTCTTCAATTTGCTGTCACTGACTGGTTGCCACGATATAATTCATAGGAAAGAGCTGAAAATCTTGACTGAAATGAAGAGCCTATGTTATTTGCCTGTTTTATGTGTTTGTCTAATCGTAGTCTCTTAGTACCACAGATAAGCAAGAAATTAACTCTGTATCTGATCTGTTCAGACAGTTTTGGGCATTAAATCTTGACTTCAGAGATACGCAGTGTGGAAACTTTGTAGTTAGAATTGATAAAATATGGCAGGGTACCTTCCCATTTTAACTTAATCACAGAGTATATTTTCTTCTCCATGAATTATACACATTATAACTTCATATGTAAGTGTTTGATTTAGCATTTTATGACTAAGCAAAAACATGTTTTTAATTTTTATTTAAAGATGTTGTAAACCAATACCTTTCAGGTCAGGCTGTTAAGGGGTAGACACATTTTTTTTTCCTGGTCATTCCCCGTATGTCTGCAGGACTGGTCTGCATAGCTTTTGCTTTCCTTTCTTGCATCAAGAAAGCATTGCAAAATGAGAAAATAATTATGACTTTCTTACTAAATTATAATCAATTTAACAATTTGGAAACACTATTAGCCAAATTTAAAAGCCATTTCTCAAAGTGACAGAAATATGTACGATGTTGTACACACTGTGAAAATGATGATTTATTTACCATGTTCTCTGTTTACCTCAGTTTGTTTCAGATTCATTAAACAAATATTCCTTTTTTGTTCTTGTATATAATTCTTATGTCTCCTTTTTATTTCATTTAATAAAATTTTCAGGTCACTGGAAGTAGGTTTTTAAATTCAGAGAAATATATTTTTCTAAGACTTAAAAATATGAAGAAGGAATAAAGTGGAATACCATGTGAGGTCCAGGGGAAAAAAGTGAGAATGAATATTAAGCAAATTTAACCTGTGTGAATCTTCATTAACAAGTCCTTTATGTAACAAGCTAAAAATAACCGGTACTTTGGTCACTTTCAATCAGCAAATGTAAAATATGTGAGATAATGAAATTACAGATCAGCCAGAGGAAAAGAATGCTCAAACAAAGCATTTGGGCTCAGTCTTGAGGACAGCCTTTGTGGATTGCTTTTTTAAACCTGTGTTGAATACCCATAAGGTGGAAGAATAAAGCATGTGGGCAGCACGATTTTGGCACCTAAAGCTTCTGTTCACAAATATATACCCCCTTTTGTTCCATTTTCTATATCAGGAAGACTTCTCTGCAGGTTTCTACCAATCCCAGTCTCTCTTTGCTTCAATCCAGCCTCCGCTACCACCAGATAACTCTTTCAAAGGGACATAACTCCTCTGCTCTAAGCTTTTCTAAGGCTCAAGGTGACTGAAGGGAAAAAAAGGTTTTATTCTCCTTAGTTTTGTTTGTTTTTAATTGATATATAATTGTATATGTTTGTGAGGTACAGTGAGATGTTTCATTGTGTGTATATTGTATAATTATCAAATCAAGGCATTTAAAACCTCCATCATGTTATACATTATCATTTCTTTGTGGTAAGAACATTCAAAAATCCTCTCTTCCAGCTATTCTGAAATGTCACATTCAATGTTGTTAGTAGTTATTGTCACCCTGCTGTGCAATGAAACTCCAGAACTTAAGCCTCCTAACAGCAGCTTCTTACCAAGGTTCCCTACAATAATCTCCATCAATACCCATGCCTGATCCTTTGTCCAGTCATGCTGTCACACATATACCCATGCTTCTGTCCTGGACTTTGTTTATCCTGTTCTCTACTTGGAACACGTACCTCATGTCTCCAATAGCCAATGTCCTTTGACATCGCCTTCCAGCGGTCTCACTTCCACAGAGGTTTACCTGATTACAGATGCCATATTTTCTCCATGCCTTACATCATTTTACTGAAACGTCTGTTATAACATCTATTATATTTTAGTTCATGTGTACATATAACAACATATTTGTTTGTTTGTCGTAGTGCTGGGGAAACACACAGGGCCTCATGGATTTTAGGCAAGTGACCTATGGCTGAACTACATCTCCAGCCCCAATAAGTTTTTTTTTTTTTTTTTTTTTTTTTAATAAGAAATAAAATGAGCCAGGTGTGGCAGTACAGGCTTGTAATCCCAGCAACTTGAAAGACTGAAGTAGGAGGATCACAAGTTCAAGTCAGCCCCAGCAACTTAGTGAGGCTCTGTCTCAAAATTAGAAATAAAAAGGGGTAGGTGGATAGCTCAGTGGCAGAGCTCAGTGGTAGAGCTCCTGGGATTGAAGTTCCAGTAGCAAAAAAAAAAAAAAGAAAAAGAAAAAGAAAAAGAAATAAAGTTGAAAAGAAAGCAATGAGTTTGGATAAATTAAATCAATCTGATTCTGGAACTGAAGTTATGCCATCACAATATTTCTTTGTAATAAATTAACCAAAATTCATGTAGTCATTTATAAATTCTTTCTTTTTTTACTGAACAAAACCTCAGAACTTTGCAAGGAAGAGTTTTGGAGATATAAAGATTGAAGCCTGTAGGTGTTGGGCCACTCACATTCCCCCAGTGAGACGTCATGACATCCCAAACCTCTTCCCTCTAGTCACGTATACTTTGCACAATACCATGGAACCAAGACACAAGGATCTTGGTCTCTGTTGCAATTTCCATAGCAGCACACCTTGCAGCATTTAAGATATAACAAGAGAAGTAGGGAGTCAATTAATCTCCGGATCTCTTACATTCAAAGCTTTTTAAAAAATGAAATGTACATTAGCTACTTTTCCCCACTGTATCAGAAGAGAAGTGCTGTCCCTTGCATTCATATGTTTTGCTGATATTATTAAACAGTTTGGTACTGAAATAGTTTGAGGACATGGTGCTAAAAGGATGTAACCTGTTGTGAAACATTAAAGTAGCATGTAGCTTTAATTGACCTGAATTGGGATGAGCTTAGTAAAGATATTAAGAAAGTTCAATCCAACTATCCATTGAATTGGGCATAAATAATATCTATTCCATAATGTTAGAACTTTTCTGATTTCCTTTCTTATAATTGTGATAAAATCTCCATTAGTTTAGATGTTGTACCAAAATATGATTTTTCATAAGAAACCATTTATGTTTTCTTTGCTGAATTGATTTTTTGGGTACTCTTCTGATTTCTTAACAATTATTCTTTTGCCATTTTAGTTGCACTGATTCATTCCCTAAACACAAAATAGCAATTTCAAGATCTCAGAACAAAGAATAATACTTGGAGATGAGATTTGAGGGAAAGAATTCATCTGTGGCCTGTTACTTCAGCCTGGATCAAGGGACCCTTTTAAACCTTACAGTTAACAGCACATGATTCATTACCTGAAAGGTATTATGCACTTTTAGGGATTTTCAAGTCTATAATATTCAATTTACAAATGTTCTCTTCCCAGTCACTCTCCTCTCCACTGCTATCCATTTGAAATAAATTAAAGTCTAAATTATTAAGGTCTAAAATAATCAGGATAACCTTAGATTATGATTTATTATAAGACTAGTCTTCTTTATAAAATACTTTTTTCATTTTATTGGTAATGCAAAAGTTTATTGGTTTACGCTAATGATTACATACTAGTAATAACAGTAAGTACTTATCATAATCACTTCTGGATTGTAAACTCTGTGAACATGAGGGTTGCTTCATTCACATTCATATTTATATTTAGTATAGTGCCTACTTCTAATACTGTAGTGATCCAGCATTACTTGACTCCTAGATCACTTATTATAATCTTCTGTTAAGATTAAGTGTAAATTTCTTATAGCTTATAAGCAGGAATTGGGCAGTCACTTCCAGCTGGACAGAAAGACCTGAGCAAGGGGATGTGGAGGAAGAACATGACACAGCCATGAAGAAACTGAGTGGGCCAGAGTAGTGAGACACTCTGAAGGAAAGGACCATTATCTAGAAAGGACTTCTGTGAATATGACTTGTTACATACTGTGTGAACCACCTAGGTTTGAACAACTACAGAAAAGATTTACACTATGGCTCAGAACTTTTGTGGTAAAATATATCTATGGGGCCCCACGATTACTGTAGGCTACATACATAAGCCTGTTTACATGCCTATATTTCCTCTAGATCATATGCTCCTTGTGGTTAGGTAATAGCTGTATTTTTTCATCTATACATCCTCTGCACTAACTCCAAGTGTCTGATACCCCATGCATTTTTACAAGTGTCATTTGAGGTTGAGCAGATTTGCAGGATGCCTGGCCTTTTCATGAGCTCTTTCCTTCATATAGCCATTGCTGGCGATGTGAGCTTGTGCATGCTTGGACATCTATGACTAACTGGAAACATCTACCAAAATGCCAAGGATGTAGACCATCCTCCTCCCCACCAGAACCTGCAATCCACCACATTTTCTCTCTTCTTCCTTTCCTTCATGGACTTTGTACCTACTTTCCATGTTTGAATTTTATTATCAATCATTATGGTCACATTCTTTCAAACTCCCTCAATTCCATTACCTCCTCTTGGTTTTACTTGATTGAATAAACCACAAACCTGGTTGAATGCATCTTCCTGCCCACTCCACCTACACAGTTAAGTGTGGTTGAAGCAAAGCACATAATTAGACAAATTAATTTTCCCAGCAATACTCTACCACAGAGTGACATCCCCAGTCCTTTATATTTTACATTTTAATTTTGAGACAGGATTTTGCTAAGTTAACCAGGCTGCCCTTGAACTTGTGATCCTATTGTCTCAGCTTCCTGAGTAGCTGGGATTAGAGGTGTGCATCACTTTGTCTTTTGATTCATCACCCTTACATTCAGTAGGGTCCTTCAAACTACTGGGCACTCACACTCTTGCTCCTCACTGCATTCACCTTTCTCTCCTTCTGGGGTACCTACTTCACATCTTCTCTCTCTTAAAACCCCAAACACTACCATCACATTCTTGCTCTTAACTGACAGATAAATTATCAACTTTCCAAGGAAACTGAAGCATTGGGAAAAAATTTCCACAAACTACCACTGATGGGTTATTTCCAACATCTGTTATTTATTCTTCCTCCTATTACTGTGAATGACTATTCATTCCCCTTGCTAAAGCAAAGAGCATTCCTTTATCATTTATTCAAGACAATTGTTTCATCAACCTTCCATTCTCTTTTCTCTCTCAAGGAGCATTTTTATCAGCATTCAAATAAGCTGTTATTGTTTTCCATTTCTCTCTTTTAGTTTTCAACCACTTCCCCATTTCTCTGCTCCATCATACAAAAAAAAAAATTCTTCAAGTATTAATGACTTGATGTCTCTAATTTAACTCTTCCCACTCCTCTGCTACTCTTTTAAACCACAGCAATCAGGTTTTGCTTCTACTTCTTCAATGAAAATAACCTTGTCAAGACCACAGGAGAGATGATAAATCCAGTGAGTTCTTAGTCCCCATTTTATTTGATCTGTCAACAGCATTTTCCTTGAAATCTTTTTTTTTTCTCTTGACTTCAAAGAATGCACCCATTCTTGATTTTCCTTATCTAACTCAGGCTGTTCCCTTTGTGTCTCCTTTCCTGGTTTCTCCTCATCTCTGATGTTTAACATTACTCACTTCCTGAGTGATCTCATCTAATCTCATGACTTTAAATATTTATATGATGATGAGATCCAAATTTATAACTCAGCCCCACCTCTCTCCTCTGAACAACAAACTCCTGTATACAATTCCTACTGCTGTCTCAAATTGTCTAGTGAACATTATAAAAATAACACATCTTATAAAAAAATTTCTGATCTTCCCTCCAACCAAAGATGTTCAACCTATGGTCTTCAACTCAATTAACAGAGACAATTTTCTAATTTCTCAAGTACAAGATGTTGAAATCATTCCAATTCTTCTCTTTTTTTCACACTGTACTTCAAATTTGTCAGCAGATCCTATCAGTTATACCTTCAAAACATAATTGTAATGTGACCACTTCCCCATTTGCAATGTGCCAGTTCCCCTTTCACCACTTGGATCCAAACTGTGGATCCAAATGGATTGTTTGGATTACTGAAGTAGCTTCCTGTCTGCTTCTGTTCTTGACCCTCTTCAGACTATTTTTCAAAGAGTACAGCATCCAAAGTGATCTTTTAAAAATCTTATTATGACTTGAATTTGGAATGCCCTCCAAAGCCTCATCAATTTAAGGCTTAGTCCCCAATGCAGCAAGGTTTATAGGTGGAGCTTTGGGGAAGTAATTGGATCACAATGGGTTACTGGGATGTTGTGGGAACTGTAGGAGGTAGGGCCAAATTGGAAGAAGTATGTCACAGGTGGTATGGCCTTGAGGGTATACCTTGTCCCTGACCCCTTCCTTCCTACATACCTCCCTACCTGTCATCATCATCATCTATCTTTTTTCTTCCTGGATTCCATGAGCTGAATAGCTTTTCTCCACCATGCCTTTCTACTGCCTCATTTCAGGCCTAAAACAATGGATCCAGCTGACCATGAACTGAAACCCCTGAAATCATGAGCCAAAATAAATCTTTCCACCTTTCAGTTGTTTTTCTCAGGTATTTTGTCACAGCAACAAAAAGAGGATTATCATAAATGTCATATCAATTATCTGTTCAAAAGACTTCCCATGGTTTCATATATCTCAGAGTAAAAGCCAAAACTCTTATGCTACCTTGCAAGACTTACACCACCTGCCCAATAACATTCTCTCAAATGGACCAAATATATTACATTCTTCATGTTCACTTCCCTCCAGCAAATGTTCTTCCTGGAACATAGCATACTTCTGTCTCAGAATCTTTTCATGTTGAGTTTCTACTTCTAAGAATAATCTTCTCCATATCGCTCTACATGGCTTATTCCTTTGTGTCTTCCAAGTAACCTTCTCATTGAATTCTGACTAACCTGGGTTCCTTATATGATTAGCAATTTTCCATATTTCCTATTCTTATTTCCTTTATATTATTTATCACCTTCTAAGACATCACATAATTTTCTCACTCACTTTGTTTTTGTCTCTTTTCTTCCCCTAAAATATAAGTTCCATGAGGGCATGTGTGTTTTAAGTAACTTGGATAGTGACTGGCTTATAGTAGGTGCTTAATAAATACTTGTTGTATGAAAAATTAAGGGAAAAGAGGGCAAAAACAAGAGAGGAAAACTGAGAAATTACCTAAGCACTTAAAATATGAGAATGAAAAGGGAAAATTTGTGGTAGAGAACTGATCTTAATCAACAGAAAGTTTATTTTGGTTGGAGAAGTAAAAAGTACTCACTAGCTAATTTTTCCTTTAGTGGGAAAGTTTCAGCCAATGGCGTTAATTTACAAGACCAGCAGTGCCCACAAAGAGCAGATTCTTACCTCTTTATCACTCTTTATGATTGACATAGAGAACAGAGTGAACCACAACTGGCTCATATTGTAAGTGTGCAATAAATGCTTGCAGACTGAGTAAAGGTTTATGAATAGTCAGTGAAAAGTTAATTTGGTATCAGTTCCCTGACACAAAGAGAAATATGATGAGTAACTAAGATACACAATGTCTTATATGCCAATGAATTTCTAAACACAACTCTACTTGCAAACTTTGATTTTTAAATTTTCTTTTAAAAACAAACAATCCAAATACAATCACAAATATCAGGGTTTTGGGACAAATTCATCCTCCTTCATCACAGTCTTACCCTAGGATTTGATGGGAGAAATGCATACATAAAGCTATGTCAAAAATAAATAACTAATCTAAAAACGTCTATTATAAGGCTTATAAAAGTAAAATTTCAACAAAACTCAAATATTCATTACAGTATTCCAAACTAGATCAATGGAAATGTTATCAAGGCCTCGATATCCTAAATTACATAAAAGCATGATGACTTTACTTCATTTCAGTTTGACAACTAATATGTCTATATTAGTGAAAGATTTTCCCCTGGGTATCCTGCTTTATGAACAGAAATTTCCCTTTAATGATGGTTTATCCAAGGAAGTATTGCTGCTTTAGTGATTTTCATAAAGCTTATATACAAAAGTGAAATACTAGATATGCTGGGTATTTGGGGCATTGGGCAGACTGAACTTGACTTGAATTATTACATTTTTATTTTTTATCCATAAATGATGATAGAAAACTCAGCCTAAGATCTCTTGAGATAATAATGAATTTTCACTTTTAATTGAATCAGGTATATTGTTTATTCTCTGAGATCAATGCATTTTAGCCATGATACCATACTTGGTCTATCTAGTAAGGAAAAAGAGATTTTAGGGATCTTAGCAACAGAAAATTTGGTCCTATCACATAATTTCAGTTCAATTTAATGAAACACATTTTGTTTATATTCACTGAGCAATGATTATGTGCTGATATATTACAGGAACTATATGACAGAAACGCTAATGTTTTGGAACTTTCAGTCTTTCTTAACCTATATCTGTATGCATAAAAAAAATCAGAATTCTACCTCAGAACATAATGAAATAAATCATACCAGACCTGTCCTTCTGCCAACAAATACTCTAAAGCCGAACTAAACATATGAAACTATTGTCTTCAGACATTGAACACCCACAGTTCAGGACTACAGTTGTTGAGAGAACAACACAAGATGATTACCAAAGCTGAATGACTTCCTTTTTGGATACATTTTCCAAACCACATCTCAGAGAGTCTGTAGAACCCAAGCAGAAGCTAGAAGTCTTACTAAGCCAATAAGGAGGTATAAGTTTGAAACTACAAAAGCAGCTGGAAATTATGTGATCGAGTGCTGGAGAGGAGGGAGGTAGTGGAAATGAAGCCCCATAAATCCACACAGTAGCTCTTAAGGGACCTTGGCACATGTGTTGGGATATCTCAAGGTCCAATAGAGAGGATGGTTGTTATGGAGCTCAGAGTTGTTCTACAACGGAGATGCAAAAGGTTTTACAATGCTGGGAGCTGTGTAAATACTATTTCAGCCTCCCTAAGTATCTGAATCATTTAGTTGGGAATCCAGAAGATCATGTCTAAGAGGTAAGAACCACTTTAAAGTAAGAGACATGTTAAAGGACTAATGAAAAAATAAAGCAGCCCTAACAAAAAATAAAACCAAGTCTGAAAGAAACAAAATAATTTCCCAGTAATGAAATTCCCTGAAAGAATAAAATTCAACCCCTATCAAAAGAAGACAAACATGATAAAGACAAAAACCTTTGCAATAAAATTTAACCTCCAGAATAAAATTTAAAATTACTAGATTTGTGAAGCACCAGACTAAATGTTTACCAAAATCATGAAAACGTCAAATTGATAGAAATACATCTCCAAATAACCCAAAGCTTGAAATTAGCAGATAAAACTTTTATAAAAAGCATAAAATTATTCAAACACACAGAAAAAAAAAGAATTTAAAAAAGATGAGGAGTATTACCAAAGAAATAGAAATTCTGAAGAATGAACTTTCAGAATTTTTAAATAAATATCTCAAATGAGTAATTTACTGAATTGGTTTAATAGCAGATTGAAGATGGTAAAAAAAATAGGTCAGTGAACTTAAAGACAGATCAATAGAAATTATCAACTCTGAAAAATACGGAGACAAAAGTAAGAGTCTTAGGGACTTGTGGGAACATGAGCAAACACTGACAAATGTGTAACTGGAGTTCCAGAAGAAAAGGAGAAAGTTAATGGAGCATAAAAAAATGAAAAATGACCAAACATTTCCTAAATCTGGTGAAGATAGTAATTTATATATCTGAAACCCTTAGGAATTCTCAAGCAGGATAAATAAGATTAAGCACAACTAGGCACATCAAAATCAAACTGCAGATAACAAAAGATAAAGAAAAAATATACAGAAAGTAGATACAGAAAAAAATTACATAAGAAGATAAAAATGATGGCCATGTTCTCATAAAAAAAATGCAGACCCAAAGAAAATGGAATGATATCTTTAAAAATTAAATCAAAAACCAAACTTTTTTGCACAGAGAAAAATGCCCTTCACAATGACAGTTGAATAAAGATATTTTCAGATAAGTAAAAACCGAAAATTCTTTTGTAGCACAATTTTACTATAAGAAATGCTAAGGGTAATTGAAAACTAGACCATATGGAACCATAAATCAACAAGATTAAATGAAGTGTACCCCAAATTGTAAAAATGAGGATACATATGACTGGTTCCCTCTCTTCCTCCTCCTAATGCCTTTAAAAGATTACTGAATACTTAAACCAAAAATAAAACTGTTTATTTGGTCAGTTTCATAATGTATGAAGTAGTAAAATAAATGACACAATTGTATTAAGAGGTATGTAGTACATGGAATTGCTCCCTGGTAAGATTCTCACATATTATATGAAGTGGGTGTTACAAAGTGTTCTAAGAATACCTTAATAAATTAAGAAGACATAATCTCCAGCGAAATGACTTAAAATCAACAGTAAGAGGAACTTCGTTAAGGGTTACACTCCAGACCTAATAAAGTGACCTCAAGGTGCTCTTGAAAATACACTTTGCCAGGTCAAGTTAATCAACCTCAACGAAAAGTCAGGGTGACAGGTGCCAGCATAGTAGAACTTGAAATAGCTGACATGGCTCCTGGCCAACTCCCATAAAAAAATAGTTGTGGTGTTCTTAATTATTTTTATTAAGTGCTCCTCTTTTCACTTCCACAGAGTGAGAACTGAATCCAAAACAACTTACGATGAGAACTTCAGGGTCTTTCCTTTGTAGGAAAAAATATTGAAAAACTATTTAATCTCTATGCTGTGTTCTTAAGGAAGAAGATTAAAGAATAACTGCAGACAGAGAGTGAATGAGGACTGGGTGGTGACCACGTAGACTTAACACTGTTGTTAGAGGAACTAGGGGAATGACAGTCCTTTTTTTCTAAAGTATTTTTTCTAAAATCTTGAAATATCATGTACTCTAGTTGCACAATGGGACTTACATTCTCTAGTTGTTTTTTAATAGCAGCAAGGTCACTTTCTGAAGTGTGTGTTTGTTGACTTAATCAAGCATGGTTACTTATAACATCAAAAGAAGTTCTGATACATCTATTTAATTATGGCCTTTTATTCACATTCTTTTATGTTTTTATTTTTAGCTCTTCTTTAATTTTTCCAGGGATAATGAGAAAGATGAGTAGTTAGAAGAAGTCTGTTAGTCAAACAAGATGATGCCTGCCTAGGCGAGCAGCACAGTATTCCTTTGTGCTGAGGTTATTAAGAAGACTGTCAAGTCAGGAAATGCTTGGAAATTCATTTATTTTCTCCACTAGTGAAATATGCATTGTTTTAGGCAACAAACCCTCACTTTGGAGAACTATGTCCTCCTGAAATCCAATAAATCCTTGAATGCATTTGTCACCCAACTCACAGTGTAGGAATTCTTCAGAGTAATATTCTTCCAGGGACTTCCCTACAGATGAAATGAAAGCTTTTGTTCACTTGAGGAACAAGTGAAGCTGAAAGATACATTCATGTTCATCCAAAAGAATAAATAAGACCACATTTCCCAGACCAAGTTATCTGAGGCTGCACTATATTGTGCAGAACTACATCAAACACAGAGGGACTCAATTATTCTTTTGTTCACTGGCATGCAGGCATTGCTCATTTTATGGACTCTGACCTCAAGGATCTTACCTCCTCTGTAGGACACACACACATGAACAGACACTTAAAATGCAACATGAAGAATAAATCATCAGTATAAATCTCCAGTGTACTAGAGAATTTAACCTTGTGCCTAAACAGAAAGCTGGCCTTTGTTCTTGGCTTCCGGATGCAATCTCTAAACCCTTGCATATCATGCCTGTTAAGAGTGTCTTTGTTTGACTGCTGGTCTTAGGTAAGTCAGATAAACAACAGTGTGATTTAGTGAGTCACATAGTATCAGTTTGATCTCCTGAGGAACTGGAAACTGAGATCAGATATGGGGGCATTCTATCCTGCTTACATGACGGAGCCCCAATAAGAACTTCGGACACCCAGACTCCAGTGAGCTCTCTGGTGGGCAGTACACTGCATGTATCACCAGACATCAATGCTGGGAAAGTAACACTGCCCGTGACTTAAGGTGGAGAAGACAACTAGCAGGTCAAAATTTAGTTTTTTCCTGTACTTTGCCTAAGTGCTTCTTCCCCTGGCTGCTTTTAAGCTGTAGTCCTTCCCTGTAACAAATCACATCTGTGACCGTGATATCATTCAATGATTTTTATGAGTACTTTTAGTAAATTGTCAGACTGAGTGTGGTTTGGGGGAACTCCCTGAAGTTGGAATTGATTTCAGAAGTGAAAATAGTCCTGTGGCCTGTGCAGCCTCTAACACTGCCTCTTCTGTGTCTGCAGTACCTTCCAAGATCTTCACTTCTTGGTCAGACTTAATCCTGGATTTCTCCTAAGAATGCTTCCTTCTTGAGAGCATGTTTAAAGGTGGATATTTCTCTCCCACGTTCTTAGGCCTCTATATCTGGAGGTGGATAGGTGTTTTCCATTCTCTTTTTTGTCATTCTGGACCATTCTCCTAGTAGTTTCAAGAAAACCTGTAGTTTTTATCTATTTGTTTGTTTGTTTGTTTATGCATGCTGGGGATCCAACTCAGTACCCACCTGTAATTGTTATAATCATCTACCTCCCCAAGCTCCAGATCACCATCCCCCTCAGAGTTACCACCTGGTCCCGTAACTAATTACTTTACTTGCCCTGTGAATATGAGTTTGTTAGAAAAGTACCATCTTGAAGAAAATCCAAAGCCTAATCTGCACCAATCTAGACTCCTGTGCAATCCAGAGTCCCCTGACGACTCATCATTCCATTTTCTTCTGGTCTGCAATTGTTTTTCCTGATACACAGAGTCTTTTAGTGGTGAGACCTACAGCCTGATTTCTCTAGTAAGGTTTTTATTGAATTTTCTGAGGTCATTTGACCACACAAGGCACCAGAGTTTTGTTTTTATATAACCTTGAATTCTTTTTGGCTCTTTAGTCATTTTGTGGGATACACTGGGGTCAAAGGTCTCTCGTGGAAAATTTTTATTATCCATTCATTTTCTTGTTTATATTTCAGATAGTCATTAAACCTTCCTCTGTGCCCAGTAATGTGCTTTTTTTCTTGGGATCTAAAAATAAAAGACATCACCCCGTCCTCAGTAAGATCACTGTTTTCAACTGGGAATAGGGCAGAAACTTAAATATGTAGTCATCCCTCTAAGTCTGTAGGTTCCATATCTGAGGATTCAAACAACCATAAATTGAAAATACCTGGCAAATATTTCACAAAGATAGAGTCTATACTGAACATGCACAGACATTTTAATTGTCATTATTCCCTGAACAACAGGGGACAACTGTCTTTTACATAACATTTACATTGTATTAGGTGTCATGAGTAATCTAGAGATGATTTAAAGTTTATGGGAAGATGCGTGTAGGTTATATATAGATAGGATGCCATTTTCCATAGGGGACTCAAGCATTCTCAGATTACGGTATCTGCAGGGGAAATTAGAACAAATCTTTAGTGAATACTGAGGGATGACTGTATACTGTGGCACAGTGTAAGGTTTGCTAAATGAGAGCTATGGAAGCAGAGTCTTTAGGTGGTGGGTCAGACAGAATCTTGCAGGAAATCACCAAGGGAAATCAAGGAAGGACATGGGTAAGCCGCTTAACTTTAAGAGAACACTTTGTCCTACCAATTGGAGCACAGTCAGAGGAGGCAAATGCAAAAGGTGGGGGATATGAAATGATATCATATCAGCCAAAGAAAACAGAGACTTAAACATGGAATAGGAGATAACATGGGATGGACTTGATACCCAGAATCAAGCATGAGAAGTGCCTTCACTCAGGAAGATGTATGTGATTCTTAATGGTTTCAGACTGCAAAATTTAAAAATTATCAAAAGCTACAGAAACGTTCTTTAAAGTAGTGTCCTAAGATCATTGACTGCTTCAAGAAATAATGAGTCCTCTGTCACTGGAGAGGTTTAGGGAGGGAGAGCTTAAACATGTCTTTCCAAGGGCATTGTACAGAGCACCAAAGATCATTTGATGACTGGATGACATGGTTTTTAAATCACCTTCTCTTTCTGAGGCTGTATACTTCTCTGCCTCCCCTGGCTCTCCCTCATCAGGCAAAACCCAGGAAATAAATGAGGTGGAAGAATATTGCTCTTCCAGAGGTTATGCACTTGGTTTGCATGGCCTTTCTTGTTTGTCTTTCCTCTGTAGCATTTCTTCCCTTATCTACACAGACCATGTGCAATCAGTGAATTTAAGATGTAGAGTTATTTTAGTACAATGGAAGAAAATGTCAGCATAAGTAACATAGAGTAGGCAGGTTTTAAGTTCATAGTCAGACATTATTTAATTAGCATGGCAAGGATTTAAAGAATTAAACAATTTCTTACAGAGTGTCCCTTGCTGCCCTTTCCTATTCACTTGGCACCCCTTCTGCATTACCAGTTCTGAGTGCTGACAACAGATTCCTCTCCAGCTAGTCTAAAGAGAAAATGGATTTCTTAAAAATAGCATAAGCAGATTTTTACATACTATAGAAAATACAAGAACAGTTTTAAAAATTTCACCCTTTCTTCATAGAGGTGCAATATGTTTGCAGGATATTCTTACCTTATTAGTTTCCTATGACTGCTGTAACAAATTAACACAAACACAGGGGCTTTAGACAACAAAATTTTTTTCTCTCACAGTCTGGAAGCCAGAAGTTCAAACACAAGGCACTCCAGAGCCTCACTCCTTCTGAAAGCCATAGACGAGAATTCTTCCTTGCCTCTTTCAGTCTCCAGTGGCTCCTCGTGTTCCTTTTATAATCCGTATCTCGGACTTCTGGTTCTGTGTGTCTTTGTGTCCTTTTCTCAACTTATAAGGATACGAGTTATAGGACTCAGGGCCCACCTAAATTCTTGGAGGATTTCATCTTGAAATTTTTGATGTAGATCTACCAAGACCCTATTTCCAAATAAGGTCACATTCTAAGATTCTAGGTGGACATGGATTTTGTGGGACCCTGTTCAATCCATTCCTCTTGCCATAACCGAGTCAGGACTACCTACCGAAGATTGTAAATCTCTTGATACATCCTGCTTCCACCACCACCAGGCTAGAATCTTCATTACTGCATCTGTAATGGAAACCTCCTTTCTTGAGATGTGTATTCTGGATATTTCATTCTCTCTCCTTGCTCATCTGTTAAGTGAAATTTCCAGAGTAGATTCAAGACACCAATGACAAAATTAGCTATATATATTTATGTGACTGAGGTGGTTTTGGACTGTGTTAATTAGCTGAGCTGGGACCATTGCCTACATTCTCAAGTTAAAGTGAGCAGAAGTGAAACAGCAATCACTATTCTCTGAGGAGCCAGGGAGCTACATTCAGGAAGGGATGAGGAAACTGCTGGCCCTACTCATCCCCATCAACTCTCCTTCTGATTCCATACTGGAAGTTTCACAGGTTGTTTGTGAAGTATTCTTATTAATATTCCTGTGGTCTTCCAGCTTCCTTTTCCCAGCTTCTTTCACCATTGTGTAAGGTATGATTCCTTTCATGAGCTCCTTAGTCCATGATACTTATAAAGGTTCCATTTTCCTGATTAAAACCTTACTAATACAGATAAAAAGACAACATATTTTGCACTAGAATGTAAATGCCATAGGGCAATATTTTTATTTATTTTATTCATTGTTGTGACCCTAGAACAGTAATATGTAGCACATACTGAATAAATGAATAATAAGGAAAACAATTTTAAGAAGGACTGATACAGCTTTGGAAATGTCAATGTGGGGTCCATTTAGACCATCATAAGTGTGACTGTTTCATAAGTAGCAGTTAGGAGAGACCAGGGAAGACAGATATGTGAATCACCAGCCTAAAGACAGAGTTGTATCTGTGATACTGCATAAGATTAAACCTGCAGAGTGGGCAGAGTGAGAGTGGAATCCTGGGGACACAGAAATACAAAGGCAACTCACTGTGGAGGAGGGAGAAGAGCTCATTGATGAAGGAAAGCCCCTGAGAAAGTTGAAGTTCGAAAAATTCAGAGCAAAGTGAGAGAGAAGAAGGGAAAGAGTTTGGATACTAATGAGTTTGAGAAGTGGAGGGAGTCAGAGTGAAGAAGTTCCTGCCTCATAGATGAATTTTATTTCTTTCTCTGAAATAAGATCAAAGGTTCAACCATAGTTGAGTTAAGGAAAGAGTCAGAATGAAGTAGGGTACTTAAAAAGAGTGGTACTGATTTGAAATAGCATTCGTGGGGAATGGACAAGAGACTTGTATGGGGAAAAGTCAAAAGCTTGTGAGGCAAGGTCACAATCGCAATTTGAGATGAGAAATGATGATTCATAGAAGTAACAATCTCATGCTGTTGTGGAATTTTGCTAGATGTCACTCAGCAACTTGGACTTAGAGATGGAGAAGTGGATGCTGGATTGGTCAGTGATCGGGATTTTCTGAACAACTACAGAAAATCAACAGGGAAATGAAGAAGCTGAAGGCACTAGCAAAATGCATTTGAAGCCATGAATCCTCAGTACATTCAGAAGAGGAAACCCTGAAGACATGAAAGGGCTGATGTTTGCCTTCTCTGAAGCCTGAAGGATGTATGTGATAAGTAAAGAAATGTGCTCTTTGGAGAACTGATGCTTGTGTTTAAGGCATAGATTTTTCTAAAGTTACTGAGAAATTCCTCCTACCATTCATCATGATCCTTTTCCTTCAGGGTTATATCAGGGTTATACCCCTTTCCTTCAGGGGCCTTCTTACCCAGTACCACAGTATCTGGAGATCTTTGTGAACACTGGTCATTTGTCTACTTTGGCTTCAGCTAAAACATCCATGTGCAAGCTTTCGTGGTCCACCACTCTGCTGGATCCACAGCCTGTTTCAGATACAAAACTCTCCGAGTATCGTTGCTCTAAAAGCAAGGCTCTCTGGCCATTAATTTCAATATTCTGCTGTACTCTTAGAACTCTAGCAGGGAGCAATGCACAGAAATCCTCTACTCTTGGGACCCCCAAATTTCTCCTTTACCCCAACTTCATCATATCTCCAGGCATTTCTTTTCATTCTGGGTTAGCTATTTATTTTCCAACCATATTCTCTCACTGGACTGAAGCCCTGAAGAACAAAAGCCAAGAAGTTAGCGTACACCTCACAGAAGCAAGGAATCAATCTGTTGAATACATGAGCTGGGGAAGAGAAAGAGGAGAAACAAAAGAAAAAAACACCAACTTTCATCCAAAAGAAAAATATTACTACATAGTATCTTAAAGGGTTTGCTTAGTTCATACGCTGTACTGTATAGGAGCAAGGATAGAAAAAGGTTGAAAAAATTTCATGTATTGGCAGAAAGGAATGAGTCATTTGTATTCAAAAATCACCTCCTTGCTTGGCAGAAAGGGAAGAAGTTGTGTTAGAATCGGCACCAATGATTTTTACCCTGCTTCTCAGATCTAGGGGGAAAATCCATGATACTGCAAGTGTTTTGCTTAGTATCAGAAAAACTTCTGTATGTTAACAGGGACCAGTCAAACCTTGGACAAGACATTGCATTTCAAATCTAATTACAAGACTATCTCATTTTGAAATTTTGCTGATATCAGGTTCTTATTGCTTGATGCAAACAGATAATTTGATGAAACACAGTGGTGTTGGTTATGCAAAGATTTTTGTAATAATGTATCTTCTCAAAGAAGTTTGGCTCAAAAATATCCTTTATATACATTTTTCATTTCTTCTTTCATTACTCTTATAGAGAATTTCAGTAGAAGTCTAAGTCTTAAAGCCTCCCCAAGGAATCAAATCAAGCTTTTATTCATCAGTTAAAACCAGGAATTACTAACAGTGTACACAGTGGCAATGGTCTGAAATTACTCTTTCATTTGATGCTCCCCCTGGAGACACAAAGTCTCATCCCTTCCACACCTAAATTCCTCTCTTCCCCCCAGAAACACAATCACCACACATTCTCTGAAAATACTCACAATATTTCACCAATTTTCCCTAGCCATGGAGTCCAGGTTTTAATATAACTGGAATAGCTTGGGCAGCTTTATCAAGATGTAAACCTTATCATAAAGGCTTAGTTTAAAATTTAAGTTGTTCCAACTGTCAACTGAAATACAACTGTATAAAATCCAAAACTTTCCCTGCTGAAGTTCTCAATATCAAAATCTCCCCCTGGTGGATTTTAAGAGAATATATTTTCATATATAGATTTGGATAAGATTTTATAAGAAATTAAATAGATGCTGACATTTTGAGGAAGTGAACATCAGATTTATTAATCTCTAAGTTCAGAGGGAAAAACAGCAATTATTTAAAAGCTTGCCACAAAAAAAAAAAAAAAAAAAAAAAAAAAAGATCCTAAGCCTGAAGTAGAATAAGTTGTACCATTTTCCCTCCTGTCTTACTACTCTCTGGTGAGTTAGGACATTTTCATTGACTAAACATGATAATTTCACTTAATTGTTTAGTGCATAGAGGCATAATGTTTCAATTAGGAAAGAATGCACCCCCTCCAATGAACCTGGCATCTGTGTACTGTCACTCTTCTACAGCTGTCAGTCAAATCAATGAAAGTTCAAGTGCAAAGCCCTGAGGCCACTTGAAATGTGCACGTGCTTGCTCTAGGGAAGGGGAATTTATTTTTTTAATTGATTTTGTTTGAGCTACAATCCCTCTGCCTTTCCTGGGAATACATTTTGGCTGTGGTTTTGTGGAGTGAATATAAATCATTTCAAAGCAGCTTTTGCTCTTTGACCCTCTCTTTGGTGGCTCTGCTGACCCACTATTGGGTATACGTTTGCCTAAGGTAGGGCAAAAGGTAGAGTATGGCAAGGACACAGGAATTAAGTAAAAAACACTACACAGAAATTCTCACACTAATGACAATGCACAGCGACTTACAGTGTTGTCCAATGGTCATCTCACATGTTTAATACTAAGAAGTGGTGGGCAGTGATTAGTGGAAAATGTTTTCTTGTTTGCACAGGGATTTCAGTTACTGATCAGTTTCGTTCATTTGCTTTTGTTTTCTTGGAAGGCTGGGGATCAAACCCAGGCCTCTCCCCATGCTAGGCTAGCACTCTACAACTGAGCTACATTCCCAGCCTCCTGGCTTATCTGTCTTGTATTTCTCATGATAATATTTTATTATGGTTAATTTTTTTCCAACTACTTTTTTCTAAATTCTGAATTAAGGGCTAATTTGTTACTTTCAAACGCCTAGTCAACTTAGTAAAGGATAAAATTGAGGCAATTGTTGGATTCACTGAGGAATACAAGAAACACAAATATCACTTAATTTGCTATCCTGGCATCAAAACCACCCTTTAATTGAGTGAGTTTGTGAGAGATAAGACTATAGCAGACTGTGGCATGATGATTAAGAGCACAAGGCTTAGGGTTGATTGCTAGAGTCAAATCTGAGCTCTAACTATTTTAACTGTGTGACCTGAGCATTATTTAATCTCTCTGGGCCTTGGTTTCTTCATCTGCAAAATGGGAGAAGTCAATGGAAACTTCCTCATAAGTGTAGTTGGGAGGGTTAGAGATACCAAAACTATGAATGGAACGTACTTAGTATACACAAGTCATAGCTTTTTTGTTCACTTTCTGATGACAAGTCTTATTTTTAGACTTTGTAAAAAAACACTTTTAAAATTGAAACTAATTTATCATTCAACTTAAAACTTTTTGTCCCTGTGCAGTAGAGAAAAGAGCAGGCATTCTTCTTATTTATTTTCCTTGTATTATTTTGGAGAAAGGTTCTTACTCCAGGCTGGTCTCAAACACCTGCACCCAACGGGTTCTCTCTCCTCAGCCTCCAGAGTACCTGGGAATTCAGGCATGTTTATTCTTTCTTTACATTATTTGTTTACTTCTCCCTTATTATTTATTTATTTATTTATTGGCTCCTGCAGAGGAAAGGGGAAAGCATTCATCGACAGGCTAGTTTGAGATAGTCGATACAATATCAGCCAGAATCCTTATGATGTGGATGGAGTGAACAACTTTAGAATGATTTCAACAGAAGTGATTAACACTGTAGAGTTATTTTAGCTAAAGGTGTGACATGCATCAAATACCTGTGAATGGAATATTGTTTACCATGCTGAGTTACAGACTCACCACACAGGCAGGAAGCAACTTGTTATGGTTTGAATGTGAGGTATCCCCCCAAAAAGGAGGTAGATAGGGTGTGGCTAAAGGAGGTAGGTCATTGGGGTCATGCCTTTGGGGTGTATGTTTTGTCTATGATGAGGGGGAGTCTTGCTCTCTTCTTTCTGATGCCATACGCCCAGCTACTTTCCTCTACCACATGCTTCTGACATGACATTCTGCCTCACCTTGGGCCCTGAGGAATGGAACTGACTCTCTATGAGCTGATACCTCTAAAACAGTGAGCCTCAAAATAAACTTTTCCTCCTAAAATTGTTCTTGCCAAGTCTTTTGGTCACAGCAATGGAAAAACTAAAACAAAAATTAAGGCTAAGTAACATACATATAACCACTTCTCAGGAAATACTTCTTAGAGTAAATATGTGAATGCTAGATCTATTGTGTTAAACTCCTGAGCAAGAAGGAAAAAACAGATTTCTTAAATTTTTTTTGGCTAACTCAAAAATAATGCACAATGTCATCTATACTTTGTAAGTTGTTTCATAACTGTTAAATACTAATATAGTGTTGACTACTTGCCAACATCCTAAGCACTTTTTAATACATTTATTCCTTTTAACAACACTGTAGCATAGATGCACTATTTTTGTCATTTTTATGAATGAGATAACTGAGGCACAGAGAGATCGAACACTTTGCATAAAGTTAAATACATAGAAAATATCAGATTTAAATCCAGAAGTTTGGTACTAGATTGTAACACTATGCTTTTGCAAATAGCATCGTGTGATTTATATAACTATACCAATTTCAAGAGGAGGACATTGCAGACACAAGCATACCCTAGGAATCTCTTGGCCTTGGGGATCTAGAGGTTGCTTAGAAGAAAATAGATTACTCCACCACCTACTTCAATTCCTTCTGTCTTCTGCTGGTCGCATTTTTTTTGAATCATAATGTTCATTTTCAGAATAAATTTATTAGTGTTTATCTGACAATACAAGTAATTTTGAAAGAAATAAATCAGCAAATGCAAATGCTTCATTAAATAAAGCAGACACTTATGGCCTGGAGTCTTTTTCTTAAAAATTCTAAAAGCTTTTATAGCCTTACCTTATTTAAAAAGCAATACACACATGGCTAAAAAGCTTTTGAAAATTTCTGCAAAAAGAAGAAGAAAGCATCCATGACCCAACTACCTGATGATAACCATAGTTAATGCTTAGTAACTCATCTTTCAGGCATACACAAACATATTTGCATTTGGTGTGTGTATGTATGTAATTTGTATCAATTGTTATTTATATAATATTTTGTTTTTTGCCTAGAGGAAGAACAAAGTTATATTTTGGAATGAGAAGGATCACAAAGATGTCAGAAAAGGATGCAGTGTCTGGTGTGGGATCCTCTCTCCATCTTCTCACATGCCTGATTTAAGTACTATGTCTTGAAGTTCTCCCAAAGGCCCTACTGTTTTATTTGGTTTGCTTGTTTGCTTACCTTGAAAGTTATATATCAAGTTCATAATCTGTTTAATAAAATGTGTCCTACCATCCTGTCTTCATAGTGACCTGGGAGGACAAAGTCCAGTTTAGATTCCTAGCACTCTTCAGGAGCTCTGCCCTATTATCTGCCCCTACCTCCTTCAGCAGCCCATCTCACTTCAATTTTCTCCCCTGGCTCTGGCTCCACAGTGAGTATCCTCCTGTACGTTAGGATTCTCCAGCCCCTGTGGTCTCATCCTCCCTTAAAAAGTTACCTCTTGACCTCCTCGCAGGACTAGAGGTGTTGGTACCAGCCATGTAGTTAGCACACACTGACTTTGGAAAGGACTTGGGCCTCCAGGCAGGGAATTTCGGGTCTACAGGAACATGATCTAGAGTGGATCACACAGTCTCCCAGGCTCAGATTGGACACCTGCCATTAACTCTGGGAACTCCTTGCCTCACAGGGAAGAATGTTGCTATAGGGCAGGTAGATTAAGACTTTTGTGTACCATCCAGAGGAGGTGCTGATCAAAAATAATCATTAATTATTAATGTCTAAAGACTTTCTCTAAATTATGATTTTAGCAAAAAAAGAAAAAAAATGGGGGTGGGGGAGGGAGGGGAGACAGAGATGGGGTGTGGCGTTAGTGTGCCTGACATCTGTATCTGCAGAATCCTGGTGACTTTACACTGTTCTTGCTTCTAGGTGGAGCAACCTTCACCAGATGTGCGTTCTTTCACCTTCATATCACTGGGGTCACTCGGGTATCACTTCTTTTCCCTCCCACTCTGTCTAACCTGTCAAACATGCCCATCTCTCCAGCACTCTGTGGTGGATCATCCCTACTTCTCTTAGACATATCACTAAATACAGTCAACACCTGAGTATCTTCCTGTTTGCTCCCTTTCTGCCTCATTACAATGCTGTAAGAAATTGGTTACTTTTCTTTGCCACTATCTCCAGTGCCTTGAACAGTGCCTGTCACCAGTGGGCTTTCAATAAGTATTTGTTAAACTAATGAATAAACTTAAGTTATAACTAAAAGCACATATTATTCATACATAGTGAGATTTGAATATTAATTTACAATTCTTTCCAACAAAGAAGCAGAGGCAAAAGGGTGACAATATACAATACAATTTAAGGAGTTAATCTGTTCTAATATAGTCTGAATTTTTCTGTAAATATTAATAAAATAAAATAATATCAGGAATCAGGGCATTGGTCAATTGCATAAGCAGTGAAATCTTGGCTGACCCAGGGAGTCAAAGAAATTTAGTGACTTTCTAATCTAAGCCAAGTACCCTACCTAGAGTGTGCTGCCTTCTGACCTCTCTCTTCTGGCAGACAAGACAGGCTATCACACAGGTTGCTTCCTTAAGGCCAAGGACTAGTGTCATTCCATGCTTTGTGAAGAAAATAGAGCAGGAGCTGGCCCTGGTCAGCCTGAGTCATGCCAGAGTCAGGATGAGGGAGTAAGCCACTGACCCAGGCCTTCCCTTCCAAAACCTCCTGAGTGGTTCTGAGACTACCTTCTGACTGCTCAGACACTGCCCCATCCTTCCTACACTGAGCTGGAGAAGAAAACATGGAGATATTTTCAGTATAGAACCCCCACCAGATCAGCTGCAATTTACCTTGCAAAAGAAGAAAAAATCAGTCATTGAAATTGCTTCATGCCATCAAAATAAAACCATGATTTGGCTGATGGAACATGTGTCTAGACACCTGCCTCTGCACATTTAAAATGAGAACAAAGCTACAGCACCTTAATGGTGAGCTACAAAGCTTTCATCTACAACACTGGGTTTCCTTTCTCCTGTCTCCCTACCACCCTGCCCTTTGCTAGGCTTCATGAAGGCTCCTTACTTGGAGAAGCTGCTGATGGACCTAGCCTGTCCACAAAGAACAGCTGTTTCTTAAGGAATAGGTGATTTGCTGTAAGTGTTTAATAGTTTTGCTGAAAAGCAATCATCAATTAAGTCATCAAAATAAATATGATTTCATGACTTTCAAAGCATTTTTAGAAACTTTTGCTAAAAATGTCAAAATTAAAAAAAAAGATTTTGACAGAGTTATTTGAAACGAATGCAATCCATCATAAAAACCTTAAGTAAGATTTTAATACAGAAAAAATATGCATCGCTGGTAAGGACCATTCAAATGCAATATAGGTAACATGTGGTCACTTTTGTTCTGTTTTCATTTATTCATTAGTAATAATGAATACTTTCCTGCATGTGCCCAATTCTTTTTCTAAGAAACATTTTTTAGTAATAGAGAATCTATAGGGAATAAAGTTAGTTGTTACACCATGTGTGTCTTTTCTGAAAGCAAAAAAAGACTATTATGCTGTTTCACAGAAGAGGTTAGAGGGAAATCAGCAGGCCAGGGCGAGTTTGCTGAGATTGGTGATGGACTGAACCACAGGCTACCAAAGCTGCTGTGAAGTGATTAGGCATCCCTGGGAAATAAAGTTCAGGATTGCTCTTAAGTCCTATGGCCACTGTGTATCCTAGTAACCTTCTTATTAGACTGCCATCATGTTAGCTGCTTAGTGGCAGATGGCTCTTAAATGACGCATCCTTTGCTTTGGGCCATATTGCTGAGTGGTGCTTGCCCCTTATTCTCAGCTTGGTCCCATCTGCCTGGACAGGTGTTTGACAATGCCAGTGCAGAGTATATTCCAGGAAGTTTCTCCTTTAATCCCTGGTCCCAGCCAACACTTTACCACATGCATGAATTATAAGAGCTCATTCAAGGATTGCCATAGGTTCCAACTGGAAACACCACTTTAGTAATGATTTTGACAAAAGCAGAGTGAGAGCTCCTGATAATTACTGTTTCACCAAACCAACTGAGACTCAGGACTGCAATTAAAAAGAAACGATCTTCCATGTATAATGGCTTTCACACTGCATGATACTATTAAATAACCATCATTAGCTACTAAAGCATGTACTACCCATTTTCTAGGGCCTTTTCTCTGCCAAGAAATTTAAGACCAAGAATGATCAACGAGTGAATCATCAGCATAATAATTGTTGATATAGGATGTGCAAATTGAAATTATTCAGAATAATATAAATGTATGAGGAATTATTACAGATGATGATGTTACCCACATATTAAAGTTCTTGTAGGAGGCCTGCAGTTTATATCTTTGCAGCTACAATTTATGGGCTAGAAAAGAGAAAAGTAACCTTGAAAAAAAAAAAGCAAGGAGATTTTGGGTGATTTCTAGCTCTTGTGCTGGGTTCTGGAGATAGAAAGATAAATAAAATATAACTGCTCTTCCAAACAAACTTATAGATTTCCAAGAGAGGACAAACAAATGAGTGCATGTGCACACGCACAGACATACACACACAAACATACAGTATGATGTGATGAATACAATAAAAAGTGTGCCCCTGGTGCAGGGTGGCTCAGGGGAGTGCAGCTTATAGGAGAAATTCACAGTGAGGGAAGAGGATCAGTCTGTTTACGAATCTGCAGTCTCTTAAATCAGGACTTTTCATTCTTTCCTTCCCTGAAAATATTCCTTTCTCTTTTCCTGTCTAGAAATATTCATAGCATGGATGCACAGGATAAGTGGTCACTAAAGAAGGGAGAGCTGGAAGACAGGTAATGTGTGTGGAGAGCACACGCTCTTTCTAGACTATTCAAAGATTTAGACTTACAAGTTAAAAAAAAAAAGTTTTTTAACAAGACAAGAGAGGGTTGTTGAGTCCTGACTTTTCATATGCTGTGATCTTTGAATATCATAGCAATGCCATACCTATAACAATTTTCTATTTCTGTAGGAAATATTTACTTTATATTGAGATATGAGTGAAAGCTACATACCTACTCTTGGTCTAATTTGAAAGCAACCATAACCCCAATCCACCTTTTTAAAAATTTGTTTTTGTTCATAGGTTGATTCTCAGATACAATAAAAAGAAACACATAACTGAAGATATTTGGTAACATTGCTTTACTTACATCAATCTCAGTTTCTTTTTTATTAAAATAAAATTCACATAATTTCATAATTTCAGTTACTTTGAAGTGTACAATTTGGTGGTTCTTAGTATATTCACAAATCCTGCAACCATCACCACTGTCTAATTCCAGAATATTTTCCTCATCCAAAAAAGGAAACCTCTTACCCATCAAGTATTCTTTCTCCATTTCCTTCTTCCCCCAGCCCCTGACAACCATCAATCTACTTTCTGTCTCTATGTGTTTGCCTTTCTTGTCATGTCATATAAATGGAATCATGCAATATGTGAACTTTTGTGTTTGACTTCTTTCACTTTGCATAATGTTTTCAAGTTCCATCTATATGTAACATGTATAAGTATTTTATTCCTTTTTAAGGATGACTAATATTCCATTCTATGGATATACCATATTTTGTTTATTGATTGATTGATGGATATTTGAGTTGTTTCCCTGTTGTTTTTTGTTTGTTTGTTTTTGTTTTTGCCATTAGAACACCCACGTATGTACAAGTTTTTATTCCAAAACCTGTTTTCAGGATTCAAATTTTCAGGGGTAAAAAACAGAGGTAGAATTGCTGAGTCATATGGTAATTCTATTTGAGACTTTTTGAGGAATCACCAAGATATATTTTCTAAAGTTGCTATATCCTTTTTTAAATTCCCACCAGCAACATATGAGTGTTCCAATTTCTCTACATTCTTGGCAATATTTTAAAAAATTATTATAGCCATCTAGTGGGTGTAAAGTGGTATCTCATTGTCAATCTTTTTTTTATGAATAAATAGTCCATCATAGAAATCATTTCACAAGTGAAGAAAGCATGCTCATGTCAGGTCTCAAGTTTTCTTCTTTTTATGTGAGGCCACAACTTAATTAAGAGATATTTTTTTCTAAGATGAGTTGCAAAGTGAACTTAATGAAATTCTAACAATAAAGCTGTCTTTGACCAACTCCCATCACCCACTCCCCCTGGAGCCACCAAGATCAAAGTCAATGCGTCTAAATGATATCTGTTGAGATGCCAGTTCCCAGAAATAGAGCTAAATGCCTTTAGTCACTGATGGGCAGAGCCATCTAAACCACTATGAAGACTAGCTAGAAAACTGCTTTTCTGGGACAAAACCTATTCCTTTTTTTACAAAAAGATAAACACTCATTTTTTTTCTCTCTTCCAACTGCCGTATTTTTAAAAGAAAAAGAAACACAACTGAACCCCGGTTTCCCATTCCACTTGAGATCAATTTGTTTAGATAAAGCAAAGGACTAAACCGCATATGCCCTATGAAATTTCAAGTTCTGTAGCACTTCTCTCATTAATAATGCAGTGTCCATTGCACACCAGTTGGTCGTCATTTATTTTAATCTCTGATTGCTATCATCAACACATAACAAACTATTCTTTCCCTTCCAAGAGCACTGAGTTTTGAGAACTAAAACATATATGTGAATGATTACCCAGATTCAAGTTTGCCTCACCTTGGGGTAAATGTTCTGAGGTGAGAAATCACTGAGATTCACTACACTAGTGTGCTTCTGGTTGAGCATAAGGAGAAACTGGAGACTGCAAAGCTCCAAGGAAACTGAGCACTAGACAGCGACAGGTCCCTCTTCCTGGGAACAGGCAACTTTCAGAGACTTGTAGGGATCTTGCAGGGCAGGATTTATGGAAAGATATGGGGAAATTGAATGGATGTGATTCTTCTGATGAAAGGCAAAAGAGAGCCTAGTCTCAGAATGGTGGGAAGTCCCAGAGGTCATTTAAAAATCATGGTAATTGAACATCCATTCTTTCTTACAGGGAAACCTTTCAATTGCTAAATGAAATCAGTGAGCTTCAGGCTTGTCTGTATCAATGTCTGTGTTTAATGGTTAAGCCACGTGAACTAAATCCCAGTCATTCCTCAAAGGCACTAGTATTTCCTAATACTTCCTGGAAAACCCCACCTGTCGTCCTGCTGATCTTGGGACGATGACACGTCTGTCTGGTCAGTTTACACAGCCGGCCCCTCATGGATTTAATGGAGCTGAGTTCCCTCAGACCCTGGCCTTTAAGCTCTCTTTCTCCCAGCCCCGCCCGCCAACTCTCCAGGGTACAAAGTACAGTAGGGACTCGGGCGGAGCGGCTCTGAGCCACACAGCCTTATCTTTCCGGAGTGAACACCTAGATGGATTTCCAATACCGTGCCTGGCACGTTCCGGAGGGAGCCTCAGGCTCCTCCTGAGCTCCTACCCGCGCGTCCCAGTTTCTGCAGTCGATATTCCTATGGGAGACGCGGGGAGCTCTGAGCACTTATAACCTTTGCAAGCGATTTGCAGTCGTTCGCCGCCGGACCTCTCTACACTCCTGCCCGAGAGGAGTTGCCTGCCGTGCCATAAATCAGAATCTCCTAACACACCAGTTGTGATCCTTCCTGCTCTTAATACTCGCGGTTCAGAGTCAGTTTCTACCACTCTAAGAGTATTTGCGTGGGCTCTTGTGCTAGGGCTGGGCCCAAAGGGAGTTGGACTGCGCAAAGAACGTCTGCGCGCTACCAGACCACACGTGCACTTTGCACCGGCCATCTACGCTTCGGTCTGGAGGTAGAGCGCTTTGGGACGGGGTCCGGGAGCTTAAGCTGCAGGTCTGAAGGGCAGGGCAAGCGGTGGCGGGAGGTGAGGGCTTAGGGTCCCGGGCAGCGCGACATGAAGGGAGTTCGTGTTCCCCAGGAGGGGGCAGCAACTGAAGGAAACTGGACTGAAATCCAGACATCCATGTTTGGGATTCGCTTCAGTCTTTGCTTTAGGTAGAAGTAGAGTGGTATGGGACAAAAATCTATACCTTTAGCTCCCACTTGGCCTCTAGGAAGGTTGAGACACTTCCCAGGTCGCTCTGAGGGATGGATAAAGGTATTGGGAGGAAACCCCGAAGCAACCACTGGAGTTGAGCCTGAGAAGCATTGGGAAGGGAAAATTGGGGGAGGGGGGACAAACCATTTAAGTGCCCTCCTCCCTCCCCCCCTCCTTTTTCGTAGCTGCTGACGCGCTGGTGGTGCCTATTAATCATTCACCAGCCCAGAGCCGCGCCAGTTAATGGCTGTGCCGCTCTGGGCTCTAGCCTTTTGGCCTCCGCTCTCCACGCTCTAGTGTGCCCAGGCGCCCCGGAGCGGCAAGAGACAGCGCTCAGGCAACCGCTAGGCGATGCGCCCGGCAGTCACTGGTAGAAGCCGCGCTCCCCACAGCTGCTGCGCTCTACCCTGAGGCTCCCGGTGATTGTAGGCTGCTGGAGAGCGACCGGGTACCGAGGGAGGGCGCAGGCGGCTGGGACTCCAGGAGAGCGCCCCAGCGCCAGCAGCCCCATCGGCCCCCCTCAGCTGGCATGTTCCCCAATGGCACCGCCTCCTCTTCCTCCTCTCCTAGCCCCAGCCCGGGCAGCTGCGGCGCAGGCGGCTGCGGCAGGGGCCCCGGGGCTGGCTCTGCGGACGGCATGGAGGAGCCGGGGCGAAACGCATCCCAGAACGGGACCTTAAGCGAGGGCCAGGGGAGCGCAATCCTCATCTCTTTCATCTACTCCGTGGTGTGTCTGGTGGGGCTGTGTGGGAACTCCATGGTCATCTACGTGATCCTGCGCTACGCCAAAATGAAGACGGCCACCAACATCTACATCCTAAACCTGGCCATTGCTGATGAGCTGCTCATGCTCAGCGTGCCCTTTTTGGTCACCTCCACGTTGTTGCGCCACTGGCCTTTCGGTGCGCTGCTCTGCCGCCTCGTGCTCAGTGTGGATGCGGTCAACATGTTCACCAGCATCTACTGTCTGACTGTGCTCAGTGTGGACCGTTATGTGGCCGTGGTGCACCCTATCAAAGCAGCCCGCTATCGCCGCCCCACAGTGGCCAAAGTGGTGAACCTGGGCGTGTGGGTGCTATCTCTGCTTGTCATCTTGCCCATTGTGGTCTTCTCACGCACCGCGGCCAACAGCGATGGCACGGTGGCCTGCAACATGCTCATGCCTGAGCCTGCCCAGCGCTGGTTGGTGGGCTTCGTGTTGTACACATTTCTCATGGGCTTCCTGCTGCCCGTCGGGGCCATCTGCCTGTGCTATGTGCTCATCATTGCCAAGATGCGCATGGTGGCCCTCAAGGCCGGCTGGCAACAGCGCAAACGCTCTGAGCGCAAGATCACTTTAATGGTGATGATGGTCGTGATGGTGTTTGTCATCTGCTGGATGCCTTTTTACGTGGTGCAGCTGGTCAACGTGTTTGCTGAGCAGGACGACGCCACCGTGAGCCAGTTGTCAGTGATCCTTGGCTACGCCAACAGCTGCGCCAACCCCATCCTTTATGGTTTCCTCTCGGACAACTTCAAGCGCTCTTTCCAGCGCATCCTGTGCCTCAGCTGGATGGACAACGCTGCGGAGGAGCCGGTCGATTACTATGCCACTGCCCTCAAGAGCAGAGCCTACAGCGTCGAGGACTTTCAGCCTGAGAACCTGGAGTCGGGCGGCGTCTTTCGTAATGGCACCTGTACTTCCCGGATCACGACACTTTGAGCCGGGGCCGCGCAGGGGCCCTGAGTCAAAGGAAAGAGAGAAGAACGATTAGGGGAGACTGGGTATGAGGGGATGTCATCCCGGGCGCCAGGGTGCGGTGGGAGTAACTTGGGGCTAAGATCCCGCGTCGCTCGGGTGGAAGGAACCAGGAAAGCTGTGCGAACAAGGCTGCATTGAGAGTTTGGCTTATAAACTGGGAAAGCTTTCAGATCCTCTTCTCCGTCTCCCACTTTTGGCCCTTTGCTCCACCAGGCTTGCTGCTCCACAGCAAGAACCCTTCTGTTCTCCACACCCTATAACTTAAATCCTTCCTTCCTCTCTATCTGGCTTTTGCAGATCACGAACTCATTAACATCGCCAATTCAGTCTAATCCTCAGCCTCTCTTGCCATTATTTGTTTAAGGAGCCACGGTTACTACCACGGGTTTCCCTAGGGGTGAGTTCCCAGTTCTCCCTCAGCTCCTCCCTGCTGCGCTGGTCAGCTAGGCAGACTCTGCCTGGTGCAGTTAGACAAATGTCCGAAACTACCGCTCTCCCTTTGCGCAACCTTACTTGAAGGGAAGTAGGACTTGGGAATGAATAAGATTGATAATCTTTCCTCCTACTCTCGGGTGAAGGCTCAAACTTGCTTTGACCCCTCCACTGCTCCCACTTCACCCAGAGCAGAGCCCGGTGCTTAGTAAAATAGATCCTGTTCTTGAAACCCCAGCCTCCACGCAGTTCCCATCAGAACCCCTCTTTGGAGCAAAACAGAGCTGGGGAATAGCGGAAGGAGGAATTTGTAGAAGATTCCTCACCTAAGGGTAGGGGGAGGGTGTCATAGAAACCACCCTCACGCGGGACTGAGAATGGGTTTCAAAGAGTTATCTCTGGGCGCCCCTGGGCCACGCGTCTGTGTTACGCGGTGCAGAGCGGGCGCACTTTCCCAAGGGACTGCTTGGAAGCGCAGCTGCGATTCCGCTTGTCTTTCTCCCTTGCTCAAGTTTCTGGAGTACCTTACCTAAAATAACTTCAGATTCCTCTCCCTGCTCCAGTTTTTGTAGAAGATCCTTCACTGGGGCCAAGACCTAGGGTGGCAACTTAAGAGCCTTGTTCCCACAGGTGGACATGCTGCCCCTGCGTGCAGGCTCCAGAGTGAGGCCGCCTGGCCCTTCAGGGTTGCTGCCTTTCAAGCGGTGCCTAATAAGTTATTGTCTTGTTTAACCGACTTATTATTTATTTATTTATTTATTTATTCGCGGTGTTGGAAAAAAGTGTTTCTGCTTTCCTTTTCTTCCCTATCCGGAGGCTTTTGTTGGGGACTCTAAGATTTGAAGTGGAGTGGGAGTGGAGGAAAGCTCCCTCCCTTCTCCATGGCCCGCCCCCTCGAGGTCTTTTCTTTGCTTGGCCCTCTGCTTTTCCTTTCTTCTAGCCCTTCTATTTTCGCCTGTGTCCAGTGAAGTTTGGAGATCTTTTCATATTTTTCTTATTGTATTATCTTGTTTTATTGTAATAATTTTTTTTAAAATGACAGCGTGAGTTAACCTTTTCTCCATTCACAGTGAAATGTCCGGAACTCCTGGCTTTCCGGAAAATACATATATATAGATAAGGGAAACATCATCCTGTATGTGAATCCAGTGTATGTATGTGTGTATTTAGGTATGTGTATGCACATACTATATGTGTATACTTGTTTATATTGCTCCACTGTCAGAATTCTAGAAATAATTTCCAGTATAGACACAAACTGATAGGTGTGAATCCGACTGGAACACTTTCAGTTTCAGGGGCTCAAGAAACCCTCAAAGTTGGAGCTGAGAAATCTAATTCAGAGACTTTTGTCACTGCTGGGAATATCCCTGCTTCTTCTAGATTCCCTCAGAGGTGATTCTTATATACAGTTCAGTTAACGTAATCACTACTTTTGAGGACATTGGAAGTAGAATAATTTGTGTCTATGTTTAGTCTTACCAACTGCATTGGAAATCTGAGCAGGGCAAGGACCAATAATTTTACTTCTTTGTATTTCCTGTATTGCTTTATTATACGGGCTTGTATATAGTAGGCACTAAATATGTGTTTGTTTTTTGATTGTTTAAGTAAACCAGAGTGTAATGCAATGATCCGGAGATAATAAATCTGGGGTTCTCAGGTTCTCTCATTGACATAATACACAATGGTTGAACTCACTACCGAAAAAGATATTCATGTATATTTGCTTCAAGAGCATTGTGCTTTTACAAAAGCAGTAACCAAGAGTTAAAATGTCTCTGTTTTGTTTAAACTAATGAACAAATATGCTTTTGATCTTAAATCAGTTTAAATTTGTCCCTTAATAATAATATGTATCATTCCTCTTTTGGAAAATGGATTTTTAACAGTTAAGAAGAATTAAATTTACAAATCAAACTCTTGATCATAATCTTCTTAACAGGATACAAGTCTAGTGCTCTTAACCTGTTACTGTTGTAATATTAACTAAATAAACAAATGTATTATGCTGTTGCAAATTGTCTGGCTGCCCTTTGAATTTTACTGTTTCAATGGATTTTTTTTACAGATGCACAGTCTTAATTACCTTATGCTTCACTTAGATTTTCAAATCATCTTTGAAAATTTTACCAAGATCATAATTATGCTTTCAATTATTTTCCTATAAAGAAAATTCTGTTAGTTCAAAAAGGCGGGGGGGGGGTGCAGAGAAGGAAGGGAAAGAGGAAGCAGTAAGGTAAGCTGCCCTGGTTTGCACTCTGTTGTCAACAAAATAGGCAATACCTCAATCTCCCATAGATTAAATTACTGTCTGCCCTCACTTATGACCTTAAATTTTATTGTGGGAATTGAGTAATTATTTATTTACATCCCAAGAAAAGATATAGTGGGAGGGGGGATAGCTCTTAAAATTGTTGCAGAGAATAATGTGTAAAAGAAATATAAAAATCAGATTTCAGCATAAGAGAAGACAGTAGTGGTCAATAGTGGTCATTTCCATGCTGGAAGGGTGTAAGAAGGCACGAGGGAAGTTTTGTTTTGTTTTGCTAGACTTTACTTTTTAGAACAGTTTTATTTTCCCAGCAAGATAAGCAGAAAGAAATATTTTCCAAGCCAACAGTTGCAGTAATTCCAGGACCAGAGTTGGGGACAGGATTCAGAGGCCTTCAAATGCCCTGTAACATTTGAAAGATAAAGTGTATCTGTTTAGTGTCTATGAACTATTATTAGTTTGCTTACAAGTGACATCTGTGTTCCCAGATAGTATTCCCAGGCCATCTTTTCACACAATACCCATAGTAAAGGATTATGTTAAAAAAACTTTAATGTCTCATCCATTTTAACCCTGGTCATTATACAAAATGTTCAATGTGTTGTTTCAGCCTAAGAAGTAAAGGCAAGATGTTCTTCTTGGATAATAATATGGAAAATAAATTTAAATTTAAAACGTGTAATATATAATAATAGTTCAAAAGACAACTTATATTCCACTTAATTTAAGAGAGAAAAAAATGAAGACATGATAGGCAAGCAGGCTAATGTTGTGTAACTTACATGACTATTCTGGGAAAGGTTGTTCAAATATTGATGGACAGTAGGTCTCACTGTGTTCTTTCTGTCTCTAAAACCCTTGAACAATTCATTAATCTAGCTAATTTTATCATCAGTGACAACATATCTATTCAAAGTCAATAATTAAATTAAACATTCTCCTTTATGTCCAATGAGCTGCTGTAGTTAGCAAACTAAGCAGATGCCTATATGTTTTTCTCAAAAAAATTCTCAAATCTTATATATATGAAATCTGGTTCCCGAAATTAAAACACACATGCACACACACACACACACACACACACACACACACACACTCCCCTATTTAATTAAGAAAAACTTGATGCTGATCGGTAAATTCTTTTCTCCCCCTTTACCTTTTAAGGTTTTATTTCTACCTTTTCTCTCCCCAGCTCAGGACTCTGTTTCTAGCTTTCCCCACCTCTCCAATAAGGGTCTTCTCAGAAGAGAATCTTCTTTGATTTATAGTTTACATGCATAACTGACAAGGCTTCAAGTAGTATTCTTCCAGAAGCAAGATTTTTTAATAAGGAAATTGTATCAGAACTTTTGGCAGCAGAGTCCTTGAAATCATGTTTTCTAAGGCAAATGTTTCAAAAGTGGTTAATGAGTTCTACATCAAAATCTTCCAAGAACTTCTAAAAATGCATATTCTTTATGCTCCATTATAGAGGTTTTGATTCTGGGAGAATTTTGATGATTCTAAGAGTAATGTTTGAAAATTAATGGTTTAAATGTTAAGAGCCTGGAGTTTGCTATCAGCAGACATGACTCTGCTCTTTGTGTCGTGTAATATGGAGTAAGTCAATCTTCAGATGCACATTACACTCATGAAGAAGATGAGGATAACTCAGGATAATGAAGGTCAGGACAGCCTGACAAGAGACAATATATGTCAAATGCCAAATAATTTGAGAGTGAATGAAAACTCAATAAGTGATAAAATGAGAAGATCTGACTTCAGGGAGCACTTGATCTGCAGTTCACTAGAAACTTTCTTTCAGTCTCTATTTTTCATCTCTGACTTTTGTTGTGTTGGCTCCACTTTCGGACTGGATATTCCTTTGCAATTACAAGATATCTCCAGAAAGTGCAACATGACATCTTTCCAGTTCCAAATTTAAGAGGTAAGAGGACATACCAGGCTGTCTAATTGGACAGATCGTTTGTCTGGTGAGAGGCATTCCTCCATGGGCCTCTTACCTTCCTTACATTTTGCTGAGTATGTTAAGCAGGTGAAGCCCTGACCGATGACCATTCTTTATCTGGATGATTTTTCAAGGTTGTGTTTGCAGCAAACAAGCTTAAACAAACAAGTCCTGTCTCTTTCAAGGACAGAGAGAAGTCTTGCTCACTCCTTACTATAATATGGAGGTTTTCTCTTAGTGTCCCTCAGATGGGGCACAAACCCACTGATGCCTGAATCTATCTACATGAGAATTGGGGGCAAAAGGGACAAACACAAATCATGTTGCTTTCTGATTATTCCATTAGTAATAAAATTCTTTGTCTCTAACCCAGGACTTTTGTGTCTTTCAGCATCTATGAAATAGGAACAGGCTTACTTATTGGTTTGTAAGTAGAATAAGCCTATTTCCAGACTTTGACAGTATTTACTAGTTGATTAGGCCTGAATGCTATAATTCATCCTTGGAATTGAGAGGGTCAGCTCCACCCAGAGAAGTGGAAAGGGCAGGGTGTATCCTTAGAAGACAAGTGAGATACAGCTACCCAAAGTAACTGGTAAGTTGTGCAACAAAAATAAAATAAAATTAGCACTATCTACAACCATCAAGTATATGTATACCAAGACCTCAATAAAAGGCAGATATTATTAATTATTATTAATCATTGGTACGCTATAAGAGGAGTAGAGAGGTAAGGTGATTCAGGTTTTAAAGTGCTTCTACTTAATCTAGTCATAAATAATTAAGTCAAGTCACCTTGACTATACAAAATTTTGGTTCATTTCTTTGCTTATGAGTTATCTGAAAATCAAACATATATTGTATTTTTTATATACATAGTATATTTTGTCTCTCATAAAGAATACCAGTGATGTCATTTATTTGGGAAATTCAAAATGTATTGCCAACCTTAAAAGTATTTTGATCTAGAGATTCACAATTTCATATGACCTCAAGAAAATTAATCACTCTGTGGTTCAGATTCTGTCTTCATAATAGAATAATTAGACATCAATCTGAATTAGTAACAACTTATATTCTCATAAGGCTAATGACATTAAATAAGTACATTTTATAAAGAAGATGATAAATTCAATTTAATGGACACACAGCTTGGTGTTAAGCATATAGGAGATAGCAGTGAAATTGGAAACATACACGAACAAAGTATGAAGTGATATGCAAAAGTTTGGCTGGACCAGGTGTGAAACCATGCTTTGTCATCAGCAATTGGGGAAGTTTGTTTTAAGTAATAGAAATAAGGTAGCCCACTACAGCAGATAGTTATCAATAATGAGCAAAACAATATTCAAATAAGGTTACTTATGTTTCACTGTAGCTGATACATATATCTGTGCCATGGTTGGGCCCTGAAATACATTGTGGAGAAAAGCTATTCTCATGAATTAGACTGACAGTTTCAGTTCCCCTTAGATTTCATAACAGTTACATAAAAATGTCAGTAACCAGGGTTTAAAATATAGCAACAAGGCAGGCAAGGAAGGAAAGAGAATTAACATTTATTCAGTATCGACTTTGTAAGTGATACATTTGCCAGGTGCTTTACATGTTATCTCATATAGTTTTACCCCAAATTCCTGTGAACTAGAAATCTTTATTTTTCTTGAAGCAGGGGTGTTCAGTATGTTAAAGCTGTAGGCAGCAGAACCATGACTGGAAAACACACCTGTTTGCTTCTAAGAACCATGACCCTTTTAGCATATCAACTACTGTCATATTAAATGGTACACAGACTTCATTCCACAAACTACCTAAAGTGGGAAAAGTTTTACTAAAGTTTGAAGATTTACAAATCACAGTGATCAAAAACAAAACAAACCACCATGCCAATGGTCTATACCTAAAGAAGAATTACTGGTTACATATTAAAGAAGTAATATTTCTCATGCAAACAAGATGGCCAAAGAGAACTCTAGTTTCACCTCTAAGTCAAATGTACCCTTTTCTTAAGAATGGCATAGGACACATTTAAGGTGTGCCATAAATGTCCCTGTGTCTGATGAGGGAGGTGCCATACGCAGGAATGAGAATTTGTGGTTTGGAACTCTGGCTCTGAAAATCATGGGTTGTGTCCCCGTGAGCAGGTTGTGTTTCCACTCAGGCATCATATCTTTTAGTTGAAAAAAGAGAATAAAAATAATTTCTGTCACATAATAGCAAAGTGACATTTAAGTCCTTTCAGCATTTGTACGCACTTTAATGCGCCTTTTCATTTACATAAGTATAGTGCAGAGAGCAACAGTTCATGAACTGTGAAATTCAGAAACAGTTCCCTTTCACATAAGACATACTAAACATATTCTAATTATTAGGGATTAAATAATTAAGAAACTTTAAAATAATTGTCAGGTACTGTCACTTAGATGACCATTTAAAAGGACAAAACCCTGGAGTCTAAAAATATAATTTTAGATAAGCAACATTGATTCAGTCCTATAGACTACTATAAACAGATTTTAGGACATTGGGAGCAAGTTTGAATTTCTTCCTCTCTATTTAAACTAGTAAGTTGTTCTGCTGTAACAACAGTGTAGAGTAATTGAAAAGTGTTAAACTAAATCTTTTTGTCTGGCCCTCTTCCCAATTAAGAGGTCATACCATTTATCAGAATACCAATTAAATAGAATCTACTGAATTATTCTAATGAATAGAGTCTTCTGAAGGAAAGAGGAGAAACTATAAAAATACTTCTCAAATATTGAAAACCTGTATTATAAACTGTTAAAAAAAAGTATGTTTTTGTAAATTTCTCTTATAAATTATCTCATTGAATCCACAAGCGGATGGAGGGGAATATAAAACAAAGAGATAAATATTCAAAACACAATTTCAAACAGCTGTGGACACTTTAAAGCTGGGGTCTGCCAAGTTCTTCTCTTGAATGAGTGCTGTCTCACCTGCAGCTGCATCACTCATCTCGTTTGCAAACCAAGGATGGATCTATAAGAATAAAGTTGATGACTGCATTGATTCCTCTGCAAGTTTTAATCCCTTCACTATGAGAGCATCTTCTCCAAAGTGAGAATCTCTAGAATCATCATAACCAACATCTAGTCACATCCAATTTCAAAATGAAATAGAACTGACTTCACTCCAAATTGAATATGTACTCAAATATCCTTTTTTTTTTTTTTTCCCCTCATGAAAGCATAAGAGAGATCAAAGGCAAGGATATAGCATGCAAAGTAGGTTCTTACAAAGATGGGGAGCCATGAGAAGGGAGAAAGTTTAAGCAGAATTTGCCTGGACAAGACCTAGTTCTTTCTCCAAAGCACAGATGCAGGGTCCTGATTTCCCAGTTGTTTTCCAAGTACTCTATAAATTCTCCAGGGTCTATTGCCTCACTGTCCAGCCTTAAGCTAACACAGCTGAAAGGGAGCAGTATGCAGTAGTGAGGAGCAGGAACTGTGGAGTTCAGCTGCTCAGTATCTGGCTGACTTTGGCTTCAAATCTTCACCTTAGCATTAGTTTATCCATCTGTTAAATGGGGGGAAACAATAATACTTACATCAAAGGGTTGTTATGAAGATTAAATAAGTTAACATTTGTCAAGTACTTAGAATAATATTTGGCAGATGACACATGTTCTAAGGACTCAGCAAAATGTAGTTACATTATATCTATACTCTCACTAGGAGTATTTCCCCCATGAGCATTTCACACTCATATGTCAACTAATTTTTCTAAAGTACAAGTTATTAATAACTTAAAGGATTTTTTAATCCTTGGTGAGTTGGCTTTTAATGAGAGATAACAATAGTTCCCTAACCTGGAGGCACAACAAACATTCCTGGGGAGTGCTTTAAAATCATGGATCCCTAATACCTAACTTCAGAAACCCTTGACTATGAAGTTCAGGCATGGATACTTAAACAAGGTTTCCACAGGATTCTGAACAGGCACTTCCATTCACTGGCATTTGGAAGACCTCAATTATAGCTGCTTTAAAAGGCTCTACAAAGAGGAGTACTCCATGTTTAGTGAAGGAATTTTTGGTGCTGTGGTTTATCTATTGCTGCAGAAGATATTTTTTTGCAATGCCAAATCTCCCTGGGTCCTTCAAATTATACCACATCATACTCACCCATAATACCTTGTCTAGGCAGGAATATTGTCTCTAGACCTCCTTTACTGGTATCATTTTCAAGGGCAATAAAAAATATGCATTCTCAAATGCTTCCTCTTTTATATTCTTCCTGCAAACACATCTCTTCAAGGGAATCAGACTTATTCTGTGGGTAAGTTTCTGTGACTTTCTTTTTTCACGTCCTCACAACTCCCTGGGGTCTTGGCTCATGCTCCATCAGTAATTTAAAGTTAAATAAACAGTATATAACATGCTTATCCTTAACCTCTTCCTTTGCATCTTTTTCTTGTCTCCTCTTGTGATCATCATATACAATTTAAAAGTCAAATTTACAAATGCTTTGATATCCCTGAGCAGTAAAGGATTTTATTTCTTGGATATGGTAGTTCATCACTGTTATGAGGCCTGAGGAATTTGTGATTGTGACCAGTGGGATTAGTATGGTGGTGATGACAAGGACTATTATTATTTCCATCATCCTTATTATGACCTCCTGGCTGTGCAGCTTCAAAGGAGCAGTTTATTAGCATTCAGATGTGAAACCATAGGGTCTCAGTGGATATTTAAGGCCATGATAAAAAGAATGAAGTGCAGGACTAATGATTTGGAAAAAAAGTCAAGAGACAGATATGACTATAAAGGGAAAGTGTAGGGCCTATATTTAATATATCAGAATAATATTTAGCTTAGGTATAAAAGGATAGTAGTTCAAAAGCAAATACTAGTTCAAATAAATGAGAGTCTCATTTGTTTCCTGTAAGCTGCATTGAACTAGAAAAAGAAACATCCACCAATAATATGAAATAAAACACATTTGCAAGAATTCCTCAGGAATATGAAGACTATTTCTGTGTTTAAACATGGTAGAAAAAGAAAACCAATGCTTATGAGTCCAACTTCACTTAATTAATCTTATAGTTTTAGTAACACATAAGAAAATATTTTTAGTACTGGCAACAATTTCTCTTTTTATAAAAGTTACATATCTTTACTGCCATTTGCTATTATGTTTTTCACCATTTGAAGATTACCAGATCAGGAACCATATATTTCAGTATTATATGCATCAGGTGAAAAACTCAAAAAAAAAAATCTTAAAAATAAAGGATTAGCAATCATAACCTTATAAACATCTTGATTATGAATCTTTGTTTCAATTGCTTTTCACCAACAATGTTTATTTTACAAACCTCAAATATTTTAGATAGCAAATTTGCAATTGTGGATTCCTCATATTCTTGCTTGAAAGGATTGTACCCTTTGTATTTTATCATTGGACTGATGTACTATTTGAGGATTAAAGTTAGGTGAGTAATATTGGTTAAGAAAATTTTTAACAACAGAAGAGTCATGAGAAAAATCTTAAAAATGTGTTTTTATTGTTCTTTAAGACATGCCTTTTGTGAATCCAGCATGAGTCCTCAACCATAGTGGCCAGGAAAGCCCAGTCTTTGTTCCTAGGGGTGGAATATTATTTGTTTTGTTTATAGTATAAGTAAATAACCTCACATTCAGCAACTTTGTCATTAAAACCAGAAGACATGGAGAAATATTAAATTATTTCGCATACTTATATCGGCAGCACTGGGTGTTGTTACATTTCTTAAGCAAACTCCTTACACTATCTGATATTTGTAAGTGTAAAGAAGCTGTCACATTAGAAAAATCGCTTAAATTTTAGTTGTATGACTAATGGTTGAGAACTTCCTTTTTCACTTGATTTACTCTTTGATTAAAAGACAATTAAAAATCTACCTAAATTTCCTAGATTCCTGATTGTAGAATTTATTTTCTGCCTCACTATCCAAAGATAAAGAAAAGGATTAATCAAAGTTGCAGATGAAATAACAGGCATCATTTATGGGAAATACAGTGATTTTTTTCTTGTGCTAAAATGTCATAAAATGTAATTTAGAATTGCATTTAAATGTCTTAAAATATTTAAATTTAAATCTTAACATTTAAGTTTAAATCTGAGGTAGACAAAATCATTCTTGTGGCAAATTTGTCTATTTTTTAGACAAATTTAATTAGGGGACTTCCCTCCATTTTAAATAAGCTACTGTTATTGTCTTTGAAAAGATCTTGACCTGCATAGAATAAGTACTGTAGTTCCTAGGTTAGAATTCTGTTTTTTTTTTTTAAGTTAATAATTTTATTTACTTATAAGCACATTATAATTACACATAATACTGGAGTTCCTGGGTTAGTTTTTACATTAGAAATTGAAGTAAATCCAATGGTTTCTAAAATTTTATTAATTTCTAGATACTCTGAGTTCAAATTTAAAAGAAAATCTGATTCTGTGAATGAGTGGAGAAATTTTTATGTACGTGACATCAAAGATACTATGAAGATAGTTGGTTAGTGATCAAATAATAATTATCAATATGTAAATCATATTAATTATCTCACTCACACAAGAAATAATTTCAATTGCCAATATCCCAGAACAAAACAGACAAATTCCCTACTTTCATGAAATTTATACTGTAGTGGGGTAAGGCATAAAAATAAATAAACATAAATATATTAAGAGCCGAAATGAAGATAAGACAAGGAGACTAAGGATGAGTTGTTAGAAAATGCCCTTCTGAGAGGGTGATATTTGGTTGGACTTGAATGACACGTAGGCAATCACCCTGATAAGATGGGAAGGAAAGGGTATTCCCAGGTGAGGATCCAGTAAAAGCATGATGTAGTTTAGGAACAGCTGGAGACTGAGCGGAAGATGATGAGCCAGGAAATCAGAAATAGCCAGTAAGGAAGGAGAAAAATCAAGAGAGTTCATATAAAACTATGTTAAATGCCTATGAGAAATTTGGCAAGTAAAGGACAGTCAAGTGACCATTAAATCTGACAGAATGAAGATTTTTTTTATTTAATTTTTTTACTTTTTTATTTTTAGAGACTACATTTTGATTCATTGTGCACAAATGGGGTACATCATTTTGTTTCTATGGTTGTGCACGATGTAGATTCATATCATTTGTGTAATCATACATGTACATAGGGTAATGATGTCTGTCTCATTCTACCATTTTTCATACCCCCCCTTTCATTTCCCTCTACATAATCTAAAGTTCCTCTATTCTTCTCTCACTCCCCACCCCCCACCCCCATTATATATCATCATCCACTTCTCAGGCAAAACATTGGACCTTTGGTTTTGGGGGGTTGGCTTATTTCACTTAGCATGATATTCTCCAATTCCATCCATTTATCTGCAAATGCCATAATATTATTCTTCTTTATGATGGAATAATATTTCATTGTGTATATATACCACAGTTTCTTTATCCATTCATCTGTTGAAGGGCATCTACGTTGGTTTCACAATCTATTACGAATTGAGGTGCTATAAACATTGATGTGACTGCTTTACTATAGTATGATAATTTTTTTTTATTTCCCTTCCCCCCACCCCCCCACCCCTCTTTTCCCTCTATACAGTACTTCCTTCCTCCATACTTGCCCTCCTCCCTAACCCTAACTCTAACCCTAACACTAACCCTTCCCTCCCCCCCATTATGTGTCAACCTCCACTTATTAGCGATATCATTCGTCCTTTGGCTTTTTGAGATTGGCTTCTCTCACTTAGCATAATATTCTCCAATTTCATCCATTTGCCTGCAAATGCCATAATTTTATCATTCTTTATGGCTGAGTAATATTCCATTGTATATATATATATATATATATATATATATATATATATATATATACCACAGTTTCTTTATCCACTCATCAATTGAAGGGCATCTAGGTTGGTTCCACAGTCTGGCTATTGTGAATTGAGCAGCTATGGACATTGATGTGGCTGTATCTCTGTAGTATGCTGATTTTAAGTCCTTTGGGTATAGGCCAAGGAGTGGGATAGCTGGGTCAAATGGAGGGTCCATTCCAAGTTTTCTAAGGAATCTCCACACTGCTTTCCAGAGTGGCTGCACTAATTTGCAGCCCCACCAGCAATGTATGAGTGTACCTTTCTCCCCACATCCTCGCCAACACCTGTTGTTGCTCATATTCTTGATAATCACCATTCTAATTGGAGTGAGATGGAATCTTAGGGTGGTTTTGATTTGCATTTCTCTTATTACTAGAGATGTTGAACATTTTTCCATATGTTTGTTGATTGCTTGTAGATCTTCTTCTGTGAAGTGTCTATTCATTTCCTTGGCCCATTTGTCAACTGGATTATTTGAATTCTTGGAGTAGAGTTTTTTGAGTTCTTTATAGATTCTGGAGATTAGTGCTCTATCTGAAGTATGATTGGCAAAGATATTCTCCCACTCTGTAGGCTCTTTCTTCGCATTGCTGATAGTTTCCTTTGCTGAGAGAAAGCTTTTTAGTTTGAATCTATCCCAGTGGTTGATTCTAGCTTTTATTTCTTGTGCTATGGGAGTCTTGTTAAGGAAGTCTGATCCTAGACCAACGAGGTGAAGATTTGGACCTACTTTTTCTTCTATAATCTGCAGGGTCTCTGGTCTGATTCTGAGGTCCTTAATCCATTTTGAGTTTAGTTTCATGCATGGTGAGAGATATGGGTTTAGTTTCATTCTGTTGCGTATGGATTTTCAATTCTCCCAGCACCATTTGTTGAAGAAGCTATCTTTTCTCCATTGCATATTTTTGGCCCCTTTGTCTAGTATGAGAAAATTATATTTATTTGGGTTTGTGTCCATGTCCTCTATTCTGTACCATTGATCTACCTTTCTATTTTGGTACCTATACCATGCCGTTTTTGTTACTATTGCTTTGTAGTAGAGTTGAAGATCTGGTATTGCAATACCCCCTGTTTCACTCTTCCTGCTAAGGATTGCTTTAGCTATTCTGGGTTTCTTATTCTTCCAGATGAATTTCATAATTGCTTGCTCTATTTCTGTAAGGTATGTCATTGGGATTTTAATTGGAATTGCATTGAATTTGTATAGCACTTTAGGTAGTATGGCCATTTTGACAATATTAATTCTTCCTATCCAAGAACATGGAAGATCTTTCCATCTTCTAAGGTGTTCTTTAATTTCTTTCTTTAGTGTTGTATAGTTCTCATTGTAGAGGTCTTTCACCTCTTTTGTGAGATTGATTCCCAAGTATTTAAATATAACAGAATGAAGATTATTGCTCACCTAATGCTCCACAGTTTCAGAAGAACTGAAGGGTAAAGATCAGCTGGAATGATCTGAGAGAAGAGCAGATGGAGATAATGGAGATAGCAACATTGTCCACGCTTTTGAGAAGTTTTTCTCCAAAAAAAAGCTGAGCAAAATGGCAGGAGCAGAAGGAAGAAATTCAAGGGACTGTGTTGATGTTAGTGGAAATGATTCAGTAGAGAGGGGTAAACTGATGAGTGGAAGGAATAGTCCACAATGAGTGTGCATCCAGATGCTGCCTCTGGTAGGAGCAGGGGTGCATCATTTCCTGTGGTGGAAAGGGTGAGAAAATGAGGGCACAGAGGCTTATTTGCATATTTGAATGAAGGTTGGCAGTTTGAAGAGATAAAAATTGTGTCATAATCTCATTTTGGAGAGTAGGAGAACTAAGTGAGCATATATTTTAAATATAATGATGACTGAGCAGTACTGAATAATCAGATAGGATTTGTGCCTGAGTTTAACGTGGATCAGTCAGGAGAAGTTCCTGCTTTTCTCCAAGGTTTAACCATCTCTCTGTGTGGAATAAGAGATGATGGGAAAATCAGAGTTTTAGGTGGTGGGGGGAGTAGAGTTGAGGAAAAGAAAAGCAAGAAAGCTAAACGTTTTCTTTTTTTATTGTAATGAAGCAATATGCAAATGTTCTGGCTAAACAAGGAAAAAATGAGGGAAAACATGAAAAACGAACAAGAGTAAAGATTGATGATTTTGAGTACTTGAGGAGATCAAAGCACAGCTGGTATGGGAATGAGACAGAAAAATGGGCAGCAATGCTGAACAATCAGATACCTAAAATTGGAAGAAGAGTAGGGTTCTCAGTAATAACAAGGTTAAGGATGCATTGCTGGGAGTGGGTAGCTCTTGTATGATGGGAAAAGTGATGCTAAAGAACTGTGGGGTGAAAATTTTTCCCCACATCCTCACCTCACACATTGCTGGTTAGACTGCAAATTGGTGCAACCATTACGGAAAGCAGTATGGAGATTCCTTAGAAAACTTGGAAAGGAACCACCATTTGATTCAACTAGCCCACTCTTTAGTTTATACGCAAAGGACTTAAAATCACACACTACATACTACAGCGATGCAGCCACATCAATGTTTACAGCACTCAATCCACAAAAGCCAAGTTATGGAACCAACCTATGTGCCCTTCAACAAATGAATGGATAAAGGAAATGTGGTATATATATATATACAATGGAATATTACTCAGCCATAAAGAAGCATGAAATTATGGCATTTGCTGGTAAATAGATGGGACTGGAGAATATCATGCTAAATGAAATAAGCCAGTCCCCCAAAACAAAAGGCCAAATGTTCTTTCTGATATGTGACTACTAACACATAACAAGGGTGGGTAAGGAATGGAAGAATAGAAGTTTTGGATTAGGCAAAGGGGAATGAAAGGAAGGAAGAGGAATGGGAATAGGAAAGACAGTAGAATGAATTGGACGTAACTTTCCCATGTTCAAATATGAATACACCACCAGTGAAACTCCACATCATGTACAACCACAAGAATGGGATCTTAATGCAAATAGGTTATACAATGTGTATGTATAATATGTCAAAATACACTCTACTGTCATGTATACCTGAAAAGAACAAATTAAAATGAACATTACATTTAACAGTTTACTAACTTGATTTATACCTACTAAATATTTCAGACATGTGGTATATAGATCTCCATGCATTAGACCTCACAAATATTAGAGGAAGTCTCATTTTACTAGAGAAAGTCTAGTATTTGTAATTTGGAGTCACCAATGCCAACTTTTAGCACTGACTATCCTGAATTTTCTTACTGTTATTTTTAATGACAAATTCATTAACATTATGTTTTTTACAGGTTGATGAGATCTATACACACATCATATATAAGAGCTATTATACTAATAAATTGCGTATCAGTCTCAAAAGAAAGAACCATGGGGCCAGGACATTGGATGAGTTTTTCATAAGAAAGACAGATATAGCCAAGCAAAGACAACAGAGATTTATATTCCTATATTTTCTGTGAACAGCAAGAAGGAACCAGGAAATTAATAGAAGCCAGCTACAAGAAAGGTAGTATAGTCTGATATGAACTTCAAAGAAATCTGAGTATTTTAAGGAGATATGATACAGATGCACCAAGAGAAGAAACTCCAGCATCACTATCAAATCCTGAAGACCAAATGATTCTCTTTTCATCCAGATAAATGGTATTTTGTGTACACCCCAAATCTATTCTGTCAACTCTCATAGCTAGAAAGAAATAGCATTCCATTTGAGTTTTACCACTTGTCTCATTTTTATTCTATTGCATGAAGATATTTAACCTTACTCACAGATATACTCTAGAGAAAAATTAGCTATTTTATATAAAGTATTTGAGAATATAATACATTCAACTCCATTATTCATCCTAAGGTTTGCCTTGCATGAAATAAACTTTGACATCTTAGAGTAATGCATTGTAGGGATACAGAATTGTGACATAATGGCTGGAAAAGATAAGAGTAGAAAGAAACTATAATATATTCTCATAGGTAATAAGAATGCATGCTTACAGTTTTTCTTCTCAAACTGCAAACACAATGATTTAACTCTAAAGAACTGGTCTTCGATTTGGCAGAGTGAAGAAAGTAATGCAAAATAATCAGCATATCTTGGGTACAATTTACAGGAGCAACTCCTAAGACACACTTCTTCCAGGTCTTTTGACAAATATGTCAGCTCTGTTGACATCCATGATAGATCCATTTCCATCTGTCTTTTTTTACAGTGTATCTCATAAAGAGGATAACCAGAAAACATATTATACAACACAACTGTTTGTTTTTTCATTTCGTGTTCATGATTACTTGAGTCACAGATGACATATGATCCAAACCAGTAATATATGTCTGTACCTGACAGAGGGCATTTTTCATCTTGCAAGTCTGGGTTGCAGCTTTAGCAGCAGGTGCTATGAATCTCAGTGAAGTAAAACAAGCTCCTAAACTCACTTCTCAGGTCCAACATAGGGCAGTGTGTTTCATAGGACTGGAAATAAAGGCGGCAATTTTACTTCTCTATTTTCTAAAATAAATTTCTAAATCATGGAAGTCTTCAACTTAGTTTTAGACTCTACAAACTTGGTCACACCATTTCAATGTGGTGTTTTTTCTTTTGATTAGAGCTTAGTTAGAGCCCATCTTTCTCACCCTGGGTCCCTTCCTTTTTCTCGGCACATCATTGATTCTAGTGTATTCCACGGTGTGGGAGCAATTCCTGTGTGCACTGCTACACTGTTCCTGCTGCTTCTAATTTTACCTTCTCCAGTCACCCAGAACCTTTCAACACCTTCAAGATTAACTAAAGCATCAGCTTTTTTGTGAAATCTTTCTATTCCACCCCATTCTTTCCCATAGTTAGTTATTATCTCTCCTTTCTTTCTCTGTGTATTTGAACATACATTGTTCAGATGGCCATACCATGTATTGTCCCAACCAGGGCACTTTTGAGACCAAAGAGATACAAAGTTCATAATTATGTTAATTATTTTGCTCAGACACCAGGTATAAACAGTGACAGTGCTGGCTAAGGAAGATGTTTGGTCATTTTAATTATATTATGTATGGAATCATATTATAGAAGCATCCCTTCCTGCAACCAGGCTGGGAGGTCAAGGCTGAGTTTTGCAGCTCATTAAATGGCCAGTGGTATCTAAATATTTGATTTATATCTACTGCTTTGCTATTCCTTCCTTTTCCTAAAGTTTTCTTTAGAGAATCACCCTACCTTACTCATTGCTTCCGATCTCTGCCCATGTGGTCTGGATGGAACTAAATCTACTCCCTTTTACCTCATTTAGTAGGCATATGACTCAAGTTCCACTGGTCAAAGCACCAAAAGTCCTTGGCCAGTCCCCAGGGAATCAGTGGTTTAGATCTGCACATGTTGGTCTAACTATAGCCAATCTTGTGGATTTTGTTCAGACCATGAAGGAAGAGTCCAGTTTCCATCTTAGTTGCTATATTACGATAAGCCTGAAACTGCCAGGGAACCCCTCACCTTCAAGGAAAGATGTTCATGAGAATGAAACCGATATTGAAAAATACAGAGCCAAGACATGGATTCACCAAAAGGCCGTTGGAATCCATGCCCCTGGGCTTGCCTGCCTGGAGTGAGGCTTTTTTTTTTTTTTTTTTTTTTTTTAAACTGTGCACTTCTGAGGTGCATGAACTCAGAAATTCTCTTTTTGATTATGTCAATTTGAGTTGTGTTTCTGTCCTTTACAAGAAAATAATTCCCTGGCTGATGAGTCCCAGGTCACAGAAGTTACTAGATAAAGATTGGTAGAAAAGGTGGAGTGAATGGAGCAAGAAGTTAACACTGAGCAGCCTCAGTTCTGTGGATGATGTCAGTAGCTCTCCCACCTGCAATTCTCTAAAGTCCATCTCCAAATTTTCTCCAATCATTCAAGAATGGTCTGCCCTATCACTGGTTTCTTTCAAGGAGAGTTACTGGGGCGGTCAGCACAGACCCTGGTTTCCGTTTGCCTCTTTGCTTTTCTATTTTACAGGTACTTTTCTTGTTAGTGACTGGGTAGTAATTCATGGAAAGCTGGTGAGGTAATATAAGGTGTTACGTTCAACTGATGCCTACAGAAGTCATTGGAGGTATGAAACGTGCCATCTGGACAAAGGCTATTTTCTCTCAAGTCACTTCCCCTTACCAAGAATAAGGGACTTTGATTCTAAGGAACTGAGACTTTAGACTGCCAGTTAGGTTTAAATTGCCCAAAAACTACAGCTCTGATACATCCCCTCAGAGGTCGTCTATAAAAATATACAGAAAAAGAAAGCATTTCAGGGGTCTCAGACACCAAAGCCTGTGAAACACTTTGAGGGTAGGGAGAGGGGTGAACATTGTCACGATCATTATGCCAACAGTACCTGCTCGGGATGAAAACTCACCAAAGAGGCCTGGCTCTGCTTAATACCTCAGGGAGCACAAATGAGTTCACTTATTTGTCCATCATCCCACTGTAGATTTTGGGAGAAATGAACTGGAGTGGAACCTCCTACCAAAATGACTTAAGAATATAGATTTCAAAGTATTCTTTCAAAGGCAGAGAGGGTGTGGAATATAAAGAATGCAGTTTTGATGATAAAAGTATAAACATGTATTTGGAATTATTGTATTTGGGAATTTGGATTAAAATTCACCTTTTCTATTCCCCTAAACTAAGCACTAAATGGCATTAACATTAATATATAAAATGATAGGTTAATGTTTTCCCACCCGCCCATCAGTTATTTAACAAGTAATTGGACCCATTTAGGCATGAGCTCTGGGCTCACATCCACATTGAGGCCTTAAAAACTCGTCTTCCCCCTTCTTCCACCTGAATGGCTTACCTTACCTCATAGGGTATTGATTTCCTGTACCACAGACCCATTCTCTGTGTAACTGAGTACTTTTTAACATCATAAATTAGATCATGTAATTCTCTATGTTAAAATTCCTTACTGGATTTTCATTAAACTTAAAGTAAAATAAAAATTTAAATAGTACTACCATCAGATCCAATAATCCTATTTCTGCATATTTACCCAAAGAAATTGAAATCACAATTTCCAAGATATATTAGTACTGCTATGTTCATTGTAGAACTGTTCATAATAGCCAAGAGGTGGTAACATGCTGAATGTCCATCTCAGATGAATGGATTTTTAAAATGTGGCATATACATACAGTAGAATAATATTCAGCCATGTAAAAGAAATTCTGCAATATGTGACATGGGTGAACCTGGAAAACTTTATGCCAAGTGAAATAAGCCAGTCACAGAAGGATAAATAACTGCTTGATGTAACTTATATGATATGTCAGAAGTAGTTACATTCATAGAAACAAAGAGCAAAGGGAACAAGGGTAGAAAGTTACTAATCACTGGGGTTAAGGTTTCAGTTAAAAAGATAAATTTGTTCTAGGGGTCTGCTGTACAACATTGTACTTACAGTCAACAATAATGTATTGTGCACTTTAAAATGAATTAAGAGGATAGATCTCATAAGTTCTTACCACAGTGGTATAAAATTAAGAAAGACAATTCATACTTGTAGCACATTCTACAATGCCCTGTCTGCACCCTCTACATTCAGCTCATATTAATCTTATCCTGGATCACTAAATTCCAGCTAGTTTTTTTTTTTTTTTTTTTTTTTTATTAAATTTTAATGTCTCATATATTCCGTGTTGATTTCAACCTCAGGGCCTTGGCACATGTTATCCCTCTTCCTGGAGGGCTATTTCCTCCTCTCCATCCAATTGCCCCATACAATTTTCTTGCTATAGAGCATTTGGTAACAGCATATTAGTGCACTTATTTGTTGTGTCTCTCCTCAATAGAGTGCAAGATCTAGGGAGAAAGGCAGGGATCTGATCCCTGGCACAGGGGAGGTTCTCAATATATGTCTGTGGAGATACAAGAGAATCTCAAGTATGTCACAGAGTTCACACCCCACTTGACTTGAGATTACTTTTCTCCTTCCCAGTGACTGATATGTGACCCCCAAGTGTGGCATCCTCTCTTCTCCAGTCCCAGGCACAAATTATTCAGAAGTTCCCAATAAAGTTCTTTATAAATCATAAGTGTTAGGGCTAGCATGAACCTTGGAGATACTAGTTTATAGATGGGACAGCCCAAGGCTCAGGAAGATGAAGTGGCTTACATCATGAGAAATGGCTTCTTCCGTACTCCTCCGGGTTCCCTGAGGATGGCATGTTCCCTGAACCATCACGGGCTCTTCTCCCTTATTTACCCCCTGGAGTGAGAAGATTAATGAGTCAGGGAGATGAACCAGGTACATGGATTCTGCTCTCAGCCACACTTTGCATTTGGGGTCTGCCACAGCACATAAACACTTGTCACTGCTCCTCCTTTCCGTAAGGCTTACAGGGTCATGTGGGGAGGCCTGCAGCTGTCTGGTTGTCCCTCCGACTAGGGTAGTGTGGTAGGTTTCCAAATATGAATTTAGATATATGCCTGGCCATGATGCCTGCACACTTATGTTATGCTCTCAAACTCAGCTTTTATCAATTTAAAAGGAATAATTTTCTTATTCCATTGCCTGTGTTCATTGGTTCATAACCTGTTGGGTCCCCTTGTATCCCAACAACAAAACCCCACAGTTGATCCATGGCAGAGTTAGGGACTAGAATGCAAGACTTCCCGGGCTCCAGCTCTGACGTCCAGTGAGTGATGCTCATACCTCAGCCAGATCCATGACAGCTCCCTTCTCTGCACCCCATAAAGCCTCCACTACACTCAGCACCCCACAACCCAGCCCTCAAAGGAAAAGACTGCCCCAATCTATGCTTTCCTCAGGCTGATTTTAGTTAAAGATATATTTATAATGATTTCACCATGAACATGTCTTGAGGCTAATGAGGTAAATGTTTATAGAGCCAATTTAACAGGAAACTTGCATAATGATCAGACTAATGAGATAAATGTAGATGTCTCATCATAAGTTACTCAGGTTATGAATATATATTTTATCATCAACATGTTCATTTTTGCTTTTCCAAAATTATTTTGTCAATTCTATAATTTTGTTTTATATTACTTTGCCTTATGAAGCCTCTTTAATGCTATTATTTCATTTGATATTTATCTGAACATGAGCTCAGAATATTAAACTTCTCCTAGTTGATACATATTTCAATTAATTATTGACTGGGAAAAGAAATATATTCTGCTGTATTATACAAACTAACTCCTGTAATAAAATATTTGGAATGGATTAGCAGGTGGGCTTTTTCTATGTTTAAGTAGAACATTTAAAAAATTATTGAGTATGACCATGACCTTGCTTGTTGGAACCAGTGCCTTTCCTGGACGTCATGCTCTTTTTCTCTGTGATGTCCTAAAGGGTCAAGCTATAAAGCTATCCTATGTTGTGCATTTGAAAGAACAGTAGCTCAGTGGATGTTTTAACCTAAGTACCATCTCCCCTTCCATTTGGAGACTGGGCTCTAAATGGTGTGTGTGTGTGTGTGTGTGTGAAGTGGTGTATGAACTCAGGCTCAAGGTTGTATGCTATACTTTGGAGGTTCTTGAGTCTTTGGTATAGTCAAATATAGACTTTGATTTCTTATATTTTTGTTTCTTCCTATTATTATCAACCAGCCAATAAGAATACAGGAATAAGATGTAGGAATGTGCTAGATCTTGAAGAAACTAAAAAAAAGTTTTTGTTTTTTTTTTTACTTCTTACTAGTTCAAAGTCTATCAATGTGTTGGACATGAACAGATGTGTCTTTTTTTTTTTTTTTTTTTTTTTTTCTGTTTTGTGCCACAGCACCATTCTCTCACCTAAGCCCTAACTCCAGTCAAGATTATTGTCTCTGTTGACTCCTCCTTTCTTGGTTGGAGCATAGGCTAAGCAACTGAAGGAGACCTCAAGACACAGGGACTTGACCCTGATAAAAGTTTGTTTCCTTCACCCACAATAATCTGGAGGTGGGTGTTGCAGGCTAGTGCAGTGGTCATACTCCACAAAATCATTCAGGATCAATCAATATCTTTTCATGTTGTGTTTCTACCATCCTCAGGGGGTGGGGGGGGTGTTTTCATTTTTATAGTCAAAATCAGATCAAAGCAGCTTATATGTCTTGACCTTCACAAAGTAGTGACTGCATCTATCATATGCAATTCCATTTTATGTAAGTGTAATGGCCACAATGGTATTTACCAATATCCAGTTCTTTTCTATTTATGAGCACTCAGAGGATTATGCTTCCTCACTCCCATGGTTAGGCATGGCTATATGGTGAGTTTTGAGCCAATGGGCCTTGAGTCACTTCTGTGCTGAAGTTTTAATTGCTGGTACTTTCTAGTTCTTGCTTTCCTTGCCATGGTGACTACAAAACACAGATTGACATCGAGGTGCTGTAAGATTGAAACCTGTGAATATATTGAGCCAATACACAGAAGACAGCTACCACAGAGAGTCATCTGGGCTTGCAGAAGACTTTTGTGAGCAAGAAATACATTTTTTTTCTGTTTATTACACATTAAGATAGCCTATTTTATTATAGCAGAAAATGTGAAAGTTGTATGCATTAGTTCTGCCCTTGTTTTAGCCCTGAGAACAATCACATGGCTACTCCTGGCTCAAGGGCTAGCTGGGCTGTTTATCCACCATTACAATGGAAACAGAGGAGGTCAGATAGTGGAGGGTGGGAAATGAGCGGGCGGCCTCACTGCCTTGCTCAGCGTTGCACTTGCTTGCTCTTATCCACTTCTCATTCTGTGCATATCCCACTCATCCTACAAAGCACAGCCTCTGCAAACTCCTTGACTGTCTCCTAAGTTCTGATTGTTCAATATTTATAACATTTTATTGTGTGGATTCATTCAAAAGGATTATGGACTACCACCCACCTGTAGGCATTGTGCTAGATAGGGTGTATGACATGGTTTCCAACCTCTACACCTGCAGCTTCCATCTTCTTAGCATAATGCCCTACCCTGATTACATAGCTAATAAAATCGCTTGATTAAATATATGAAAGTCAGCAATATGTCAGCAGATAATTAAATAGCGGCAAGACACTATTGGCAGACAAGTGTAGGGAGAACATCTGAAGATAGATTATAAATGCATGAGGGCAAGGATCATGTCTGTCTTGGGCCCTGTCTTATCTCCTGTGCTGATCATTGAGAATGGCACAAAACAGATGCTTAACACTTATTTGCTGTTTGGTTGAAGGTGGTCACATTAGGCAGGGAAGTTCTCATGAAGAATCTGAATAGGCAAGAGAAGATGGAAGACTTCCAGGGTAGAGAACCATCAGGCAGGAGACTGGATAGAAGAAAGAGTGTAGCACAAGGAATCTTGGAACATAAGTTTAAACAAGTATATAGGTGGGATTAGGTTTTTTCATAGATTTCCAGGTCTTCACTTTTTGAAAAGGAGGAGAGTAAAGCTACTCAAAACTGGGGGTGCAGAGATTAAAGAGGTTTTCCAAGTAGATTGGAATATAAATATTGGAGTATAGAAAATGATGAAGTGAACGTTACGGCAGTGAAAGCCTAGATGGAATTGCAATGGTGGACCTGGATAGGAAAGGGAAAATCTAGTAGACATTTCCAAAAGAGGATGAGTAGGAATTAGTGACATAGAGCATAAAGGTTAAAGGGAAAAATGGTTATAAAAGAGCAATTGTGGAATCCAGCTTGAAATTGTGGAATGAGAGTTACACAATAAAGAGATAAGCATGCTTTACAAAAAGAACCTCTGATGAGTTTAATTTGAGGCATGTCCTATTTGCCAGGCAGGAGGATGCCCATCTGGGGATGCTGTAAAGGCAGCTGAGACCTGAAGAGCAGATATTGGAGATGTGAAGCAGATCGGAAGACAGAGCCTTGGAAGTCACATTCTGTGGACACACAAGCCTTCAACAGACCTCTGCTCAACCGTAGTGTTTTCCAGCATATGCAAAGGTTGACACAACCTGTCCTCAGTACAACTCTCCAGTGTTTTTCCCTTTTGTGTGCTCTCCCTTTGTTGGTGGAGCCTCCAGTCCATCTGTCCATGCCAGGGTACAGTAAGGGAGAGGAAGATGCCAGATCATCTGGAAGAAGAGTAGGATAGATGGTGGCTGGAGAGATAGAGCATAGTAGAAAGAATGCATCCCAGGAAAAAGAGCACGGCTGGGAAGCATCGAGCCCTAGAGCACATGTACACAGGCAACATCTTCAGAGTTAAGGAGGGAAAAGATAAATGTGCCTCTGTGTGTGTGTGTGTATGTGTGTGTGTGTATCTTTGTGTGTACATGTGTACATACACAATCAAATGCATAAGGATTCAGAAAAAGAGAAAAATGAGTTTTTCCCCCCACCAACTCTGTCCCTTAGGTTTCAGATCACCTGCCTATTCTTCCATGTATTCAATAAGAACTTTCTGAGTCCTTTTATGTGCCAGGCACAGGAAAAGACCCAAGCAGACTATGGTCTCTGCCCTCACATGATCCATGTGTTAAAGTAGATACAGACAAAGTTTTAAAATTATGTGAAGGATAAGGTATAGAACTATGTGTTTTGGGTTCTCCTCAAAGTAAGAGAGTTTAGGTAGAGCTCTGCAGAAACAAGAAGTATTTTAGATCAGTTGTACTTTGAAAACGGCTCATTTGGGAAGACACTAGCCTGATGGGCTGTAGAGGGCCTGGCCATGAATGATCAATGTTCAGAGTCATTTCCATCTCACCTGCCACCCAGTTCTGTCACCTGTTTCAAATATCAAACTTGAAGAGAGAAGATGACTATCCAGCATTGGGGACTTGGGATTACCTATCCAACATTTTTATTTGCTTCCAATCTCAGTCTGTAGGTCTGTCTTTGAGTTCAAGAAACATGGGAAATAAGGATAGCAGAAAGATGTTGCAAGTATCTTTTACAAGAAGAAAATAATAGTGGACGTTTGTGGTAAGGGCAAAAGATGATGCATATATAAATTATTTTTTTTATTCAGTTTGTATTTATTTTCTTTTTTCTATCCATCAGATTAAAGCTTTATCCAGTGGTAGAGTCAGAATTGGTGTTGTAGAATCCTAGTTCTATAGATTCTTGAGTAGTGTGCCCAGAGATCCCTGCTCTCCTTAAAATTGCAGTAGGACTGAAATCTTCCAGTTGGATAAGCCCCACAAGTAACACTTTTATCCTGAAAACAAAATTCACTTCCACCTGTCCTTCAGCTTGGGGCCCTTTCACTACCAGTCTTATATCTGTCCCCACCTTTACTCCCCCCAAACTATGGCTTCTCAAAAAATCCAAGTTTTTAATTATAGAATTTCTGGTGTTTTAAGCTGTGAGGATATCTGACACTGGTCTTCAGAGGAGGGGACACTGGGCAGGGCGAGTGGAGGGGGTGGTGTTGGAAGGGTATTGGGAGAAACAGATCCCATCTGGATGTCTTTTCTATAGATATCTCTATAAGAAGAAAGATGGTCTGAGGAGAAAGAGTATCTTTTTTAACCATGTGGGAGGGTAGGTGTGGGTGCACAGAAAGTTAGACATTCAGGAATACAGAGAAATAACTTTGTTTCATACTTTTCTGAGTTAATATGTATATATATCATGAAGTGGAACACCACATAGCGTATCCAAGAGATCTTTCAATAATACATAATATAGTCACTACATCATTTTAAGGATTTAAAACTATTGAAATTGGTTTTTCAGTGTAAAAATTAATAGGCATTTCAACAGATTCATTGTCATTTCTGTCTAATTATAATTTAGTTGGAAAACATCTGTTGAAAGCATGTGATATGAAAGCAATTTAATTTTTACAAAATGTGTGTGGCATAGTCCCCAACTTCAACAGCATGCAATGTGGTAGAGAGATTCAAATAAAGTTAAAATGGATTTTGGAGAATTGGTTTGGGTTTAAAGTAACTGGGTACAGTACCCTGAAAGAGGGATTCTTAGTGTGGGCAAATTATAGCATGCAAGCTGGTAATGACTGGTATTCCAGGTATAAGGATCATGTAATCAAACCATGAAATTCCCATAAACCAAAATAACAGGTAATCATTTGGCAAAAGCACAGGGTGTGAGATGACAGGAGTATGGACTAACCTGACAGAGTCTTGTGGGATGTGGGATCGTGAGGCAGGCTCAGGAAGCTGGGCTTCATATCCTGGGGAGGCCCAGGAACCTTTTGGGTAGCAAGTTTGGGTACCTTCCTCAGTGGTGCATGAGGAAGGTAAATCTGATACCAGACTGGGGAACAGAGGTGGAGAGTATATGGAAGAAGCAAGGTAATGAAATTTCTCTCTATTGTGGTGGGTTAGGGTAGGACAGACTTCACGGGTGTATAATCCAAAAGGGAAGGCCAAAGCAGAGGGGAAAATCAAAGGTAAAAATAAGATGTCTCAAATGATGGAGAGGAGTGTGAAGACCATAAATGGAAGTGTTAGCCAACCCACCCCTGCCTACTCTGAGAACTAAAATAGGGGGAAAAGAAGAAATTTAAACATTTCAAAATTTCTAAAGGAGTAAAATTTAAACATTCTCACCACAAAATCATAAGTAAGTGAGATGATGGGTTTGTTACTTAGTTTGACTTAATCTTTCTATAATGTATACATATATCAAAACATCACATCTTAAACCATAAGTATATATACTTATTGTTTGTAAAGTAAAAATAAATTCACTGATTAAAATTTTTGAAAGGTGGTGTGATGGTGCACACATGAAGATATTAATATCTGATAGCAAGAATTAGTTGGCATTGGTCCTGAGTCACTGGTCAAATACAGCAGAAATTTTTTACCCTGACTTGGCTTTCACATAAACCTGAAAAGTTCAGTCAAATATGGCTCAACCATAGGAATGTGGAAATTTTATTCCCTATAAAACTCCTTAGTTTCCTACCGAGGAGGACACCTTATTAAAATGAAGAAAAACCTTGCCGATCTGCCTAAGACAACAGTCTTAAAAACCCCGCAGGCCCCGGCATGGGAAGAACTGTCATCGGTATTGTAGCTATCTACCATCTATCCCTCTCCCAGTTTCACAGGGATTTTGTGAAGATAAATAAAACAAGATAATACACATAAAATATTTTGTCTATAAAAAGTTGCTCTGTGAATATTATAGGTCTATAAAAAAGTGCTATGTGGTTATTATAACACATCAGAATAATCTGCGGTTGCTTTATTATTTGTCATTTGTATTCAACCAAGTTACAAAAAGAATTTAAAGCGATTTTATGTGGTTCAATATTTCTAAGAACTCCCTATATATGTGGATGAAGGGAGTAATGGTAAAGAAGATACTTTAAATCAATCAGGTGCACAGGTAATAAGGGCATCTGCCAAAGTGACATTCCTAACCCTGGTGATGTACTCACAACTACAGCTCTGGAACTTGTTCAGGGAATAAACTTCAATCACTGACCCCTGGGACATAGTATTTCTGGGAGATTGTTCCTATTCAGGTGGATCATTTAGAGGACATGCTCTAATCACAGACTTTGAGAAAGAGGATACATTTAAGTATCCATCAATCTAGTTCCCTTTGACCCTATACTATATGCACCCAGTCCTGCCATTTGAAAGAGAAGGAAATGTGGGAATTGGGAAGGGATTGCTTTTTCAAATAATGAATAATACTACCAGCTCCCATCTCACCTCCTATCACATGACAGGTCAGTGGGCTTGGAGAAAAAAATAAAAATGTATTCAGTTTAGAAACATTGTATGCTATCCCTGAATTGGTTGAAATGCTGTTTTTCAAAGCTGTAAGCCCGTAAGCATATTTTCTTACAACATAATAGTGAATTATGTTCATTAGTTTGTGATATTAACAAGACTTCCTAAAACTGGAAGTGAGTGTGATCTGAGTGGTACCATAATTGGATGTCCCATAGCTTCCTCCCTCAATCTGCCACTGAAATTGTTGGTGAGTGCTTATTCTACTCCAGGATACTGGAATAAGTCTCTATGTTCATTTTCTCATAGCATTCTTATGAGTCAGTTAACATTATCTCTATTGTGCAGATGTAGTTAAAAGCACAAATAGTATTTTCTAAGATAGTATATTAGTCAGGATTTTCTAGAGGAACAGAACCATGATTCTAAAAAGGGGATTTATTTGAATGCCTTACACAACCAGAAACTGGAGAGTCTGGAGGAGCCAGTAGGTGCTTAGTCCAAGAAGCTGAAGCCCAGTTCAGGTCTGAAGGCCTAGAAACTCTCTCATTGGGCAGAGTCTACTTTGGAAGAGTGAAGGAGCCAGAGTCTGATGTCCACAGGCGATCCCAGCAGCAAATCAAGAACCAGTTCAAGAACCGAGCTTGGGTGTCTGCTGTTGCTTCCTTTTTCTTAAAATTTTTGTTCCGTAGAAGCCTGGAACCTATTGGACAGTGCTGCCTTTACTTGGGGAGGTTCTCTGCTTCAGTTTACTGTCTCACCTGCCAATCATTCACAGAAACACCCTCACTGAGACATCCAGAAGCCTCTTGATATAAGGCATCTTTTAATCAATCGAGTTGACGATTCAAATAACCATTACAGTGAGCCACTGATAAAACCCAAATATGTACAAACAGAAATTGCTTTATTTTTCAGCAATATAACTCAGGTCTTGTATTCTGATGATGTCCTGCTGATGACAGAAAACTCAATCTTGCCACATCAAGGTAAACTCATTTCCTTCTGATTTTTCTTAGTGCTGTCCAGTTGATTGGTCCCTGGGATTCTCTTCCTCTCAATTCTTCACTTTTCCATAGGGAGAATCTAAGTTCTAGGAAATTTATTTAACTGGGTCAAGTTCCATGGTCTGTAGTCCAACCTGGCTTAGAATAGAACATCTGATCTCCAGTGCCTTTTGACCGTCTACATCAGTGCGGCAATGGAGGAATTCCCTTTTGATTTTTGTATGTTGGGTCTCCATTCAGGTAATTCTGTAGCATGATAACTCCAACCTTAAGGGTTTTCTAAATCCCAAAACAATCTCTATCTTTAAAGAAATTTTAGCTTCTCTTGCACACTAATTGGTAATTGTTCCCTCAGTTTCATCTACCAAGATACATCCCTCACACACTACCACTTTACAGTATCAGTGCCATAGTATGCTGCAGTCGTTCTAAGAAATTTCCAGTCTCCCTGAACCTGGAGAAGTAACATGCCAATCCCCTTTACATTCATCATCCCCTAATCTGAAAACAGTTCTATTACCATTTTATCCACCCTACCCAGAGCTCAAACTCAGGAAGAAGGTGAACAAGTCTAAGTGCTCACTTAGGAACACTCAATATTTACCCCTATTGCACTTCTACACATTTTCTCTCTTGCTAGTAGAATTATATATTTTTAGGAATTATTATATTTTCCAAAGATGTCCTTGGAAAAGGCCTAGAAAGAATGTCCATTCTTATGGCAATAGAATTCTTCCAGTCCACAGTGCAGCCTTGAAATGCCATCTTCTAGTAAAATAAACCAAGGCTACTTGGAGAACTGCTAAATATAGATATGGGGCAGTAAAGGTACATAACAAGTCTAAAACACCTTGTATTTCCAGATGCAAGGAAATTTTCAAAGAACACTAGAGTTATGTCAAAAAGACTTGGGAAACAACTTAGGCAGGCCCCACTGGCCAAAGGTGGGATAGTTTGAAACTCAATGGAGTAAAAAAAAAAAAAAAATGGCAATAGATTGAAACTGATCAAATATGCTTAATTTCATAAATTCACGTTGATGTTTTAAAAATATAATTTATTACCATTTGAGGATAATAGTGAATACATTCATTAGCTTAAAAATTATATAAATGTAAGAGAATAATCAAGCATATGTCATGTCAATGATTTCTTATATGAAATGCACAGTTTGATAACAAACTAATAGATGAAGGAAAGTGTCTTTTTATAAAATTTTCCAGTTAACAATAAAAACAAAATAGTATGAGAAAACGACTGTTTTTGACTCCAGTGAACTATTGTACTTAAGCTATGTACATTAATTGCTTCTCACAGACAGGGAGGAATGGAGGAAGGGAGGGAGGAAAGAAAAATTGCATGCCTACCAATGAAAAACTCACTGCCACCTATAGTCTTGTCAAAGAGATAGTAAATGACACAGTTTACACCTCTGACTCTAATTGCCAGTTTGAAAAATACACAGGAAATGGAGGAAAGTACTGGAATGCACCAAGAGTATGAATCTGGCAAAATACTGTAGAAATCTCTTCATGTTACATGCCACTAAATTCTTCAATATACAAACTGTAAGAAAAATAAAGCAACCATATTTATAGATTAGGATATGTGGAAAACACCAAGTTAAAAAATATATTGAGTATACCTAAGACACAATACATGTGACTATTGAAATACCCTGTAGCTGTAGAGAAAAATGAGGATTCTATAAAACATTTTCCAATCCTTGGGTATAAACTGAGGAGTGGGATAGCTGAGTCAAATGGTGGCTCCATTCCAAGTTTTCTGAGGAATCTTGATAGCTTTCCATAGTGATTGCACAAATTTGCAGTCCCACTAGCAATGTATGAGTGTACCTTTTTCCCCACATTCTCACCAACATTCACTATCGTCTGTATGCTTGATGATTGCCATTCTGACTGGAGTGCAATGAAATTTTAGAGTAGTTTTGATTTGTATTAGCATATTATAGTGATGCCTGATATTTATAGCGGCTCGATTCACAATAGCTAGACTATGGAATCAACCTATGTGCCCTTCAATAGATGAATGGATAAAGAAAATGTGGTACATATACACAATAGAATATTACTCAGTTTTAAAGAATGAAATTATGGCATTTGCAGTAAATGCATGGAGTTGGAGAATATGCTAAGCAAAATAAGTTAATCCCCAAAAACTAAAGGCCAAATGTTTTCTGATATGCAGATGCTAATTCACAATAACAGGGTTGCTAGGGAAGAATACTTTATATTAGGTAGAGGGGAGTGAAGGGAAGGGAGGGGATATGGGGATAGGAAGGATAGTAGAATGAATCAGACATATTACCTTATGTACATATATGACTGCGTGACTGAAGTGGTTCTACAACATGTACAATCAGAAAAATGTGAAATTTTACCCCATTTATGTATGATATATCAAACTGCATAAATGCATTCTACTGTCATGTATAACGAATTAGAACAAATAAAAATTTAAAAGAAAAAGGTTTTCCAAAAATATTTTTAAGTAAATAAATGAAGAACAAAAAGGCATCCACAGTATGCTGCATTTCATAAAAGAAACACAAAGTGAACAGGAAAATTTTCATTAGTCTTATTTTGGGGAAAAACTCCACATGACTGTAAACTAGAAATCAATGAAATTGTTTATCCTGGAAGTATGGGGGAAGGGGAATGAGGTGGAGAAGAGGAGGAGCAAGTGACACTTCTTTGTGCATACATTTTTGTATAATTAACTATGTTAATGCTCCATATGCTCAAAAGTAAATAATTAAAACCAATAAGGATGGAGGTACCAAAATGGAATATAATCAAATGAAGCTAACTGAACTGCAAACGAATGAAAATAATGAAGCAGCAGAGGGGAAGAATTACCTAGTTAACTTTGGAATATGGTATGTTGCCATATTTATAGCTAAAATTCAAAAGAATTGTACAAAATTGTTGTATTTTAAAGATTTTTTTTCCCACAGATGTGAATTCTGAAACTACATTCTGTGAATTCTAGGATTTAACAAATAAGTAAATACATGATATACAATGTATGATATATACATACACAAACATTATACATGAAAACCATGTTTTTATTGTTGAAAGGAGTTACAAAAAAGGAAAAAGGGGAAAAGGCTGGAATGAATTCTAAATGTAGAACTGAGATTGTGAATATGAATTATGAAGTATGTAGAGACTAATGGATGTGTGTGTGTGTGTGTGTGTGTGTGTATCTTTTCAGCAGATGGGACTGGGGAAGATTATATATATAATTTTATATATTACACATAAAGTAATTATTAAATGCTATATAATAACACATATTATATACAATATTGCACAATGTAACATGTACAATTTTGTTAGATAACATATACTATATGACATGTTATAATTACATCATATATTATGATTATATATGTACATAATTTTTATGCAATATCTTATATATAATTTTATAAATATAAATCTCTATATATACATATATATGCACATCATCTCCATCTCTTAGCCCTCTCTGATGAAATGGCATATATACACATCCATATAAACACACACACATATGTACATATATATCAATTTCTACATATTCCATAGGTTCATATTAATATTCACAATCTCAAAGCTATAATCAGAATTCATTACAACCTTCCTCCCCACTCCTTATTTGTAATTTTCTTCCAACAAGGAAAAAATTGGGATTTATGTACATGTGCATATACATTATATATATATATATATATACATAAAATGGCATTCTAGATCTTCTTGTTTGCTCATCCTACAATACAGAGAAAATGAATAATATATATGATCATGTTATAATATACCATATATGTCTATATCTCTATCTCTGTTTTCTAAAACTGCCTAGAAGTAATGATATCCTAATGCTACTGAGCACATCTAGTACACAGATACTGATTTTTAAATATTATTCTCCTATTAATGTAACTTGGAATCCTTGGAAAAAACAGCTGATGCTCTATAGGGACAGGGGGAGTGCAATATGAGCTTGGGGTATCTTGTACAAAAAGTGAGAGAATGTTCAAAAAATTATGTGGATATTTCAGAAGCAGATAGGAGATGACAAGAGCTTCCACTAGACAATGCTGAAACTCTTTGAGCAATAAAATAAATAATCATTGCTATTCCCTGGTTTTGGTCTGTCCCTCAAGGGTTCTTGTTTTGGAGTCTTGGTTCCAATGTGTCAATATCCCCTCCCCAGAGGAGGGGACTACTGGAAGGAATTAGGTCACTGGAAAGGAATTAATGCTGGTCTCATTTTGTGGCATGACTTGGTTCTCACAGAGTGGGTTATTTTAAAAGAGCAAACCTGGTCCCTGAATCACTCTCTGGATTCCTGTCTTGCACATAATCTCTCCCTCTTATATGTGTACCTGCCATGATGTCATTTGCCATATTAGGACACAGTCAAAGGGGTCTTCCTCAGAGGCTGAACTGATGAGGCCACATGATCTCAGAATTTTAACCTCTAAAACTGTATGTTTCATTGTGTGTTCTTGGCACTCTGTGGAACTGCCATTAGTGGGAATTGAGAAAATTTACATATTATATGTTTGATCATACTGTTACACATATGTTAACTTCCTGATTTATTGATAGTACCTTGGTTATCTAGGATGTTAACATTTATGAAGCTTGTAGGTATTGGGCATTTAGGTATCCTTTTACTCTCTTACACATTTTTACAAGTTTGAAATGATTTCAAAATGAACATTTTAAAATTAAAAATAAAAAGCAAAAATTTTATAAGGTTGAACTATAGTATAAGGTAGTGCACACATGGGATACATAACTGTAAATAATACAAGAGAATAACTCTTGCAAATATCAAGATGGAAGCTGCTTTTGGAGAGATGGAAGGGGCTATGATTAGGATGGGATTCAGGGAGAGGTTCCAAGGGCAGCTGACAAAGATTCATTTCTTGACCCAGGTGATGATTATAAAAGTCTTCCTTGACAATAATTCACTAAGCTACATGTTTGTTATGTGTGACTTTCTGTATCTGAGTTTTATAGGGAAAGAAGAAGAGTCAGGATAAAATGGGCCTTGGCTTTCAGGATTTTGTCTATACTATGAATATAAAAGCATTTTTTGTAATTCAAGGCCAGTGATTTGACTCTTTGCTCTTAGACTAAACAGACTCTTTGGGGGATATAAATATAATTGACTTAGTGAGGGAAAGAGGTCCCCAGAGAATGGGCAGTAAAAAGAAAATTCCTGTTAATATCTCAACATTTCTCCTACCAGAGAGAGAGCTTAACCACTGCAATATGCTTTTAAATGAGTCACATGCCATAATCACCTCTCTGACCAGCACTTTACATGGCTTTATAGGATTAATATTCATTAAAAACCAAAATAGTCATTCTTTCTCATCCTACTCTTAATTAGCTTAAGCAAAAGTGTTAAAGAAGTGGAAGAATAAAAGACTACAGTCACAATGCTAAAGGACGTGACTGCGGTGAGGACAGTTCAACACTCCTAGCCATGCTGAAATGAAACTGCTTCCACACATTGAGTAAGCAATGCTGTGCTACAGACACTGCGACTCTGGGGAACAGAGAGAAGAGAATATTAGACTTCTGTCTTGAGGTATATGTAATTGCATGAAATGTTTGTCAAGTTTTGTTTATGATCAGAACAATCTGGAAGTGGAGGATAGAACATATTTATAAAGAGAGATTACAAAACCCAATCCCCAAAGACAAATTTAGTAGATCTAAAGGTAGATTAATTAATCACACACACACACACACACACACACACACACACACACACACACACACACAGAGGAACATTCCTTTCAGTCTTTTAGGAATGCTAACTTAAAATTGAAATTGGTCTGACAAGAGTAAAACCTTCACACCTTGCAGCTTATAATTAAGTTGATGGTTATCTACAATGCGGTTCTGGAGTTAAGATGTTAAAAGCAAGAAGTCAAAAAATGAATTTTATCAAATAAATAACAGAATTAGAAGAAAAAAAAAAACACACTAGTTTGAAAATGTTACTAATACAGGCAAGGTAACAAGACCTAAAGTTTGTTACAATTCAGCATATCCACAAACCTCAATGTGCCATTCTAACAAATTGTTTACCAGTAGAAACAAAAGTGTTCTTTCAAAAAGGAAGTTCCAGTGACCAAGTGTTCAAATTTAGTATTACCAGTGTGGGTGACTCAATATAGGTAAACTTCATACAACACAGTAAAAACTGTTCAGAAATTGACCCCCAAATCTAAACAAAGGAATCATCAGATGCATCCAGAATAGACATTCCATAAGTCAGTTGTCCTGGATTCTGTATAAATAATCAATGTCATATAAAACAAACAAATCTAAGCCACTAAAAGATTATGCTAAATTAAAAGATATTGTAGATATTTGATAACCACATAAGAAACTTGAGTGCATATTGGGTTGGGGGAAAATAGCCACAAAAGAATTTTGAGGGGATCATTTTCCACTAGAGAAACTTCATATGATGAGCATATTAGATGATATTATTGATATATTGTTATTTGTCTTAGCTGCAATAATATTGTGCTTATATAGAATAAGAACACTATTACCAGGAAATGCCTTTTGATAAATATAGCAATGAAAAGTCATAATGTCTGTACCAACTGGTAAAGGTATGTGATGATTCTTCCAATGTTTTTATAGTTTTTAAAACTTGCACAATAAAATGTTGGAGAGCACTTCATGCCAATATCTAGGATTATATAGGGTGGTAGATAAGGCTGGACTATGTAACAATCCAAGCAACTCCTAGTAACATATGTTCTGTAGTATGTATTGTCAGCAAATAAAACATGAATCCCTTCTTATATATAATTCAAAAAGGTTATTTCTCTAATAAATGAAAAGGGACTGTTAGAAAATAGTTTCTCATAAGAGACTTTAATAATCCACATAAAGAAGCCTAAACTACACTTGCAACTCCCAATACACTTACTATTTAAATTATTAAGTTTTAGAGTTGCTTTATATATATTCATTTATCATAAGTCAATCAGCAAATAATTAATGAGCAACTACTCTGGGCCAGGCACAATTCTAGATATTGAGGTTTGTAAAGCAAATCTGCAGACATGTTTTCTATTTGCAGAAGACTGAGAATGGTCCTTCAGGGACCCAAAGTCTTGCTAATTGCTCTGGTAACATAAAAAATTTGTCTTCAGAATCCTATTCACAGATTAGTAAGAAGATACTAAAAGTACTCAGGTACATAATAGTTGGTCTTTTTATGTGTTTTAATATTCTCTCCACCACCCATCAAAAGCAAGGAAAAGGAGTGAAGAAGAAGAAAGAAAAACCGAGTTCTAAAAAATGTATTTTTAGGGCCCATCGACTGCTATTTTTGTTATTTTATTTAATTTTTGCTATGAAAAAGCCTACTCCTTAGGAAAATGGTTAAAACAATCTTTTAAACTATTGTACACATAAAGGTTTATTTCATAATTAAATTATTAGCTATAAAATACTTGAACAAACAGAGACTTTTGGTTTATTAGGAATAATTCTTAGTGTATTTTAGGTAATTAAAAATTATTGCTAAGATTATCTTAAGAATTATTCTTGTAGAAGAAGTGTTTAAAGTATAATTTAAAATGCCAAATTCTTTTAACTAAAACTTGGTAAAACACAGGTCACATGTATTAAAATTTGATTATTTTCATCTGCTTTGGTGTTCACCAACATAATATCATAGTTTTTATATTTATATACTAGTATTTTAGGATAATATCTGTCAAAAGAGTTTGAAGACACCTAATGGCAAAATAGGGATTGTTGTGGTGCTTCTTTATTGGGAGGATAAAGTAAGTTACAGCATGTAAGCTCCCCAAACCAGTACCTTGTCCAAAATAAGTGCTCACTATTCTTAGCTAGTTTTCTTATTCAGTTGTATTGTTATTTTATATAATGAAACAAACTCCCACTGTTTGCCAAGTTGAAGTAATGGACCTGATATACCTTCCTGCCAAAACAAATAAAAAATTGGATAAAATATATGAATCAATAGATCACAAGACATTGGACATAAGGCAATGAGGGACAGTAATCCCCCAAAGATGGGGAACAAATCACATGAATTCTATGACTATTCAGTTGCTGGTTGATTAGTTCATGGAGTCTAATTATTTGAACTTGGGAGAAAAACACACAAAAAGGATTAGAAATAAAAAAGATTACATGCAGTGCCAGGAATGATATCTATGCCTCAATTAAACATTAGAGAGAGTAATACTAGAGAGAAAAGCCAAACTCAGCTATATGCTGCCTTCAATAAATCCACTTTAAATAAAGAAACACAAATAATAAAAGGATGAAAAAGACTTACTACACTAACACCTATGAAAAGATAGACCAGTACTTTCAGAACCAGGTATATTACCAAGGATAAAAAGTTATTTCAAAATGATAAAGGATCTAATCTCAAGAAAACATAGTGTCTTGATTGTTTATATACTTAATAACAGATCTTCAAAATAAGTAGGGAAAAAACTATAGAAATACAAGAAGAAATAGACTTCACACTTCTGGTTAACATCCCTCTCTTGACACAAAAATACAAAACTTTAACAATACTATCAACCAAATCAAGGTTATCAACATTTGTAAAACACACTACCTGACCCCAGTAGAATAAACTTTTTCAAGTGTACAAGAACAATTACAAAAGAGATTATATTCTGGGATCTAAAACAAGTTTCAGTAACTGTAGGAGAATTCAAGTAATATATGTTCCCTGACTACAATTAAATTAGTAATTAACCTAGACAACCTTAATAACTGAGGATATCTTGAAAATCCTCAAGTATTTCAAAATTAACTAATACACTTTTAAATAACTCATGGGTCAGAAGAGGAATCAGTGAGACCCTGTCTCTAAATAAAATACAAAAAAGGGCTAGGGAAGTGGCTTTGTGGTTGAGTGTCCCTGAGTTCAATCCCAGTACCCCCCCCCCAAAAAAATCTTGAATTGAATAAAAATGGAAGTAAAACATGTAAAATATGTAGGTGCAATTAAGATAGTACCTGGAGAGAAATTTATAGCATAAGATGTTTATATTAGAAAACAGGGAATTATCTCTCACTCTGCATGAAACTCAACTGAAAGTGGATCAAAGACTTAGGCACTAGCACAGAGATCCTGCTACCACTAGAAGAAAATAGTAGGCCCAAATGTTTACCATGTCAGCCTAGGATTCCTTAAAAAGACCCCTAAAACGCAAGAAGTAATATCAAGAATCAGTAAATGGGATGGATTCAAACTAAAGAGTTTCTTCTCAGCAAAAGAAACTTTCAATAATGTGAAGAGAGAGCCTGCAGATTGGGAGAAAATCTTTACCACATGCACCTCAGATAAAGCATTAATCTCAAAGGTATTTAAAGAACTCAAAAAACTTAACACTAAAAACATAAATAACCCAATCAACAAATGGGCTAAGGAAATGAGCAGACACTTCACAGAAGAAGATATATAATCTATCAACAAATATATGAAAAAATGTTCAACATGTCTAATAATTAGAGAAATGCAAATCAAAGCTCCTCTAAGATTTCATTTCACTCCAGTCAGAATGGCAAGTATCAAGAATACAAGCAATGGAGATCCAAGATGGCGGACGACAGGGTGACTGCATCTCCCGTGGCTCCAGAACTCAGGATTCAAGAAGGGGAGGTATTGAGAGACTCAGACCAACATAGAGCCACGTGGTGAGTCTCTCCCAACGGGTGAAGCTAGGCCAGGTGGCAGGTCCAGACAGGGGCAGCTTCTTGGAGCAGAGCAAGGCAGCAAGAGTCTTCCCCAAGCAGCCCTGCTCTCTCTGGCGGCAGGCTAGATCCACAGCCAGCTTCCAGCAGCAGGCCCGCCCATTGAGAGCTTTTCCGCACAGAGCCAACCCCAAGCCCCGGACCCAGCGGTGGGCCCGGCCCACAGGCGGCTTCTGGGACTAAGGCAGGTCAGGGAGAGGCTTTCCCCCAGCAGCCTGGCTCCCTCAGGCGGGGGCAGGCCCTGTCTATAGCCAGCTTCTAGGAGCAGGACGGCCCAGTGAGTGGATTTCAACGCAGAACCAGCCCCAAGCCCCAGACCCAGTAGTGGGCTAGGGGCAGCTTTCTTTGGAAGCACTGCATTATCAAGATCCTCCAAGACTTCAGGCTACTGAAGGCTGGGAGGTGATATACTGGAAATCTACAGGGACACTATAAGCCAATAGAGGAAATGTGCAATATCTCAGAGTCCCACTGATAACTGACCAATATGAGAAAACAAGGGAAGAAAATGTGCCAAACAAACTTACATACTATATCAATAAAACCCAATGACAGCACAGCAGAATAAATGTCAGAAAGGGAGTTCAGAATGTACATAATTAAAACAATCAGGGAGGCAAACGAGGAGATGAAAGAGCAAATGCAAGCACTGAAGGAAGAGATGAAAGAGCAAATGCAGGCAATAAATGATCACACCAATCAACAGTTAAAAGAGCAAATACGGGAAGCAAGAGAACATTTCAATAGTTAGAGATACTGAAAAACAAACAAACAGAAATTCTTCAAATGAAGGAAACAATAAACCAAGTTAAAAACTCCATAGAAAGCATAAGCAATAGGATAGAACACCTGGAAGACAGAACCTCAGACACTGAAGACAAAATATTTAATCTTGAAAACAAAATTGACCAAACAGAGAAGATGGTAAGAAATCATGAACAGAATCTACAAGAACTGTGGGCTATCATGAAAAGGCCAAATTTAAGAATTATTGGGATTGAGGAAGTCTTAGAGAAACAAACCAAAGGAATGAACAATCTATTCAATTTAATAGACAAATAGAACAATATTAATTCAAATTAAATAATATCAGAAAATTTCCCAGATTTGAAGAATGAAATGGAAAACCAGGTACAAGAGGCTTGTAGGACTCCAAATATACAAAATTACAACAGACCCAAACCAAGGCACATTATTATGAAAATACCTAACATACAAAATAAAGACAGAATTTTAAAGGCCACGAGAGAAAAGAATCAAATTACATTCAGGGGGAAACCAATAAGAATACCAGCAGATTTTTCAATCCAGACCCTAAAAGCAAGAAGGGCCTGGAACAACATTTACCAAGCCCTGAAAGAAAACGGATGCCAACCAAGAATCTTGTACCCAGCAAAACTTACTTTCAGATTTGATGACGAAACAAGATCCTTCCATGATAAACAAAAGCTAAAAGAATTTACAAAAAGAAAGCCAGCATTATAGAACATTCTCAGCAAAATATTCCATGAGGAAGAGATGAAAAACAATGATGCAAATCAGCAACGAGAGGAACTAGCCTAAAGGAACAGCCAAATAAAGGAGAAACCAAATTATGTCAAAAACCAAAAATGAGTCAAATGACAGGGAATATAATCATATCACAATAATAAACCTGAATGTTAATGGCCCGAACTCATCAATCAAAAGACATAGACTGACAGATTGGATTAAAAAGAAAAATCCATCAATATACTGCCTGCAAGAGACTCATCTCATAGAAAGAGATACCCATAGACTAAAGGTGAAAGGATGGGAAAAAACATACCATGCACACAGACACAGCAAAAAAGCTGGAATATCCATCTTCATTTCAGATAATGTGGACTTCTAGCCAAAACTAGTCAGAAGGGATAAAGAAGGACATTACACACTGCTTAAGGGAAGCATAAATCAGCAAGACATAACAATCATAAATATCTATGCCCCGAATATTGGCTTATCCATGTACGTCAAACAAATCCTTCTCAATTCCAGAAATCAAATAGACAACAATACAATAATACTAGGCGATTTTAACACACCTCTCTCACCACTGGATAGATCTTCCAAACAAAAATTGAATAAAGAAACCATAGATCTCAATAACACAATCAACAATTTAGACTTAACCGACTTATATAGAATATACCATCCAACAAAGAACAAAAACACTTTCTTCTCAGCAGCACATGGATCCTTCTCTAAAATAGACCATATTTTATGCTACAAAGTTACTGTCAGCAAATACAAGAAGACAGTGATACTACCTTGTATTCTATTAGATCATAATGGATTGAAATTAGAAATAAATGACAGAATAAAAAACAGAAACTTCTCCAATATCTGGAGATTAAATAATACGCTATTATATGATGAATGGATAACAGAAGACATCAGGAGGGAAATAAAAAAATTCTTAGAAGTAAACGAAACGAGAACAAAGACACATCATATCAAAATCTCTGAGACACTATGAAAGCAGTACTTAGAGGAAGATTTATTTCATGGAGCACATTCAACAAAAGAAGTAAAAATCAACAAATAAACAACTTAACACTACAGCTCAAAGCCCTAGAAAAAGAAGAACAGACCAACACCAAAAGTAGTAGAAGACAGGAAATAGTTAAAATCAGAGCTGAAATCAACGAAATTGAAACAAATTAAACAATCGAAAAAATTAAAAAAATAAAGTCGATTTTTTGAAAAAATAAAATTGATAAACCCTCAGCCACACTAAAAAAGAGAAAGAGAGAGAAAAGTCAAATTACTACAATTTGGAATGAACAAGGAAATATCACTACAGACATGAGTGAAATACAAAACATAATGAGAAGCTATTTTGAAAATCTACACTCCAACAAAACAGAAAACCTGGAAGACATCAACAAGGTTCTAGAGACATATGAATTACCTAAACTGAAGGAGGAGGATATACACAACTTAAATAAATCAATTTCAAGCAATGAAATAGAAGAGGTCATCAAAAGCCTACCAACAAAGAAAAGTCCGGGACCAGATGGGTTCTCAGCCGAGTTCTACAAAACCTTTAAAGAAGAACTCATTCCAATACTCCTCAAAGTATTCCATGAAATAGAAGAGGAGGGGACCCTCCCAAACTCATTCTATGACGCCAATATCACCCTGATACCTAAACCAGACAGAGACACATCAAGGAAAGAAAATTTCAGACCAATATCCTTAATGAACATCAATGCAAAAATTCTCAACAAAATGTTAGCAAATTGCATACAAAAATATATTAAAAAGATAGTACCCCACAATCAAGTGGGTTTTATCCCAGGGATGCAAGGTTGGTTCAACATCAGGAAATCAATAAATGTCATTCACCACATCAACAGACTTAAAGTTAAGAATCACATGATTATTTTGATAAATGCAGAAAAAGCATTCGATAAAATACAGTATCCCTTCATGCTTAAAACACTAGAAAAAATAGGGATAGTGGGAACATTCCTTAACATCATAAAGGCCATCTAGGCTAAGCCCATGGTCAATATCATTCTAAATGGTGAAAAACTGAAAGCATTCCCCCTAAAAACTGGAACCAGCAGGGATGCCCTCTTTCACCAGTTCTATTCAACATTGTCCTTGAAATGCTAGCCAGAGCAATTAGACAAACCAAAGAAATTAAAGGGATACAAATAAGAAAAGAAGAACTCAAATGGTGTCCATGTGCATGGTGTGTTTTTTCCCATCCTTTCACCTTCAGTCTATGGGTATCTCTTTCTATGAGATGTGAAAGAAGGGGAAAGGGTATGGGTATGGGAAGGATAGTAGAGTGAAACACATTATTACTTCATGTACATATATGATTGCTTGACTGATATGATCCTACATATGCATAATCAGAAAAATGAGAAATTATACTTCATTTATGTATGATTTATCAAAATGTATAAATGCATTCTACTGTCAGGTACAACTAATTAGAACAAATAAAAACCTTAATATTAAAAAAAAAAAAAAAGAAAACAGGGAAGATCTCAAATCAATGACTGAAGCCACCAGAAAGTAGAAAATGGATAGCAGATGAAGTATATAGCGGAAGACAAAATCAGGCAGAAATCATTGAAGAGAAGACCAGTGAAACCCAAAGTTACTTCTTGGAGATAAATAAATTTCATAAATCCCTAGCCCTATTTATCAGAAAGAAAAGAAAACACATATTACCAATATAAAGAAAGAAAAAAAAAGGGATTTTACTACTGAGTCTACAGATTTCAAAAAGGCAATGAAATAATATTATAAACAATTTCACATCTGTAAATTCAACAACTTGATTGAAATGGACTTGAATAATACACACTATCAGAATTCTGTCAAGAAGAAATAGATAGCCTGGGTATTTCTACAAGCTTTTTCTTTTTTTTTTAAGAAATTGGATTTGTAGTTCAAATAAAACTTTAGGCCCTGATGGTTTCACTGGTGAATTATAACAAACATACAAAGCTATAATAATGTCAATTTTATGCAAACTCTTCCAGAAACTGAAGAGAATAGTCACCTCTCATTTTAGAAGGCTAGTGCTACTTTTATATTGAAACCAAGCAAAGGCATTGTAAGAAAAGGAGAACTATAAACTAATATCCCTCATGAATATAGATGTGAATATTCTCAACAACATTTATATAAATTATATCAAATAATAGCAATAAAAAGGAATGGGCATAAAGCATAAGTAAATCTCAAAATCATTATGCTGAGTGAAAGACGCTAGAAAGAAAATGAATACACACTGTATGATTCAATTTATGTAAAATTTCGGAAAATATTAAAAATGGCACAAAACAGACCAGTGGTTGCTGAACATCACAGGAGTGGTGAAGCTGGTTTTTAGTAGTGAGGGAGCTTTTATGCACTATGCATTTATTGTCTTGATTATGATAATGGTTACACATGTTTACAAATACATCAAAAATATCAAATAGTGACTTCATGGTTGTGTAATTCATTTATCTCAATTGAGCCTCAGTGAAGCTGCTAAAAAAGGTAATGAAATATTTTTAGTCATATTGAATACAGCATTATTATAGTGAGAAAAAATATTGTTGTGCTGAAATAAAATATTTTAGTTATTTATCTTTATTCTGTGAATTTCCTAATGTCCGTAAGTTATCAATATATTGCATATATGTGAATTAAGAATAGTTATATGCGCTATATGTCTTGACATGCTCGATGACATTTTCTACTTCTGGGTTAATAATTTTCTAGTTATAAATTAATAAACACTCAGTTTGGCTGGAAAGAAATACCAGTAATGTTCCTGTAAAATATAAACTAAGCAGTACAACCTCACATCATGTCCTCTAATGAGAATTAATTGCTAAATATACCTCTAGGCAACTAAAGGAAGTTGACGCATAAGTGGAGATATTTCATCTAATCAGTTACATTTAGACAAATATCCACCCAAAACAAGATTTTATTTTTAACTTAATATTGATGAGATTTTTTTTCTTTTTGGCAGTGCATAGATACTAGGATCATTAATTTTAGAAACTTCTTCCCATTGCTATGACAAAAATCAAACCATTAACCTATAGTAAGACATGTTATGTTTTCCTTTACATTAAATGTGGCATAAGGATATACATTTAATATTTCTTAATAAATATTAGAAATCTGAGATATAAATTAACAAATAGAATGATTAAAACATCCCTTAAAAAATGACAGTAAAACTTCTGTGCTGGGTACTGAGGTGATCTAATGTAAATGCGAGGCCATTAGGTTCTATTCTGGAGTTGACCCTTTGGAGACTCCTTTCAGGAAAAATGATGTTCTATTTTGGTCCTGAAAGATGAATAGGGATTTAGCAGATGAAATTTAGGAAGAAGGTTGTAGTAAATAGAGTTAAAAAAGAGACTTTTTTATTCGAAGAATATATATAGATTGTATGAGTATACGTTTTGGTAGGAAGAGGACTTTTCTGTAGGTGACACTATGAAGCCACCTATTACTATGTGGGGTCAGAACCCAAGTGGTATGAAGAGGACATCTTCAAGAAAGGGCAGCCAAATAGAGAGAAGAGAAAAGTGGGATGAGATATCTGAACCCTGTGGTGGATTAGAATTAGAGACATTAGTAATAGTTATGGTTTTCAATATGAATGGATGTGGAGAGACAGTTAAGTATATAAGTAAATATAGATGTAAGTGGATGTATATATTTATATATACATATGCTTCTACATATGTGTATTTGTGCACACACATACAAACATACAAACATGAACATATACATACATCCTAAAATCTCTTTACTAAGGATACTGTTGGGAGCAATAATCTAGAAACAGTAATATATCTAGTACCCAAATCACATTTTCTGATTACCATTTTCTTCTGAAATTAACTAGAGCTTCTTAAACTTGAGCAGGAAAAGTATAAAATAAGTCTTCGTTCTTACACTAGAAAACAAGAAAGTATTCAAAGACTATTTGGGACCTGTTAGACATAGGAGAAAACCTGAAAAGAATCACCCTACTCAAATCTGAAACAATTTGAACATTAAAATAAATATTGTGGTAGTTAATTGAATAAAGTAGAGATACAAGAATATGTATTGATAAAAATAAGCAAAACTATTGAAAATTTCATGAGGAGCAGGATATTTATGTAGTCAAAAATTGCCTCCCTGCAAAATACTGATTCCTTACAAAGAAAGAATTTACAGTGAAATCTGATAGATACCACCTTAATTTAGTGATTAAAGTTAGCACCAAAAATAATGTAAAAATTTGAAGTCACATGCCAACTTCTAAGAAGCAGGGAAACAAAGTACCACTTCTATATTATAGCCAAAGATGCATAACGTGGATGAAGAAACAAACACTACTTTAGGAACATTCTACAGCAATAGCTAGCATATAGTCTTTAAAACTGTTGCTATCATGGAAGACAAGGAAAGAGTAGGAAACTTTTCCAGATTGAAGAGGACTGAAGAGATGTTACATCACAAGCAACACATAGGTGAAACTTTCAGATGTTAAAATGTTTTTCTGAAAATCTGCTTCTCATTAAAAACAATGTGGAACCAGGGAATAGGATACCAAAATAATATTTTTTGAGAAGTCTCAAAATTAACCAATGACCCACCATAGCCTGAGGAGTATTTATTTAAAAAAAAAATAGCTAAATCTTGGTAAGAAGAGTGAGCTCTGTGACATTTTAATTTGCTCTATTCCTAACCTCTAGCACGGCATAAGCCTTAAAATAAGCAGCACTGCAAATAAAGTAGCTGGGGAAACCACCAGTCTGTCAGTCAATGTAAGAGGCAGAACAGGTTTGGAACTTTCAAAAAACCCATCCACTGAGAATCATCACTTTCTGATCTGTCTCTAAATTTGTGGAAAAACCCCACTCACAGGTATCATTATTTGATATGACTCACAGTTCGCTCAGCAAGAAAAGCTCTATTCCCAACGTGTTTGTTCAAAATAGTAAGTGGCAATTGATTAACATAGCATCTGACCAAAAGAAAAAGAAACTCAGCACAGTAGCTTGAGATATAAGATATGCATTGGGGAAGCATAAGGAGAAAAATGTAATAGTGTATGTGTGGGTTGAATTGCTACCCCAAAACTGTTTAAATTCTAATCCCCGTTATCTGTAACTGTGACCTTATTTGAAAATAGGTCTTTACAGATGTAATCAACTTAAAATGACATCATACCAAATTGGGGTGGACCTTAAATCCAATTATTGATGTCCTTATAACACGGGCACATGCATAGAAGTAAGAAGGTCTTGTGACAACATAGGAAGAAATCAGAGTCATGCAGCTGCAAGCTGAGGAGCACCAATGATCGCCTTGCCCACCGGATGCTATCAAGAAGCAGTGACTATTTCTTAGAGACTTGAAAGGGAATATAGCTCTGCTGATAGCTTAGTTACTGATTTCTACCCCTTGGAATTGTGAGAGAATAAATTTTGGTTATTTTAAACAGAATTAAAACAACAGCTTGTGCCAATTTGTTACAGTTATTAGTTAGGAAACTAATACAGGTTGGTATGCCATTTGTAGCAAATAAGCTAGACAAAACTAAAGATCTGAAGAAAGAGAGGTCTAGAAACGGTTTTTTAAAGCTCCGCCATATTCCTGGGAATCTAGGCAGGCATGTGAAAAACTTTGAACTGCCCAGGAAAGATCTGAGAAGGCCCTCATTTCTCATCTGGATGATATTAAGGCCCCACAAAATTATGAAGTGAAGCCCAGGACAGAATTGTATACCACCTAACTACTGAAGCCCTGCTCCAATACACACCTAGAGTGCCTCCACAATGGATGGGGAAATTATTGGTCTAATAACTTAGAGAAGTTTCTTTCTAATGATAAGCTTACTCCCAAGCAAGAGAGCATGATTAGGACATAGTTCGGGGACTGCACCTGAAAGAAATACAAATGTTTTAGAATCAATCAAAGAAAGTAATGGAACAAACAGCAGCAACAACAATACCCTGCATGTGGCTATCAGGAAACAGATTTACATAGATGCCATACCTCATTTAAAACAGCCAGCTTTTGATGAAACTGGTGAGCTTTGCAGAGAAATAAGAAAGCAGTCATAGGAAAAAGTTTAAAACAGCAAAAGAGAAAGAATCCTCAATAAAATGAATACCCGATATTTATTAGGAATATGATGATCAGAAGGTAGTGGGACAACATGGGCAAACTGTAAAAGGAAAAGATTATGAAGCAAAAGTTCCACCTCTATACTTCAAAAATGAAGAAGAAATTAAGACATCCTCAGATTTAAAAAACTGAATTTGTCACCAAAATATTAAAACATTTCCTTTGTAGTGATTTGAAAGGACACACCAGTAACAAATGTGCACAAAGAAATAAACAGCATTGGTTAAAGTACAGTTGTATATAAAAGATATTATACATTGGTAATTTGCTTCCATTTCTTTTCTTACCTGATTTAAAAGATAACTGCATAATGCAACAACCCTAAAACCATACTGATGATATTATATTGTATAAATACATAATTTCATTGACTATAATACTACAAAGGAGAAGATTATTTACGTATATATGTGAGCAAAAATTTTGTGTACTATTGAAATTAAGTTGGTAGTAATCTTCATAAATAGTTTTTAAGTTAAGATGTTAAATTTTATTATGATTTGGATATGAAATGTCCCCCAAAAGCTCACATGTGAGACAATGCAAGAAGGTTCAGAGGAGAAATGATTGGGCTTTGAGAGTATTACCCTAATCAGTGAATTAATCCCTGATGGGATTAACTGAGTGGCAACTGGAGGCAGGTGGCGGTGTGGCTGGAGGAAGTGGTTAATTAGGCATGGCTGTGGGGTATATATTTTGTATCTGGAGAATTGAGTCTCTCCCTGCTTCCTGATGATGTGAGCTGCTTCTCTCTGCAACACTCTTCTACCATAATGTTCTGCCTTATCACGAGCCCCAAGGAATAGAGCTGGCCTTCTATGAACTAACACCTCTGAAACTGTGAGCCCTCAAATAAACATTTTCTCCTCTACAATTTTGCTAACCAGGTCCTTTAGTCACAGCAGGAAAATAGCTGACTACAACACCAGTATAACTACTTAAAAATTTACAAAAGGAAGAGAAACAAGAGAACTAACATAGTACCCTATAAAATAGTTATCCAATACAAAATGGAGGAATAGAAGAACAAGAAGGACAAAAGATGTGGAAAGTAAATAGAAAATAGATAAAAATCCTTTCTTAACAGTAAAGAAATAAATGTAAATGTATGAAACACTCAAATTAGAAGGCAGAGAATACAAAATGGAATTGTTAAATGGCTCAAATACATGTTTGCTACAAAGAGATATACTTCAGATTAAAAGGCATGAATGGTTAAAAACTAAAATATATGATATACCAAGCAAAAGGCTATAAGGCAGTTAGATCTGCAATCCCAGGTAGGTACTCAGGAAGACGAGGCAGTTGGAGTGCAAGTTCAAGGATAGCCTAGGTAACTTAATGAGAACCTCTCTCAAAATATAATTTTTTAAAAAATTATTGGGGATGTAGGTCAGTGGTAGATCACTTGCCTAGCACATGCAAATCCCTGAGTATTCTTCAATACTAAAAAAAATATAATATCAAATAAAACAGACCTTAGCCCCTCACACTGAGGTCGGTCACCATAGATGTGCCCACCCCCACACACCGAGGTTGGAAGCTGGTAGCTGAGCCTGCACACCTGCGCCCTGACTGCTGAGGGACACTGCGCCTGCCTCCGTGCTGACTCAGCACACCCTTCCTGGGGATCCCCAGCTTCTTTGGAGGCTAGTGCAGGCATTTTGAATTATTCCTGAGGGCGTGGTCATCATCATTGGAAGGGCGGCTCCCTTCCTGAGATATCTACAGGAGACTGGAGGCCCTTTTACAGGTACCTCTGTTTACTCACTTACATTCTACACCATTCACCATCTTCTTGTTCACAGCTAGAAATACTATAAATTGTAATTGAACTGATCCTGTTCATTACAATAATGTTGAAGTTTGTATAGGAGCTATCTGGTTCAGGGCTTCATTTTCTCTGTATTGGGTGCTACTGGGATTGATCTTCCCCTCAAAGGAGAGGTAGTGGAAAACTGCAGGGTCATAATAAGCCTGAAGTGGGGAACTTCAGTATCTCTGATCTTCACTGCTAGAGGGGAATATATAGAAACAATATGAAACAACAGGGGAAGAAAGTGTGTCTAAGAAACCAAGATGCTATTGTGATAGACTCCAATGACAGCATGGCAGTAGAAATGACAGGAAAAGAATTTAGAATCTGCATACTTAAAATGATCTGTGAAGCAAAAGACAAGATAAGAGAGCAAATGCAGGCAATGCATGACCATTCCAGTAAACAGTTAAAAGAGAAAATGCAGGAAGCAAAAGAACACTTCAGTAAAGAGAGAGATTCTGAAAAAACAAACAAACAAATTCTTCAAATGAAAGAAACAATAAACCAAATTAAAAACTCGATAAAAAGCATCACCAACAGAATATACCTCATGGAAGACAGAATCTCAGACAATGAAGACAAAATATTTAATCTTGAAAATAAAGTTGAACAAACTGAGAAGACGTTAAGAAGTCATGAATGGAAACTCCAAGAATTATGGGATATCATGAAAAAACCGCATTTAAGAATTATTGAGATTGAGGAAGGCACAGAGATACAAACCAAAGGCATGAACAACCTGTTCAACAAAATAATATCAGAATATTTCCCAAACCTGAAAAATGAAATGGAAAATCAAATACAAGAGGCTTACAGAACACCAGGTGCACAAAACTACAACAGATCCACACCAAGACACATTGTAATGAAAATAGCTCATACAAAACAAAGATAGGATTTTAAAGGGTGCAAGAGAAAAGCATCAGATTACACATAAGGGAAAAACAATATGGATATCAGCAGATTTCTCAGCCCAGACTCTAAAAGCAAGAAGGGCCTGGAACAATATATTTCAAGCTCTAAAAAAACATGGATGCCGACCAAGAAACTTATACCCAGCAAAACTAACCTTCAGATTTGATGATGAAATAAAATCTTTCCATGATAAACAAAAGTTAAAAGAATTTACAAATAAAAAATCTGCCCTACAGAACATTCACAGCAAAATATTTTGTGAGGAGGAAGTGAAAAACAACAATACAAATCTGCAAAGGGAGGAACTACACTAAAGGAAAAACCAATCAAAGGAGAAACCAAGACAAGTTAAAAAACAAAAATAAGCCAAAATGACCAGAAATACAAATCATATCACAATAATAACCATGAATGTCAATGGCCTAAACTCAATAATCAAAAGACATAGACGAGCAGATTGGATTAAAAAGTAGGACCCAACAATATGCTGCCTTCAAGAGACTCATCTCATAGAAAAAGACATACACAGACTAAAGGTGAAAGGATGGGGAAAAACATACCATGCACATGGACCCAGTAAAAAAGCAGGGGTCTCCATCCTCATATCAGATAAAGTGGACTTCAAACCTAAGTTAGTCAGAAGGGATAAAGAAGGACATTACATACTGCTTAAGGGCAGCATAAAACAGCAAAATATAACAATTTTAAATATTTATGCCCCAAACAATGGAGCATCTATGTATATCAAACAAACCCTTCTCAATTTTAAGAATCAAATAGACCAAAACACATAAATAGTGGGGGAGTTTAACACACTGCTCTCACCACTGGGTAGATCCTCCAAACAAAAACTGAACAAAGAAACTATACAACTAAATAATACAATCAATGACATAGACTTAATGGATATTTACAGAGTACTTCATCCATCATCAAGCGAAAATACTTTCTTCTCAGTAGCTCATGGATCCTTCTCCAAAATAGACCATATGCTATGCCACAAAGAAGCCATCAGTAAATACAAAAGAATAGAGATCCTACCCGGTATCCTATCAGACCATAATGGAATGCAACTAGAAATGAATGACAAAATAACAAATAAAAACTACTAATAAGCCACTGGGATAGATGCAAACTAAAAAGCTTTCTCTCAGCAAAGGAAACTATCAGTAATGTGAAGAGAGAGCCTACAGAGTGGGAGAATATCTTTGCCACTCATACTTCAGACAGAGCGCTAATTTCCAGAATCTATAAAGAACTCAAAAAGCTCTACACCAAGAATACAAATAATCCAATCAACAAATGGGCTAAGGAAATGAACAGACAACTTCACAGAAGATGTACAAGCAATCAACAGATATATGAAAAAATGTTCAATATCTCTAGTAATAAGAGAAATGTAAATCAAAACTACCCTAAGATTTCATCTCACCCCAATTAGAATGGTGATTATCAAGAACATAAGCAACAATAGGTGTTGGCGAGGATGTGGGGAAAAAGGTACACTCATACATTGCTGGTGGGGTTGCAAATTAGTGCAGCCACTCTGGAAAGCAGTATGGAGATTCCTCAGAAAGCTTGGAATGGAACCACCATTTGACCCAGCTATCCCACTCCTTGGCCTATACCCAAAGGACTTAAAATCAGCATACTACAGAGATACAGCCACATCAATGTTCATAGCTGCTTAATTCACTATAGCCAGATTGTGGAACCAAACTAGATGCTCTTCAGTTGATGAATGGATAAAGAAACTGTGGCATATATATACAATGGAATATTACTCTGCCGTGAAGAATGATAAAATTATGGCATTTGCAGGCAAATGGATGAAATTGGAGGATATCATGCTAAGTGAGATAAGCTAATCTCAAAAAACTAAAGGACGAATGATCTCACTGATAAGTGGATGAGGACATATAATGGGGGGTATGAGGGGTTAGCGTTAGGGTTAAGGTTAGGTTTAGTGTTAGGGATAAGGAGGGTGGTAAGAATGGAGGAAGGAAGGACTGTATAGAGGGAAAAGAGGGGTGGGAGGGGTGGGGGGGAGGGAAAAAATAACAGAATGAATCAAAGAATATTGCCCTATATAAATTTATGATTTTTAATTAAAATAAATAAAAAAAACTACTCATACACCTGGAGACTAAATAATATGCTACTGAATGATGCAATGATAACAGAAGACACCAACAACGACAACATATCAAAATCTCTGGGACACTGTGAAAGCAGTACTAAGAGGAAAGTTCATTGCATTGAGCTCATACATTAAACAAAATAAAGTCAATAACGAAATGACCTAACATTACATCTCAAAGCCCTAGGAAATGAAGAACAGATCAACACCAAAAATAGTAGAAGACAGGAAATAATTAAAATCAGAGCTGAAATCAATGAAATTGAAACAAGAAAACAATTCAAAAAAATTGACAAACCAAAAGGTGGTTCTTTGAAAAAGTAAACAAAATTGATAAACCCCTAGCCACACTAAGGAAGAGAAGGAAAGAGATAATTCAAATTACTAGAATTTGTGATGACAAAGAAAAGATCACGACAGATACCATTGAAATACATAACATAAATAGAAGCTACTGTGAAAATCTATACTCCAACAAAATAGAAATTACTGAAGACATTGACAAATTTTTAGAGACATATAATCCTCCCAAACTGAATCAGGAAGACGTACAAAATCTAAACTGATCACTTTCAAGCACCAAATAGAAGAAGCCATCAAAAGCTTGCCAACCAAGAAAAACCCAGGACCAGATTGATTCTCAGCTGAATTCAAAAGACCTTTAAAGAAGAACTGATACCAATACTCCTCAAAGTATTCCATGAAATAGAAAAGGAGGGAACCCTTCCAAATTCATTCTATGAGGCTAGTATCACTCTGATACCAAAAACAGACAAAGACACATCAAGGAAAGAAAACTTTAGACCAATATCCCTGATGAACATAGATGCAAAAATCCTTAACAAAATACTTGCAAATCACATACAAAAATATATTAAAAAGATAGTGCACCATGACCAAGTGGGGTTTATCCCAGGGATGCAAGTTTGGTTCAACATCCAGAAATCAGTAACTGCAATTCGCCGCATCAATAGACTTAAAGTTAAGAATTACATGATTATTTCAATTGATGCTGAGAAAGCATTTGATAAAATACAGCACCCCTTCATGCTTAAACACTAGAAAAAATAGGAATAGTAAGAACATACCTCAACATTGTAAAGGCTATCTATGCTAAGTCCACAGTCAACATCATTCTTAATGGAGAAAAACTGAAATCATTCCCTCTAAAAACTGGAACAAGACAGGGATGTCCTCTTTCACCACTTCTATTCAACATCATCCTTGAAACACTTGCCAGAGCAATTAGACAGACCAAAGAAATTAAAGGGATACAAATAGGAAAAGAAGAACTCAAGCTGTCACTATTTGCGAATGACATGATTTTATATTTAGAGGATCCAAAAGCTCCACTAGAAAACTTCTAGAACTAATAAATGAATTCAGCAAAGTAGCAGGATATGAAATCAATACATGTAAATCTAATGCATTTCTTTTCACAAGTGATGAATCCTCTGAAAGAGAAGTTAGGAAAACCACTCCATTCACAGTAGCCTCAAAAAAAAAAAAAATACTTGGGAATTAATCTAATAAAAGAGGTGAAAGACCTTTACAATGAAAGCTACAGAACATTAGAGAAAGAAATTGAAGAAAACCTTCGATGATAGAAAGATCTCCCATGGTCTTGGATAGGCAGAATTAAGATTGTCAAAACAGCCATTCTACCAAAGGCGCTATACAGATTCAATGCAATTCCAATTAAAATCCTAATGACATTCCTCACAGAAATAGAGAAAGCAATCATGAACTTCATCTGGAAGAACAAGAGACCTCGAATAGCCAAAACAATCCTGAATAGAAAAAGTGAAACAGGAGGTATCACAATACCAGACCTTAAACTATACTACAGAGCAATAGTAATAAAAACAGCATGGTATTGGCACCAAAATAGACAGGCAGACCAATGGTACAGAATAGAAAACACAGAGACAAAATCACATAAATTCAGTCATCTCATACTAGACAAAGGAGCCAAAAACATACAATGGAGGAAAGATAGCCTGTTCAATAATTGGTGCTGGCAAAACTGGAAATCCATATGCAGTAAAATGAAATTAAACCTCTATCTCTCACCCTGCACAAAACTCAACTCGAAATGGATCAAAGACATAGGAATTAGACCAGAGACCTCCTTAACAAGACTCCCAGAGCACAAGAAATCAAAGCAAGAATCAATAAATGGGATGGACTCAGACTAAAAAGCTTTTTCTAAGCAAAGGATACAATCAATGTTAAGCAAGAGCCTACAGGGTGGGAGAATATCTTTTCCACACACACTTCAGATAGAGAACTTACCTCCAAAATTTATAAAGAACTTACAAAACTTTACACCAAAAATACAAAGAACCCAATCAATAAATGGGCCAAGGAACTGGACAGACACTTTACAGAAGAAGACATACAGGCAATTAATAAATATATGAAAAAGTGTTCAACATCTCTAGTAATTAGAGAAATGCAAATTTTAAAAACTCTTAAGATTTCATCTTACTCCAATTAAAATGGCTATTATGAAGAACACAAGCAGATGATGAACATAACAGAAGGTGGGAGGGAGGCAAGAATGGAGGAAGGAGGGACTGTATAGAGGGAAAAGAGGGGTGGGAGAGGTGGTGGGGAAGGAAAAAATAACAGAATGATTCAAACATCATTACCCTATGGAAATGTATGATTACACAAATAGTATGCCTCTACTTCATGTACACACAGAGAAACAAGTTGTACCCCATTGTTTATAATAAAAAAAAAAACACAAACAATAATAGATGTTGGCATGGATGTGGGGGAAAATGTCACACTTTTATATTGCTGGTAGAGTTACAAATTGGTGCAGCCACTCTGGAAAGCAATGTGGAGAATCCTCAGAAAACTTGGATGGACCCACCTTTTGACCCAGTTATCCCACTCCTCTGTTTATACCCAAAGGACTTAAAATCAGCATACTACAGTAACACAGCCACATCAATGTTTATAGCAGCTCAGTTCACAATAGCTAGATTGTGGGACCAACCTAGATGCCTTCAACTGATGAATGGATAAAGAAACTGTGATATATATACACAATGGAATATTATTGAGCCATAAAGAAGAATAATATTATGGCATTTGCAGGCAAATGTATAAAGTTGGAGAATATCATGCTAAGTGAATTAAGCCAAGCCCAAAATACCAAAGGCCGAATGTTTTTCCTGATAAGTAGATGATGATATATAATGGGGGGGGGCGTGGGGAGGGAGAGAAGAATGGGGCAACTTTATGTAGAAGGAAATGAGAGGGAGAGGGGTATAAAAATGGTGGAATGAGAGAGACATCATTACCCTATGTACATGTATGATTACACAAATGGTATGAATCTACATGGTGTATAACCACAGAAACGAAATGGTGTCCCCATTTGTGTACAATGAATCAAAATGCAGTCTGTAAAAAAACAAAAGAAATAAAAAAGACACTATTAAACAAATTGAGTTAAAAAATAAATATCAAGATTAAATTGAAAAAAAAAAGCCTTTAAAACAATGCAAACAAAAACCTGTCACTAAATATAAAGAGGGACATATTATAATGATTAAAGGGATCATCCATCAAGAAATATAATAATTATAAATATTTATGTACCTAATAAGAGACCCCAAAATACATGGCATCTAACCTGGTGGCAGAACCAAAAGGAGAAACAGACAACAATAATAGAGACGTCACTTAAATTATGGGACAGCTAAGCAAAAGAGCAAAATAAAATAAAATACTTTAAAAATACCATAAACAAACTAGTCCTAATAGGCTTCTGTAAAACACTCTACCAAAGAATATTAGAACACACGATTCTTCTTAATCATGTATATAGTTCCATAATCCATGAGTTAGGGGCAGATCATAAAGAAAGACTCAATAAATTTAAAAGAATCGAAACTGTATAAACTGTTTTCTAACTCATGATGGAATTATGTTAAAATAAAACAGCAGGAATTTAGGGAAGTTTGTAAATACGTGAAAATTAAGTAACAGCATCCAAAATAACCAATGTATCAAAGGAAAAAAATGGGAAATTTAAAAAATACTTTGAGATGAATGAAAATGATATGATGTGATCAAACTTGTTGAATGTCACTAAAAAAGTGCCTGGAGAGAAGTTTATACTGAAAATTTATATGTTAGAATGGGAAGATCTCAAATCAATAACCCAATTTTCTACTCTCAATAAACTAGAAAAAGGACAAAGTAAATCCAAAACAAGGATAAGAAAGGAAATAATAAAAGATTTGAAATATAGAGTAGAACTATAAGGGAAATCAATGAACCCAAGATTGGTTCTTTGAAAATATCAACTAAATGAATGAACTTTTAGTTAGACTGACTACTAAGCCCTCCCCATCAAAAAGGAAAAAGCAAAATCCAAAATGGAAGAGAGAATATCACTAACTATGAATATTATAAATGATTATATGCCAACAAATTAGAGAACCTAGAAGTAAGTATTAAAGTATTTAGGTCCTATGTGGCATGAGTTTGGCAATTTACTCTTAAATGATTCAGGAGAAAAAGTTATTTTTACAGTACTTGCAGCTTCTGTAAATACAAAATTATTTCAAAAAGAAATTAAAGGAGAAAATGATATCATGCCAGGCTACTATTTTCTGCAGGTATTATTACTGTAAGAAAGAGAAAGAATATCAAAGTTCAAACAATAATGGTTTGCCTCTAGTCAGTGGCAAAATTTATTAAATTACAGGTCTTTGAACACATATGCACATATGTGTCATGATTTCAGATGTGGAGCAGTTTCACAATCATCCAACTTTGTGAGGCTGTTGGAACACGTGGCAAAAATGAAGAGGGGGTTACTGGAAATGAGGAAGTCAAGGAATTGACATGAATTGACATTGGAGGAGTCATGCAAGAGTATTTAAATTGTGTAGGATGATGGTAGGCTTTAGGATAGAGAGAAAGGCCAAAAATTAGATTCTAAGTCCTCATTGTAAGGAAATGAGTGGTCAGGAAACTAAATGATGAATGTGGGAGCAGAAGTTTTTAAGTAAGCAAGGCAGGAACCCCGAAGATATTGTGAAATAATAGAAAAGTTGTAGTAGAGAAGTAATGCAAAAGAAGAAAACTGACACAAACTTCAAATAGACTCAAGAGACCATGTTTGGCTGTCTGGATTCAACGTTTTAGGAAACACTTCAGAGCCAGAAATAAAAGGATATTCAATGCTGCTTGGTCTGCAATTGTTATCTGTTAAGAAATCAAAGAAAAAAAAAAAAAACAAATAGTTTTCTTGATATGCTTAAAAGAGGAAATAATAGGGAACAATAACCTATTTATTCTTCACAAAGAACATTTAGAGTCCTTGCATTACCATATATTTCCATATGTTGCCTTATAAATTAATGACCCATTCTCTATTGTATGAAATAATAATACAAAGGCACCCTGCTTTAAGATAGTGTGTGTACATGTGTGTGTCTTATAGTCCAGTTAAGTTACAGATGAAGGTATTTTTCAAGCATCATATGTTCTATTCAATAGTTACCTTCTCTACTGAGAGTTCATGTCGCAAAGAGGAGAATATAACACTAAGTTGAAGGTGAGTTGAGATAAGATCTGATGAGTTGGGGGGACATTTGGCAAGCCATTTACTGATCTAAGTTTTAGTTTCACTTGTGAAATGATAGTTTTTAAAGTTCCCGAATGTTAATTCTAATTCATTTGTGATTTTATTTAAATGTAATTACTTAGAAACATATTTAGTACATGAAGAAAATTATCTATTACCTTATTCCTTTAAGGTCAAAATACCAAATATAGAGATTTATATTTAGAATATGGGCTTATGCATTGAGCTGTTTCAATTTTCTAGTAGATTTTTTCTTTTTTTAGTCATTTACTAATTTGGGTCAATTAAGGTCCATCCTCCTTTGTATACACTATACACGAAGTACATTAAAGTAAATATAACATAAGCTTTTTCCTATTTTTGTATTTCCCCATTACTGTACTTGTTTCTCTAGCTCTCTCCATGAGCCAACGCCTACACTCTTAAACTCTTAGCACTTAGGAATCAGAGACCTTGATACCTCTACATGGTAATTTTTATTATGTCTTAATTTTTTGGTCACAGAAATGCTTCATTTTGTTTACTAATACCCCAAATCATAACTCAATGATAGATTTTTTTTTAATTTATCATTTCTTTCTTCTGTTAATTCTTGCAGAGAACTGTTTGTCATGCCTTTGTCAAGGGAGACTCTTGTTAAATTGTAATTATTCCAAGATAAACATGTGTTGTGACTGCACACGCTTATTTAGAAGAAAAGGAAATGGTGTGACAGTCAAGTATTTTTGTGAATTAAAAAGTGCACAAGTATCTACCAACTTTGGAAGAAACCCAGTTTACTTTTGCTTTAATGCACCCAGAAGATTTCAAATCAATACTTAGCATTAACGTTTTAATTGAGAATTAACATCACCATAATTGGAAGTGAGGATCAGCATCCTAATATTTAGGATAAGGTGATTTGGTTGCGGAGGTCATTACACTAGAGAGCACAAACATTGGAAAGGGAAAACACAAATCATTTGTTTCCTTGGGCAAGGGCACACAGAAAACACTTGAATTGGTGGTCAACTATAATTTGCTTCCAGAGCTAGAAACTCTGGAAACACTACACTTTGGATTTATAGCAGAGCACACAAGTAGCAGGGACTTTGAAAGCAAAGGATAAAAGAACAAAGGGAAAAGTTACCAGTTATGAAACATCTGTTCCTATCAAGGGCTTAAGAACTTTCCCTTCAACCTTAAAAGCAATAGGTACCTTTGTGGCTATTCCCAGCAGGCCCCAGAGTTTGTTATTCCCAGCATGCTCCTAAATTATTCCTAAATAATTACTCCTGTGGAAACCAAACATATTTTGAGTCTGGATTATTAAGAATCTTTTATTTTTTGCCTGGGAATTTCAAATCAATATGTTTCCAGCCTGAACAATATAGACAGATTTCCTTCCCATTTTGGTAAAAAATAAACTTTAAAAACGTATTGTTTTCTATTAGCTTCCAGTGCCTTGAAATGTTCTATTACTTCTCCTAATTCTCCAGAACATAAGAAAATACTGCTCCCCCATACCACCCTGCCCTCCAGTACAACAGTAAGGTACTTCCACCTCTTCCACTTTCCAGGAATGGGTATGCTCTTCTGATTTAGCTCCTTGGTGGAGTAGAGGAAATTTAGAAAAAGAAGGGAATTTCTGTAGGACTCAGCATCCCACAAGTACTTCTTTTCCCTTTTCCTTGAAATTGAGAAAAGGATGCTCACAAGGAATGTCCGTGTTCTCTCTTTCCCTACGTGTTCCTAGAGCCAAGGGAGGACCCCGCCAGCGAGGCGCCCTCTGCTCTGTCCCGCACACAGTTCCCAACCTTCACCCCATTGTCTGTACAATGTGCAGAACTGGAACGCAAAGTAGCTGTCTCAGCATCAGGCTCCATGCCCTTCGGGGCCAAAGGCCCCTTTCTTGATGGGGACTGAGGGTTCTTGTGAAAGCAGAGTTTGAAAAGCCCCAGCACCGTCATGGTCAAGATCACCAATACTACTACTGCTATGCTCACAAGTATGAAGACCACGGTGGAGGAGGAATCCAAAGTATGGGGAATGGGAGAGGACGATGTGGAATTTAACATGGGGGTCATGCTTCCTGATGGGGTGATGGTGGCCTTTGACTTGATTTGAGGGGACATTTGAAGGGTTGATATCGTGCTCTGTGCTCCCCAGTGAAGAATCTCAGAAACAGATGTTGCAAAACTGTCTTGTCCAGTGACACGGGGTATCTCTCCTGGCTTTTCATGGACTGGGGGTGACCACGTTCTCTTTGGCACTGGGCTGGTTTCAGTGGCCAGCTGGTGCCTTGGGAGCCCCTTGGTTACCCCAGGGGTCGGCTGTCCTTTCCACTTCGTCACACAAGAGCGTCCATCTTTCCCCAACTCGAAGCCCGAAGCACATTCACAGGAAAAGCCTCCCAGGTCATCTAGGCAGTTAGAGAGCTCCGAGCATTTGCCAGCACGGAGATACCTCCCCGGGCAGGGACAGAGCACCGCCCCGGGGGGCAGCCCTTCCCAACGAGCGCCATTCTCTTCCTCGATGCAGGTGGCTGAGATGAAGAGCTCCCCGGGGCAGAGCGCACTCACCTTAGTCCCAGGAGGACTGAAGTCCAAAGAGGAGCTGTACATCTGGAAGGGAGCGCGGTAGCTCAAGTTAGAGGCGGCCCCCGGGCGCGGCGCGGGGCACAAACTCTCAAACTGGTACTTGCACAGGTAGCCATTGGCGCGCAGGTGGCAACGCATCTCCTTCCAGCCCGCGGGCTCTACCCCACCGGTGGCCTGGAGTCCCGCGCACCTCCGCGCAGTACAAGAGAGTTGTGGCTCCTCCACCCACTGCAGCGTGTCGTTTTGGGACTCTCCGGCATCGCGGGATAACCAGGAGAAACCCCGCAATGGCTCGTTCTCCAGGGTGCAGTGAGAACGTCCGCGCTCCAGGGCGACCCAGAACAGAAGGTCTTTGGAGCCTCCTCCAGGCCCGGGGCCTGCCCTCAGGAGCGCAAGCACAGCACGCAGCTCAGCACCACCATGCACTGTGCTCAGAGACCCGCCGCGCAGGTTGCAGGCCTCCTCCGCCGCCAGTCGCTTGATGGTAGCGTGGTGCAGACTATAGCAAGCCCCCGAGGCTGAGCAACCCGCGCGGTCGGCGGTGGGGTGCTCTCCAGCACCAGGCCTGGGCCAGAACGCCTGACAGAGGAAACACAAGGCGAGAGCCGGCCTCATCGTGGAGGCCCTCTGCCCACAGCTGCTCCCAATTTAGATCTGTCCTGCCCCAGTGCGCGGAGAGTTTCTGGAGCGCGGTCACCGCCCTAGACAGCTGGCTCCCCCCACTGGGTGACCCCTCCCTTCTCCTCCGCCCTCGTTCCCCAACTGCCAGAATCCCCACCGGAGTCCCAGAGACCAACAGCTTCCCTAGGCCGCGACAGGAAATGTGTCCAGAGCTCGGCCAGGCACTGTGCAGCCTGATTTATTCTGGGGTCAGGAACACCGCTGGCGCCTGAACACTGGGAACACAGACCAGAAGGTCAAATGCCCTGCTTAGAACAGGAGAAAAAGAAAGTTGCTACTAGGTTGAAGTGTATCGCTTTCCTTGCTCAGGGAATTTCAGGACCTGGATCCCAGAGCATATTTGTGAACATTGGCAGGAAGGACTGGAAAAAGGGAACTTGCTTATAATCACAGGCCCACGCCCGCGCATTGTGTTTCTGTCCGGGATAGTGGAATTGGCGTCACAATGATTTGCAGACGGCTCCAGTCTGCAGGTTTCCTGAGCCTGGCGGGGGCGGGAGGATAAAACTCATGTGAGAAATCTTAGCATCTCCCCTCTACACCAGAGGCAGCACTATTTAACCACAGATCTCTTCCAGGGACTCTGCTTCTCTATTCTGTCAAAGGAAATCCAGGCTTCCTAATTGCTAAACAATTTAGAATTCCTTCGGATTTTTAAACAAGTGGGAAACACACACTTCTTCGGTCAGCACTGGCCTTAAAAGTTTATTTTTCACTTCTTCTTTTTTGTTCCTCTCCCTCTTTGAAATGGCCCATAATGGTTTATTTAGGAAAGGAAATCTATTTCTACACCTAAACGAAATATAAGGGCTATAGATCTTAACTGTTAGGTGATTAGGTTTCCTTCAAGCTTATAGGGTTATGGAGTGCGGAAAATTACAAACCACCACGCATACTGAGCCAAATTGAAAGGAATAAAGGCTTTCTCTCTCTCTCCTCTCTCCTCTCTTCTCTTCTCTCTCTCTCTCTTCTCTTCTCTCTCTCTCTCTCTCTCTTTCTCTCTCTCTCTCTCTCTATTTCTCCCTTTCTCTCTCTCTCTCTTTCTCTCTCTCTATTTCTCCCTTTCTTTCTCTCTTTCTCTTTCTCTCTCTCTCTCTCTCTTTCCTTTCTTTCTTTCTTTCTTTTTCTCTCTCTCCTTCCTTCCTTCCTTCCTTCCTTCCTTCCTTCCTTCCTTCCTTCCTTTCTTTCCTTTCCTTTCCTTTCTTTCTCCTTTCCTTTCCTTTCCTTTCTTCCTTTCCTTCCTTCTTTCTTCTCTTCTTTCTTCTTTCATGAGCATGCCAGGCAAGCGGTGGCTGGGAGCCGGATGACACTTCAAAGAACTCCCAGTCCGGAATTTTGGAAGTACACAGTTTAGAAAGGCAATATCTACAAAAACCGCGGGACAATTGAGGCACATGTAGGTCAGAAAAGACCTTGTTGAAACAGATATTTTGATTACATGAGAGAATAGTTTTGATTGCACATTTCAGAATCACTTTTGTTATACATCAGGGCCATAGTCAGGGATGTGGGAAGATCCCACTATACTGTCAACAGCTTCAGGAGGCTGAAAGGAGAACATTACACACAAGCATACAATGGAGTCAGACCAAGATGGCATTACTTTGGTTCTTTTCCATTTCAATAGGTCAGGTACAAATGAGTTCATGGATTTTTTTAATGTTGGAGAACAATTGCCCTATGTATGATTTGATTCTTGAACTATTTTAATATCATTTTCTCCCATGACCAAGTACCAGTATTTATAGCAGTAAGTTGTATAAGTCTCCTTTCAGAGCATTGGAATAATAAATTAAAATATGTACTACATTATTATGCATATTGCATACTGTAAAATGCTACTCTGTAATTTGAAAGATTATTGTATTAATTTCTTTGGAGTACCAAGAGATGTCTTATTTTAATATAAACACCAATATCAGTTGGAAGAGGGAAGAAGTCAGGATAGTTAAAGGAAGAAAATGTTCAAATCTATACTTTCTGAAAGAATTTCTTGTTAGTAACTTAGACATTATTCAACATTATTTGAGAAAATATATCATTTTTTCTTGGCTAGCAGTGACCAGATGTGTTGTAATCAGAAATCAGAGTTTCAACTAAGCACTTTAAAAAATGTATGATGGTTTTAAATATCCATAATCAGAATTATGACTCCCTTTCCATGAACAATGCATACCACTACACTCTTAGGCTCATTTTGTTAGACTGCTCCAGTTAATGATTTTTGAGAAGGGAGGTATCAGGCTCACCTCTGTATGCTCCCATCTTATTTATTTATATATATTTTTTACCATTCTTCTCACTTTCTGTTCCTCCCAAACATTCCATGTATCTTAAAAAGCAATAGTAAACATCATGAATCATCATCCCACTTACCTTGTTCTTGCTGACTGTAGTGTTTCACAGCAGAATTTCTCTCCTACCCCTTTTGTTTCCCAATTTGAAGGACATTCATTAGTGCTTCATTTCAAATGTCTGAGACATCCAAACATGGCTTTGCATTTGAATTAAGTAACTTAGTGTCTTCAGAGAAAGAAACATGAAATTCAGAAATCAAATTGAATGAATTTTGAAAATATATTAATCACTTGGGCCATCTCTATATGCCTGTGCAATCTGACAGACAGTGCTTAGGTAAATGTGTCACTGCAGTGTGCATATTTCAATAAAACCCTTTTCAAACTTAAGTACTTCGTGGAAATTCTTAGATATTTCAGAAATCACTTGGGATGAGATGAGATTTCAAGAGTAAGAAGGAATGAATAACTGAAAAGTTTATAATAAATACATGATGTCACTCCCTGGCATTCCGCCTAGGGAAGTGGCATATTAGAAGAAAGGAACATAATGATTATACATCATAGTCTTGGTCATGCCTGGAATGATGCCTGCAAGAGAAGAGTTTGAAAAAAAAATTAGTTTGAAGAAAGACACATATCATTTTGTAATTAATTACTTTGCATTGATTTACATGCCACTAACATTTTGAAATGTACAGTACCTGAAAAATTGGAAATGGAAGAAAGCTTTTATTTTTGAATAACATGTTTATTAAGATTACAATAAGTTACCATTTTACCTCCATTCACATCCAAAAACTTCAAAATATGATACTAAGTAGTGTAAATCTATAGGTTCTTTATGTTACAGATAAAAGCAGCTCTACTGGAAAATCTTGCCATTTTTTTACACTAATTAAACATTTGGGTACTCTGTACCTCACCACTTTCATAGCCAGGTGTGGGTGTGCATGTATGTCTCTGTGTGTGGATGTTTATAGCAGTTCTGTTCATGTTAATGAAAATCAGAATCTCTCGAAATGCTCAGAAACAGTAAAGAACAGACTGTAGTATATTCATTCAATGAATATGACATAACAATCAAAATTAATGAAATATAACCACAAGTAACAATATGAATTAATCTTAGCAACACAATGTTAAGGGACAAATTTCCAAAAGATCATATAGACCATTCTTTTTATAACATTCAAATGCTGAATACTTATTTTAAATACATATACTTTTTGATAAAATAAAGTCACAGTGCAATGAGAGAAAAGGACCCATGGAGATAGGGCAGGAGAGAAATGAGGGCAGATCAGTGAAAAAGCCAAGAGGTTAAAGGAGGAATGTTGTCAAGTCAAAGCTTTTATTTTAAATACTGGCCTCATGGCTGATTACTTCATCATTAAAAATAAATAATGAAATAACAAAAATAAATAAAAATAGACTTTCTGAACAAATGATGGGAGAATTACATGAGCCAAGAATTATGATTAATGTAATTCTGAGTGACAATGTAATATAAAATGTAGCATAATAATGTAACATAAAAATGAAATCAAATTGTTAGTTGTATTTTCAAAAATAGTCCCAAAGTGTTGTCCTTTCATCCCACATTCTTTTGCAGGCAAGGCATTTCAAAATTTAAGCCAATTGTTAATCTGAAAGAGCACAATAGACAAAATATTTCCTCGTGCTTCTAGAATTTTTAAATAATAGAAATTATGTCTGATGCTTATTTGTTTATACACTAGAACAAGGTCACTCAAAGAACTAGAAAGAACATATAAGGAAAGCAAGTCCAGCCCAATATTTTCTATTTAATTATTACTTTAGAGTATCAGAGCAATTCAAGATGGTGAAAGGAAAATTTATTGAATCACATGTAACCTGAGAAATTTATAAAGTTTTTGATCCTCCTCGAATAAACTCTGTTATTGTTGAAAGGGAACATCTGGGTCTTAGTATATTTCTGACTTCACTTAAGAAATATAAAAATACTTGAGGAAATTGAAAAGCAGTCAACATTCTAGCAGAGGAACATGGCATTCAGAAGTTAATCTGTAGAGACTAAGAATTTTGAGGGTCCATTGACTTTTAGAACTAGACTGGACCTTTGAAAATGATCTTTTTAACTGGTGAGTTACAAGTGCTCTTGGTTTGCTTGACTTTTTTTTTTTTTTTTTAATTTAGATCCATAGAACTTAGAGTTCTTCAGGGCCTAGAATTGGATCACTGAATATTCTCCCCACCAGGTAATCTAATTTCATGCCATGCCATGGTTTGGGATATCTTGTCTATGCCAGAAATACCAAACTTAGACCTACCCCATTATCCTTGAAATTCATGTATCCATCATTTACTTGATATTTCCACTTGTATGTTGAGGCAGAAAAGAGAGAAGAGCCAGAGTTACTATAAGAACCACACTTGTGGGTGACTAGGACCCAGTCCTGCTGATAACTGTCCAAGAGACACTGAATCCCAATGTATCATGTGCCAGAAGAGGAGGAGAAGTTGGGATAATTACTTACATAATACTGTCCCTCAACCAAGGAGCTCAAGGTAATTTGGTCTTAGCTATTCCCAGCAATCACATAGCACTGGGCCAGTCCACTCTGGTATTCAGAAAATGCAGAGGAACTTGACAGGGTATCCTGAGGTATCTGTAAGCAGAGAGGTATAAACAGCATTCATTATGGTTGGTTTCAATAACTTAGCCTTGCCTTATTCCCACCATTCTTTGGCTTTCAGTTTAAACATTCCCTCTCCTAGCCTGGAGGTATAGATCAGGTCTGTTGTTTTACTTGGCCTCTTGGTCTCCTGCACTTTTTTCTTCATAGTGCTATCACAACTGTAAGCATATAGCTGTGTGTGTGATTTAATACCAATATCATCAGACACCTTGACACTCAAAATAGCAGCAACATTGGCAATAAGAGGCATATGTTAGAAATGCTAAATCTCAGCCCAGCCCAGACACCTGAAACAGAATTTGCATATTAACAAATTACTCCTGTGATTTGTGTGCACATTAGTAGTTTGAGAAGCACAGTTCCACTAGACTGCATTTTCTTGAGGGAAGTGATTGTCTTCTTTGGTATTTATTCTAGGTCCTTAGTAATGTACCTGGGATACAGTTAGCACTCAGGAAATAACGATTGCACACATAATGCACGCGTGTGCAGGCACACACAAAATACACACAATATGATAAAGTGCCAGCGACTTAGAATAATGTTGTATGCCAATAAATAAGTTCATGGGATTGCTAGCTTTTTGTCAAGAATCAGATCATAATTCCATGGGGTCGGCAATGATCTAGGTTCATTGGCTAGTGTATCTTCTAATAATTGATCCACATTACTACTTCAGGACCTGTTATGGAGAAACTCCTATTACAACAAAGAATGCAGCATTTTATTTAGTTTTTTGGACATCTTGCCATGCCTGATCCAGGGGTAGCTTCATGTTATGATCTGTTTCTGGAAGATAAGTATGGTAACTGTGTTTGATCATGCCATAAGTTCAGAAGTATGCTCTTTCTGTTGGTGTCTGCAGAATTTCCACTTCACAGAACTGGAAATAAGGAGGGAAAAAAAATTACAGCTACTTCAATTCAAATCCTATTAGGCTTATCTGTTATCACTTTGTAAGTACTAGTGATAATCAGCAGTTACCTCAGCATTTACCTTGTAGAGCCATGGAAACTTGCAATTATTGTTAGCTAGACTTAACAGTTGGTTCATTTTAAGGTGACAAATTTAAGGTGTATGTGACAAATTCATACATCCTGTGCAACAGATTCTGTATTGACTTGTCTATGCCATATATATGATTTATTCTTATTATTATAAAGCATTTCAAATCTGATACATTCAAGGGATTTTTTGAACTTCAGATTTAGCATCAAGAATTTTTGTTTTAAAATATCAGTGATTTAGGTAAATTTTATCAACAAAATTGGATGCCATATATATTTTCAGCATACTACCTCCTTGTTGTGTACTGAAGTCTCTTGATGTGAAATGATTTAGAGGAGTGGGAACAAAGGAAAATGAGCTATTTTCTAAATTTACTATGGTTCTACCCATCCATAGGTGGAAAAACTGAAGATTATTATTATCATAGTTTTACTAAGTTATATTTTTGTGAATGGTCTTGCTGCAAGTTTGGCTTTACAGTTTATTGATAGTTTGAAATACTTTTGACCAATTTTCTTTCAATACCTCATATTTCATGTAGGAATTCACAACCTTAATGTATCTGTATGTCATGGTGTAATAGCACTTCTTCCTTGAATACTCTCTACATGACTGGATAAGTGCTAATGGGAAATTTGACTAGGAAATCCTCTTGAGTGTTGTAGTTTTTCCTGTTCTTCTAAGTCACCCTGAGTCACGGAGATGAAGGTGCAGAGCAAGGGGGAGTTTAAAAATACATTATTCTTCACGGCCTGATGCCTGAGTGACTGTAGCATTCTTGAACTGATACCTAAATGAGCATTCAGGATGAGGTGGGGGGGACATAGGAGATGGTGCAATGGCTTCTTGTACTTTGGGTTGTTCTTCCCACAAACACTCTCGGCCAGGGAAAGAATTGCACAAATCTCTGCTCACTCATTCCTGGATCATCTGTGGGAAAATGGAGAAAGCAGAGCTTCACCAGCAGAGCAGGAAATCCTTTTCCATTTTTGTAATTGAGAGAATTCAGCAAGGGCTTTACTTGATCCCTTTGTTAAGGGACGGACACAATTGACTTTGCTATAAAGGGGAAGGAATCCCAAGTTAGTGGTGAAGGAATTTCCCTGGTGCTTCCCTTCCTCTGCCTTCATGTTGCAGATACTATGTCTTTGGGAGTTATTGAAATGAAGAATAATAACTCATTTTCCTATATTCTTAGAATAAATAAACTCTAATATACAATTTCTCAGCATTAAATGCATTCTCCTTCAGTCTTCCCTCTCCAACTCTTCCCTACCTGGAACAAAAGAAATATTTTAATCTAACTAGATAAAAACTCAGGGCACTGATAAAGTTGTAGAGAGTTTATTATCCAACCCTCATCTTTTCCCTTCCAGCTCCTCACTAGAACACTTGGCTTTAGATGTGTCAGTATCCTAAGGATTCTGTCTGCTGGACTGCTTCTACTGAACTTAGAAGAAACTAGTAGACACTCAATGACCATATCAAAATTTTTTCATTGTGGTAAAAATACACATAACACAAAATTTACTATCTCAACCATTTTAAGCATACAACTCAGTTTTGTTAAGTACATTCAAGTGTTGTATACTGTTGGCGTAAAGTAAAAATGGTGCCGCTACTGTGAAAAGCAATATGGTGGTTCCTCAAAATATTAAAAATGTAATTACTGGGTGATTGAGCATGTCACAATTTGAATCGAGTATCATTCTATCTTAACTTCATGGATAAAGCCATGTATCTATCCTGTGGTGGCCAGTAGTATAGCAGTCCCTAAGGGTATAGCATGAGAGAGAAAGCATGTGGTCATCCAGGTTGGGTCTGATATCACCCTCTTCCAACCCCTATATCTACTTAAACATCAGATGCAGTTAGATTTTCTCATAGGGTTTTTCTTTTATCTTTTACCTCTTCTCCAATCACATATGATTGTCAAGTTCCTGCTCATAAAAATGGTGTCTGTGAAGCACTCAAATCATCAAAGGCAACAGAACTGAATTGGAGAATTCTTCCATTTATTCAGCACCTTATTGAGCGCCTACCATATCCTTGGCACTGAGCCACACACTGGGAGTACAGTGATAAATAAAATAGAAACATCTTGCTTTAAAGAGACTACAAGTAAATTAACAGAATAACTACAAAGAGTGACAAGGCTGTGAAGAAAAGCAAGAGGGAGCTATCCAAGAGGATTATGGAGGAAATCCACTTAGATACACTGTTCCTGGGAGAGGGAGGATGTGTCTTTGAAGCTGAGATCCCAAGGTGAAAGCTATGTCCTGAGAGTAGAAACAGGATCAAATCCTACTGGAGGGATGAGTGGGAACCTGAGAACCATACTTTAGCATCCAGTCTGTGAACACAAGAGCTCCCTTTTCAGAGGTACGGGTGGCGAGAACACTCCAGGAAGCAGTTTTGACTTTGATACATATATCACCGTAGCCAGTTGATCCTAAATTCTGTTAGAAATATGACCTATAGTCACAGCATTTACATGTTTTCTTTTACAGACTGCATTTTGATTCATTGTACACAAACGGGATACATCTTTTTGTTTCTGTGGTTATGCACAATGTAGATTCATACTATTCTGTAATCATACATGTACATAGGGTAATGATGTCTGTCTCATTCCACCATTTTTCATACCCCTGCTCCCTCCTCCCTCTCATTTCCCTCTACGTAATCTGAGGTTGAACATCAAAATAATCCTGCTGAAAATTTCATTTAATGCTGAAATTACATGAACTGCTTACTTCAGTTTCAGATCCTACTTGAAGGGAGAAATCACAGATAACTTCAAATCTCTTTCTTCTCCCTTCCATGAACAATCAGTCAGTCTATCCTGGGATTCCATCTTAGATACATCTCAGATCTACCCATTGTGCTTTTTCTGTTCTCACCACCTGAGCCCAAGTCACCTAGACTCTTAGAATAGTCTTCTAACCTGATTCCTCCGGCCCACTCCTGCAACCATCCACCACCCCTCCCACTCCAGCACCCTCTGCCCTCTGCATTTACTGTAAGGTACACAGGAACTTAGGTCACCCCCCTCCCCCCCCACACACACCCTGTTAAAAACTCTCCGTGGCTTCTTGTTTCCTCTAGTAGAACTAGAAGCCTCTGCTTTGGGAACATACTGACTTGAATTATTATCCATTGTTTCCTATGTGTTCATCCTGGTTTCCCAACAACATTTCTTGAAGCCATTAATACATTGTAGTGGGACTGTATCTGTACCCTCTAGCGCAACTAGAATAATAATAAGCACATTGTTTAATTAGTATCAATAGCTATTAAGCTATTGTCCTGCTTTATTGCTGGTGCTTGGTCAGAACCCTGATTTGCCTTTTCATAATTAAAATAATTACACACCTGCTCCACTTGACCAATGAGTGGCCTGGGGTGGGCGGTTTTCCTTGTTTTGAGCCCTTTGTCAGTACACACAGTATGTCACTTGTGAGGGCAAGCACTAGCCCAAAAAGGCACCATCCACTTTAGCCCACTCTGCTCACAGAGGCCAGCACACCACTGTGTTCTTTCAAAGCCATTGGACCAAAAGTAGCCTTGAAGCAAAAGTCTTTTAGTTCTTTAGGTAACAAAGCAAACAAATTAAACATGATACCAGAATTAAACTGTGTATTCTGTCAAAGGAATTCAAATTGAGTTATCTCTTATTAGTTATAGAACACAAGTTGAGTCTGGAAAATATATCCTCCATGGACATAATGAGAGGGAGAATTGCTTTTTTTTCTTCTTTCTATTAATGTCCTCTGAGGGCTTAATTTCATGTCTGTAAAGATCTTGGTGAATTTTTATGCTATATCCTGAATAGTTATTGAGGGTTATATTTGAACTTACACCTTTTATTAATTGCAAATATTCTGCAGTCTTATTTCAAAAATGAAAAAATAGAATTTGGCAACAACCAACTCCGATTGAGACCCTGTAGGATAACAACCAAGATGCTCTTTAGCAAAGATTTGGATTGGTTTTGTTTTCACCACCAGGAAATTTCCTTTGATTTGTAGGGATTCCACTCCCTCTCAAGAAATTGTTTCAGTTCTCCCCATCCAGAATGCATAGAAGTAATATTTTTTCCTTTACATTATGTTTAAATCTTGCCTCTCTTAACTGATTTTTAACTTGTTTTAAATTGCAATTACCAGGGAATATAATGCCTTGGATAATAAGAGAAAGAAACTGTCATTATAGGTTAGAAATTATATTCACCTAGTATTTTAAAAATCCACTTGGAAAAAAACATTTAATAAGATAAATTATTTTAATTTCTTCCCATTTACAGTGAAACCACCCACTCATCTCCTTTACTGGAAAACTAGATGCATAGTAGAGAATTGTTTCATCCCATGTCACTGTTCTGCCTCGGGTCCCTTGCTGCCTATTGATATCAATTTTCCTGATGTATACCCTTCACTTTGCTACCACCTACCCACATTACTTCTTCCAAAGGAATTACTTCATTGATTTTTGGCTGTAATATTTACTCACTTTTAATAGAAACGCCAGGATAGCAGAAGGATTTGTCTGATATTTAGAATTTTTATAAGAATCCCTAAGTCATTTTCTCTGAATTAAAAAAAGATGCATGTTCCTTTGAAATTTCAGAGTACATCTGTTACTCAACACAAACTAAGGCTAAATCAGTACATTTATTCTTGCATACTGTATTTATGATCTCATAAGGCCAGATTTTTTTTAATGCTATCTGGTGTGTCTCCCTCCAATTGTACTTGTCTCCTTTGTCCATGTACAAATGAGTCTTCATTGTTTTAAATTATTATTAGGGGAAGCCTAGTAAAGTTAAAAAACAAAGAGAGGCTTGGAAAAATGAAACCTATTATACCCATGTAGACTGATTTTTTAAATGACACTTGTTCAGAAATCCTGAGCTTTTTTCTGAACAGTTTTTATAAGAGCATTGTCTAAATCCTTCTTAGCTGTACTCTTATTAAACTCAGAGGTTATTACATCCATTTAGATTCTTCTCACATGTTATTTTGATCGTGATTACTAATCACCAGTCATTTAAAGGGCATTTTATCAGGATTTCCTGACCATCCGCCTGGAAAGCATCCTGGAAAAGTGTGCCATTGGCAGCAGCCAGCATGCATGTGTTATTCCTTGGGGTTTGGTGGGAAGGCTGTGGAAGAGAGGTAAATTCTCCTTCCTTCTTGTTTCAGAAAACAGTTAAGTCATTTTTTGCCTGGGGTAGACAAATAAAAGAGGAAAAATTCTTTTTAGCAAAAAGCATGTTGCAATTCACGTTCCTACTCCAAACAAGCAGCAGTTTGACTAAACAAAATCTGGGACTGAAGTGTCTTATATCTTATGACTGTGCTTGTTTTTTTTTTTCTCCTTATATTGGCAGAAAGCTATTTTGGAAACATTGAGAATTCAAAGATTGCTTTTGTCTGAATTAACAAATTATTGTTCAAATGTTTAAAATGGCATTTTTATTACATTTATAGATGCCTCAAACAGGTAGGAGATTTTGCAAATGAACAGGGAAACAAACACAAAGAATGTGACATGGACCATTTATTTTCTAATAGTTGTATCTGAGAAATGAAATTTGACTGTTGACTGTGGGTGGTGAATGTTGCCATAGCAACCTATTCCTTAGGCAAAACCAGAGGGTGGTCATGGTGATGAGGGTAAAAGTCAGAAAACAGACTTGCCAAGATATATTTTCGGACAATATGAGATCATGAATATTTTCATTTGAGGGAGGTGAGGGAGAGTGACTCAGAGAACTGAAGGTCTTACATGAGAGGTGCAACTTGGTGCTTTGGTTTTAGTAGCTAGTTTTCGGGGTCTAGTTGTTTAGTTCACAGAGTGATAGATCTTCCATGTGCCAGCTGCAGCAATGCCAGTCAAAATATGGGGAAATGAAACCATTTTTTCATGTATATAATAGCAACAGGAGCTCACACCTATTTCACTAGAGGCTCTTTTATTTTAGACATTATTTCTTGTAATCTTCACAAGAACTCTGTAAAGTATTATTGCTGCTCCCATTTCACAGATGGGGAAACCGAGGCACATAGAAGCTCATTAGCTACCTTAAGGTAATGCAGCTGATAAGTGACCAATGGAAACTAAACCTAGACAATGGTCTCTGAGCCAGTGCTGCCATAACTTGGTTACGTTGTGGTTCAATGTGACAAAGAACAGGTGTGAATGAGGGATACAACTATTCACTTGAGGAGGTACTAATTTTATTTCCTCAGAATTTAAAATTATCTTAAATGGAAGGGAGGATCCTAGCAGCAAAATCCTTGAGTAGAATAAGCAATAGGTTACTTCTACTATTGAGAATTTTTTTTTTTAGTTTTATAAACTGCATTTTGATTCATTGTACACAAATGGGGTACAACTTTTCTTTTCTATGGTTGTGCATGATGTAGATTCACGCCATTCATTTAAAAGAAAAAGAGTGTGGGAGGACAAGTCAGACACCATTGGCATGAAACTTCATCAGTTCTTGATGTCTGTTAGCAATACCTGTTCTTCCAGTGTTGGGTACAAAGTTGATGGCTAGGGGTTACAGTGCCCTGAGTTCATGGTCCTTCCAGGTGACCAAGGCAAGCAATTTTAACCCTTTTGTTCCTTGGCTTCTTTATCTTTCAAAAATAGGAATGACTGGCTGCTTTTGTTGCAGAACTGTGTGAAAATTAAATGATGTGATGACTGTGAAATGGTTCATAAACCCAACAGGACAAAACAAACATAAAGGGAGTATTATTAGAGTTAATGACCAACAGCATTATTTTCAGCTTTTCTAGCCCTTGATAATGAAAGTGCATGTATTTGCTTATCTAGGGAGGATGCTGGACCAGAGTCTTGCTTTAAAAGGCAAACAGTTCTGGCTGGAAGGTTATTCAGACAGAGGAGAGAAAAGGAAATCTGTTTAAAATGGATTTGTAGGACCATAATAGGAGCTAACGTGTATTGACAGCTTACCGTATTCCAGGCACTGTTAGAAGCACTTTTGCCTGCTTTAACTCATTTATTCTATATAAGAATCCCATGTGCTAGGAACCATTTCCATTTTATTTTCCCAACATTTATAGATGAGGACCTGGAGAAAGTAGATATAAAATGAACTTATCCAAGGTCACAGAGCTAGTAAATCAAAAATCCAGATCTGAAACTTGTCACTAAATGCCAGAGTTGATGCTCTGAACTGCTATAAGGTACTGCTTCTACATTACGAATATTTATTACATTAAAAAGTATAGATGCAATACACCAATATATGCATTTGTGATTTTTTAAAATTGTTTCCAGTGAAAGGAAAAGAAACTGGTTTAAACTGAGGGATATACCTGCTTTAGTACTGAGAGAACTGGAGAACATGAACTCTTGTTAAAATGCCTAAATATTTTTAATATCAGTTATTTCACAGATGAATAATTTTATGAAAGTGATAATAAAAGAGAAGCAGTAAAGTTCCTACTGAGATGCCCAGGTTATACTGTTATGCATTCAAATATATTAGGTGGTGGTTCTAGATGCCCAATGCTCTTAGGAATAGAGGATGTATGTGTCATATGTCTCTTTCCTCTGAGCTTTCAATCTAGATGTGGACATGGAAGTTGTACTTGGTGGGAAAAGGCAGCAAATGAGAAGTTCAGATAACAGGCTGAAAGATCTCAAATGGAAGTACTTCTGGTGGAATTGGAGATGGGACATGACCATGTCTTGGTTTTACCTTTCCTTTTTGTCTGTAAGTAACATTGTTTTTCGCTCTGTTATATATCTCATTCTTGAGCTGTTGGTAATACATATTACAGGTTACTAACTTATTATCTTATGTATTCTGCCTTCTCACAAACTGCTTGTTTACCTGTTATCCATACTTAGCATATGACCTGAGTTTCGCTTACATATCTGATGTGATCCGAATGTTTGTGTCCCTCCAAAATTTATTTTGCTGAAATTTAATCACCAAGGTGATGGTATTTGAAGGTGGGAACTTTGGTGGGTGATTATGAGTGCTCCACTCACATAAATAGGCTGCAGAGAGCTGCCATGACCCTTTCACCTTGTGTGGATATAGCAACCAGGCACCATATTAAAACCTGGAAATAGGTCCTCACCAGCATCTTGATCTTGGGTTTTCTAGCATCCAGACCCGTGAGAAATAAATCTGGGTTGTGTATAAGCCATCCAGTTTATGGTGTTATGTTTCAGGAGTCTGGATAGACAAAAACAATGTCATAAGGTACTAACTTAGTCACTGTCTGTATATACATATTGTTTCTTATGTATTTCAGACATCTAGTTTGTTTTATAGTTCTTTTTAGCAAAAGTGATCATTCTCAAATAATATAGAAAACTCATGTTAGAAGGTAATGATGTGATTCCATCTGTCTTCAGGCTTATATAAAGTTCATCTGGAAGTAACAAAACGTAAAGACTGAAGAGAAGGGAACTAAGGATGAAGTCTCTGCTATATGCCCACATATAGCAAAAGAAAGGAAGGAAATCCAGGGAAGAAAGGTAGGAGAGCCAAGTGTTTTTTTTGTCTGTTTGTTTGTTTTTTTATTTAAGTATCATGGACATGAAGGAAAGAGTTTCAAATGCAGGAGGTGCAGAAAAAAGTGAGATTAAGGAAACAAACCAAAAGACTCCCTGAGAGAAATCTTTCCCAGAAGATAAAAATCTCTGCACAAGTTTGACCACTGCCTGGTTCTCAGGGAACCATGGCAATAAACGAAGATCAGTATTCATGGGGGGTATGTACTTGGGATGACCTGTACCACGGAGACTAAGTGCCAGGTGTTGACACCCAGTGGGTCAGGCCTCAGCATTTAATGTGGGACAATTTAACCTCTAAACACAAAGTCTCAATTCCTGAACTGTAAAATAGGAAAGTAAGAGTATCTGTAGGGTTATGATACAGTGCATAAAAGTAAAAATCAAATAAATTACAGCTTTTATTTTTGATTACCAGTTTTGATGGATATTAGTGAAAAATAATAAGAACATGGGAGAATTCACCAGAGCAAAAGGAGGGCTCCTCCATCGGGTACAGCAAGATGTGCACAGAGTGTAAAAAGGGGACATGGAGGGCAAGATGTAAGCCAAATGTAGGAACGAAGCAGTGCAAGGTTGACAGACTGATTATCTGAAGCTGTCTTAGGTTATGCGCATCCTAGCTGTCTCCCACTTTGATTTCACTAATCTGTAGGCCTGGAAAAAGGTGACTACATTAAATACCTTTATTCTGTTTACCAATAGCTGTACTTTTGGGACAGTTTCAGGGGTTGCTTTTAATATGATCCAGACTCATAACAAATCTCTCCTTGAACAACAAAGAGATTATAAAGGGAAGCCACAAACATTTGGGCATTATCTTATTACCAGGAAGTCTGTCAAGGAGTCCAGAAATTTTTCTTATTAAAGGGAAAAATTTTAAAAATATAAATTCATTCACAAAATTCTCTTATGAATTATCACATAAATGAAAATCTAATTTTAAAAATTATCTCCAGATTTATACACACGGTTAAATGGATACTAAGTTAAAGTTAGATGGGAGCAAGAAGTTCTAGTGTGTGATTGCTATAGGGTAACTATAAGTAATGATAATATACTGCATATTTCAAAAAGTTAGAAGAAATAATTTTTAATGTTTTCAAAAAAGGAACAATAAATGTTTGAAAAAGAAGATATACTTATCCTGCTGTACACAGCATGCAAGATATATCTGCATCAAAATATCACATGGAACTCCATTAATATATTAAAAATATGTAGGCCATTCGTTTAAGGATGCTAAAACAAACAAACAAACAAACAAAAAAACCTCAAAGTCCCAGATTCATTGATTCCTTTGGAATTCCAGTATGAAATTTAATCTTGACTTAAAATTCATTTCTATTGCCTCCCACTAGGCTTCTAACACAATTCAGTCTTGCTGGTTTAGTCATGTGAAAAGAATGGGTAACAACAGAATATCAAGGCAGAGGCGGTGTGAACTGAAGGATAGTCATGTTTGAGACAATACAAAAACAATCCAGGGCACAGTCACTGAAACACAGTGGAATCAATGTGAGAAATTAACATATCCTTACCAGACCCTCTGGTAACAGACCAAGGGACCTGTTGACATACAGGGCAACAATATCTTATTTTCTGAGAGAACAATGGCAAAGACCCTGGCATACCCACCAAGAAAAAGCTGTAAGTGCAATTCGCATAGGTAAGAAGTTGATTTTTTTAAAAATGCAACATAGGTAAGATAATTTAAACATGAGTAATTTAATTATAGGCTCTGCTATTTATGAAGGAGAAATGGCAAAAGTTGATCCCCATTTTCACAAATATGCAAATAATATAATGATAGAATATGAATAAAGAGTCACACAATGGAGACTTTTTACAGGATTTCCTTATCCTTTTCAAAATATTTATATTTGAAAGTGTTCAGGAAAGAATAAATTTAAGTTTTTTTTCATATATCTTGGAATGCCTTGCTAACTAAAGATTGTACGTGAAAACTCCTTTAATTGACACTTTGCCTTGCTTTTACAAAATGGGAGGTGGTATAACATGCACTTGTGCAAAAAGGAAGTAAATTATCCACATATACAATAAATTATCTCCTTTAACCTAAGAATGAAGAATAATATGTTTAGATATCATTTGAGTACTGTCTTTTATATTCAGACCACAAATATGCAAATCACATAGACTGTTACTGGTAGTAGTTTGCTCTTCCTGGAGTGGCTGAATTTTCCAAACCAGATTATTTCTTGAAACATCATAGCAAGGTAATGGGAGAGGGGACAATGGAAATATTGTTTGACTTAAAATTTTCCTGAAAAAATCTGAATAATATATGAAAATCACATCTTTTCCTTTTAAATCTATTTTCTATTTCATCAAATTATACATGTATCTGACTTAGAGTCAAAAAGCTCAAGAAACCATGTCACTAAACCATTCTTCCCCTGACCACTGCTACCTATCTCCTACTACCCAGTCTCCCACATTTGTATTATGATATTGATCTCCACTTCTTTAAATCACATGTTTATATTTTAACCTCTTGATTTTCCAGTTTTAGATTGAAGGAAAATGAGGGCTGTTTTGTAACTTCTACCTACTTCACACACATACCCCTCCCTGACTTTCATCTCCCCAAATTGTCCTATTACTTTTTTAAATAAATGTAGTGGTTTAGAACAGTATTAGATGCACAAAAAAATTGCAAGGATAATACAGAGAGTTCATGTATACTCTGATCCCAGTTTTCCATATCGTTAAATCTCCTCTTAGTTCATTATGTATACTAGTTAATATCCTTTCTATTTTGGAGAGGTCAATGAGAGACTAATAACCTGCTCCCTCTTGGATTGGGTCATCTCAAAACCTACTAGAACTCTGCATTCTGGGACCTGCATTCACATTTGTCTCTCCTTGGTGGTGCTTCCTTGCTTCCTGGATCTCTCCTCTCTCTCTCTCTCTCTCTCTCTCTCTCTCTCTCTCTCTCTCTCCTGTTTAGTCCTTCATTTTCTTGAGGTATATTGAAAAATTACTTTATCTCAGTCTTATTCTTACATTCATTGATATGTGTTGGGGAAGAAAATTTAGGAAGAAAATAATTTTCCTGTAGTACTGCAAGGCATTATGGGATTGTTTTCTACATTGCAGTGTTGCCCTTGTGGTATCCAAACTATTCTACATCATGTCCAGGCCATTCTTCTTAATCCTTCTTATGAAACCTGCTTTTTCTTCCTTGACACTTTTAGAATCTTCTTTGTCCCTGACTTTACTGTACAGTCTTTACTGAGCCTTTTAAAAATGATCTTGTTTTTAATTTCTAAAGCCTTTGCTCTCCTCTCTGGAGCTTGTCTGCTCTGTCTTGGGTTTAGAAGCAATGAACAAAGCAGTCTATTAAAGGCTCTGTGCGTAGGCACGTGGCTTCTTGTCTGAGGGCTTTTCTTCAGGGCAGTCTCTAAAACAGAATCTACAATGTCAGTCAGTATTTATTGCTCTTTCCTCTTGACTAGTTAGACTATTTAGAGTCTTTAGAAAAGGTGCTTCTAATCTCCTACCTGAAGGGCAAAAGGCTGGCTGCTCACCCCTTATTTTACGGTATGGTCCTTCAGGCTAGAAACAGTGTATTTTATATTCTGCAGAGATTAAAACTCCTGGGGTGATGAAGGACCTGGTGTCTATCTGCACAGAAGGTGGAGAAGATCTGAGGATCCCACTCCTTTTTAAAAAGATATTCAGCTACAATTTAATTTGCAGTCTCAATCTTCCCCCACCTCCAATGTGCAGAGGTTAGTGGTATCATTAATTTGGATCTTTTGAGAGTTCTCACTGCCAATTTAGGATTTAGCTTTCTAGTCCATCTGCTTTCCAGTTTTCAAAATATATTATAATTTCATTCTTTCCTAATAATTTTGTCCTTTTTATGCTATCTAAAAAAAATCCCTTTGTTGTTATCTTACTGGGGTTTGGAAAAGAAATAGAGCTAATGCAAATCTCTAACCCATCATCTAATAAGTGTAACCTTGTTGTTAGCCAATGAGAACAGACATATTATAAAGGGGAAAATATATTTTTATAGCCTTTTCCTCTCATTTTATGGGGAATTAGGGAAGGAATTAAATAGAAGCATAATGTTGGATGATCTTAGATTTGGATCAGACCTTTATCTGGATGGATGATAAATCCATAAACCTTTCCTAACTGTTTAAATTTATTTCAGTGCTATGAGTCACTAAAGCAAAGAGAGGAAAGCATTTGCACTGTGCTTCAAAACAACACTAAGCATGTACTGGAAAAATTTTTTTTTTCCTTAAGGAGAAAAGGTTAAGATATCAGGAAGCTTATCTTGGTACCCTCACATCAAAGTTATTTATACAATGACTGAGTAAACATATTGGTTGAGAATGATGACAAATATTCTGATATGATATTAAGGAAAGTACATATATTGGAATAAGATAGGCTTGGAAAGGGTGAGGATTTCCTTAGGAGATAAACCTTCTCACTGCACAATCCAAGCACGCTCACTTGCCGATCAGAGCATGTGCTGGTGTGAATGGCATAACTGCAACACCTTCTAAACAGTATTGAATAAGCCTTCTAGGATATTCCTTTGACTATCATGCAGCTCTTAAATTATATTCAACATCATTAGGGTACATATTTATTACATTAAGTTCAAACTGACACTAGTATCAAGGTAGGCAGTGTCAAATTGTTTCTTTTTAAATTCTTTTTTTTATTTTTACAGACTGCATTTTCATTCACTGTACACAAATGGGGTATAAATTTTCATTTCTATGGTTGTACACAATGTAGATTCATACCATTTGTGTAATCATACATGTACAAAGGGTAATAATGTCTGTCTCAATCCACTATCTTTTTTTTTCTTTATACCAAAACCATGTATAACAAAGGAATGGAAGAGAGTAACTTCCATTTTCTGAGTTGGAGATTTTTCTTTGCAGTATTTTTTTTTTTCTTGTTATTCTCCTTGAAAACTACAGAAGCATGAAACATATTAAAATAATTATGCTGTGCTCTACTCACCTTTTTTTTTTTTTAGAAAAATTAGACTTACAGGTAAAGATTAAAATAGAAGTAGCTTTTTAGAAGGGCAATTTGCAAGAGTTTCCAAAATGTTTATAACATCTAATTTTTTATTTCAAGAGACATTTCTTTGCCTCAGATTAGAACTGTTGTAATTTCATCCCACAAAAGAGATTATACTCTTAGTTATAGGAATATGGGATCAGAAAATTCTCAAATGAAGCTTGCTTCCCTTTATACCTTCTGAAGCGCATCCCTGCCCTTTAACATTCTTCTACAGATGAGAAACCAAAACAGAAAGGGGTGGGGAAAATGAGAATGACCTTTGTGACAAACATTAGGTGGAGGGTCTTTCTTAAAACTCAAGAGCCAGAGAACTGGATTGGGGGTAAGGATGTAGAATCTGGAACCACAATGCCCTAGCAGATGGCACTGATGCTAGAAACTTTGGGCCCATTACTCTGGGTTCTACTTTGACCCCTGGGGCAAAGGGCCATAGTTTTTATTGACTGTTTTTTATTGACAATGAAGAGAAATCTTAAATTGCCATAGAGATTGGATATTGGGAAAGGAGCTCAAGGTACAAAACATACAGCTTCTAAATGTGGGAGCAACTTCTATTAAAGGAAATTCTTTGAGGAAACAGTCAAATGACAGAAACTCTACCTACTGAGTTGCCCTAGTCATTAAATTTTCCTGGAGGAAGCCTCAGGCACTGTGGAAGAGACAAGCACTCCTGTGAACGTGATGAAATCGTTGTTGAAGACACCAAGTCTGGAGTAACTTGCTGCATGGCAATAGCAGCTGGAGCTAGGTCTTTTTCCCACTGACAGCCCTGTCCCCACATTCCAACAAACAAGGAAAGGCTTCAGCAGCACAGCACATTTTTACCTAGCCAAGCAAGTCATAAAACATCACTTCTGCTGCATTCTGTTAGGAATATATGGTTCAAAACCTCACTTCTTAAAAAGCATGAGACAGGAGATGGATTGTGACCATCTTTGGAAAATAAAATCTGCCACTTGACTCATTAAATAGATCATGTACATCCAAATGTTGGAATACTGGAAAACTAAAAAAAAAAAATGCTAGAAAAGTACCTCATGATAAGAGTTGTTACTATAAGGGTTGTTACTATAATGGTTGTACTATAAGTAAGGTAACGGGTTATAAATAGAAGTTTTAAAGTATAATTAAGTAGAAAAAGAAAAGAATGTGGTGTAATGCTATAACTCAGTGAAGATGGAAAAAAAGAGTGAATATATTTCTAAATAGTATAAAATGCCAAAATGAGCAAGAGAATAAATTATTGAAGTTGAATAGATTATTATTCTTTCAAGATGTTGAAATAATATTTAAAGGTTTTGTCAACACTTAAAAAAAAGAAAGAAAATAAAAAGACATGCTGAACCAAGAAAGTTTTACAGGTAATTTCTATTGAACATTTAAGGAATAAATAATTTCTATGTGTGTGGTTTTTTTGTTTTTTGTTTTTTGTTTTTTTTTTTCTTCTTGATTTTTGGTACTGGGGATTGAACCCCTGAGCTCTCAACAACTAAGTTATATCCCCAGTCCTTTTTTTTATTTTGAGAGACAGTTTTCTTAGGGTCTCACTGGCCTCAAACTTCTAATCCTCTTTCCTCAACCTCTTGAATCACTGGGACTACAGGAGTGAGTCACCACCCCCAGAAATTACTATATTTAAAAGTTATTTCAAACTACTTTTAAACAAGGAAAGCTAAGCAAACATTTCATAAGCTAGTATAACCTTGACTTCTGAACTTCACAAGGATAGTAGAAGTCTATATACTTAATTCACCTATTAACACGTGGAGAATTCTAAAGAAATTATTCATGAACTAAATTTGATAGGATGTTAAAAATAACCCAGTGTGATTATTAGGAGTTAACTCAGGAATGCAAGAATTAGTCAAAATCATGGAAATGTATCAGTATCATTTACCAACTACGTCTTAAGGCAAAATACAATGAAGAAATTGCATTTGATAAGGTTTAACACTTCAGATTAAAACAAAAAGAATTTCAGAAACAAGTAAAGGAAACTTCCTTAGTGAAATCACTGAAGCAAAGCCTACTGCAAATTTTACTATTAGCAACAAAAAATTGACCAATTTCTTTTGTTTGGTAAAAAGAAAAAGGTACCTGCTGTTTCCACAAAGCTACAACATAATATAGTCTAGATCATATTGTTCATCATAAGGCATACCTTAACAAATTATGAATACCATAAGCAGAATATAAACTAGAAATAAATATAGAAAAGTAGCTGGAAAAATCCTAACATACAAGGAGATTAAACAAAAAACTTTCAACAATGCATGAGTCAAAGAAGTAATCTCAAGAGAAATTAAAAAACACTGAACTGAAAATGCAAATTTCATCAAAATGTTGGATGCAGTGAAATCAATGTGCAGAAGGAAACTTACATTATTGAATGCCTGTGTTAGGAAAGAAGACTCTAAAGTCAATAATCTAAACTTCTACTGTAGGGAACTAGAAAAAGAACAAACTAAATCCAATGTAAGTTGAAGAAAAGAAATAATAATAAAAAATAGAGCAGTGATCAATAAAATTGGAAACAGGAAATAGAGAAAACTAATAACCAAAAGACAGTTTTCAAGAAGATCAATAAAGTTGATAAGCTTCTAGCCAAGCTAAAAAAATAAATAAGAAGTTATGTTATGCTACATTTCACGTCTAAGCATATGATACACTTCAAATTGATTTTGCACATATTCTGGGGTTGAATTCCAGACTAATTGTTTCTATCTGGACATTCCAATTCATTTGGCATATTTATTGAAAAATCTATTTCCCCACTGAGTTTTGATAGTGTCTTCATAATCAATCAAGGTGGCTTAAATGTTTGAATTTGTTTCTGGACTCTGTTCTGCTCCGTTGATAGGTTTGTCTGTTCTTGCACCTGTATTCTGTCCTGATTACTATAGATTTATGGTATTTTAATACATGGAACTATCAGCATCCAACTTTGTTTACTACAATTTAAGATTATTATGGCTACTCTATTTGCACAGTATTAAAAACTAGGTTTGAAATTTTTATAAAAATTTCTCTTTGGAACTTGATTATGAATATGATTTTCTATGAGGAAAGAGGAAGGATTTTCAGCTCTTAAAGTGATTCTTTATTTCAACATTCACTCAGCAAGCATACTCTGGGATATAATAATTTGGGGCCAGTTTTGTTGAATGAATAAATGAATGAGTCAAAATTGATTTTTGCCTGGTTCTAGGGAGAGAGAAAAATAAAACATGGTTCCTACTTTCTAGGATCTGATAAAATAATTTGACTTATATCTTCTCAATTAAGTAGACAAAATACATTCCAATTTTTTCATTGTGCAACAATTCTACATTTTCAAGATAAAATAACTTGGACATATTTTGCTTAATGGAAGCCAATTTCTAGACAATTTGAGAATCATGAGTTTCAAAATATCTAAGACATACTGATACCTGATCTCATATTTCAGCATTGTTCAGACTTTTCTTATTTCAATGTTTTGCAGAGTAAAACAAAAACAAAATACATGCCTAAACGCTTGCATAATTTTAGTATTTTGATCCTTATAACATATTGAAAATAATTCCCAAGGATAGGAAAGGAAATTTTGTTTAAAAATTATCTTCATTTATATATAATCCTCCTTGACCTGGAGGAGTAGATTTTGGAAAAGGATTGGAAATGGAGGATGTTCCTAAACCATGTTAGGTTAATTAACTCCTCAGCATTTGTTTCTTTTTCAGTCTGCATTTCTCTTCTCCTTTATTTTTTAAAACATTAGATTTACTTTTAACTGATACATCAAAACATAAAATTATACATTTCCAGGTGGTACCACATAATTCCATACATGTATACATTGTATAATGTTTAAACCAGATTAAACATTATCTATCTCAAATGTTTGTCATTTTTTTTAGAAAAAACTTTCAGAATTGTTTCTTTTTGCTTTTTGAAATGTACATACATTATTGTTGTCAATAATGTACTATTATTGTTAATAAGATACTGTATACACCTTCCATCTTTCTAAGTCTTTAATTTTATGTTTTATTTGTCCTCCCCCACCCCCACTCCCCAGGACTCTCTACCACTTCTCTTACTAAAACACTTGCTGCTTCATTTGGAGAGACAATGTTTTCTTTAAGAATTGTCCCTTCTCATGGAGTGGATGCTCTTGAGATTCCTTGTCTCCATCATCCCATGAGGTCTCCAGGACGTTGGGAGACAGGTATCCTTCTGTGTGAGCAGGCTGAACACTGTGGTAGTCAGCAGCAGGAAGTTGTGTCTCTAACGATATGCAAGGACAAGTTATCTAATCTCTGCCTCCAGCGTATGTGGAGGAGGTTCCTGAGGAGCTGCAGGGGAGGGAAGGGGTTGGAAGAGTTGAGGACAGGGAAGAAAGAAGGAGAGTGGGCTGCTGTCCTAGACTTCACTGTGTGGCATCTTTCAGACGTGTCCAGCTTGATTACAAAGCAAGAAAGGTATATTTTGAAACCCTGATGCCAAAATAAATAGTGCTATTCTTGTTATCTGAAGTGTTAGTGTTGTAGAAAAATTACAAATCTCAAGGCCTTCAGAGGATAAAATGCAAAAATCTCTCAGTGATCGGAAGAGCACAGAGCATTAGAGAGTAACCAGATACCAAATCTTGAAGAATAATTAAGCATTGTAAAATGGCAAGAGAAAACAAGTTCTCAAATTGTTCTGTTGTTCAAAATCCTTAACTGGGTATTAAAATTCAGTTTTATTTTCCTTGGATTTGAAGCTGAATTTTATCTTCAGGAAATATCCTGGAAGACCATTCTTCTACATTTCCTGCTTTGAATATATCAAGTTTCAATCAGGCAAATGAAAAGAGAGGAAAAGAATGAAGTATGAAGTCAAAGGACAAACAATTGAAAACAACTCTCCTAATGTGAAAACAAAATACGCTAAAATTAGAAAATGCTGAAAAATTAAGCAAGTAGCAAATCAAGAGTTCCAGTAGTATGTTCTTAAATATGCAAAATGTTTCTCAGGTTTTAGGTATGAAAACGGCCTGAAATTAGTGATTTCTAGCTAAAACTGTAAGAATAATGCTTTTTTATAATACTAATTTTATAATATTACTATACCATGGTATGGTTTTCCTTTCCCATTTGACATTAAATATGAAGTTTATTTGTTCATGCAATAGGAAATGCTACTAAGAACGCTAGAAGTAAGTGTGAAGCATTTGAATCTTGAAGTTGCCTATTGCATGTCAAACACTGACTTTCTTTATCAATAAGCCTGTTTTGCAGGTAGATCAATGGTACAGAATAGAGGACACGGACACAAACCCAAATAAATACAACTTTCTAATACTAGACAAAGGTGCCAAAAATATGCAATGGAGAAAAGATAGCCTCTTCAACAAATGGTGCTGGGAAAATTGGAAATCCATATGCAACAGAATGAAACTAAACCCATATCTCTCACCCTGCACAAAACTCAACTCAAAATGGATTAAGGACCTTGGAATCAGACCAGAGACGCTGCAGATTATAGAAGAAAAAGTAGGTCCCGATCTTCAACATGTCGGCCTAGGACCAGACTTCCTCAACAGGACTCCCATAGCACAAGAAATAAAAGCAAGAATCAATAACTGGGATAGATTCAAACTAAAAAGCTTTCTCTCAGCAAAGGAAACTATCAGTAATGTGAAGAAAGAGCCTACAGAGTGGGAGAATATCTTTGCCAATCATACTTCAGATAGAGCACTAATCTCCAGAATCTATAAAGAACTCAAAAAACTCTACACCAAGAATACAAATAATCCAATTGACAAATGGGCTAAGGAAATGAATAGACACTTCACAGAAGATGAACAAGCAATCAATAAACATATGAAAAAATGTTCAACATCTCTAGTAATAAGAGAAATGCAAATCAAAACCACCCTAAGATTCCATCTCACCCCAATTAGAATGGCGATTATCAAAAATACAAGCAACAGGTGTTGGCGAGGATGTGGGGAGAAAGGTACACTCATACATTGCTGGTGGGGCTGCAAATTAGTGCAGCCACTCTGGAAAGCAGTGTGGAGATTCCTTAGAAAACTTGGAATGGACCCTCCATTTGACCCAGCTATCCCACTCTTTGGCCTATACCCAAAGGATCTAAAATCAGCATACTACAGAGATACAGCCACATCAATGTTCATAGCTGCTCAATTCACAATAGCCAGACTATGGAACCAACCTAGATGCCCTTCAATTGACGAGTGGATAAAGAAACTGTGGTATATATACACAATGGAATATTACTCAGCCATAAAGAATGACAAAATTATGGCATTTGCAGGCAAATGGATGAAATTGGAGAATATCATGCTAAGTGAGATAAGCCAATCTCAAAAAGACAAGGGACGAATGATATCGCTAATAAGTGGAGGATGACACATAATGGGGGGGAGGGAAGGGTTAGTGTTAGGGTTAGAGTTAGGGTTAGGGAGGGGGGCAAGTATGGAGGAAGAAAGTACTGTATAGAGGGTAAAGAGGGGTGGGAGGGGTGGGGGGAAGGGGAAAAAATAACAGAATGAATCAAACAACATTATTGTATGTGGATTTACGATTACACAAATGGTATGCCTTTGCGCCATGTACAAACAGAGAGGCAACATGTATCCCATTTGTTTACAATAAAATAATAAAATAAAAAAAAAAGAATTTCAAATTAAAAAAAAAATAAGCCTGTTTTGTTGACACTGAATAAGAGCAAAGTAAATAGATATGAAGAGGAAATGTTTGGTGTTTTTTGCACACAACAAAAGGGCACACTGCTGAATAAATTAGATGGAATGAAGAAAAGATGATATCAGTGCTTCAAATGCATAAAGCTAAAAATTTAAACAAACAAAACCAAACAGAGAACTGCTGACTGGATTGGAATTTACATACCTTACACTAACTGGTCATTTGCATTAATTTCAAGATGGATCATAGTGTCAGATGCCTACAAACTGTGCCATTAAAGGTATTTGACTGATGATGAGAAAATATTCCTTTTCTCAGGGAACCAGGATCATCTTACTCTTTAAAGAGTCCATCATAGTGGGTTCTTTAAATATATTTAGCAATAGATTGAATGCGACTTCATTTTACAAATAAAAATCAAGAAAATGGGATTATTTCCAAGTTTATAAGAACCAGTACTTTATTACTATCTGCCTAATAGAAAAGGAAAGCAAAAAGAGTATCATTGCCTTCACAGAAGAAAGTGTGGACTCTTCCATTTTTAAATTCAAATTGGCTGCTACTAAAAGAATATCTGCTTCAATACAAGGCTTTCTTTGTTTTTTTTTTTTTTTTTTTTTTTTTTTTTTCTCAGTTGCTATGGAATAATCCTGCAGTGTTTGGTGCTATGTCATCTTTCAGTAAGCACCTGCCTCTTTCCCCACCCATTCCACATACACACACAGAAAATGTCACCTTCACTTGTGGTTGTCCTTGGTGGGTTCTCCTACAAGATCGGGATTCATGAACTAGCTCTCTGAAGATCGGTAGTGCCCTAAGCACTGTGGAACACACTGAAAACCTTAGGTAATGGAGTAAACAGCTTCCTGTGGCTTTCTGATTTTACTGCAACAGTGCTGAAATTTGTTTCCTTGCCAGAATAAATAACCCCAACATGATCATAAATGCTGAAATTTTCATGAACATATTAAAAGTATCTCATGTATTATAAATGTTTTCTTTCTTCATTTAACTCTCTGGTGCTAATTACTCCCAGAATATTTCTGGTTCACTCTTTAGAACCGTGGTCTATAACTGCATTCTAATTGCTTAGAATATTTTTCTCTATTTTTGTGATTGTGTGTGTCCAATTCTTTCAACATTGGTGACTGTAGTCTTTCTATAATCAGTTCAGTAGAAGGGTGGCCTCAACTATCTTGATTCTGTATCTATGCATAGAATTTGGAGTACAATTGTTTTCCATAGGGAAGCTTGATAGATTATTCTGGAGTCTTCTATCTCCTACTTTACACTGAGAAATTTAGGTTCAGGGATATTTGTACTATTTTTCTCAAGCTCTCAGCAATATCAGAGTAAATGATGTTCAGTATTCCAAATACCTCAAAGAAGAAAGGATTCCATGGATGATTTTACTTCTCCATTGACTGGTATTTTACCTCCTTTGGTATTTACTCATTTACAAATATTTATCAAAAGTCATCAATTTTTCAGGCATTGTATCTGTGGAACTATGAACAAATAAAACACTGCTGTCCTTATGTAGGGGACATTCAGAGAAGGAAAGATAGACAATAAACACATAAATCAATGTACTACAAGGCAATGATGAATGTTGTGAAAGAAACAACATACAATAAGGAATTAGAGAGTGACTATGAAAGAGCAATTTCAGATGGGCTGGTCAGGAGGGGCTCCTTGAAGAAGGTGGCATTTGAGCAGAGTCTACTTGCACTTCAATTGATCTATGCTCCTTCTGGAAGGTCTCACTGCCTCCTGAAGCTCTTATGTGGTTTAGCTGATATTCTTAAGCTCTGCTAATGCTCTCCTGTGTTTTGCAGTTTCATCATAGTAGTGACATAAGCCCTAAATCTTTATAGGAGTCTATCAGATTACTTAATAAAAGGTTTTCTATTACTGAGGCCATTTCAGGTTTGTAGCACTTACAGGTGAATTGAGAGAGCTACATTAGGTTCCATGATAATATAATAGTCTATGATGATTATGATGATAGTAAGAGTCACACTTAAGAAATTTTCAAAACTTACGAGTATACCATTTGTTCTTGTTTTAGTTATTTCCCTAGCCCTAACATTCCACATAGTTTTCTCTTGTTACTGTTTCTACAAAAGTAAATATTGATGGTTTCCCCAGTTTATAACTTGTTGATTACAGCAGAACAGGGTGAACCAGTGCTCAGTAGTACCCCGTGATATGCGTGATGGAGAATTTTAAGGTTGAGTCATTTAAGTACAACCTTATTGTTTTTTTAATGAATATATCTTTCTCTACTGGTTCTATTGAAAGCAGCAATTATATTGCAAGTGTTCTTAGAGAGGGTAATGACAGTCTTAACTGCAAAGAATAAACTTCCAGGTGTGATCTAGAGGTCAGTTATACCCATGCTTACAGGTTTCCTCTCTAGACTTCAATGAAGCAATAGGGCAAATCCTAGTTTCCAAAAGATAAGTGTGTTATAAATGTCATGATAGCACTGTTACCTTTCCTCCTCCACCTTTTCACAATGGCTGTTGGATTTACTTAATTGTTTTCTGAACATGATTATTGATTCATCATCTTGATTTTGCTTTAACTTTCCCCACATCTATTCATAATATTTAAATAGCTTCAACTAATCAATAGTTTTTTCTCTTTTAATTGTTGTGGTTATATTGAAGAATTAAGTAGTCTGTTTATTATTAAATCTGTTTGGTAATCCATTTTTTGCTATTTTGTGAAAGAATGCTTGGATAATAGTAATTTCTCAATCTTCTCATCACATTTGCTAATAAATGTCCTTTTATTTATTGACCTTTAAGACAATTAATCAGTTACTGTGAGTCAAAATAACACAAGACCCTGATTTCTTTCTACAGTGAAAATTTGGCTCATATATCAAATGGAGAACTAATCCTTAAAAGAATGTTTTCTAATATAACTATTTGGGCAAAAGGCAGCTGATCTTATAATTTATTGATATGAATTTAATAGTTCCTTGGCTAAGAATTTTGGTGAGGATGATTAGATAGTATTTTTTCAAGAAAACTGGGGCTGAAAAATCTAGAATTACCAGATTACAGTTTTCAATCTTCCTGGACCTTCCACCATGGGTATCTATACATTAATTAATTTTAATCTATACATGGGTATCTATACATTAATTAATTTTTCAAAGGGCTTCTTTAAACCCCCATATTTATTCTAGAAACTATATTTTCTTAAGATTTATGACAAGCTGAATTTTGCTTGAACAGAAGCATAAACACTAGATGAGTTTCAATAAGAATTTATCTTTTGGATCCTTGAAATGAGACTGAAAACACAGAAAGGAACATGCTGTGGATGACTGCCAGTTCAATTAGGAGGTAAAAGAACAGCTCGGGTGGAGTTGGACCAACAGCCTGGAACTGAAATAAAAATTATCAAGGAGCCATAGAGTAATAATATCTTGAAAACTCTGAGTTATAAAAGATATCTTAAAGCCATGAAATTACCAACTACATAATCCTTTAATTTCTCCTACAAAATGTCAGTTAAGTTTTCTTCTTCCAGCCAATAATTGAACACATACAGCAAGCGACTCAATACCACATTTCCATGGGTTATATTTCTATTAAAAATTTTTGTAACAAAATCAAACCAGCTGATACTCATCTTAGCTTTATCCTTGGGGCTTGAGCAGAACCATTCTTAGAACATATCAACAGCCCACTGCTTGAGACAGCAAGGAATTTTGCGGATCCAAATGAGGCCATCACTCCCACTTTGTTCTATAGTCTAGAAAGCATTTCTATCAACATGGCTTAGGATGGCATTAGCCTTTGTGGATGATCATCACACAGTTGCACAAAGTGAACTCAGGGACAACTGGATGCACAATGTCAGTTTTAGCAGTGTGGTTGCCAAGTCATGTATCCTAATTAAAATAGCTTAAAATCTACTTCTGTCTCCTTTTCAGTTTTTAGTTTATCCTCTGGCTTTCTCAAAATCACATCACATATGTAAATGTGTTGAGCATATGCTTATAATTTGGTCCAAATCATTAACAGGCATATTGAAAAGAAGAGGAATAAAAATCTAGGCATGTGACATACCCCTAGGAACTTCCAGATTTATGTTAACCCTTTAATCAGTGTCATTGGGTGCAGTCATTGAAACAGTTTGTAATTCATCTAATTATGGCAATGTTTAGCTATTTCTTCACTTTGGCAGAAAAGTGCATCATTGAGATGCATTCATATGCCAGTTGATATCTGGATATTCTGTCCTCTACACATGACTTGTCTTTGAACCAAATAATGTCATCAAAGAAAGAAATAAGATTATTCACTTTGTATTTCCTTCCCCCACTTTTCATAATATACTCAATCACTAAATACTACTGATTTTTCTTTTTAAACATATTTATTAAAGCTTTGCCCTATTCAGTCTCTTTCTAGCAACTTAACCATTTCACAACAATTTACTGCATGTTAACCAGAGGTGGTTTCATGCTTGGTGAGATCTGAAGCTTATTCCATTGGTGGCTGTCCTCTTTAAGAAAAATAATACAAAAATAAAGTTACACATATTGACAGTGGGCTGTGCAAAAGAGAAGCTTCAGGCTTAGCTTCATAGTTAAACTGCTACTGAGCCTAAATAATTGACGGGTACATGAAGTAGAGTGCTAACACAACTTATGAGGCTCCAGGTCCCAAGATGCTTTCATTCTAACCACAGGGAACAATTCTACTGTTTTAAGGCCAACAACAAGTCATGATCTTCAGGTGCTGATTTATCATAAGTTTAACACTGGCACCAAAGATGTAAAGTTAGCTGTTGGAGCAGACTGTGATTGACAGCTCATTTCTTTCTTCCCTTCCTTCCTTGTTTTCCTTTATTCTTGTTCTTATTTTGTTTTTGGACTCAAATACAAATTCCTCTTCACCCCGTTCACCTGAGCTATCCCTCACACCCAAACCTCGATTTCTGCCTTAATGTTTTAATTTGAGGAGTCTGTTTTCTTTAGGAAGCTTCTGGCTCCTGATCTCCTATCTTCCTAATTTCAGGACACCAGAAACAGGATGAATGGCAGGTAAAAGGTGAGAGTGTGAAAAGCAGAGACTGGAGCTTCACACTTTTTCTTCTTTATAGTGACCTTGAATCCTTGCTACAGTTTCCAGGAGACACTATGGTATCATATTTGTGGTTTTTCTCTCTGATAAAAGTCAATAGTCAATATGATAATGAGTATTTGAATGCTTATTTATTACTTTGTATTACATGTACAGAAGACTCTTGACATTGCTTTATATCAAGCTCTTTTTGAATGCCCACTTTTATATTGTGAAAGCTATGTTCTAAATAGCACCATTGTATTATCCCTTACAATGTAAACCAGTGAAAATGAACTGCTTGCATCAGGAATAATGAGGACTTTTTAAAATGCAGGTTTCCAGGTCCTGTCCCTCTGTGTGGTATAGAAAACAGCAAATACCTTCATGGAAAACGGCAATATCAGTGGTTCTCAAATTTTAACAAGCACCAGAACTATGGGACGGCTCTTTAAAACGGACTGCTGGGCCCCAATCCAAGAGTTTCTGAGGCAGTCAGTTTAGGATGAAACTAGAGAATTTCCATTTCTAACAAGGACCCACATTATACTAACACTGCTGGTCCAGGGACTATCCTTTGATAAATGTTGGGTGAGGGCTTCCCAAAGCTCAGTGACAGTATTGAATTCTTACCATAGTATCACCAAAAATATCACCTGAACTGATACTTTAGCAAAATTGCAAATCACTACACGTAACAGATTTAACAATCACTTGTAAGTGGTCAGTTTTAAATCCAGAAATTCCAGGATCCTGTTGAATCTCATCTGTGTTTTTACAGTTGAGTGCTAAACTGAAGCTTAACTTTTGTCTGTTTCATAAGGGACACACATATTCTTTTATTCAAGTACCTGAACAATATTGCAATCAAGAGGATGAAAATCCAATGTCAATGAACCAAATTTTTTCAAGCTTTTATTTCAATATCTAGCTGAATACTTGCTTTTATGCACTAGAATTAAAATAGTCATTTATTTTAAATCACAGTGTGGCAAGGACTGTGCACTACCAACTTTTGCAAGGTAATCTACATTAGAAACAACTCCAAAATCTCAGTGGCTTACAACAATAAACATGAATTTCTTATTTATGGTGCAAGTCATCTGTGGATCAGCTATAGTTCTGCTATGCCTCTCCTGTTATTCTAGCACCCAGGCAAAAAAGCAGCATTTCCCATCTGAATGTCCCACAGTTGTAGAGGAGGGAGAAAGAAATGGCTGTTGTCCACTGTGCCTTTTAGGGCTTCTACTTGGACATAGTGTCTGTCACTCTGCTCACATTTCATCAGGGAGCAGTCTCACAGCCTAGCCAGAGGTCAGTGTGTTACACAGCCACATGTGGGAATATAGAATCCTACAGGTTGGTCATCAAGTAATTGGATATAAAAGTACAGTATTATCTACTAGAAACTAAAATTTGCATTTAGCTCTAAATAGTCCAAAGAATATGCCTAGAAACTTCAGTCATTGATATAGGATTCCAAAATAATGGACGAGTCATTTCTGATATGTCTGTCAGGAAAGAAAGACAAGACTGAGAGATGGACAAACTGAAAAGGCAGTAGCATTGCTGTGATCTCAGTCAGTTTGTCCCCCAAACCAGAAAATATTGGCCAGGTTCTTTGCCATGTGTAATGCAGAATTAGAAAACATTTTAGAACTCAGGGATACTACACAGATTCATTAATTTCCAGAGACGTTAAGTAATTTCCCCCAAGGTACTTTCAACATTCTATGTTCCCTCAGGGAAAAAAAAAAAAAATTGCTCAAAAGTCTAAATTTATTTTTAGTTGTTATTAATGTCATGACATTGTACTTACTCTGGAAAGAATACCTGAAAACTTAATTTCTGACCTTGTTAAAATGATTTTAAATTGCTTAAATTTTTTTTTTTTTTACTTTGATAGATTATGCATCTCCTACCATTAAATGAATAGGGCCAAGGGCACTTGGTAATAAAATTAACTTAGATCTCCTTTCTAAATTTAATAGAATTATGTTACATAGTAGTTAATATATATAAGCGAGGCTTGGAATAACACATTTTACTCCTCTGGCAGTTTTCTACTAACCTCTTTTTTCTACACATACTTGAAAAATATTTACTTATTGAAATTCTTGTACTTTAAAGATTTTTTTTTTAAGCTTCAAGGTATAATTGACATATAGGAATTGTTTATATTTAAAGTATACAACTCCATGTTTTGCTATAAGTATACATTGTAAAATCATTACCAAAATCAAGCTAATTAACATATTCATCACCTCACATAGTTACCATGTTCCTTCTTGTGTATGGTTTGTTGGGGGAAGAGAACACTTAAGATCTACTCTTTTAGTAAATTCAAGTAAACAATTCAATATTCCTAACCACAGTGACCATGCTATAAATTCCACCTCCAGAAATCATTCATCTTGCCTAAGTGAAACTTTGTACCCCTTGAACAACATCTTTCCATTCCTCACTCTAGTCCCTACCCACTTACACTCACCATTTTACTTTCTGCTTGTTTGTTTTTGACAATGGACTGCTGGGGGGGAAAGTACAATTTATCTTCTACAATATTCAGCAACTGAGTACCTAGAGTATAGCCTGTTTTATGCCCTACTGCTCTGATGCAATCAAAGTGACTTCCTAGACCTTTCATAGGAGGTTTGCTATTAAGAAAATGCAGAGAAATATGCTATTGGATTTTTTAATCCAGCAATATCCAAGTAGCTAAGAGTTATGAAATAAAATTAAGGGTGCTGTTTACCAACTGCCACAACAAACAGAATGATCTGTACTTTCCGAGATACTGAAATCCATCACTAATGGAGGGGTGCCCAGATAAATCCCAGTGACGATTCAGAACAGCTCTCTAGAGTCTGAGACAAAAACCATGACAACCATTGCTCATGTAAAAGAAGATAGCCAGAAAGGGATCATGTCTTTTAAGCTATAGAAAAGAGTAGTAATACAATATGACACTGATTTGCAGGATCTGTATGTAGAACATTTTTCTTGTTTCTTAAATTACATTTTGCTACTTTATTATTAATAGATAGTACTAATACCTTAAAGATCTTCCCTTGCACTCTCTTATTCTCTCCTCACAGCCTTATTGGTCACATCTGCTGTTAGCCAGCTTTATATTGCTGTGAACAAAATACCTGACAAAGACAACTTAGAGAAGAAAAGTTTATTTTGGCTCACAATTTCACAGGTCCTGCCCATGGTGGGCCAACTTCATTGCTCTGGGCCCAAGATAAGGCAGAACAACATGACAGAAGCATGTGGTGAAGGAGCACTGCTCTGTTCACAGCAGCTGAAAAGCAGACAGAACTAGGGGAAGGGGCTGCAGGAAGATGAACCCTTCCAGGGCAAGCCCCCAGTGACCCACCTGCCAGTCATGCCCTACCTGCCGACAGTTAGCAACCAAGTAGTCCATTCAAACTAGGATGAACTAATTAGGTTACAGCTCTCATAATTCAGTCATTTCACCTCTGAATATTCTTGCAATAGCATAAGGAGCTTTGGGGGACTCTTCACATCCAAACCAAAATATCCACCTTGTAGATAAAAAATCACATTTCAGAGAATGTAAGTGACTTTTCCAAAGTCACACATCTAGTTGATAGAGGAATTGGAAGTTCATATTCTGATACCTTTATACTAATGATGGCTGCCTACTGTTGATTTTCAAAAGCTATAATCAGACTGGCCTTTTAGTCAATTCAGTTCCCTTATTAAAACTGCTGAGGGCACTAGATTTTTTATTCTTAATCTCATGTTCTTTATTACATAAAAATCATCTCTATGTCTATCATGTACCTGTTTATTTTTACAACCCAATCTTTCTCTTGGACATAGGACCTATTTGTCAAAACAAGTTTGGTAAATTTCCATAAAGGGTTCTTTACATAAGTCTTCAGATTTGAGTTTGCTAGAAGGTTCTCTGAGATATCTAAGTTACATTGCCTACAACTAAGAAACTAAACTTAAGAGATATCTATTGTCACTTTTCTGTCAGAATAGTCAAAGAGATGCATTTCAGAAAACACAGGAACTGTTAACTTTTTAGATTATCACTTTCTGTAGGTCACCCAGGTAGATATTATGAATGACTCAATGAAAACTATAAGATTTTGTCCTTGCTGTATAGAACACAAAATCTGGATGGGGAGATGAAACATACACAAAAGAAGACAACTAACAGTACATTTTCCCCCAGCAGTGCTAGATCCCCAGCTACATCCCCAGCCAAACAATATATATTAATTCATCATTTCACTGTGAATTCAACAAACATTTGTTGAGCACCAAACTTGTGCTAGGTTCTATGCTATAGATGACAGATATACAAAGACACAATAGAAGTTTATGCACCATAGATATGAAAGCAACACAAATGCCACATATTTCAAACAACAAAATTTGATACTTCTTAGCCTATTTGACTCTTATTTAAAAATGCAATAAACTGGTGACTTAAAGACAACAGAAACTTACTTTTCACTATTCTGGAAGGTATGAAATTCAAGATGAAGTTTCCAGCAAATGTCTGGTGAGGCCCCAGCGTCTTATATAACATCACAATGCAGAAAGGGCAAACTTGTCTCCACAGTACCTTATTAGAGCACCAATTTTATTGTTCAGGGTTCTACCTTCATGACCTAATCACCTATCAAAGGCTTTACCTCCTAATACTGGTTTCAACATGTGAATTTAGGGAGAGACACAAATATTTAGACCATCGCAAATAGATAGTGAAGTCCTAAAGAATGGATAGAATCAAGAAAAGAAAATGTTTTAGATTAGATTCAAATAAAGTTATAGAAGATGAAGATAAGCAAGTCATCTGGGACAGTAAAGGAATCTCTCTATGATAAAGGAAGAAATGGGAGAAAGGGATTGGGATGAATCAATGGGAAGGTGTGAATTACAAGTTAATAAATTTAGGTACATTTTTGCAATAATTCTTGATTAGAGTTACCAGAGGAACAGAATGAACAAAGTTGCAGTCTGAAAAGATGAATCTAGTATAGTATGCACAATGGATTGTGGTAAAGGAGTTGGGGAAAAATACCAAGAGTGAATACCAAGATTACTCCTTTCTACTCTACCCAGACAGGGGTCCATACAGCGTTGTTCTTGATTCCCATTGTAACTTAAAGGGAAACTGTCTTAATGTCCAGAGCCCTTGATGTCCTCCAAAGGAGGAGGATGTCCTCAAATTCCTGGAAGCAGGAACCCACTTAGGTGGCACCAACCTTGATTTCCAGATGGAAAAATGCATCTATACAAAAGAAAAATCGATGGCATATACATCATAAATCTGAAGAGGACCTGGGAGAAACTTCTGCTGGCAGCTCATGTCAATGTTGCCATAGAAAACTCTGCTGACATCAGGGCTGTATCCTCTAGGAATACTGTCCAGCAGGCTGTGCTGAAGTTGGCTGTTGCCACCAGAGCCACTCCTATTGCTTATGACTTCACTCCTGGAAACTTTGCTAACCAGATCTAGGAAGCCTTCCGGGAGCCACGTCTTCTGGTGGTGATCCCAGAGCTGACCACCAGCCTCTTACAGAAGCATCTTGTGTCAATCTGCCTACCATTGCTCTGTGTAACACAGACTCTCCTCTGTGCTATGTGGACATTGCCATTCCATGCAACAATAAGGGAGCTCATTCTGTGGGTGGGATGTGGTGGGTGCTGACCCAAGAAGTTCTACACATGTGTGATGCTATTTCCTGTGAACACCCATGGGAGGTCATGTCTGATCTCTACTTCTACAGAGATCCTACAGAGATTGGAAAGGAAGAGCAGGCTGCTGCTAAAAAAGCTGTGACCAAGGAAGAATTTCAGATGAATGAACTGTTCTAGCTCCTGAGTTCACTGCTACTCAACCTGGAGTTGAAGACTGGGCTGAAGGTGTGCGGGTGCCCTCTGTGTCTATGCAGCATTCCCTACTGAAGACTGGAGTGCTTAGGCAGCCACTGAAGGCTGGTCTGCAGTTCCCACTGCTCAGGCCACTGAGGGGGTAGGAACAACCACCTAGTGGTCTTGAGCTGTTCTGCAGGCACTTATTAAGCAAAATGGAAATAAGGTTATGGAAAATAATCACCTGTTTCAAAAAATAAAAAGAAAGAAAGAAAGAAGAAAGGAAAGAAAGAAGGAAGGAAGGAAAAAAGAAAAGAAAAGGAAAGAAAGAGGAGGAGAGGAAAAAGAAAAAGAAAAGAGAGAGATTACTGACAGGGAAGGGCCTTGAGGGAACCTTCTGGGTTGTGGAAAATTATGCATGTCTTGATCTGATGGTTGGTTACATAGGCATATGCATATACAAAGTGTCAAAAATTGAATAGTTAAAATATGTTTACTTTACTGAATGCACATTTTATTTAAATACCAAAACAAACAAACAAAAACAAAAAAGAAAAACACCAAAAACGTGCTATCTAATAAATATGAAAACCAAAGAGAGCTTTTGGAGGGTGGAATGGATTGGAGATTGATTCTCTTTCCTTTTTTCATATTCAATTCTTCAGTAAATGTAAATGATTCTACTTCCACAATATATCCTGAATCCAATCACTTTTCTCTTCCTTATGCAAGTTAATAATATCACTCAACCAGAATATCAGAATGCCTTCCAAACCATCCTTTTGCATCTACTCCTGGCCTATTCCTCTCTCACTTTGTTCTTAGTTCAGGAGCCAAAGTGAGATGCTATACAACAGATTATGTTACCCCAACTGAAAATTCCTCTAGGCGTCTGTCTCACTTAGGGTATCACCACAGCCTCCTAACTGATTTACCAAATTCCCTGCCACCTGGCCTTGTCTACCTCCACAACATTGTTACAGACTGTTCTACTCTGATATACTCCTTAGTCCTCTCTTTTCCTTTTAACACAGGGCAAATTCATTTCTAGTCTAGGGTCTTTGAGTTAACTAATCTTATTCTGGCTGGAATGCTTTTCCAAGATATTTCCTGGACTCTTTATTATCACACAAACCTCTATTTAAATATCAACTTCTCAGAAAGTAACCATATTTTATGTTCTAGTAACAGGAGTTAGAAAATAAATAAACAATAGATTACTTTAGTGAGAAAAATACCAACAGTGTCAAATGCTAGACAGAGGATAAGAAGGCCTTTCTAAAGACCTATTAAATTTCCCTCCATCTCCCAGGTTATCATTTCTCACTATGGTATTACAATGAAAACATGGCCCTGGAGAAAATAGGACTGGATTCAAATTTTACTTTTTACCACTTCATTACTATGTAGCTATTTATACAGCACTTAGCTCCTAAGAATTTCAGTGTCTGCATCTTTAAAATGGAGATAATGATAGTTCCTTTTTTGTAGATCTTTTGTGTTTTTTTGGAAATCCACATGATGGCTGAAACTTATTAGCAATTGTTTTCAACCTAAGTGAAATAAAGTTTAGTAAATGTGAGCTACTAAAACCTTATTAAAAGCACTAATTAGTAAATGTGAAGTATTAACATTTTTAGGGTATTAATTCGCGTAGGTAAGAAGTATTTTGTCCATATCGAAGTACCGTATATCCAAAAATACATGGTATCATGTGATCAACCTCATTGTTACATCTCAAAAATGTTGGATCTAGCATATTTGAGTCTTAGATGTGGTCCTATCTCTTTGCAAAATGATACTGTTTTTAGCTTCCCTGAAGAAGTTTGCTAGGTCACCCAAATTACCTTGAAGGAAGTTTCTTTAAACACAGCTTCTATTTGTTCACAGGAGTCTGAGAGATTACACTCCATTTTAAATTGCGAATGTGATTCTGTTAGACAAATTGCAAACCATTATATCAACTCAATGACAGTAAAAAAGCAAACAGCTCCTTCCTCTTTTTCTCCATCTGTGGAATGAGGTTAATGAGACTCCAACTTATCACAAAACCATCTTATTCGAGTGGGTTTAGATATAAATAGCAAAATGCAACTCCTTTGTCTTAAATATGTGTCACATTTATGCATTTTGAATCATCAAAGTTCAAGGGCTGCCTGGGAAAATTCTATAGGTTTATGATAATTCTGGTAAATAAAAGCATCTACCATTGGCTAGATCTAGAAACCTGAGTACCAAAATTCAAGACATTGCCCTTAACATGAATCTGAGTCATCCTGGATTGTTTGTTTTATTTTAAAACAAATCTAAACTTACGTAGAGCAAGAAAAGGTCATTTTTGATGAAAGTGTTTTTTTGAAAGTCAAAAGGAGCATCACACAGGAATAGGCAGTCTTGATTTCCTGTGATTGTTTTCCTACATTCTATTCATTTTTAAAAAAGAAATTTCAAGGAAATTCTATCAGTTCTAAACAGTATTAATTCTTTTTTCATAGGGTAATAATTGATATGCTCAAGAAACCCTTTAATTGATGCTTAATATTATAGTTGAATTTTTCACATTTAATGTTAATTTTCTCCTGCCATATAAGCATTGCATGTCCTTGGACTGCATTATAGTGGAAATATTCCAATCTTTAGCAAATATTGTTCAAGTTCTATTGTTTTTATTTTTTCTCTTTATTTGATAATGCTACTAATTTCATGGCTTCTTCAACTCCTTAACCTGTTCTTCAAAATTCCATTAAGGCCTTATTTATATAATGAAACATAGCATTTTATTGTATCACTGAGGATATTAACATAAGGTAATTTGATTATTACTTAGTCAAATTATTTTTAAAAAGGGAATTTTTCAACTTTACAAGCTGATCTTCTATTTCTTTAGATCAAAAGAAAATTGAATATTTTTGACAGAATCTCATTTGTAGTAAAAAATGAAAGCATTACTTAAAAGATTGAGGCTTTTTTTTTAATAATGGAAAACTGAAGTTTTCTTTTTTCAAACGTCTTAAAATATTTTACATAATACTTTTCAACAGATGTGTGTCTCCTTCTAGGAAAGATAACATGCCCTTAGGATAAAATCTCAGCATTATTCTAAAATAGAAAAAAATCATTTGTAACAGAAATAATATTTAAATGTTGGAAATTGTACTAGGATTAAGTTAATACTCAAACTATAATATTGCTGTGAAAATCAGAATATCAACAGTGAAATTAATGTTATATTACAACTGACTCTGAGGATACATTTGGCATGTTTTGATTTGGAAAATGTCAATCTAAGTCCTTAATTTTTACAAGATTCGGCACGGCAATTATAAGTGATGATTAAATTAAACTCTATCTGGAATATTGTCATTTACCCTATTTTCTATTAAAGATAAAATGCAGATTATGTAACTTTTGTGTGATAGGCACTGAGACAAATGTGTTATATATCCCAATGACTTCAACAACCCTCTGTGAGGTACATAGTTTGTTTTGTTCACTGATCCATATCCAGTGCTTGGTACTGGGTCTGTTACATAGTAGAGATTCAAAAACATTTGTTAGAATGAACAAATTTACCAGTGAGGTTAAGTGAAAGTGCTATTTTCCAGTGAGGTTAAGTGAGATGCTTTACATTTACATAAATGTAAAGTTGTGTTCTTGTTTGGCTAGATCCTTACCTTTCACCTGTGGTACTACAAAGCAGAAATGTCCAGGAAAACCTGTATTTCTTCTAGATGGAGAAAGGGCAATCTATAATCTTGCCTAATTTTTGAGCTTTTCTCTGTGACTTGACAATAGCCTGGCCTCTAACGTGCAGATCAGAAAATAGACATCATTAGTAGAGGATCAATGATACTACTGGCAAGAAGTTGCAGAGACAGTCACAGGATAGTTTAGAAGACTCTGAACTTTTAAACCAGGGACCTCTTGGGGCCTCCATGTGCAGGAGACCTGGGCTGGGCTCAGGACTGACAAGTCCTTCCTCTGGATGGCAGTGGTACTATCAGCACTCAGACTCCTGAGGTCCCCAGATGTTCAGGCATGATGGTTGAGCAGTATTTTTGAGTAGACTTAGTTAGCAGTGTTCACTCACAGATCTCTAAAACACACTGATGCTTTCCAGTCAAGTCAGGGTGTTGCTGTATCCACCATCCAGGACAGAAAGGAAACTGGAAGTCTGTTAAAACCAAATTTGAAGCAGGTGTGATCAAGAGGTCAGGGAAGTCCATGCAAAGCCCTAATTTGGTACTTGGAAATCTTTGGACAATTTCATTTAAGAGATCTTTTAAAAATGCGAGTGCACATTGAATTAAGCAAGACAAAAGGTGGCAACACTGATGATTCCAAAGAGTGAGAATCCCCAAGTCATGCCAAACCAGGTCTCCCTTCACCCTTTTTCTCCAAGCCCATCACTGCCCTTTCCTTAGCAGAGGTATCACATGTTTCTGAACCATACTAAAAAACTAGATAGCTGATTTCTGACAGAATGACTGTCAGCAAGATTGAGTTAGTGATATGCTTGCATATTGAAAGTTGCTTTTCTGTAAGTATAATTCCACAAGCTATCTTAGGCTGGGGATTAAAGTTTCCGAATATAATTTCCAGGTCAGAATATGCTTCTTAACTCACTTTAAAAGTGATTTTATCTTATTTTAGTAATAAAAAAACCCGACAAAATCTATCATCTTAAAATTTTAAGTGTATAGCATTATAAACTATAAGTACAATATTACACAGTAGAACTAGAACTTACGTATCTTGCTTAATGGAAACTTTATGTCCATTGACTAATAACTTTCCATTTCTCCACCAGTCCAGCCCCTAATAACCATTCTTTCATTCTGAGTCTATGAATCTAAATATTTTAGATATTTTATGTAAATGAAATCATGTAGTATTTGTCTTTCTGTTACCAGTTTATTTCTCTTAGCATAATGTCTTATAGGTTCATCCGAATTATTGCATATTGCAAAATGTCCTGGTTTTTGAAGGCTGAATCATATTCCATTGTGTGTATACTCCACACTCTCTTTATCCATTCATCTGCTGATGGACATATAGGTTGTTTCCACACTTAACTGTCATGAATAATGGCTGCAAAGGACATGAGAATGCTAATATCTCTTTAAGACACTAACTTGCACTTTTCTTTTTTTTGAGTAGATTGCCAAAAGTAGGATTACTGGATTACATGGTAGTACCGGATTTGTTGTTTCAGGAACCTCCACACTATTTTCCATTGCAACTGCACTATTTTACATTCCCAGCAGGAGTGTGCAAGGTTTAAATTTCTCTACACCCTTACCAATATTTGTTGTCCTTTGCTCTTTTGGTAATAGCCATCTTAAAAGGTATGAGAGAATATCATTGTGGTTTCGATTTGAATTTCCCTGATGATTAGTGACTGAGCAGTTTTCATATACCTGTATGCTTTTCTTAGTATATCTCATGAAAAGAATTTGAACATACTGAAAAAACCATGCAAGAAATTTCCAAGGGGGTATAGCTACAAAGGCTGCCAGTTAAAAAAGTTGTCTTAAAACTAATTATATTATTATATAACATCTAATATTAATATATAATATATAATTGATAATATATATACATATATATATTTTACCTTGGGTGACTGAAAGAGAAAGGCAAAAAGTCCTGAATGTTGGTAATAACTTGAAATAATTCACAAAGGCCTTGGATGAAAAATCAAGAAGCTATAAATTTATTCTTGTCACTGATAATATAAGTTAAGTTCTTTGACTTCCTATTAGACTGTTGACTGGTTAATGCGTGCGCGCACACACACACACACACACACACACACACGCTATCATATCATTAGAATTTTTATAGGTCACTTAAAACAGCCACAAGCTGCCCTTCCAACCTCATGGTCCCCTTTCAAGACTGATGACAAATAGCCATCGCAGCTGGCACAAAGCTGAAGAGAAACTGCAAAAATTATTACATGACCTTGGGATCAATCAATGATCTGAAAACATGCTGGAAAAGAAATCATTAACTTTTTAGAGCTTTAACAATAGGCTCTGACTCAAACTCTTCTCTCCTGACCTTCCTATCTGAACTTGAGTCTAGAGCAAGTAACCATCACTTCCTCACTTCTGCAATAGGGTACTTTCCTTCTTTTCTTCCTCTTTCCTCCCTTCATTTCTCCCTTTCTTCCTTTTGTTTTCTTTTTTTAGAATTTTTTAAAGAGAAGTTTTAGGTTCACAGCAAAGTTGAGAGAAACGCACAGAGTTCCCTTATTCTTCCTGCGTGTACACCAGCATCGTCTCCCCCAGATTCAACATCCCTCACCAATGTAATGTGTCTGGTGAACTTACGTTGACATATAACTGTTAGCCCAAGTCCCTCTTTTACACAAGGGTCCATTGCTGTGGTATTGCATATACTAGGAATTTGGACAAATATTTAATGATGTCTATCCACCATTATAGGGTACAAAACTAAGCATACTCAAACGATTCACCAATTATAAGGAGTAAATTTAAAGTAGTAAATACCAAGTAAAGTCTCATAAGAATATTTTCATTGCCCTAAAACTTCTCTGTACTCCATTCTTTCTACTCCTCACAGCCCCTAGCAACCCCTGGTCTTTTTACTATATCTGTAATTTAACCTTTTCCAGAATGTCACCTAGTTGGAATCATATAGTGTTTAGCCGTTTCTGTTCAACTTCTTTCACTTAATAATATATGCTTTAAGGCTCTTCCATGACTTTTCATGAATAGATAGCTCATTTCCTCTTAGGGTTGAATAGTATTCCATTGTGTAGATACTTTGAAATACATTTATCCACTCTAGACTTACTGAAGGACACATTGATTGCCTCTAAATGTTGGTAATTTTTCATAGAGTTGCTCTATATACCCTCAGGCAGGTTTTGTTTATTTATCCATTTTCAACTCCTTTGGATAAATACCATGGAACACAATTGCCAAAGTATATGATAAGAATGTGTTTAATTTTGTAAGTAACTGCCACACTGTTCCCAAAGTGGCTGGACCATTTTTTGTTCCCCCTAGCAATGAATGAAAGTCTCTGTTGCTCCATACTCTTCTGGCATTTTGAGTTGTCAGTGTTCTGGACATTGACACTCCAATAGGCATGCAGTGGTGTCACATTGTTTTAATTTGTATTTCCCTGATGACATATGACATTGAGCATCTTTTCACATGCTTGTTTGCCATCTGCAGAGTTTCTTTGCTGAGGCATCTCTGAAGGTCTTTGGTACATCAAGTGGTCTTTCTTGGGACCACTCTTTATTTTGCTTCCAGAGATTTCCTAGGGAGTCATAGAGTAGTACTAAAACAAAAATAAAGTTGGAGAAGTCTCCAGAGTTTCCTATAATTATTATATTCTGAGTTAATTTTGTGCTTGTTACATGAAAAATAAAAGGCAAGATAAGTTCTAAAATAGTGCTTTCTGACTTTTGAAAGTAGGAAACTATTTCTATACCCAATAGATGACTTAATATTTAATAAGCAGTGATTCTCTGCAGGTGATTTAAAAAAAAAATACTTGAGATTATTAGCTGGGGAAGAGTTACTATTACATAGGGCTTTCTAATAAATACAGGTCTTTACAACTGAGATTTTTAAAATGTAATATAGTTTTAGAGCCTAGAACTGATTCAGTTACATTGTTACAGAAGGAGAAAGTGCTATGTATTATAACTGAGAGCAGTACCCTCATTAGAGAAAACACGATTTCTCAACCCTTTTGGGGTGAGAAACTCTCATGGGCTGAACTACTACAATTTCTTCATTTACTCCTGAAACACTGCAATAATATAACTACATAAGCAATCCACTAAGTAAGTTTCAAAGATGGAAGAGTGTTTCTTCAAACTAAGAGCTTTATTTGAAAATGTCAAAAGTAGAAGTGCTTTGGGAGTCTTGTTAAGGAAGTCTGGTCCTAAGCCAACATGATGAAGATTTGGGCCTACTTCGTATTCTATTTGGTGCAGGGTCTCTGGTCTAATTCCTAGGTCCTTGACCCACTTTGAGTTGAGTTTTGTGCAGGATGAGAGATAGGGATTTAATTTCATTTTGCTGGATATGAATTTCCAGTTTTCCCAGCACCATTTTTTGAGGAGTTTATCTTTTCTCCAGTGTGTGTTTTTGGCACCTTTGTCTAGTATCAGATAACTGTTTTTATATGGGTTTGTCTCTGTGTCCTCTATTCTGTACCACTGGTCTACCGTCTATTTTGGTGCCAATACCATGCCATTGCTGTTACTATTGCTCTGTAGTATAGTTGAAGTCCTGATATTGTGATACCTCCTGCTTCACTCTTCCTGCTAAGGATTGCTTTGGCTGTTCTGGGTCTCTTACTTTTTCCAACACAAGAAATAAAAACAGGAATCAATAAATGGGATAGATTCAAACTAAAAAGCTTTTCTCAGCAAATGAAACAATCAACAATATGAAGAGCAAACCTACAGAGTGGGAGAAAATCTTTACCACAGGCACTTCATATAGAACATTAATCTCCAGAATTTAATAAAGAACTCAAAAAACTTTACACCAAGAATACACATAATCCAATCAATAAATGGGACTGAGTAGACACTTCAGAGAAGATTTATAAGCAATCAAGAGACATATGAAAAAATGCTCAACATCTGTAGTAACAAGAGAAATGTAAATCAAAACTACCCTAAGGTTTCATCTCAACCAAATTTTAATAGCTATTATCAAGAATACAAGAAACAACAGGTGTTGGTGAGGGTATGGGGGGGGTGGAGGTACACTCATACATTGTTGGTGGGATTGCAAATTGGTGCAGCCACTCTGGAAAGCAGTGTGGAGATTCCTTAGGAAATGTGGAATGGAACCACCATTTGACCCAGCTTATCTCACTCTTTGACCTATACCCAAAGGACTTAAAATCAGTATACTACAGAGATGCAGCCACATCAATGTTTATAGCAGTTCAATTCACAATAGCTAGATTGTGGAACCAACCTAGATGCCCTTCAATAGATGAATGGATAAAGAAACTGTGGTATATATACACAATAGAATATTATTCAGCCATAAAGAAGAAAAAAATTATTGCATTTGCAGGTAAATGGATGGAGTTGGAGAATATGCTAAGTAAAATAAACCAATTTCCCAAAACCAAAGGTTGAATGTTTTCTCTGATAAGTGGATAATGATAATAACAGAGAGTGGGAAGCGGGTAAGGGAAGAATGGAGAAAGGAAGGATTGTGTAGAGGGAAATGAGGGGTGGGGAGGGGGCAGGGAGAAGGAAAGATAATGGAATGAGACAAACATCATTACCCTATGTACATGTATGATTACACTAACAGTGTGATCTACTTCTTGTACAACCAGAGAAATGAAAGGTTGTACCCCATTTTGTGTACAATGAATCAAAAAATTAAAAATAAATAACCAAAATAAAGTAGACCCTAAGATTAAAAAAATAAAAAAATAAAAATCTGCAGAAGATGAAAAAAGTAGAAGTGAGGAGAAAATTCAAATATGCACAAAACTGAAATATAAGTTTTAAAATCAAGGATACCATTAAGGAAATCTGTTTCATAAAAAAAATGTCTGATGGTAAATAAGTGATCTACTTTTATTACTCTTTATTTGCTAAGTTATAGGCTTGAAACAAGTTATTGGGTCTAAAATCATATTGATTCCAATACCAGAGTAATCTTTGGACTGAAATTTTATATGACATTATGCTACTTAATTTATTTGAATTGATTATCCAAATAATATGTAAGAATGGTATTTAAGTACACCCAAAATTTTCAGCAAACTTTAGAATTAGATGGATTATTTCTTTTTTTGCCATTCAGATGAGTAGGATTCTAATATAATAAGAATAATTTTGATATCATTAGATAATTTTAAATTAGGAAAGCATTTTGTTATTCACCTCTCATTATTATTTATGCCTATTTCAGTACATCTTTGTATCCCTATCTTGGAAAAAGTAACATAGAGAAGACAAAATTAAGAAAAGTAATTATGATTGCTCAAAAATGATGAAAGATTAGAATGGAAGACTGAAGACAGTTCTGAAGCAAGAACCCTTGAGGAATCTGAATTTTAGCTAAAGATAATAAATTAATAAATGCCTTGACTTATTAGCTCCTTGAATAATACTGCTTTTAGCACTGGGTTTCTCTCTGCACCTCTCAGAAGATTCCTTGGTCGGGGTTTGAAGATCATGGAAGGGTGATCCAACAATTGCAATTTATATTCAAGAATAAATCATGCAGGTACAACTTCCCAGCATTCAGATTTTCTTATTCAGATCTAGTTTTAGAATCATTCCTTAAACAAGAAACAATACACTTATTTGTATTTGAAATGTGTGCAAATGTAGAACTTGTTCTGAGTGAAACCCAGGAAATTGCTGCCCATTTGGTTTCAAGCCCTGCTTGCGTGGATCTTCTTGTTTTAGTATTATTCCCTGGTAGCAATCTAGCAGCAATTGTTCTGTGATTCAACTTTTTGGTTAGAGTGTGGAATATTGAGACTTATTACAAGGGCATTATCCCAAGAGATGATTGCAAGTACTGAACCTAGACTTCTCTGGCAAATAAGCCCATAAAATTTAATAAAGTGCTGGTGTGCAAGTCAAGTGAAGTGGAAAACTCCCAGAATTGTACTGATGTAAGTAGGTTTCTGATTTGGATATGAAGTTGATTATTTGTCATTGATTTTCAAATCAGTGGTTACACAGCTAGATAGGCATAAATAATACACGTCTTGGTTCGTTTCAGATATTAAAACTCTATCTCAAAAGTTACTCTCATAAAATATACTAAGATCCTACTGTATATATATATATATAATGATGTATATATGAATCTTCATATTAAGCTTGAGTATTTTAATAATTTAAAGACCACTTGGTACCATTAGTCCAAATTAAATGATAATGCTAAGAGCCTGAGGTCACAAGCAGGAATCTTATAAAGTGTAATTTTCCTTAAGTTATGTGTCATCTTTTCCCATGTTGACAACTGCATGCTTTATCTTGGCTATTTCCTCAAAGTCTTGCTGATCACAAAGGATTGGCATAAGAAAGTGTAGTAATTTGCAGTCATGTATATACAAGCAATCAGCATGGAACCTAGCAAATAGTGTTCCATACATATTAACATTATTACTCTTACTACTACACAATAGCACCACTTTAAAGATAATCAGAAAATCAACCCCTACTAATAGTAAGGAATATAAACTTCATAAATGAAAGGCTGCGATTGTGTAGTATGATAAATGTTTGCAGATAAGTACATGTGTTCATTATTTCCCCTAAAATATTGATCACTTCTTGACATCTATCAAAGAGTGTATTGTATAATGCTACTTCGAAGTGATAGATTCTATGTATGATTTTCTTAGACAGATATTTTGAACAACAGAGAGAAAAAAATAAGACTTCATTGTTTTCAGTTTCCCTAGTGGATATGCCCAATATCTGCCATGCAAAGATGGTACTCTTAATTCAAATCACACAATTTTTAATATACATTACTTTTGACAATGTTATTGTGATTGTGTTTATTGTAATTTTTTAATGTTAAAACTTTACAAAGGAATATAAGTTCAATGAACTTAAATTTTACTAGATAATTAATCAAAAGTATGTGCCTATTCAGAAAAATAAGTAAAGATAATTTCAGCTCATGAAGATCATCTGGCAGAGCAGATAAGATAGTTCACATTATCCTTTCGCTAGAGTGAAGGTGGAATAATGAGAGTTTTCAGGTCAGTAGATTGGTACAAAGCAAAAGTTGAAAAGGTCTCTGACTAAGCACTGTGAGGTGTTAGCTTGTAACATTTACCGCCCCCCAAAAGATACCATCCAAATTTTAAAATGGCAGTTGTCATAAGAACCATGGTCTCCACAGTTGACCTTGGGTATCATTGATTTTCAATGAAATTCCTTATAAATTTGCATGAAATATGATTTATTGCTTGTTTCAATTACCTCTTTTTCCACAATTTCTCAGTCTGTTCACTTGGTGGCACTAACTTCCAAAGACCTATAAGACCTATTTACTAATTTTAATAAAATTAAGAAATTTTTGTTTTCTTAATTTTTTTTTTTTTTTTTTTTTTTGGTACTATGGATTGAACCCAGGGGCAATTAACGACTGAACCACATTTCTAGCCTTTTTGATTTTTTATTTTGAGACAGGATCTTGGTAAGTTCTCAGGGCCTTGCTAAGTTATTGAGTCTGGCCTCAAACTTGCCATCCTCCTGCCTCACCCTCCTCAGGCACTGGGATTACGGATATGCGCCACTGTGTCCAGTTAAAATTAAGAAACCTAAAGCAATTTTTGACTTTTCTTATATAAATATGCATTTCTTCTTTCTTTCTTTTTTTGGATTTGAATCTTTTTTTAATAGAGCTTTATGATTATACATAGTAGTTGGGTTCATCCCAACAAACACATACATGCATGGAAATTGATTTTAGTCCATGATCCCTTCTCTTTTCCCTCCACTTTTCCTTCCTGTTCTCCCTCCCTTCTCCCATTCTCCTTCCTCCACTCTACTTGACTTCCTTTTGCTTATCTATTAACTTACATTTGAATGGTTCTTCATATTATTTTATCCTTCCCTCTCCTTTTCCTTTATTTTACTCTTGCTTTTGCTAGAACTGTGCTGCCCGTTAACATCAAGGTGGTTGTATTGCTATAGTAGGCCAATTTTAGATTTTTTTTGGAAAATACCCAGGAGTGGAATAGCTGGGTCATTTGGTAGTTCAATCTCTAATTTTCTAAGAAATCTTCAATCTGCTTTCCTGAGTGATTGTGCTAGTCTGCAGTCCCACCAACAATGTACAAGTGTTCCTTTCTCCCACTACTTTACCAGCATTTATTGTTGTTCTTATTCTTGATCATTGCCATTCTGACTGGAGTAAGATGAAATCTTAATTGATTTGCATTTCTCTGATTGCTAGAGATGTTGACCAGTTTTTCATATATTTGTGTTGCTTCCTTTGAGAGGTTTCTGTTTAATTCATTTGCCATTTAATGTTTGGGTTATTTGGTTCTTTTGGTGTTAAGTTTTTTGAGTTCTTTGTATATCTTGGATATTCATCCTCTATTTCAGAAGTAGATAGCCAAGTTTCTCCCATTCCAGAGTCTCACTTCTAATTGTTTTCTTTGCTGTACAGAAGCTTTTTAGATTAGTCCTTTGATTTCCTTTTCTTGTCAGATCGCTCTGGCTAATGTTTTGAGGACTGATTGAATAGGTGTGGTGAACGTGGTCAGCCTTGTCTTGTTCCTGGTTTTAGAGGAAATGCTTTTAGTTTTTCTCTATTTAGTATGATGTTGGTGATGTAAGACATTAACATTAGAAGAAGTCTGGTGACAGGTGTATAGGATCTCTGTAGTATCTCAGCAACTTTTACATATATTAAAAAATATTTTGAAGTTAAAAAGTCTGTTCAGGACAAAACAAACTTCTGTTTGGTTCCCACATCACTCCCAGTAAGAGTTGAAGGCCTTGTGGCCTCCAAGGACCTACATGATCTCTGATCTCAACTTCTGTTACGCTCTCCCATGCCTACCCCTTTTCAACCTCACTGGCCTCCTCTCCATCTCTCCAGTACTCCAGGTGGGATCCCATCCCAGGATCCTTGCAGGAGCTTCTTGTCTCCTTGAAACACTTTCCCCCGGGTACATATGAGGCCTACCTTCTCACTCCTTCCAGTCTTTTTATATATAAAAATCCCAGTGAGAACACCCTGGCCTTTCCCTTTATCCCTGCTACAGAGTTAACTCTGAGGGGCAAGAACTTTGTACTTTTTAAAAATTTTATTCCCTGTGTCTACAATAGTGTTTAAAATATTGTGGAGCCTTAATAAAGATTTGCTGGATGAATCAATGAACAAATGAAAATAGAAAAAAAGAGATCACAGAAGATAGATGTATCTAATAGTGTCTTAGGGACACTACATCCTTAACATTTATAATCATTTAGTGTCATAAAATATAAATTATTCTTTTCATTGTTCCATCACCCAACATGCTATTTCTGAAATGATTTATACTTCTTGTTATTGATAACAAAAATGGAAACAAAAGCTTAATTTCTAAATCTTGGACAGTTTCCTATAAGAGTGGTTTTTGTTCTCCTTCATACTAATTAATTGATGTTATAATCTTTGCCAGTATAGTACAGAAAAGAATTATTAACCTTTTCCCTAAACTTTCACTTGTTTTCATCATACCTATAAACACTTCCTCCTTTTGTCACCTTTTAACTATAGCCGCCACTCCTCCTTGCTTCTGTTTGTAACCATCAACTTCACAAGCAAATGTTTATTTGGATTTCCAGCTAAGACAAAGATTTCAGCATGGACTAAACAATGAGATCCCAGAGAGGTAATAGAGTGCTATATACATTCCTTGACACCCCACCCCATTCCTATACACAGATTATATAGATTTTCACACAAAGACATTCCAATGTCTCCCTAATTTTCCAATTTCTCCCTAATTTTCCAAGGCTATTGTTCTTAAGACAAAAATTGTACTTTAAAAAGTCTGCACATCAGAAGAACATTTATTAATTAAATAAAGATGCATATTCATGATAAAATCACAAATTTTATCCAGATACTATGTGAACAAACATTAAGTGCATCATATTAGGGACCATGGGCTTCACTCTGTTAAACCAGAGGAGGGGGCATTGCCATCACTCCCTCAAAAAATTCCACAAGTAAATGTCTAAATGCAAATGTTCCACTATTCTGTACTTGTTTAGTCTACAAAGAAAAAAAAAAAAAACTTTCTTTTACTTTCTTTCTTTGCCTTCATCCCTGGTGATATCGCTTATCACACTATTTGTAGAAGCTCACAAACTCTGATGCAGACATTCTCATGTGCACTGTCTCTGAAAAGAGATATTTTGAAAGTCCTGTCCCTGAGCAGACCACCTTTAATTCTCCACTCTTTGACTTTATCTTGTGCTTTTTACATTTCCTCAGCAATTCCTCATGGAGGTATCATTTATCTGTGTTCTCCACTCTCTAGGATATGACTCATCCTGGCCAGGAAACTTGGAACACATTTAGAACTGCCAGGTGTTTTCTTAGATTGTTCTACCAATCTTGGACTTCCTTTCCTTCTTAACAATATTATTTTACACTTTTTAGTGCCAATATTATTCATGATATGGAAGGAAAATCAGGGTGCTAACTAAAAAGACATTTCAGAAGTAAAAAAAAAAAAAAAAAGCAGCAGATTTTAAAAACAAATAATTTGCAAAGATTCAGGGCAGCATGGAACTGAAAACAATTTCCAGGATTTTAGTTGGGAGGTATATTACAGTTCTCCAGAGAATCATAACCATATGGATGAATAGATGGATAGATAGATAGATAGATAGATAGATAGATAGATAGATAGATACAGGAGTGATTTACCATAAGAAATTGATTCACATGATTTCAGAGACTGTGTGTCCCCAAATCTGAAGTCAACAAACTAGAGACCTAGAAGAACTGATGATATAGTTCTAGTCCAAAAACCAATCTTAAGAACCAGGAGAGCCAATCATGTACATTCCAGTCCCAGAATAAGTCCAAAGGCAAAACACTGATGGACCAGCTCAAAAACAGTCCAGAGGAGAGAGAAAATTCTACCTTGCTAAACTTTCTTGTTCTATTCAGGCTTGAGACAGATTGGATGAGCCCCACTCACACTGAGAGGGAAAGCTAGCTTATTCAGTCTACAAAATAAATATTAATCTCATCCAGAAACGCCCTCACAGACACACCCAGAATAATGTTTAGCCAAATATCTTGACACCACATGTCACAGTTAAGTTGGCACATAAATTATCATAGGCAGTTAGATGAATCAGGGTGTTTTCATGAGCAGGAGGAGAAGAAAGATTTGACTTCTGGACAAAGGCAACGTGGGACTGTCATGGAATATTCAATTGGAAATATTGACCAGAATCCAGGAAAGACTTTGAGATTCTAGATATAAATTTAGTGAGAGCTAAAGTCATAAATGTATGAAATTTCTCTGGAAGAGCACATAGTTTCCTTAGCTCCATTATTTATTATACATTTATTTTATTAAGGTAAATAGAAATTGGCAGTATGATAGCTAACAAAATAAAGGCAATTCTTTTTATAAGGGAAATTGAATTCTAGGGAGGGAAAATACTAAAAAGATGAAAAAAACAAATATAAAAACAAATTATTCAATCAAAAGCATAGTAAGTACAAAAAAAGGGTAGTAATCTGTAAGGAGATGAAAAAAGGGAATCAGGAATTATTGGAAAAACCATTCTAGGAGAGTGACATTTGCACAAAAACCAGAAGTTCATGTAGGTAGGCTAAGCAAAATGAATACAAAAACAGAGAAAATGAAATTGTCTTTAATTCTGAAACTTTGCAATGAAGAGGAAAAGTGTCCAGAAATAAGGCTGTAGAGGTATTGAAGGGCAAGATCAGATCACACAGGACCTTCTAGGTAATGAGAAGATTTAGTACACTAAATTATTGGTCACTGTTCCTCACTCACCTGCAGTAGTACTATGCATCCATCCCTCACGATATCTTCATGGTAACATAGGATTTTGAAGTTTGATGATCTTTGGGAGGTGAGCTGTTAGAAGATTTTGTGTAAGCTGAAGTTGGAAATGCACATGTATATAACTGGGCTTGCCCCTTTTGAAATTTTGCTACCACCATGAAAGGACCATGCCCCAGCCAGTGGAAAAGGAAAGAAATGGAGCAGACCTGTAAACAACCACCTTTGGAACTATACTCTGCAGAGATAACAAGATCTTCAGTCAATTTGTAGACATGACAGTAGAATTAACTTTTGTGGTTTTATGCCACTGAGCATTGGTGTGGTTTGTTACACAGAAAAAAAGAGAGAGAGAGAGAGAGAGAGAGAGAGAGAGAGAGAGGGGGGGGGGATGACTGGAAAGTATTGAAGAAACCAGAATTAGGGAAAATTCAAAATTTCAAGACAGAAATGGTCAAATTCCATAGAGAGATCACATAGAAAACAAAGTAAAAATAAACAAATAAACCATTGGCTTTGTAAGTTAGGTGTCCATTTTTCTGTTGATCTTTGTCAAAGCAGCTTTAGTTCATATGATAGAAGAAGAGATCACTTTGCAGTGAACTGAAGAGCACCCAAGAGAGAAAGTGCAGGCAGAACCCATACAAGGTGCTTGAGCATTACAATGAAATGGAGAAAGGCAGATGTCAAAGAATAACAAAAAGACCACGTGGGCAAAATCAGAGTTGAACTTGTTTCTTTGCCAGATGGAGGTGAACTAAATCACTCAGGAAAAGTTCAGTGGGTCTCCAAAGTTGAAAGAGGTTAAACAAGATATGAGGCCAAAAAGGTAGTATTCCATATGAGAAATGATTCTATGCATTAAATTCTAATTTATTAAGGGAAGGATTATAATTTGTCCTTTGGAATTGATCATTTGCTCTGTTTTATGTCACAAAAGAATGACATAGTGATTTAGAGTCCCCAACTTGCTCTGCCAGGCTTGGAATTGTATGAAGGACCTTTCAAGTGCACTTCCATCTGCTTGGGAATTGGCACATTTTTCTTTTGCTCTAGATGAAGACTTTCAGAGAAGGCACAGGAAGCAGTCAGAGCCGCTTCAATGACAATTTTTGAACAGGTTTCTAGCTTTATGAGAAACCTGTGATAGAGTATGAGAGAGTGGCAAATCTATGAGCCTGAGTGAGACTTGTCTGATACCATGGGCAACACAGAATAGAGATAAATTTGAGTTGTAGAAACTGAAGGCTGAAAGATGTCACTCCTGTGGACTTATACATTCTCTGAGAAGTTGAGGGGGTGGGGGGCCATCTGCCACTAGTACAGGGATAGTGACTGTGACCCTTCTGTGATCATCTTCTTGTTCCAAATATAATTTTAAGAGCAAAGTTTTCCCACAGCAACTTTTATCTGTCTCTATTTGTTTTGTATTTTAACTCTTCTAAGAGTTCCTCTTAATTTAATAAAAAATTTCATGAATGTACATGGGAATCTACATTGATTAAAAATTTAGAAGGCAATATGGCAATTGGTATCAAAAATATTACGTTGTGCATACATGTTGATTCAGTACTCCCACTCCCAGAAATTCGTGGAAATTAGAAAATAATGCACACAATGGGTAAATGAAGAATTGTTTGTATTAGAGAAAAATGTATATAAAACAAATGTTTTAAGAATCATTGAACAGTAATATAAGCATACACATTTTAAAATTCTAATGCAAAAATATAAATTATGATATGCAGATATTAATACCTACAATAATGTGCTTATATTGTAGTGTGTATGTGTGTGTGTGTGTGTGTGTGTGTGTGTGTAGAATCATGAGAACAACCAAAATGTTGACTGCACTTCTCTATGAGTTGAAGGATATGGAGTAGTTTTTATGGTTTTCCCCCCGCTTGGGTCATATTGTTTGAAGATTTTATAATCTTATACTTCTTATAAGTATTAAAGGAAAGAGCCAAAGATGACCTGTCTATATAGTACAGTTTATTTCTTTACTACAGGCTGAGACCCATTTGTTCAAAAGCCCCACCAGTGCCAAACTCAAATTTTGACACATAATTGTTTTAAGAATAGCCCGAGCAAGCAGATTTTTAGCTGTTCAGAGCCTGCCCGTTCACATAATTCTGTGAGAACTTACTTGACAGCTGCTACCCATTGATAAGATAGAGCCTTGTGGTTATCAGACCCCAAGCTGCTACTACCCTTTGGATCACTGCTCCAAGGCTGTGCTGCTGAGGGATGTCATCTAGGTAAATAACCCCCTCTTCTGATTTGGTCTCACCCTGTACTTCACTTCCTTCTTCCCCATCTAGAATGGGATAGTCTTCTGCTGTAAAGAACTTTGTTTTCCCCTCCTCTCCTGCAGTCTAGGTGACACCCAGCAAAACTGGCTGTTACTGCTCCTCAGAGTCATATTTTGTGCCTTGATGGAAACCCAAGGCCCTTGCACCCCCTACACAAGGCATTTGTGATAGCACATAAAAATAACAAAAAAATTTTCTTAAAACAGTGTTACAAATAATTTAAAATAATTAAAATAGGCCCCAAGCTATGCCAACGATCAAGCTTTCAAGAAAAAGCACCTTGCACAGCCTGAACCCAGGGAAGCGTAAGCTGCAGTTAGAGAGTCTCAACATGGACAACAAGGTCAGACAAAGACTGCCCTGCCAAATCTCAGCCATATCCACAAAATTGCACTGTCCTGGGTTTTAATCTCAGATGCTCTTTGTTTTTAATATTACCCAGGCTCTGGATTGGTATGTAGGCAGCAGATATTCCAAGCGTTATTTTAGGCCATTTTTCCGGTTCTCTACACTGATGAGTCATCAGGGACCTCTCACAACATCCTCCCTCCTCTCCTGTGATACTTGATCCTTCAATAGAAGTTGGTTTCATGGACTTAACCAGGTGTTGATCTCTTTCGTCCTTCCTAGTCAGATTGAAGGCCAGCAAGGTTCTGGGCCTCTCTCCTCACAGGAAGGCTCCTCTTCCTTTGGAAAGAGTCCCTACCTCAGTATCTTCAGCTGTGTCTGTAAATCCAAATGCAGTTTACTGATACTGAGTCTTTCAGATTTTTTTTTCATTTTCAGATCAGAGAACTGCTGTTTGACTATCTATCCTATCTTCACTCTGCAGATTAGGTAAATCTTCCTTACTAACTAGGAAGTGATCATCAATTAGTCCTGGATTTTAAGCATATTATATTTACATACCTACTCCTATCTTTTGGATTGTGATGCAAATGCAGCAGACATGTTTACTTGATATACTAAAGAAATAAATGTAAAACTACCATATAATGAAACTTTATTTGGTTTTAATAGATGAGGCAAGTGGTAAGAATCATTCTTATTTTCTATTGGAGAACCTGAAACATCTATGAGAAAGCAGAAGGGAGACATGGTCACAGAGTTAGTGGGAAGGCAATTATGGATGGAGAAGGTGACTTCATCTCTCAGATGTCATCTCCGTGTTCCTTGGAGACCTTCCTCGGTAATCTTTGCTTCTTTCTTCTCAATTAAAAAGTGCTTAGCATTTCCTCATGTGAGACATTTTGTGATTTAACCAATGATGAGACATGGAAAATAATACTCAAAGGTCTATTTTGTACACCTCTAAGCAAACTACAGATAAAAGGATCCAAAGAGGTGTCTAGAGTAAATTTCTGTCCCCGTAAGCTTTGCGATTTTTCTCTCCGAGACCTGTTACAAAAGTGATTGCCAGGTGAATGTGCCTTTGTAGCATGTCAGTGTAAACCATTTTGATAGAATTATATGCTTCTTTTTCACCTAGGATCTTCTGTTCCCTGAAACCATTTGTTCCTGTCCTTATCTCAAATTCTCACTGTTCACTGGAAGTGATTTACTCAGGATACAGAAAGTCACTCTCCTTTTCTTCCAAATGTCAATCCTTAGAACTTTCTCACACACTCTTAGAACCAGTTTAGGGATGAAAAGACTTCCAAATCAGGCTTTAATTTTAATCACTTTGAGGGCACATCAGCCTTTCAGTAATGACTGAGTTAACAGTGTTCAAAGTATAGTTCTGACTCCATAGTGCCCCAGATTTTTTAAACACTCAGTGGTTTCATCATTTCCTTAGTTTTATCTTATTTTTTTTTTTTATAAACTAGGAAAATGCTTCAAGGAATACATTTAAAGACTTTGGTTTTAACACTTGGTTCACTGCTGCATATAATTAACATATTCTTGTTCTCCACTTAATTTAGAGCAACATTAAATTTCCATGCAGTTCACAAAAGTATGTGTGGATTATTGGAATGTGGCTAAGAAACACAGTCAGTTAGGCAACAACTTCATCCAGAGACACCTGATACACAATTTACCAGAGATGGCTTTATGCACATTTGTGAAAAAGGCCACTAGCCTGTCTCCCTCCTGAGTGGGTATATTGGTTCCCCTTTAAGCACTCTCTTAGCCAACCCATCACCATCCTTGGCTCAGGAAACTCTCAGGGATGGGAAACTTCCTTACAGGAAACATGCTTCCCAATGCTAACACTGCAAGAAACACTTTCCCAAGGAACTTGATAATCTATGCACATTGCAGTCAATTGAGCAATGGCTTTCTGAACACAATGCCTCTCCCTTGTCATCTAGATCCACTAGTGATTTACCTAGGAGGGATTTCAGTTCTGGAGACAAGAATAACTTTCTCCTAGGTTCCCATTAATTATTCCTCAGTGTAAAAACAAAGTCATGTGGTGATAGTATGAATAATGGTAACGATAATAATGAAGATAACAAGACACAGTGGAAGCAGAGGCAGGGGAAACAAGCATCAGTATTTGCAATATCCTTAGGTTTGGGAACAACTGTTTTGATGAAAATCATGTTGCACTGCTGGTACTTCCCACTGTGAAGTCTCTCACACATGGTGGATCTTCTGAGACTGAGTGGGGACATTACCAGGTACCTTGGGTCTTCATTGGTAAAGATTGTATAGATGAATACAGTGATCTAAGAACTATGCAAAAGATTGGGGAACTGTTGACATGGTTGAAGAAGATTGGAGTTCTGTAGAAATTACAGCAGAGCAGACCCCATGCTGATGTTCCCTGCAGAACTGGATCGCAGCACACAGAAGTCAACAGCATTCCCTGGTAGATGGGATTTTGAGCATGAATGGCTTTTTCTTCTTTAGCCTCAGAACTAAAAAGTGGACCAACTTGCCCCTAACCACAGGGACAAGAAGGTTGATGGACCAGCCTGGTTTTCTTCTGGATTGGTCCTTTGGGTTCCAAAAAACCATGACAAGTTCTGGTTTCATATTCACTGATCCAAAAGATGTTCTTTCTCTTTAGCATGTGTTTCTTATGAGCTGCTCTCCACGTGTCAGCGTGCCTCCACCTCTAAGCTAGTGTTTCTCAACCATGTGTATCCAGATGCCCCATGGATGAATCTCCAGTTGGTTTTCTGCCATTTCCCATCAGCCAAAATTATTTTGCTGAACATAATTTTATGCAGTTTCTATTATGAAATCAATGGCTATTTTAAGTGTGGTTTTTCAGTCTACATAACTGTGTCTCCCTACCCCACCTCATCCCACCTTGAGAGTCACTGCTCTGAACCAGTGTTGTCTAACCCCCATCCCACCTTGAGAGTCACTGATCTGAACCAGTGTTGTCTACCTTTCCATCTCACAGATCTCATAGAAAACATTGCACAATTCTGTGAAGCAGGTGAAGATCCAATTTGAGAACCTGTAAGGAAAAGTTAAGCATGGTTGGTCTTCACCAGGGTCATGGAGATAGAGGCAGCAGGGCAGAGATGCAAACGTGTTGACAAGATGGTTCTAGATAATCCTGAACAATTGTGCTATCATTTGATTTAGATTACCAGCAAAATTAAAATATGAAATGTAAAACATTAGCATAGAAAACTTGTATCCCAAGTTTGTCCTAAGAAATCTCAAGAGTATGTCTGAAAGGATCCAAATTTTGAGAAATACTGTCCCAATTAATGCCCCACCCCCATAGCTTTGGAAACTTAAGACTCCCTTACTGTGAAGTTTGTCTGTTCTAGAATTGCAAGATTAACTTAATTTCCTTCTGTGGCATCTAGTGGGAATGGCTAGTTTCTTTTCTAATAAAAATGTACCTATAGCTACAAAAATAAAAAGAATAACAATAACAAAGTCATGGATTTATTTTGTTCCAAAACAGTGTCCTAAGTGTTTTGCACAGGTTTTAACATTTAGTTTTCATAAAAGTCCCAATATTAATATTATCATTGCCATTTTATGGATGATCTTTTAATGAGGTGTTGAGGCTACCTCACCTCTAACTTGGGAGTCTCTTTCTCCTACTTAGTTTTCTGCAATGACATGCAGTCTTTTTCATACTAAGTAGAGCATATCTTGGATATGTGTTTTGGTATCAGTATGTGCTACAACATAATCTCTGATAAGAGAGGACAAAAGGACTCAGCTCCTAGTGAGTGGAAACAAGAACTAGGCAGGGGTTCAGATACACATGGTATCTAACAGGAAAAAGGAGACAACTTGGAAAGGATTTCTTTGGCCCTTACAGTTTAGCATGCTGTCTAATGAGGGAAATATTTTAAGATATTCACTAAAAATATCCCCTAAGGAAGAATAGTGACAAAAATTCTAGGAGGGTGTGGCATAGACTTCTTGTGCCATCACAATATTCATTTATTCTTTATTAGTAAGAGCCCCCAAATATTATTCAAGGTGGCAATGTACCCAGGTAAAACAATGCATTCCCCAGAGTCCCTTGGTATTAGAGTGCCCATTTAACTGATCTGTGGCCAGTGAGATGTAAACAAAAGCGATTAAGTGGAGACAATAGATAGCTGGGGCGTGCCATTTTGCCCCATTCACTCTCCCCTTCCTGCTTCCTGGAATGCAGATTTGATGGATGGAGCAACAGAGATGGAGTGTGGGTCCCTGACAACCATGAGGCTACCACGTTTGCACTGAACTGAACATTATCAAACTTATTTTACATAAGATAAAATAAATCTTTCTTAATTCTAAGCCAGTGTTATTTGGCTTTTTGTTACATACTGATGAACATGATTCCAACTAAATACATAAAGTTAGCTGGAGGTTTTATGGGGAACAGAACCATTCAACCTTTTGTCAGAGGAGAAAACTCATAAGACTAGTCCTGGGAAGAGAGGCCAAGTGAAGATATCCAGGTGAGGAATTTCCCAAGCCCTTGTCTATGAGAATAAACCTCTCTGCCTCCCCATTGACTCATTTTCAAAACAAGAAGACTGGATTTTAACATTCAGGCACTTTTCCAAATAGAAAATTCTGTAATTTTACAGAGTAAGACATACAACAGTGTTGCTCAAGCCCTGCTGGAAAGGTATCAGAAAGAACATATGATTTTCTCCTGACAGACAGGTAACTCTCAGATTCTCCTGAAACCCACCGGAGGCTGTGTGGCCCTTAGGGATTTCCCTTGGCAACTTCCTGCTACCGCATCTGGACCAGGTCATGGCTGCCATAATCAGGGACCATTTAACTGGAACAAATAGAATTTTACTTAAACAGCCTTCAAGATTCCTTATTCAAGTAACCAGGGGATATCCCACTGAATTGGAATATCCAGGGCAGAAGTTCAAACAGGAAAATGGAACTGGAAAGTTGAGAAAACATTTCTTGAAATCTCTGGTCAAAGTGGCCTATAATCTTGGCTGGCCTCTCCTGCTTCTCACTGCTGTCCTGCATAAAATGATGAAATATAATACTGAGAGAACACACAAATGTAGAAATAATAAGATACACAATAAATTTACTGTGGTAGCTAAGTCATTTAATCCTCTAAATTTCATTTGTTTCATGATGTAGAATGGCCAAGACAGTATCTGAGGCTTCTACTCTGTAGATTTTTAAGTTTACCAAACAAATGATAGTTTTAAAAATAATTTGTGAAATGTAAAGATGTGCGACATTCATAGATACTATCAACAGGAAGCTTACCCACCTTTCTATGACTTGCAATGTGATGAATTGCCATTGTCAGAGTAGAAGTAGATGAAGTACAAATAAATCAGATCACTGGGCTCACACTGGTGAACAGCACATGCATAAACAGACCTCTCTATGTTAAATATGAGTGAGACATCATGATTAGGGGTAAATTGATATACTGTTCCATCAAAGTGGCAGGCACGTCTATACAACAGAAGGACTTTTACCAGATCTTCTATATTTAAATGTGATGCTTGCTAATCAATCATCCTTTTTTTTTTTATCATGTAAACTGTCAGACCACTGATTTGATGAGATCTCATGAGTTGGTTGAAATACATTCCTGATGTTTAATCAATATCTCTAGCAGATTTCAAGAATGCATTTCAGTTTACTACATCCTTCTTAGACATCTCAAAATGAGACTCACCTAAAGCTCATATAATCAAATCACTTAATTCTGGCTCAGTGATTGACTTCTATACAATTGTCACTAGAGGGGCAGAAGGGACAATCTAATAGAGTATAAAATTGAAAACTTGTTATCCTCATTCTTTCTCAGACTGTATTAAAACAGATCTATTTTAAACACACAAAAATATGATGAGTATTACGTGCCTTCTCTAAATGAATTTCATATTCTGAGATCACAAAGTGTTCAATGATGTCTAGTTCAGGGATTGTGTAATATTTTTTGACTCACTATTCTTGAAGTGAGCCTGTGTTAGTGTTTGACCCTGTGTCTCAGGGATAGTTTGTTGTAGCTATCTGCTGCTAGCCCCTTTCCCAGCTATTAAGAGGAATGTGCAAAAGGTATCTCTAGACTCATCACCATGAGGAAGTGACTTTTTAAAAAGTACAAGTTGAAGAAACAGACTGTAGACCTATAGCTCTAAGGAAAACCTATATGTCATTCTTCTCCTAAACGTGACTATTTTAGTCAGCTTTTCAGCCACTATGACCAAAGAACCCAACCAAAACAACTATAGAGGAGGAAAAGTTTATTTGAGGGCTCACGGCTTCAAAGGTCTTAGTCCAGAGAAGGCCAGCTCCATTCCTTGGGACTCCAGGCAAGGCAGAACACCATAAGAAAAGAGTGTGGCAGAGGAAACCAGCTTATATGATGATCAGAAAGCAGCGAGAGAGAGAGAGGGCTGGGGATATAGCTCAGTTGGTAGAGTGCTTGCCTCACAAGCACAAGGCCCTGGGATCAATCCCCAATCCCCAGCACCGCAAAAAAAAAAAAAAAAAAAAAAAAAAACAACCAGAGAGAGAGACAGGTTTCCACTTGTCAGATACAAATATATAACCTAAAGCCATGGCCACAATGCCCCACCTCCTCCAGCCACACCCCACCACTTCAGTTACCACTCAATCCTTATCAGAGGACTGATTCACTGATTGGGTTAAGGCTATAGCCCAATCATTTCTCCTCCAAACCTTGTTGTATTGTCTCACATGTGAGCTTCCAGGATATACCCCATCTAAACCGGAACAGCAACATTGATTTTTTTTCAGGAGTCCATCAGAATGTAATCTGGACTGTTCCCTCTTCATGAGAGCTCCAATCCTCTACCCCAGAAAGTAAGGCAGTAAGGTCAGACCAGAAGAGAACCACAATGAGTGATTCTACTATTGGGAATTAGGAGAAGGAAGTGTCCCTGCACCTGCCAGACTCTATACAAGGAAGAGAGGACCACGTCATATCCTCGAGGAATTACCTGGGACAAAAGTATTGGAAAAGCCCAGTCTAACACACCTGGCTTTGATGACATATGGTTAAATGCTGCCTGGGGGAGTAACCACCATGTGTAGACTCAGGAAGAAGCCTAGAAAGACGTGTACTAAAAAATTAACATTGGCTATTCCTGCATGCTAGAAAGGGGTGACCTATTTATCTACTTATTCTCACTGTTTTGCTTATCTATTCATTCACAATTCTCTATGGTGAATAGATATTTCTTTTGTAACAGGAAAAAATACAAGAAGAAAAAGTCTCTACTATAGTTATGATAGTTTTAAAATAAAGGTCTCTATTTGGAATATTCACGCAGTCAAGCCTTGTTGACATTTTCATGGAAAGGCAAAGACCAGATATAATGGAGGAAGGCACTGGATTTCAAGACTCCAGGTCAGTATTGTTTTGTCATTTCCAAATATGATAATCCCTTAAAAATCACTTTGTACTTATTAACATTTACCATGAACATTACTAAAACAAGTTTCCCCAAATCTGGTGGGAGAGTAGGTTGCTAGTTAGCTTCATGCTGAGAAATATTTCCCCTTAACCTGACAGATTTAAGTTTTTATGACTTGATGATCAAATTAGAAAAATAAAAAAAATGTGAAGAGCTTTACATGAATGCAACTTCATTTAATTGTTCAAACTTTCCACATTTTTAAAGAATGATAACAAGATAACACAGAGATATACACACAACGAAAGTCAGTCCTCATTGTTCACGGATTCAGTGTTTATGAATCCACCCACTCATAAACTTACTTGGAACTCCAAAGCCAATAAATCAGTGCTCATCACCCTTGGACAGTTCATTTGTGGATGTGCACAGAGCAGCAACACTTGAACTGCCCAGTGAGCACATACCCAGCTGAGATGGAACAAGGCCTTCTTGTTTCAGTTCTCATACTGTCAACAAGGGTCTCTGGGGCAGTCCACTTAGTGCCGTTTGCTTTGCATTTTCTGTGGGTTTTTTGGTTGATAATTTTGCTATTCAAAATGGCCTTGAAGCAGAGCACTGAAGTGTTGTCTAGAGTTCTAAAGTATAAGGAGGCTGTGATGTGCCTCATGGAGAAAATACATGTGTTAGATAAGCTTTGTTCTGGTGTGAGTTATAGTGCTGTTGACCATGGATTCAATGCTGATGAATCAACAACATATATAAAATCAGGTGCCTATTTCACAACACACATAAAACAAGGTTAGGTGCATGTTTTTTTTTTTTTTTTTTTTTTTTTTGGTTGCTGTTTTCTGTTTTGTTTTTTTCCATTTGTCTTTAGAAATGATGATCAAATGGTATAGAGCTCTAGTTATGCAAGATTAACAAATTCTGGAAATTGCATCTACAGGATGAGGCCTATAGTTAAAAATACTATAATGTATACTTGAAATTTGCTAAAAGGATAGATCTTAAGTGTCTTCATCAAAACAAAAAAGAAAGAAGATGGTAACAAGGTTGTGTATGTATGATGAAAATATGACCAGAGGCCAATAGGAATCTCCCGTGTAATTCCCCTGGGAGCAAGGGTTCAATATTTATTAATTCATGTTCAAAGAAAGTTTATAGGACTTAATTATCACAAATGAAACTCTCTCTCCATATATATAATATATATGTGTGTGTGTGTGTGTGTGTGTGTGTGTGTGTGTGTGTGCATACAGTTTTAATGTTATTATTTGGTAAAAGGCATAGTCAACACTACTGTGTACATCCCCCCTAATTCCTATGTCGAATAAGACATTCATGAAAATGAAAATTTCAGCCTGGAAACAACTTACCTTTATTCATTCCAAAATTATTAATTGGATACATTTTATTCTCTGCTATTATTTTGCTGAGGGAATAATAGTGAAGAGGACAATGACAATGCCTGATCTCTTAGAACATATATTTTAGGGGGAAACAGTCTCCCCATTTAAAGAAAAAAAAAAAAGACAAGTAAATATATGAATGAAATGAAATGAAAAAGACAAGTGAATGCATGATTAAATTTATGTTATAAAAGGAATAAGGAAGAGACTGAGATCATGAAAGAGAGTGGAAACATGTACTCTAGATGGTTCAGTCCCAGCAGGTTTCCATGGGGAGATAATATTTAAGACTGAGACTCAGAGAACAGAAGGAATTAGCCATATGACAAATGGGGAGAACATCTCACCTAAAGGGAGAACTTAAGCTGTAAGAATGCACGTGGCACAAAGAACTGAAAGGTGACCATTGTGATTATAGGACTTAGACATGGGACTGAAGCAGAAGTTCAGACATAAACAGGACCAACTGGTGCAGGAATTGTAGACCCTACTACAGCTGTGGATTTTATTTCACTGTTCTGGAAAGTCATAGAAGGATTTTAACCAAAGTTTTGATGTCATTCCTTTTGCATTTTTAGATCTCTTTTGGTGCTGGTGGAGAATAGATTGGAATGGAAATAGACACTGAACTGAGAAGAACCAGTGAGAAATCTGCTCCCATAATGAGAGTACGAGATCATGATGATATAAAAAAGGCAAATCAAAGAAGCTGAAGCCAAGAAGTGTACTGGAATAAAAATCACTAAGACTTGGTGACAAACTGGATGGATCCAGGGAGGGGAAAAGTGAATATCTGAAGATGGCCCTAGATTTCTGATTTGAACAACTGGGTACAAAGTGGTATCATGTACAGAGATGAAGAAATCTTGGCAGATACCTTTTTAAGCCTTAGTTTCCTCATCAATAAATCAGGAAAAATAATGTTTCTATCACAAGGTTGTTTTGAGGATCAAATAAACTATGTCATGTAAAATACCTGTAGTACTTAAAATATGGTAAGGACTATAAAAGGAAGCATAGTAGAATGAAACAGACGTTATCACCTCATGTACCTATATGACTGCATGACTGATGTGATCCTACAATATGTAGAATCAGAAAAATGAGAAATTACTCTCCATTTATGTATGATTTATCAAAATGTATAAATGCATTCTACTGTCATGTACAACTAATTAAAATAAAAAATTTTAAAAAAATTTTAAAAAGCTTTAGTTATTACTATTAGTTATGGCATATAAATAAGACTATCATGTTTAAAAACAGTTTCTCAAGGAGTTACATATCCCCTTGCTTTGATATTATACGGAATGATGGTGAGTTTAATGTGAAATTAGAATGTTGTTTGATCAACAGACCCAAGAATACTGAAATCCTGCCTTGGTCCCATGATTCTGCCTTGAAAGTCTCCAAATGAAAATGACATCTTGTTTACAACAGGAATCATGGCCTCAAAACCCTATACAATTTAGGGTGAATCATAAGAATGACCCTTTCACTATACCCAGTGAACCTGTAGTAGTAACTTCACTGACCCTGTGACACCTCCTGCTACCATGGAGCTTGTGTCTAAGCCTGGGTTATATAATTAAGAGCTTCAGTGGCTCTCAGAAAACTCCACCTGCTGCATGGAAACACAATCAGTGTTACAGACTCCTCTTCCAGGTAGCAAAAGTCTGAAGCCAGATGATGCGGCAAGACAGGTTTCTGAGCTCATCCCAGAAGACAAAAGGTACACTTTAAATTGACTTGGAAAATTCCTTTTCCCATGTTTCAAACTAAAACGGGCTTGTTTCAATTCCTGACAAAACTAAGGTAAGTCATAAGATTATAAGGGAGTAATATGATACAACAATTAAATTAGCTGAATTAGAAACTACCTCCCTTGGAGAACATAAGGAAGTCTAGGACTTGTGAGTCTGAGACCTTCCAGACAACCCTAGCAACAACTGAGCAAGCCTAGGGGTCCCAGGTGTGCTTATTCATGTGCCAGGTATTTTTTTGAGCACCTGTTTGTTAAGCACATCACATGATAATCATATTCTGTTGAGTCTTGATAATAAAGAAAACTAGACAGTATTATTTTTTTCTGGTAAAGGCAAATGTGTGTGTGTTTTTTTTTTCTTTTTCTTTTTCTAAAAAAGCAAATTTAATCAAATACAACTAAATGTCTAAAGGTTTGAGGAAGATATAACAGAACAAGTAATCTTTCTTCCTTCCTAAAATAAAGTTTTTATCTAATCACATCAACATAAAATTCTTATTTGCCACTCAGAGTAAAGTTGTAGAATGAATAATTAATTTTCTGCCTGGGTCTGGTTAACTTGTCACTTCCCCTTAAGGAAATCACTCTTTACAGTAGTGGTACACTATTTTATCTTTATTCATTAGATTTCTGAAATTATGCCTGTGTTTTAAGATGAGTTACATAATAGTTCCCTCCTATTTCAATGAGTTTAGTTGCTAATCATCAGAATTTAAAATATAGTAATAGTAGTGATTGTTACAGTTATTGAGATGTGGTATATAATAAACCAGTATTCACTCTAGCTATCACCTGCTGTAGTTCAAAATTTGTAGAACATAGATTGATTATACACTCTTTTAGATTATAGAAATATTCACTATAGCAAATTAATCTTTCTTAAGAGACTGAAAGATAGTCATCATTATTTAAGAATTGGTATATAAAACATATCAAATCTGTATATGTAAACATAATAGATGATTCATTTGTTTTTATAAAACAAATAATAAAAAATCCCTTACAAAATAAAATAATCCCTTAAAAATAAAAAAAAAAAACCTTAAACTTTGATGAAAAATAGTTGCATCCTTCTTTGCTATTTCCCAGAACATTCCAACTGCTTCAAGGATATTCTTTCAACACCAATATCTACATAAATATAGCAAAAAAAAGTTTTACACTGATTTGTGAATATCAGATAATGGGTCCTTCTTTGTATTCTGGGACAATCCAGGATGGTAACCTAGACCTTGAAGATCCTTCTGTTACTCAGTCCTATTGTATAACAATGATATTTTGATTCCCTTGAAATTTCACAAGTTCATTTACCAGCTGTCTCACAGCTTTTTCCTCAAGGTAGAGCAGCTCATATCTAGTATTTTCACCCACTACAAAAACGAACAAAACAGAAAAACAACATTACAAGTTACATTAAAAAGTAATCTTTAGACTGTAAAATAACCAGGAATACACTTTCCACTCAATTAAGTAGCACAGAATACATTCTAATGACTGCATTTACAGAAGATACCAGCAATACTTAGTGAACAAACTGCATGCTAATTCACTAGGTAACTGAGACACCAGGACAATAAAGTTCCCTTTAAGTGCATGGAATATAAAAACAAGCAACAAAGTGTATAGCAATCAAACAAAGCCTGTCTTCTTTGTAATGAACTGTATAATTACCAAAATGCCTAAGATCATTGGTGATAAGACAGTCATCCTCTAATTAAAATGTTCATGGAGTTGAAATCTGGTTAAGTTTTGTTAAAACAGTAATGCTATGGAGATTAAGCAGAAAAACAAAAGAACAAATTATTCTACCTCCCGAGAGGACAGATAGAATGTGCTGACAGTGGATAAAGAAGTGACTGACTTAGGTGGGAGAAAAAAATCAACAAACAATTGAGTCCACCAGTTAGCATCCCAATTGTTCAATAACAAGTCCAACTAGTCTAATTAAAAAACTAACCACGATGGAAAAGTGTTTTGAAACAGGCCATCAATCTTCCCTGCTGAAACAAACACCATGGTATATATAAAAGAGGCAAATATTTTCAAACTGAGAAACATTTTCAAAGTATTCTCACTTAATAGCTTCAGCCATAACATAATTAAACAAAAATGAGCAGCAGGAAAGGTATTCAGCTGGCCACCTAGAAGTTTATTTCAACATTTGTGCAAAAATAATAATGCAGCAACATGTCTAACAAAGTGACCCTCCTTGAACTGGACCTGTCTCAGTGATGGCAAGCCATGTAGGAGTTGGTTATGCCATTAGAATCCTTCTTAAATACGTAATTATTTTCTCAGTGTATTATCAAATCAGAAATCTGTTGGGCAAATTGGGTGTTACTCTTAAATATAATGCAATTCAGTATATTAGATATCTTCCTGTAAACTTGGCCTTTCAATGAGAACATTAGAACAAGCAGGATCCACTTATTCAGTCCTCCATCAAAGGTGAAATATGAAGGGAAAAAATCCCAGAGGCTGATTCAGGCTTACCCCTGCTACCATGTGAAAAAAATCCCCCAACAAACTCAAATCTAGTTTCCCAGGCTTTAGGTTCATCTTCTCCCCTAACGAAGAAGGATTTTCATGGATAAAGTCTTCAAGGTAAAAAGATTAAGAAGAGGCTGGAGGAGAGGGAGAGAAAGACTCCTAAGGTGGGGAACCAGAGACCCTATTGGGGTTACACCTGTATAAAGCTCTGAGGCTCCTCCTGTGTACCAGAAAAATTGAGGAATGGGAAAATCCAGGTTGAAAGGTGCCAGTACAGGTTTTGAATTGGATCTTTCTTAATTGTCAGTAAGAAATGGATTACTTTTAAAATCACCTTTGACCACAGCACTGAGCCTCTTAAAAACCAATTCCATCTAGAACTCATACACCTTAAGGATTCATTTGACATTATCTATGTCATGTCTCCATCACCTGGGACTTATGACCTAAAACCAATTCTAAAAATAAAAAGTCTATATACCTTTTGATTTGTCAGACTATAAAGCCATGTAGACAAAATGGTGACATTTTAAACCTTTACCACACAAACAGCAAGAGAAAAGTTTGAAATGTTACCCTTTTCTTTTAAGGAATGGCTCAATATAACTATATGAAGAGTAAGTAGGATTAGTTTTTTTTTCTGATTGTAGTTCTAATAATCTTAAAGAAAGTATTAGAAAGGCATATAATTATTTGGTTTAAGTCCCCAAAGCTACATTTAATCAAATGTCCAAGAGCATCTTCCTGATTAAAAGAGCTGTGTGTTCAGGTTTATTTTTACCATTGTTTGTGAATGGCCATGAGTGGTTTCCTATGTTAACATTTAAAATTTTAAATTTAGTTATAAAGTCAATTCAAAGGTATTTTGGGAAGCCACAGAGATCTTATGCATTTTGCATTTTCTCAGTGGAACCATAATAATCTTTTCATTCTCCTATGAAAATCATCATGAGTTGCAATTTCCTCTTATCAACCTTTTTATTTTATATTCATCTAAAAAGTCAAAGAAAAGTCCTGAGCTATTTTAGGTATGGCTGAATCTCTCTCATTTTGTATCTTCTCAAGGGGACTATGACAATCCATTTATCTCACATATGAATAATGTGAATGAATCTGTCACACTTAAAGTACTACCTCCTTTTAACAAAGGAGAAATGTCTCTTTGCATCAAAGCATCAATATTTAGCCAAGAGTTATTTGTACTGAAAGGTGGGTGACTATTTATATTAAGATAGGCAAAGAGCAATGACTTCTGACACTAGCCACCTAAGGTTGGGCCAAAGTTCACAGGAGTGCAGTCCACCAGGGGGCTGTTCTCACTTCAGGAATCAGCTGCAAATTCAGGGATTCCCAGGCCACCCTCGCTCTTCCCCTCAGATTGATAATTAACAAGAATGACTTGTGGATCTCGGGGAAATGCTTTACCTATGCTTATCATTATATTGTAGCAAAAGGACCCAAATCAGAAGAAATCAGAGGGAGAAATGAGCAGAGTAAGTTCTGGGACCGCTTCATGCTTGAAGTCTACCCTGTAGAGGACATTTTACCCTACTGACACATGGATGTGTGACAATACATAGAGTATTGCCAACCAAGGAAGCTCACCTTTTTGTGTCTAGAGTTCCTTCTGGGGTTTTATGATTGATCGAATCACTAATTCTGAGGTTGAACTCAATCTCCAGCGCCTCTCTCCTCTCTGGGGATCAGGCTGATATTATATGGGTCAAAGCCCCAACCATCTAATCAATCTTTCTTACTTGACCCACCCCCAAGTCATCTCCTTAAAATAAACTATTTAGAGTCTACTATGAATAACAAGTAAATTCCTATTACTGAGGAAATTTCAAGGGTTTAGAGTTTATCTCCCAGGAATGGGGAACAAAGGCTAACCAAATAATTTATTACACAAAGCTTATGATATCTTTTGTTTTATTAAATTATTTTACAATCAATTTTGGACATTTAGGGGAAAGTACTCGTGTAGTTTTAAACCAAAAAATACAGTTGATCCTTTTCTGTCAGTTTTTTATTCAAATAGGTAAGAGACAGTTAACTGTTTCCAAAAATAAGTAGAACACTTTCTATTAAGCAAACTCTTACTGTAAAATTCCTTACCACCAGCACCTCGGACAGAGCATTAATATCCAGGATATACAAAGAACTGGAAAACATTAACACCAAAAAAAAAAAAAAAAAAAAAAAAAAAATAACCCAATCAAGAAATGGGCTAAGAAACTGAACAGGTACTTCACAGAACAAGAAACACGAATGGTCAAAAACTACATGAAAAAATGTTCAACATCTCTAGCAATTAGAGAAATGCAAATCAAAACTACACTGAGATTCCATCTCACCCCAATTAGAACAGCAATTATCAAAAATATAAGCAACAGTAAATGTTGGCAAGGATGTGAGGAAAAAGATGCACTCACACATTGCTGGTGGTTCTGCAAATTGGTGCAGCCACTCTGGAAAGCAATATGGAGATTCCTCAGAAAGCTTGGCATAGAACCACCACTTAATCCTGTTATCCCACTCCTTGTTTTATACCATCATTCATTTCTTTTTTTCTTAATTTAGCTTTTAAGTTTTTACAGACTACTCTTGATTCATTGTACACAAATGGGGTACATCATTTCATAACTATGGTTGTGTACAATGCAGATTCATACCATTTGTGTAATCATACATGTACATAGGGTAATGATGTCTGTCTCATTCCACCATTTTTCATACCCCGCTCCCTCTCATTTCCTTCTACATATTCTAAAGTTCCCCCATTCTTCTCTTATTCCCCACCCCCCTACCCCCATTATATATCATTCTCCACTTATCAGGGAAAACATTCTGCCTTTGGTTTTTTGGGCTTGGCTTATTTCACTTAGCATGATATTCTCCAATTCCATCCATTTATTTGAAAATGCCATGATATTATTCTTCTTTATGGCTGAATAGTATTCCATTATGTATATATACCAGAGTTTCTTTATCCATTCTGTTGAAGGGCACCTAGGTTGGTTCCACAATCTAGCTATTGTGAACTGAGCTGCTATAAACATTGATGTGGCTGTGTTACTGTAGTTTGCTGATTTTAGTCCTTTGGGTATGAACTGAGGAGTGGGATAACTGGGTCAAAAAGTGGGTCCATTCCAAGTTTTCTTAGGATTCTCCATACTGCTTTCCAGAGTGGCTGCACCAATTTGCAACTCCACCAGCAATGTAAAAGTGTGCCTTTTTCCCCACACCCATGCCAAAATCTACTATTGTTTGTGTTCTTGATAATAGCCATTCTAATTGGAGTAAGATGAAATCTTAGAGTTGTTTTAATTTGCATTTCTCTAATTACTAGAGATGTTGAACACTTTTTCATATATTTATTAATTGCCTGTATGTCTTCTTCTGTAAAGTGTCCAGTTTCTTGGCCCATTTATTGATTGGGTTCTTTGTATTTTTGTTGTAAAATTTTGTAAGTTCTTTATAAATTTTGGAGATAAGTGCTCTGTCTGAAGTGTGCATGGAAAAGATTTTCTCCCACTCTGTAGGCTCTCTCTTCACATACTTGATTGTACCCAACAAAACTAACCTTCAGATTTGACAATGAAATAAAATCTTTCCATGATAAACAAAAGTTTAAAGAATTTACAAACAGAAAGTCTGCCCTACAGAACATTCCCAGCAAAATATTTTGTGAGGAGGAAGTGAAAAGCAACAATACAAGTCAGCAAAGGGAGGAACTACCCTAAAGGAAAAGCCAATCAAAGGACAAGTAAAAAACCAAAAATAAGCCAGAATGACCAGGAATACAAATCATATCTCAATAATAACCCTGCATGTCAATGGCCTAAATTCAATAATCAAAAGACATAAACGACCCCTTATAGGTAATCTGATGCTTTTCTCTCACAGCATTTAAAATCCTATCTTTATTTTGGATGTGAGGTATTTTCATTATTATGTGCCTTGGTGTGGATCTGTTGTAGTTTTGTGCACCTGGTGTTCTGTAAGCCTCTTATATTTGATTTTCCATTTCATTTTTCAGGTTTGGGAAATTTTCTGATATTATTTCATTGAACAGGTTGTTCATGCCTTTGTTTTGTATTTCTGTGCCTTCCTCAATCCCAATAATTGTTAAATTTGGTCTTTTCATGATATCCCATAATTCTTGGAGGTTCCATTCATGCTTCTTAACATCTTCTCAGTCTGTTCAACTTTATTTTCAAGATTAAATATTTTGTCTTCATTGTCTGAGATTCTGTCTTCCACAAGGTCTATTCTGTTGGTGATGCTTTCTATTGAGTTTTTAATTTGGTTTATTGTTTCTTTCATTTCAAGGATTTGTTTGTTTTTTTCAGAATCTCTATCTCTTTATTGAAGTGTTCTTTTGCTTCCTGCATTTGCTCTTTTAACTGTCTACTGTTGCATGATAAGATAGTATAATCCTTAAATATATTAAGTGTTCAGCATATACATTCTACCATGATTATTATTGCTATTCATATACATGAATACATAAGCATATATATGCATATACACACACACACACACACATGCATGGTATTAGACATGAAAAGATGGCATTTTATCTCAAATAATCTTTCCATTCCTTTATTAAACATATTTATGTGACACATATTATAGCCAGGTGCTAGGAATGTTTCAAACACAGACAATGCATTAGTTAACACAAGGGTTTAAAGTTATTTTCCTTGAGGAAATTATCTTCTAGTGAGGAAAGATAGATAGTTAACCATATAAAAAATAAAATACAGCATGCTTAAATGTTAGATCTATGAAAAGGAATCTAGGAAGATGGAGATAAAAATATTTGAGTGAAAATTGCAAATTTAAATAAGGCTCCCAGTGAAACTACAAACCAAGAGTGGCAAAGCTTATCTGAGAGAAAAGCATTTCAGGCAAAGGAAATAGCAAGTGCAGTAGCTTGAGGCAGGAGTCTGCCTGGTGAGTTCAAAGAGCAGTTAATGAGGTCAGGGTTGCCTGAAAGGAATGATCTGAAAGGGTGTGGGGAAGAAACGAAGTCAGATAGGTCATACAGTGAATGGGGGTGTGCACATTATATAGACCCTAGTAGGTCACTGTAGGTCTGGGTGGTTCTTTAGGAATTCATTGGAGATTTGAACAGAAAAGTGTCTTACATTTTCAAAGAACTCTGGCTGCCATGTTCAGAGCAAAGAAGGGGATCAGTCAAGAATTTGGAAGACAATTTAGAATGCTACTGAAATAAGATGAAAGATGAGAATGGTTAACCTTGGTAGTAATGAGTGTCTAAGGAATGAAAAGCCATTAGCTTTCAGACATATTTTAAAGGTAGAATCAACAAAATTTTATGACACATTTAGTTAAGGAACAGGAAGGATGGTGTTGCCATTAACTGAGATGAAAAGACTAAGAAAGAGAAGTAGACTTTAGGAAAGAAAGAGAAGGAGGAAGGGAACACAACCAGAATTTTCTCTCTTGTATTCACGGTGATCATAGGGTTAGGTACTGTTATTATCTACATTTTACTCATCGAAAAAGAGAGGTTACCCTTGCTTACCTAGTAAAGTTACATAGCATTGATTTTAAACACTCAGGTTACCTCCCAAGTCAGGTTTGCTGTCATCTGGGAAAACATAGGGAGAAGACTAAGACACTAAGGGCTCATCACTTCCTGGAGATCATATGGTAAGTACTGGCCTTAATATTTTTTCTTTCAACAGCCTTTTGGCCAATGGTTTGTATAGAATAACAGCATTAAACTTTTGGTGTGCCAGAAGTAATCAAAATTAATGACTGTGGCAAGCCATTTTGGGGAACACTTGTGGGTTCTATAGTAATCTGTTAACAAAGAGCCACAGACAAAGTAGCTTGAACAGCAGACATTTCTTTTCTCATAATTCTAACCCTGGAGAGCCAAAACCAGCATCAGCAGAGATGGTCTCTTCTAAGGCCTCTCTCTGGCACATAGATGGTGACTTTTCCCTGTGTGTGTTTGTGTCCTATTAGTTTCTACTTGTAAGGACACCATCCTGTTGGATTAGGTCTTATCCTAATGAACTCATTTTCACTTATTCGCCTCTGTAAGAACCTTTCTCCAAATATCAGAGGCACTGGAGTTTAGGACTTCAGCATTTGCTCTGGGGAGGGAAGCACAATCCAGTTCATAATATCTACTCAGTGTTGTTGTTAAAATCCCCTTCACGCAGAAGTTGGAGGAGTTCTTCCCCACTGAATCTTAAAGGTAGATTTTAAACTTATGTCAACTGAAGGATCCACAGAGATAGCCATTTCATGGCACCAGGCATTCTTTTACTTTGATGGCCTTTCCTCTTCAAGGCACTTTGTCAGACACAAGGAGAGAGCGAGCGAGCCTGTAGCACCCATGCCCAGACCACTCTCCCATATTGCAATAGAGTGTGGAGTGCAGAAAGTTTTGAAGATAGCTAGTTAGTCAATTCCATCAGCAGGTCAGTAAGATTTCTACCATTGCTCTCTACGACATGATGGAAAAGGAAAAAAGAATACTTTTGAAAGCATTCAATTTCCCTTGAATTTTCTAAATTGAGACTAATTTAAGTTGAAAAACATCTGCCAATGTTGAGTTGTTGTATCTTTAACTGGATTTCATAGTTTTTTTTTTTTTTTTTAACTGAATTGGATAGTTCAATTTTGTCCATAGGAAATATATTGAGAATTTATTCAGAATGCCTATTGAGAAGATACAGGTGATTTTTATTCAACATCTATATGTAAATATATTCCCCCAAGAGCGTAAAGCCTTTCATCTTTTGAAATACAAAGATGATTAAATTCACCTAGAAATAATCTAGATTCTTTCCATAAATGAAATGAGTGTTTTTTAGCTAACAGGGAAAGAGGCATTGTCTAGTTTCCAGGAATTCTATAGAACAGTAACCTCAAAACAGTTCACTGAAACAATGAAGTTTAAGAGAGCTGCAACTCACTTTCAGAATTGCTTTCTTTAATGCTGAATAGTTGGTGTTGCCTATAACGTTGGATGTGGACTTTTGGGGTCACCCTGGATGGTGGGAGAACTATGAATACATAGGGAGATATCTCTAACACAAAGCTGAATGGAGTGCAGCCATGCAAAAGCATCATAAAATTCTACTCTAAACAAAAGGCATTAGGGTGAAGACACTTTGTGATCCTTATGATTCCAGTATCTAATTCTGTATTTTCAACCAGTTTTAATGGGTTATATGCATCTTTTCCTTGCAAAGAGTTTTGGAGATTTGGTCCTGGGTAATATGCTTCTTGAAAGAAACCCAGAAGGCCTTGAAGGTCAGCTCTCTTCACACCGCCTCCTACTTACACAGACCAAGGGGAGAGGCTGATCTTTATTTAGAAAAAAATTGAGATTAAGGTAGTTTGAGAAGAACTCAAACTTCTGAAGCTTTTGGTAGTGGGATTAAGTGCTTTGGTTTGAAGAATAGTGGCAAGTTTCATTTTCTAGAATTTATTAGACTGTCTAGTACAAGATAAGAACAATCATGGTAACTACTTATATTTTCACAATGCTTTATAGCTTATGAAACTTCTGAGAGTCATTATTTCATTGAATCAACTTTTTGTAGTACAGAGGGAAAAGCCCAGGATTCAGATTTATTCATGTGACTGAACCTGGATTTCCTCTCCCATTCTTGAGTTGATCACAAAAACTCTACTTATGGCAAGGGACAGTTGTGAATGTTAAAGGATACAGGGTTACACAAAAACAATTCTGATTCCATTTTTAAGTGTTATTTTTAGCAGATTCTATTAAAGCGCAATCTTTGAATTCATCATTTCCTGCTTTTTGCTGGTGACTAGTGCTGAGGATGGTGACCTTTATTTGCTCATATTGGAACTGTCAAAATCCTTAGAAACAATGACTTAAATGTTTTAAGTTGATGGAATGAAGTTGTGACAGTCCTCTTAACTATGAATTCTGAGAACTCAATATATTAATAAGTATTTGGGAATACATTTATCCAGTAGTGAAGGAAAAAGGTAAAGAGTTGACAGAAGAGAAAACCAGAAATTTCTAGAATATAGGGAGATTAAAAATCAACCACTCAGTGATCCCTTGCAATTTATCACAGGTTTACTTTACTAGGAAGTAGGGGTGTTGGGATTCGAGCCCAGAGACTTATAGATCTAAAGCCTTTTGCTCAGTTCCTAATCAAGATTTTACCACATAAATATTAAGGTACTCAATTATCAAGCATTCTTGGGCCTAAATGTATGGAGATCTGGCAGGACTGAGTGGAAGTTACCCACCCAGGCATGTTGGAATGCCCATAAGAAGACACATCTCTGTCGCAGGCTGCAACCCAATTAGAACTTGCCTCATTCGAACCTTACTCTCTCATGTGCTTCCCAATAACTCTTTCATGCTAATATAACAAGAAGGGGATAAAAGAAATGATTCATCAAAACGTTTCTTAGGTATGTAATCCCCAGCAACTCAGGAGGCTGAGGCAGGAGGATCACAAGTTGCCCGGCAGCTTCCACAACTTAATGAGACTCTGTCTGAAAATAAAACAAAAAGGAGCCAGGGGTGTAGCTCAGAGGTGAACTGCCCCTGAGATAAATCTCCAATACCACAAAAAAACAAAAACAAAAACACTCTTGTTTTGCCAGGGAAACCATTGTTTATATTAGGGAGAAACTTCAAGAAGTCATTAGAGGATAGGATAAAGCTTCAAGGATGGGGAACTGTAGCAAAAAAAGATTGATAATATCCAATGTGTAAATAAAAGAGGAAATAAAGAGGAAATTTTGTTGTCCCTTACAAGGATAAAAGTAAGCAAACAAAACTGAAATAGAGGAAATGGGAAAAATAGAGAGCTACCGAGCTTGGGTCCTGGTTCAATAAAAGAGCTAATTATGGAACCCTGGATGTAGGAAGAAAACAAAGTCTTGGGAGAAAACAAATGCCTGTTAGGTGTTGTCCAGTTGTTTGGTTGAGAGATGTAAAGTTAACACCCTTTTCTGCCAGGCTTCTGAGAGGTTTACTATAAAACTCAATATTGTGAGTTAGGGTCAACAATGGATAAAGCAGACACGTGGATGGAGAAGCTGGAGGATGAGGAAGAGCCAACATCTGCATTATGTAGTCTTCTGTCTGATATTAGCAGTACTCAGTAATAAAAAAAAAAAAAATACTAGTAAAATGAATATGCTACCATGTGGGTGAATCTAAAAAAAATTAGGCTAAGTGAAAGAAGCTAGTTGAAAGGACCACATGCCATGTGACTGTGTATATAGAAAATGTCCATAAAGAGCCAATGTATAAAAACAAAACAATAGATTAGTGGTTTTCTGGGGCTAGGGTAGGAACAGAGAGTGATCACAAATGGTCACCAGGAATATCTCACTAATAAGCATTAAATGCTTCCTTAACTTAAAAACAGATTAATTGTATATGTAAATTATGCTCAATAAAGCTGCTGATTTTTTAAAAGTCATTGCACAGCAATTGTGTTTGGAACACTATTGCTCGGGGAAAAGAGCAGAGTACCTCTGGAAGTGCACACAGGAAATTGGCAATAGTGGGTGCCTCTGTAAGGGGAAACAGTGCAGAGGGTCTGAGTGGAGAAGAGTTCCTCTCAGTCTACAATGTTTTGTGCTCCTTGAATTTTATAACAAGTGCATGTCATTGCTATTCAAAAATAACATTAAGCCTTTTGCATCTTTTAGCTATGAGGCAATACTTGGCTGCTGTTGATAGTGAGGTCATTCATGGTAATGGGGTCATTGAAAAGGATAGTTTAAGAGAAAAGTGCTGCATTATCTGTTTTCAGAAACAACCACTTTTATATCGTGGAATGATATCCATTCACGTGGCAATAATTGTGGCTATAACATAGACACCTGAAAGAACAATATGCAGAGCCTGAGATAAAGGTAACTGCATATTTCATTGTAGTGAGACAGCTGAAATACGAAGATGAAAAATCTGAGGTCTTTATTTTTTAGATCATTTGGACAGTTTTTAGAAAGTAACCTATTCCCAAACTTTATTATATTTCAGTCATTTTTATCATTGTCCTTTTTTCTAGTAGATACCACAAATGAAATAGTTCAAGAACAAACTATTGAAAAACATGTTCAACTCACCTTCCTTAGTGTTTTATTTCTTCAAATTCTTTAGTTTACTGTGCTTTGGGGAATCTAAGTAGATTTTTTTAAATATGCATGGCTTTCCATTACAACTGAAATTGCCAAATAACTGTTAAGCTTATGCTCCATTAGAAAGCTAACACTAATTTGTTGTAACAGGTTAAATCCCATTATGATCAATTCCTTAATGATGAATATCTTTGTGATTCTCAAAGATTTTCAAGTCTTAATCCATGGCTCTCTTATTATGTCTGGTATTGAATGCAGCAATCTTTCAAGCAAATGAAAGTATTCGAGTACCCCTTAAAACTTGTGGTAATGAAATTTCAAATGCTCGATGAAGGAGAGCATCCAGTAAATTGCTGATACTTGGAAATCTGTAAGAATATGTTACTGAGAAATAAATGTATAGTGGTAAATGTGACCCTCTTCTTTCTATTGCCTGGAATATGTGAATCAAAGCAGGATTCTAACATTTATTTTCTTTGTGATTAATACCTGTTTAAACTCCTAATGATCCATGATGACTGAATTTCCTCAATGGTCAGGAGATAAGTATGATATCATGATCTGAGAATATGTTAGATGATGTTTTCTAAATGAAGTCTTCATTTAACCTTGGAGACCTAATGAACATTTTATGCCCACATGATAATTCTTAGTTAAAGCTGAGGATGAAAAGTCAAAAAAGCAGATCTTGTACACACAGGTATCTAAAGGAAAGCAGTACAAGCATAACTAGGGCTGGCTTTTCAAATACTGTGATGTCTAGTGGGTGAGTTAAGAGAATGGGCTCTGAGTTATATCACTCAAGTTTAAATTCCAGCTTAGCACTAACTACCTTGTGTAATTAGATTGGGCAAATTACTAAAATTCTTTAAAATTCCATTTCTTGTATATATAATAGGGATAATAATCCTATCAACTTCAAATGTTGCTTAGAAGGATTATGTAAAATAATATATATGAAATGTATAGTAAAACCCTCATTCATTATTGGGCAAAGTTGTGGTTTTGAGGGAATTTTCAAAATTTAAAGCAAGATGAGAATAATTTTGCCCACAGATTAGATACTTTCATTTAAACCAGAACAAAAATTCAAAAGTTGTCCTAAAAGCCAGAGAGGTGCCTAGAGAGATGATTCCAGATTTATTTGGGGGCTGACTAAAGGACTCAGAATTATGTGGAGAAGGATTTTTAAATTAAATGTGCAAACTTATAAGTTAGTTAACCTTCCAAGCCTTAGTTTCTTACCTATAAAGTGGGTATGATATGGATATGTCCTGAGAATTCAGTAGGTCCATAAATATAAAGTAGGTAGCACAGCACTTAGCAGGGTTCAAGCACTCAATAAATGACAGTAATTTTGACTAGGGAGGTTATTAAAAGTATTGTTCACACATTTTGCAGTCTGGATAATAAGAACATAACTAAATCATGTGTAAAGTTCATAGAAAAATAAGGTGTTTATGAAACCTGAAATAGTAAACTACGAGGGAGACAGACAGCTCAAGGGCCATGTCACCATGAGGAAGGATGTCCAACAACTGAGCAGGTAACATGCACCCACATGGATTCAAGGAGACCCCTTGGGGAACAGTAAAGTAAAAGAGGAAGAAGAAGAAAATAAATACACTGATTTGCAGATGATAGAGTGGGTGGAAACAGAAAGGGAAACACAAGAGTTAGAGATAAACAACAGCTGTAGCAAAAGAAAAAAGCAGCACCCAGTGTTAGGTGAGTGCAGTGAAAAGAGATTATTCTGTCTGGGACTAAAATCTTCAGAATAGGAACAGTCCAAGCCAGGAAAGTAGCTGTAGATATTCTGTTGGTAAAGACAAAGCAGAGAGCAGCCCTAGAGAGGAGACGGAAGCAGCTGCCTCACCAGCTACAGTAGACACTCAATGGGGCCCTGAGAGTAGTGGAAGAGATGAGTCACAGGAGAGAGGAGGCTGAAGTTATAGTTCAGTGGTCGAGTGCTCACCTGGCACGTGTGAGGCACTGGGTTCAATCCTCAGCACCACATTAAAAATAAAGACCTTGTGTCCACATACAACTAAATATATATACACATTTTTTTAAAAGGAGGGGAATACAGTTCCAAAGAAGTCATAAGCATTCATTAAAAGCACACATGGAATAAGCACAATCAACAGGAAGAAAATAACACAAATAAGAACACAAAAACTGGAGATTTGGCCTAAGGGATTCTCAGAGAAGAGAAACTGGATATATTCTTAGAGCAAAACCAAGGGCTGATGAGGGAAAAGAGAAATATTCCTTTCAGAAGAATCCTAAATAATATCTGTGGACACTCTCCCTTTCAGAAAGAGGACCTAAATTCCTACCACTCTGCCCTCAAGGGCGGGCTGTACTAGTGACTTGCCTCTGTAGAACAGACTAGGATAAACCTGGCACACACTGCCTGGGCCAGGTACTGAAGGTTAGTGTCACAGCTACATCCTGTGGATCTCATGTGTCCCCTGACTAACAGTGAGGATGGCTGGCTCCTTGGTATGCTTTCTAAAACATATAATCCGGTGCTAATCATGAGGAAAGCATCTATCCATAAAGATTCTTCTGCAAGGAATATTTTTCCTCCCCCCAAATAATTTATTCAACAGGATACCTGACCAATAAGCCTCAAGATTGTTAAAGTCACGAAAAACAAGGAAAGACTAAGAAACTGTCCCAGAACAGAGGAGACCAGAAGGACATGAAAATTAAATATAATGTACTACATCAGACCAGATCCTGAAACAGAAAGAAGACATTTGTGGTAAAACTGGTGAAATCCAAAATTTGGAATTAACTAATAAGTACTGTATCAATGTTGGTTTCATAGTTTTGACAGATGCACCATGATATTTTAAGATGCTAAAAAGAGGGGAAATAAAGTAAAGGATGTCTATATGGGAACTTGATATAATATTTGCAATTTTTCTGAAGGTCTAAAATTATTCAAAATTAAAAATTTATTGAAAAATATGATAACATATTCAGAAGGACACAGAAGCCAACAGAAATTATTCCCAGTAGCAAAATGATGACAGAATTGGATTATAACTTAAGAATAAAATAAATATCCATGATTCCTTACTAATGTGAATAAATTATTGAGAAAATAAATTACTTGGGAGGAGGAAAACTATTCCTTACAGAAGAATTGTCATTAATATATGCAGAAGAAATGAGAAATAGAAAATGCTATAGGAACACCAAAAGAATAATTGCTGCAGCCATGATTAATCAATGAATGCTGAAATTAGATGAAGTTTATAGAGAAGTAGGACATTCACATAGTCCTGGCATACCTTTCCCCAAATATTTATTAATTAAAAAATATATATAATGGATAAAACTGTCAGACTCATCAAAAACAAGTGGTCAAGCTTAATATCACATCATCTCACAAGACAGGAGCAAACATCAGACAAGATGAGGGACATTCTACAGAATTCCTGGCCAATATCTTTTAAAGTGTTAAAGTTATGAAGGAACAAGAAAAAAAAAAAAGAATCTGTCATAGAGGCAACTAAATACATTACAACTAAATGTTATGTGGATGCTATAGTTTGGATTTGGAATGTCCTCCAAAGGCCTGTGTGTTAAAGGCTTGGTTTCCAACGTGGTGCTACAGGGAAGTAGAAATTTGAAGAGAAGGGGCTTTATGGGAAGTCTTTAAGTCTTTGGAGGCATAAAAATGAAGGGGACTGTAGGGCCCTACCCTCTTCTTTACTCTCTCTTTTGCTTCCCAGTCATGAGATTAGAGGTTTCTCCATGTGACCCCAGCCTTTGATGTGCTGCCACAGGCCCAGCACAACAAGACCAACTGATCATGGACTGAAACTCCTAAACCGTGACCCAAAATAAATCTTTTACCTTTATAAGTGGATTATATCAGGTGTTTGTTATAATAATGGAAAGCTGACTAACAATAGAATAGGTATTAGAACAGAAGACATTAGTAGAATTAAATCTATATTGTAGTTTATAGTATTGTACCAATGTTTCTTAGTTTTGATAAATGTAACACAGTTATGGAATATGTTCTTATTAAGGAAATCTGGGCAAAAGATACATGGCAGCATTTTGTATTATCTCTGCAAATCTTCTGTAAGTCTAAAATCAACTTCAAAATTAAAAATTAAAAGCCACGCAAATCACATGTGCTCAGATGTTCGCATGCACACACATAAAACATATAGAAAGGCTCACTTGGGGTTTAATGCCCTAATATCATCCATGCACTCCAAAATGCTGGGTAATAGTATATACTTGCAAACAACTGAAATAACTGATTAATCCAAAAACTTTATTCAGAACAATGTTGGTTATAGAAATGAAGAACAGGTTGGGAAGTACGAAGTCAAATATTTTCAACTTGATCATTCTAATATAATTCCAAATGTAAATGCAAAAGATGTCCTTATAAAGGAGCAACATTTAACTATGAGGGCCCATTAATGGTCGGTGAGCCTCAGTCCACTTTCAAGATGCCAGGGGTTAGTGGGGGAGCTTATATAATTTTGAACATGAAGATATGAAGAGAGAAACAGATGTTTCCAATGTAGATGTAATTAATGAAGATAGTAGGAGAAAATTTGATAAGTTAAAGCAGTAAGTAAAGATGACTCAGAAAATGGGTGGCACCAATATAAACATGGTCAGAACCATAAAAATACAACAACAACAACAAAAAGGGTAAAAAGAGATGTGTCACAGTCTTGGCAACATGAGAAGATAAGAAGATGGATGTTGGCAGCAAAATGGACCCTAATGAGCAACTGTAGGAACATTAAACTGTTTTTTACAAAATGATTTTAAGAAAAATAAGGCTTAGGAAGCAATGTTACCAACGCAAGTCTAAAAAACTATGGGATTTAACTACAGACATCACAGTTCATAAAGTGAACAGTTTGTTTGTTGATCTGAAGAAGAAATGTGCAAATGTATTGAATGATCTCAGAACTGATTTCTTCAAACTTTTGAGCCCAGCTGGACAAATATTTGGTGGCCTTCAGCTGTCACCAAATGACACCACTGACACTTAACACAGTGCCTGGCATGTATGGTAAGTGCTCAAATCCATTAGCTATTATTATTACTTCATTGCAGAATCATTCACTGTGACCTGCATTCTTGTGATTGAAAGTCCTTGAGCCACATTGGGACTTGAAGTTCTATCCATTAGAGAATTCAGTGGTGTTCAGTCGCCTTGGAAGAAAGGTAGTAGTGACCAGTGTTAAAGATTGCCAGCCATGGAATGCTGACATGGAGAAAAGAGAGAGCAGGAAGCAGAGGGTGCCAACATTCGCAAAATTGCAGAAATCCTATGGCACAGGCTGAGGAATGAGGGCCCAGTGCTCTTCAATGAATTGTAAAGAGACAGGAATTCAGGAAAACAAAAAGAGGATGGGGAGGGAAGCCTTCCCATAAATAGATCAAGAATAAAATCTTTTAATGGACAAATCATTCCTTTCAGAAAAATAAGCAAAGATATTCCCAATGAGCATTTAGGATGTTATATACCAAGGTGCCAGCAGAAAGAGAAAAAAAGTCAAAATGAATGGAGCTATTTAATATGGGTGTCTTGAAGATCTATCCAATAGATAACATGAAGTTTAGTGTAGAGACAAAAGCAGGGACCATGATACAGAACCAGAGGTAGCTCTTAATGAAGGAGATCCTGGTGAAAACTATATTTGAGGCAAGGTATTTATTTCTGAAGTCACATGTTGTTGTTTTGAAAAACCAACAATCTTTCCCTTTTTTGTCTTCTCTTCCAGTATTTTTTGCAAGGATGTAACCTTATTAATTTGTTACTAATACTAAGTATTGATTACTTTCTAGCCATGGGCGAATTGTCTTTTTAATTGATTAATGTGTCTGTAAAGTGCCTCATCAATTGTTACTACTGCATATTCGGAGTTTCCATAGTTGTCAAGGACAATCAAGTTGGGTACATACTTAGATTGACTGGGACTTTACAGAGTTCCTATTGGTTAAATTTTTCTTGACCCATGTGTCCCAACATGGCTCAAGGACTCTCATTCATAAGAACACAGGTCACAGTGAATGATTTTGCAGTGAAGTAATAATAATAAGTAATGAGTTTTGAGTCCTTATCATGTGCCAAGCACTGTGTTAAGTGTCAAATGTATCATCTGAATGTCTTTTCAATGCAAAACTATGACATATAGAGTAGCATTAATTTTACAATAAAAATTAAGGCTCAAAAGTTTAATCCATTGAAGGTCACTGTGTCAGTCTGCTAGGCTGCTATAATAAGATATCACAGATCCCGGGTGGCTTAAACAGCAGAAATTCATTTTCTCTCAGTTCTGGAGGCTAAAAGTCCATGACGAAGGTACTGGTAAGGTTGGTTTCTGGTAAGAGATGGCTTTTCTTGGCATGCCAATGGCTGCTTCCTCTGCATGTCCTCCCATGGCCTTTCCTCTGTGCAAGCAAGGGGAGAGAGAAAGGTCTTGGTGTCTCTCCCTCTTCTTATAAAAACATCAGTCATTAGATTAGGACTTTACCATTATAACATCTTTTAACCTTAATTACCTCCTTAAAAGCCCTATCTCCATATACAGTCGCATTGGGGATTAGTGCTTGAACATATTAATTTTCAAGGAACATAATTCCATTCTTAATGGTTGCATAGTCAATAAAAGAAGGAGTGAGGATTTGAATTTTGAAGTCCAAGTCTGACCCTGTCCTGTTACTAGGGATCTAGTAATAGATACGAATAGCTATTATCATGAGATATCATGAGCTATTATAACCTACTTCCATGTGCCATACAGATCAAAGTACATGAACAAAATCCTGGTCATCACAGAAGAAACAACATTTAAAACAGGTCTTTCATGAAGAATGACTAAATATATGTGAATATTCATATTTCATAGCCTGTGGACACTAATCTAATGTGAATAAATGCTAACGTGCAATGGAGGCTTCTGTATTATGAGGTCAGGCCAGAAGGCATTCACTGAGGTTTGGAATACAGTGTATGAGATAGGACAGTACTTTGTGTTTGCTGGAATCGACATAAGATAGATTTGAATCTATATACACACTGAGACTGGTTGAGAATGAAAACATTTATCTACCTGTATAGAAAGCATGCATTATACTCTTATTACACTGTCCCATCAGGTAGGTCATTAGGATGAAAAGCATTCTACTTTGTGTAGGAAATCCTAATAGGTGGTAGATGGCTGTACTGAGTGAAATGAGTCCACAAAAGGTATTTGGTTCAAATAAAACATGAGTGGGCAGTTATAGAGGGGTAAGTGCACCACATGGAACTCAGAAGACAATAAAGTAAAATACATACCCAGAAGGAGGAACAAAGGGAATTTCAGTTGTACTGATAATTTTAAAATATAAGATGAAGTGATCAGATACATGTCTTTAAATGTCTTTTAATGGGAAAGGAGAAATCAGGATGTGCAAAAATTAAACTTCTCCAAATTATGTAAGATGGATTGAACTAGTGGTGATTGCTACCAGTTTTTATCATTTTACATATCTCAATTACAGGTGTATGGACCAGCAACATGCATTCCAAAATCAAGACCCTACGAGGACCCCTCAGCAGAATGTCCTTAAGATGACAATGTGAAGGATGTGGTCAAAGAAAATTGCACAGAAGTAGGATACAGTGAACTTGAGGAGAAAGGGGTTTTTGTAAAGGTCTTAAGAGGCCATTGGAAATAGAAGAATCAGAATAAAATAGAGTCACAGCACCCTTGATTTATACCACAAAGAGCCAGCTAAAATGAACTTGAAACTCTAGGTTCAAGAGTGACTGACAGTACCAGCACCAGAGAACAGAAGAGAGAAGGGGGCATGGGCAACAATGGATCTGTGAATGTTATTGAGACAGTAAAGTTACATAAACACATCCTCTGATGCTTCAGGGAAAAGCTTCTTGAACAAGGATATGATTGTTCAAATATGGCTCTACATTGGGGAGCTGATTACAAAAAGAGAGCTTGGATTTCAATGCTTAAGTATTTTGTACATATTCTTTTTCTGGCCAATGTTCAGTCAGGAGCAAAGAGACCTAACACGGCCCAGAATGTTTCCCTAGTTTCCCATGACTTTAAATCTAGAGGGGGAGACAAAATGTTCACACTCATATGAAATATATTTTTTAAACTAAGGATTTCTTATATAAAATTGTGGGCAGTTCCATAGGTTATGTGGTAGTAGAAGCCATGTTCATTGTTCATCTATTGAAGTGGTTAATCAACTACCCAATTAATTTGGGTTCTTCTTAATTGCCACGATGCCTATAAAACTTAAATAAACCAAGATGTCTCAGTAGAGATCTTGTTGTTAGAGACACAGAGCACTTAAGGAAGTTAGGATAAACAGTCCATGTTTAAAAATCGTTCCTACCTTATTCATCATTCTTTCTAAAGATTTTCCTATCATTCCTTATAAAAACTAACTGCATTTAACAAGGGACCAGCTATTCTATAACCATATCAATTGAGCAAGAATACATATAAGAGAGATGACTTTAGAATTTACTTTTACCTTAGGGTGAACTAGTTGCCAAAGCTGACCTAGTTCTGCCTTCTCACTTTAATGTGTAAGGCTTCTTAGAAGCAGAACTTTGCTCTTACATCAAGACTGAGAGTTTGCAGGGTGTGTCAGTGCACACCTGTTATCCCAGCTGCTGGGGAGGCTGAGACAGGAGAATCGCAAATTCAAAGTTAGCCTCAGCAATTTAGCAAGGCCCTGAGCAATTCAGTTAGAATCTCTTTAAGATAAAAAAAGGGCTGGTGGTGTGGCTTAATGGTTAGGTACCCCTAGATTCAATCCCTAATACAAAAAATATAAATAAATAAATGAGAATCTGACCTCCTTCTAGATGGTTCTCCATTTTTGACACTGACAGTGCACTCTTTCTACCTGAAATGCCTCCCTTACAGTTTTGTATTTGTAGTCAGAAGGCACTTTTCTTCTCCTTGTTTTTTCTATCCTTCCTGTTATTCTTTCCTTCCCCTTCTCCCCTTCTTGACCCATACAATAGCACAAATGATGAGTAAATGATACAGTCCTATGACTCAAGGACTGACTCTAACTCCCAAAGCCACTGACTGATGTAAATCTGGAGTGACTCTCAGTTGCAGTTTGCTGGGTGCTCTTCATTCGGTGATTCTTGAAATACCATTCCAGTGTCGTTCCCACTATCTCTGCCTTCTTATATCTTATACTACAGTCCTATTGAACTGATTCACAATTCTTCAAATTTCGTCTTCCTCTTTTCTATCTTCACGGTGCACAGTGCACCTCTGCTTGGATGACCCCATTGGGACATGCATCTTAAGACAAAAATCAAGATGTCTCCCCTCGTTTGTCCCATCTCCATTTTCCTGCCTCAGCTAGGCACCGCCCTCTCTGTGCTCTCCTCCATCCCTGTGCATCTTTCATTGATGGCACTGACATTCTGTTTTTCCATTAACTGACCTGAAAGTGCCTCCCTTACCTGCATCAGCATAGCACCAGGCCAAAAGCAAAAGCTTAATAAATTCTGTTGGATGAATGAGGACGAAGAGGGCATGCAGATAACATTTACAGAAGACGCAGGGTTGGACTTCAGGGTGGTCATGCTGGATGATGAAAGCAGTTTTCAAAAGAACAGTGAGACATGTTTGACAGAAAGGAATTTCATAAGAGAAAAATGCCAAGTTTTGCACTTAGCTTCTAACAATCAACTGCAGATGTGCAGGGTTGTGGAATATTAGTCTAGGTAAATATGACTTTAGAGTTTGTTTGACTCCAGCTCAGGCTTATAGAATCCAAAAGTTTGAAAGCACATTACAAATGATCATGTTTAACTCTCATGACTTATAGGTCCCCTCAACAATGTGCCTACCAAGAAACATGCTTTCTTCTATGTGAACATTTCCGTGGTGTCATCTACCAGGTGCCAACTGGCAAGAAAAATAAAATACAATAAAAATCTTCAACTGTCTGGGTTAAAAGTAGTGCCACAATCTAGCTACTGTGAAATGAATCAAAATGCTGACCCTGCAGATTATAGAAGAAAAAATAGGTCCAGATCTTCAACATGTCGGCTTAGGACCAGACTTCCTTAACAGGACTCCCATAGCACAAGAAATAAAAGCAAGAATCAATAACTGGGATAGATTCAAACTAAAAAGCTTTCTCTCAGCAAAGGACTATCAGCAATGTGAAGAAAGAGCCTACAGAGTGGGAGAATATCTTTGCCAATCATACTTCAGATAGAGCACTAATCTCCAGAATCTATAAAGAACTCAAAAAACTCTACTCCAAGAATTCAAATAATCCAGTCGACAAATGGGCTAAGGAAATGAATAGACATTTCACAGAAGAAGATCTACAAGCAATCAACAAACATATGGAAAAATGCTCAACATCTCTAGTAATAAGAGAAATGCAAATCAAAACCACCCTAAGATTCCATCTCACTCCAATTAGAATGGCGATTATCAAGAATACGAGCAACAACAGGTGTTGGCGAGGATGTGGGGAGAAAGGTACACTCATACATTGCTGGTGGGACTGCAAATTAGTGCAGCCACTCTGGAAAGCAGTGTGGAGATTCCTTAGAAAATTTGGAATGGACCCTCCATTTGACCCAGCTATCCCACTCCTTGGCCTATACCCAAAGGACTTAAAATCAGCATACTATAGAGATACAGCCACATCAATGTCCATAGCTGCTCAATTCACAATAGCCAGACTGTGGAACCAACCTAGATGCCCTTCAATTGATGAGTGGTTAAAGAAGCTGTGGTATATATATATACAATGGAATATTACTCAGCCATAAAGAATGATAAAATTATGACATTTGCAGGCAAATGGATGAAATTGGAGAATATCATGCTAAGTGAGATAAGCCAATCTCAAAAAGCCAAAGGAAGAATGATATCGCTAATAAGTGGATGATGACACATAATGGGGGGAGGGAAGGATTAGTGTTAGGGTTAGAGTTAGGGTTAGGGAGGGGGGCAAGTATGGAGGAAGGAAGTACTGTATAGAAGGAAAAGAGGGGTGGGAGGGGTGGGGGGAAGGGAAAAAAATAACAGAATGAATCAAACAACATTACTCTATGTAAATTTATGATTACACAAATGGTATGCCTTTAGGCCATGTACAGAGAAACAACATGTATACCATTTGTTTACAATAAAAAAAAATTTTTAAAAATGCAGTCTATAAAATAAATAAATAAATAAATAATTGTTTAAAAGTAGTGTGCCCAGAGGGATAATTATGTGACCCTTCTTACTTCTATTATGACAATTACCACATTGAATTTTGGCAGTGATTTCTTGACAAGTATTTGTTTCCTTATCTAACTTTACTATTACACAGTGAGTTCTTTGAAGAAAGAATTTCATGTCTCTCGTATCTAAAACAGTATACTTAATAAACACATGCCAGGTGACTCCACAAGGCCTAGAGAGTGCAGGTTCTGGTGGCAGTTAGACTCTTGGCCCCATCACAATGGGCTGTGTGACTGTTGGGTTGTCATCTCGCCTCTCTAAGCCCTGGCTCCTTTGTCTGAAATGATAATGTTTTGAGGATTAAATGAGAAAATAAGTGTAAGCATTCATCTCTGACATTCTTCTAGAGATAATCTCTTATCCACGTACTAACCAGGCCCAACCCTGCTTATGTTCCCCAGATCAGATGAGATCGGGTGTGTTCAGGTTGGGAAGTCATGACAATGGAGATCATCTCAGTAGAAATACTGATAAACCAAAGAGAATCTAGAATGATGAGGAAACCTAAATTCATGCCACACAGTAACTGTTTAAGGTACTTGGAATATTTTGCACTAAAGAAGGGAAGACTCAGAAAGAACCAAGAGAGCTGAGCTGAGCAATAATAACCTATTTGCTTGACAGTTTCTATTTTAGAAAGTGTCTCCATGAGTTATATTCCTTGATTATCACAAGAGCTGTATGACTTAGGCAGGGTAGGCATGCGTTCTTGTTCTTCGTTCACAAAGGAAGACACTGAGGCACAGAGATGCCACTTCCACAGCTGAGCATGATGACACTAGGCTTGACCCCGAGTGTGCTGCTGGTGTGTGTCCATCTCTTTTTCTGTCAGAGTACACAACCTCCAGAGAGACACGGAGGGTGAAACTTATTTGTGGGAAAGTCAAATTTGAGATTAATGGGTGAAAAATCATAAGTAGATCATGTCTCAGTATAGAGAGGAGTCTTTAAAATCATGTAAATTGCCTCAAATCACTACTAAATGAACAGCTTCACAAAGAGGTAAGTTCCCTGTCATTCTTCATATTTAAGTAGAAAATGACTACCTACCCATTGGAGATGTTTGGGAGTAAATGTCAGACACTAGGTCTAAGCCTCCTTCAGATACTAACTATGATTCAAAGTCTCTTATCCACAAAATATTGAATTCTAAACATTAAAACCTTTCCTCCCCATTCCTTGCAAGAATATTATCAAACAACAACAATGGAGAATATATAAGTTCTTAAAGAGAAAAATGTCATGTTAATTCAACATGGTTTTACCTTTATCAGTGGAAAAAGAAAATCTCCCACCTCAGTATTACTAAGAGGTGATATTTTGCTAATATCCAGGAAAATGTTTTAGTTCCCACATCGTTTATTGGTTTTCAGATTATTTCTATATTTTCTCTCTAAATAAGGCTACTTAGTAAACATGGTCTATAACAAAAATTATTATAACCTAAAATTTTTGAAATTATAAATACTACTTTAAATATGTGCTGCTCCATCCTAATCGAGATCATCTCAACAATGTTTATAGGCAACATACAAATTAGACATAATTAAAGATGATGCATTCACATGTTTTAATTACTCCTCACTTATGCAGTAGTTTGACTAACTCTAAAAATTATTTTAGGGCACAGTTTTTCAAGAGATGCACAGCAACAAAACAAGTTCTGCAGTTTTAATTTGTTCCGCTACTCAATTATGTGAATATAATCTACTTTTTTCTGAATTATTTTAAACATGATTAACTATATATAAAGTCTCTTTCACTGAAAGCTATAAGAAAGACAATCCATAAGATAGAAATATAAATTGATATTTTGATACTAGTAGCATGCAGTATAGCATGCAGTATTAATTAACCCATAATAGAAATTTATTATACTTTCTTTCTAAGCAATTTTTAAGCCACCCTTTAATCTTCCTCCAGTTAAGTTTTCAAACCAAGAAAAAGACACTAATGAATAAAAAAATTACATTAACTAAGACATACTAGCATAAGTACATAAGAGTAATATTTTCTAACATTACATATATATGTGTATGCATTTGAATATAGATTTCAGAGCTAATGAGAGATTATCTAAATTGCTTCCTAAAATGTAAACTTTTCCCCAAAAATATACAAAAAAAATCAAAGTCCTACATCATGTAAGCTTTTAAAACTATATGTGCCCATATATTTAGTAACATGGAAAAATTCAGTTACTGATAGAAATTGATCATTTACTATTTAATGTTTAAATAGTCAAAGTGAAGTCATTTGTATTCAAGATAAGTTAAATGCTCTTCACCTTTTATTTAACCTTTAATGGGTGAATGTTCTCATAAAAGGGAATAGATTTCTTTTCATTTTAAACTGCATTTCACTCAATTATGTTCTGAATATAGAATGAAAAGCTGAGGTGATAAAACATTCTGACAAATGAAACAAAAAAGGTGGCAGTATTCTGTGTCAGTTTTCAATGATTATCTGGCAAAACTCAATCACAGATTTTGTGCTTTTAGAATGGAACAGCTATTTAAACGGTAATTATTGTATTTATGCATTTCCATAATGCTTTGAAAGCACCAAGGCAAATAATAGAGGCCTTTCTCCTGAATTGCATTAGCTCAAATATAAGATCAGGAGCTGATTTTTCTGGGATTTTATTGATTGTACAACATAATGTATTCTGTAATTGCCTTTGGTAAAGTGCAAGATATTTCAGCTTAGAGTTGGATGATCTGTGATCTGCAGGATAATTTAGAGAGCAAGTAACTGAACACATTTGTTAAAAAATAATGACTTAAAAATCCTGCATCCCATGAAATAAGGGATCTGACATGGTCATCGAAGTTTCAAAATGGCAGGGAAGGAACAAAACTGTTAAGAGTACCATAGAGGCCAGTAAGGGAAATCACTGCCCCAAGAGTGACTAGCAATAGACACATTTGTGGAAATGGTTTTGAGTTTTAAGAATCAGCTGAAATATGGCCCTGAAAATTTTCCAACCAGGCAGTATGAGTTGTTATCACTAAGTTCTTCGAGTCAGAAAGTCTCCTTGTCCATGTGACACTCTAGTAGATATAGTATTAATATCCAGCTCTATTTACTACATAGTACATAACCACATTGACCACATTTTCACTAATATGACATTTTTACAACCCTGCTTCTACAAAAAAAGGGGGATTCAAAATTTCCTTTCCACTGAGATCGTATTTTTCCAGTGAGGTTATTTCTAATCATATAAAAACAAAACTGCTGAGTTAATGTTTAGAAGTTTAGAAGAATTTCTCAAAAGATTGATCAGAGCAGTGCATTCTGTTTCCGGTTTACATATATAAGGAATTACTGTAATTTTTAAATTTCTAAGCACATTTGTCAATATTACATAATTTGAATGTCTTTCTAAGGAAACACTAATCTGCAGTTACTCATTATTTATGTTCTTGTTCTGAGATGAAGATGAGACTGGCTTTTTGCAGTGGGAAGAAATTAATAGATGAATATGGGAGACATCCATTGGGTTTTTAAAGAGATTATTACCACTCTCTTATTTTAAGAACAATGCATTGTGTTAACAATTCGGTTTCTGCTTTAAATATGACCAACATGACCATTTTGTCAAATGTGAAGTCTTGAGAAAAATAGAAACATATCTGAGTCTACCTTACTTGAAGGAAGTTTGAAAACAAAAGGAGAAAAAGGTTTTATTTTTTAGAATGAATCAAACAACATTACTCTATGTAAATTTATGATTACACAAATGGTATGCCTTTACGCCATGTACAAACAGAGAAACAACATGTATCCCATTTGTTTACAATAAAAAAAAAATCAGGAAAAAAAAATTGGATTTAATTATACATTCATAAACAAACCTGTGGAAAAAATAAAGATGAATTAGTTTGAAGAATCAAACTCATATGGGTGAAAAGTATATATACAAAAGACTGAAGAAAAGGCACATAGTGAAAGATGAATTTTAAAAAAAATGATACAACACAACATAATACTGATAGTATAAAGAGATTTGCATTCACCAAGAAAAAGACAGACACAAAATCTCACATATTTAGGTCAATAAACTTGACTGAACATCTGTTAGTGAAGCATTGTAGCTGGCCTACACTGCCTGAGAAGGGCCACTTTTTAAATATCAGATTAATTTTCAAGTTAAATGTGATGGTTTCATACCCACCATAGAGAGAACATTTACAACATGTAAAATAGCAAATGATGCAAATTGGAATATTTCTCTTTCTAATCAACCACCATAGCACTACTACACAATTGCTCACATTATTACTTTGGGTAGATTCTGCAATTTTAAAAATTGACAAAGTTAAGTTTAAATTTATTGAATTCTTTTGCTTGAACTTCTCCATTAAAAATGTTTTAAAATTGGAAAAGATAAACTATAGTTTGTCAAGCACGGAATTATAGTCTAAGATAATAAAGCCTAAATTAATTAAAATTTAAAAAAAAATTAAAAAAAGAATAAATCAGACAAATTAGAAATCTTGGCATTGCATGAAGTAGGTAGCATTCTATGAAGTAACTGAATTGAGAAGCAGAAGAATGATTTACTGTGAAATATACAGATCTTTCTCTCTCTCTCTCTCTCTCACGCACACACACACACACACACACGCTATTTTCTCTCTTTTTTTCCCCCTTATCTTGTAAAAATAGTTTTAAGGAAGTTCCTTCCCAGCTCTCCATGGTTATTTTCAAATATTAAATGACTATTAAATTTGTAGTCAGTTGATATTTTATAATAGTTTAAGCCCCAACAAGAAAAAATAATGATGGCTTTCAATGCAGGTCTCTGCAAATCTTACAAAGTAAATGTGGAGATAACAGGCACAAAGAAGATGTGGACTGGTTTGCATTGAACATGATTGCAAATATGTAACTGGAAGTAACAAAACTCTTCTTGTTCAATTACATATCCTACTTAACAAACAGTCTTCCTCTTGTTTTGGTGATGAAACATTCCTTAACTCCCAATAGTCACTTTGCCTGGGCAACAGAGGAAGGAAGGCTCACTTGAAGAGCTGACCTACCCTCTTAGACCACCTGGAGTGTGGACTTTGTGTTATGGTCAATAGATCAGTCTTGCCAAACCATGCTAACCTTCCAGAGGGAGGGGATGGAAGTGAGAGCTTAAACACACCCCAGAAGAGGGACTACTTTGAGATAGGAAATATTGAACTCATTCTTGGATTTTATTCTTTCTTGATGTTAAACAAAAGAAAGTTTTAGAATATATTCAACTCAACCTGTTAAATCCTGGAGCCCTATAAAATCTCACTGGGAATATATTGTGCAGAAAAGTGTTATGAAAGTTCAAGGTAAAGGTTATCAGCAAAAGGGAAGTGGTGGGAAGGGAGAGGGGACTAGCACAGTAGAAGATGCCTAATTAACTTTCTGGTACTTTGGTCTGGGTGGTGTACTTTGGGGTAGTCATTTAATTATCATACTTTATAGTTCACATGATGATGTGTGTGGATACACAAATCCTATTGAATGTAGTGGTTGCTACATTAAAACAATAATAATGTGGAAAATCAGAAAAAAGAAATGTGGGAGAACGTATTCCACTGAGATCTAAGAACTTAATTTTTTTTCTGGGGAAAAATAAGTTCAAACTTGCTACTATAAATATTTTTTATTGCTTCTGGTAATAACAAATTTCTGTTTTGTTTTTGCCTCTTGCCTTTTTTGTATTCGCTATGTACTTTTTCTTCATTCTTTTATTTTTTTCCACTACTGTATTCCATCTTTCAAAAAGAAAGGCATGATTTTAATATTACTTAGCAATATGTTAAGAAGTAGCCAGGCAGGCCTCGGTGTCAGTAGGGTCGCACGCTCTAGAACAGTCGCGATGGTGTAAGCACTGGGTGGATTTCTTGTTTTTAACGTTCTCATTCTGCAAGGGGTCTTACACAAGCTGGCTACGAGTCAGGGGACCAAACACAAACAGCGCAACGTGTACACTTGGAAACGGTAGATGGTGAAGAACGGAGGCCTGCCCGCCCAGCCCGCCTTGGTGGGACGCAGGGCACACGGGGCTGAGGGATGGTAACGCCCAGCGGCGACAGACGACAGGATGGGCGTGATGTAGAGGCAATGGAGCCCGCGGAGGACGCACTTGTCTCTGGCATTCTTGGCCCAGACCTCTGAGGCCGCAGTGGTGGGAGGAACTGGCGGGAACTACTGTACAGAGCTACAAAGAAGTCTCACTCAGGCTACACGCACTCGAGCTACAATGCGGGTTGAGCAGCAAGTTCTGAGTCTGGGTCTCAGGCTGCGGGGCCCTGCCGGCCCGGCCCTGCCCTCCCTGCCCTGGGTGGCACCACAGCTCTTGGGGGCTGGCGAGGGGCTCAGCTCTTAAGGTGGCAGAGCTCGGCCTCCTCCAGCGTGTCCCTCTCCAGATGGCCCTTGTTCAGTGAGCAGCAAAAGTGGCTTTTTTCAAGTTAAAGCTGGATTCGTTATTTTTTCTGCATTCTTAACAACTTTGAGTAGCTCTTCAGGCCTTGCTGCTCTCTTTGACCTCTTCTCAACTCATTCCATTAAGTCTTCTGTTCTTTTCCCTTGCCTGCAGAACTCTGTAACTTTCCTTGCCTTTATAAACAATACTGTTCTTATTGCTAACACAGAGATTACCACTTGCCTCCTGTACCCTTCCTTCCATGCCTCCCTCTCCATCAGCATACCCCTTCATGGTTCTCCAAGTCTCTGTTCTATCCTGCTTCACTTTATCTTCTCCTGTACCTTTCTTCTCAAGGGACAACGGAGCACATTTTGACCCTTTTGATGTTTTTCTTCTGCACTGACAAGTTGTGTTGCTGTCTGCTTTTGGCCTTGAGAGAATAAAAGCTTATGTTTGGGCTGTATCTTATCCTAAAAGTCAAGTACTTGCAATATCTATCATCTTTTCCTTCCTCTCTTGTCTACCTATTATTGATTGTCAAAGGTTTCTTTTCAATTTGTTCTACATTCCTCTTTGCCCCGGCAACCAGTGTTCCCCAGGACTATTGCTTCAATTGTGCTGCACTTGGCTCATAGCCTCCTGTTAAAAATCAATCTGGTCAGGCATAGTGATGCACACCTGTAATCTTAGCAGCTTGCGAGGCTGAGGCAGGAGGATTGCAAGTTCAGAGCCGACTTCAGCAACTTAGTGAGGTCCTAAGCAACTCAGGGAGACCCTTTCTCAAAATAAAAAATAAAAAGAACTGGGGATGTAGCTCAGTAAAAATAAGAGCCCCTGGGTTCAATCCCTGGTACCAAAAAATTTAAAAAAAAAAAAATCTCTTTCATTTTTTTCTTTTTAACACACTTATTTTTCTATAGTGCCCCCCAAATAAGGAAGTCCTTTTAGGTTGTATTCACTTTACTTCCATATAATTTGGAAGGTTATGGAAGATTTTGTCTGCCTTGCAGATCACCCATGAAGATTTGGTACATGTTTTTTTAGTCTACAAAGGACTACATGGCTTTGGATCTTCATAGGAAAATATAATAGATTGTGTATGTCTTAAACACACACAAAGATCCTTCTCTGCTGCTTTTGGAAGCATGTGTGTACATGTATGTACACATGTCTCATTTATTATTGTGTCCATTGAGCACAGATTAACAAATACATCACAGTTTTGATGTGAAAAAATAATATCCAAATAAATTTTATGTTTATTTTCTCACTACTGATATTGTACTTAAGAATGATTTATTTCTCTCAAGTAGAAGAATCAGGAAATAGTTTCAACAGAGTTTCAGTTTGAGGTGCTTTTGGTGGAACACAAAGCTTCTTTCTTGATTGCCCTGGAGAGAAGTGCTCTCCAGTTTTAGTTTACAAGATCAAAGTGATTTAATATACTGCCAGAAATTTATTCTGGAATGCATTTGTAAGTGTACTAACAAAAGAATAATAAAGGAATATAAGGTAAATGCTATTTGTTCAATAAATAATAAAAGAGAGTTCTACTAGTTAATGTCTGATTCATGTGAACATAAGAGACCAACTACTAGGATTCAAAATAAGCATTTAGCAATCAGAATATTATGCTTTGTTGTTTATATACTCAAAGTGTTAGAGTCATTGTTAAATTCAAGACTAAAAATGCAAAGGCAATAGTTTGGATCTGGAATGTCTCCCAAAGACCCAGGCATTGAAAACTGGTCCTAGCTCCTGGCATCTCTGGGAGGTGATGGATCATTTAGGAGGTAAGGCCTAGTAGAAAGAAGTTAGGTCACTGGAGGGAACTGTGGGACCCTGCCCCTTGCTCTTCATCATTGCTTCCTAGAGACTCCACGGTGAACAGGACTTCTTCACCACACACTCCTGCCATGATGTACTGTGCCACCCGGGCCCAAAGCATGGACTGAAATCTCTGAAACTGTGAGTCAAAATAAACCTTTCCTCCTCACAAATACCCAGGTACTTTTCAGTATCTCAGGTACTTTTTCACAGTGATTTCACAGTGATAGAAAGCTAACTAGCATAGCTAGAATAACCCTTATCAGGGATAGATCACAAAATTATGTAGGTGAATTAGTAATTATCATTCTGGTTTGACATGAGGTGTGGCAGCAAGAGGGTTTGCTGGTGATTGTGTGAGTCTTCTGAAAGTTCAGGGGAGAATAAGAAAGACTAAGGTGAGTGGAAGTAGTACTAGGAAAAGAAGACTTAGAATATCTTTAGTTGTACAATAAGGGTGAAATGGGACTTTGTTTGAATTAGATGATAGTCATGAGGGACTATTTGATTCTGGCTCATGGAGGAATGGGATAATAATTAGGGCTGAAATAATGAATGGTAAAATAAAGTGGAATGTGAAAAAAATTGTGTGAAGCTGCCTTTGTCGACTAACTATTCCCTTCAGATCTATTCTACCAGATTAGTACAAATCAAATGAAATCTCCGAGGAGACCTCAGGAGGTGTTGTGCAACCACTTACTCTCAAATGAAAATGAATACTTAATAACATGACATGATGAACATGCCTTAATCAAATGCTAAAAAGCTCTTCATCTGTTTGACCTGAGTACTCTATCAGAGAGAGATTTCCACTAAAAATGAACCTCAGGAAGACAATCTGTTTTTTGTGTTTCTTGCCTCTACCAGTCAGCTATTACCACAATAACACTGTTATAAATTCTCAAAACACAGTGGCAGACAATGGGCAGATATAGTCACTCTTGCTGGCTTGTGTGTCACTGGTGCACTTCTGCATCATATTCTGTCATTGCTTTGGGACCAGCACACCGTCTAAAGCAGGTACGTCCTCTCATGGTGATGTTATAAGTGCCAGAAGGGTTAAAAGAAACATGCTGTCTCTGAAGACAGAGTTCAGAACTGGCAAGCCAGCATGCTCATCCATTCTGTACCTGGTCAAAGCAATTCACAACTTAAGTGGGGAGCTAAGGAGGGATATGGGGAGGGACAAAGGTTTAGGAACAAATACACAATTGATTGCACTGACACTTCCTTCAATCCAAGAAGGACTTGATACTATTTCAGAAATGAAGTTCTACATTCTGCTTGAATATGTCCCAGAAAGATATTCATATATCTTTTCTATGTTTAAAAGAATCCTTCACAAAGAGAATAAGCAAAGTTTATATTTAGAGGAAAAATATTTAGCAGAAGATGTCAATTAATCAAAAGAGCAAAGGCTTCCTGGGCTGTATACGCTACTAAATAAAATCTGTGAGAACAACAGAAAATCCAGTGAGGTCTCCAAACTTATGGACTAGTCAACTGGTCACCACTTGCAGACAGGAGAGAATCAAGTTTCACATGCATAGAATAGGTAATCCCTAGACATAGCTGAAACTTCAGAGCACTTGCATGAATGTTACAGAGTGTACCTCTACCAGAGGAAGAGGCTTCCCCCAGAGTTCTTTTGAATATTTTGTAAAGGATTCAGAGGTTATTCTTGAAAAAATGCACCCTCTCCAGGATAGAACTCTGATCTCATTTTGTTTCACACTTGCCTTTAGTAGGAATAAAAGTGGCTGACTCACAACTCTCAGTTTTAGGTGAGGTTCAAAAGATCAGAAGAAAAAAAAAAAATCATTTCTGTACTGGAGAGAAAATTCCCTGTTGAACCAACCTGAAATTTAGAATAGTGACTTCTATTTCTTGCCTGTGTAAAGTTTAGCATCTAAAGTCTGAAAAATATAGACTGATGGAATTGCTGTTCTGTAGTCTAACTAGAGTGCAGTGAAAAAATGAAGTGCAGCTACATTTCTAAGTTTTGCAGAGCACAACAGCACCAGCATTAAATTCCAGAACTTTTCAGACCCACTGAACCCCAATGGAATACTGCTGGAATCAAGCAAATTTACTTAACTTACTTTAGAAAGCAAATCGAATTCTTCCAAGTAGTCATAAACTGTATCTGAATTATGATTTTGAACAGCACCTTGTGTATGGCCTCAAAATCATTAAAATCCTTAGGGATAGTTGAGATTACAATAGTCTGTTTTCCATGGTTTTGCTTCCAGCAGTTTCATTTATCCAGTCAGCTGTGGTCTGAAAATATTAAATGAAAATTCTGGAAGCAAACCATAAATTTTAAATTTTGCAGCATTCTGAGCAGAATGGTGAGGTCTCAGACCCTCCCACTTCTTCCCACCTGGAAGTGAATGATCCCTTTGTTCAGTGTATACACACCATATACACTACCAGCCCATTAGTCACAGAGTGATTATTTATAAGATCCACTGTCCTGGTATCACAGTGCTTGTACTAAAGAAACCTGTACTTTACTTGATGGCCCAAATGTGCATGTCAATTTACATGTGCCAAAGAGAAGTCCTTCCATTAAGGGAAAATATGAAAGTTCTTGACTTAATAAGAAAAGAAAAAAAAATGTATATTGAGGTTGCTAAGATCTATTGAATGTTATTACTTTTAATATTATATGCTGCCTAATTTATAAATTATACTTTATCATAGGTATGTAGGAGTAAGGGAAAATAGTACACATAGTTCAGTGCTATTCACAATTTCAGGCATCCACTGGAGATCTTGGAATATACTCTCTGTGAATAAGGGGTCTCCTATAAGTTCTTTTCTTTTTCTCTGCCAAGAGCTACATTTTCAATGAGTCCCTATTTTGTATATGAACAGAGACTTATTTGAGGAAACAAAAACTCAGCAGGTAGAGAAAATGTTAATCATAGGGCATGCTTCAAGGTCATTAATAAAGAGTAAAAACTTCTCATATCTCTCTTATATCTTAAAGAAAAAACCAAATATAATAAATTAAATCCCTAGCCAATAATAAAACATACTTACAGGATTATTTACAGAGCTATGATAAAAATTCAGCACACGCTTAGTGGATTAATAACCAAATATAAGAAATGCTTGACCGTTATGAGAGTAAAGGAGGAAAAATTGAGAAACGAACTAGATTGGTAAATCTGATATTGCTTCATCTTATACTCCATCAGCCTGTATTCTTCAGTTTTAAGTCTGCAGCAATTAGAAATTAATGTGTTAAAACTAGAAGGTCATTCAGAGATTACAACTAATAAATTACAAGGGATGAAGACTTGATTAATGTTTCTTCATGTGTACTTCAAAATTCTTAGCCATGTTATAACAGGCTATAAATAACTCAAACCTATGGATTTAGAGCCTCAAGAAAGCTGAAAATAATTTCATTTAACTCTCTCCTTTTGTAGATGATGAAAGTAAAATCAGAAGAGGTGTGAGTTTTGTAAGTCATATTTCTGACTGTACCCTAAGACTTAGAACCCAGGCACCCAGATTCCTAGCATGGCAGTCTTTCCATGGGAACATATCAATGCCTATGTTTGGCCACTATGATGTCTGTGAAATTCAGGTATGTTGACTCATGTATCAGTGGTTTATTCCTTTCAATTGCTAAGTAATGTTCCATTATAGAAGTATATCATAACTGGTTTATACATTCTGTTGATGTGCATTTGGATATAACTTCTATGAAAATTCATATTCTAGTCTTTTTGTGGGCATGTGTTAGCATCTCTCTTGGATAAATACCCAGGAGTGGAATTTGGGGTCAGTTGCTGGATAAGAGTATCCTGAAACTTATAAAAACTTGATCAGCAAAGTGATATCTATAAAGTACTCAAAGAAAAAGTAAACTGAGAGTTATGTATCTAACCAAAAGAAGTATCAGGTATAAAGACAGAAGACAAATTTTTTAAAAATATGCAATGAATATGTATTTGGTAAGCTGCTTGAAAACGTGAAAAACCAAGCTTAAGTTTTCCATGGTAAAGGTATGGCTATGATTGTAAAATTCACTTAACACAAGGATTTGAAAAATAAATCATAAAGTTTTGATTGTAGACTAGAATGTAAATGTAAATGTCTTAATCTCCACCGTATAGAAATGACAAAAATCCCAACTCTTTGCTAGGGAAAGGAGAGGAAAGGACAGATAGTGTAAACAGGGATCCTTTATAGCCAACAGGGTAAAAGATATTAAAGTTGCTAAAGCAAGAAACAAACCATAATATATAGACACCAAAAATATGTAATCCACTTGAATTCAATTAGCAGACCAGAGAGAGAGAGAGAGGGATCCAAAGTGGACATTTTTAAAATTCAGACATGCTTATAAAGGGAATCAACATATGAATCTAAAAACAGGTAGAGGAGGGCTGGGAATATAGCTCAGTTGGTAGAGTATTTGAGTACAAGACTCTGAGTTCAGTCCCTAGCATTGCAAAAAAAAAAAAAAAAAAGAAGAAGTTGAGGACTTAGTATATTGAACAATGTTAACCATTAAAAAAACAGAGTAAAAGTTTTTGCACAATAAAAGCAGAAGGCATAACATAAAATATAGTGATAGAATTAAGAACAAACATTTTTGTCTTGTCAATTCGAATTTTCCTGTGAAAAGACTCTGATTGAACCACAAAGCTAGATATAACTACACACTATCTGTAAGAGGGATGCATTTAGAACCTAACTCCAATATCCAGAGGAAATCATGAGATTGTGAGGGAAAGCTCAGTCTTATTCCCCTGGGCTCCCACTGGGCCTGCAAAGAGAAAAAAGGACCAAGTTAGACAGGACCCCACAAGCTGGCCCAGATAGGACTTCATTTAATAAGCTGCACTCTGTAAATAAATCCATTGAAGCATTTTTTTTTAAAGCTTTTGTTTCCTCCAACTTATCCACTAAAGATCCTTGGAAATTTTGACCTTCTTATTACTGACAATAGGGCCAACCCAGAGCCCCGCTCTGTGTGCCAGTTTCTTTCTGCCTTGTCTGCCCACTCCCCAGGGCTCTAAGCTGCCTCTAGATTAAAGATATACATGATGCTGATGTTTGACTTGAAAAACAAGAAAAATAATGCTGGTCTGACACGATCCCCTTCCTGGGGCAGCAGCTGTGCTCCATTTGTCTTGGACCTGTGGGAGGGGGTTGCCCATTCTCCTTTATAAGAAGAAAGATGAGCCCAGTGGGTCAGGGGCAGGGACAGGGCAACTTGCTTCTCCACAGAAGGGGATGACTAAAAGAAGAGTTGCATTAATATGAATTAAATATATAGAGTTTAATTTGTCTGATCTTATCTTTCATTAAACACATGATAAACTCCAGCAGAGAGTTCTACCTCAGGGATAGTATTACTAATATGACTGTGCATTTGTTTTAGTATTACCGTAGGGAAAGCTTATGTCTTACAGCCTTTCCCTGGTTAGATTTAGTCTCTGCTATAGGTATTAGAAAACTGATGATACATTCAGTGGCATTCAAGGACACTGTAAGTAGGAAGGGGTGCTTTACTGCAAACACATTTTAGATATTTGGATTATTCTTGAAATGCAGAACATAAGGCAATAAAATGCAAAGTACTCATCCCTCCTCTGAGCTCCTTTTAAATATTCTGTAGCCAGAAAAAGATAAGATTCAGTAAGGAGTGTGTACCTTCCCAAGGTGAACAAATTTCTGAGGAGACATGGGTTCTGAAACGAATGAACCATCTGAAATAAAAATACCCTGGGAGAATTGATGAAAAATAAATGTTAAAATAAAAAAAAAAAAAAAAAAAACAGTCTCAGTTCTTTCCTTCTCTGGCATAGAGACAAAATTCTATAAATCTTAGTGTCTGCATAGTACTAAATTATTACACAAAGACACATCCACAATCACAAACAAATTAAAATTACCATTTTTGGATTCCTGGTTTGTTTCATCTCCTATGCCTGAAATCAAATAACCATTTAATTTTTAAAATTTAAGAAACAGCATTTGCTTCTATGAATAACAATTGCATTTTTGTAAAATTCTATGATCACCTTTATCATCCTCCAGTCTGGTTGATAGAGGATGCTTTTAATAGTTAACATGAGTGCAGTAACATGGGTAAAAATAGAGTGGAAATGTATCCATCACTCCCAAACCTCCTGAGGGAGCTGTGACTACCTTTCAGGAACAGATCTCAGGAAAATGCTGAATGATTCAAAATTTTGGTGTGAGTGACTCATGACCCAGGATATTCTATTTCAGAAGATGGCACAGAGAAGAGTGTCAGTCCCACAGACAGCCTGCCTACTGGCTGCCAATCTCTATATGAGGTCAACCTTGAACCCCTTGGGCCCACCCCAAAGCAAGATTCATTTCAGGCTTTGAAAGAAGGGAAAATCAGTTCCCTTCCCTGAGAGTGGCCACAGCAGGCCCCCAAACTGCCATGGGAGCACAAGGAAGCCCATAGATGCTGAGAGATGTCTAGTCCCACCACACCTGGGTCTTGGTATCTATTCTGCTGGCCTCTGAATTTCAGTGCATAGTCAGTCCCTGAATCTCAGTCTGTACCATGGGAAACTCATCATCTGATTTCAGGGGTTCTCCTGCCCATTTCCTCACCCAACTCTGGAAGTCTTAGTCTTGGCACCACCTCTGCTCCCAGAAGCAGAGGTCCAGACATCCACGCAAATGTCTGGGACTGCTGACATTCTGAAAGGGCCCTCCTAAGGGCCTTAAATGCTCAGGAAGAAAGAACAGAGCCATGAAGTTTTACATCCAATGCACTGTGCTCAGGGCCCAGGACATGGAACACAAGTCCACAAACAGCAGCCCTTCATAATGGAGCAATTATCATGAAATAAGTGACAGGGAAGAGAAAAATCAAGAATGAAATCAATTAGAGAAAGAAAGAAGAAAGTAATAATCAAAGCCGAGAGAGCCAGTCAGTTTTCAGAAGGAGCTATGGTGGTCATGATTAAAATGAAGATGAAAAAAAAAAAAATCTTCCTCCAGTAGAAGCCAACTGATAGAAGTGTGGAAAGGCAATGATCAGCTAAAGAGAAAATGGATTTCCATTTGTGACCAAATAGGGTCGACCATAGGAAAGCATTAGTCAATCACAATATTCTTCCACATAGTATGTAAAATATCAGGGAGCAAGACAGCTGATATTTAAGTGCTTAATAGATTTTCAGACTTTCAAAGTGCAGAGGGAGCAGTGCCCCACGATGCACTCACATAAATAAATTAGGGAAACTTTATGGCGTTCTGCGTGAGTGGTTCTCAGTGAAAAAAGACAGAAAGGCGCCCTTGTCTCAGACCTAGTGCTCTTTAAAAAGGCGAGAACTTTATGAACAAATGCAAATGACTGATTCATGTGTATTTTTGGAGGGGCATCTTTGGCATTTTAAAGAGTCTTGGTATTAAGAAGGCTAGACACAACGTGAAAAATCATCATCAGATGACCATGCTGCAGGAGAATGTTGTGACATTTTCGGAGAGCTCATTTCTTAGAACAATCTCTCTCTGTGCACTTCTATGGAGCCGCTGGTACTGCTGAAATCAAATCCCTCTGGGATTCAATAGAAGAAGGACTATTTTTACACGTGCAAATTGTACAGCATCTCTGAAATAAAACTGCTGGGCTAGAAACTCCATTATCCTGCAACTTCCAAACTAAAAAACATCTTCCCTCGCTACCCAGATTGCCAACCATTGTGAGAATGAACAAATATGTTCATATTGCTTTGATTTTTCAGAGCAGTTCAAACATACATTTATAGCTCTAGGAATAAAAACATTTCCTGCTCGTCCAGGATTAAGTTATTCTACCCATTCAGCAGTGGCAGGATCACTGCAGGGAATATTTTTACTGTATTTCTTTCCAAAACATACTTCATTGATCCAACTCAGTGTTGTGGGAATCATTCAGAGTTTCAAAGAGTTCTAATAACATGAAACATTACAGTTTTAGCATTTTATGTGACTTTATTAATTTATTCCACAGTAGGGTAATTTTACCTGGCATTGTCTAGGGAAGTTCTTGAACTCTGATGACTTATTAGAATGTTGACAGTCATAGCTTCCTCCTATGATGATCAGAAACAAGGCAACAGGGAGAAACTAAACTCATCTGTCGAGTCAGAAGGTCAGAGCATGTTCAGCCTGAAGGCTGTTCAGCTTGAAGCCAAGACCCATGAGGCTGAGTAAGATGCTTAAAGCTGACAAGTGACTCCTGTTGAGCTTGGGAAGGGTGGCATTTAATCTAAAGGCTGTAATATTCCTCTCAACACAGGAATTTTGCTCAGGATGATCCACACAAGAAGAAATCGAAACTATAGGGATTTTAGCAACTAAATATACATCTGTATTTTATCCCAACATGCTGTTTCTTAAGAATCCTGTATAAAATGTGCTCTTATGCTTTTATAAATAAGTTCTGCCCAGGGTCAGTCATTTATGAGGACCATCTTTGGCCTCACCCTACCCAGTATTCTTTACAATAAGCATTGTAATAAATGAATTAATTTCTTTGGACATTAGAGTTCTAATAAGTAAATTCATAAATTTGTAACAAATTTGCTTTTTGTAAAGTATAGATAACATCCAGAACATTGTTAAAGACCTTTATGTTCTAAGTATACTCTAGGAAACCACAGATGTAAGACCAAGAAAATCTTGACTGTAACAATGAAAATAAAACCCCAGTTACTTCAGTAGTCACAGTTATTCAACGAAAAGGAAACTTGGCAATTGGTGCCTCCATATCAGCAGACCCATGGCCTTCTTCCTTTCCTCTGAAATTTGTCTTATGTCATGGCACTTCTTATTGCCATATGGGTTATGTACATCACCATTTAATAAATATCTTGCCAATATGGAAAAAGTAATTGCCTTTAATTGAAAGTTTATTTTTTTAATTTTTAAAAATTATTTATTTTTTTATTTTTTACAGACTGCATTTTAATTCATTGTACACAAATGGTGTACATCATTTCATTTCTGTGGTTGTACATGATGTAGATTCATACCATTCGTGTAATCATACATGTTCATAGGATAATGATGTCTGTCTCATTCCATGATTTTTTCATACCTCCCCTGAAAGTTTATTTTAAAAAAAAAATCATCCTTCCAGATTAGATTGAGGTCTTGGATGCCTTCTCTACTGTTTGCACAACAAAGGACACACTGTGGAATGTGCTCTCTTTCTTACTGCTCTTAAAAATATATTTTGAATTGCAGAGGAAAGGATGGAGTGCATGTAGCAGATCCACAGGATACTGAAAGGTAGTTGGCATTTAACTGCAAATTGAATGGTAAGTCATTTACTCAAATTTTTTCCTGTATCATAAAAGGTACAGGGCAGGGCAAGCACAAGGGCAGGTTGTGTCCATCATTTTGGAGTTTCTAGCAGCCTTCTCAATCCAGTGCCAGTGAAACAGTGTGATAGGCAGATGGAACACATTTTTTTTTTTTCAGTAATACAGAATGATGTATGAGACTGAAGTTGAAGATATTTTAAATTTAACCAATAAAAAAAGTTCAGTTAGATGAATGTTTGTTCTTGTTAATATCAACAATAATCAAATGGCACAAAATCACCTCAAGCTGACTTATTTTTCTAAGCCCCTTAAATGACCTTCACTATCAAATAACTTTCTGTCTCTCAAGTAAATCATGTTACTCCTTTGCTTTATCACAGAAACTTAATGGGCACAAATTGTACTGGTGCTTCATACTAGAAAAATTCAACTAAAACAGAAAAGAAAAAATGTCTTATTTTCTCTTTCTAACACTACAATTCATAAAGTAGGATGTGTAGAGTGTAAATATATAAAAATACAAGACGCCTGAAGCAGTGGATTTTGACTTAGGAGAAGATATCTGTCTACAGTGCTATAAAGAATTAACTTTCAGAAAACTCATTTTCCACAGTTATCAGTCTCTAAGTTATCCACACTTAGAGTAGCAGTGTGGCACTTAATTGGAAAATGCACGTCCTCATGTTCAGCAGACAAAGTTGAATATGGACCTAGCTACCTGAGGAATACATTGATGAAATTAAAATAGGAGATTCAAATAGAAACAGGGATGCACAGAATTATGTTTGATATTACTTTAGATAGCAGTCCCTTGAAGAGAAATCCACTATCCCTGTGGGTGTGAATGTCTCTAAACCAGACTTGAGCAAAGATGTTCATGACAGTACTAATATAAATGAATAAGAAAGACATGACCCATCTCTAAGGAAATGGATATATTAGTAGAGCTTATTCACATACTGAAATACCATGTGGTAGTTAAACTATATCAGGATGGATAAATTTCAAAAACATAATGTTGAGTGAAAAAAAATTCAAGAAAATTTCAAGAGAAATATATATATATATAATACTATGTTATATATAACACATATACATTTAAAATAGACAATAAATATGTATGCTGTTTATGGATAAAGGAAAAAATAGAAAAAAGTTTACAATATAATAATGAGGATTTTATAGTCAACTCCAGTTAGATTATATTTGGGGATAAATTTTTTAAAACTTAGGATTTAGCGGTAATTTTGAAATTCTATTTTGAAAGAATCATGCAAATAGAACAAACAGTTAAATTTTTTAAATCTGAAAATAGATACATTGGTGGGTATTACTGTATTTTTGGCTAGTTCGAAATATTTCATTTAAAACTAAATAGAAAAATAAGGAGATACTTCCGTGCACAACCACACAGAGCTAGGCTCCCCCGGGCCTGGGCAGCAGGCCTGAACCACAGACAGTTTCTCTGAGCAGGGCCAGCCAGTGAGAGACATCTGTGTACAACCGCACAGACCTAGGATCCCCATTACCTGGGTGACAGGCCTGGACCCCAGGAAGCTTCATGGAGCAGGGCCGCCCAGTGAGAGACTCAATCGTAGGGTGAGGCTCCCTGGACCAGGTGGTAGTTCCGGACTGAAGAAAACTTCTCGGAGGAGAGCTGCCCAGTGAGACTTCCCCACCACATGAGTCTTCCCCGCAGGGCAAGGCTTTCCCACCAGGGTGGTAGAACCAGAGACCCAGGCTCTGACCAGCTATGCCCCAGTCTGAGACTAGTCCCCTTTTGACTGACCACTGGTCAACAAGTGGAGACACCTCTGCCCACTAGCAGGGAATATACCTCACATGAAGGCCACCACCCCTAGAGGGGCAGCTATCTGGTGTATCACTGCATTTTCAAGTTCCTCCAAGACTTCAGGCTACTGAAGGCTAGAAGAAGGTGAGTTATTGGACACTATAAGTCAACAGGGGAAATCTGCAATATCTCAGAGTTTTACTACTAGAGGGGAAGATACCTGAGCAATATGAGAAAACAAGGGAAGAAAATGTCCCAAATGAACCTAGATGCTACACCGATAAAATCCAATGACATCATGGCAGACGAAACATCAGAAAGGGAGTTCAGAATGTACATAATTAAAAAGATGAGAGAAGTAAATGACGACATGAAAGAGCAAATGCAGGCTTTGAATGATCGCACCAATCAACAGTTAAAAGAGCAAATGTGGGAAGAAAAAGATCATTTCAATAAAGAGTTAGAGATATTAAAAAAAAAAAAACAGAAATCCTTGAAATGAAGGAAACAACAAATCAAATTAAAAACTCCATAGAAAGCATAACCAATAGGATAGAACACCTGGAAGACAGAACCTCAGACATTGAAGACAAAATATTTAATCTTGAAAACCAAGTTGACAAAACAGAAAAGATGGTAAGAAATCATGAACAGAATCTACAAGAATTGTGGGATATCATGAAAAGGCCAAATTTAAGAATTACTGGGATTGAGGAAGTCTTAGAGAAACAAACTGAAGGAATGAAGAATCTATTCAATGAAATAATATCAGAAAATTTCCCAAACCTGAAGAATGAAATCAAAAGTACAAGAGGCTTATAGGACTCCAACTATATAAAATTACAACAGACCCACACCAAGGCACATGATAATGAAAATACCCAACATACAATAAAGACAGAATTTTAAAGGCTGCAAGAAAAAAGAATCAAATTACATTCAGGGGGAAACCAATACAGATATTAGAAGATTTTTCAACCCAGAACCTAAAAGCTAGAAGGGCCTGGAACAACATTTTTCAAGCTCTGAAAGAAAACGGATGCCAACCAAGATCTTATACCCAACAAAACTTACCTTCAGATTTGATGACGAAATAAAATCCTTCCATAATAAACAAAAGTTAAAAGAATTTATGAAAAGAAAGTCAGCACTACAGAACATTCTAAGCAAATATTCCATGAGGAAGAGATGAAAAACAATGATGTAAATCTGCAAAGGGAGGAACTACCCTGAAGGAATAGCCAAATAAAAGAGAAACCAAGTTGTGTCAAAAAATGAGCCAATTGACCAGGAATACAAATCATATCACGATAATAACCCTGAATGTTAATGGCCTGAACTCATCAATCAAAAGACATAGACTGGAAGATTGGATTAAAAAGAAAGATCCAATAATATGCTGCCTGCAAGAGACTCATCTCATAGAAAGAGATACCCACAGACTAAAGGTGAAAGGATGGGAAAAAACATACCATGCACATGGACTCAGCAAAAAAGCTAGAGTATTCATCCTCATATCAGATATTGTGATCTTCAAGTCAAAGGTAGTCAGAAGGGATTAAGAAGGACATTTCATACTGCTTAAGGGAAGCATAAATCAGCAAGATATAACAATCATAAATATCTATGCCCTAAACAGTGGCTCATCCATGAATGTCAAACAAATCCTTCTCATTCCAGAAATCAAATAGACCACAACACTATAGTATTAGGTGACTTTAACACACCTCTCTCACCACTGGACAGATCTTCCAAACAAAAATTGAACAAAGAAACCATATATCTTAATAACACAATCAATAATTTAGACTTAACAGACATTTTTAAAATATACCATCCAACAATGAGAGGATACACTTTCTTCTCAGCAGCACATGGATCCTTCTCTAAAATAGACCATATTTTATGCCACAAAGCTACTGTTAGCAAATAAAAGAAGATAGAGATACTACCTTGCATTCTATCAGATCATAATGGATTGAAATTAGAAATAAATGACAGAATAAAAAACAGAAACTACTCCAACCCCTGGAGATTAAATAATAACACTATTGAATGATGAATGGATAACAGAAGACATCAGGGGTAAATAAAAAGTACTTAGAGATAAACAAGAACAAAGATACATCATATCAAAATCTCTGGAACACTAAGAAAGCAGTTCTGAGAGGAAAATTTGTTTCATGGAGCACATTCAATAAATGAAGGAAATATCAACAAATAAACGACCTAACACTACAGCTCAAAGTTCTAGAGAAAGAACAGAGCAACACCAAAAGTAGTAGAAGACAGGAAATAGTTAAAAATCAGAGATGAAATCAATGAAATTGAAACAAAAGAAAGAATTGACAAAATAAAAAGTTGGTTCTTTGAAAAATTAAACAAAACACTTAGCCACACTAAAAAAGAAAAGGAGAGAGAAAACTCAAATTACTAAAATTTGGAATGAACAAGAAAATAGCACGACAGGCACCAGTGAAATACAAAACATAATTAGAAGCTATTTTGAAAATCTATACTCCAACAAGACAGAAAATTTCGAAGACATCAACAAGTTTCTAGAGACATATGAATTACCTAAACTGAACTTGGAGGACATACACAATTTAAATAGATCAATTTCAAGCAATGAAATACAAGAAGTCATCAAAAGCCTACCAACAGAGAAAAGTCTGGGACCAGATGGGTCTCAGCTGAGTTCTACAAAACCTTTAAAGAAGAGCTCATTCCAATACTCTTCAAAGTATTCCATGAAATAGAAGAGGAGGGAACCCTCCTAAACTCATTCTATGAAGCCAATATTACCCTGATACCTAAACCAGACAGAGACACATCGAGGAAAGAAAATTTCAGACCAATATCCTTAATGAACATTGATGCAAAAATTCTCAACAAAATTTTAGCAAATTGCATACAAAAATTTGTTAAAAAGATACTGTATCACGATCAAGTGGGTTTTATCCCAGGGATGCAAGGTTGGTTCAACATCTGGAAATCAATAAATCTCATTCACCATATCAACAGACTTAAAGTCATGAATCACATGATTATTTTGATAGATGCAGAAAAAGCATTTGATAAAATACAGACCCATTCATGCTCAAAACACTAGAAAAAATAGGGATAGTGGGAACATTCCTTAACATTGTAAAGGCTATCTATGCTTAGCCCATGGACAATATCATTCTAAATGGTGAAAAACTGAAAGCATTCCCCCTAAAAACTGGAACAAGACAGGGATGCCCTCTTTCACCACTTCTATTCAACATCATTCTTGAGACTCTAGCCAGAGCAATTAGACAAACCAAAGAAATTAAAGGGATACGAATTGGAAAAGAGGAACTCAAACTATCCCTGTTCGCTGTTGACATGATTATATATTTAGAGGAACCTGGAAATTCCACCAGAAAACTCTTAGAACTCATAAGTGAATTCAGTAAAGTAGCAGGTTACAAGATCAATGCTCATAAATCCAACGCATTTTTATACATAAGTGATGAATCTTCAGAAAGAGAAATTAGGAAAACTACCCCATTCACAATAGCATCGAAAAAAATAAAATACTTGGGAATCAATCTCACAAAAGAGGTGAAAGACCTCTACAATGAGACCTATACAACACTAAAGAAAGAAATTAAAGAACACCTTAGAAGATGGAAAGATCTTCCATGTTCTTGGATAGGAAGAATTAATATTGTCAAAATGGCCATACTACCTAACGTGCTATACAAATTCAATGCAATTCCAATTAAAATCCCAATGACGTACCTTACAGAAATAGAGCAAGCAATTATGAAATTCATCTGGAAGAATAAGAAACCCAGAATAGCTAAAGCAATCCTTAGCAGAAAGAGCGAAGCAGGGGTTATCACAATACCAGATCTTCAACTCCACTACAAAGCAATAGTAACAAAAACGGCATGGTATTGGTACCAAAATAGAAAGGTAGATCAATGGTACAGAATAGAGGACATGGACACAAACCCAAATAAATACAATTTTCTCATACTAGACAAAGGGGCCAAAAATATGTAATGGAGAAAAGATAGCCTCTTCAACAAATGGTGCTGGGAGAATTGGAAATCCATATGCAACAGAATGAAACTAAACCCATATCTCTCACCATGCATGAAACTAAACTCAAAATGGATTAAGGACCTCAGACTCAGACCAGAGACCCTGCATCTTATAGAAGAAAAAGTAGGTCCAAATCTTCACCTTGTTGGTCTAGGATCAGACTTCCTTAACAGGACTCCCATAGCACAAGAAATAAAAGCAAGAATCAACCACTGGGATAGATTCAAACTAAAAAGCTTTCTCTCAGCAAAGGAAACTATCAGCAATGCGAAGAAAGAGCCTACAGAGTGGGAGAATATCTTTGCCAATCATACTTCAGATAGAGCGCTAATCTCCAGAATCTATAAAGAACTCAAAAAACTCTACTCCAAGAATTCAAATAATCCAGTCGACAAATGGGCTAAGGAAATGAATAGACACTTCACAGAAGAAGATCTACAAGCAATCAACAAACATATGGAAAAATGTTCAACATCTCTAGTAATAAGAGAAATGCAAATCAAAACCACCCTAAGATTCCATCTCACCCCAATTAGAATGGCGATTATCAAGAATACAAGCAACAACAGGTGTTGGCGAGGATGTGGGGAGAAAGGTACACTCATACATTGCTGGTGGGGCTGCAAATTAGTGCAGCCACTCTGGAAAGCAGTGTGGAGATTCCTTAGAAAACTTGGAATGGACCCTCCATTTGACCCAGCTATCCCACTCCTTGGCCTATACCCAAAGGACTTAAAATCAGCATACTACAGAGATACAGCCACATCAATGTTCATAGCTGCTCAATTCACTATAGCCAGATTGTGGAACCAACCTAGATGTCCTTCAATTGATGAATGGATAAAGAAACAGCGGTATATAGGTGTGTGTGTGTGTGTGTGTATGTGTGTGTGTGTGTGTGTGTGTGTACACACACACACACACACATACACGCACGAATGGAACATTACTCAGCCATAAAGAATAATAAAATTATGGCATTTTCAGGCAAATGGATGAAATTGGAGAATATTATGCTATGTGAGATAAGCCAATATCAAAAAACCAAATGACGAATGATCTTGCTGATAACCGATGATGACACACAATTGGGGGTGGGAGGGAGGTTAGAATGGAGGAAGGAGGGACTATATAGAGGGAAAAGAGAGGTGGGAGGGGTGGTGGGTAAGGAAAAAATAACAGAATGAATAAAACACCATTACCCTATGTAAATGTATGATTACACAAATGTTATGCCTCTACTTCATGTACAGAGAAACAATATGTATCCCATTTGTTTACAATAAAAATTAATTAAGAAAAAAGAAAAATAAATCATATATCTCCAGATACATTTTACTTTCATCATCTGACCATATTAGCCTGTTGTGTGTAGAATGGAACTATGTCTTATTTTCAGCACATTAACCACTTAGATGTGTCTTTCTAAGTACACACACTCTCTCATTTCTCCCTCTCAAACCAAGAATAGGTTCCTAGCTTTCCTTTACTATGCAATCTGTGATGTTCTCAACCCTATCTAAAAACTGAAAGCACAAATTCCTATTTTATTATTCCTAATATCAGATTTTTCCAGTATCTAAATTTGTTATTAGAGTTAAAGTTAGTAATTGGCAACGGGACTGACATGAATTATGCCCCCAGGATATAATTGGTCTAAAATTAACTTTAAAAGATACTTAACATTTAACAAGAAAGAAACTTTAATGACACAGATAACTATAGCAATTGAATATAGGAAAATTCATACTTAAATTTGTCATAAGCCAAAGAGTTTAAAATTAATTAGTTGTATACCAATGGTTATACTATTTATATAAGTGAAGTGTGGTTTATCCAAACAGAAGATGAACTACAAAAGGAATTGAAAATTAATTTAGCCAAAATGTACAATTTGTGACAAGATCACCGTTTGCAATACAAAAAGACACAATGTTAAAATTCATACATTCAAAATGGAAACAGAAATTTTATTTGCTATTGTTATGTGGGATTTGGCAAACACTGAGACTAAGACTGAGTTGTAATTTCCTTATCATGGCAATTCGAAGCAATAATTTTTTGTATTCAAACAAAGGAAGAAGAGAGGGCCATAGCTTAGGAAGAAAGATTCTGTGTGATATTTAGGATTCAAGCCTACCTGAAAAATCTACATGGAACAAAAAAATAAGATAAAATAGATTGAGTTATTTTTTTCAATTTCTAGTTCTATGTAAGAAAGATGCCAAAATACTTGATAGGAGTCCATAAGCACCTGATAATATTATTTGAACTGATGAAATATGCTAAGCATGTTGAAAGCTACAAACATATTTTCTGCTTTCCATTTATTGGTACCATTTTTCAAAATATAAATGGAACAAAGAAAATTTAGTACAAGCTATGTTTAAAAAGATTCAGCCTTATATAGGTGTTAAATAGTAAAATTCCTCAGGAAACTCAACCATGTGTTTTGTGCCTTATCAGTTCCACATAAATAATGCAGCCTGTCTGCCAAATTAGGAATCTCATAATAGGTTGTTCAGATGGTGTTATTAGTGAGAGACTTGGATTGGGCTGTGGTCTCCTGAAGGAAATGGGTAGATGACATTGGTGGATAAGGAAACTGCACATTAGTGGCAAGAACACAAAATTAAAAATGACAGAATAAATGTGAGATAGCAAAGCAGACGATGAAAGGATTTTAGAAAGACAAAAAGGACTCACTTAATTAAATGTGATTATGCATCTGTTATTTAAAAAAAAAGGAAATCAGACTGTCATTGGGGCATATTTTTCTGAGTTTTATAACTGAACAGTGTGATTCCACCCCTTCATTTCTTTTAAACTTTCATTTTTGGTAAGTGAATACTAAAATACATCTCAGATATAAGTGATTTGGGACTTAAAACTGTAAAAAATAAGAAGATTTTGGAATAAAGGTTATTGGACCTTTCCCCAAGTAATAACAGCATGCAGTTTTACCAAGGCAGATAGAATAACATCCATAATATTTAGAAAGATAGATTCCTTGTAGAGAAAAAAAACCTTAATATTCATTTTTATTAATTTTAACAATATAGATAGTATTTTAATACCAAGAATACCTTTAGAGTTTTGTTGTTGTTTGTTTTTATTAAAACATGTCTAAAATTATATCGTTATTTTAAAGTGACAACTACATATGAATACTATTAATTTTGTGATTCATTAGATTCCAGGGGTTACTTGAAGAGGACTCTAATGGACTAGTTGACCTCTCAAGTTTCCTGTGTCACTGTCAAATAATTAATTCAAAGAATGATTATTGAACAATTAATGTAATGTGAGATAAAGAGATCGATGAGGGGGAGGGAAATGAAAAGATGTATACTGTGGAGCCCTTGTCCTCAAGGGGTTTGACATCTGATGGGACATAATCAGGGCAAGTGTGATCAGGGAGGACTATATGGAGAAGGTGGAGCTTCAGCTGGAATTTGAAGATTTCTTCAGATTTTTAATAGCCATGACTGGAAGATAAAAAGGAACCGAGATTCTAAAAACTTAACAATGCTAAGTGAGAAAAATCAGCTCAGTTTTAGATCCAGAAAACAATGATCCCTGCCCACCTGATAAAAAGAGAAACTTAATGCTAAAATGAATTTATAGCTGACAAATGCATGAATTAATTAAATCAACATAAGTGACATATGAATATACCGAAAGTTCTCAAGTAAATTAGCAATTCATAACCTCAGTTCCTCAGACCCCTAGAGGGACCACTGAATTATTGCAAGCAAACCACAGAATTAATTAATATTTTTACCTGCAATTACAAATCACTGTCTTTCAAATGATAAAGAATTTATTCATTTAATGGCACTACTACATTTTCTCAATCAGCTATACTGAAAGTTAAACTTCCAAATCTTAGCATCATTTCATTTTTACTCAGATTAAAGAAAATAAACCATGTGTGTTATAGTACTATTTTAGTCTGCATTTTAGTTAACATATTAAAAGTATTTTTATATAAACAAATATCTAGTTTATAAGTCATTTCGAAAATCATTCAATAAATATTTAGTATTTTGTCCTATATTTTATTTAAACTTTTCTGTTTTTGAAGAGTTAACTTGTTCTGATATTTCATTATTATAAGCAATAATGTTTTAAACATTCTTATCATACCTAAATATTATGTGTACCCTTAATTATTAATTACAGTGATTTTACTACATGTGAATTTGAGTCAAAATGCATATGCTTTTAAGGATTTAATACATGTTGCTCAACTGACGTCTCAAAAATTCTATTATTATATGCTCCTTCCATCAAGTTTTAAGACCACTAATTTCTCTGCTTATATGACCATATTGTGTATTTAAAATCCCAGCTGGGTATAGAGGTACATGCTTGTAATCCCAGTTACTCAGGAGACTAAGGCAGGAGAACTGCAGGTTCAAGGCCAGCCTCAGCAGCTTAGTAAAACCCTGCCTCAAAATTTTAGAAAATGGAGAGTTGTGGGAGTAGCTCAGTGGTAGAGAGCCCCTGGGTTCAATTCCCAGAACTTGGAGAGTGGAAACAGACCACTCATCAAAAAGATTAGACATTTTAAGACTACAATTAAATGGCATGTGGAATACACAGAGAATCACAATTTACTTAAATGTCTTTTGCATGTCTTTTCAGATCATCGGGAAGATTTACCACAGATGTCAAGAGCTGCCAACAGTATTTCTTATCATCAACCACTTATAGACTTGCTTAAGAGATATACTCTCTGCTGAAGGCCGTTTTCTTCTTTGTGACCTCCAAGAAGTGTAACCCAAGATGCATCGAAAAGGGATTCAATGAAGTACTAAATATCCTGGTCCCCTAATATGCACAAACATTGACAAAGTTAACTTTTCCTTGAAGTTGATTTCATGGCTTCCACAGAAAAAAGAAGAGCAAGGATGTAGGCAGGCTCTAAGCACGTGGCAGCTTTCCTCTATTTCTTCTGGAAAGAGCAGTGCTATCCAGGTAGAATTCTGGTCAGTCTGGGGAAGTGGGAAAAAAAGTGCCTTCTGAACACACATTCACTGTTTTCAGTGTGTGACAGAAAAAGAATTGGATTTGTTGGGTCTGATTATAGTGATCAAAAAGCCCCAAAGCTTTACCTCTATTTGATTTCTTTGATGTCTATTCCATTTATAGAAGATTGAAAACTATTCTTTGAAAGAAAATGCAGAGCACAGAAGCCTGCAGGAGTAATTTCTATTAATTACATATTGAATCCTCTGACTAGCCACACATTTCAATGATGTTCACTTATGACTATATAAGTTAAAAATAAGAAATATTCCTTCTTAGAGAGATAAAAAGATAATGTAAGCAGTTAAAGAAGAAAGTGAGATTTAAAAAATTTGAAGTCCTTTAGCACCACTTAGACTTTATATTTAATCCCATACCTGGGTCTTCTTTCGATATATTACTGCCTTGTCTATTAAAGTTGTAGTTTCCCTTATAAGCTTGCAATGCCTAATTGGAGAAATTGGCCAGTATTTGTTCTTTGGGAGGACAGTAGAGAGAGAGAAAGCTAAGAACCCCAGTGAAATTCCAGTTATTTTGTTCAAATACACTGACCATGAAAAACGCTTTGCTCTCCTGGACCACCGTTGGAATCTGTCAAGCATATGGGCAAATCTACAGAGCACGCAGACGAAGACTGAGTCTCAGGAGGAGAGGTGAAATAAAGTTCAGCACCTGTTGTTTAGGTCTGAAGTTACAGAGCAGCTGAGGGATTTATGGGAATTCAAAACAGAGTGGGATGTAGGAGAGAGAAATATCAATAAAACTTCTTAAGATGAAATAACCTAGACAGATAATGGAAATTGCTGCCTTAAAATACTTGTTACCAATAAATATGACCTAAATCATAAACTCTCATCAATCAAAAGTTTTCCTGCAGAATGAAGCTGATGCCAATCTCATGCATTACAAAGATGTGCAGAACTGAGCCTTAATGAGAAACTGGAGGGAAAAACAATTTACAGAAATGTTGCAAAGATAGAGAATTTCTGTATGCCTTTATCCAGTTTATACTATTATTAACATCTGACCTTCCCCTAGTAATTTATTGAGTCAAAGAAATCATGTTATATACTGCAGATTTATTCAGATTTCACTAGTTTTTCCCCCAATATCATTTTTCTATCCTGGATCCCCTCAAAAATACCACAGTGCATTAAGTCATCATGCCTCCTTAGGCTCCTAATGGATGAGAGAGACTCTCAGAATGTCCTTGTCCTTCCTGACCTTAACAGTTCTGAAGAGCCCTGATTAAATTTTGTTGATTTTTCTATTTGTTTGTTTTTCTGAATGTCTCTCAATTTGGATTTCTCTGATATTTTTCTAATGGTTAGACCAAGGTCATGTGTTTTTGGTAAACAAACCCTGGAAAGGTAAAGAGCTGTTCTCAGAAAACTCACTTTTTTTTTTTTTTTCAAGATGAAATTAATAGGTTGCCCAAAGACTTTTGAAACATTTTTTTTCTCTCATTCTGTTTGTCAGCTATTTCACTGCTGTGACTAAATGACCTGACCTGCACGGCTGTAGAGGAGGAAAAGTTTATTTGAGGGCTCATGGTTTCAGAGGTGTTAGTCCATAGGAGGCCGGTTCCATTTCTTGAGGCTCAAAGTGAGGCTGAACATCATAGTGGAAGAGTGTGGCAGAGAGAAGCAGCTCGCATCATCAGGAAGTAGAGAGAGAGTCTCCACTCTCCAGATACAAAATAATACCCAAGAGCCATGCCCAAATTCCAATCTCCTCCAGTCCTACCCTACCACTTCAATTACCACTCAGTTAATCCCTATCAGGGGATTAATTCACTGATTGGGTTAAGACTCCTACAACACAATCATTTCTCCTCTGAACCTTCCTGCATTGTCTCACATGTGAGCTTTTGGGGGACACTTCACATCCAAACCATAACATTCTACCTCCTAATTAATTCAAAGTCTGATGTAATAAAGTGATATGGGCAAGGCTGTCATGACCTTGTCCATGAAAAACTTCTAGAATCTTGGAGTTGTAACCGTTTACCTAAGCAGTGATACTATCTTTATTATTTCTGAAAAAATTTATTGACGTGGTTCCATGATAGTATTAACTCGAGTACTACTGAAAGAAATAAAAATTTGTAATGACTGAATGACACAGCAGACACCTTACTGAGGGGCTCCCAGCATCTACTCTCAGTCCTCTGTCACCTTGCTCACCTCCTACTTCCAGGCTAAAAGTCTTCTGCTCACTTTCCCAAGCATCCTTGCATTTCATCCCATCCTGCCTACGAGATGAGAACTAGTCTTTGTGGTGGGCGGGGGCAGAGCAGGAGTTCTAAGACAAAAACAGTTCCTCCTTGATAAAGGGAGCGAGGCATGGCTCTTTCTCATTTCTTCTGATAAGGATGTGTGAAGAGAAAATGGTAGGGGCTGCTTCCATCATGAAGAAACAAGTCCAGGGGTAAAAAGATAAATGCTGAGAATGAGAGAACAGGAGGAAAAAGGAGAGATAGAGCTAGGGCTCTAGAAGGCATCACTGAAACATTGAATCAAATCCGGGACTGCTAGGTGAGCTGGGCTATCATTGCTGTTTGTCGGGTTTGCAAACCAAAGAATTCTTATTGATATACACCAATATTTGACATTTCTCATGATAACCCAGAAGGGAATCATAGACATGTTTTGTTTTGCCCACACAGTGTTAAAAACGAAGTTGACCTTTTCTTTAAAACCAGTTGATTTCACAGGGAAAAAAAAAAAACTCACTTCTATTGAAAAACCGGCAAATCTAGCAACACCTGGCCCACAGGTCTACCTGCCAACAACAACCCAGAACTGGGCAGTAGCTGCCACTTTTATACAGCATCTGCCCTCTGATCTGTTTAACTCAGTCCTCACCTTGTCTGTTTTGCACATCTCTATTACCTGTCTGGGCCTTGCAAATGTCTTTGACAATTCCCTAATAGTTGAGCTTTGTTTAGGACAGGTATTCCTGGATACCCCATTACTTTTTATTTATTTATTTTTAAAAATTTTTGCATAAGAAGTGTCACCCTTCATTTTAAAAGAACACATCCAGTGAGGATCATAGAAATACAGCTCTGACAATTTTTAAAACTTTAGCAATACCACATCTCTCCTCTCCCTGTCTGCCCCTCCCTCTGTCTTCCTACAGACATGCCGAGGGAAAACACATTGACTAAGATTATCCTTCCAGCTAACATTTCCCAGATGTTCCACTTAGCCTAGACACTCCTGTAGTCAGTGAGGAAAAGATTTCCTGAATCCATCTACTCTCCATAGAAACTTATCTAACTGATCTAGACTCACTGTTCTAGATAGAGCCTGGCAATAGTTTTATCAGTGTTGTTTTTAATTTACATTTCATGGGCCCTATATACAAGAATATACAAAAAAAGGAGGAGGGACTGGGATGTGGCTCAGTGGCCAAGTGCTTCTACATTCAATTCTGGTGTCAGAAAAAAAAAAGAGAGAGAACTTCTTTTGCCATCCTAGTTTTTCCATCTTTAAAATTTTACTCAATAGAACTAAATTATTTAACATTGGTTTACAGTTTTTGGACTTTCTTATTCAAAATTTTGAATAACAAAATAAGGTAATGAATGTTCATGGACTTATAACATTTGTTTGTTAAATGCCTGGAACTGTTAACACAATGAATGTTTCTAATTTAATAATACAAATTACCTCATTATTATTATCATTTTGAAAAAAGGAAAAGAGGTCCAAGGACATGCAGTCATTTGTTCAAAGTTGCAGCATCTTTCAGGAAATCAACATGATTTGAACCTGGATCTGGTTATTCCAGCGTTCACATCCTTTCTGTTGCATTGTTGTTTCAGTCAGCTTTTCTGCTGCTATGTCTAAAAGACCTGACAAGAACAATTAGAGGAGAAGTTTATTTGGGGACTCATGGTTTCAGAGGCCTCAGTACATAGTTAGTTCCATGTGCTCTAGGCCCAAGGAATAGCAGAACATCATGGCAGAAGAGTGGGACAGAAGAAAGCAGGTCAGGACATGACACCAGGAAGCAGAGGGAAAGAGAGAGACCTCTGCCCAGCAAGAACAAACTATATACCCCAAAGCACACCCTCACGGACCCACCTCCTCCAGCCACACCCTACCTGCCTGCAGTTAGCACCCAGTTAGTTAATCCCTATTGGGGGATTAATGTACTGCCTAGGTTAAAACTCTCATAACTCAATCATTTCACCTCTAAACTTTCTTGCATCATCTCACACATGAGCTTTTGGGGGATACCTAAACTAAACTATAACAACTGTGTATCTCTCCCATGAATAAAAATCTTCTGGAAAACAGATTATAAATTCATACCAGACAGCGTTACCCTATGTACATATATGATTACATGAATGGAATGAATCTACATCATGTACAACCATAGAAACAAAAAGTTGTATCCCATTTGTGTACAATGAATCAAAATGCAGTCTGTAAAACTAAAAAACAAATAAATAAATTTTAAAAACTAAAATAAAAAATAAATTGATACCATTTAACACTTGGACCTATGATTCTGTCTAGTGTCAGTCCCTGGAGAATCTTGACAAATGATTTGAAATTAGTAGCTACTGCTACATACTGGATCTGCAGCAAAGAATCTTCCATCATTTGGTCAGTCCTTTCATCCTTCATTCTGAAGAGAACCCCCTCTTCTGTGTTCCCTAAAGTCCCTGAATTTATTTTTAATATAATCTAATTGTGCACCTGCATTCCTCTGCTATACTTAAGATAAATAATTTGAAGGCATATATCCATGTTTAGTTCAACACCTGTCATCACTCCACATAGCACAAAGTCTGGTTGATTAATGCTCAATAAATGAATGAATGAATGAATGAATGAATGAATGAATGAATAAAAAAAACCCCAAAGCAGCACCTTAATTCTAGACCAGTCCCTGCCTAAATAAGTGGAATATAGAGTAGAAACACTACTTCAATTATCAGTTAATCTTTAAAAAGTAACTACTATTGCCTAGTATTTCTACTTTTCTCCTATAGATTATTGATGCCCTTATTTAAAGATTTCACTAATATGATATTAATATCCAAGAAGCACAGAGTTTTTTGGGGAAAAATATCTGTTAAACAAATGTTAGTTATTATGGTTTTGACTTGTACAAAGAGGTATAGGGCAAATTTCTTTGTTTTTATGCTTTTAAAAATAAATAGATAATTTATTTCTTCTTTATAAAAAAGTAATAATAAAGCAATTCAATTATTCTTAGGACTGCACTAACATATTTTCCTTTCTTTTCTCACAATTTAAAAATCATCACTGTGTAATGCAATTAAGCAGAATGAAATGTTTCTAGTAATGTAAGAAGATGTTCCTTCTTTTAGTTTCTGTTATGAAACTGAAACTTTTTTGCCAACATGTTTGTAATTAATTTCTCACTATATGTGCCAGGAAAATTAGAAACATAGAAATAGAAACACATTTTTAAACAACAAAAGCTATAAAAATACATTGCTATTTTAGACAACAAGTTTTCTGGACACTTCTTTACACTGTTCATCTCCCTTCCAACAACCAAATGTTATTAATGTTTTTTTTTTTTTTTAATATATTTTGTTAACTGCAAGTTAAATAATTCCTCCATATTCCTATCATCATTCAATCTAGATTTTTCCCTAAGGAGGTACTATTTAACTAAAAAGAAAGAAAAGAAGAGAGAAAGAAAAGATAGATGTGGGAATGAGTAAGTGGATTTGTGATGAAACTTTACCAGTGCTACAACATGGATCAGATCTGTGAATTTGGGTCCAACCTCTCTCAGCACTGGTTGTTTGTAGACAGGAAGATAGAGAATTAATCTGGAGAGCAAAAATAAAGTGGATATTAACTTCTTGCTAAGAAAATAGACACACATATATAAGTAACAAACCTGATCAAATGTTAACATTTGCTAATTTTTTAAATCAGTGCTGTGAGTACACAGCAAAACTTTCCTCTTCTATGATGTAAATTAATCAGTGTGAGTCATGCAGTAAAGTTGCAAAGTGAACTGCCATTTTACTGATTCAAAACTTGAACAGGTCATAGTAAACAGGGCCTGCAAATTCATTTGGTGTTGAACTAACTCTAACGTGTGTCTGTGTGATATATACACATGTATATATATACATATTCATGGTCGCCTTTTAATGTATAATGAGTGAAAACATAAGAGAATAGAGCTGTGTTACCAACCTCCATTTGTTTTAGTACAGGGATATGTCAAAGTGGTTTATAGATGCAGTTTTTCAAGGCACATTAAATTCGACAAGGTGATTGTGCTTCAATCTCTGGAGGACATTGTCATCATTATTATTAGATATCTAGATTCTCCTATATGAGGCTTCTTCCTGTCGTCCATTCATTCTGGGATCATGGGACAGTGGGAAGTCACCAGCCTCTTGGTGTGTGGAAGCATGATTATATATAGACAGTGTGGTGCCAGAGTATGTGGCATCAGACAAAGTATTTATCATGTGCCTTAAATTATGTGTCTGTAAAATGGGATTAAAGGCATTTAGGTATAGCATTATTAGAAAAACTAATGAGACAATATATTTAAAGCTCTTAATGTTTGGCACACAGTAAACTCTAAATAACAGCGGAGAAGCACAAACCACCAACTGGGAACAAACATTAACTACAAATATGAAAAGATTTTACAATGTAAAGATTTATACTGAATTGGATTTCCCTCTTTTGCCATATATATATATAGATATATATATATATGGAGAAACAAGGTAATACATTATTAGAGAATATAAATGGGTAATAAATCTGAAAAATATTCAACCTTAGTTATTAGATAAATAAAACAAAGACATACAAATTATAAAAGTTTGATGTAATACCATACTTAACTACCCATATTAGCAGAGGTTTTCTGTTGATTTGTTTAGTCAAAATACTTTTTATGTGAACCCAGAATTCTTGGGAAATGGCAGGAGAAATATTCATCAGGAGAAAAGATCATCAGGAGAAAATTTTAGTATGTGCATTAAAAAACCTTAAAAATTTAAAAATCTAACTTGAGAAGTAATTCTACTTTTGAGATCTGTACTAAGAAGGTATTCAGAACTATGGTTCAGGATATATATATATATATATATATATATATAAAACACTGTGTTTAATTTTTCATTATTAGATATTATTATTGTTTTAATAAGATATGATTAAATAAATTATAGTTCAGACAAATAATGAAGCTCATAGAGATATTTTATTTTTTTTTATTTTTATTCTTTTTATTTTATTGTAAACAAATGGGATACATGTTGCCTCTCTGTACATGGCGCAAAGGCATACCATTTGTGTAATCATAAATCCACATACAGTAATGTTGTTTGATTCATTCTGTTATTTTTTCCCCTTCCCCCCACCCCTCCCACCTCTCTTTACCCTCTATACAGTACTTTCTTCCTCCATACTTGCCCCCCTCCCTAACCCTAACACTAACCCTTCCCTCCCCCCCATTATGTGTCATCTTCCACTTATTAGTGATATCATTCGTCCCTTGTCTTTTTGAGATTGGCTTATCTCACTTAGCATGATGTTCTCCAATTTCATCCATTTGCCTGCAAATGCCATAATTTTGTCATTCTTTATGGCTGAGTAATATTCCATTGTGTATATATACCACAGTTTCTTTATCCACTCGTCAATTGAAGGGCATCTAGGTTGGTTCCATAGTCTGGCTATTGTGAATTGAGCAGCTATGAACATTGATGTGGCTGTATCTCTGTAGTATGCTGATTTTAGATCCTTTGGGTATAGGCCAAGGAGTGGGATAGCTGGGTCAAATGGAGGGTCCATTCCAAGTTTTCTAAGGAATCTCCACACTGCTTTCCAGAGTGGCTGCACTAATTTGCAGCCCCACCAGCAATGTATGAGTGTACCTTTCTCCCCACATCCTCGCCAACACCTGTTGCTTGTATTTTTGATAATCGCCATTCTAATTGGGGTGAGATGGAATCTTAGGGTGGTTTTGATTTGCATTTCTCTTATTACTAGAGATGTTGAACATTTTTTCATATGTTTATTGATTGCTTGTACATCTTCTTCTGTGAAGTGTCTGTTCATTTCCTTAGCCCATTTGTCGATTGGATTATTTGTATTGTTGGTGTAGAGTTTTTTGAGTTCTTTATAGATTCTGGAGATTAGTGCTCTATCTGAAGTATGATTGGCAAAGATATTCTCCCACTCTGTAGGCTCTTTCTTCACATTACTGATAGTTTCCTTTGCTGAGAGAAAGCTTTTTAGTTTGAATCTATCCCAGTTATTGATTTTTGCTTTTATTTCTTGTGCTATGGGAGTCCTGTTGAGGAAGTCTGGTCCTAGGCCGACATGTTGAAGATCGGGACCTACTTTTTCTTCTATAATCTGCAGAGTCTCTGGTCTGATTCCAAGGTCCTTAATCCATTTTGAGTTGAGTTTTGGGCAGGGTGAGAGATATGGGTTTAGTTTCATTCTGTTGCATATGGATTTCCAATTCTCCCAGCACCATTTGTTGAAGAGGCTATCTTTTCTCCATTGCATATTTTTGGCGCCTTTGTCTAGTATTAGAAAGTTATATTTATTTGGGTTTGTGTCCGTGTCCTCTATTCTGTACCATTGATCTACCTGTCTATTTTGGTACCAGTACCATGCCGTCTTTGTTACTATTGCTTTGTAATAAAGTTGAAGTTCGGGTATTGCGATACCCCCTGCTTCATTTTTCCTGCGAAGGATTGCTTTAGCTATTCTGGGTTTCTTATTCTTCCAGATGAATTTCATGATTGCTTGCTCTATTTCTGTAAGGTACGTCATTGGGATTTTAATTGGGATTGCATTGAATCTGTATAGCACTTTTGGTAGTATGGCCATTTTGACAATATTAATTCGGCCTATCCAAGAACATGGGAGATCTTTCCATCTTCTAAGGTTTTCTTCGATTTCTTTCTTTAGTGTTCTGTAGTTCTCATTGTAGAGGTCTTTTACCTCTTTTGTGAGATTGATTCCCAAGTATTTTATTTTTTTCGATGCTATGGTGAATGGGGTAGTTTTCATAATTTCTCTTTCTGAGGATTCCTCACTTATGTATAAAAATGCATTGGATTTATGAGCATTGATCTTGTAACCTGCCACTTTACTGAATTCACTTATGAGTTCTAACAGTTTTCTGGTGGAATTTCCTGGTTCCTCTAAGTATATAATCATATCATCCGCAAATAGGGATAGTTTGAGTTCTTCTTTTCCTATTCGTATTCCTTTAATTTCCTTGGTCTGTCTAATTGCTCTTGCTAGAGACTGAAGAACGATATTGAATAGGAGTGGTGAAAGCGGGCATCCCTGTCTTGTTCCAGTTTTTAGGGGGAATGCTTTCAGTTTTTCACCGTTTAGAATGATATTAGCCATGGGCTTAGCATAGATGGCCTTTACAATGTTAAGGAATGTTCCCACTATCCCTATTTTTTCTAGTGTTTTGAGCATGAAGGGGTGTTGTATTTTATCAAATGCTTTTTCTGCATCTATTGAAATAATCATGTGGTTCTTAACTTTAAGTTTATTGATATGGTGAATTACATTTATTGATTTCCGGATGTTGAACCAACCTTGCATCCCTGGGATAAAACCCACTTGATCGTGGTGCACTATCTTTTTAATATATTTTTGTATGCGATTTGCTAAAATTTTATTGAGAATTTTTGCGTCAATGTTCATTAATGATATCGGTCTGAAATTTTCTTTCCTCGATTTATCTCTGTCTGGCTTGGGTATCAGGGTAATATTGGTTTCATAGAATGAGTTTGGGAGGGTACCCTCCTCTTCTATTTCATGGAATACTTTGAGAAGTATTGGAATGAGCTCTTCTTTAAAGATTTTGTAGAACTCGGCTGAGAACCCATCTGGTCCTGGACTTTTCTTTGTTGGTAGGCTTTTGATGACCTCTTCTACTTCATTACTTGAAATTGATCTATTTAAATTTTGTATGTCCTCCTCGTTCAACTTAGGCAATTCATATGTCTCTAGAAACCTGTTGATGTCTTCGAAATTTTCTATTTGGTTAGAATATAGATTTTCAAAATAGCTTCTAATTATGTTTTGTATTTCAGTCGTGTCTGTTGTGATATTTCCTTGTTCATTCCGAATTTTGGTGATTTGGGTTTTCTCTCATCTTCTCTTTGTTAGAGTGGCTAAGGGTTTATCAATTTTGTTTATTTTTTCAAAGAACCAACTATTTATTTTGTCAATTTTTTGTATAGTTTCTTTTGTTTCAATTTCGTTGATTTCAGCTCTGAGTTTAACTATTTCCTGTCTTCTACTACTTTTGGTGTTGGTCTGTTCTTCTTTTTCTAGGGCTTTGAGCTGAAGTGTTAGGTTGTTGATTTGTTGATTTTTACTTCTTTTATTGAATGCGCTCCATGAAATAAATTTTCCTCTAAGTACTGCTTTCATAGTGTCCCAAAGATTTTGATATGATGTTTCTTTGTTCTCATTTACCTCTAGGAATTTTTTAATTTCCTTCCTAATATCTTCTGTTATCCATTCATCATGTAATAGCATATTGTTTAATCTCCAGGTGTTGGAGTAGCTTCTGTTTTTTACTCTTTCATTTATTTCTAACTTCAAACCATTATGATCTGATAGAATACAAGGTAGTGTCTCTATTTTCTTGTATTTGCTTACATTAGCTTTGTGGCATAATATATGGTCTATTTTAGAGAAGGATCCATGTGCTGCTGAGAAGAAAGTGTATTCGCTCTTGGTTGGATGGTATATTCTATAAATGTCCGTTAAGTCTAAATTATTGATTGTGTTATTGAGATCTATGGTTTCTTTGTTCAATTTTTGTTTGGAAGATCTGTCCAGTGGTGAGAGAGGCGTGTTAAAATCACCTAGTATTATTGTGTTATGGTCTATTTGGTTTCTGAAATTGAGAAGGATTTGTTTGACATACATGGATGAGCCACTGTTTGGGGCATAGATGTTTATGATTGTTATGTCTTGCTGATTTATGGTTCCCTTAAGCAGTATGTAATGTCCTTCTTTATCCCTTTTGACTAGTTTTGACTTGAAGTCCACCTTATCTGAAATGAGGATGGATACCCCAGCTTTTTTGCTGAGTCCATGTGCATGATATGTTTTCCCCCATCCTTTCACCTTTAGTCTATGTGTATCTCTTTCTACGAGGTGAGTCTCTTGCAGGCAACATATTGTTGGATGTTTCTTTTTGATCCAATCTGCCAGTCTATGTCTTTTGATTGATGAGTTCAGGCCATTAATATTGAGGGTTATTATTGAGATATGATTAGTATTCCCGGTCATTTGGTTCATTTTATTTATTTATTTATTTATTTATTTATTTATTTTGAGACGACTTGGTTCTTCCTTTATTTGACAATTCCTTTAGGATGGTTCCTCCCATTGCTGATTTGTTTCTTTGTTTTTCATCTCTTCCTCATGGAATATTTTGCTGAGAATGTTCTGTAATGCTGGCTTTCTTTTTGTAAATTCTTTTAGCTTTTGTTTATCATGGAAGGATTTTATTTCAAAATCAAATTTGAAGGTAAGTTTTGCTGGGTATAAGATTCTTGGTTGGCATCCATTTTCTTTCAGGGCTTGAAAAATGTTGTTCCAGGCCCTTCTAGCTTTTAGGGTCTGGATTGAAAAATCTGCTGATATCCGTATTGGTTTCCCCCTGAATGTAATTTGATTCCTCTCTCTTGCGGCCTTTAAAATTCTGTCTTTATTTTGTATGTTGGGCATTTTCATTATAATGTGCCTTGGTGTGGGTCTGTTGTAATTTTGTGTATTTGGAGTCCTATAAGCCTCTTGAACTTGATTTTCCATTTCATTCTTCAGATTTGGGAAATTTTCTTATAGTATTTCATTGAATAGATTGTTCATTCCTTTGGTCTGTTTCTCTAAGCCTTCCTCAATTCCAATAATTCTCAAATTTGGCCTCTTCATGATATCCCATAGTTCTTGGAGATTCTGTTCATGATTTCTTACCATCCTCTCTGTTTGTTCTACTTTGTTTTCAAGGTTAAATATTTTATCTTCAATGTCTGATGTTCTGTCTTTCAGGTGTTCTATTCTATTGGTTATGCTTTCTATGGAGTTCTTAATTTGGTTTATTGTTTCCTTCATTTCAAGGATTTCTGTTTGGTTTTTTTTCAATATCTCTAACTCTTTATTGAAGTGATCTTTTGCTTCCTGTATTTGCTCTTTTAACTGTCGATTGGTGCGATCATTCAGTGCCTGCATTTGCTCTTGCATCTCGTCATTTGCTTCCCTGAGCATTTTAATTATGTACATTCTGAACTCCCTTTCTGTCATTTCTTCTGCCATGCTGTCGTTGGGTTTCATTGATGTAACATCTAGATTTGTTTGCAGCATTTTCTTTCCTTGTTTTCTCATATTGTTCAGGTATCAGTTGACCGCTGTGATATTGCAGATTTCCTCTATTGTCTTATAATATCCCTGAAGATTTCTATTATATCCCCTCTTAGTCTTCAGTAGCCTGAAATCTTGGAGGAAGTTGATAATGCAGTGCTCCACAAGGGAGCTGACTCCCTAGGGGTGGTGGCCTTCTGGTGGGGTATATTCCCTGCTAGTGGGCAGAGGTACCTTCACTTGCTGATGAATCGTCATCCAGAAGGGAAGTAGGTTGTGGGCTGATGCAAGACCAGTTTGGGCCTGTGTCTCTGATTTTACGGTCCTTTTGGGAGAACCTCACCCAACAGGGAGGAGTCACCCGGTGGGGAGGTCTCGCTGGTCGGTTTTCCTCCCAGAGGTTCCGTTCAATTCACAACTACCGCCTGGGCTGGGCAGCCTTCTTCTGCAATGTTCCCAGGGACCCGGACCTACCTCCTGGGCCTGGAAGCCTCACCCTTCGCAAACGAATCTCCTTCGGCTGCCTCTCCTCAGAGAAGCTGCCTGCAGTCCTGGAGCCTTCGCTCCGCCCCTCAGTTTGTCTGTGGGGCCCTTCCACCAAGAAGCCGTCTAGGACCCTGCTCTGCACTTTTCGCCTGGCTATGCGGCCCCTCCTCTGAGCAGCCACCTGGAGCCCCTTACAATCGCTCCGAGTCCCAGTGACCCGCCACACGCCTTTTCCTCCGGCAGCCACCTGTTGTTCCGTGCGGTCCCTCTAAGACCAAGTGACCCACCACGCACCACTTTCTCCACCAGGCAGTCACCCAGAGATTTGGTGCGTCACGAGTCCCAAGAACTCACTGTGCACCTTCTTGTCCCGACTGCCTCCCGTAGCCCTGGTGCAGTCACTTCGAGCCCAAGCACCCCACCGCGCTCCTCCTCCTTCTCCAGACAACCCCCCTATGTTCAGGAGCGGATGCTCTGGGACCAAACCACTCACCACGCTGTTCCACCGGATAGCCGCCCAGAGCCCTGGTGCAGCTGCTCCAATTCCAAGCGACGTGCCGAGCCCGTATTTCTCCTTCTCCTCTGGGCAGCCCCCTGTGTTCAGGGGTGGTCATGTTCAGTCCAAACAGCTCACCAAGCACCTTCTCCTTTGGGCAGCCTCCCAGAGCGCGGGTGGGTTGCGCCGAGTCCAAGCGCTGTGGTGAACAGCCACCTCTTCAATGCTCCCAGCTGTCTGTGATCACTGCTCCGGCGGGGGGAGGGGCGCCTCGCCGGCCGTTCTACTTTGCAAAGATCCCTGCTTTTGGGGCTACCGCCCCGTCCAGGACTCCTGCCCCGTCCGGGACGCCTGCCCAGTGGGAGACTCTCGCCCGGCTGCTTTGAGTTGGTCCCAAGGCTCTCTATATCTCCTCTTCTTGAGTCCTGAGTCCTGGAGCAACACGAAACGCAGCCACCCTCTAGTCCGCCATCTTGAATCCTCATAGAGATATTTTAAATTGGGCTTTTAAATACTGTAAATGGCATGGAATTTGTAATATTTTATTAAAATGGTTAATAAAACAAAGCAATATATAAACACAATAATTATTTAATTTCTTGGATAGAGGTAAATACAGAGTAGAAAAACAACATAAAAATGTGATAGTTTCTGGATTTTAAAAATATTTTATTGAACATTTAATTCATATTTTTTTATAATAATCCAGGAACACAGATAAAAAAGGAAAGTTACAAATTATTCTGGCAGAGATGAACAATAATGTATAGACACTTCTGAACACTTCCCTATTATACATATGCTTTTAAATAAAAATTATATGATATTGTTTTAGTCAAATTTTTCGCTGCCGTGACAGAAAGATTTGATCAGAACGATCGTGCAGGAGGAAGAGTTTATTGTGAGGGCTCACAGTTCCAGAGGTATTAGTCCATAGAAGGCCGGGTCCATTCCTTGGGGCTTCAAGTGAGGCAGAACATCATGGCAAAGTGTGGCAGAGGGAAGCAGCTCACATGATGACCAGAAAGCAGAGGAAGAGAGGGCTCCACTTGCCAGATACAAATATAAACCCCAAAGCCACAGCCAGACCCCACCGCCTCCAGCCACACCCTACCACTTCAGTTACCACTCAGTTAATTCCTATCAGGGGATTAATTCACTGATTGGGTTAAGACTCTTACAACTCAATCATTTCTCCTCTGAACCTTCTTGCATTGTCTCACACGTGAGCTTTTGGGGGACACCTCACATCCAAACCATAACATATTATATACACTAGCACTTTGTATATTTTCTAATTTTTGTTGTAAACAGTGGTGTAATGAACACTCAAGTAAGTATATCTCTATTTGTTAATTTCCTTAGAATAAATTATTACAAATTGATTTGGTAGCTCAAACTATGAACATGTTCTCAGAATATATTAAAATTTGCAAATATGCATATGCACATACATACATACTGTGATGGTTTACATGTCAACTTCACCAGGTCATAGGTGCCCAGATATTTTGTCAAATATTAAAACTCTGGTGTTCCTTCGAGGGTGTTTTTGGGTGAGTTAAACATTTAAATTGGTAGACTAATTGGAGCAGATTACCTACCCTAGTGTTGGTAGACCTTATTAAATTAGTAAAACTGAGAGAATAAAAACACCCACACCCCATTAACAAAAGGGAGTTTCTCTAACCTTGCTGCCTTAGAGCTATGACATTGTTGTGTTTTGTTTTTGTTTTTGTTTTTCCTGACCTTTAGTTCAGTCTCAAGCAGCTGGCCTTTGCAGTAAAACTATACCACCGGTTCTCCTGGCTCATCAGCTTGCAAATCTTGGCACTTGTCAGCTCCAAAATCCTACAACCCAATTCCTCATGATGAGCACACACACACACAAACACACATGCTGTAAGTTCTGCTTCTCTGAAGAACATTGACTAATAAGACATAGCCTTTAAGAAGGTATTTAAATTATACTGCCACCAACAGCAGATCAAAATCCCCATCTGTCAGGATAACGGCCAACGTAATTCTCTGTATTTATCAATTTGAAACAATAAAATACTATCACATTGTTATTTCAATTTATATTTCTATTAATTAAAATAGGTATTGTCATTTGCTTATTTTCATTTCTTTCCAGTGTTCTCTTCATTACTTTGTGTCTTTTAATTTATGTGCATGTAGTTTGTAAAAGAGCTTTGTAAGTCACATATAATCATTTCTTCTTATGCATGTATGTCGCTGTGTATGTTGCAAATGTTCTTAGTTTATTTTGACTTTTCCTTTAATTCTCTTTATATTTTGCTATGATATGGATTAACTGGGCAGTAATGTAGACAGGAGGGGTGTGACTGAAGGAAGTAGGTCACTGAGGGATGTGACTTGGGGGTTTGTATTTTGTAGTTGGTGAGTAGAGCTCTCTCTGCTTCCTGTTTACCACATCCTGCATTGTTTTCCTCTACCATTCCCTTCTGCTATGATGTTATGCTTTCTCTGGGGCCCAGAGCTATAGAGTTGGCCCACCAAGGACTGAATCTCTGAAACCTTGAGCCCAAATAAACTTTTCCTACTCTCTGTTGTTCTTGTCAGGTTTTTCAGTCACAGCGATGAGAAAGCTAACTAAAACATTACCCATTGGGTCAAAACATCCATGATCATTTGAAATATTTTAGAACAAGTGACACTATGACCATGAGGAATTTAGGCAAGCAGTATTTCTAAGGTTAAGGTGAGGCATACCTGATTATTCTCTATTTTAGTAATTTTCAGAAACTATGTTACAAGTATAAGAGGAAATTTGTTTGAATTTAGTTTGAGCCCGAGTATTGATTTTGGCCATGAAGTTTTCACAACTTGATGCATCCCAGCAGATGTTAACGTTAATTTAGAAACTGTTCTACAGGCACAAGAGATAATAGACACTCTTTCTTATCTTTCTTTTGCATTTTTAATAAAATTTTATTTCCAGTTGGATCCAATCTCAACCCTCACTTTCAGTTGTCTCCTCCTGCCATATTAACAGATTTTGCATTTTTATTTTATTTTAGTTTTAGATACTGGATATACTAGGGAGCAAGGGAGTGGAAGGCTCTCTCTATCCTGCTTTTATTTGTAAGCCTTAGCCTCCAGAAAGTAATAAATAGGGTTAAAGGTTTAGAAACCTTCTTCATCATGAATTTTGTTATATTAGTTTAGGGACCCTGGGATTAAGTTGAGTTTGAAATACCACTTGCCATGTTGATAAGCTGTAATACTCAGTAGAACCCATAGTCTTTATCAATGCTTTTTACAGTCATCCAATGGAATGATGGTGTTCTCTGGACCTTTACGAGGGTTGAGCACAAACAATTCAACATCACTTTTCATAGGAACCCAAATGATAGGATATCCTGGAAGTTCCTTCCTTATCATCTTGAGGATCAGGGTCTTTCTGGCAGCCAAGGTACAGGTGTGGCAGCAGTAGTAGCAATGGAGACATTTTATAGTTTCCCAGTGTTCTGGCAAAGTCTGAATTCAGGAATGTGGACTTCTGCACAAAGCACAGTGATACTCCTCCTAACATGAGCAAACAATGAATGGACCCATACGTTGGTGGGAGTGGGGGTGGTCAAAGCCTGATTGAGACAGGCAACCAGTGGTTACAGGTGAGTTGTTCTACAAGCCCAGAGTAAGCCATGCTTATGTTAGAACTGAGGTCCATGGAGAAGTCCATATCAAAACATATGACCCAGGACCACTTTCAGGGGGACTTCAAATCTCATACTTCTGCCCCTAAAAGACAACTATCAAAACTTCCAACATAATTAGTTAAATCTCCAATAGACCTGGTAAGACTCAGAGAACACATCATAGCACAACATAACTCAAAAAACAAGCTTACCAGCAGGCAGCAACACAACTCATTACACTACAGGAGGCAGCAGCTCAGTTTCATGCTCACCAGCAAGTGGTAGAGTCAGGTAGCAACTGAAAGCAAGAAAGACCCCAAATCTCCCAGTGCCAATATTTTTAGTTGCCTTGTGAAGGGTGGAATCAAACCTCCTGCCACTAAAATTGGTTCAGATATCAAGACTGATGAACCTACACATGCAAGAAGGGGGAATAAAAGCTTTGTTATTAACAGAAAGGGACTCTCTGAGGAGACTAAGGCAGGCATGAAAGCTGACCTGGAAAGACTTCAGCAAAGGGAGGTTTTTACTGTGGTCAGGATAGGGCCTGGGTGAATCTTCTTGCTCACAGGCAAGGGCTTGCTTGGCTTGAGCTTCCTGTGGGAGTGCTCATGGCTTCTTATCAAATGTTGGGCAAGAGGGAAAGAAAGGGACAGGGCTTGAAAGCTGTCAGCAGTCAAACAAGAAAAATGGAGACAGGCAACTTATCACACTGTTTATTTTCTTATTTCATTCCAATATTATTAGATTGTGGTGTCGGTTTTACATAAAGTGAATAAAAATCATTGAGAAAATTATCTACATTTTTTCTCTCCTATGGAATAATTCAATTAGTATGTGAAGTATCTGGGTTCTTAAAATTCACTATAATTTTCACTTAAACTATGGATCAGCCAGGTATAGTGCTACATGCCTGTAATCCCAATGGCTCAGGAGGCTGAGGCAAGAAGATCACAAATTCAAAGCAAGCCTCAGCAATTTAGTGAGGCCCTAAGCAAATTAGCCAGGTCCTATCTTGAATAAAAATTAAATAAATAAAAAGAGCTGGGGCTACAACTCAGTGATTAAGCACCTAAATAAATAAATAAAGGATCATTTTTAGAACAAGTTCTCTGACAATTTAATTACTTCCATGGTTATTTGTATTCTAGATTTCTGTTTCCACTAAGGTCAAATTATTCTATTTAGATTATTTATATTTTCTAAAACAAACATAAATTTTCCTTTATACTACTTCCCTATTTTCTAAATTTTTTTTCACGTGTGTGAGTGGAGGTACCCCAGGTTGAAAACAGGGATCTAATTGTTTTTCACATTGCATCATGTGCCATGTTGACTGGTTCACTCCTCTAATTTTATTTATTTATTTAAATCATTTAATTCACTCACCTCTTTACAATTTCTCTTTCCCTTAAAGGAAAATATATGTTTGGTATGCAGCCTTTATCTGTCTACCTATATTATTGTAAATTGTGTTGTTTTGTGCATGCATTTTAATTTAATGGTATTCCTCTGTAGATGTAATTCTGAGTCCCAATTTGTAACACAGCACTAAATTTTGAAAGCCATATTGCTGGATGTATATCTATTGCTTCTGCATGCTGGTTAGTAGTCTGTAATGTACATCTGTATTATTTTATTTATCCATTTCCCTAGTGATGGACAGATACATGGCCTAAAACTCATCACTAACATAGATAACATTATGAGGAAGTTTCTAACACAGGCTCCCTTGTTTACATTCTTGAAAATATCCCTGTGAAATGTACCCAGGAAAGAGGCTACATGAGAGCAAGGAAGACATGTAGCCATTTGATTAAGCATATCCAGATTTCTCTCTAGAATGGTTGCAACAGTCTATTCTCCATAGATCACTACAATGAGAATGTACTATTTTTCATTTGAAAGAAGTTGTTTATAAAAATAAATAAATAACAAACATAGGTAACTTCCTCAGATGATGGGAAGTGAAATACCAATGAGAATGGTACTTGTTCCTTATCCAATCATTCATTTATCACACATTTAATGAGTACTTACCATGTATATGTGCTAAGGGTACAGAAATGCCCAGACGTAGTTTCTGCTCTGAAGAAATTTTGAGTTAAGTGGAGGATACAGATACAAAACCTAGTATGGAGTAGTTAGCATATATATTTGTATAAATTATGGGAATTGGTCATCAAAAAGGATAACATCAACAAAAATGATGATATTTCTACAAGTCATAGAGGAAGCCACTTTTGAGAAAGGAACTAAAAGATGTGGAGGTAGTTTCCATACCCAAGGACTGGAACACATCAGACTGTGAAATTGCCTGGTGCATTCCAATTAAAACTGGAATATAAGAAATGGAATTGAGAGATGAGTTTGAAACATTAGGAAACAAGAGATAATGAACAGATAGCCTCATGTGTGTTGCTAAAGAATCTGAACACAAGCGTATTTATATTATAGGAGAATCTGATATCACGAGAGTCTAAATTAAGATACTTATGCAGTGGAGTCCTACAAAGAATTATGTCTATAAGACTAGAACTCAGGGAAAAAGTCTTCAATGGAAAAGGATATTTGAGAGTATTCTCCATTTGCACGGCAATCATAGCCATGGGTTTGAATGAAACTGTACTTTATAGAAATGAAAGCTAATTATAAATACTCATGTACAGAGATAAAAGACAGTAGGGATAATCCTGCTGAGAAAAAAGACTTGTAAAGAAGGTAAAATTATCAACTTTTAATTTTTATTTCTCCTTTAAACTCTGCCCAATTTACCCACATCAACTCCATTTACACTATACTTTTTAATTTTTCATATGTAGCATTGAAAGTGACATTAAGTTTTCACAACACTGAGAGTATCACTTCCCAAAGAAGTCTTCAATAACCATAAATTAAATTCTAAAATTAAACCCACAAATATGTGTATAAAGAAACCCCAATAACCTTATTTCTTTGTTTTGTTTCCATAAAAACCAGGTTGAGAGTAATGGAATAGGGTGATATTAAATAGTGACATTAATAAGATACTGCAATTTTGAGCAATGAACCCAAGTAATCCTAATATTCCAAAGAATCTACATTAGTTTTCTATTGCTGTGTAAAAAATTACTATTAGATGATCATTTGGAAGTTGGAGCTTACATTCCAATGTAAAATGCTGTGCTTGAGTTCAGAGATTAAGGAAGACTCACCTTTTCCAATCATAACTACACTTAAAATATGAAGTTGTGTGTCTGCTGTATGTATTTCTGCCACTAGTTTGTAGCTTATGACTTCAACTTTAAAAAGACCCATTGAAAACATGCTTTCCACTCCAAAGACAAGACTGAGAAATAGAACTTTGTGCCAGTGTCTAGTACTCTGTTTAAACACCCTGACCGTTGAAGTTTATTTTGGGGTAGGCACTATAGAGAAATAGGGATTACCTACTTCTCCTTGGTAAGAAAGGAAGGAAAGGGACTTAATAATAAATATGCTTTAATCAAGAATAAAGAGTTATATTCCTAGAATATAAACTCTAATCAGAATAGAGTTTATACCTATTGAGGACATGATGGGAGCAAAGAGGTAAATAAGCTCTCCCTAAAATGAAAACAAAACAAAAAAATAACGAAACAAAACCCTTCAATGATAGTCATTTTAATCTTTCACTATTCAACAGTATTAGTGAAGAAGTGCAAGACCCAGGAGTTACAAATAGTGTCTATCTTACTATTCTTAGGACACAAAACAATTAACACCAATCAAAATAAGTTGAGGTTAGAAGCTTCTTAAACATGAGCCTGTTTTAAACAGCTGCCTTCATCCAACTGACTGATAAGCTTTTCATGGGCCTAAGAGAGTAATTGGTAACGTTATGAAACTTTAAATTTGTAATCTTACTCCAATTCAATCCTTGATTGAAATGAGGGGAAATAAGTATATTGGACATTGCTGAGGAATAAAAGGATTCAGGATAGGTTTTTAAAATAATTTTTTCATTTTCATCTGCAATGAATTGATCATTAAAATTGTTTCATAAAGTTTATGAGCAGAATTATACAACCTAGTAATGAAATGCAAATATCTCTGTTCATTAAGGCTCAACTGTTTCATCGATTTTGCATACATAGTTCAGCGGGGACTGATAATTATATTGCAATGTGAAAAAAATGTTTATTAAGTACCAGTATGAAGCACCTACGTGTATCCAATTATACCTCTATAATGTGATTTTACAAAGTGATTTGATTTTTATTTATTACTTCATGGTCTTGGTTTTACTGGACTTGATGGAGTTTGGCATATTTTCAAAGTGAATTACAAGTGATGAAAACAAATAACCATCCAAACAGTCCTTAAAATTTGGAATCTGATTTTGATGATATTGTATGTATGTAACATAATGCTCTTTAAGATGATATGAAGAAAAGTCATCGAATATTTGATTGTTCATATAAATATATTTTTAAATTTTTTTTATTTTTAATTCATTTTTATTATAAACAAATGGGATACATCTTATTTCTCTGTTATAAATATATTTTTATTTGATTAAATTCTTTCATCAGTTTTAACCAGTTTAGTATTTTTATCTTAATATTAGAATCTTTGGCTTGACAAATTTAGGTGTGCCTGATTCCTTTTTCAACTTTGTTATACCAATATTTTTATAAAATAAAGTATCCTAAAAGGAAAAATTGCCATATCAAGATGGATTTTCAAAGAAGTGATATTTCTCCTATAACCACTATAAAAAGGGTTTACTTTCCACTGCCAGATAATCACATTCATTTAAAAATATCATGGTTATTGTAAGGGTGTCAGCCCCAATCATTTAATGACCTTCTTAGGGGAATACCTAGAATTAAAATCCTATTCTTTAATAAACATCGCTAATCAGTTTTTACTAACATATTCCTAAATTTATAGAAATTTTCCTCCTTCCTTCAACCCCCAAATCAACCTCAACAAACAGAACTGTAACTCGGCAGCTGACTAGACCACCATGGGGTAGATTTGACCTTGTCAGTAGCTCTTTATCTGCATTTATCATGTCTTCATTCTGATTATATAGTCCATCTGTTTTTTGAGGTAGACATCATCCCTGTGTAGCTAATATTGTTCCCTATATTCTCTCTTATTAACATCTTTAATCTTCTACACACCTGGCTTCTTTGCCCCTCTTCCCAAACATATATAATATTTCCTATTAAAAATGTTAAGAAAAAGACCCCTACTTTATTCTGTTTTCCCCTTTCATATATTTTGCTTTTGTATTTTCTTTTACATCCATTGTCCTTGAGTTTTTAAGTAAACTACTCAAGTCAGGTGTGGTGGTACATACCTGTAATCCCAGCAACTTGGGAGGCTGAGGCAGGAGGATCAAAAGTGTGAGGCCAAATTGAGACCCTTTCTGGAAAAAAAAAAAAAAAATGAATAAAAAGGGCTAAGGATATAGCTCAGTGGTAGCATGTCCCTGGATTCAATCTCCAGTACCACATGAAAAAGATAAATATAATAATATTAATAATTATAATAATAAAACAACTATTCAATTTCCTTACACTTTCCTGTCTACCTAAAAATCTGGAATCTAATTTTCAACTGTACCACTCTGTGAAAACTACCATTTGGAGGTCATCTCTTTCATCCTAGTTTAGTTTAATCCCATTTCTCCATTCTTACTTTAAATTGACTTCCTCTTTGGTCCAACCAATTAATCCCGACTTTTCCACCCTCTCTGTTTCTGTGATATGTCATGCTTCTGGCTCTTCTGCTTCTCTAATCATGATTCCTTTGTCCTCTGGCTGGTTTTACTTCCTTTTTAAATTTCCTTAATATTTATTGAACTCTACCACAAATAAAGGTAAAAGGCATGAGTGTAAAGCTTCATAAATTTCATAAATATTTATAAAGCATACACTTTAGTGTAACCAGCACCCAGATTAAGAAATAGAATATTGCCACTAACCCAGAGACCATTCTCTAGCCCACTATAAAGATGTACAAACATTTTTCAATCCTTAGCCTTCCATTCATCTCCTTTAACAAGTATCTTTTATGAATTCCATTATCATCTCTATGTTGACGAATCCCACATTAATGTTTCAAGGCCTGGTGTGCTGCTTGAAATCTCTGGCTCCTTCTTTCTTATCATCTATGCTGGCAGACATTAGAATATAACAACATGTTTTCAGTATCTTCGTATTTACTTCTTTCCATTCCCATGTTACCATTACAATTTAGACCAGGGTTCAAAACTATGACCTGCAGGCCAACTGCAGCTCCTCTGGCTCTTTTTGTAAATAAACTTTTATTGGAACACAACAAGGCTCATTCATTTACATATTTGGTGTGGCTGCTTTCTTGATACACAGGCTGTCAGGAGAGTAGTTGCCACAGAAACCACATGCTTTGAAAAGCCCAAAATATTTATAATCTTGCCATTTACAAAAAAAAGTATACATCTTTGGTTTAGGCCTTCACTATTTTACATTAGATTGCTGCAGTAACTTCCTGTTTGGTTATATACATTCTAGTTTCCTGTTCCTGCTATCTTTGGATAACTACCTTGTCAAGACTACTCAAATATTTTCACATTCATCATAATTCCTTCTTCACGATAAGGTCAAAATTCTCTTCTCAGCAATCAAAACCTCTAGTCTAAGAAAAAGTAAAAACACAGGCATTAAATAAGGAAGTAGTCAGTCATATACAACATCCAAGCCACATGCCACTGCTTCTTTTTTCAAAACCTGTACTTTTATTTTTTATATACTTTATTCCTGTATACACACACTGCATCATCCTTTAAACAAAGGGTGACAGTAAACACCATGTTCCTGAATGCCCAATTTCTGTTCCTAAAAACTTAGCCAAATTAAGAGAACAACAAGAGCAAGACTAGGATGGAATGTCCAGGTATGTATGAACTTGGATACTGACTTTCTTATGCACACAAGGATCTAGGGAAAGTTAGTGTTATCTGCAGACAGCTACTTTCTTGTATGTACTCCAGGGCTCTTGCTCCTCGGGATGCCAGTAATACAAACAAACTAAGCAGCTGATGCTGATGATGTCACCTTACATGTAAAACCTAACATATAAAACCACACTCTGAGATGGGGCTGGTGTGGAGCTGAGGACACTGTGGAGAGGATACACGTCACTTGCCCAGCCAGCTGTCACAGGGCAAAAAACTGTGAGGGATGGAGGTGTTCTTTTCTGGAGCAGTGTCATGAGTGACAGAGGTACTGCTTCACAAGGTTTCATGAAGGATGGAGATGCTACCAGTTCAGCCTGTCACCAATCGATTCCTATTGAGGCAGTCACTGATCTCTTATAAGCTTTCCTCAATAAATCATATGTCGTGCATGCCATCTCCAGGCACTTTCTTTGGTCATTCAGCAACCTTCTCCGCTGTCCTGGTACACATAGACTGTGTAAAAACTTAATGTATGCTGGTATCTTTGACTTCTGGGTTCCATGAGTAAACTGATATTAGCAATCAGAATTCTGGTGTAGAAATCATGCTACAGTCTCTCTTACCATGGCAGTCTCAGCAAACTGCAATTTTGGTTTTACACCAAACCTTAGTAGGGATTAGAAGTTAAAATTCAAGTGATTGGACACAACGGGTGAGAAGAATATCTTAGCTCAGTTTGTACTGCTATAACAGAATATCTAAGACGGGGTAATTGATAACAAAAAGTAGCTCATCGGTTCATATTCCTGGGAACTGAAAAGTTCAAGATCAAAGAAATGATACCTGGCAAGGATTTCTTACTTAGTCATTCCATTGTGGAAGAGAGAAAGCCAAGAGAGGGAGAAGGAGACAGAAGAACAGGCAGACAGAAAGACAAAAGGAGGACAAAGCTGTGCTTTTTAATGAATCTACTACTACTAAACAGCATTAACCCATTCACAAGGGCAGAGCCATGATGGCCTAGTCACTTGGTAAAGGTCCCATCTCTTGATGCTGTTACCATGGCATTTAAATTTACACGTGAGCTTGGAAGGGGCAGACATTCAAACTATAGGAAAGAAAACTCTACAGAATATTTTAGCTCAAAACACCTTTACTTTGATATCTTAAATCACCTCCAATTTATCATTCTAGGTACAGTGACTTAGAAATGGCCTATTTCATATTCAGTGCATACATTTTCACCACTGACAGAATATTTATTTGCCTAGTACTTATTCAATATGTCTTAAAAGTCACATGCTGAGGGTTTTTTTTAATCATTTAATTTTTTTTCTGGTTTCCAAAGCTAAAAATAGAGTTTATTATAAATAACCACAAAATACAATTTAGAAGAAATGAAATTCGAATGAAATATAAAACCTCAAAGCAATACACATGCACAAACATAGAGATCATTATCAAAAAAACAAAAACCACATAAGAGTTAGAAGTCTGCAAATTATTTACAAAAAAAAAAAAAAAAAAAAAAAACTTCCCCAGGATCAAAACTAACATGCACCATTTTCCATGAAAAGGCTACTGTAAACAACTTTACAATTTCTTCATCTCACTTGCAAGAAGAAATCTCATATACAATAAATCTAAATGCTTGGTTTGAAGTTCTCAGGGTGCAGAATTGCATGGTCACCCCCCAGAGAGAAGGCAAGCATCCTAAGTCATCTGAGAGCATGCAGTCAAGAAAGGTTTGCCAGCCACAGGCTGCATCACGCTAGGCAATATTCCTACAAAAGGACTGCCCTAGAAAATATTCTGAAATTTCATTGTAACCCAAAGACACTTGGCTGCAGTTCAGTAACATTACTATCTATAAGTCCAAATAATAAATAATAAAAATAATAACTGAGGATCCAAGAGAGTGAGTACAGAACCTCCAGCATTCAGATCACAGACCTTTCTAGTTCATGTTTCTTGAAGCCATAACAACATCCATGCACAAACCCCATAAAAAATCATAAATTACAAATATGTAACATTTATTTTCTAAGGTCCTTTTTCTTCTTTCCTGCTATTTCATATTATTTCAGTTTCTTAGAGCACAAAAATATAAACCATACAAATTCACTGATCCTTAGGGCTTCGTGACGAGGATGAAGCAAAAGTCTATGGAGTTTTAAATGACCTCTGAGACGGCACAGCCAACTGTGACTTCTGTGTGTTTCTGGTAGAAAATTGCAATTTGTTTATTACTTCAAAAATCTCTGCCTCATTTCTTTCTTGCACTCTCAAGACTTAAGAATCACCTTCTTTCAGGGGCTTTTGGGCCTGTACACTACCTGAGGGAGGAAACAGGACACCAAGGTGAAGGCCCAGAGCAAATGTGAATTTCACCTGAGTTCTGCTCCAAGAGGCTTCTGGTCATTCAGCAGCACAGAGAATTTCAATATGATTCTTATTGCAACTCAATGACTTGCTTTTAATCTTCAGTCTTTGGGAGGTGTTGATCATATTCACCAGGTCATGGAGATGTCCTTGCTACAGGTATCAGTGCTTCTGTAGAGTAGCACATTCAACTTGGGCTTAAATTCTTATTTTATTTTCTCTTTAAAGAATATCCCTGATTTTAATTTTCAAGTTTTTCTGTTTCATCCTAACTGCTAGTAACCTTAAGTTCAAAAATATTGTCATTTACAATAATTGATCAGCTTAATCATTTCTGTATCCAATATATGTCCAGAATTTCTATTCAGAAGAATACATTCATCATTATTTCAAAACACATGTTCTAGGAAACTATAGAGTCACTGAGCCCAGAGCTGGGAACATCATGATAAATAAAGCTAACCACAATGTTTGTCTCTGTGGAGCTCGGAGCTTAGTGGGAAGATACAGGCACTAATCAAATAATCATAAAACAAATGTGGCATTGCTACTACATCAAATGCCGTGCACAAGAGGCGTACTGCAGCATGAGGAACACGCATCATGATGCTTTTTTGAAGATCGTATAATTCTTCCCTGAGGTAGTGATATTAGAAATTAGTTCTGAAAGATGAGTAAGAGTCAAACTAGGCAGAGTGCAGAGGTGAGAATACTAGATACAACAGGTATCATGATGAAGGCCCCATGGCAGACAGGGGAGTCTGAGTATTTAAAGGAAGTCAGTGTGGCTGCAGCAAAGGGAGCAAAGGAGAACTGTGTAGAAGAAGGAGCTCAGTCCTACCCATTCTGCCTTCAAATTCTCTCTTCATTTTGTTCATTTCCCTCAGCCCCCTCCCCTACAACCCTTCTTGAGAGTAGAATCTAATACCTGTCTCTTCTAGAATTGTGTGTCTCTCTCCAGTCTGCTCTTATTATTTCAATCTTGCCTCTTACAACTGCCTGCCTGCACTGTTGCCAGTGATCTTTTCCAAATGAAAATTACATGATATCACTTCTCTACTTAACACTAGTCAATGGCCCTCCACTTTTCATAGGATGGTAGGACTGGACGGCTGGCACTGCCTGAATGCCTTCATGCTCCCAACAACCTGGCCTTCTTGCCTGCCTTCCAGTTAGTCCCTCCACGTGCTGCTGATCACCTCTTCACCTGACAACCAGTTGTGGTATTTTAAAGAGGGCCTCAGCGAAGAAAATCCTACCCTCTACTAGATTATCCCTCCCCTCATTTATACGTTTTTACGGCATCCTCTCCTCTTCTTTCCTGATGGTAGATTGCATTATTGGCTCCAATTTTTCACTCTTACCCATAGCCAAACATTTCCCCCCTACAACCTATAAGTCCCTGCTATAGGAGTTGTGTTTACTTCCCCATTCCTTATTTTGAGCTAGGCCCTGTCACCTGTTTCAGCTAATGGGACAACAGCGACATCAACAAAGCCAGGACTTGAAGTTTTCTTCTGTGGTTAGGCTGCCCCCACTGTGAAAAGAAGGAATCAATAGCCCACTGATACCAGGAAGTTGAGACATGCAGAGCAGATCCTCAGATGTACTCAACCAAGCCAAAGTCACACGAAAAATAATGATTTTACTTGAAATTCATTTGGAAACATAAGAGACTCAGAATAGCCAAAGCAATCCTTAGCAAAAAGAGTGAAGCAGTATGTATCACAATACCAGAGCTTCAACTAGAATACAGAGCCACAGTAGCAAAAACAGCATGGTATTCACACCAAAACAGACACGTAGACCAATGGTACAGAATAGAGGACACAGACACAAACCCACATAAATACAGTTACCTCATGCTAGACAAAGGCACCAAAACATTCACTGGAGAAAAGATAGCCTATCCAACAAATGGTGCTGGGAAGACTGGAAGTGCATGTGTAGCAAAATGAAATTAAACCCCTATCTCTCACCCTGAACAAAAATCAACTCAAAGTAGATCAAAGACTTAGGGACTAGCACAGAGACCCTGCACCTAATAGAAGAAAAAGTAGGCCCAAACCTTCACCATGTCAGCTTAGCACCTGACTTCCTTAACAAAACTCCTAAAGCACAAGAAGTAAAATCAAGAATCAATACATGGGATTGATTCAAACTAAAATACTTCTTCCCAGCAAAGGAAATAATGTGAAGAGAGAGCCTACAGAATGGGAGAAAATCTTTGCCACATGCACCTCAAATAGAGCACTTATCTCCAGGATATATGAAGAAAAAAACAACACCAAAAGAATATAAACAACCATAAATGTTGGCAAGTATGTGGGGGGAAAGTTACACTCACATAAGGTGGGACTGCAAATTAGTGCAACCACTCTGGAAAGCAGTATGGAGATTTCTCAGAAAATTTGGAATGGACCCACCATTTGACTCAGCTATCCCACTCCTAGGTTTATACCCAAAAGATTTAACACCAGTATACTACAGTAACACAGCCGCATCAATGTTTATATCAGCTCAAATCACAATAGCTAAACTATGGAACCAACTTAGATACCCTTCAATAGATGGACGGATAAATAAAATGAAGTATATATACGCAATGGAATATTACTCAGTCTTAAAGAAGAATGAAATTATGGCATTTGCAGGTAAATGGGTAGAACTGGAGAATATTATGCTAAGTGAAATAAGCCAATCCCCCCAAAACAAAGGCCAAATGTTTTCTCTGGTATTTGTATGCTAATTCACAATAAGTGGGCCAGAGCTAAGGAAGAATAGAGGTATTCTGGATTAGGCAGAGGGGAGTGAAGGGAGAGGAAGAGGTCTGGGGTAGGAAGGATAGTAGAATGAATCAGACATTATTACCCTATGTACATATATGATTACATGACCAGTAGTCATGTACAACCAGAATAAGAAGTTATGCTCCACTTATGCATGATGTGTTAAAAATGTATTCTATTATCATGTATAACTAATTAGAACAAACAAAAAAAAGAAAAATAATAATGATTAGTCTATATATGTCACTGAGGGGCTTTTTAAAATTATCTGTTACATGGCAATAACCAATAAAACTTCTTCAACAGGTGTGAATTGTTTTAAAGTGTAAAATGTAAAATATGTCATACAATTTATCCAAACCAATAAAACACAGCCAACAATATACATTAACACAGAAATATTTTTACGGATGATGATTTTAACTACCTGGAAGAAATTAGTGGTAAATAGAAAAACAGCTTACTTGTCATAATCCAGATGATCATGAGCAAGTCATTTAAGCCCCTGGTATGAACTGTGTTTCCTCATCTTCAAAATGAGAGGAATGAACTCAGCAGAGTAGTAGGTAGGTTTGTGCTGAGAACTGACTTCTGCTGGTTGTTGTGATTTCCTCAGTACTATGCTAACAATGATCCGAGGGCCAATTCAGGTTCAATTGGACAGTGCCAATTAGCTGGGATTTCTCAGGACAAGAGAGGAGGGACTTTGTGGAGCTAATGCTATGTATTTCACATCTGTGGATTAGAGGATTTCTAACATTCGTTACCATTTGACATTCCATAGCTTTAGTAGTAAATGAATGGAACGAGACAAAATAAGTGAACTCTAACGGCAGACTCAGGCAGTCAAATATTATCTATTTTTTTTTTTTTTTTTTTTGGCTTTTTGCCTGTTGTGTGACAGTGTGCTACTTACACAGGACAGTTTAATAAAGAATTTTAATTGTGGGCTAAAGATGTGACTCGGTGAAAAGCACTTACCTAGCATGCATGAGAGCCAGGGGTTTATTCCTCAGCACCAGAGAGAGTGGGGTGGGGAAGAGGGGTGAAGAAAGGAGAGGTGAGAAGAGGGAGAAAGAGAAAGAAGGAAAGAAGAAAAAAAAATTAAAATTATTTTATTGCAGGGCTGGGGAGACAGCTCAGTTGGTAGAGTGCTTGCCTTGCAAGCACAAGGCCCTAGGTTCGATCCCCAGCACCACAAAAAAAAAAAAAAAAAAAAAAATTTATTGCTTGTAGTAGCTCCAAAGTTCAGAGCTCACTCAATGGAATTATAACCCAAAAGCCTTTTGAATACAAGTGACAAACACCAAATGTCCAGGAAACGTTGCTGACTTCTTTCATGGCCAGATTTGTGGTCTCAAAAAGTTATAGGACTTAGACCTTTTCTATCACTCAGCTCATCTCTCCTTGAGGACTGTACATAGTTACCTGGCAGCTCTGGACTCCTTTAACGGTTTCAGAAAAAAAAAAAAAAAAAAAAAAACAGAGTGAAATCTCATTGACCCTAATTGGTCCACCTTAAGTCTTATTCTCACTCTTTAACCAATCACTACTTCCAGAAGGAGTATGGTATTGCACTGGCCAGGCAAGGACATTGGTTGTGCCTTCATGAGTGTATTGTAGTTGATTTTTATTTTCTTCTCTACATTATTTCTATATATTCTGAATTATCTACAATGACTATGAGATACTTTTATAACAAGAAAGATTTAAATATCATTTGTAAAAATAATACAGAAAAGGAGGAGCATACGTTCTAATTCACTCTTTTTTTGGACAATACATGATTTTACTATCTTTGAACCTGCCTGTTACAGTCAGTTCTGGCAAGATAAGATCTTAGACTGTCTCACTTTTCCAAGCATGATACTACAAATTAAGGCTTCTTTTGATCTATGCTGTTCTTCGTTCTGCTAAAAATAATGTTTGCATAAAATCTACTGACTGTCTGACAAGAGACAATTTGCTTTAAAATATACTTGATGTACTAACAAAAGATCCTGGACATATCGATCTATTTCTTTGTTCTACAAAGAGTACTCAGTTATTCTTGTGTTTTATATACCACTATTGTTTGTAGGATTAAAAGTTGCTTCTAAGTATAGAACTTCCACATAAACTTTGAGACAAACAAAAGGACAAAGTTAATTTTATAATTTCAGGAAGTCTGGTGTACCCAAAATTAATCTATGGTATAATGAGAAGCCTTAACAATACTAACTTTTAATATGTATTGTTGATCCAGTGCCAAGTACTATATGAGATTTCCTCCAGAACTGAAAGCACATTGTTCAGCTCTTGGAATGAATTCTTAAGGTCTCTCACTATATAAGAACCAGGAAATAAGACCCAAGTTAACATAGAATAGATTTGCAACTAACAGTGTACTTACCAACAGTGTGAGTTACTTTAGTTTCAGACCATAGACCACTCAGGTAAATCTATGTCCCGCTTACCTTCTGAATACTGCACCAGTTCATCTTCTGTACAGCTTAAACATTCATAGGAAGATTCTATATTTTACTATAAAAAGTCAACCATCCTGTAACCTCAACTTTGCTTGACCCAAAACACACAAATATACTTAAAATAGCATACTCTATTAACACTTTGTAAAGAACTCCCAGGTAAAAAATGTTAACTACAGAGAGTGAAGAGTCCATCCCAGAACACACTTGGATATTTGGCCTTGAGATCCTAAGGCCACATGCATTTTCCTTGCTTAAGATAAGAAATAAGCATAAATTTGACCAACAATGGCATCGTCCATATTTTTCATCCACCATACTTCACTTTGCAGCACACTGCAAGCTCTTGGCAGTGACTCATCCATTTTCAGGATACTCTTCCTTGAGCCCTTTTTCCAGTCAAACTCAAATGCTGCCCCCTTCACCCCAATCCCTGCCTTCAGTCCTGGTTCCTCCAGTTCCATCTCCTAAGGTCCTGCTTCACCTAAGGCTAAGGTGAAAATTCACCCTTTGAAAATGCTCTTGCCTCTTTTTACATTTTGTAACATTTTTCTTTTTTTAGGGGAGGGGAGGACTGCTTGCATTTCCTATGTCAACACTGCCTAACCAAGAAAAATGGATGAAAATGTTGGCATATTAGTGGGTTAATAAGCAAAAACAATATAAATAAATATATATATATACATGACAGATATATACATATACATACTCATATAATTCATAAATACATAAAATTTAGATTTTGAGGTGTTCAAATAACACATAAAGGCAACATCTTAAGACATATACATATTAAAAACTACTTCACCTACACAAATTTTCCTCAAATACCTACACAAACATATATATAAATTTCATTCTGATCAAAGACAATAAGAAAGTGAACCAATAATTGAGTCTGAAACAAAATTTCTTTTTAAGACAGAGCCAAAAATTCAAAATTGAAGATTGAAATTAACCTCCATTATTGGTTCTCTTTTTTAAAGAAATGTGAAGATCAGAAGTGAAAATATATAGGGACTTAAGTATAGATTAATTCTGTCTATCTGTCCAGTGTGCTATTTCATCTACATAAAACTTCAACTGAAATATGTTTTGTTTTGGATGAATTGTAAGAGTCATAGTACTCTATCACACTGAATAATCATGTTATGTGACACTCAGGATTGCTGCATTTCTATAGTTTAGGTTCAAAGTTAAAATACTTAAAGTAATGATAATTTGGACAAATGTGTCACAAAGCAAGATTGTTTAAATTAGACAAACGACATAAGAGTATATTCTACCACCATTTAAAAGGATATGTAAAATGCTATGCAGTACTGGGGAGTGATATTCACCAAATTATATTGTTATACTGTGTATTGTGTACATGCATGAATGTCTAGCAAATCCCACCACTATGTACCACTATAATGCCCCAACAAACAATGTACAACTATAATGCACCCACAAAAAATGTGGAAATAAAAGATTAGACTATGAATAAAGAATCTATAATAAACTGTTTATTTTTAAGAAAATGACACTGATTTTGGATTAGAATGGATTTTCCAGTTTGTGGATATGGAAGCATCCTTTTCGCCTTGGTTTTCAATTCTTATGTTTTGATACCAACATTTGTTAATAACTCAATCATTTTTGCTTGCATTTTTTAAAAATTTAATCTGGAAGCATGGAAAAGCAAGGGAGTTATCAAAGTTATTGAAAAACTGGAAAAATCTACTTCACTTAAAGCAGTAAGTTAAAATCTGAGCCCAGTGAACTCCCCCTTCTTATTATTGTACACAAAAGACAAGTTATTACTTCCAAGAATTGCAAATTTCACTAAATTTTAAAATGTAAACTAGAATCTTTTTTTCATTCAGGCATATCCAAGTTTTTACACAGGTTAGTAATACCCAGAGTAAAAAGAAATGTTATGTAGAAATTATTAAAATGTTTATGGTATTGGCCAGGCACAGTGGCACACACCTGTAATCCCAGCAGCTTGAGAGGCTCAGGTAGAAGGATAGTGAGTTCAAAGCCAGCCTTAACAACTTAGCAAGGGCCTAACCAACTTAGTGAGACCCTGTCTAAATAAAATAGAGAAAAGGGCTGAGGCTGGGGCTCAGTGGCTAAGCACCTCTACATTCAATCACTGGTACCAAAAAGAAAAAAAAAAATGTTTATGGTATTATTTCATTTATAAAAGAGGTGAATTAGAATATGTCATGTAATAATTATGAACTGATACAGATAAGACTTAGAAACTAACATGCAAAAAAATTAAAAGTTGTGATTCATTAAAAAGATTAGGACTAATAATATTTTTCTGGAGGTTAGTAATAATTATTTTAATTAAAAAGAACAAAATTAATGTTTTTATATTTAGCTGTGACCGATATTAACAGATATTTAATGTGCTTTCAATCAAATTGTGGAAAGTCATAATGTCAACCATCTTTCATCTCTGAAACCACTAATTATAGAGCATAAATTCCCCTTTTAAAGCTTCCTTTGTTTATCATTTTTCATCTGACTTCCCAGTTTCTTCTTAGTTGTTGAATTGGTAAATGCTATCTACCAATGAGTTGACTAATTTTCCTTCAATTCAGAGCAGATTTTTCTATTATTCAAGTTATACTATGTACATAATGCTACTAAGTATAAACATATTTTTCACAATATTCATGACATTATCAGTAGAAAGCAAATATATGCACATCTCCACCCAATCTCAAGTCCATTTAGCACACAAAACATCACTCTAACTAGAAACATGTATACATCGAATTTACTTTAATTGTGTGACTAAAAAGGAAAATAAGAGGTATTATAGGAGAATGTTAAGGACATAAAAAATTTGTAATTGGTTATCAGACATATGAAACATTCATAGAGATATACATGACACAGATATATAGATATAGGGATGACTGATTTAAATATTGTTTTAGTACTTGGTGTCATAAATAAGGAGAAAAATCTTGTTGCAATTATGAAAGAGAATTTCAGGTACATGCTGTGGTCTGACAATCAATGAAGAACATTGTGTGTCAGGTTCACACAACTCTCCTGCCAGACAACTCTCAGAGGGCATTCACTGGATCTCAGGAATATTCCCTAGAAGCCCTTTTCTTCTTTTTTGGTGAACCCCATCACCAACACCAGAGCCCTCCTTTTGCTGCTTCACCAAGCCATTGTCACCTAGCCAATGTTAATTCCCCTTGAGTTCTTAAAACTGATCATCATAACGTGGAAAAATATAGGATTTTGATTTGTTTTTTCACTAGCTTTGTCCCACAGGAGAACCTGTACATATCAGAAAGTAAAGTAAAACAAAGTTTTAATGCCCACAGAACCATATCCACCTCCCACCACACTAAGTTTCTGATACATCTCAGGATGGAAAGTACCCCAGTCAATAATTTTAGAACCATCACTTTGCTTTGCACCTTTTCCCTAAGATTTTGGCATTTTGTCTCAAACTCATTTACTTCCTGTCCAGACTCCATTATGGTTAATGTGACTACGTACACTTTTCTTACACAGAGTTCTAGAAATTTAATTTCAGAACCTGTACGAAACAGGAGGAGATAAATGGGCTTAGTAAGGTAAATGAATTACTCATTGGTAAATGGGCTACTTGCTATTGTAATGACTCTTCATGATTACTTGCGCAGTAGATGCCAGGCATTGTCCTAAACACTTTAATCTCATTTAATCTGTACAAAGAGCCCATTTGGCAGACTAGAACATTTAGAAATATTCCAGTTCAGGTTTGACTGACTTGAATGCACTAGCACCACTCTCCATTACCACTCTATATCTACCCTGAATATTCTATACCTGAACTCAGTCCCCATTCTTAAACTGCCCTGTGCATCACCTCCAAGATCAAGTCATAGGTCCTATATTCCTATTTATTATGAATCTTCACACAAACTCCAATATTGGTTATAAAATAGGATAATTTCTCTGTAAATCAAATAATCTATAAGAAAATGCATTGAATAAAACAAATAATGGTAATTTATTGTAAGAGAAAAGAACAGCAATCAAAAATCAAAACCCAGTCAAGATAATGCTGATGATTTACTGCTATGCAAAATTTTCTTCCCCAACATTTCAGAAATTCCATTTATCTGTTGGAATTGGACTCCCTCCAAGCACTAGTGAAATATTATCTTAATGTACTTTAATAATATGATGACAGTGATCTAATTATTAGTTAATCCCTTATAATTTACTTAATTTACTAGTCAACAATGCTTAGTTGTACCTAAAAAACTGATCAATTTGTATATCATATATCTGTAAGAAACAGAGAAAGATCTTGAAATTTCAGTTGAATTCACACCACAGTAGAAAACTCTTGGTTGGTTCTTACATGCTGATTTCTTTTATCTAATACTCATAGGTTTATGTTGCATTTCAGAATTTTTCAGATTTTAGAAAACTCCAGTGTATATATTGCATGAACTGTACCACCCCCATCAGTGCCCAGAGCGATACCCTATAATCAAATACATTAATATATGTGGTGTAAAATATGCATTATGTGCAACAAATAAAGACTATAAATAACTTATCATCTCAAATAAAAGCTTACTGCTGAATGAGTTTACAACAAACTTAAAAAATATTTTGGTTCTTCTGATATTATAATTTGTGCCTAAGAGAGCATAGATACATGGTGTACCAAGTTGCAGGTTGCATTTAAGAGCTAGAAATTTTGAACCACTCTAGAATTAATAATTAACCAGGGCCCACCGCCATAAGTTTTCTTTAAAAAGTCACATATGTTACTCCAGCCCCCTTATTTTCCCATTTCTACTTAAGAACTCATATATTCAGGAATTATGCAAGTGCTTTGAATTCTTATCAACTTCATTGAGAATTATTTTTCAACAAATAATTCACATACAATTAACTAAATTATCTGAAGTGTACAAAACCTGTGAGTTTTGACACTAAATACACCTGTGAAGTCGAGTCCACAAACAAGTTATTAAGCATGGCCATCACCCCCAAAAGACTCCTCATGCCCCTTTGTAATTCATCCCCTCTCTCCATGCTCCTCCACAACTTGACCGTGCAGCCACTGATCTTTCTGCACATAGATTATTTTGCATTTTATATTAATAGAATCAGATGGTATGCACTCTCTTGTGTCTCTTCCTTTCACTTTGAATAGTATTTCTGAAATTCAACCATGTTGTTGCATGCATCAGCATCCCTTCTTTTTATTCTTATTGTTCTAAAACTCCTAGAACCAAAACAGAGGAAAAGCTCCTTGCTTCTATTCCCTTTCAGTTCTGTTACCATTTGCTCAATATGTTTAGAAGCATAAATGTTGAGTGGCATAAATATTTACTATTATTACACATTCTTGACTAACTTACCTCTTTACTTATGCAATGTCCTTCTTGTTTCTTGTGGGAGTTTCTAATGTACAATTGACATCATATCTGATGTACACAGAGTCAGTTCCACTCTGTTTGGGTTGTCATTTACATGGAACATCTTTTTACATCCATTTACCTTCAGTCTAAATACGTATCCTTAAAGCTAAGTGACTCTCGTAGGCGGGACACTCTTGAATCTTATTTGTGTGTGCTTGTGCCATCACTCTCCTCTTTTGAAAGGAGAATTTAATCTACATTCTATATTTAAAGTAATTATTGATAGATACTGACTTCTTATTGCCTTTTATTTATTTATTTTTTTTTTTTTTTTTTGTGGTGCTGGGGATTTGAACCCAGGGATTTGTGCTTATGAGGCAAGCACTCTACCAACTGAGCTGTATCCCCAGCCCTCTTATTGCCATTTTGTTCATTGCTCTCTGGTGGTTTTAATGACCCCTTGTTACGTTCTTTCTTTCTTATTATCTTTATGATTTTTTTTTTTGCAGCAATAAGTTTTGATGTCTTTTTTCTTATCTTTTGGGTATCTACTGTAGATTTTTGTTTTGTGGTTACCACAGAGTTTACAGAAAACAGTGATTTTCAGCTGATAACAGCTTAATTTTAGAACTCTACACTTTTGATTCACATACGTACATATACATTGTATGTTTGAAGTCATCATCCATATCTTTTAAATTTTTTATTCCTTCAATAATTCCTTTATTAAATGCTAGTTTTTCTGAATGTCTATTTCTTTATGTGTGAGTTTTGTAGTTTGCAATGTTTAAGGAATTATCTATTTCATTTTGGTGGTTAAATATTTTGGCATAATGCTCTCTATAATACTCTCCCTATCCTTTTAGAATGTGTAATGACAACTCCTCTTTTATTACTGATATTATTTTCACATTTTTTTCTTTTCATTTTGATCACTCCAGTTAGGGATATTTCAAGTTCATTGTATTTAAAAAAATAAATAATAGGCTTTATTTATATAGCAGTTTTAAGTTTATAGAAAAATCAAGCAGGAAGTAGAGTCCCCATATACTACATGATTCCCCAGTTTCTCCTTTAATATTTTGCCTTAATGTAGGTGCATCTATCACAGTTGATGAGCCACTACTGATACAAATTAATAAATCAAGTCCATTGCCTACATTAAGGTTCACTCTTTATGTTTTACATTCTTGGGGTTTTGACAGATATGTGACATGTGGCTACTGTTATTATATCAGAGTAGTTTCGATGCCCAAAAATTCCTCTACAACCCACTTATTTGTCCTTTCCTATACCCCCACAAACCACTGATAACCTTTGATCTTCTTACCGTCTCCATAGCTTTGTCTTTTCCAGAATGTCTATGGTATGTCGTCTTTCCAAACTGACTCTTATACTTATGAATGTGCATTTTTTTAATTAAAATCTTTTTCATTTTTACAGACTGCATTTTGATTCATTGTACACAAATGGGGTACAACTTTTCATTTCTATGGTTGTACACAAAGTAGATTCACACCATTCATGTAATCATACATATATAATACTGTTTGTTTCATTCTACTTTCTGTCCTCCACCCCCTTTCATCCCATTTTCCTCTACACCATCCAAAGTTCCCTCATTCTTCTCTCCCCCCCCCCCACCCCCTCTGATTATATATTGTCATGCACTTATCAGAGAAAACATTCTGCCTTTGGTTTTTTTGTGCATGGCCTATTTCACTTAGCATGATATTTTCCAACTTCATCCATTTACCAGCAAATGCCATAATTTTATTCTTCTTTATGGCTAAGTAATATTCTATTGTGTATATATACCACAGTTTCTTTATCCATTTGTCAATCAAAGGGCATTTAGGTTGGTTCCACAATCTAGCTATTGTGAATTGAGCTGCTATGAACATTGATGTGGCTGCATCACTGTAATATGCTGATTTTAAGTCCTTTGGGTATAAACTGAGGAGTGGGATAGCTGGGTCAAATGGTGGGTCCATTTCAAGTTTTCTGAGGAATCTGCATACTGCTTTCCAGAGTGGCTGCACCAATTTGCAACTCTACCAGCAATGTATGAGTGTGTCTTTTTCCCCACATCCACACCAACACTTATTATTGCTTGTGTTCTTGATAATAGTCATTCTAATTGGAGTTAGATGAAATCTTAGGGTCATTTAAATTTGCATTTCTCTAATTACTAGGGATGATGAACACTTTTTCATATATTTGTTGATCACCTGTATATCTTCTTCTGTGAAGTGTCTGCCCATTTCCTTAGCCCATTTATTGACTGGGTTCTTTGTATTTTGGGTGTGAAGTTTTTTAAGTTCTTTATAAACTTTGGAGATGAGTACTCTGTCTGAAGTGTGTGTGGAAAAGATTTTCTCCCACTCTGTAGGCTCTCTTTTCACATTATAGATTATTTCCTGTACTGAGAAAAAACTATTTAGTTTGAATCTATCCCATTTATTGAATTTTGCTTTTATTTCTTGTGCTATGGAGGAATGTGTATTTAAGGTTTCTCCATGTCTTTTAATGGCTTAATAGTTCATTTTGTTTTATCATTGAAAATTTCATCTTTTTGATCTACCTCAGTTTGTTTATCCAATGACCTACTGATGAACATTTTGGTTGCTTTCCACTTTGGGTATCTATGAATAAAGCCGTTATAAACATTCATTAGTATGCTTTTATGTGGACCCAAATTTTCAAATAATATGAAAAAGCACATGAATGATGAATCATATACTAAATAATATGTTTAGAATTACAAGAAAGTGTTAAACTGTCTTTCAAAGTGGCTATGCCCTTCCTTTTTCCTTTTTTATTTTTCAGTGTTGTCAAGCTTGTACAGTTTTGCATTCCCACTGGCAATGAATGAGAGCTCCTATTTCTCTAAATCCTTGCCTGCTTTGATGTTGTCACTGTTCAGAATTTTCACCATTTTAACACATATGCCTTTGTATCATTGTTTTACTCTTCAGTTCCCTAATGACATATGATGTTGAGCATCTTTTCATGTGCTTATTTTTCATCTTTTAATGAGATGTCTGTTCAGGCATTTTGCTCATGTTTGATTTTTTTTCTTGTTGAGTTTTAGAGTTACTTGTATATTGATATTGTATACTGATACTGATCCATTATCAGATACATTCTTCAAAGATTTGCCTCCATCTGTGACTTGTCTTTTTTTCCCCATGTCTTTCAAAAAGCTCTTAATTTTAACAATATCCAGCTTATCGACCTTTTTTCTCGTGGATCATGATTTTGGTGTTGTACCTTAAAATTCATTGCCAAACAGTCATCTAGATTTTTTCTATATTATCTTGAGGTGTCTTCAAATTTTGCATTTTATATTTATTATATTATGATACATTTTTGTGCAATTTTTGTGAAAGGTATAAGGTCTGTGTCTAGATACATATTTTTGTGTGTGGATATCCAGTTTTTCTACCACCAGCTGTTGAAAAATATGTTGTTGTTTTTTTTAAATTGAATTCCCTTTGCTCCTTTGCCAAAGAGCAGTAGATTATATTTTTGTGGATCTATTTCTAGGCTCTCTGTTTGTTTCCATTGGTACATTGTTCTTTTCACCAGTACCACATGGTCAGGATTATTGTGGCTTTATGGTGAATCTTGAAGTTGGGTAGTGCCAATCTTCCAACTTTGTTCTCCCCTTAGAGTATCATGTTGGATTTTTTTCCCTCTCCACATAAACTTTAGAATGAGTTTGTTGATAACCACAAAATAACTTCTTGGAATTTTGATTGGGATTATGGTGAGTCCATATAAAAAGAGAAAAACTGACATCTTGACAATATTCAGTCTTCCATTCTGTGTTATGGAATATCTCTTCTTTTTTTAACTTAGATTTTTAATTTCTTTCATCAGAGTTTGCAGTTTTCCTCATATAGATCTTGTATATGTTTTGATACGATTTTACTTTAGTATTTAATTTCTTGGTACTGTGCATTTCTTTATTTGATCCACTAAGCTGAGATTCTCTGTATCCCTGTGTCTTGCCCATGGAGAGCAGCAGCTGATCATGTGTCCTCACTCTTAGGATAGATCTAAGAAGAATTGTTGATTCTGTTTGTTTAGAGCTCCCCTGCCACTCACACACACACTGGCTGTGGAATGAAAGTAACAACTTACAAATAACAATAAGCCAGTCAGGAAACCAGAGGTGAATTTTATTATTTTTGCAAGGAATCAACTTTTGATCTTATCAATTTCTCCAATTGTTGTTTTCTATTTTACTGATTTATGTTCTTTCTTATGGTCCTCCTTCTGCTTAGTTTTGAACCTTTTTTGCTGTTTTTATTCAGGTGTTTTCTGGTGGAACATTAAATCACTGATTTTAGAACTCTCTTCTTTTTTTAATGTAAGCATTTAAAGCAAATGAAACTAAATAAATTTCCCTCTAAACATTGTTTTATCTGCATCCTTCAAATTTCAATAAGTTGAATTTTATTATCATTTAGTTTTAAGTATTTTTAAGCTATCTTTGTGATTCTATCTTTGACTCACAGATTTAGGATCATATTGTTGAATTTTCAAATGTTTAGGGTTTTGAAGATATACTGTTACTGACTTCTAATTTAATTTTTCTGTGGTCTGAAAACATAATCTGTATTAGTTTGACCTTTTAAAATATGTTTAGACTTATCTTACACACCAGTTTATGGTCTATTTTGATACCTGTACTATGTGATCTTGAAAATAATGTGTATTCTGAAGTTGTTGGGTTTATAGTTCTATAAATATAAATCAGATCAAGATGACTGATAGATAAAAAGAAAAGGCTGTCAACTTCCAAATTCTATATCCAACAAAAATATCATCCAAAAAAGAAGGTGAAATAAAGATATTTTCAGGTGAGTGAAACAGGAATTCATTGCTGCCACACTGCACTACAAGAAATGCTTTGAAATTCATCAAGCTGAAGGGAAATAGCACCAAAGGATGGTTGGATTTTTATAAATAAATGAAGAACATTGGAAATATAATAAAGCATTTTCTCTTAATTTATTTAAAATACACATAATCACTTAAAGAAAAATAATAACATTCTCTTAGGAAGTCTTTAGTTACATATATCATACACATATTTGTGTCATTCATTTACTGAGCCTCAGCAGTTACAGAAAAATAAGCCTAGTAACGAAAGTCGGTTGGTTGGATGGATATGCAAAATCTCCAAAGATCTTTAAATATTTCTAACTTGTGAATTTTTACCAGACTGCAGAAACAAAAATTATTTCTGTCAAAAGTTAATCCAAATTGAACATTTTGCATGACACTGAGGTTAGATGGAAACTTTAAGATTGTTTAGTATTTTACATAATTTTAAGGCCCTGCCAGTGTATCCCAGGTACCAGCTGAGACTAGGAACAGGGTTCCCAGACTCCTCATCAAATATTCCCTTGGTGTCCCTTTGGTTTCCTGCTGCATTTTCCTAAACTGTCCCTGGCCAGATCTGCTAACACATGCACAGCTGCTCCTCTATCAGGTCAGCATGTGTACAAGTTGGACTCAGATTTTTCCGTTCAGCTTTATAATTTGGCCTTTGTTTACATTTAATAAATAAAGCATGTTTCTCTTGGGTTTTATTTAAACACAAATTTGAACCATGGCATCTTATACATGAAACTATGCAATGGTGATACAGCTATTTGTGGCAATTCTAATAAGTATCACCAGCATAATTCTCAACAAATTATCTTTTAACCACAATGAGCAACAGTTTTATTTTCAAATGATCTCTTGGATCTCAATTCTCTTTTTTTCTTCATCATAATAAGCTTGTAGAAGACATGAATCTTCTAAATAAATTTCTCTCTCTCTCAAAAGTTTATTGATTGGAAACAACATAAAACACAGGGACAAAATGCTTGGCCAGTGTCCAATCAATCCAGCCGCAATCATGTTGAATTGTATGATTTGTAGAGTGCTGCTATGGTTTAGATAGGCGGTGTCCCCCAAAAGTTCATGTGTGAGACAACACAGGAAGGTTGAGAGGAGAGATGATTAGATTGTAAGAGCTTTATCCTCATCAGTGGATTAATCCACTGATATGGATTAACTGGGTGATAACTTGTAGGCAGGTAGGGTATGACTGGAGGATGTGGATCACTGAGAATGTGCCTTTGGGGTTTATATTTTGACCCTGGTAAGCAGAGTTCTCTGCTTCTTGGTGCCATGTTCCCAGCTGCTTTCCTCTGCCACACACTTCCACCATGATGCTCTGCCTCCCCTCAGGCTTAGAGCTATGGAGTCAGCTGTCTATGAAAATCAAATGGAAACTCTATAAAAGGTATTAAAGGCCCCTGCTGCTGCAGAATAAGTACTTGGTGAGTAATAACTAGTATTATTATGTGAGGGTGGTCAAGGTGCATTGGTCTGTGGGCAATGGGTCTAACTCACTTTCCCTAGAGTTATGAGATCTAAGGTCTTTCATAAGATGAGATTTTAAAAATATGGCACTCACAAGTTTGGCCATTTTGTTAGAAATAGAAAAAGCAGGAATTTATTCTGTTTTAATCTGGAGCTATAGAACAAACTAAGTACTGCCAGAAAAGTCACTATATGAAGTTATTTGCAATAATTAGGTCCTTGTCATTCATGCATGGTGAATACCATTTGGATCTCATTAACAGAAATATTAACCTACTGAAAACCACCTGCAGATTAGTTTAAAAAAAAAAAAAAAAAAAAAAAAAACAGAGGTAAGGCTATGCAGGTACTGAGGATGCAGCATTGCTCCTGCTTAGAAAGACCACAAAGTGAACTTCCATTGCAACAACTGTACTAAAAGCCAAGAACTGCTATGTGAAATCATCTGCTGTCATTTCCACTATACTGAAATTTGCTCGCTCTAGACTGAGCTAACTTCAGGGGGAAAAAAAAAAAACCACACAGCTTGTTCACAGAGATTCTTTATGGAAAGCTTGCCTTCCTGCCTGCCTGCCTGCCTGCCTTCCACTCCTTCTTCTTTTCTTTCATCTTTTTCTTGCTTGTGGTATGAAGCTTCTGCTTGTGATAAACAAGTATGACTCCATAAAAATCAGCTCCTTCCACCCCATTTTTCTTCCTTGTAAAAATATTGCTTATATAATTTGTAGACTGTGTATGACTTGAAAATATTTACCAAGACCAACCTTCCTACCAGTTTTTGAATGGGGGTTGAACACTCTGTGCTCTGAAAACTTTCAAGGGTCCTTCATGATCCAAAAGAGACCAAACTCCACTAGCTGGTATTTAGAACACTCTAAAATCTTATTACAGTCTATTTCTTGAGTCCTATTCCCCAGAACTACCTACAGCATACCAATGTTTCAGTCTCATACATTCATTCACTCAAGGCATAGCTTTTGAACATTCATTTTGAAACAAGCCCTAAGCTTGATACCAAGGATTCAATCAATAACCAGAACACTGTGTGGTGGATATAAGACTCAAGCAAAAGCAATTACTCAAAATATTAATTATAATTGTGATAAGGGTAGCACAAACATAGTGTGTAATGCCAGTGTATAACAGAGAACTTACCAAATTTCTGGAGATTAAATTTTGCAAATTTATATGCAAGCTAGATTAACATTGGTAGGTGTTAGGTGAAAGTAGAATGGACAAAAGGAATGCCCCAAGCTGAGGGAATGGCATGTTCAAAGACCCTAAGGTAGAAAGGATCTTGATGCAGTTGAGCAGAATATTAGTAGTTAAGTCTAGAGCAAAAGTCAAGAGCTAGATTCATACAATTGAGATATGGGGGCTGAAACTCTAACAAATTTTCTAATTTTAATCTGATGGGCATTTGATACATTCTCAGAAAGACTCCAAGACTGTTTTAAAGGACACATATATTTAAACACAACGTCTGAAGCATTATTTTCCTTGTGAGTATGATGGATCATGGACTTACATATGCCTCACTGAGGTGAGGTGTCTCACATATGCTGAGGTGTCTGGGCCTCAGCACCCCCTGCCATTACTGAGTGAGTCTGAGGTGTGCTCTAAAATTCCAAGCTTTCTTCTTCTAAGTGACATCTTCACCAGAAATTCTACCTCTGGAAGTCAGAGGTGCTTTTCTCAGTAAAACAGTCTTTCCTACTGCATTAGTCTATGCCTCAGGTGTTGGGGATGAGATGGTGCTGTGTGAATGTTCTTCAGCCCAATATTCTGCAACTGTGGCTGCTAGACACCCTTTCTCTTCTTAAAAAGTCAAAGTGAACATGAAGACCTCAAAAATCATCTTTCGTGAGCCTCTTTTTCAAATTATTATTTTGTGAGTAGAAGAGACTTGAAACCTATTTGCAAAGTATTAGAAGGTATATTTTCCCTCTTTTCCTTCCTCTTGCCAAGAGTTTAAAACTTTCCAAGGGTTTTCAAAGTCATTCTAATCACAATCCACTGGTTTACCCCAAATCAGTATCTCCTGAGAAGTCACAATCTTCCCCAAATACCAATCAAGTTTTCAGCAATTGTATCAAAATCCATTCTAAGGCACTGCAATCAGACCATGAGGCAGATCTGGTCTGGACACAGATTGGTAGCAAAAACTAGCAAATCTATGTGTGGTAGACAAAAAATTCTGTCCACTAGCTAACACAAATAAGAAATAAAATAATTTCATTTCCTCTAAATGAAATCAGACCCTAAGTTTCCTTCCATCCCTCTGATGGTGAAGCTCTCCCGCTGGGTTGGTTTTTAGGATGTGGGGCCAGGAATACCCCTTCATTGTCATTGGTTCACAGTGGTTTATACTATGAAAACCACTGTCCAGTACAGGTGGCTTCTGCTTCTCTGCCTCTGCAGAATCCTGGAATCCTTATCAAGACCAGCCCTCAGTGCCTATGTTTCTGTCTCCTCAAGGAGGGATTCATACTAAAAAAGCCCAGCTCCTCACATTCCCTTCTTTCCCAAGCTCCAATTGCTTACTCTTGTTTGAAGAATTTAGTTTCTTTTCTCATTGACACAAGGACATTTGGCATCATCTCTTTAATGAACTCATTATTTATTTAGGGCAACACAAGGCAGGGAGGGAAATCCTATATCCAGTCCTACACACAAGCCTTCACCAAGGCACAAAGTCACTAAAGATTATCTTCAGGGAACAGGAGAAGAAAAACATTAACACATGGTAAGAGTTTAATAAATTATCCTCCACTGCTATAAATGATCCATCTTTCCTCTTTATTACCATAGCATGTTGTACATTATTACTTTTGGTCTTGTGATAGCTGTATATATGAATGTGTGTGTGTGAGATAACTCATAAAAACTAGCATATAGTAGTCTGAATATCCATTTGAAAAATGAATAAATGAATATCTATAAAACCATGAGGATGCTATTTCAACTTTTTAGATGTAGATTATGCTTTCTAAGTAGGAAAACATGAGACTAAAAAAACTGGCATAAGCAATTTGTTTTATTCTGTAAGTCGTTCAACTGTTGTCAAACATCATTCTTATTATACATGCTTAAAATACTCCTGGTGGTTTAGAGTATCAGATATTTGACTAAACTGAGGAAAAGAGCAGAATTTGTTATTTAGGATTATCAGTTCACTTATTAGGAAGACTTCCTATCTCAAGGCTACCAAAGAAAACACTTGTCAGTCTTATCCCCCAAACATGAAGTGTTCTATTAGCCAAGTCTATACAAAATCTAGGATGACAGGCCTAGGTAAGAGTTATATTCAAGTCTTCTCATGGACAAACACCAGTTCTGAGCATCAAATAGATAATTAGATGATAGCAATGTGTTGGTACACTATAGATACACAGATCAAAATTGCAAATTGGTGTGCTTGTGACTTTTCTCAATAAATTTTTTATGCTCAGTCCACCCTAATGAAGCTAACAAATACCTTGGTTTAGAGAACTGAAATTGGTTCCATTTACAAATCACGAGACAAGGAATAATAAGGAAATATCTCACAGAACCATAAATTCCTTGTGTTTGAAGTTAATTTTTCTTCCTTATTAAACATTAATTATTACAAGGCATGCCTATAGAAATATACAGAGGGACAAAACGAATGATGTTTGGGCTTCTTAGAAATACATTTGCTTTCATTAATGGACCACGTTCTTTTCCTGTCTTAACCCCAATTTATCTTGTCACATTGTTAGATTAAGGCATTTCCTAAATATTTTAGTGTCAAATAAAACCTTCACCCTCATTAGCTTTAGGAAATGGGAAAGATCAAATTGATGAGAGGTGTCAAGGGTTCTACATTTTCAATTTTGATTGTGGCAAATAGTCCAGCCCCCTGTTAGTCATTAATGGCAAAACCTAACTTGTAAAATTTTAAAAAAGTTAACCTGTAATGCACATGCACACACACAGACCAGTATTAGAGTATATGTGTGTGTGTGTGTGTGTGTGTGTGTGTGTGTGTGCGTAATAATGAAGGTAATTTAAACACTACCTCAGGTATTTGGTGTTCAAGCTTTCTCAGTATTTTCTATTAATTAAGAGGAAGTCATTTGCAGAAAGCATTGAAAACAGAGCAAATGTCAGTTCAATATTAAGAATATTCTAATCCCAAAGTGATGTGCATTGGCCCTGGACACCTGTTCTCCAAGAAATAAACAGAGAATATATTCTTCTTTTAATCCACTCAAACGCATTTTATGTCATTTATTTGGCCATGAACTAAAGATATAACCCTAAAGTATTTAGCTCCCCACTTCAATATAAAGAATTTTTAACAAAATTTAAACACCTTTATTCAGGCAATACCATTAATAAACTTAACTTAGATGAGAATTATTGCTGACCACAAATACCAGTCCTTACAGCATCCCAATAACAGAAACTATCACTAGGTTTCTGGAAGAGGCTAAGTTGTAGTGAGTAATTGAGGTGAGAGAGACCTAAGATTGAAGAAGGACAAAAAGGAAGTTGTAAGAAGACTGCATAGGGCTTATATTTTAGGAAAAGTTTGGACAAAAGCAGAAGAGTACAATAATGAATAATTTTGAATTTTACAACTCAAAATTTGGCTTACAAACTGTATGCTGGAATTGCATTTCCCCACTTCTTTGATGAGGACAAATCTCTTTTTAACTGCAGTGAGCGTTCAGCAGCTCAATGTATGGCATGATCATTAAATCAATGAGCCAGCTTTTAGAAGCAGCCGTATGGTAATGAGCCACTCACAGCTTTCTCCCTTTGTACTCCTCAGCCATCATTCCATTTCACTTGGCTCTTCTGACCTCAGCATCAGTTTTATTTTACTACTATAAGGAAGATATTTTGAGAGTGAATTCAATCTTCGGCTTCACATTCTCCAACCCTGATTTCGCCCAGCAATGTCAAAGAATGTTCTCAAAGAAGAGTCAAAGGAATAAAAATTCTATTTCTGTATTCCTCATTTTTCACAGACCCAAGATCCTTTATTTACATAAATTGTTAGATAATCAAAATCATCAACAAATATTTATTATAGGTCAACTTTATTCAAAGCACCATGTTAGCAATGGGGTAGGAAAATGAATAAATCATATTACACTCTAAGAGCTTATACTCTAATTCAAGAATGGCAACAACAACAAAAAAATTGTGGAACACTTCTCATGGGCAGCGCAGACATTTCTAATCAATTTGAGTGCAAAATCTTCTGACTTCCAGGGTGACCTTGACTGTTGAAATTAGCGGGCAAAGTGAAACTTTTTTGCCACTGATGATCCAAATGGAGAGATAGAGTGAAGATTAAAGAATAGATGGAAGAAAACAACCAATTGACAACGTAAGATGTACTCTTAAATAAACTACACATACATTAGGTGCCACAAAATTACAAAAGAATAATCACCCACTGTGGAGAGAAAACAAAGTCCTTTCAAAGGATTTAGGGCCTCATCTAGTTAGCCTCAAAACATAAATTGAATTTAGCTATGGACATGAAGGAGAACATTTCACACAGGAAAACAGGCAACAAAGACACCGAGGCAGGAGTGAATAAAACAAGCTGGAGAGAGAGTTGAAAGTGAACCATCTCCATTAGAGCAAAGATTCATGTGGAGAATAGTAGCAAATAGGATGAGAAAAGGAGGTTGGGAGTTCAAATGTAAGAGCCCCAAATGCCACAAGTGGGTGTTGAGCTTCAATTTATTTTTCATTCAATTCTGATTTGAATGGGCTGCAATCCCCCTTTAGCTACAATTGGGCTGACAGTCCAGACTTCTGAAATGGATTTGTGATGCTTACTTCAGTTCCCCCACTCCAACTCTAATCTCTGCCTTCTCCACCTTGCTCTGCACTCCTTGGAATGCCTCCCCAAGCTCCCTCTTGCCCTCTGACTTCTAGATGGCTTCTACAGGCACCCAAAGAGATGAAGGCAGGAGGAAGGAGAACTCTGGGGTTTGTATCCCCTCCACCTCTGCCAAGCAATGGTTTGAGCAGTGACTTCTTCTTCCTGCATCTTATGTCAGGTGAACACTCACCCACCATAGCGCTTGTCGACTTCCAGTAATGCTTCTTCCTTTCTTTGGCCCTGTGGATAGAGAGGAGGTAACAGCACTCAGTTGCAACCTGCTAAGTACTTTACCATCTTCTGTCATGTAGCTCCCTCAGCTTGGTTATAGCTCCATAAATTGTTGACTTACTCTCTCTTCAATGAACTCTTTGGGTGCACCACTTCTTCCTTGCCAAGATTCTGACTGATACAAAGCTCAATTCTTTATTAAAGCAGCATTAATCACATATGATGTCAGTTTTCCTCTAATGCAAAGCATTAAATAGGTTCATGTAATGAAACTACACAGAGTACTCCATCAATATGTACAGTGTTTATATTTTATGCATGGTTTAAAAATAAATTTAAATTTAAAAAGAATGAAATAGCTCTGCACCAAAGGATTAACTCCTCTGGGAAGTTCTCCATTCCTTCTGTCATGCATGTATATCCCGTGAACATCTTAAGGTGGAAAGGAAAATAGGTTTGTCGTACATGCCAGTGCTAGCAGATTGTGGCAGAAGCTTACAAGGCCACACCAATTTCACTTGGAGGACTTCCATGACCAAGAAACAATGTCTTTCCTGGAACACTGCCTCCCTTGTTATCTCTGTTGCTTCCTATGGCCAAATGCCTTTTATACCTAGAAGTTCTTTAGAGTCAAAGCTCTAGTCAATATTAGAAATGTTAGACTCAAGATCCAGCCTTATAAATGACCTCTGTGTGATCCTCAGCATACTGGAGACCAGCTAATTGGTCATCACCTGGAAACTTTATTGATGGGTACTTGCTGACCCCTAACAGACACATGCTCCCCAAGCCTAACATCTTTTCAAACCTTCCTCCTTCTTTAGGGATTTTCTACCTACATCACTTTAATTAATTTGAACACTTTCATTATGGTCACAATCAATACCAGAGTCAAATACACAAGGGAAAGAACTAATCAAATATCCAGTATGGGTCTCACCAATCCCAAGGATTTTTACCATGTTTCTATAACTTAATGTTTTACTTTCTATGTAAGAAAAACCTAATATATATATATATATATCATATATATAATATACATACATTATATATATCTTATAAAACTTGCCCCTTCACTGTTTCATTATTCAATGACCACATGTCCATGCCTCTAATGCTACATCAGAGAGGCCAAATTACCATCCTCGCTGGGAAAATCAGTCCAGTCAAATCCTTAAAAGGTGTTTATCTGCAAGTAATCAGTACAGTATATCCCTGACTTGTTTCTTTTGATTCATGTTTCATTATTACATATTAAGTTTCCATGGATTCTAACCAGAACTATTTTTAAGGGTTTTTGATTTCAAAAGTTAAACTGGTTAGTTCACTTTTAAAGCAGGCTCAATTGACCACTATTTAGCATTTTTAAAAATTCAGATTTTTTTCTTCCACATTCATTCAAGACTGACACCTTCTACCCTTTCTTCTTAGAAAACAGATTTAATACCATCTGTTTTCTCATACCAAAATGTTTGCAATAGCACTTAACTCCAAATAAATACAATAGATTCAGAAACCACAAATGTAAAAAATGCTTTTAAAGTCCCTGTTTTTTTCAGTATAATGAAGTACTGGTGTGTGTGTGTGTGTGTGTGTGTGTGTGTGTGTGTGTGTGTGTGTTATTTATAATTTAGGGTCTGAGAAGACATATATGTCTCATAAATTGTGTTGTACAGATTTATCTCATCAAAATCAGGAAGGAATAGGTTTAGTATATCATTGAATTGTCCAAATATATAGAGTTCAGAGGACATCAAAGAGGCTTAACAAAAGGGTTTAAAAAGACCAATCTCATGTCATTTGGATTGCTGATGCCTGGGAAATATTCTTGGTATTCTCTCAATTCTCAGCCCTTCTAATAAGCCATAATAATGAACACATGTTTTATAAGTTAAGAAGGAAGAGTACCTTATGCCACTCACAGAAAGGCCTAACCAAGAAAACATGACACTTAATTCATTCCTAAATTTTTGACTGATTTTTTTGTAGAGTCCCTTATGGAGATTGGCTCCTGTCACTCTGGGAGTTCAAGGGAGATGCTTCCAACATTAGCATTTTCCACATTCTGTTTTGTTAGCTCTATCAACAGGGCATGACTCATAGTCAACAAATTCAGTTATAGAGGAAACTGTGACTACCAATTTTGACACCACTAAGGCAATAAATTAAACCATACGTGGTGTATGTCTTTACTGCCTGACCGCCAACTGCAACAGCTTTTTATAGTCCTCATTATTCATCCAGCCAACATACTCATCTACTAGTAGTTGTACATTAGTCTTTCTAGCACATGTACAAGTTACCCATAAGAATTTTTTGAAAAAGAATTTTAGGGCTTCTCAGACTTCATCATTCCCCTGAGAAGTCCATCATACCTTCTGACTCTGGTCTCAAGCTAGTGATAACTTGCAGTGCTGGGCTTATCACTTTTAGTATAAACAAGCCTTCAAGCCGAGCATCATGCATACCATTTATCTAAGGACTCTGTAGCAACTTGACACTTTAAGAACACCTTTGAGCCAAGAACACATAAATGTTGGAAAATATTCATCTATATGTATTGTGCTTTTTCAAAGATGACACTACTGGGAACATCTTTAATATAACCAAGAAAAAAAAAAATCAAGCAGAATAACTTGTGCTATACTGTCTCTTCTTACTTATTAATCTTCTAAATACCAAATGTTGTCTTAAGAGGGCAATTCTGAAAGCTGGAAAATGAAGGAGCACAGTGACCTGTAGAGCAGATGTTCAATAAATGTTTTCCAACTAAGTGAAGAGATAATATAAGTAAGAGAGAAAAATAAGGTGTATTCGTTTACTAGGGCTGCCATAACAAAGTACCATAAACTGGATAGCTTAAAAAAAGAAAACAGAACTTTATCCTCTGGAGGCTTGAAGTACAAAATAAAGGTATCATAAGGGCCACACTTGCTCTAAGATCCTAGGTAGAATCTTTCCTGCCTCTTCCTAGCTTCTGTTGTTAACCATCAAATCCTGATGCTACTTTGTTGGCAGCCATGTTACTCCACTCTCATCCTTTATCTTCTTTATTTTCCCTGTGTGTCTCCCTCCTCACATAGCATCATCCTCTTGTAGGGACATAAGACATATTGCACTGGGGTCCATCCTAATGACCTCATCTTAACTCGATTACATCACAAAGACCCATTTCTAAATTAAGGTCACATTCACCTATATTAAACATCACCTCATCTTTCAGGGGATGCAATTCAACTCCTAACATGAAGGTACAGGAATGAACATAGAATAGTAGGTGTCCCTTAGATACTTATGAAAATAATTCTTACTACTGATATGTTAACTGTGGTAATGATTTCTACACCCACACATTTGAATTGGGTCTCCTAAGTGTTTCCTTTGTCATCTTCATTTTTGTACATTCAGCCTTTTATTTAATTGTCTCCATTTCATACTGGCAATGTTTTCTAGTCATCAGAACCAATGGTCACTAGTTTACAAACCCTCAAACTTTATTAGCTTATAGATTTTCCAGTCACCTATGACAGCATAATTATTTAGGGATTCTCCATAGCAAAGAGATATCACATCACTGAAGAACAAAATAAAGGCCTACACCTACATTTTTCTCTCATTAAGAATTACCCATATCCTTTAATTTATGTTATGGTTTGGATGTGAGGTATTCCCCAAAAGCTTATGTGTGAAACAATGCAAGAAAGTTCAGAGCAGAAATGATTGGGTTATGAGAATCAGTGAATAAATTCCCTGATGGGATTAACTAAATGGTAACTGAAGTCTAGTAGGGCATAGCTGAAGGAGTGGGTCATTGCGGTCATGTCTTTGGGGTATATATTTTGTTTCAGGAGCATGGAGTCTCTCTCTCTCTGTGCCTGATCATGGTATGAGCTGCTTCCCTCCACCACAATCTTCCTCCATGGTGTTCTGCCTCACCCCAAGCCCTGGGGAATGGAGTCTGCTGTCTATGGATTGAGACCTCTGAAACTGTGATCCCCCAAATAAACTTTTCCTCCTCTAAAATTGCTCTTTAGTCATAGCAGTGAAAAAGTTAACTGAAACACCTTGTCTTTTCTCCTGAATTTACTACATACTTTTGCAACTAGCTAGATACCTAGATGCTCCAAAGTTACATCTTGAGAAACTATTAACTGAAATCCTAGCATACTTAAAGTCACTTTACTTTATCTGTACTTCAAACTTCATTTTTCCTTTCCTGGGTATTATAATTCCATTAATAAAATCATTTTCTTCTAAATAAAGAAAACCAGAAAATTTTAAGCCATTTTGGACTCCTTTGTTGTCAACATTCAATATGCTTCAAGTAAATAATATATACAGTACCACACATACAAATGATAGTAATGTATTAATTAATTGGATTTTATGGTTTTCATTGCACAATATACATGTACATCAAATCATCAAGTTGTGAACCTTCAAAATGTATTATTTTGTCAATTATACCTCAATAAAGCTGGAAGGAAAAACATTCAATTAGTCTCAAATCATGTCAGTCTCTCTCTTAATCTTACTTTTCTTTGTTCATTTTCTTTCTTATGACCTTTATCTTCTCTTATAAGTTGTGATCATTGTGTAGGTCATTATTCTCCTACATTCTGTAAGCTTTTACATGACAGAAATCTTACTGCAATCATCCAAGGGTAATAGATTATAAAGATTATTAAGTTAAGTGAGACATGCATCATAAGGGGTAAAAGGAAACTCCAGATACCGTAAGATGTAAATTATTCTGAAGAATTTTTTAAAAGAAAGTTTCATTTAAAACAATGATATTGTGCTACTTAGCAGACCCTCCTCCCACTACTACTACTACCCCAACCATCTTTTGACTGCAATACTTCTGCTCACAAAGTCTTTTCAATGCTTCCCTGAGGTACCTCATGAACACTGAAAAAGTGTCAGTTGCAAAAATCTTAAATTGATGACTAGAACTATTATGTTATTCTGGTCATTAGGTAATAAAAGCCACTGCTGGAATCCACTGTTTGGCTCACCAGTTATTGCTCTATTAACCAAAACAGTTATCTTTATAAAGCTATGCGTTTGTTTAATAGCCTAAGGAAAATTATCACAAATAATATCAATAATGTCTAAATCTATGACAAACTCAACCTTAATGTATCACAGTAACAACCAGAAATGGGCAGTTTGCAATTGAGGATTGTCACATATTTTAAAAACTCATTTTTACCTTTTGCCTGTATCTTTTTAGTTGTTCCTGATTTTGTATCTCTGGGTATTTGATTATTCCACACTAAAATTAATTTTTTCAGTGCTAGGGATCAAACTCAGGGCCTCGTACATGCCAGGCAAACACTCTATCACTAAATTTTACCTTCAGTCTGACATTTTAAATATTAATTGAGCATCCTAGCATGTGTTTCAGAGATTCTACAAGTCTCTAAGGGCTCTTTTACAACCTCTCTCTTACAAGCAATTCAGTTAAAAAGTAAAGCTAGATGGAGTATTTTGGCATCCAAGTGATAACAAACAATGGCACTAGTCAGACAAATGACTAGAATAAAATGTTTTCATGAACATTCTACCCATAACAGCCTAGGCTGGCTTGCTTTCCTTACCATTTTAAATGTCACCTAGTCTGTTCCTCTATGTCAGAGGCATAGCAATGTATTATTTAGCTCAGCCCAATAATTACATTTGAATGGCAATTCAGAGCTTTTAAAGAATTTTTGCATGTTTATGTCATTTCACTGTCAAAACTATTGTATCAAGTCAGAGTTAAATCAGTTATCAGAGCTACTACGAGTATTACATAAATAGGGAGATTTATATAGAAATTTAGTTTGCATTAATGTAGTAGGAGCTGGGAAAATGAAGGTCTAAAAGGGGGAAATAAGAGAATCTGAGAAAGTATCATTAGCCATGTCAGGCCTGATACTCTGGCTCAAGTGGACAGGAGGGACTTGAGGGCAATTCAGCAATCTTACAGATTGTATCAACTCCAAGTATTCTATGGAAGCTTCTAGGAAGTTGCTGCCTCAGAGCAATATTTTCACCTTTGTGGACCTGGAACTAAGCATCTATTGTGGGGCTTAGGATCACTGTCGATTAACAGAGACAGCAGTTAGGGAAAAAGTTAGCCAAATGTAAAATGAGAAGAGATGATGACACCTTTTGACCCACCAAACACCTCTGTATCTGTCCATCACTCTGCTGGTCTCCTTCAATCTTCCCAGATAGCTCTGCTTCACTAACATCTGCCAAATCTCATGAAAGCTCCTCTCTAGACTCACAGTTATTTGGAACCATACAAGAAAGATGATTGAGGTAAAAACAGTTTCCAATCTTGGGCAAATGTGATGATGGTGGGTTGATGCTATGTGAAGATATCAAAGTGAGTTTTTATTAATCCTGCTCTAATACAGTATTATATGTATTAACTTAAAATTGGAAACAATCCAAATGTTCACCCATGAAAGGATGGATAAATGAAGTTTGGAATATTCATGCAATAGAATGCAACACAGCAAGGACAATGAATGAACTAGCATTACATACAAAAAACCCCATGGGTTTATCTTATAAAATAGTAATAAAACAGTAATAATACATATAATCAATTAAATTCTCCAATCAATCAATAGCAGACCTCACACTGATATTTAAAAATAGGAATGTAACATCTATAAAAATATTACACAAAAATAAGTACAAAAATGATATATTGAGCAAAAATAGAATCTTAAGAAAACAGAATAGCAAACATAATATATTTAAAAATACAGTTTGAAGCAAAATCCTGTAAGAGAGAAAGACAAACAAAACACTTATAAAGAAAGAACAGCAGATTAAGAAAATATAGTCATTGTTAATATATTTGTTTAAGGCTTAATAATATAGCCTTAAACAAAGATGTGGAGAAAGTTGAGCTCTCAGCCAGGGTTGAGGGGAATGTAAATGAGTACAGCCTTTGTAGAACTCAGAAAACTAGAAATAGAACTACTGTGTGATCCAGCAATCCTGCTACTGGTTATATGTCCAAAGGTAACAAAATCAGTATGTCAAAGAGATATTTGTATTCCCATGTTCATTACAGCACTAGTCACAGTAGCCAAGATAAGGAATCAACCTAGGAGTCTATTGATGGATGAATGGATAAAGGAATTGTACTGTATGTAGAGCCACAAGAAAAAATAAAATTCTGTCATTTGCAGCAGCATGGGTGGCACTGGAGGAAATTAGGTTAAGTGAAAGGTCAGTTCTCATGTTCTCATTAATATATGGAAGCTAAAAAGTTGAACTCTAGAATAAAGTAGAGATTACTGGTTATGCAGCCTGGGAAGGGTGTGGGGAAGGGCATGTGGAAAGAGATGATCTCCATGTACTACAGTGTATCTGGATAGGAAGAATAACTTCTAATGTTCTATGGCACAGCAGGGCAACTGCAGTTGACAAAGATTAATTGAGTATTTCAAAACAGCCAGTTAAGATGATTTTGAATGTTTACAAAAAAAAAGAGATGATAGATTGCTAATTAATATCTTACTACATATCATATTCACTTATTGAAATGTCACATTATATACCATATATATGTACAATCTCCACATGTTAATTAAATATAAAATACATATTTTTAAGTAGTCCCAGATCAATAAAACAAATCTAGCCAAACTGTAGGGGAAAATAGATTAATTAACAATTTTAATTTGAGATTTTAACACATTTCTCTAAAAACTGAGCAAGCAAAAAAGAAATTAGACAAAGATATAGAAGTTCTGAATACTACTACAAATAACAATTTTCATCTAATTGATACATTATCATTCTTCATCTAATTGAAGGTAACTGATTTTTTAAAGTCAAAAGTGCAATTACTATTAATTTCAAAAAAAATAAAATAAATTTGTTCTTGAAAACCAAATTTTATACAAACTTTTGTTTAAAAACATTGTCACAGTAACAAGTGTAGCAAGTCATTTTTCCTACAATAATTAGTCTACAATGTGGTTATTTCTGTGCTTTCCTTGGACTCTTTTAGAGTTTATGTGCTTGACCCTCAGATTATGTTCAGTAATAACAAATGCATAATATTCAATATTTTTACAATTCAATATCTCATGTTGAAGCCTATTACAGAAGACATCTTTGAATCAATGCACTTTTATAATATATAAAATTATCATTAACCTCACAGACAATCATGGTAGTTCTTCCTCACTTGGCACAGTTGTATACAAAGCAGGTGAAGTCCATTTTGTCTTGATACAATCAATGAAATACCTTGCAAACCAAAGTAGAAAGCATTATAAAAATTCCTTGTAAAACTCTTATTCTCAGATCCCAAATGGCTGTAGTACAGGTGTGACTGTAATGGAGCATACATATTCTTTTCAGAACTTCAGGGAATATCCACAAGAACTCATCTTGCCTTTGGTATGCCTCCTGCATTCCTTTACTGGGTTGGCATACTCATCCCCAACTGCTGTAGATTTGGTCTATGTATAGCTCACATCTTCACCCTTCTGAGTAGATTTGTCCTTAGCTGAAGTCACCTCACCTAAAGATGCTTGGGAGGTCACACTCCCCTACCCCACCCTAAGAGTCAGGATGACAGGTGATGAAGGGGTAAAACACCCAACCCCCTTGCCTGAAGAAGGACAACTTCTATACCAAATTTCACTCCAGAGTTCCCTATAGCATCAGACTCAGGCTAGACTTATCCTGAAACACCTCTTCACTTGGCTTCTTCTATTCTGTTCTGCTTCCCTCATTTCTTTTTATGTTTCTCTAGAGAACACTCTAAATAATTTGCACCAGAATATCATGCTTCTAGAAACCTTACTTAAGACAAGTGATACCAGGAGTATATCTACTCAAGATGCAAAATATAAAGCTGCATGAGGAAGAATTTGTCAGTAGCAGGACTCCCTTTCTGATTCAGGATTTAATGCCATGGAAAGGGGCTCTTGAGTTGATTTGACTCCATTGATGGACTAGCTCTTAAAAGCATGAAAAAGAAAGTGATGTTCCACATTGAATGTATGCCAAATGGCTCTGAAAGATTGTACAGAAAGGAATGAACAGGCTCAGAGAAGTAGGCATGATTGAGTGAATCTGTTATATAAGACATGAAAACCACAGGCTGACAATATACCTAGAGATAGCCCAGATAACAAGTAAGCCCTGGTCAAGTAAGTAAGAAGTGCTCAAGTGAGTGTTGATCAGCACCACTGAAAAGCTCTGGAGACCAATACTGATAGAGACTATTGCAGAACTGGGTTTCTTAGTAGCAGTAGAGATAGGAATCCAAAAGAGGAAAAGTCAAAAGGCAGCACTTAACTCTCCTTGGCAAGGAAGACATAATCAAAATGAGCAACAAGTTAGAATGGCAGCCAGGGTAGCCTGATTCAAAGGAATCCATGGATGTAACTGACACTTCCTATATAATCTTAGAGGCAAGATAGTTGGATAGCCAGCATGGGTACTGTGTATTGCATAAGATAAATAATCAGAAGAAACCAAGAAAGGATGAGCAGAAGGCTTAGGTTAGCTTTGCATGGAAAGTCACAATCCTGTGTCATATCTTCATACATGAGCCATTTCTCTGACTCAGAGTCCATCTACTGAGAGTCACCTGTTCCACTCGAGGGAAGGCCCTGCAATAGCATAGCAAATGTACAAGGCACAGATTCCTCTAGTCTTTCCATCAAAGGGAACTAAGGCCATTTACTTGGTTGATCATCCACTAGATAACAGGGACATCCAGCTCTTTCAAATTACATGAATAACCCCATACTGATTTTTTTAAATAAATTTATTGTTAAAACCCTGTCATTCACCAGTGGATTCACTGAAATAAAGAAGAAATGTCAATTCTACCTAGGTTTTTCAGAAAATTGAAGATAGAATGTTTTCTTAGTCTTTGTTTTAAGATAGATTCATCTCAAAAATAAAGTCAGACATTAATATTTGTAGTAGGGAGTTGCCAAGCCTCCATTATGTCTCCCTACTAGAGTAGGGGTTTGTGGAAGTTGGGTAATAAACAGAGTCTGACTGTTTTAGTCAGCTTTTTGTTTTGTTTTGTTTTTTGTTTTTTTCTGCTGTGACTAAAAGGATCTGACCAGCACAATTATAGAGGAAGAAAAGTTTATTTGAGGGTTCAGGGATTCAGAGGTCTTAGTCCATAGAAGGCTGGCTCCATTCCTTAGGGCTTGAGGTGAGGCAGAACATCATGGTGGAAGAGCGTGGCAGAGGGAAGCAGCTCCCATCATTAGGAAGCAGAGAGAGAGAGAACGACTCCACTATCCAGATAAAAAATATATACCCAAGAGCCACACCCAAATTCCAATCTTCTCCATCCACACCCTACCACTTCAATTACCACTCAGTTAATCCCATCAGGGGATTAAATCACTGACTGAGTTAAGACTCTCACAACCCAATCACGTCTCCTCTGAACCTTCTTGTGTTGTCTCACATGTGAGCTTTTGGGGGACATCTCACATCTGAACCATAACTCTGACTTAAAGCCATCCTAAAGTGAGTATCCAAATGTGTAATTGGACTGGACATTCTCAGACATTTGAACTACCCTAATAAAGTTTCCTTTGTCTATGAATAGAACTACTGTGCTAGTGAATGTGAAGCAGAAGGACCAGAAATTGCTGCCTCCCACTCTCAATTAAAATAGTAACCACGAATACATGGTATCCTAGGTAGAATAGGAGACATGAGCACCACCCTTGAGATGCAAAGGATGCAGGGACAGTGGTCCCCATTATAGCCCCATTTAATTTGCCTGTCTGACTTTTGAAAACACCAGCTGGGATCATTGTGGATGATTGTTGACTACTGCCACTGCAGCTAAGTAGGAGCCTCAACTGCAGTTGATATACTCGAGGTGATATCATTACTAAAACAGATTCTTAACACAGCCTCTGATATGTCCCCAGTGAGCTGGCAGATGTGTTCATGTAGGAGGAACAGAAACAGTTCGCATTCACATGGGATAAACAATGCTGTGCACTCACAGCTTCATTTCAGGGCTCTATTTCCTCTCCTACTTTTGGTCATATTCTCTTCTTTATGAATGAGAAAAGACTCAAGAGAAGAGTTGGGTTATCTCTTTATCTCCTTCTCTGACTTTATTTTCAGTGCAAGTGGTTGGCTAATACATGAAATAATCACCAGTAAGATAAAATAGGGATAGGGTTTTCTGGTTGTTAATATTTCTTAGAAAATTATTGACACCTTTTACATTCAAGTTATGATGTAAACAAATCACGACCACACATGGCCATCAGCACCCTGCCTGCTCAGGTATACATGTACCGATTGAGTCTCACTTAACTCCCACATGTTGGAGGCCCATTAAACTTTGTGTTCGTGCAACATGGAACGCTATGTGCAGTCAGGCATGGTGACACACACCTGTAATCCCAGCTGCTCAGGAGGTTGAGGCAGAAGGATCACAAGTTCACAAATTAGTCAGGCCCTAAGCAACTGAGTGAGAACCTGCCTCAAAATTTAAAATAGAAAGGGCTAGGGATGTGGGTCAGCAGTTAAGCACCCCTGGATTCAATCCCTGATACAAAATAAATAAATAAATAAATAAATAAATAAATAAATAAATAAATAAATAAATAAAAACACTGTGTGCAAATGAAGTAAGTGGCAAGGGACACATGTATTCCATGCTTCTTTTCTGGTCACACACACCCACCATCCCATCAAACTTTGCTCACGAACTTAAATTCAAAGATAAAAATAAGAATTCCAAGATAGTGACAGCAGAGCATTAAGCCAAGCACATATCATTTTTGAACTTGGAGCCTGGAGTAACACACCCATGAAGCCAGTATTGCCAATGTATTCTGTGGAATACTTCAATCAAGGACTACACAGACAAATCTCACTAAAAAGAAAAAGAAACTCAAATTAACATAACAATTAAATATGTTAATCCATGAAACTGTTAAACTCATTTTTTCAATGACAAACCTGTAGTATGAATTAGACTACAGTGATGGACTGTCTTTATATTTCTGATATAATGATTCTTAGCAGGTTTCATACTACTTAATGAAATAATTCTACTTATTGAAGTCTAAGGAAATATCAAAAGGTGCAAACATAGATCCAAAATGGAGCATGTTCATTGCAATACTATTTCTAAGAAGGAAGAATCCAAAACAGTTTTAATGCCTAACAGTGAGGAACTATTTAGAAAATATTTTGTATTTCTATATTATAAAATATAATTAGGCTATCATGCAAAAAGCATGCATTTGAAATACATGTAGTGTCATGAATAATGCCTCATATTACTTAATGAAAGGATAGAAAATTATATACAAATGGTACTCATTATATCTATATATATTTAAAGACTGGAAGGAATTTATCAAACTTTAATACTGCTTATCCTGACACTAAGATTACAGGTGATTTAGCATCTTTATATGTCTCTTCTCATTTTTCTACCATCCTTAATATGCTTTCAGAAATTAAAAATATGTATGTATTTAACATCAATCAGAAAAGACTTCAAACTCATTCCAAGCATTCTAGGACTTTATTAATATTGCAGAATATATTCATCTGTCCAGTACATTTTTCATAATTTGGGTTTCTCTTCATCCTTTCAATTGCTTTTTGAAATCAATTGCTTTTATCTTATGCTGTTGAGCCCAAGAGAAGGAGATAGAATAGTGTGGGGGTAATAACAGTTATATTGACATAAAAGAAAAAAAAAAAAGTCAGACATTCAAATTGATTGTGTCTTTGCTTTTTTTTTTTTTTAACTTATATACAATACTAAAATTTTAATCAATGTTTGAGCCTTAGCCCCAGACTTTTCTTGTCTTTCAGTGAGATGAACTCTGGCAACTGATACAATTAAGGTGTTTCAAACACTGCAGACATGTGCTCAAAGATGCTATTGCTGCTGCTGTATAAAATTATTTCCTCCATTGTGATCACTATATTTTTATAGAATTTTAAACAGTACTATTCTTATACACTTTTGAGTTTGGCTTACCTTCCAAAGTTAGGAAGACAAATACACTATCATAAATTGATCGACACTTGAATATTTCTGACAAAGACATCCTCCCATTAATAGAAGTCCAAGTGGTCATTTCTAACTCTCTAAATAACAAGGATAAATAATTAATCTACTCTCAATTTATTGAAATCAGTGTGAGCAACTGACTACAGAAAAAAAAAAAAATTGCAAATTGTTTTGTAAAGAACTCAAGTTGCACCTGAATTTTCTAATAAACAGAATACATCATCTCCTTTTCTGTACACAGGCAAATATTTTGAGGGAAAAGACTCAAACTGAAAATATTTAGATCAAGTTGTCCTGCCTTCTTGGGCTAATTCAACTAACAGGGAGTCTGTATCCTCATCCCACAGCCTCTACCACCCTGGCCCCTCCACACAGGGGAAAGGGTTAGCATTAACCGAAGATTCCCAAGGTTGGAGGAAGCTTTAAAAGCTCTCAAGCCCATCATTACTAATTGGGTCCATTTATGATGTGATTTTAGTGATTCTCTGTAAGATAAAGTAAAATAAGGACAAAATTATATAAAGCTAATTTTATTCAGTTTGAATTCATGTTCTTTAATCTAAAAAATATTCTTTTAAATTTTTGGTATTGAAGAGCTGATAAAAATTAGGTGACTGTCTTTTTTTTTTTTTTTTTTTCTTTTAATGTTCTTTCTGAGGAAATTGATGACTTGGCATTACTTTTCTTTGAGAACTGGAACTTCATGAAGATCTACAGACTGAGGTTAGGTCAACATAGAGATCTTGCTTTCTGCCTAAGCCTGAGAAGGGTGTACAGGAATAGACTAGGACCAAGTCTTCTATTTCTGGTGGAATGTGGTAGCAGTTAGCAGCTTTGGAGGCAAAGGGAATAGAACAGAAAAAAGCCTATGTAATCTTAAGATAAATTGCCTAATCTAGTTGAGTAATTAATATCTTTGCTTGTACATGCTAAAATAATATTGATTTTATCTCAGGTTGTTGTGAAATTTAATTCGAGTGGTTGGTTAACTCTTTAATCCCTCAATGTGAATGTCACCCTTTCAAAAAGGCCTTCTTTGTTCCCCGTATCTATCCTTCACTATCTTCTCACCCCCTCACCCAGCCATTCTCTAGGCACATAGCAGTCTGGATTCATTTTACTTCTTCCTTGTTCATTGTCAATTTTCCCAGCAGATATGTCTTGAGAGAAGGGAGGTTGCCTGTCCTATTCTCACTTAATCTCTTACAACTAAAATACTGACCAGAACATGACAGTTCTCAATAAATACCCACCAGTTACTGAATGAGCATAAGTGTTTCACAGGAAAAAAAGACAACAAATGTTAGTTTCTTTCTTTCTAACTGAGGAGAAATTTGTCTCCCTACAATATTATATTAGTCTTCATCCTCTGGAGCCATGAGAACCCAGGCCCACTAGAAAAATTATTCTCATTCCCAGCACGTATTCCTCAACAGGAAGTAATTCTTTAGATAACTGTTATCTGATAAGGTCACCTTTGTTTCAAAGGTGGCTAAAATTAAGAATGATTACATGACAGCAATTGAAAATTAGATTTAGGATGAGGATTCCTTTACTGGATGAAGAGAATGCCTAATCTTTGGGATTTACACAGATTGCCAGGGAAATGTCATTTAAAGTCTTGCATTTTAAACTATGTATAGTACCTGGTAATGGCTTGTATTAATTTGCATTTCAATCAATGCAGAAAACTGTCTTATTCTGCTAAAAGCTAACATTAATGAGTAGATGTTTAACCTAACACAAACATACCAAAGGCTAGCATTAAAAAGAAAAAATAAAGCAAAGAAAGGACACACAGAAGAAAGGGAAGGAACGATGGAGGAAGGAGGCAGGAAAGGAAGGAATTGCCATTGAGCAAAGAACAAATCACACATAAGTCAAAGGCTTCAGAGTCAGTCCTTACACCCCAGAAAGCAAAGCCTCTGGGAGGGCTCTATTACATTTAGGATGACAAAAAGGGCCTTCCTGAGAAAGCTGAGGCATCAGCCCAACAGAGAAATGGTTTTCAACTGTAATGCAAATACACATGTCTGGGACAAAGGTACAAGAGGCTGAGTCAGACAATCCCTGCCTAGATGTTGGCTGTCATCCATCGCTCACTCCACATACTCAGTTAGTGTTTGTATTCAGGGATTGGCAGTGGTTAAAACAAAATTTGCCAAAGCTCCAACTCTTTCCTTGGCAAGAAGAGTCTCCAGAGCAGCTGTGGGAAATGGTGAGGAAATGGTCCAGGTAACTCTGGTAGAAACACAAGCCAAGACATGGTGTGCTGATTGTCTGTTTAGCACAGTGCTAGACGCTATAAAAGGTACCTGGACATCTATTTGGATTCCAACTAAAAAGCTTGAAAATTATCACATTCATACTTATGACAAGAAAACACTGAAAAAAAAAAAAAAAAAATCCCTGAAAATCCTTGACTTTTTTTGGACCCATGGAGAACAAAGGTCACAGGACAACTCATTACCCCAAATCTTGAAGGGCTAGGTACAACCTATCCAAGCGTTCAAATCTCCTCACCTGGAGCAGAATCAAATGGGGCCATAAACAGGTGGGGACACTTAAGCTGTAACTTTGATGAATTTTTGGAAATTCAATGTGAAAGAGAATGGGGTTTACAGGTCTTAAGAGGGGTCTTCTACCTTCGGGAGTTTCACCTTATCACTACAGGGCTTCAGTAAAGTAACAGTGGATCCTACCAAAAGAGCCACAAGGCTCATATTTTAACTTAAAGAGAAATTATTGTTATCGTATCTCTAAACAAAAGACAACAGGGAGACAAAAGCAAAGTCACTAGAAGAATTAAAACCTCCAATACCTACAGCTACAACAAATATTAAACACAGTCCAACTTCAGGCCAAATTAACACAAAGTTTCACAATAAATTTCCATTTATCTTGGTCCTATTACCCAACACATCATGTCCAGCTTTCAACAACATCAAAATTACAGTATATGCTAAAAAGGCCAGGAAAAATACCGTCTGAAGAGACAAAGTCAGCATCAGAATCAGACTCAGGTGTGACATGGATGTTGGTATTATCAGGCCTGGAATTTTAAATAATTATGATTAATACCTTTAGGGGATCCAACCAAAAAAATAGACACCGTTCAAGAACTGATAGGTTATATAAGCAGAGAGATGGAAATTCTAATAAAAATCAAAAGGAAGCACAATAAATAAAAACAGCAACAGAAATTAAAGAGTGCCTTTGAGGCATCAGCAGGTGACATATGGCTGAGAAAAGAATCACTGAGCTTAAAGGCAGGTTAGTACAAACTTTCAAAATGGAAATGCAAATGGAAAAGGAATGATAAAAGAAAACAGAACATGTCATCCAAGAACTCTGGAATAATTTCAAAAGATAAAGCGTACATATAACTGAAACATCAGAAGAAAAAGAGAAAACAGAGCAGGAGAAATATTTAAAGCAATAGTGGCTGAGATTAGGTTTAGGTGAAATCATGAGAGTGGGTCCGTCGCGAGGGGACGATGGCCTCCTAATAAAAGGAACAAAGATTTCTATCTCTCCCTCTACCACTGAGTGTACTGGAGAGAGGCCATGTGAGGTTACAGCATGGAGGCAGCCTGCTTTAAGCCAAGGAGGGTGGCTTTCCCAGAAATCCACATGGGCTGGCACCTTGATCGTGAATCTCCAGATTCCAGAACTATGAGAAAACAAACTTCTATTATTTAAGCTATCTTTTCTACAGAATTTTGTTATGGAATCTTGAGCAAACTAAATCAGAGCTCCTACTCTGTGTTAAACAATATTGTAGATCTCAGGGAATTTTCATTAAGGATGTGGAAATAAAAAAAACAATACGTAAGTAAATAAATAAGCAAGACATCATATAATGGTACATTATGCATGAGTTAAAAGTGTGATGTGATTAGTTATATATAACAACAATTGATAGATGTACAAACAAATAGATAATAATGTTTCCAATAAGGGTCTGTTCTGATAGACAATATATAATTTGAGATATGTAAATAACTAGAAAGAACAAGTTATGGAAAATCAGAGATAATATTCTGAACACAGAGAACAATTAGCAAAAATATAAAATAGGCAGTTGGATATGAAAGCCTGGGTTTCAGGGTAAAGGCCAGGGATGGAGGTGAGATCCGTGAGACCTGGGGACAGTATGTAAGGCCATAGGCCTGGTGGTGCTACTTCTGCTGAGTATGTAGAGTATAGGATTGAGCCCTTGAATACTCTAAATTTTTAGCAGAAGAGGTACCAGCAAAGGTATATGAGAAGGAATAGCTAATGAGGTAGGAGAAAAACCTCATTTTAATGCTATGCACTGGAAGACTAAAGAAAATGTGTTTCTAAAAGAATGAAATGGTTAGTGCTGCTGAGACATGAAGGAAGCTGAGAACACAGACATGACCCTTGACTTTAGCAAGGTGAAGGTTATGAGGACCTGATCAGAACAATCCATGGTGTCAGGGAGATGAAAAGCCTGGATATCGTCAGTAATGGAAGCGAGCAAGGTAAAGAAGCACAGGTAGCGAGTCAAGAAGTTTTGCTATGAGACGAAAGAGATGGGAAGTCTCTGAGGAACATCTAGAGTAAAGACAAAAATTCATTCAGGTTGGGGAAGCCAGGTGGAGGAGACAATGCCTGAACCCAACCAGGTGAGAAGGGCTGTGTGAGGCAGAAGACTCATCTGCATACAGCAGCCCCTCTGGGTCTTCCCCAGCCCTGGCCAGAGCTGCCTATCTGAGGCATCTGTGTGGCTCTACTTGAAGGGGAAGATTATGTGAGCCACCATATTTGTTTCTTCATCTACATTTTGGAGATGAAGTCACTCCTCTCCTAAACAGTAGGACATTAGAAGGGTAACATAAACTTTGTACTAACAACCAAGTTCCATAGGATTATGGGAACTTCATTATCAGCGCTGCTGTGGTATGAATGTTTGTGTCCCTCTTAAATTCATATTGAAACTCCATCCCCCATGTGATAGTCTTAAAAGGCAGGGCCTTTGGGATGTGATTAGAACATAAAGGTAGATTCCTCACAAATAGGATTAGGTACTCTTAAGAGGGGCTTGAGGGGTAGAGTCCTTACCTTTTGACCTTCTGGCCCTTTCACCCTCCACCATGTGAGGAAACAACTAGAAGGCACTATCTTTGAAGGACAGAATGAGCCCTAACCAGACACCAAGTCTACTGGTGCCTTGATCCTGGACTGCTCAGACTTCAGAATAAACAGTAAGTTCTATTGTGTATAAATTATGAAGTCTGAAGTATTTTATTATAGCAGCTTAAATAGACCAAGACGAACCCAATAACTTCAATATCTAGCCCCAATTCCCATTTCAGGCAATGGAGGGAAATACAGGATCCCATCAGCAAGAAGAATCTAGAAAAAAATCTATTCATCCATCAAAGAAGCTTCCCACAAATTTCCATAGCAGCAGAAAATCTGTAGGTCTGGATCTTCAGTGTGATTCCTTGCCTTAACATGAAAACAGCAGCAACAGAGGATCTGTACCTACTATGCCCTGAGGTGTTGAACACAGGAGGTCTCCTATGCTTCTACAGGTTGTGTCTCCCATAATGTCTGTTGTAGATTGAAGAGAATTTTACAAAATTAGTCATGTCTTCATTGATTTAATGAGTTACACCCACATTAAGGAAGGTAATTTACGGGCTGGGGAGATAGCTCAGCTGGTAGAGTGCTTGCCTTGCAAGCACAAGGCCCTGAGTTCAATCCCCAGTACCGCCAAAAAAAAAAAAAAAAAAAAAAAGGAAGGTAATTTGCTTTACTCAAAATCTGATTTACATGTTAAATTACTTTCAGTGAAGCATCTAGAAGAATGTTTGACAACTATCTGTTTTCTATGGCCTAGCCAAGCTGACATAAAATTAGCCATCACAAGTTTACCCCTATGGCACCCATACACATATTCTTAAACCATACTTAATCTCCAAATTAAAAAATAACAAGTTCCCCTGTCCACCTAACAAGTCTATCTGGTATACACTGAAAACCCACTAACCTTTTCCACAGGACAAAATGCAAAGTTCCTGGGTGGTGGGCTTATTCTGCCAGCAAATTCCAGTTTTCAGAACAGTGTGCCCTGGAATGGAGACTTGCTTAAAAAAAAAAAAAAAAAAAAAAAAACAGTAATGAACACCATGGAAGACCAGTTTTATGACTGCTCTTTTGAGAGGTGCTTTAATTACTTGTTTTCTGGGGCAGCAGGTTTTCCATATAAAATCTTTTTTTTTTTTTTTTTTGTTTTAGCTAGTAAAGTTTCAAATACAGCTCTGATTTCTGACTCCGATACAAATACTCTATAACAGATTTTAAAACTTGTGAATTAGATACATAAATCCTCTTGCTTGCATTTTCTTCTTCTCTCCATGTGGTATTTTAGCGCTTTGGGGGAGGAACCCAAATTAGTAATACACAAAGTTGAACTAGTATTACAAATATTAATATTACTCTGTGCAAAAAGCATGAACAATAGGTATTGATAACTGATTTGAGGCTTGGGGAAAAGTTGGACAGTAAATTGATATCAATAAATTTTCCACCTTAAAGCCTGTGATAGATTTTCAAGAACACAAGTGTCTTGTCTTAGAATAAACTCACCAATAGGCAATGACCACAATCATCCCTTCTGAAATGTTTTGTCTTTGTGGGACTTTTAATGATATCCATATCTAATTCTTGACATAAAAATATAAAATGCTTAAACATAAAATGTAACATTATTTTAAAAGACTAGATATGCTCTATTCCTTGCATATAATAGGTGCTAGTCATATTGTGAAACGAACATAAGAAATATGGGAATTAAACACATCCCTAGGCACTCTTGGTATGGACAAACAAAATCTTGTACCAAAAGTAAAGTTAGAGTCTAGAAGAGGAATCAAAACCTGCTTCAGATCAGAACTGGACTAGTAGAAGCAAAGTAGATTCTGTAACTTTTTAGTGTTTTTAGCAACTATATTATGAAATATGTAGATATCTTTACATGTCAATATTTAGAGATGAATATCATCCTTTTAACAGAATATGTAATATTCCATTACAGACACCATCTCAGAAACCACACATTTCATTCAATTCACAATTCTTATCTGCTATGTGCTAGGCATGGAATTCTTGTTTTCAAGGAGTAGAAGAGACAAATAAATAAAAAGAAAGTTATAGTGCAGTGTAACTAATGTTTCAACAGGCACAAGCACAGGGGATAATGGAGAAGGTGGGCAGGGTGTTCCAGGCATAAGGAACAGAGTGTGCAGACGATAGGAGATAAGAAAGAATAACCTTTGGGGGAAAGCAAACAACATCTCATTAGACTCACGAATGATTGCAAAGAAAGAATGACCCATATGAGAGCTCTGGAAGTTTAAACCTGGTCAGTTTTCCTAGATTTAAACAGACTTATTCTCAAGAAGGATATGTAAAATCATTTAATGATCAGATGGCTCAGTACAATGTACTATGTGCCCGGAGTACTTTATTAATTTAAACAGGTATGACTTGCTCTCCTGGCGCTTTAAAAGGTGCACACTTCATTATCTTATGAGTCTTGGGCATTGGCACAAGAACCATAATGAATCATAGCTAAGATTTCTAGGAAGCTTTTGCAAAGATGCAGCAACGAAGTGGGGCCCCCGGCAAGTACTACCCAGCAAACCAAGCCAAAGAGCACAGCTAACCTAATCTTAATAGTGTTGAATTCTTAAGACAAAAAAAACCGCTCAAACTCAATCTAAATGAGCCCCATAGAAGGATGATTTATTACCAGAGGACAGAGTGAAATGATTAGCCTTAATGAAGCGCCTTGTAGTTTATGCAAATTGGATCTGATTCACCACTGATATTGGACTGAAAATTCCCAATGACTTCTAGCTAATCAACTTTAATCACAGACATGCCTAATCGGCCTTTTGTCTGAAGCCTTGATGTACTGCCTAGCTTTATTATTAGGTGATGGTGTGGGAGGGCACAGGCCTGCCATTTGGAATGGGTTGGGACAGACCGGATGCCAAGTGTATCTTTCTTTTGAGAATGCCGGAAACCTTCCCTCTATCTTCTCTCTCTCAGTTCCAGTTACTGTGAGGGTTGTGAAGTGTGATTTCCTACCTCCAATGAGGAAGAAGGGCCCAAACACAGCTGAAAACAGTAGGACAGAGGCCTACAAATCAGTTCCAGAACCTAACAGTTATTTGATAATTAGGGTGTTAATAAAAAAAAAAAAAAATTCAGTTCTTTGCTCTACACACCTGTATTTAGACGTTTAGATTGGCATAATGCCATTCCATACCACAATGGAAACCAACCAGAAAATTCTTTTCAGAAAATTTTAGCTCACTTGATTTCTGTTTTTAAGTCTGAAATAAATATGTAAGGAAGTGGTAATTGTGCTGTTAAGGATAAATTATCACTGAATTATTCCCTAGTGGCTAATCCTCCATAACTGTTCATAAAAACCTGTGCTAAGGTGCAGGAAAAGTCTTGGCTAAATCCTATCCACCCACCCAAGCTGCTGCTCTCTGAAGCACTACTGTGGAGTCCTGACTAGACCAATGTTCCATCCAGTTACAAAAGCAGTTTATCAGCTGCAGGCATGGAGAGATGTTCTCAGCCAGTTAAGTCTCGCCTTAGACTCATAATTTCTCATTCCCACTGTTAGAATAGTTTCCATTTAGCAGATTCCGCTTCCTGGCTTTATTGCTGAGTCAGCCAGTAATAACTAATTTTATGTCTCCTTTGAATACTGCCAATCTGGCTTATTTTTAGAGGAGAGAAAATGGGAGCGTCAGTCAAAGTAATCCACATTTCAGTCTCTTAGACAGTTTTTCAGGAGGAACTCAACTAAATCGCATTTCATTTCACTGACTGCTCAGAGCATAGAGCGGAGCCAGCTTGATCCCTGGAGAGGGACTGGAGAGAGTTGCCAAATCCTCTGCACCCCGAATGACCCTGACCTTAGCTGCATCTTGGACCTAAGGTTTTGGGATTGTAGGAAACAAAAAAAGATTTTTTTTTAATTGGGGTTGTTAATGCATATTTAACAACTTGGAAAGGGGTGAGTCTGGTTAGCAAATTGAAGAAAACCAACTGTCATTTTTAGATGACAAAATAACAGGACATTAATAGAATTAAGTCTGCTGAATACCCAGAATCTCCCACAGCCACCATCTTGGTAATCCTTCTGAATCCCCTAGAATCTCACTTTGGACACTGTGTTTTTAGTAAGTGTCAGGCTATTCAAAATTGAAAACAAATGTTGAGAGAAAAACCTCTGTTTACAAACCAATGTACAGAAGGGGTAAAACACCTTATTCTGTTTTATTTCAAAAAATGCACACATCATAATAAAATATCAGTCTTCTCCCAAATCAACATAAATTTTTCTATGAAGCAGCTTTTTATCTTTCTAGTGCTAATGTTCATGCCAGACAACTCTCACAAAACCAAATGGTGCTACCTGCTACCACTTCCTCAGCTAGGCACCAAGGGGTTAGGGAAGCAGACACAAGCCCTTGTAGTCCTTTGAATAAGTTACTAAACCTCTCTGAGATTCTCTTACCTGTAAAATGAGGATCTGAATCCTCGCCTCAGAACATTATTGCAAAAATCAGATAAGGCATGCAGAAATATCTTATAAACTATGAAATTACATACACATGAGATATCATATTATTGCTTTTAATAGAAATGATGAAAAACCAGTAATCAATAATCATGTTTCAATAATAAAAATTATGATGAAGATGATAAAAGAAAAAAAAAAGTAAATAAGAAAAACAATATTTCTCTCACACTTTCTGTAGCCAGGTATTGTACTAAGTACTTTTTATATTATTTTTCATGTAATCACCACAATAATCACATGAAACATACACTAATATTACCACAATTTCATAAATAAGGAAACTGAACTTTAGAGAATATGATAGACTTGACATTTCAAACCAACCTAAGGCAGAGCTGGGATTCAAGTCCTGGTTCTATCTGATTCCATAAACCCTATGAGGAAGGCTTAGCAAAACATTATAAAGCCACCAAAAAGGTATTCTGTGCTTTTAAAACAAGTCTTAGGGCAAAGAAAAAAGATAAGGAGACCTTAGCCTAAATTTTAGAACAGATGTTACAACATTAACTGATGACAGAAATGAAATTGAAATATTCCACTATTTTGCTTTCTTTCCTGTCATAATGAAGAATAATTGTCAAATTGGAAAGGAAAGAATAAATACAGTTATGGTTTGGTTATGGGAAAACCAAAATCTAAAATCAGATTTTGATTCTGATTTTAGAAGGAGCCTCAAAAAAACTCATGCTGTCCAATTTTTTCAGTTTACAGATAATGAAGTAATGGAATTAAATGTCTTACTCAAAGTCACAATTAAGTCAATGTCGATGTTTAGATAGAACTCTAGTTTAATGTTCTTTGGGGGATAATAATGAAATTCTAGTCCCTGTGTTCTAATGAATAAAATTACATAGGATACCAGATTTCAGATACAATTTCTGCAATCATGGAAAATGAGAAATGTGTTGAAAGAGGAGTTGCCTTCATTTGCATCACAAATAGAATAAACACTGCTAATTCCGTAGGAGGTACTGCTTTACCTGGTTGGTTAATTCTGTACCAAAATGCTGTCTTAAGTATCAAAGTTCACAATTCATTTAGCTATGTATCAATACCTAGAAAGATCCTTAAATTTAAGATGGTATAAAAGTTAATTAAAGAAGGATATGCTTTCATTAAAAATAAGAATTGTATGCATGCCATTACATATACAGTAGTTTTATTACCTGCCATGATTAAAAGAATCATTAACCACTTTTAAATAAAGTTTAGTAGAATAATTAAAATTTAATATTATCACTTTGGTAACTTGTGGTAATTGTAATAATTAATGTAGGGTTGAAATATTTTTCCATTTTGTACTAAATTATTTCAGTACCAAATCTGTCATTCTATGTCCAGGGTACAAAGGAATGAACTCAGGTTGATGAATGAACTTCATCTTGGGTATACTCCATAGAGTTGCTCCTGTAGGAGGTCATCTAGTGTTACCATCTGCCTTTTTGATTTCCTGATAATCATAGTAAAGTAGATTTTCTCTAGGAACTGCAGATATTTGAAAAAAAAAAAAAAAAGGTTCAGAGAAGTTGAAAACTTCTAAAACTCAATGAAATGCAGAGGGCTCTAACATCGTTTGTTGTCATTTTTCTAATTGTCTGGATTCCAGCCATTACACCCTTAATAATGTGATTTTATTATTACTGGAACAGTATGCACATTTAAGTCCAGCTGTATATTTCAAATCATCAATGGGAAAAAGTCCAGAGGCAGAACAGCATAATCAACACAGGACTCACCATTTTTCTTTGTTAATAGCTTTTAGTAGACTGTGTTCTTCTCAACTGACAGCCATACATCCCCCTAGCTGGACTTCACCTGCCCATGAAAAACGAAAATAATGCCTTGGCTGTTTAGCAGTTCCTGACCTTAGAGTCCTGTCCCACCATCTCCATCTCTTCCAAGAGTGAATTCTAGCATATGGTTTGGCCTCTCTTTTAAGTCAAACAATCAAGATGTTTGCAATGCTGTTTTACAGTTTTTCTCTAGATTTGGCAAGAAGCCACCCAGCTTTTTTTAGTTTTGTGTGGGAATCAACAACAGACACCTATTTTTATTTCCCCAGGGAAGCATTTGGAGTCCTGGCATGCATGCACCATTCTTCCTTCAAGGGAAGCAGTGGCTGCCACGGTCTGACTTTCCTGTACTATCTGGATTCTTCTTTTCATTGACCATTTTCTATAGATTTTCTTCCATGGGATTTGAGCTCTTTTTAAAACCATGTATCCTGACATATCAATTTCTTAGTTGGGGGTCACTGCTGCTTTTCAGAGAAACTTGACAATTTGGCTTACAAACTTTGAGCTACTGTTTTACCAATTAATTTCTATCAACTGATTTCAAGACAATTCTGCATAAGCTTCTCAATGGACTATCTTCTCTACTATCCCACACCCTAAATGCTATTGCTGATTGTAGTTGAAGAGTTATTTGTGTTTATTTCAGGTCCACTGTGATAGTTACAATCTAATTTTCAAAATGAAACAGCTTGGATAAGAAATATCAAGTTTAACATAAATTTCTAATAAAAGTTCAGAACACATTAAATAGGTTTTATGAGCTCTGAGGAAGGAATTTGTGAGCACTTGGAGTCAGTATGAGTTCATTTGGAATAAAGCATACTGAACTGACTTTATTTTTTGCTCTGGCTGCTAAATTGGATAAGCAAAAATTAATTAATTAAATTTATTTAACTTATTAATTTTCATGCTCTAATTAATATCCTAAAAAAGGAGTGTATCTTAATATCAGCAAGGAATTTTTAGTGTATCTTAAGGTAGCCTTGTGTAAAAATTGGGAACTTTTGGTTTAGTTAATAAAATATTTAGGTGGATTCTTGGCTAATTGAATGACTTATGAAATAAGACTTGTTCATCTTCACTTTTCACTCTTGTCCCAGCTCCAGTTAACATGTTTAATCAATTAATAATAGCTAACATGCATAGAATGCTTACTAGAGGGGCCAGGGATGAGCACTTTAGTACTTCACACACTAACTGATTTGTTCCTTACAAAAACCCTACCAAGTAACTATCATTATAAACCCCATTGTAAAGATAAGAAATTGAGGATGAGAAAGATAAGGGTACCCACTCAAGATCTACAGGTAGTAAATACAGAACTGAGACTTTTCCCAATCTGCCTGACAACAAACAGAGCCCAGTTCATTTCCACTCAGCTGTCTTGCCTTTTACCTGCTCTGTGCAGATCTAGAAGTCAGACTTGTTAAACTTGTAAATGGCATAAAACCAAGACAACTGGCTCGTTTGTTATTTGACAGAACCAAGACAAGAAGAAACTAATGAGATAAAATTCAGCAAGAATAAAATGCTAAACCTGCATTTAGATTCAGCAAAATCTATTGCATAGGTATAAAAAGAAGTCTTTAACAACAATTTATGTAAAATACTAAGGATTTGGAATTATTTAGCTTCATATGCATCAGCAAGTTATTCCCTATGAGGAAATTTGCTCTACTATTATATCCAGACCGAGAAAAACAGTCCTGCACTTTCCAGTGGTCAGATCACCTGTAGAGGATTGAGTGTGTTCATTTTAAGGCAGATTTTGGCTATTTTGAATATGTTCAGGGAATCATGGCTAAGATGGCAAAAAAATCTCATCATAGCCCTTATGGTTAAATAAAATATATATTGTACAATGACAAAACATTTGGAGATAGGCAGGGAGGAAAAATAGCTATCATAATTCACACAAACAGAATTTAAGTATTTGTTGGTTGAAAGATAGTCTTAGTAAAAAGAGAAAGGCTATCATGCATTGCTTCAAAGATAAACTGGGATCAATGAGCCAAATTTATCGATAGCCAACTTTCAGCACAATGTTCAAGGAAGAAATTGCTCATCAATAGAGTTATCTGAAACTTAAACGGATGGAAATTAACGGGTAAAAGAAGTCTTTATGTTTCAAATATACAACTAAAGTATATGTGAGTTAAATAAGTTGATATTAAAATAGTACAGCAAAGAAAATGTAGATGGGAGATAACTAAAACAAAGGCAAATAAAACAAAGGCATTCTGTCCATCTACTGTTGGGGGCTGTGCCATGTTGATCACATCGGCAGCGAGGAGGTTAATTGACATAAGCACACTCAGGTGATTTTATCGTCCACGCACACAATGTATGCGCATGTGTTCTCCAGCACTAATTGCCTGCTCGGAGCATCTCGCCTAATCTTTGCGTAAGAGGCGTGGCCCTGCTCTCCGCCTCCTGGAGGTGATATAAGCGTAGGCCCACTGAGACAGGGACACAGCAGCCATTAGCAGAAAAGCAGTAGAAGAAGACACACGTGCGGCAGCAGCGAGTAGGGGCAGCGGCGGAAGGCAGATCGCAGAACAGAGAACTGAGACACATCACTAGGGCACCTTAGGTAGACACACCCTTAGTTCACAGGATGCAGGTCACACCAGTAAGCAGCAGACCTTAAGTGAGGCGTAGCAAGTCTCTCTTCCTCTAAGCTCTAAGCAAAGTCTGTCCTTCTCTCAAAGTCTCTCTTAAGCAAAGTCTCTCTCTCTCTCCTCTCAAAGCAAGTAAACCTCATTTCCTCTATCCTCTATAAACAAACAAGCAAGAAAGCAGTGCACTAAAGAGAAAGATAGAAGTGCCTCAGTTTCCACTCCACCACCCATAAGACCCATGAAAGTTGTTGCTGCAGGTGGTGACAAATATCCACGGATTTTGTACCGCAAAGAGCCAGGGACAATCTACTACTATAAATTTTTTTTAAAAAAAATATAAAAAATTTAAAAAACAAGAATAGCAAAATATTGATGCTTGATTAATCTAGATAATAAATATTCAGGGATTCTTTATACAATTATATCTACATCTTTATGTAATTGAAAGTTTTACTTTATTCAAAATGAATACATTGTCTTAGGAAATCATCAGGTCCCTGTTTTTAGATATGTTTTCACAAAGACTGGATGTCTAGTTGAATATTATTGAATAGGGTATAGAATGTTGGACTTCAAGGATTTTTCTAAGATTCCAATCTGGAAAGAAAGTTAGAAAAATTATGTACAGTAATTCAGAGAAGATAACCTCTACCCAGACTCTTTCATTTGTGACAGATTTTTAGCTATCTGTTTTTCATGTCTCCTACTTGATGCAGTTTTGAGCTCTCTAGATCACCTATCTTCTCCCTAGAGATTTGAATGCTGTCAAGGTCAATTACTGTACAACAGAAACTTGCATAGTAAGCCCTGTAGCTAAGAAACCAATAGCTGTCAAACACCCATCAACTGACATCTTCCTTAAACATGAAACTTTCACATATAAAAGTAGATCATTCTTTGAACACAGAATCAAAATATTTCAACTTTCTTACAGATACTCCATGAAATCTATTCCAAATGGATGGAGCACAAGTATTATCAAAATGAATAGTTGAGAGAATCTTCCTGAGGAAGTTGGTTGAGTACCACATTAGTATACCTGACAATCTAAATATATGAGACGAAAATGGTTCACCAGGCATTTCGGTTTCTCAGGAGCATACTAGTATCCCACTTTCCAGGTTTTCTTGTGCTTGAGTAGGGTCATGTAATTCTAGCCAGTGAATTATGATTTAAGCATTTAAATGTTAGAGAAAAACCTTCTAGATCTCTTTTCTTACTGGTGTGACCATCAACCATGTTCAAAGGGCAGATGTGATATCTGTTTCGGTGTGATGTCAATAGACAAAGCCCCTTTGAGGACCCATTGATGGATATGTTGCTCGGGTGAAAAATAAGCCTTGTTTTAAAACACTTATATTTTGGAGATATTTGTCACTACATGTGATAGTCAGAATTTTTAAGAGGGTACCACTGTCCCCTCTCCTTGAGCATAGGCAAGACATGTGAATATGGTGAAATAGCATCCCATATTAGGACAAAAGATATTTTGTAGATATGATTAAGATCCCTCTGTGATGACTTTGGGTTAATCCAAAAGAAGTTTATCCTAGGTGACCTTAACCTAATCAAATGAGTTCTTAAGAGACAGGAAACAAAAGCAGACACTCCTGCTGTGTAGAAGAAACAGATGGCCATGTTATTAATTGTCTGTGAAGAAGGATAGCTTCTAGGAACTGAGAGAGGGTCCCAGTTGACAATGAGCAAAAATCAGAGACCTCAAGTCGTCCAGCTGCAAGGCAATAATCTCTGCCAACACCAGGGAGTTTGGAAGGGAACTTGGATGGAGCCTCAGATGAGCTTGCAGCCTATGCCAGCACTTTGATTTTCAGCTTGGTGAGATGCTTAGCAGAGGACCCAGTAATTCCATACCCAGAATTCTGGCATGCATAAACTAGGAGATAATAAATTTGTGTTGCTTTAACCTGTACAAGTTTGTGGTAATTTGTTATCACAATAGAAAACTAGTATGCCACAGTATAATTGGAATTATACTGAATAACAAAATAGGCAAGTTAATTATATGTTGTGATTATTGCAGTTCTAGAAATACTTTGGAAATCAGAAAAAATCAGATTAATGAATAACACATCTGTACAACAGAATACAAAGTAGCTATTAAAATGAATGAGATATTCAAAACACTAAAATTAGGACTACCATATGATCTAGGATTCCTACTTCTGGGTGTATATCCAACAGAAATGAAATGTCAGAAAGATATCTGCACTCTCATGTACACTGCAGCATTGTTCACAAGAGCCAAGATATGGAAACAACCTGAGTGTCTGTCGATGGATGAATGAACAAAGGAGGTGCACAAGAGGATACTATCCATCCTTAAAGAGGAAGGAAATTCTAACATTTGTGTCAACAGATGAACCTGGAGGATGCAAAGCTAAAGTAAAACAAACCAGACACAGAAAAATAAATTCCACACACACATGGAATGTAAGGAAGTTGAACTCACAGAGTGTACAAATGTGACTTCCAGGAGCTCAGGGGGCAGAGATAAGAGGGGATTCTGGTTGAAGTGTACAAACTTTCAGTTATCACTAAGTCTAGAGAGAGAAGGTATAACATGATAACTATAGGTAATAACTGTATTTTTTATATACTTGAAGTTACTAACAAAGTAGATTTAAGTGTTCTTACCATACACACACACAAACGCTAACTATATGAGGTGATAGGTATGTTAATTAGTTCAGTTATGATAAGCTCTTAATAATGTCTACATATAGCAAAATATGTTACATACCCTTAAATATATATAGTTTTGTCAATTATACCTCAGTCAGGCTGGGGGAAAATAAAATGAATACCTTCGTCATTTATTTTATTTTCCCCCAGCCTAATTGAGGTATAATTGCTATTATTGAATAACCCCCAACATATTTGTTTACTGAAAAATCAGATGCAGATCATGTACACATGATGCCATTTGCATTTTAATGGATATATAAGCATGCTTACATATCCACAGACAACTTCTGGAACAATAAATAACTACTAACAATGGTTATATTAGGAAAGAGAGACTAGCAATCAAAGATAAAATGAATTTTAATTATAAACTTTTGCACTGATCGAATTTTAATCATGTGTATTGCTTTCCAATCAAAACATAAATTAAAACAAACTAACACACAGGTTTGGAATATATACTGAATGCAAAACACTATTGGGTACACACTGCACATAAAGTCATGGGGTAGATACTTGTTTGGCAGTGCACTGGATGAGACAAATTGGAAAAAGTTAATGACAACACAAATAGTTATTACTTCTGCATAAAACTGTAAAAATGAAATTAATGAGTTCCCAAGAGATCTTAATCAGAAAGGTATACAGACGCTGCACATATGGAAAAAAGGTAGGCTTTGAAGAAGAGTAACATCTCACATTGCAGAGCCAAAGTTACCATATAACATGCTTTGTCATCCTTCCGGAGATGATGAGTTAGGTGCTCATAGAGGCAAACTCAATGTGTAGAAGATATTATAGGTGCCTTAAGTCCCAAATGCTTGGCTCACCTCTAATTTTGTGCTGTACAGTTCCACACACCTTGACATCATCCCACAACATGAAACCTTTGATTTTCTACTTAGGAGTTTTTGACAAAGCTGTGGGAAAACATCCCCGGATGATTCAAGGAAACTAAACTAAGGCCATCCCTCAACCAATGGCCAGAGAGTCAGTAGATAAGGGTAGATAAGGACTCTGCCTCCTCTCATGCTTAAGAGGGAGATTCTGGGAGCATTCTGGGAGTTGAGCAACCCCCCCCCCCCACCATTGCCTGCAGCAGTAAGAACTTTTATGATGCAGCTTTTAGGGCTTTTCTTTCTTTTTACTTCATCTCCTCCCTCCCTTTCTCCTACTTCCTAGCATGGCTCCCCCAATTGATCACCTGCACCCAAATTCTTGTTCCGAGCTCGGGTTTTGTAGGTGCCAAGACAGTGTTTGCTAAAGAAGAGTACAAAAAAATCATGTAGTTTTAAGCTGTTGAATATGCAAAACAACAGTGAATTGCTTCTTGCATTATTATTTCTAGTGGCAGCTTGAATTAATCCTAAACCTGCACTAAAAGTGGTCACAGTGCCTCTCTGGAAGAAAGATTCTACAGTGTAATGGATGGTATTCAATCACAGAGAAAGCCCATCGTGCTAAATGAGGCCTGCTCTAAGAAGGCTAACCTGTAGTTGCTCCTGGCAGGAGACATTTCAAATACTCAGTAAATTCTCTTTAGTTTCATTTTACCTTGTTATGCTTCATTATGCCCCAAGTAACACAGCAAATAATTCCCCTTGGCCCTTGCTGTTTATTGCCTTTCTAATATGGAGCAAAAAGCTTACCATTTTCTCCTTCACTGTCTAGTCAAACTTACTCATCACTCCTCTTAATCTCAGCTCATTCAGTCTTTCTAAGTATCCCGCTGTGGTTTCCTCTTTGCTTTCTACACGTACCAAGGGTTCCAAGTAAAAGAGTCTCAGAGAAGTAAAGTGCATGGGATAGGTTTGGGGAAGACTTTAATTTGAATAATAGCAACAAAGAAGAAAGAATCCCCTTTGTCCACCTTTTAAAATCCTTGATACATTGCATGAGCCTGCAATTCGTAAGCAATTTAATTTCACAGGGGAAACCCAGGATTCTCAGATTCCTCTCCATCAGGACAACTACATTTTCCTCAAATATACCTGTTCCCTTTGTGTTCCTCCTTTGATGTAGCTGTAATTAGGGGGCTGATTGCAGCCCCAGTTGGCCACAATGTTCAAAGAAAAAATCCAAAAGCAAATCAAAATGATTGCTCTAACTGTGCACTTTTCTCTCCTTTGCTCACCCTGAAGGCCTGTGGCCCCAAGGCTCTTGCCGTTAATATTGGGGAATGTTTTATTCTTTTTCATAAATCTTTCATCAGTCCCTTTCTCCCTCTCCAGAATGGCGGCTTCTGGGGCCTCCTTCGTTTTTTCAGGCAATCATCTTTCTTTCCTGAAGATGCTCAGGATGCAGAAAAACCTGCTGCTCATCATTCCCCCCGTTTGTCCCTGCTTCTCTAAGGCAACTGAGATTCTGAAGCTCACCAAGCAGAGATCAAATATAGTGTAAAGTATATCCAGATCTGCAAGTCAACTAGATAAAAGAAATAAAAGGGAAAAATAAATCTTCAATCTTGCTTATTAATTTTTAACTTCAGGGAAATAAAAAAAAACATGATGTAATAATTTTGACATCACTAAGTAAAAAAAGGATTTATGATACATGTTTTCTGAGTAGGTATGATCAGGCTAATGCTTCATATAAATAATTCAGTGTAATTTAGAAACTTGATGACATTCTATGTGAACATTTCTAAAAGTTCATTTGGGACCACTCTGTACAGTATATGCAAAAAGGTAAAAAGCAGAAGTAATCTTTGTGAAGTGGTTACTCCATACCACGCACACTTCTTACATGTGGACTCATTTGATTGTCACAACAATCTCCATTCCTTCATGATCAAACTAAGTATAAGTGATATGCACAACTTACTGATTACGATCCCAGGCAAAAGAAAATCTATCCATCTGCCACTTCATCTCACTTCTTCCCAGAAACAAAGTCTAACAACTAAAGGCTGTCCGGTCATAATCATCACCACAGTCAGCATGCATACAAAGAGAAACAGCCACTCCTTCCAGTTCTGTCGCTATTAGGAATATGAATTGTTGAATCAGCAACATTCAGACCTTAAATGCTCATTCTCTTTAGAGAACTGATGGAACATACTCTCATTTCTTGCTAACATCCCTGTGATGTCTGGAAATACTTTTCATAATCATATTAGGAAGCCTTGGCAGACACGATTCATTGGTTGGTCCCCAACCATAATTTCTAATCCATTATTCCTAACTATCTTTCTTCAATGGAAAGAGAAAACCCTTGCAGTCAAGATACACGCCAAAATTAGCTAACAGATCTCTGGGAAAGCTGCTTTCCTGATACAAACACTATATATTTCTTCCTCCTTTTTCTCACCTAAAATATGGATGTTATGGCTAAAGTCAAAGTAATCTTTCAACCCTGAGGGAAAGGCAAAGAAAACTTCAGACATGGGCCCTGAAGCAGTTGCAAAACTGAACCTATGATAAGAATAATAAACCCTTCTTTCTTTAATCCATCAGAGTTTGCCATTTGTTATTTATATCTGAATGCATTGCTAACTGATACAGGAAAAAATATTTTACAGTATAAGTTTTGGTTTCTTTAAATGGGGTGGTGTTTTAGCAATAGCTATCTATCTGAAATCAGTCAAGGTCGTTTCTGTTCAACAGGCTTTCTGTGATGATGGAAATACTCTCACCTGCACTGTCCAATATGACCACTGAGCACTGAGATACAGCGAGTCTGACTGAGAAACAGGACTGCTATGATTCAACTTTAGCTAACTCAACGTTAGATTTAAATAGCCACATGAAGCTAATGGCTACCATATTGAATAGCACAATGTAGATCGTTTCTTAATCATGACACATATTATCAATTGTTTGGGATGAGAAACTGAAAATGCCCAAACCTACTTAAGTCAACTGAACTTATCTTTTATTCAGCTTTAACTTAGAAAAAAAAATGTATAGAATTAATCTAATAACTCCAATAACTGCGAATATTTTGGTAGCATTTAGACTCTCTGTGCCAGAAAAACATCTTTAGCAAAAAGGAGGCTTGTGGTTTGGAACTAAAACATGGTTAAAATGTATGTCTTTTGAACCAGGATAAAAAGCGAATTCTAGGGATGAAAACAGAATACCATCTCCTTTTACTGAAAGGACCCCTCAAAAGCACTGACGTCACATAGTAACTATTCTTGAGAGATATCAACAAGTTCATCTCCTTTCATCCAAGTCATTGCTTCTATTAACACAGCTGTGGGCAAAGCTTACTTTAATTTCAGGGCAGGTGTATCTTTGGAGTGTCCCCACTTTACTTCACAAGCATTCTATATTTCATAAATTTCCCGCAATTATATACACTCCCCACTTTGGTGATCTATTTCCACACACTCTAGAGAGCATTTTAAGAGGAATTTTTCTACAATCAGTGTGTTATGGGCTGAATTGTATTCCCTTGACATTCTTATGTTGAAATCCTAACTCCCAGTACTCCAGAACGTGATGGTATTCAGAGACAGGATCATTTAAAAGGTACCTAGATAAAGTGAGGTCACACAAGCAACCCGTAATCCATACAAATGGTGTCCTTATAAGAAGAGGTTAGAACACAGGCAATACACAGACTGAGGGGGTGACTGTGTGAGGACACAGTGAGAAGGCAGCCATCTGCATGCCAAAGGGAGATGCCTCAGAAGAAACGGAATCTGCCAACACTTTGATCTTGCTCTTATGGTTTCCCTGAACTGTTGTTTCAGTCACCCAGACTGTGGGAGAGCAGCCTAGCAAACATACATAGTATCTGCCAACTTGCACTTGAATCCTAAAAAGAAAGTCTGTTGGGGGAAAATTCAGATGAGGTTAGATAAGAAAGGAGGACTGTAGCAAAGTCACAGAAGAGATGTGCGTGGCAGCTGAAGTTCTTAGGCCTGCACAATTCACCTATATGAAATTACCTCCAGAGTCGGTGAGTCCTATATGAGAACAGAAGGAATAAGTATGGAAGGGAGGTTGAAGGGAATTAATCACTTAGAAAAATCTAGAATTTAGGTAGTTGAGCTGCAGTTGTTTCATACAATGTTAAGTCTAAAAGAGATAATTGAGTTCAGCACTCTCTTTGTAAAGATGATCAAGCCCAGGCCCTGAGAGAACAGCAGCTTGTTCTGTCAATCAATGACAGAACTAGATTGAATCCTGGTCTCTGGCTCAGTGTTCTTTCTTTGATTTCATCCAATGTTGAGGGAAGAACATATTCAATTTTTCTTTTTTTTAATTAGAAATACATTGAAAATGTTTTTAAAACATAAATTGCATTCAGGAAAGTTAGCTCAGTGTCATTTTTAAAGCCATTGATTTATGAACTGTTGGAGACTGGTTCTCTCCATCTGTAGATGGATGACAATAATGGTTGCCCTTTCTATGGAGAAGGACTGTTTAACAATCAAAAAATTCATGAAAATGTGCCTTGAATATCACAGTGCTTTATCATTTTAAGGTAACAGTATTATAGTTTATTGTAGCTGAAGGTTAAAGTACATTTTTTTATTGCCTGTGATGGCTTTATTCATGAACCCAGTCCATTCTATCGAGATAGATGTAACAAATAACTTATTTTAAACCCAAGCTGAGCACCAGAACAAGTCATCTCAAGGGAAAATATCTGTGAACTTTTGAAGAGGTTTAGATGAAATAGTTTCTTGCATCTGTGTTTATGTTGCTAGTGTAAAGTTACTGCCTCTGGCAAAGAAATCAGAAAATCTGTAGCTCATTTCTCCCTTGATTACAAAATGAGAGATAAATGTTCATATACATCTGTTTTTGGGGGATTCAAATAAACATATATTGTAAATTCAAGCCGAACCTTCAGAAGCCACTTATAAACAAAGTCCAAGAAGTCACTTCCTGGACCCAGTGAAGTCCCAGCAAACCTCATCTTCCTCACTGGGGAATCAGTTATAGGAATAAAATGATCTGATGTTTTTCCCCAGCTTGTTTATGAAGGCATTATGATCACTGAGCTCTTTATTTCCAGAACTGCCTTTGGTTTTTCACTAGAGAACGTGTTCAAGAATCTAAGCAGAATGTGTACTGGGTGATTACCAGAGAAGGTGCCTGGCTTGATGGTGCTCTGCAGAGCAACCATCTGCAGTATTCTTGATATTTTACTACTAAATTTACTCATATGCATATATGTATGCCACCTTCATATTCACATCAATAACAATGAAACATTTTTGATAATTACAAACAGTTTAAATCAAGATAGAAGTTATAACATTTTATCAGCTTCTGCTTCCATTTTATTTTTGCATTTTATTTAGCTATACAAATTGAACATCCCTATTCTGAAAATCTCAAATTCAGAATGCTCTAAAATCTAAAACTTTTTGAATGCCAACACGTTAAAGTGGAAAATTACACACCATGAAAATGTTTCACGCACAAAATTATTTGAAATATTGCAAAAATGACCTTAGGGATATATATATATATATATATATATATATATATATATATATATGTACACTCACACACATATATGGCACAAAACATAAATTTCATGTTTATATTTGGGTCCTATCCCCAAAATAGCTCAATATATATATGCAGATATTCCAAAATCAGAAAAAATCTGAAATCTGAAATTTTTTGGTTCCAAGAACTTTGGATTAGGGATACTACATCTGTAAAATGTTTTTCAAAAATCACAATTCACACATATGAATGATATAGATTATATGAGACAGTTGCAATATTGTGATACACATTAACTAAAATGCTTAACCAGTAAAATGTACTGTGAGGGCACTTTTTTGTCTTATGTGATGCTAAATTCACAGTGTAGGGCTTGAGCAAAACAAAACAAAATAAACAAACAAAAACAATCATTCGTTTCATTTATATACTTATTCCTTAATCCTCTAATTAGAGAATATTTATTGGAAATTATATTTTCAAAATTGTTTTCTCTTAATACCTAAAAACATTTTTTGTGTCTTTTTTTTTTTTATTGTAAACAAATGGGATACATGTTGTTTCTCTGTTTGTACATAGCGTAAAGGCATACCATTTGTGTAATCATAAATTTACATAGAGCAATGTTGTTTGATTCATTCTGTTATTTTTTCCCTTCCCCCCACCCTTCCCACCCCTCTTTACCCTCTATACAGTAGTTCCTTCCTCCATACTTGCCCCCCTCCCTAACCCTAACTCTAACCCTTCCCTCCCCCCCATTATGTGTCATCCTCCACTTATCAGCGATATCATTCTTTTTTTAAATTTATTTTTTTGTAAATAAATGGGATACATCTTGTTTCTCTGTTTCTACATGAAGTAGAGGCATACCATTTGTGTAATCATACATTTAAATAGGGTAATAGTTTTTGATTGATTCTGTTATTTTTTTCCTTCCCTCCCACCCCTCTTCTCCCTCTATACAGTCCCTCCTTCCTCCATTCTTGCCCCCCTCCTACCCACCCCCCATTATGTATCATCATCCACTTAGCAGCAAGATCATTCATCCTTTGGATTTTTGAGATTGGCTTATCACACTTAGCATGATATTCTCCAATTTCATCCATTTGCCTGCAAATGCCATAATTTTATTCTTCTTTATGGCTGAGTAATATTCCATTGTACATATATACCACAGTTTCCTTATCCAGTCATCAATTGAAGGGCATCTAGTTTGGTTCCACAATCTGGCTATTGTGAATTGAGCAGCTATGAACATTGATGTGGCTGCATCTCTGTAGTATGCTGATTTTAAGTACTTTGGGTATAGGCCAAGGAGTACGATAGCTGGTTCAAATGGTGGTTCCATTCCAAGTTTTCTAAGGAATCTCCACACTGCTTTCCAGAGTGGCTGCACTAATTTGCAACCCCACCAGCAATGTATGAGTGTACCTTTTTCCCCACATCCTTGCCAACACCTTTTGTTGCTTGTGTTCTTGATAATCGCCATTCTAATTTGGGTGAGATGGAATCTTGGGGTAGTTTTGATTTGCATTTCTCTTATTACTAGAGATGTTGAACATTTTTTCATATATCTGTTGATTGCTTGTACATCTTCTGTGAAGTGTCTGTTCATTTCCTTAACCCATTTGTTGATTGGGTTATTTGTATTCTTCGTGTAGAGTTTTTTGAGTTCTTTATAGATTCTGGAAATTAGCGCTCTATCTGAAGTATGAGTGGCAAAGATATGCTCCCACTCTGTAGGCTCTCTCTTCACATTACTGATAGTTTCCTTTGCTGAGAGAAAGCTTTTTAGTTTGAATCTATCCCAGTTATTGATTTTTGCTTTTATTTCTTGGGCTATGGGAGTCCTGTTAAGGAAGTCTGATCCTAAGCCAACAAGTTGAAGATTTGGACCTACTTTTTCTTGTATAAAATGAAGGGTCTCTGGTCTGATTCCGAGGTCCTTGATCCATTTTGAGTTGAGTTTTGTGCAGGGTGAGAGATAGGGGTTTAATTTTATTCTGTTGCATATGGTTTTCCAGTTTTCCCAGCACCATTTGTTGAAAAGGCTATCTTTTCTCCATTGCATATTTTTGGCACCTTTGTCAAGTATGAGAAAATTGTATTTATTTGGGTTTGTGTCCATGTTCTCTATTCTGTACCATTGATCTACCTGGCTATTTTGGGCCAATACCATGCCATTTTTGTTACTATTGCTTTGTAGTGTAGTTGAAGTTCTGGAATAGCAAGAACTCCTGCTTCACTCTTCCTGCTAAGGACTTCTTTAGCTATTCTGGGTTTCTTATTCTTCCAGATGAATTTCATAATTGTTTGCTCTATTTCTGTGAGGTACATCATTGGGATTTTAATTGGAATTGCATTGAATCTGTATAGGATTTTTGGTAGTATGGCCATATTGACAATATTAATTCTGTCTATCTGAGAACATGGGAGATCTTTCGATCTTCTAAGGTTTTCTTTCATTTCTTACTTTAGTGTTCTGTAGCTCTCATTGTATAGGTCTTTCACCTCTTTTGTGAGATTGATTCCCAAATATTTTATTTTATTTTTTTGAGGCTATTGTGAGTGGGGTAGTTTTCCTAACTTCTCTTTCTGAGGATTTGTCACTTATGTATAAAAAATGCATTAGATTTATGAGCATTGATCTTATATCCTGCTACTTTACTGAAACTTATGAATTCTAAAAGTTTTCTGGTGGAATTTCCTGGTTCCTCAAAATATATAATCATGTCATCAGCAAATATGGATAGTTTAAGTTCTTCTTTTCTATTTGTATCCCTTTAATTTCTTTGATCTGTCTAATTGCTCTGGCTAGAGTTTCAAGGACAATGTTCAATAGAAGCGGTGAAAGAGGACATCCCTGCCTTGTTCCAGTTTTTAGGGGGAATGCTTTCAGTTTTTCACCATTTAGAATGATATTGGCCATGGGCTTAGTGTAGATGGCCTTTACAATGTTGAGGAATGTTCCTACTATCCCTATTTTTTCTAGTGTTTTGAGCATGAAGGGATGCTGTATTTTATCAAATGCTTTTTCTGCATCTATCAAGATAATCATGTGATTCTTGATTTTAAGTCTGTTGATATGATGAATTACATTTATTGATTTCTGGATGTTGAACCAACCTTGCATCCCTGGGATAAAACCCACTTGATCGTGGTGCACTATCTTTTTAACAAATTTTTGTATGTGATTTGCTAAAATTTTGTTGAGAATTTTTGCATCAATGTTCATTAAGGATATTGGTCTGAAATTTTCTTTCCTCAATGTTTCTCTGTCTGGTTTAAGTATCAGGGTGATACTGGCTTCATAAAATGAGTTTGGGAGGGTTCCCTCCTCTTCTATTTCATGGAATACTGTGAGAAGTATTGGAATGAGCTCTTCTTTAAAGGTTTTGTAGAACTAAGCTGAGAACCCATCTGGTCCCAGACTTTTCTTTGTTGGTAGGCTTTGGATGACTTCTTCTATTTCATTGCTTGAAATGGATTTATTTAAGTTGTGTATGTCCTCCTGGTTCAGTTTAGGTAATTCATATGTCTTTAGAAACCTGTTGATGTCTTCGATATTTTCTATTTTGTTGGAGTATAGATTTTCAAAATAGCTTCTAATTATATTTTGTATTTCACTCATGTCTGTTGTGACATTTCCTTGTTCATTCAGAATTTTAGTAATTTGAGTTTCCTCTCTCCTTCTCTTTGTTAGTGTGGCTAAGGGTTTATTAATTCTGCTTATTTTTTCAAATAACCAACTATTTATTTTGTCAATTTTTTCGATTCTTTCTTTTGTTTCAATTTCATTGATTTCAGCTCTGATTTTAACTATTTCCTGTCTTCTACTACTTTTGGTGCTGCTCTGTTCTTCTTTTCTAGGGCTTTGAGCTATAGTATTTGGTGATTTATTTGTTGATTTTTTTCTTCTTTTATTGAAAGTGCTCCATGACATAAAATTTTCTGTAAGTCTGCTTTCATAGTGTCCTAGAGATTTTGATATGATGTATCTTTGTTCTCATTTACCTCTAATAATTTTTTTATTTCCCTCCTGATATCTTCTGTTATCCATTCATCATACAATAGCCCATTATTTAATCTCCAGGTGTTGAAGTAGTTTCTGTTTTTTATTCTGTCATTTATTTCTAAGTTTAATCCATTATGATCTGATAGAATACAAGGTAGTGCCTCTATCTTCTTGTATTTGCTAACATAACTTTGTGGCATAATATATGGTCTATTTTAGAGAAGGATCCATGTGCTACTGAGAAGAAAGTGTATTCGCTCTTTGTTGGATGGTATATTCTATATATATCCATTAAGTCTAAATTTCATTGTGTTATTGAGATCTATGGTTTCTTTGTTCAATTTTTATTTGGAAGATCTGTCCAGTGGTGAGAGAGGTGTGTTAAAATCACCTAGTATTATTGTGTTGTGGTCTGTTTCATTCCTGGAATTGAGAAGGATTTGTTTGATGTATATGGATGAGCCACTGTTTGGGGCATAGATATTTGTGATTGTTATGTCTTGCTGATTTATGCTTCCCTTAAGCAGTATGAAAAATCCTTTTTTATTCCTTCTGACTAACTTTGGTTTTAAGTTCACATTATCTGATATGAAGATGAATACTTTGGCTTTTTAGTTGAGTCCATGTGCCTGGAATGTTTTTTGCCATTCTTTCACCTTTATTCTGTGGGTATCTCTTTCTATGAGATGAGTCTCTTGCAGACAGCATGTTGTTGGATCTTTCCTTTTAATCCAATCTGCCAGTCTATGTCTTTTGATTGATGAGTTCAGGCCATTAACATTCAGGGTTATTATTGATATATGATTTGTATTCCCGGTTATTTGGCTCATTTTTGTTTTGGGACATGACTTGGTTTCTCTTGTATTTGGCTATTCCTTCAGGGTAGTTCCTCCCTTTTCTGATTTACATCATCATTTTTCATCTCTTCCTCATGGAATATTTTGCTGAGAATGTTCTGTAGTGCTGGCTTCCTTTTGTAAATTCTTTTGGCTTTTGTTTATCATGGAGGGATTTGTTGTCAAATCTGAAGGTAATTTTTGCTGAGTATAAGATTCTTGGTTGGCATCTGTTTTCTTTCAGAGCTTGAAAAATGTTGTTCCAGACCCGTCTAGCTTTTAGGGTCTGGGTTAAAAAATTTGCTGATACCGTCTTGGTTTCCCCTTGAATGTAATTTGATTCTTTTCTCTCACAGCCTTAAAATTCTGTGTTTATTTTGCATGTTGGCTTTTTTCATTATAATGTGCTTGGTATCGTCTATTGTAATTTTGTATATTTGGAGTCCTATAAGCCTCTTGTACTTGATTTTCCATTTCATTCTTGAGATTTGGGAAATTTTCTGATATTATTTCATTGAATAGATTGTTCATTCCTTTGGTTTGTTTCTCTGTGCCTTCCTCAATCCCAATAATTCTTATATTTGGCCTTTTCACGATATCCCATAATTCTTGTAGATTCTGTTCATGATTTCACCATCCTCTCTGTTTGGTCAACTTTGTTTTCAAGATTAAATATTTTGTCTTCAATGTCTGAGATTCTGTCTTCCAGGTGTTTCTATCCTATTGATTATGTTTTCTAAGGAGTTTTTAATTTGGTTTATTGTTTCCTTCATTTCAAGGATTCCTGTTTGTTTGTTTTTATATTTTCAGTATATCTATCTCCTTATTGAAATGATCTTTTGCTTCCCCCATTTGCTCTTTTAACTGTTGATTGGTGCGATCATTCAAAGCCTGCATTTGCTCTTTTATCTCATCATTTTCTTCTCTGATCATTTTAATTATATACTTTCTGAACTCCCTTTCTGACATTTCTTCTGCTTTGCTGTCATTGAGTTGTATTGATGTAGCATCTAGGTTTATTGGGACATTTCTTCCCTTGTTTTTTCATATTGCTCAGGTATCTACCCCTCTAGTAGTGAAACTCTGAGATATTGCAGATTTCCTCTATTGATTTATAGTGTTCCTGTAGATTTCCAATAACTCGTCTCCTAGCCTACAGTAGCCTGAAGCCTTGGAGGAACTTGAAAATGCAGTGATACACAAGGAAACTGCCCCTTAGGGGTGGTGGCCTTCAGGTGGGGTTATTTCCTGCTGGTTGGAAGAGGTGCCTCCATTTGTTGACTGATGGTCAGTCAAAAGGAGGACCAGACTGCGGGCTGGGACATGCCTGGTCTGGGCCTGGGTCTCTGGTTCTACTGCCCTGGTGGGAAAGCCTCACCCAGTGGGGAAGCCTCACCCAGAGGGGAAGACTCACCCAGTGGGGAAGACTCACCCAGTGGGGAAGTCTGGCTGGACAGCTCTCCTCTGAGAAGTTCCCTTCGGTCCAGAACTACCACCTGGGCTGGGTAGCCCTCCTCTGCGACGTTCCCAGGAGTCTGGACCTACCTCTTGGGCCTGGGGCCCTGCCCTGTGATAGACTCTCACTGGGCAGCCCTCCTCTGCAATGTTCGCTGGGACCTGGAACTACCACCCGGGCTGAGGGGTCTGGCCCTGTGAGGGTCTCTCTCTCTGAGCAGCTCTCCTCTATGATCTACTGCCCAGGCCAGGAACCCTCGCTCTGCTCCAAAGTCTTTTGCTGGGTGGTCCTCCTCTACAATGCTCCCAGTTGTCCAGGTTCAGGGCTCCAGCAGGGGAGTCTCACTGGTCAACTCTATTTCACAATGTTCCCTGCATTCTGGGACTACTGACCTGTCCAGGGAACCTCGCCCAGTGGGAGAGACTCACCTGGCAGCTCTGAATTGGTCCCGAGTCTCTCAATATCTTCTCTTCTTGAATCCTGAGTCCTATCAAAGGGCCTCCAGTATGCTGTAGTTGTCTCAGGAAGGGAGCTGCCCTTCCAATGATGATGGCCACAGCCTCAGGAATAATTCAAAATGCCTGCAGCAGCCTCCAAAGAAGCTGGGGAGCCCCCAGAAAGAGTGTGCTGAGTCAGCACAGAGGCAAGTGCAGTGTCCCTCAGCAGCAGGGGGGCAGGCAAGCTCAGCAATGGCGTCCCGACCTCAGCGAGGGGGTCGGTGTGGGCTAGCCTTTTTGTGCCTTCTTACGATTGAATTAGGAAAGCACCAACAATTAATTCTATCAGTGTTAAGTTCTTTTGCCTCCGTTTCAAACCCACCCTTCTACAATGTGTTTTCTGATGCTAGGAAAACCACATTTCTATACTGCAGATCCAACGTACCTTAGGCACTCATAATACAGGGCACTAGTCAGAGAATGCAAGTCTAGGAAGAAAACTTGCATATAATTTCTGTGGGCATCACCCCAGCATACTTCTCCACCCCATTAGTGAAGTACCTTTTTATAGCAGCAACTGAATTGGTTTGCAGTTTTGCCAACACTTGTAGGACCGGCCTCATATGTCTCCCTCTCTCAGAGATAGATAGCAGCATTATCCCGAGAATGCCCCCCTGTTTGGAATTACAGATCCCATGCCCATAGAGAACTTCCTCGGATCTCGGAGACTTCAACTTCACCAAGCAGCACTTTCTCCCCAGAGGTTGAATTTTCGCTCTGCAAGATCTCCCCTTCTTAGTTTCCAGGCTTTAATGACCTCAAATTTTTCCCTGGCTCACTCAGTCCCAGGGTTGGTTCCTGCTCCTCAAACTTTATCATGCCGCAGAATGATCTGATGGCTTGTGGATCACAGATACGTGGGACCCACTCCCAGGGATTCTGATTCAATATGTCTGTGAGGGGTTGACTTTTGCACTCTAACAAGTTCCCAAACAATTCAGAGGCTCTGGTCTTGGATTTGACTTCAATCTTATCTGCTGACTTTAATGTAGTTGTAGGTACCTATCCAAAGGAAAGAGAATAGGAAAAGTGCACGTGACATACAGTAACATTGCAGTTAATGAAATGATCACCTAAGTGTGATTGTGGTGAAGTTCCTTGTTGGTCCAAAAGGTTATTGAACTTCACCATTATGAAAACAGAGATGATTGGAAAGACATGGGTGTGGGATGAGTTCTGAATTCACCAACTGACTTGTTTAAAGAAGAGGAAGAGAACCTTGGGAGTTTATGCTTTCTTTCCAAATTATATCAGAGAACTAAAAAGCTTCCATTTCAGACTAAAAGAATCTAAAGCAAGCATTAAGTATAATTTTGTGATTAGAAGAATTCAGTCACTCAGACTCTTAAAAGTTATGATTCAGGAACCTGGAGGAGGAGTAGAGACATCTGGTTGGACTGAGTCGAAACTGAGAATTTTGAATACCCAAATCACTCTGAAACTCTTCTGCCAGTGGAAGAAGTTATCTGAGGAGAGTGGACTTTCTTTGAGTGGGTATGACTTCATCTAGATTGGTTGTTCAAGCAGGATGCCCATCACCCTCAAGCCTATCCCCTCAAGGAGGTTACTCACTATCCCAACCACTCCTTATTGCCACTAGACCATAAACAGAATCAGATCTATGCATACTATGAGAAGGAGTCATTTTTACTTAATTAGTCTGTTTATCTGGGGAAGAAGACAAATGAATCTTGGACAATTAACTTGGATTGTTATAAGTTCTATCAGATGGTAACTCCAGTGTAGTTGGTGTTCAAAATTGGCATGTATACTGAAGCAAATTACACAGACAATGGTACCTGATATGTAGCTATTGACTTAATGAATGCTTTGTCTCTTACCAATTTGTAAGGATCATGGGAGGAAATGTTTATTTTGACTTATAAGAGCCACTGTTAACTTTTTAGAACTACATCAACACTCAGTTTTCTGACATAATGTGGTCTATAGGGATCTGATCATCTTGGCATTCTCAAAGGATATAATGAGACTCCAGCCTCTTCTTCCTCCTCTCTCTTACCTGCCAGCCACGAGGTGGGTGGTTTTGCTCTACCATGGGTTCTTGCCATGATGTGCTGCCACAGACCCAAAGTAACAGGACCAACCATGGACTAATACCACAAGAACTGTGAACCAAAATAAACCTTTTCTCTCTATAAGTTGATAATGTTAGGCATATGTTATAGTAATGGAAGCTGAATAACACAATATAGTAGTCCATTATATTGATTATGCTGATTGGATTTGATGAGAAAAAGTAACAAGAATATTCCATTCCTTAATGAAACATATGAATCAGAGATTGGGAGATAAATACTATGAAAGTTTAGAACCCATCACCTCAGTAAAAGTTTAGATGATCCTAAATCCTACCCAGTAGTAGGTGGTAATTGTAGTACTTATTTTATCTTGTTGCTATAGAATGAAGTATTCTGTTATTTCATTCTCTTCTGAAGTGATTTGTTTTTTAGAGTCCCCTAAATAAAAAATGCATTTATCTTCCTTCTGATTTAAATATGAGTTTGTACTTTATTGTCAACAGAATTTTAATTCTATTTTCAAGATTATCACATGATAATGCAGATTCAGCTATGTAAATTTTGAGCTCAGAAGCTGTCACTCAAAACAGTAATTAATGAAGGTAATTAAAAGAAGGTAAATTAATTTAAAAGATTTTATTTAAAAGAAGGTAAATTAATATTGTATACATATTGTATAACTAATAAAAGATTAGCTAAACAATAGGTTGCATTTTAAAAACAAATGTCTTCATGTAAGCCTGTGTTTGCTGAACTTTTATGAAAGCATTTTTATAAAAAGAGAAAGCACAACATAGTGATAAAATAGTCTCAAAGTCAGTAAACTAATATGTCAAAACTATTTAGATCTGTAAGCCCTGATCTAAATATGAACTATGTATAATTTCTTCCTTCTTTCCTTCTGTGTGTGTGTGGTAGTGGGTGCTGAGGAATCAAACTCAGGGCTAGGCAAGCTCTCTACCACTGAGCTACATCCCCAGCCCATGTATGATTTCTAAGCCCCTGTGGCTCTAAAATTCTAAGGCAACATAAAACCAAAATGATAATTATTTATCAGGCATATGATATGTACTAAGCACTCTGAGATACATTCTATGAAATACAAAGTTAGAGAAGTTATGGTTTTCATACTGAGAGGTTTCAATAAGTTATCGAAAGGTTAAAAGTTGCATAATTATAAATAACCACATTATTAATAATGTTACCATGTAGTGAAATGACTTGCAAAGGAATTGAGTAGTAATATAATGGAAGCTGAGTAAATCAGCACACTGTAGAGGAATTGGACATTGAGCTGGATCTTCAGAAAGGGAAAGGTGGGAAAAGAGGCAGAGAGTATTCTAGAGAAGTAGAATGAAAAGGACAATTTTTAATCATGTTTTACAGAGAGGAGTTTGCAGTCCCGAATAATAAACATTGTATGATTCAAGATCTATATGCTTGAAATGTCAAGGTCAAGATGTGTTCCTGATATCTGCCAAGACTAAAGGGTTCTCAAGTCTGCAATGAGAAGTCCAGAGATGTCCAGGGCAACAAGTTCTACATTCATATCATAGCACATGAATTGATTGCAATGCACATGGAAGAACTGTAATTTTTGAATAGTTTCCTTTGACAAGGGCATCTACTTTTTAAGTTCCCTAAGCTGGAGTTACAGCCACTGTGTTTTGTGTTGTAAGGAAAGAAAGCATAATATCATGGGAAAGGCTGATCCAAATTTGGAACTGGAAGTCCAGATCCACCTGGGCCATCTCACTTCCAACCTCCTCAGCACCAAAATCCTAAAATCCTATGGCATTGTAAAATCTTTGCTAGGCTACATAAGAACAGTTAAGTAGAAACCTATCCTTCCAATTCTAATCCCAATGCTGCATTTAGGTTTTCCTCTCCCAAAACTAATTAAAATCACTGGTTCTTTTAGGGCAACTTGATCGACATATCTGAGTCATTTTCTTGTAGTGGTGGAAATGGGAAGAAACACAAAGGAACATAGTTCTGAGTCCATCCGGCCCCATCTGTATGCAAATCACCAAACAGAATGCAGAACACTTAACACCAATAATGGCAGAGTTATTAAAGAAGTAATTTCCTTTTCCTGACACCATTTTCATGAACCTTGTCAAAACAGTCTCTTGCAAGTTACTTAAGGTCTAAGAGGTTTTTCCAGAGAAATAGGCTCCCATATTAACACAAAGTCTTTCAAGTTCTGAGCAGAGAAGAGCTGAGGGAGCATCTCCCGTGGAAAGGATGATTGTACAAGTAATCTTTACTCATCTCTGAAATGTCACCACCTCTTCAGAACTACCTCACTGTGGTTTCCATTACCAGGGCTGTGCCAGAACACCCCAATCCCCTTCTTAAATCCTGGACCATATTTCAAACAGTCTCTTTCCCTCATCTCCTTTGGGTCACATTAAGCTGCTACCTAGAAAAGAGCTCTGTGTCACAAGAAAAAGAAACAATCAAAAGGGACCATCCAAAAGCACAGCCCAGGATACAATGTGTGTGCTTCCTCCCCTGAAATAATATTCCACTCATGCAGTCAACGCCGTGCCTGCTCCACCCCATGCCTGTTTAAAGCACAAAAATCACTCTTTTCCTCAGGTTCTCAGGTTCACTCTTCTCTCTATTCCCTTCTTTTCCACCTTCTTGAAGTTACAGTGTGAGTTGGGAATGTCGGCCACCCAGACCTTTAGAAGAAACGAGTGGCCAGAGGTGATGTGCAGTGAGACTTTCATAGTCTAATAAGGGCACATCACCAGCAATGAGGACAGGTGCCTCAGTTTCCACCCCAGCCCGCTCCCCAACAGTTGGAGCCACTTCTTCATTCTTTTGACTTTGCACTCGCACACAAAGTAAAAATCCTCAGAAAATAATTCCACAAATATGCAAAGTAAATTGGAAATTTCTAAGGATTTTAAAAACTGGGGAACACTCTCCCCTCCCTTTCCTATTGCAACAGAAGGCAAGGAAAGCCCCCCCAGCCCCTCCTCCAGCTCTCTCCTGCTTTCTGAGTCATCACTGTCACACTGCACAGATGTAGCCAAAGGTGCAAGTTTCTCTGAAATTTGAGACTAAAGCATTCATCATAGTTACAAATCCCTGCTCCAATCTGATGCTGGGTATGACATGCGACATTAATCTCTTCTTCCCTCTGGGCTTGCCTAAGATCAGAAAAATACTTTTGGCTGTAAATGGCTCTCACTGTTGATGCATCCTGAAACTGTCTGTGTGCATCAGGAAAGAAGGAAACATCACTTGCTTCCAAGAAAAAAAAAAAAAAAAGAGCGTGTGTTTCATGCTCGGGGGCCTTACTCCTGAGAATCAAGTTGGAAAACACCATTTCAAAAGGCACATTCAAAGGGAACAATCTGTGAAGGGAAAAAATAGCTGCTAGAAACAAGTAAACAATTTTATACTTTGGAGCTGAGAAAACAAGACAAAAGTACTTTTCAAAGGAACAAAATATAAGGAACTCAGGAAAATTGAAGGCAGTTATGTACCTGATTTGTTGATAGGTTTCTCCTAAGAGGAGACTGGGGCCTCTTTTTTTTTTTTTTTTTTTTTTTTTTTTTTTTTAATGTTGCCTTGCCCCTTACATCAAAAGCAGGGTTTGGGATTTTTCCTTTATGATGTACCTGTAGGATCTATTTGCAAGCAAGTTCCCACTGCCTGTAGAATAAGGATTAAACAATGTGACACAGCTTGCGAAGTTTTCTGTAATCTGGCTGGAGCCTACCTTCTGGCCATATCTCCCACATCACATTGTATCCTTTATTCCAGCAATACCCAGTATTAGCAATTTCTCATATTTGCCACATTCTTTCAGGTCTCTACAAACATGTCCTTTGCTGGTTTTGGAAAATACTACCTCTCCCACCCCACTATCTAGCTAATTTCTATTTCTCTTCCAATATTCAGTGTGTCATCTATTGAAGTCTTCTCTGATTCCCAAAGGACAAAGCAGGTACTTCTCTCTTCTCACTGTTTTCTGTACTATGTTAATGCACACACTTAGTAATTCCTAATGGCACAGTAGTCTTAATCCATTATCCCCAAATGGATTATCCCTGAATGGACTGAACAGACAGAATTTATAGGAGGATATTTAAACACTCAACCCACAATAGGTGTTTGGTGGATACAAATATCCAAGAACAGTTTTATAAAGAAGACATAATAGGAAAGCATTAAAATTTTAATTTTTGTATATTTTAAATTATACTAAGGTTTATATTCTTCCATATATCTTTGAAGCAATCATTTTATTTATTTATCATCACTGATTTATAAGTACATAGACTTCACATCCTCAGAAACAATATTTCCTAGCTTAAATTTTTATAGCTTATGAAAAATAAAAACCAACATTTAAATGAATCCAGTGGTGAATCAAATTTATAGAAGCAATCATGATCATATATATTACACATGCTTGTATTTTGTGCTCTTTTAAATAGGCACAACTTGTACTACCAATTACAAGCTGGATAGGTATGATCACCAGAGCTGCTGGAATGGCTGGAGTAGCATTAAAACACACAGCCTTCCCTGTCTTGAGTGTGCTTTGAGCAGGGGTCTAGAGGATGGAGGCCACAGGATCTTTTATGGAGGTGAGAAAATATTGCAGAACAGTGTATCTGCAATCACCTGCAGGAAAACACAAGTGACTTGTGTGTGGCAGTGAATTCTGCTTTGCTAAAGTAAGGAATACAAATACTTCTGTTTATTTCTCCATATAATTTCTATTTTATACTGGAATGTAAGTAATATATGTCTACTATACAATAGAAATTGTAAAGCAATAGGTAGTAGGAGAGGGATACAAATTGGGGGTTTGGGGAATAGTATGTGGGTTTGGGGTTGGGGGGGGTGATGAGAGGAAGCAGAGCTCCTGAATAACAAATGAAGAAATGTTTGGAATCAGAGTGAAGCTCCATTTGACTGAATAGAGCAATTGGAAGGGAATCACGATGGTGTCTAAGAAAAGAAGTGGATATGATTCAAACCAAAGATAATTGTTCTAATTACAAGGAAGTATGGAGAAGGATGAGACAGGTTTGCAAGAGATTATTTTGAAATGAAACCATATCTGGGGAGGAGAGGAAGAAGAAAAAGATCCAAGAAACACTGTCATAAGGAACATCTCAAAGATAATTCCAGAGTAACGTTCAGTAGACATAGGAGTCTAGGCGCCAGCAAAAATGAATAGGGAAGTTTCTTTTTCAGATACTAGAAGGGTTTTTATTACATGAAAATAATAAGAAAAGAAGTGTGATATCTTTTATAAGAATTGGTAGAAATAATTACACAAAAAATCGAAAGCCTAGAAATAACCATAGTATATATAAGTTCAGGGTAAAATTAAGTGATATTTCAAATCAATGGAGAAAATTTAATTATTCAGGAAGCGGTGATAGAATAATGGTCAATTTTTTTAAAGTGAAATCTTTCCCTATATCTGCCACAAGTGAACTCCCATTTTAGATTAAAAAGTAATGTAAAACACACACACACAAGAGAAAGAGACGGGGGCAGGTAGGAATATGTAGGTGAAATTATATCTGTTAAAAGAGAGAAAACAAAATTGACAACTTTGAGCTAGATTGACCAAAAAGAGATAATACTCAAATTACTAAATAAGAGACAAAAGAGGCTGCATCACTGTCACCCCACAGAACAAAAGAGTGACAAATGGATAAAGAAAAATGTGGTATATATACACAATGGAATATTACTCAGACATAAAAAGAATGACTTTATTACATTCTCCAGTAAATAAATATAGAGACTATCATGCTAAGTGAAATAAGCCAATCCCCAAAACCAAAGGTCAATTGTTCTCTCTGATACGTGGATGCTAACACACAACAAATGGCAGGAGGGCGGGGGCAGAGAATAGAGTTCAGTGAATTAGACAAAGGGAAATGAAGGGAAGGGAGAAAGGACAGGAATAGAAAGATTGTAGAATGACTCTTACATAATTTTTCTATTTACATATGTAAATATACACAATGAATCTCCATATCATGTACAACCACAAGGACTGGAATCCTACTTAGAATAAATATACTCCATATTTGTATAAAGGTGTCAAAATATAGTCTATTGTCATGTATAACTAAAAAGAACAAATAAGTTTTTTAAAATTTTTAAATAAATAAAAATAAAGGAGAATTCCACGTATTTGAATAGTACAGATTTTTTCAAGTAAAAGTATAGTATCAATACAAAATATATATATTAAATTAATTAAAGTTCATAGAAAGACAAGAACTGTCAAACAGACCAAAGAAAAAGAGGACAAACCTGAATAGACCCTATAACTAAAAACGTGGTTAAATTACTAATCGAAACCTACAAAGAATATCCAAACCAGATGCTTTCATTGATGAATTCTTTTAATCCAATTGGAATTTGCTTTGTCAGATACGTCACCTTGTTTATTTTAAAAGAATTTACCATTATTCCAGAACCACTTGTAAAGCAAAAATGAATACTAAATTCTTCACAAACCCTCAGAATTCACAAGCCCTTCTAAAAACACAGAAAGGGGGACACTTCCATCCTATAAGGTCAATGTTACCCTGATGCCAAGATGAGGTAAACCAATCACAAGTCAAGAAAAACCACAGACCAATATCTTCTATGCTTTTGGCAAACATCCTTAAAAAAAAAAATACTAACAAACTGAATCTAGCAACACATGAAAAGAATTATACACCGTGACCAAGTAGAATTTATCCTAGGCATACAAGATTAGTTTAACACCCCCAAATCAATTAAGTAATACACCTAAACAGAATAAAAAATTTGAAAACACTCAGTTATCTTAATAGAAGTAGAAAAGCATTTGATAAAATCCAACCCCTTCTATGACTTAAACACTCACTTCTGAATAAAACACATCCACAACCTGAAAAAGGGTAGACAATAAATCCCCACAGATAAAATAATACTAAAGGTGAAAGATGATGCTTTCCCCATAGGATTAAAGGCAAGTTAAGGACATTTGCTCTTACCACTTCTGTTCAATGCCATATAAGAGTTTCTAGACAGGGAAATTAGGCAAGAAAAATAAATATAAAATTATCCAGAAATAAACTATCTCTATTCACAGACAACGTGATATAATATATAAATATCCTAAGGATGAGCTGGGATGTATCTCAGTTGGGAGAGTGCTTGACTCAACAAGCACAAGACCAGGGTTCAATTCCCACACTCCAAACACACCCAACACACCACACACACACACACACACACACACACACATAGGAATATCCACCAGAGAGAAAAGAAAAAAAAAACCTATTTATTAGAACTACACAAATAAGTACAGCAAAGTTGCAAGATACGAGATCAATATATAAAAAATCACTTTTCTATAAACTGGCAATGAATAATCTAAAATAAAATTTAAGCACAATTCCATTTAACAATAACATCAATAATAAAAAATAAAATAGAAATAAATTTAACAAAAAGACATGCCAAAACTTACGGTCTGAAATGAAAAATGTTATCAAAGAAATTAAAGATAATCTAAATGAATGAAAAATCATTCAATGTTCATGAATTAGAAGAGTTAACATTGCTAATATGGCAATGCCACTCAAAGAGACCTAGAGGTTCAATGTAATCTTTATTAGAATTTTGAGTGATAACTTTGTAGAAATTGACAAACTGATTCTAAAATTTATACAGAATTTTAAGGGACACCAAATAGCCAAAACATCATGAAGAACAAAATAGGAAGACTCATACTTCCCAATTTCAAAACCTGGTACAAAGCTACAGTAATCAACAGCAGAGTACTGAAATAAAAATAGACATAAATATAGACATATAGATCAATGGAACCAGAACTCAAGGTCCAGAAAAAATCCACATGCCTATGGTCAACTGATCTTCAGGATAGGTGCCAAGATCATTTGATGGGAGAATAACCTTTTAACGAATGGTGCTGAACAATTGAATAGCCACATGCAAAAGAATGAAATCGAACACTTATTTCATTCCTCTTAACTCACTTACCTCCCAAATTAAACTTTAAGTGGATCCAAGAAAAAGTTGAAAAGTTAAAACTATAAAACTATTGCAATAAAACCTAGTAAATCTTCCTGGTCTTGGGTTTGGCAATGGTTTCATAAATGTAACACCAAATTCAGAAGCAACAAAAGAAAAATAGATAAATGGGATTTTATTAAAATCAAAAACTTATGCCCATCTATCTCCATCTATACAGTGAAAGGAGAATGGAAGACATTTTTGTGAGAAATATATCTCATAAGGGTTTAGTATCTATAACACAAAAGAGTTCTTACAACTCAACAACAAAGGAAACCTGACTTTAAAAGTGGACTCTTCAAGAAATCTGGAAAAATGTTTGTGGGTTTGAATGGTGTGGGCAAAATCAGTTTTTTTCACATGCTCAAACATGACATATTTACCCAACATATTCCAACACACCCCTGACATCAGAAGAGCTGATAATAGCAAAATGACGTTTACAACTTTTGTTCTTGGTGGTCATAAGCAAGTATGTCAAACTTGGAAAAATCATCTTCCAGCAATTAATGGAATTGTCTTTCTGATGGGCTGTGCATGTCATTTCCACCCAATGGAATCCAAAGTTGAGATTAATGTTTTAATGATGAAACATACAATATGAAAATCCCTATCCAGGGTAACACTATCAGCAGAAAAGATGCAATCAGCAAAAAAGAAAAAGAAAAAAACCTTTATGCGATATTTGGGCTTTATGAACAGAACATAGGAAAAAGGAAGATCACAAATGTGACTTTGAAAGAATTTAATGCCCACCCCAAGTGCAGAGTGCACCTGAAGCAAGGCTAAGCAAGGGTTATTGCTGGCTGTCCCGGCATATATTTGGACAGTGGGCTTAAGAGTTTTCCTCACCAAAAATAAAACAAAGAATTGCCACACAAGCCAGTACTTCCACTTGTAGATATATAACAAAAATAATTAAAAACAGGAACTCAAACTGGGACATATACATGAACATGCATAACAGCACTGTTATGAACACATTTGCCAAAAAGTGGAGACAACTCAAAATTTCCAGTGACAGATGAGTAGAAACAAAATTTGGCGTATTGAATGTTTTAAATTATCTTACCACTTCTATTGTATTTTATCTTTATATCCATAATATTATTTGGTCATAAAAAGAAATCAAATAATTTTAAATGATTCAATGTGGATGAACCTTGTAAATATTATGCTAAGGAAAGAAACTAATCACACAAGACCAAGTAAACATGATTCCACCCACATGAAATGAAGAAAATAAGTCAGTCTTTAGAGATGGAAAGTAGGATGGTGATTGCTTTGGGTTAAAATGAAAGGGAAAGAATTGGCAGTTGACTGGAAAAAATAGGTATAAAGGGTACAGAGTATTTCTTTATGGTGATAAAAATATTGTAAAATTGACTTTGGTAATGATTATCTACGTGCTTGACTACTAAAAGTCATGTAATTGTACATACACTTTACATGGATGTGAATTGTATGATAGGAATTGTGTATGGTGTGTGAACAATAGCTCAATAAAACTTAAAGAAAGAGAAACAGAGAGGGAAGATAGGAAAAGAGAGGGGGAGGAGAGGAAGGAGGGAGACAGGCAGAGATAGAGGAAAAATTATAAGAACAGCGACCAAGATATTAACAGTAATATACTGTTAGTGAGAAGATTCAGCCCCCAAATGGCTAGTGATTCACATTAGAACTTTATATTTCCTAAAAAAAAAAAACAAAAATTAATCCAGTTTTGGTCAAAATTGGAGTAGAAGGGACAAATTTTACCCTTCTGCCTCAAATAACAACAACAATAAAAAAACAAAAAATGAGGAAAAGCAGTTTTCAAGACACTAGACATCAGTAAACAAAGGATGGGGTCCATGAGAGACAAGAAGCAGGCAAGGTGAATTCAACAATCACCTCAGTTGACTCCCTCAAATTTCCCGATAATGTTGCAGGGATGTGGAATAAGGAAGCCTGGAGCAGACTCCAGCAACCCAGGCAGCTAGATTCGTAGCATACCTGGGAAGAGAAGTCACACAGAGGGGACTTCAGAGAGCTGCAGAGTCCTTCTAGGTTTCCCAGTGGCTGATGTTCTTCAAGGCAAGGGATGAACTTTTTCAGAGCATTAGAGAAAGGGTGCCTGGTTCCACACAGGTCCAGGGATGGTGCTGTTCTCACAGCCAGAGTAGGAAGCCTTGCCAGGGCTTTGGGTAGAGAACACACACAAAAAAGGGTCTCCCCTCAGTCTGGGCAATAATTGACTGTAGACTGAGCACTGCCATGGTTCGACCTAACACATTTTAAAAGTAAGAATATCCACAATAAATAAAGAACAAGAAATCTTAGAAAAAGCATCTGAACACGTGCTTCAAAAAAGTGAGTAAACAGTTCCTCCAGAAGAATGGAGGAACTTTAGATTACGTAAAGGGAAATGAGAGTGTTGGGGTCTTTAGCCCCCCTGCTCTTCTCCACCAGCGACAAGGGAAGGGAGCACTCCCCAACAAGGCCAGACCGGGAAAGGTAGGGCCGACTGACCTCCCACACCCAGCCCTCAGGGTGGAGGACAATCAGACACGTCAGGGAGACCAGTCACAGCAGGAACTCATTTACTGAGGAAGTCACACAGCTTTTATGTAGGGTGAAGGCCAGGCAGGAACCAATCAGCTTAAAGGTCAGCAAGGCATGGGGGGTTCACGCAGGTGAGAGTACCATAGGACTATGTGGCAATCACGAGCTGATCACGTTCGGGGAACTGTTGTTAACCAATCCCTGATGGTGGTCCGATTTATCATCATTAACCTTTGAAACCCCTTTGAGGCCTTGATCTTGCTCACCCGCCTGGAAGTAAGGAGTCAGCCTGAGTTAGTTAACGTGTCATTAGTCCCAACATGAGAGGGAGGCAGGGTATGAAAAATGGTGGAATGAGTCAGACATCATTACCCTATGTACATGTATGATTACACGAATGGTATGAATCTACATCATGTACAACCACAGAAATTAAATGATATACCCCATTTATGTACAATGAATCAAAATGCGGTCTGTAAAATAAATGAATAAATAAACAAATGACTGCCAGATCATCTATAAAAAATGCAAATATTACCATGTCAACAAAAATAGTGAGTAAACAGAGGCAAATAAGCACACGAAAGAATGTTCAACATCGTGTAGTCATTAGAAAAGTGCAAATAATTAAAATCACAATGAGACACTGCTTCATGCCCACTGGATGGCTAACGTGTGAAAAGTAGCCATACCACATGCTGGTGACACTGTGGAAGAACTGGTGGGAATGTAAAATGGCACAACCACTTTGCAAAACAGTTTTGTGGTATCTTAAAATTAAACAGCATAAATGATCTAGCCATTCTCTTCCAAGTATTTGCCCAAGAAAAGAAAACATATGTCCATAGAAAGGCTTAAACAAAAATATTTATGGAAGTCTTATTTGTTATAGATTAAAAATTACAGTATGTAATGTCCTTCTTTATCCCTTCTGATTACTTTTGGCTTGAAGTCCACATTATCTGAAATGAGGATGGATACTCCAGCTTTTTTGCTGTGTCCATGTACATGGTATGTTTTTTCCCATCCTTTCACCTTTAGTCTATGGGTATCTCTTTCTAGGGATGAGTCTCTGGCAGGCAGCATATTGTTGGATCTTTCTTTTTAATCCAATCTGCCAGTCTATGTCTTTTGACTGATGAGTTCAGGCCATTAACATTCAGGGTTATTATCGTGATATGATTTGTATTCCCAGTCATTTGACTCATTTTTGGTTTTTGACATGATTTGGTTTTTCCTTTATTTGGCTATTCCTTTAGGCTAGTTTTCATTGTTTTTCATCTCTTCCTCAGGGAATATTTTGCTGAGAATGTTCTGTAGTGTCCACTTTCTTTTCATAAATTCTTTTAAATTTTGTTTATCATGGAAAGATTTCATTTTGTCGTCAAATCTGAAAGTAAGTTTTGCTGGGTATAAGATTCTTGGTTGGCATCCATTTTCTTTCAGGGCTTGGTAAATGTTGTTCCAGGCCCTTCTAGCTTTTAGGGTATGGATTAAAAAAATTGCTGATATTCTTATTGGTTTCCCCCTGAATGTAATTTGATTCTTTTCTCTCACAGCCTTTAAAATTCTGTCTTTATTTTGTATGTTAGGTATTTTCATAATAATGTGCCTTGGTGTGGGTCTCTTGTAATCTCTTGTAATTTTGTATATTTGGAGTCCTATAAGCCTCTTGTACTTGGTTTTCCATTTCATTCTTCAGATTTGGGAAATTTTCTGATATTATTTCATTGAATAGATTGTTCATTCCTTTGGTTTGTTTCTCTAAGCCTTCCTCAATCCCAATAATTCTTAAATTTGGCCTTTTCATGATATCCCATAATTCTTGTAGATTCTGTTCATGATTTCTTACTATCTTCTCTGTTTGGTCAACTTTGTTTTCAAGATTAAATATTTTGTCTTCAATATCTGGGGTTCTGTTTTCCAGGTGTTCTATCCTATTGGTTATGCTTTCTATGGAGTTTTTAATTTGGTTTATTGTTTCCTTCATTTCAAGGATTTCTGTTTGTTTGTTTGTTTTCCATACCTCTAACTCTTTATTGAAATGATCTCTTGCTTCCTGTAGTCAGAAGGGATAAAGAAGGACATTTCATACTGCTTAAGGGAAGCATAAATCAGCAAGACATAACAATCATAAATATATATGCCCTGAACATTGGCTCATCCATGTATGTCAAACAAATCCTTCTCAATTCCAGAAATCAAATAGAACACAACACAATAATACTAGGTGATTTTAACACACCTCTTTCACCACTAGATAGATCTTCCAAACAAAAATTGAATAAAGAAACCATAGATCTCAATAACACAATCAACAACTTAGACTTAACCAACATATATACAATATACCATCCAACAAAGAATGAATACACTTTCCTCTCAGCAGCACGTGGATCCTTCTCTAAAACAGACCATGTTTTATGCCACAAGCTACTGTTAGCAAATACAAGAAGATAGAGAGACTACCTTGTATCCTATCAGATCATAAAGGGTTGACCTTAGAAATAAATGACAGAATAAAAACCAGAAATTTCTCCAATACCTAGAGGTTAAAAAATGCGCTATTATATGATGAATGGATAACAAAAGACATCAGGAGGGAAATAAAAAAATTCTTAGAAGTAAATGAGAACAAAGACACATCATATCAAAATCTCTGAAAAGCACTATGAAAGCAGTACTTAGAGGAAGATTTATTTCATGGAGCGTATTCAACAAAAGAAGTAGAAATCAACAAATAAATGACTTAACACTACAGTTCAAAGCCCTAGAAAAAGAAGGGCAGACTAACACCAAAAGTAGTAGAAGACAGGAAATAGTTAAAATCAGAGCCGAAATCAACGAAATTGAAACAAAAGAAAGAATCAAAAAATTGACAAGATGAATAGTTGGTTCTTTGAAAAAATAAACAAAATTGATAAACTCTTAGCCACACTAAAAAGAGAAAGAGGGAGAAAACTCAAATTACTAAAAATCGGAATGAACAAGGAATTATCACAACAGACATAAGTGAAATACAAAACATAATTAGAAGCTATTTTGAAAATCTATACTCCAACAAAACAGAAAACCTCAAAGACATCAACAAGTTTCTAGAGACATATGAATTACCTAAACTGAACCAGGAGGACATACACAACTTAAATAAATCAATTTCAAGCAATGAAATAGAAGAGGTCATCAAAAGCCTACCAACAAAGAAAAGTCCGGGACCAGATGGGTTCTCAGCCGAGTTCTACAAAACCTTTAAAGAAGAGCTCATTCCAATACTTCTCAAAGTATCCCATGAAGTAGAAGAGGAGGGAACCCTCCCAAACTCATTCTATGAAGCCAGTATCACCCTGATACCTAAACCAGACAGAGACACATCGAGGAAAGAAAATTTCAGACCAATATCCTTAATGAACATCGACGCAGAAATTCTCAACAAAATTTTAGCAAATTGCATACAAAAATATATTAAAAAGATAGTGCACCACGATCAAGTGGGTTTTATCCCAGGGATGCAAGGTTGGTTCAACATCCAGAAATCAATAAACGTCATTCACCATATCAACACACTTAAAGTCAAGAATCACATGATTATTTCGATAGATGCAGAAAAAGCATTCGATAAAATACAGCACCCCTTCATGCTCAAAACACTAGAAAAAATAGGGATAGTGGGAACGTTCCTTAACATTGTAAAGGCCATCTATGCTAAGCCCATGGCCAATATCATTCTAAATGGTGAAAAACTGAAAGCATTCCCCCTAAAAACTGGAACAAGACAGGGATGCCCTCTTTCACCACTTCTATTCAACATTGTCCTTGAAACTCTAGCCAGAGCAATTAGACAAACCAAAGAAATTAAAGGGATACGAATAGGAAAAGAAGAACTCAAACTATCGCTGTTCGCTGATGACATGATTATATATTAAGAGGAACCTGGAAATTCCACCAGAAAACTTTTAGAATTCATGAGTGAATTCAGTAAAGTAGCAGGTTCCAAGATCAATGCTCATAAATCCAATGCATTTTTATACAGAAGTGATGAATCTTCAGAAAGAGAAGTTAGGAAAACTACCCCACTCACAATAGCCTCAAAAAAAATAAAATACTTGGGAATCAATCTCACAAAAGAGGTGAAAGACCTCTACAATGAGAACTACAGAACACTAAAGTAAGAAATTAAAGAAAACCTTAGAAAATGGAAATATCTCCCAAGTTCTTGGATAGGCAGAATTAATATTGTCAAAATGGACATACTACCAAAAGTCCTATACAGATTCAATGCAATTCCAATTAAAATTCCAATGATATACCTCACAGAAATAGAGCAAGCAATTATGAAATTCATCTGGAAAAATAAGAAGCCCAGAATAGCTAAAACAATCCTTAGCAGGAAGAGTGAAGGAAGGGGTACCACAATACCAGATCTTCAACTGTACTACAAAGCAATAGTAACAAAAACGGCATGGTATTGGTACCAAAATAGAAAGGTAGATCAATAGTACAGAATAGAGGACATGGACACAAACCCAAATAAATACAATTTTCTCATACTAGACAAAGGTGCCAAAAATATGCAATGGAGAAAAGATAGCCTCTTCAACAAATGGTGCTGGGAAAACTGGAAATCCATGTGCAACAGAATGAAACTAAACCCCTATCTCTCAACCTGCACAAAACTCAACTCACAGTGGATCAAGGACCTTGAAATCAGACCAGAGACCCTGCAGATTATAGAAGAAAAAGTAGGTCTAAATCTTCAACATGTTGGCTTAGGATCAGGCTTCCTTAACAGGACTCCCATAGCACAAGAAATAAAAGCAAGAATCAATAACTGGGAGAGATTCAAACTAAACAGCTTTCTCTCAGCAAAGGAAACTATCAGCAATGTGAAGAGAGAGCCTACAGAGTGGGAAAATATCTTTGCCACTCATACTTCAGATAGAGCACTAATTTCCAGAATATATAAAGAACTCAAAAAACTCTACACCAAGAATACAAATAATCCAATCAACAAATGGGCTAAGGAAATGAATAGACACTTCACAGAAGAAGATCTACAAGCAATCAACAAATATATGGAAAAATGTTCAACATCTCTAGTAATAGAAGAAATGCAAATCAAAACTACCCTAAGATTCCATCTCACCCAATTAGAATGGCAATTATCAAGAACACAAGCAACAACACAAGGTGTTGGTGAGGATGTGCAGAAAAAGGTACACTCATACATTGCTGGTGGGGTTGTAAATTAGTGTAGCCACTCTGGAAAGCAGTATGGAGATTCCTCAGAAAGTTTGGAATGGAACCACCATTTGACCCAGCTATCCCACTCCTTGGCCTATACCCAAAGGACTTAAAATCAGCATACTACAGAGATACAGCCACATCAATGTTCATAGCTGCTCAATTCACCAGAACCAGATTGTGGAACCAACCTAGATGCCCTTCAGTTGATGAATGGATAAAGAAACTGTGGCATATATATACAATGGAATATTATTCTGCCATGAAGAATGATAAAATTATGGCATTTGCAGGCAAATGGATGAAACTTGAGAATATCATGCTAAGCTAAGTGAGATAAGCCAATCTCTGAAAACCAACGGACGAATGCTCTCGCTGACAAGCGGATGATGACATATAATGGGGGGTGGGAGGGGTTAGTGTTAGGGTTAGTGTGAGGGTTAGATTTAGGGTTAAGGAGGGTGGCAAGAATGGAGGAAGGAAGGACTGTATAGAGGGAAAAGAAGGGTGGGAGGTGTACGGGGGAGGAAAAAAATAACAGAATGAATCAAACAACATTGCCCTATGTAAATTTATGATTACACAAATGGTATGCGTTGACTCCATGTACAAACAGAGAAACAACATGTATCCCATTTGTTTACAATAAAAAAAATTGCAGGCACACAAATGTATAAATTGGTGAATAGTATAGTCTTATAATGGAACAAAATTCAGCAATATGAAGGATTAAACTATTGATTCATCCAACAACACAGATGAATCTCAAAATAAGTACACTGAATGACAGCAGTATTCAGAATACCCTCCCAAAAGGGAACACACTGTATGATCACATTTACATAAAATTTTATAAAATGCTAACTATAGCAACTGAGAGAAATGAGTGGCTGAGTGGGCATGGGGCACAAGGAGAGAGGAGGAAGCCAGGGATTATAGAAGGAGCATGAACAGACTTGAAAGGAATGGCTATATTCATTATCCCAAATTTGGCAATGATTTCATGGATGTATATGAATGTAAAAAGTTTCCAATAATACTCTCTAAAAATGTATTTAACAAAATAACAAAACATTTCATGAAATCTGTTCTTTGTTTTTTCCAAAATGAGAAATAATTTGAGGAAAAAAAATGGTTAACTGTATGAGACAATAAAAGACCCCTTAGAGGTTATTTAATTCCCATCTTTTCTTGTCAGATAAGGAAACTGACCCCTGAGTTCACCTTGCTCTGTGACAACAAGGAAGGGACTCTGTCAGTACTCTTCCTGTCCTCCAGGATTCCTGAATGTTTCAGACCTTAGGAAAACAAAGTTCTCTGTGAACACACAAGCCATAATATTCCCACTGCAGCTACTCCTGCAATTTGTTCTAAGTTCTCATTTGCTATGTGTATTTGTGTACTTGTAAACATGAATTTTAAAAGTATATTTGTACATTTGTAACTATAAAAATTTGATCCGATTTATTTGTTAACAGCATATTTATGTAATGACCTTAAATTCTGAAGTGGAATACATCTTTTTTATGTGAATGAGCTTGGCATACTTGCCAGGAAGCATGTACAGGTCTCATGATATTTTAATTTCCTCCCTACCATAGTGTGTAAGAGAAATCATAGACCATATCTTTGCATGAGTTACACTATTTGATATTTACATGGTTTGTGTGTTCAAAATAGAATCTAGGTTTATTCCCAACTTTGACCAGTTGAATTAAAAATCATCTTGTGCGAGTGATATAAAAATTTAACAGAATTTCGAATAGTCTTTAAAAGAAAAGTAAGGTCTATTGAAACACTTTTTCACTATGGAAATATAATGAACAGGGTTGTTTTTGGAATGTGAACATGGCTTTTATTCATTGTAGGAAGGTGGAAGACACATTAAGAACTCTGTGTTTAAGGAATAAGACCACATTTCCTGCTGTAATCAGTAAATACTACAAATCCACACACTGCATTGGACTTTCACCCCTTCATCTCTGTCTCATTTTGCATTTTCTCTCCCCTTTTCCCAAACAACAAATGAACAAAAGTGAAATCATATAACCAACTCTCCCTGTTTCCTCAGTGCTTTCCCGACATATATCACAGTACAGCAGCAGAAAGATTAACTTGAAAAACTGAGAAGCTTAGTATTTAAAAGCCGGCCTGTGATCAGGAGAGGTGGCATACACCTGTAACCCAGTGACTCTGGAGGCTGAGGCGGAAGGATCATCACAAGTTCAAGGAATTTAGTGAGACCCTGACTCAAAAAAAAAAAAAAAAAAAAAAACAGCTGGGGATGTAGCTCTGAGGGTTCAATCTCCAGTATGGTAGGGGCAGGGAAGCCAATCTATGACTTGCCTAAAAACAAAGGTTTGAAGAAGAGAAGGCTGAGGCAGGAGGATGGGGAGTTCAAAGTCAGCCTCAGCAAAAGTGAGGCACTAAGCAACTCAATGAGACCCTGTCTAAATAAAATACAAAATAGGGCTGGGAATGTGGCTCAGTGGTGGAGTGCCCCTGAATTTAATCTCCAGCACCCCCAAAAAATAAAAAGAGAGAGAGAATCAAGGAATGAGGTTAGGCTGTTGAAGGTTTGGCCTAGCAGAGTGCATCTGCAGTTGTTAGTATTTATAGCACGAGTGCATTCTTCTACCTGGTAAACACCTTGGCCTCAGTCCCTACCAATACTGGACTCTGTGTAGTGTAACACAGTTTTTTAGATGCTGTCTTGACCCAGTGTTCAGAACCTGGCTAGATTTAGTCAGTTCCCCTTCTTGAAGAGTTAATGAAGTCCACAGCCCCATCCACTTCTCCACACCCTGTCCACCAACCCTGATCACCCCAAGGACAGGTACCAAGTAACCAACGCCAGGCCCCTGGTGTCCCACAGTCCACTGAAATTATTCAATCTAACCAATCCTAAATTGGCCTGCCCTTCCTCATCCTTTCAGCCCTGTAGAAATCACAGTAAAGAGACTTGCGCACAATTATCCCCTTTCCCTCTGTCTCCTGACTGAGTTGGTGCTTCCCCCGAATGCCTGTGTGGTATGCAATGCTCTCCCCAGGAACTGGTGGTGATAAAAGTGTAAAACTTTACTCAGTTTCTCTTTATTAATCTGCTCTGACCTCAACAAACCTCACCCAAGATAAAATGCTAAAAAGGAAGGAAGGAAGGAAGGAAGGAAGGAAGGAAGGAAGGAAGGAAGGAAGGAAGGAAGGAAGGAAGGAAGGAAGGAAAGGAGGGAGGGAAAAATTTTAATAGGCTCTCAAAAAGCATGTTTCTTTTTACTAAAATTCAACTCAAGTCAACAATATTTGTGTAGAGTGTAAGCTCTTTACTCCTTAAGAGAGAGGGACCAAATGTAGCCACAGTGTACAAACATGATAAGTCATAACTGCTAATATTGAGCTCTGAGTGAGTCAGGCCAAGTCCTTATATTCTGTTATATTATTTCATATACTTCTCTAAAAGTGAGGTATAACTACTATTACATCTATATTAAAGATAGGACTCTGAGACACAGAGAAACTAAAAATTTCTCTAAGGTCACAGAAGTGCTAAATGGTGGAACTGGAATTTGAGCCCAGGTTTATCTGTCAGAACCTAAGCTCAAATCCAATAAGTACCTCTGCAAGCACTTTTTTTTTTAACTGAGGGCACTTCATCACTGGACTACATTCCAGCCCTTTTTATTTTATTTTATTTTATTTTGAGATAGAGTCTTGATGGATTGTCAATCCTGGCCTCAAACTTGAGATCCTCCTGCCTCAGTCTCCTGATTCACTGGGATTACAGGTGTGCACCACGGCAACTGGCAACCAATAAACTTTTAAGCAGTACGACCTCCAAGTAGTTGCTCATCCAACAAATATTTATTGACCACCTATTATATGGCAAGCATCTTATTATGCATTGAGAGCAAGGCACCACACAGTTATTTGTCCACAGAACTCACTTTCTCACAAGAAACTAGCTATTTACTGTAAGTACAAGATAGCCTGTAGTATTAGATAGAATCTTATCCAGAGTAACACAGAAGTAGAACTATACTTGATTAGACATTAATTCAGAGTATAAACAAAAAAGTTTCTGCCACTACTACCTTTTGCACCCTCCCTCCATCCCCACATGCACACTCTGGGCTTGTTCATGCTCACTTTGGGCTTGTTCATCTTCTGTTCAAATACAGAATCTCAAAAAGATCCCATAACTTTTTTTCTAGCTATTCACAAATATTAAAAAGTCCTTGGGTCATTTAGGCTAAAAAAAAAAAAAAAGTTCATTCAGTAACTGAACAGCATGGTGCAGTGTAATAATTAAACTTTACACACCCTTTGAAGTTAAAACTTCCCCTTGTTCAATATGTTCCCTTGCGTTGCTCCTCTGCCCTTCCCAGGCACTCTATGTTTTCTGACCACGTTGGGGAATGGGCTTGGTGGATATTTACACTCAAAAGACATTCAAAATCCTGTGTGGAAAGCCACTCAATGCATGACCCAGAACAAAGATGAGACCTATTAACCCTGCTGGCCTCTTCCCCAGCACACTGGGGGCCCACCCCACAGACTATCTACCTGGAATGCTGCTGATAGCTCACCACCACCCTCTGAGCTTACTCTAAGGATGTTTCCCTCTTCAGCTTGGCACTCAGAGGAAATATCATCACTCTGACATTGGAAGAATTGAGGAGTTTTCCAAATCACATCATAGCCCAATTAACTTTTACCACTTAGAGCCTTCAAGTGCAAGGAAGACACCAGTCCACTGAGTCTCTGAATTCTCTATGACAAGTTCTCCTTCCCTCAGGCTTGAGGTAAGCTGCAGGCACTTGGCTGCCCTCCTCCGTGGTGGGGAAGTGCAGTAGAACATCTCGGTTCCTCAGGAATTTGTCTTCTTCCATATCTGTATCTCATGCATGTCTAACACCTCATTTTGGAATAGGGGGCATGCCTGGGAAATGTGTTGTTCTTAGCCTTTGAGGTCTTTGACAAAACCAAGATAGAGTTTCATTTAACTCTCTGTTTCAGAAACATTTTAAAAGGTGCTCAGGAGAATGAATAACACATCACATGACAATTGCCTCTATACAATCATTTGCTAATATTTTCCATTAGGGAAAATAAATTTGTCTTCTAATTTTGACTCTGCCTCTAGAAATATTTTGTGAACCTGATTAAATCATTAGCCTTCAGAGTCTTGTTCCAAAATCATAATTGTTTAAAGATGTTGAATAGACTCTCCAAGAAAATAAGATCCGAGGTTCACATCATCAGTCTTTTTAACCTATAACATGAGCAGAAGACTAAAAATTAGTTAAAGGACCCTGGTCCCTATTGGCAGACTTGTATGAAGTGAACACTCCTGATTTCTGAATATTCTGTGTTTCTGAAATCCCTGTCTTCTCCTGCTTGCAGGCACACTCCATCTCTGGACAGACTCCCTGTTAGCTGCTCCCTGTCCTAGGACAGGACACAGACCACTGCCACACCTGCATAGGTCTCATCTCACCCCAAGATTCCATAGTGCCTAAAGCATAGACATAATGCCAAATGGTAGTAACTGGGCTGTCTATCCTAAATATATTGTGTAGTATTTCTTCATTTACCCTATTAATTTTGAAGAAAATGTCCCCATGTTTTATATAATTAACAGTTATTACCATATTTTTATTAAAATTACATAATTTTCCTCTCTTCCCTTAGAACATAGTTCCGACAAACATAAAATAGGTAATTGATGTGGTTTTAAGAAATTTGCAATGGGAAAATTAATTTTAAAAATATCAAGTGTTGGGGCTGGGGATATAGCTCAGTTGGTAGAGTGCTTGCCCGCAAGGCCCTGAGTTCAATCCCCAGTACCCAAAAAAAAAAAAAAAAAAAATCAAGTGTTATGACTCTAGGGCAGATATTCTGTGTCCCAATATTTTTCAAAAGGTTTTGATAACATTCAAAGTTATCTGAAAATATTTTGAAATGTTACCTCAAAATTTATTTATTTTTCAAGTACTAACCAAGAATGGAAAAGTCTTCATGAAAAACTACTAGGAAAAAAGTATGGAAAGCAAATCTTTAGCACCTGGTCTTTTATTCTGTGTTGAGCCCTCATTACCTTATTTGAAGCACTGCTACTTATGAATTCACAACTGAGGACTCTGAAGGTGCTGGATCAATATAACCCCTGATGTTGTGAGTGGAATATGTCTTCCACCCCACCCCACCAAAATTCATATGTTGAAGTCCTAACTCTTAGTGTGGCTGTTTTGGAGTCAGAAAGTAATTAAGGTTAAATAAGGGGTGGTTGCTTTGATGGAATTAGGGTCTTTATAAAAGGAGACACCCTACAGCTTGCTGTCTTCTCCATGTGCACACACTTTGAAAGCCCATATGAGGACATAGTAATAAGGAGGCCACCTGCAGGACAGGGAGACAGCCCTCACCACAAACTGAATTGGCAGGAAACTTGATGTTGGATTTCTGGCCTCCAGAACTGTGAGAAGATAATTTGTTGTTCAAACCACTTACTCTAGTATTTTGTTATGGCAGCTCCAGCCAATCCAAAAATTTATCTATAGAGGAAAAAATGGAAAGGCATTTTCCTCCTCTTTCTCCAAATTAGACTCCCAGAAATTCCCAGGTGTTCATAACAATAGTAATCTCACTTTTGCATACTGTGTATATACATAGTCCTATTTATTCTTCATAATTTTATACTCTTTTAGTCAGAGCTAACATTAATAATACCATTTTGCAGCTGAGATAGAAAGTAGCTAAGCCCAAATTTGACCTAGAGCTTCTGACTTGTAGCCTGATGTTTATCATTCTACTTCATGTCGGTAGACGCGTAAAGTAGCTCTTTAACATTCCTAGGCTAACTCACAATTAGTGCATCTTTGGGAAGCCCCACACCAGTTGAAGGACAAGACACTAGATTCAAAAAGTGATTTCCACACAAACAAACATAATCACCTGCTATTGCTCAATAGTCATCAATAAATTAAGCTGAAGGGAAAAAATTCAAACTAAACCTGTTATGGTACTCATTTTCAATAATTTAATTATTAATTTAGAGCAATAGTAATTTAAATATGTAGGAACTTTCACCTTGTAACAAAAGTTTCTTTATATAACACATTTGAGCTTTCACTAGCTGTGACACCAAGGGACAAATCTTTATCACTCCTTGTCCTGGGCCACATTGTAGAGCTCCTCCTGAGCTGAGCCACAGCCTATAGTTCAGCGCATCCACCCTCCTGACTGACGCGGAGCACTGGAGCATTAGAGCAGGTGCTATCTGGAGGACCAAAGTTCTGCCATCCACATCCAAAAGAAGCCCTTTGTAGATCTTGTGTTATGTTCTAAATAGCTGAGATCTAAATGTCACACTATTAATAAAACTTTCAGTGGATTAGTAATTAGCACCAACATGACCTTAGCATGTAGGCTCATCTTTTGTTTGTATAAATCAATAATGAAAAACTTCAAAACTGAATAAATGTTAGGTTGCTTATCATAATTGATTTGAGACTCATATTGAAAAAAATTCGTTTTCTCCATCCATGATGTCTTACATATGTCTCTTTCATGAGAGGCAACCAAAAATCCCTTTCACTAACCTTTAGTTTTAACTCTCTCTGGTAGAGAGTGTTTCTCTTTGCTTTCATTATTACTGCTCTTGAGGATGACTGTCCACCCATAAATGCTGGAGAAAACTGCCTTTAGGAAATCATTCTCTCAATTGCAGTGCTTATACTATTCTGTACTTTGGGCTCAGTTTCCACTAAACTGGAAATGAAGGCCTGACTCCTGAGTATCCTTTCCTTTAAAGATTGGCTATCAAAGCTCTTTCTGTTGAATCTTCTTCAGATTTGGCCTTCAAAAGAATCAATCTCTCCTGATGGTCCTCAAGTGATCATCACAAAAAGAAAGAGTGGAATCTTATGTCTAAGAAATATCATAAATTCATCTGAGTTACATTAGCATCTTGTTTTTAAGTAGTGTGTGTGTGTGTGTGTGTGTGTGTGTATGTGTGCGCACACCACATGCACACACATGCACACATCCAGGGAAAGCAAATATATTAAAATCAGAAGTATCAAAAATACAACAATATTTTCAAGAATAATAAATAAACTAAATAAGAAAAGTAGGAAAGAAGGAATTGGACAGACTTATAGATATATAGAAATTTACATATTTCCCTTTAGTAAGCTACTTTGCATCTAATATAAATGATACAATGATACTGAAGCTTCTGGTTCCACAAAGCAGATTATGCACATAGGTTTTTATATCACCTTCCTCCAAATTTTCTATGAAAATTACAGTAAGGAAATATAGAAAACTGCACTAAGAAATCAGGACAGAGCACCAGCAGACCACGGATTTCTTTAAATCTCTAGAAGATGACAAGTAGATGAGATTACATTGTCAGATAAAATAATAATAAAGATGAAAATAACCCAGCACTGAGGATACATGACACAAATGTATCATGAATGAATGGCAGAATGAATGGCAAAGAGCAATACCTAGAAATACCCATGGAATTTTGCACCACACAGAGCTAAAGAGAAGACCCTAGAAGTTTCCTGGAAAAGGCTATGAAAATAAGTTACAAAAGATCCCTTATATCTAATTCATTATCTGCATTTTTGTAGTCATGAAATTACACTAAGCAGAACCAGACCTGAAAAATATTCAGTAATGGACTGACCACTTGTAAAACTATTTCCAACTGAAATACTCATCCAATATTTTAACACATTTATGATAAATGCTAGCTCCCATTTATTTCAAAGCAAAACTACAAATCTTGAAAAGATGTTAGATTTCAGAGTTGATAAAAGTATTTATGCCTTCTTGAGTCACCAACAAATGAGAATTAGCAGAGTAAGGTCAATTAAAATAGATGAGAAACAAAACAACCAAGAAAATGCTAAGAAAAAGTTCAAAGAACAATCATTATAAAAATAAAAATAAAAAACCTAAGGTAGATCCTTAGGGAAAGTCTTGAAATAATTTTACATTTTTTCCATCTTTATAATTATTTTGGAAAGAGAAATATGAACTTGGAAGATGTCATATCATGCTATTGTTTATTTGTATCAGAAAATAGTAATCCAAGGCAACCCATTTTAAATGGATTTATATTAAGCAGACCTACCAAATGCTAATTTTCCTAGGAAACAAAGGCTTCTCATTTACACAAAGGAATCAAAATCATAATGATGTTAGTTTCTCATCAGCAACAATAAATGTTAAAAATAGTGAAACACATATAATGTTTTCTGCATCCTGAGACAAACTGACCTCAAATTAAGAATTTCATATATAATCAAATTACCATTCAAGTATGAAAATAAAATAACCACATGAAAGAATCAGGAAGTTTGTCTTCCGTGTATTCTGTAAAAAGTATTCCAGTAATATTTCAGGGAGGCAGGGGAAGGAGGAAGAAACAGAGGGAGGAGAGAAGAGTCAGGAAAATAGAGTGGAAAGCATGAGAAATTACTGGTAGGGGCAATGGAAGACTAATCTAAACCAAATAAAACTATCCTCTCAGGAAAAAAAAAAAGCTTGATAAAATATATTATCAAAAATCCTCTTTGACTTCAGCATTACAGTGATACAGCCACATCAATGTGGCTCAATTATAGCAGCTCAATTCACAATAGCTAAACTGTGGAACCAACCTAGATGTCCTTCAATAGATGAATGAATAAAGAAACTGTGGTGTGTATGTATATATGTATATTTATATACACACACACACACACACACACACACACAGTGGAATATTACTCAGTCTTAAAGAAGAATGAAATTATGGCATTTGCTGGTAAATGGATAGAGTTGGAGAACATCATGCTAAGTGAAATAAGTCAATCCCAAAATCCAAAGGCCAAATGTTTTCTCTGACATATGGATGCTGATCCATAATGGGGTGGGGGATGGGGGCAAGAGAAGAATGGAGGAACTTTGAATTGGGCAGAGGGGAGTGAGGGGAGGGGAGAGGGTATAGGGATGGGAAAGATGGAGGAATGAAATGGACATTACCCTATGTACACGTATGATTGCACGAATGGTGTGACTCTGCATTGTGTTTAACCAGAGAAATGAAAAGTGATGCTTCATTTGTGTACAATGAGTTGAAATGCATTCTGCTGTCATGTACAACCAATTGGAACAAATAAAAAAATTTAAAAAACAAAGATGCCTCAAAATAATGAAAAAATTACAGGCATAAATTCAAGATGTAGGGAAAGGTACACCACTGAAGCAGTTGTTGATCTGGAAGAGGAAGTTAATAGATGCTTTCGAAAGTTTCTGAGAGCTGAAGGGAAAAAAGTCAAGCCCCACTCAACACAGGGAAATTGTGCCCCAAAAGAACACATCTTGGGAATAGTGAGAACAAAAAATATACCAACCTTTGTCTAATCTGTGGCTTTGCTTTTTAAATTTAATTCCAAAGTCCCAATGACACCACGCACAAGAACCAGGAGTCCTAAAAGCAACCAAAATAGATAGTCAGTGTTAGACACAGCAAAACCTTGCTTATCACTTCCAAGGAGAAGAAAAGTAAAAGCTATACATTTTGGTAGGGAACGCACAACCCTAAAAATTACCACAGATTTGAAAAAGATATAAATTGAAATCCTGGAACTGGGAAGTTTGTAACAAAATTGAGGATTGAGCGGGCAGGGTGGAGGAATCAAGATAGCAGAGTAGAATATTTTTTCCAAACTCCTTCATGGCATGAGACCAGGAAGATGTACAAACAGCTTCTCTTTGAGGTCAGTGTAAAAAGAAACCCTACTGGGAATTAATACTAGAGTCTCACAACAGCCTAAGGACTCAGAAGGTTGGAGAGAATAAAATTTAAAAATGAAGAAAAGAAAAAACCCACCTCTTATAGCCAAGGCGAATCCACCACAGGCAGGTCAGAGAGGGAGACCAAGAGACCACGTGTTTCAGGGGGCATCAAGGTATGTCTTGAAGTGGAGAGGATGGTGATCAGGAACACTGTGTGTCTCCTGGTGGCCCTCAAAGAGCAGGGACAGCCGCAGGTCCCTGCCCCCATCCCCACCCTCGGCTATGTTACAGCACTGGCAGATGTAGGTCCAAACCCAGGCACCCAGACCTGTGTAATTCCAGCCAAGTCTGAAAACCTAACCTGGCAGAGGCCTTCCTGTGACCCGGAGTATGACTAGAAAACCAGGTGAAATTCAGGCATGGAAAGTGTTAAACCCAGATGCATTTGAAACCCTCAGACCTAAGAGATCTTGGGTGCCTCTCACTCTTTCAGTCTTGCTTTGGACTGAGCCCAGGGGACCAAGACACAGGAGCTGCAGGAGGTAGAGGCACGGGCAGGAAGGACTGGCTCCTTCTCTGCTGGAGCAGAACCCAGGAGAGATTCCAGCAATACAGATGCCCAGCTCAGATCAAAAGCAGCAAGGTCCTGGAGGTGTGCTAATTTAAAAGCTGCACCAAACATCATTCCACAAAGCACCAGGGGTCTGGCTAGAACCAAACTCCACCTCTAGGAGTTCCATCTCTGGAAACACCTTTAACAGAACTCTTCAGTACCACTCCCCATGAGTGGAGTAGACAACACCCCCCAACCTGCTCTACCTCATACTACCAAGAAAGAAAGCTGAGAACCAGCAACCTAACTAGCTCCACACAAAGGAGGAATTGGCAGCCCCTGACTACTACTCTTGCAGGATACATACCTCGAGAAAAAAATGGAAAGAAAGACAATTGGCAACTAACAACCAACATGCAATATTATAGACAATTTTTCATCCATTGCCAAGGAAACACGGAAACTACTCCTAAATCTTCGATCAATAGCCTTTTTTTTTTTTTTTTTAACTTTTCAATGTTCATGGACATTGGTACATATAGATATTTGTCTCATTCTTCTTATTTCTAGCATTTCTTGAATGTAATTATTCTCTTGACTATTTTTTGAGGACTAGGGTTTTTGACTAGTGTATCTTAGTTTTGTTTTATATATATTTTGTTGTTGTTTTATATTGTTTTTCTCTTATTTGCCTTAATTCTCCTCTTCTCCTTTCTTTTTCAAACATTCAAAATCTATTGTCTCTTTCACTCTTCCTTTAACTCTTTACTACTAATATCTCTCATCTTCCCTCTCAATTATTACATCCTACATCTCCTCTGCATTCTCCTTCTTCACCTTTCTGAAATAGCAAACACTTTGTAAACATAATATCTCTACTGTTGGCAATAGCCTACCAAACCATTTCTATTTATAGTGCCAATTAATATATAGATGCCAAAATAAACATTTAGTTTAATGCTGAATATTGATTGCATTTGTTGTTGCAATTATTTGTCTCACCTAAAATATGAGGTACTAGAAATCTTCAACACTATAAATTCACAGGGTAGAAGCTTTGTCACCTCAGATTCTTACTGATAAATGTGTAGACATACAAACAGCATGAAGAAAGCAAGGGAACAAACCATCCCAAACAAATCAAAATACCTCATTAGCAGAATCCAATGGTATCACAATGGAGAAAGTGTCAGAGAAGGAATTTAGAAAGTTCATAGTTCAACTGATCTGAAAGGTAAAAGATGATGTAAGGAATTAAATCAGAGAAAAAATCCAAGAAGTGAAAGATCACTTCAATAAGGAGATAGAAGAAGAATCAATCATAAATTATAGAAATAAAGGAATCAATAAACCAAATAAAAACTCAATGGAAAGCATCAGCAGACTAGACCACTTGGAAGATAAGAGTTTCAGGCAATGAACACAAAATATGTAATCTGGAAAATAAATTTGATCATGGAGAAAAGATGTTATGAGAACACACATAGAACTTTCAAGAAATATGGGATAACATGAAAAGACCAAATTTAAGATTTATCAGGATAGATAAAGGCTTGGAGATACAAACTAAAGGAATGCACAATATTTTCAATGAAATAAAATCAGAAAATTCCCCATTCATTAAGAATGAAATAGAAAATCAAATATAAGAGGCTGATAGGACTCCAAATATACAAAATTACAAGAGACCTACACCAAGGCACATCATTATGAAAATCACCAACATACAGAATAATGATAAAAAATTAAAGATTGCTAGAGAAAAAGGACAGGTAACATTTAAAAGGGAAGCACACTGAATCTCAGCTGATTTCTCAACCCAGACACTAAAAGCTAGGAGGTCTTGGAATAATATATACCAAGCTCTGAAAGAAAACAGATGTCAACCAAGAATACTGTATCTGGTCAAATTAAGCTTCAGATTTGATGATGAAATAAATACCTTCCATGATAAACAATATTACAAGAATTCACAACCTGCATTGAAAACAAACCCAATAAGTTATTTCATGAAGAAGAAATAAAATATAAAAATGAAAATGAGTAGAGGGAGAAACTACATTAGAAGTATAGTCAATCAAAAGAAAAACTAATACAAATTAAAACCCAAAAATAAATTGAAATTACAGGGAATTAAAATCAAAATAACATTGAATGTAAATGGCCCAAACTCATCAATAAAAAGACCTAGAATGTCCAAATGGATTAAAAAACATGACCAACAATATGCTGTCTCCAAGAGACTCACCTCATAGGCAAAGACATCCACAGACTGAAGGTAAAAGAATGGGGGAAAAAATCATTCACATGGATCACATAAACAATCAGGGATTTCTATTCTCATATCAGATAAAGTGGGTGTCAAGTCAAAGTTAATCAGAAGGAACAAAGAAGGTCATTTCATACTGCTTAAGGGTACACATCAACAAGATATAACAATCATAAATATTTATGCCTCAAACAATACAGCATCTACATACATCAAACAAACCCTTATTAATTTCAAGATCAAATAGACCACAAACAATAATACTGAGTGACTTTAATATGCCCCTCTCATCACTGGATATATCATCCAAACAAAAAATTGAACAAAGAAGCTGTGGAACTAAAAAATACAATTAATAATTTAGACTTAACAAGCATATATAGAATATTTTATCCATCAATGACTAAATAAATTTTCTTCTAAGCGCACATGGATTCTTTTCTAAAATAGACCATATCTTAGGCCACAAAGCAATGCTTATCTGTTACCAAAAAATAGAGATCATACCTTGCATTCTATGAGATCATAATGGAATGAAATTAGAAATCAACAACATAATAAAAAATAGAAGCTCCTCTAACACCTGGAGACTAAATAATATGCTAGTGAATGACCAATGTATAGCAGAAAAAATCAGAGATGAAATTTTTTTAAAAAATCCTTAGAGGTAAATGAGAATATTGATACAACATATCAAAATCTCTGAGATACTATGAAGGCAAGTGTAACAGGAAAGTTCTGAAGAACACTGAGCTCATTCATTAAAAGAATAGAAAATCACCAAATAAATAACCTAACAATTCATTTCAAGGCTCAAGACAAAGAAGAATAAATTAACACTAAAAGCAGTAGAAGACAGGGAATAATTAAAAATCAGAGCCAAAAGTTATTGAAATTGAAACAAACAAACAAACAAAAATCAACAAAACCAAAAGCTGGTTCTTTGAAAACAATCAATAAAATTGATAAACCTTCAGCCATGCGAACCAAAACAAAGAGGGAAAACATCCTCAAATTTCTAAAATTTGTGATGAAAAGGAAATATCAACATAGACACAACTGAAATATAAAGGATAATCAGAAAACTTCTTCAAAAACTTGTACTTCAATTAAATGGAAAATCATGAAACCATTAACAAATTTCTGGAGACATATGACCTACCCAAATTGAATCAGGAGAAATAGAAAATTTAAACAGATCAATGTCAAACAATGAAATTGAAGATGCCATCAAAAGCCTACCAACAAAGAAAAGCCCAGGACTAGATGGATTCTCAGCTGAGTTCTACCAGACCTTCAAAGAATTAACACCAATCCTCAAGTTATTCCATGGAATAATAGAAAAGGAGAGAACCCTTCCAAACTCATTCAATGAAATCAATATCACCCTGATTCCATAGCCAGACAAAAACACACATCAAAGAAAGAAAACTTCAAGCCAATATCCCTGATGAATATAGATGCAAAAATTCTTATTAAAATACTGGCATATCTCATACTAAAAACACACTAAAAGATAATGCAAAATGATCAAGAATGTTTCATTCCAGGAATATAAGGTTGGTTCAATATACAGAAATCAATAAATGTAATTCACCACATCAATAGACTTAAAGACAAGAACTGCATGATTATCTCAATAGATGCAGAGAAGATATTTGACAAAATTCAGCTACCATTCATGTTCAAAACACTAAAAAAAACTAGAGATAGCAACATTGTAAAAACTATATACATTAACCCAAGGCCATCATTATTCTAAAAAGGGAAAAACTGAAAGCATTTCCTCTAAAAACTGGAACAAGACATGGATGATCTCTTTCACCACTTCTATTCAACATAGTCTTTTGAAACTCTAGCCAGAGCAATTAGACAAAAGAAAGGAATTAAAGGGATACAAATAGGACAAGAAGAGCTCAAACTATCTTTATTTGCCAATGACATGATCCTATATTTAAGAGACCAAAAAACCCCAGCAGAAAACTTCTAGAACTCATAAATGAATTCAGCAAAGCAGCAGGATATAAAATTAACACCCATAAATCAATTTCATCCCTATACACTAAAAATGATTTAGCCAAAAGAGAAATTAGGAAAATCATCCCATTCAAAATAGCCTCAAAAGTAAAATAAAATAAAACATCTTGGAAAAAATATAAGAGAAAGAGGTGAAAGACCTCTACAATGAGAACTACAGAACACTAAAGAAAGAAATTTAAAACCTTAGAAGATGGAAAGATCTCCCATGGTCTTGGTTAGGTAGAATTAATACTGTCAGGACTGCCCCCAGCCACTGCACAGAGGAGAGCCACAGCGCTGCAGTCCCCACGGTGGACCTCCATCTTGCGACACCACAACCACCGCCACTGCTGCCACAGCCCCCCCCCCCACATGTGATAGCCTCCACTTTGGGACAAGAGACAGGGCCTGGAGGCCACCACCCACCACAACAGCCACCAAAACACTGCATGTCTGAACAGGCTGCACAACAACACTGAACAACCCATCCTCACAGCCCCATCTCTGAAAGCAATTGCCCCCTCCTATATCACTTCTACTGCCATCTTGGGTCACCTCTGCTGCTACCACCACCATCTTTAGTTGGGGCAGCTTCCATCATGGGACAACAGCTGGGGCTGGAAGCCCAACACCAACATACATGCAGGATTGATGTTGCTGCCACTGCCAACTAGGAGCATGTCCACTTCCACCTAAGGACAACAGCCAGCTCCTGCAAGACTGTTTCCAAGGTCCCTACAGACTTGGTTACACCTGTGAGTCCCTTTCTCTCTTCTCTCCTGCTAATAGCCAACTTCTACTGATTCCTCCATCACTCTTCCTATGATCTAATATCTCTATATTCTCACCTCCTGCCTCATAAACATCACACCCTACACCCCCATTCTCTCTTTGCCCATGATTAGAAACTGTAGACACTATTGCAAACCTACTGTTTATATTGTAGATAATAGTCAAAAATATCATTTCTGTTTATTACAACAAAATGTAAATATCTTAATAGGTACTAATTGATTTGAAGCTGCATATTGTTTGTATCGGGTATTGTTAATATTGTTCTCCCCCTTAAAGGCAAGGCATTGGAAACCTGTAGGGACACTATAAATCTACAGGGTAGAAACTGAAATACCTCAGATCCACCCTACTAGAGGGGAAAAAAAGTGTACCAAACAAAGAAGTCACAGTAAAAGAATTCATTGATAGAATCATAGAAGAAGTGCCAAATGGTAAGAAACCATGAACAGAATCCCCAAGAAATGTGGAATAACATGAAAAGACGAAATTTAAGAATTATCAGAATAGAGGAAGACACAGAGATACAAACCAAAGGTATGCATAATCTTTTCAAAGAAATAATATCAGAAAATTTCCCAAACCTGAAGAATGAAATGGAAAATCAAATACAAGAGGCTTAGAGTACACCAAATGTATAAAATTACAACAGACCCACACCAAGGCATATTACAATGAACATGCCTAACATCCAAAATATAGGTAGAATTTTAAAGGCTGTGAGAGAAAAGCATCAGATTATATATGGGGGAAAACCAGTCTGAATCTTAGCAGATTTCTCACCACAGACCCTCAAAGCTCGGAAATCCTGGACAACATATACCAAGTTCTGAAAAAAAAAAAGTGGATGCCAGCCAAGAATCTTATATCCAGCAAAATAAAACTTCAGGTTTGATGATGAAATAAAAACCTTCCATGATAAACAAAAGTTAAAAGAAATTACAACTAGAAAACCTATACTATAGAACATTCTCAGTCAAATATTCTATGAGGAGGAAATGAAAAAAAAAAAAAAAAAAAAAACAATGAAAACCAGTAAAGGGAGGAACTATACTAAAGGTCAAGCCGATCAAAGGAGATATCATGTCAAGTGAAAAAAACAAACTAAAATGGCTGGGAATACAAATCATATTCCAATAATAACCCTGAATGTTAATAATCTAATCTCATTAATCAAGTTACAGACTTGCAGATGAGATTTTTAAAAAAAAAGACCCAATAATATGCTACTTTCAAGAGTCCCACCTCAAAGAAAAAGACATCTATGGAATGAAAGTGAAAGATTGGGAAAAAGCATATCATTCATATGGACTGTGTAAAAGAGTAGGAATTTCCATTCTCATATCAGATAAAGTAGACTTCAAGCCAAAGTTAGTCAGAAGGGCTAAAGAAAGACATTTTATACTACTTAAGGAAATTATACATCAACAAGACATAATAATCACAAATATTTATGACCCAAACAATGGAGTATCTATGTACATCAAACAAACCCTCCTCAATCTTAGGAACCTAAAGACCACAACAAAATAATATTGGGTAACTTTAACACACATCTCTCATCATTGGCTAGATCCAAACAAAAACTAAACAAACTATAGAAGTAAATAATACAATCAGTAATTTAGACTTAATAGACATTTATAAAATATTTCATCCATCAACAAGTGAATACACTTTTTTCTCAGCAGCACATGGATACTTCTTTAAAACAGACCATATCTTATGCCACAAAGCAACTTTTAGAAAATACAAAAAAATGGAGATAATAGCTGGCATTCTATCACATCATAATGGACTGAAATTAGAAGTCAAGGACGAAATAAAAAATAGAAGGTACTCCAACACCTGGAGACTAAATAATACTCTATTGAATGATGCATGGATAACAGAAGACATCAGGGAGGAGATTTAAAAATTCTTACAGGTAAATGAGAATACTAATACAGCATATCAAAATCCCTGGGACACTATGAAGGCAGTCCTGAGAGGAAAGTTCATTGCATTGAGCTCATTCATGAAAAGAATTAAAAGTCAACAAATAAATGACCTAATATTACATTTCAAAGCCCAAGAAAAAGAAGAATAGATCAAAACCAAATGTAGTAGAAGATAGGAAATAATTAAAATCAGAGCTGAAATCAATGAAACTGAAGCAAAAGAAACAATTGAAAAAAACAAAAAAACAAGAAGTTGGTTCTTTGAAAATATAAATAAAATTAGCCACACTAATGAAAAGAAGGAGAATGAAAATTCAAATTACTAAAATTTGTGATGAAAAAGGAAATATCATGATGGACACACCAGTACTCCTCAAAGTACTCCATGAACTGGCAAAGGAGGGAACCCTTCCAAACTCCTTCTATGAAGCTAGTATCACCCTAACACCAAAATCAGATGAAGACACATCAAGGAAAGAAAACTTCAGACCAATATCCCTGATGAATATTATGCAAAAATTCTTAGTAAAATTCTGGCAAATCATATACAAAAACATATTAAAAAGATAGTGCACTACAATTAAGTGGGATTAATCCCAAGGATGCAGGGTTGGTTCAAAATTCAACATTAGGAAATCAATAAATGTAATTCATCAATAGACATCAATAGACTTAAAGATAAGAATCATATGATCATCTCAATAGATGCAGAAAAGGCATTTGACAAAAGACAGCACCCCTTCATGTTCAAAACACTAGAATAAATGGGGATGGTAGGAACACACCTCAACACTGTAAAACCTATCTATGCTAAGCCCAAGGCCAACATCATTCCAAATGGAGAAAAATTAAGCATTCCCTCTAAAATCTGGAACAAGACCGGGATGTCCTCTTTCACCACTTCTATTCAACACAGTCCTGGAGACTCTAGCCAAAGCAATTAGACCAAAGAAATTAAAGGAATATGAATAGGAAAAGGAGAACTCAAACTATCACTATTTGTGGATGACATGATCCTATATTTAAAGGATCCAAAAAATTCCACCAGAAAACTTCTAGAGCTCATAAATGAACTCAGTAAAGTAGTAGGATATAAAATCAACATTTGTAAATCTAATGCATTTCTATTCATAAGTGATTAATCTTCAGAAAGAGAATTTAGGAAAACTACTCTATTCACACTAGCCTCAAAAAAATAAAATACTTGGGAATCAATCTAACAAAAGTGAAAGACCTCTACAATGAAAACTACAGAACACTAAAGAAGAAATTAAAGAAGACCTTAGAAGATGGAAAGATCTCCCATGTTCTTGGACAGACAGAATTAATATTGTCAAAATAGCCATACACTCAAAAGCATTATACAGATTCTGTGCAATTCCACTGAAAATCCCAATGTCTTTCCTCATGGAAATAGAGAAAGCAATTATGACATTCATTTGGGAAAATAAGAGACCCAGAATAGCCAAAGCATTCCTTAGCTAGAAAAGTAAAGCATGAGGTATCATAATACCAGACCTTAAACTATACCACAGAGCTATAGTAACAAAAACAGCATGGTAAATAGACAGGTAGACCAATGGTACAGAATAGAAGACACAAAGACAAACCCACATAAATACAGTTATCTCATCATACTAGACAAAGGTGCCAAAAACACAAATTGAATAAAAGATAGCCTCTTCAACAAAATAGTGCTGGGAAAACTGGAAATCCAAATATAGCAGAATGAAATTGAAACCCTATCTCTCACTCTACATAAAACTCAACTCTAAGTGAATCAAGGACCAAGGCATTAGATCAGAGATCTTGCACCTACTAAAAGAAAATATAGGTCCAACTTTCCTTTATGTTGGCTTAGGAATCAACTTCCTCAACAAGACTCCTAAAGTGCAAGAAGTAAAATCAAGAATTAATAAATGGGGGCTGGGGATATAGCTCAGTTGGTAGAGTGCTTGCCTCACAAGCACAAGGCCCTGGGGATTCAATCCCCAGTACAGTACCGCAAAAAAAAAAAAAAAAAAAAAAAAAAAAGAATTAATAAATGGAATAGTATCAATCTAAAAAATCTCTTCACAGCAAAGGAAATAATAAAGAGTGCAAAGAGAGGCCTACTGAATGGGAGAAAATCTTTGCCACCTGCACCTCAGGTACAGCATTAATCTCCAAGATATATAAAGAACTCAAAAGACTCCCCCCTCCCCCCAAAAAAAACTCAATCAATAAATGGGCTAAGGAACTGAACAGACACTTCACAGAATAATAAATATGAATGGTCAACAAATATATGGAAAAATGTTTAACGTCTCTAGCAATTAGAGAAATGCAAATTAAAAGTACACTGAGATTCCATCTCACTCCACTGATTGGTAACAATCAAGAATACAAGTAATGATAAGCGCTAGCAAGGATGTAGGGAAAAGGGAACACTCATACATTGCTGGTGGGACTGCAAATTGGTTTAACCACTCTGGGAAGCAGTATGGAGATTCCTTAGAAAACTTGAAATGGAACCACCACTTTACCCAGTTATCCCATTTCTCAGTATATACCCACAGGACTTAAAAATAGTATACTATGTAACACAGTCACATCAACGTTTATAGCAGCTCAGTTCATAATAACTAAGCTATGGAACCAACTTGGTGCCCTTCAACAGATAAATAGATAAGGAAAATGTGGTATATGTACACAATGAAATATTACTCAGCCATAAAAAGAACAACTTTATGACATTCGCTACAAAATGGATGGATCTGAAGACTATTATGCTAAGCAAAATAATTCAATCCCAATAAACAAAGGCTGAATGTTCTCTCCAACAAGGTGGGAAGGGGAAGAACAGAAGTTCAGTAGATTAGACAAAGGGCAATGATGGGAAGGAAGGAGAACAGGAAATAGGAAAGGCAGTGGAATGAATTTGACATAAATTTCTTATGTACTTATATAAATACACCAACAGTGAATCTCTTCATCATTTACCACCACTGGGTAAGACTGGGATCCTAATTAGAATAAGATGTACTCTATGTTTGTATAAATATATCAAAATTACTCTATGTCATGTATAACTAAAAAGAACAAATTTTAAAAAAAGAATTCAATGAAAGGTGTAACAACATATTAGACAGTTGAAGAGACAGCTGGAAACATGCTGCAAGCTTTCCAGAAAGCAGCGCACCAGCAGCCAAAAGGTGGAACACATGGAAGAGAATGTAAAAGACAAAAAATTCCATGAGGAATTCTACATCCTGGCGTTAGAAGAAAGGGACAGAGAGAATGGACACAATGTGAAATTTTTGGCTTAGGATTTCCTGAAATGAAATTCCAAAGTAGGAATATCAATAATTTTCAAATAACAAAATAAAGACAAAACAAAAACATTCGCAGATACATAAAAATTGAAAGTATTAATCATTAAAACCTGCACCCAAATGATGTGTAAAGGATATTTTTCAGATATAAGGAAAATCATCACTGGGGAAGGTCGAGAAGTCAAAAGACATGAATAAGTAGCAAGAAAATTTGCAAATATGTGAGTAAATCTCAATAAACACTGATTGTACAGAAATAAAATTGTGTATATTTGAAAGGATGTGAATGGAATCAGTAGTCTAAGTCTTTTGTATTACCTAGCAGGAGAGTAAAATCATCCACTTATATTAGATTTTACTAAGTCAATGATGCATTTTATAATTACAAGAATGGACACTAACACTTCCAACTAAAAGATAAAGGAAAAACAGCAACGTTTTAAAACAAAATAAAATCAAACCATCAAATGTCAAGAACACCAGAAGTTGTGAGTCCACAGGATTTGGAGATGCTTGCTACTACAGTTTCTCTACTGAGGATCAGGGACAATCATGGTCTTCAGCTGTCATAGTTTATATCAAACCAATTTTCTGGAGAAAGCAAACAGTCAGAAACTCACTGTTTGGTTCTATCAAAAGCATAGGTGCTATGATAATATTAGGAATGTTCCAGTTATTCATGAATCATGTCAACAAATTTGCTGTCAAGACAGTCCCTTTATATATAAGGGAAAAGAATAGCAGATTTGGAGATTTCTTAGGAGGCCATGGTGATACTTCTGATTTTAATCCTTTGGGAAGTGAACATGGAAAATATGAACTAGTAATAGCAGCATATTTAGGCTATTCTTGAAGAAATTAAAAATTTAGTAACTAAGAGTGACATAAAGAGGCAACATAAAGTATGCTGGTTGGCTCCTTCTCCAATGTGCTTTGGGACATCCAGAGAAGAAATAAGGAAGTTAGAGGTAACCAGCAAATGAAATTAAAGATATTAGGCACTAAGGTTGCAGGAGATTGTGCTCTAGACATGAACTTCATGAATTTGATCTTTGCAGAAACAAAACGCTTTGACTATTGCTCGAATTTCAACTGATTTTGGCATCTTCCAACAGACTTGTGATATATTACAGGGGAATGGATTAAAATGGTGCTTTGGATGCTTTCTGTTCTGCAATATTTATTCTGGGTTTTTCTTCATGATCAGGATCAAAGATCTCCATTAATCTTTTATCATTTCAATTTATGTTGACTCTTGTGCTACTTGCTTCTGTCATCAAAATCTCTTGAAATTTGTTGTCTGTTTTTGTGTATGTCAATATTCTGCAATTTCAGCTTTATTTGCACTATGTGAGATGGCCTTTAAAACTTCTCTGCCTCTCATTCTGGAAGCAAAATGAAAGAAACTAAAAGTGACTAAAAACTATAAAATACTTATTCTTTTCACCTTCTAGATTATCAGTTGAAATTACCATGGAGGAATTGTATAGGAAAAAATTTGACCATAAACAATATAAATATAAACAATTATTTTAAAAATAACTGCTCTCTTAGAAGAACTATTTGCAAAACAATACTCCCATTGTTAGGTTTAGTTATAGTTTTAACTCACATTAGTCAAATCAAAATCCCTTTTATGAAGTGACAGTTGTGTGACATTTGACGTTATTTTGGAAAAAACAATGAATATTGTTTTTCAGTTTTTTCACTGTTGTGACTAAAGGACCTGACCAGAACAACTTCAGAGGTCAAAAAGTTTATTTGAGGGCTCACATTTTCAGAGATCTGAGTCCATAGAAGGCCAGCTCCATTCCCCAGAGCTTCAGATGAGGCTGAGCATCCTGGCAAAAGAGTGTGGCAGAGAGAAGCAGCTCACACCCTCCAATGAGCCACTCCCTCCAGCCACACCCTACCTACCTCCAGTTACTATTCAGTTAATCCCATCCAGGATGAAATCACTGATTAGGTTAGACTCTCAAAACCCAATCATTTTCCTCTGAAACTTCTTGCATTGTCTCACACATGAGCTTTGGGGGGACACCTCACATCCAAACCATAACAAATATGTTGCCAACAATTAACTTTGATAAGTTATATAAAGAAAACCCTAATTCACTAGTTTGAAACCATTCAGATATAAACAGGCATTTGCTCTCTCACCTGGCATCTACACATGTTTAGAAAATGTGATCCAGATAAAAATGGTTCATCACCGACGGACTGCAAAATTTCACTTTAAATCAATACAGCAGTTTATCAGTGTAAGTTTTTCTTCAGAAAGGTAGTATTAAGAGCTTATTTTTTTATGTTATAGCCTGATTACTGTTGGGGATTTCTCAGAAAATATTAACTCTTTTTACAATTAATAGTGGTCCCCAAAGTATTAATGTTTACATTGCAATGGAAGGAAAAAAAAAAAAAAACACCAGCCTACCAGTATTAGAGATTCTTCTCCAGAGGCTTTGGAATGGCAAGTTCTATAAATTTTTTAAAAGTTCTTTGTAACTTTAACTTTAAAAAAAAAAAAAAAGTATTTTTCTTTTAGCTCTTGAAGTTCTTAAATGTCTTTTTAAGTAATAACATTAAAAAAAAATCTGAGGTAGATCTGACAAACCATTTGACACAATTCAATATCCCTCATGAAAAAAGAAAAAAAAAAAAAAGACTCTCAACATGTTAGTTATAGAGGAATGGACCCCATCATAATATCTGCTCTATATGACAAAATAGTCATCATACAACATAACATCATAAGAGTGAAAAGTCAAAACACTTCCTCTAGAATCCGAAACGAGGCAAGGATGCCTACTTTCTCCCAATTCTACTCAACATAGTACTGGAAATTCGAGCCAGAGCAATCAGGCAAGAGAGAAACAAAAGACATCCAAATTGGAAAGGAAGACGACAAATTGTTCCAGTTTGTGAGGACAGGATCACATATATAGTAAACCTTAGACTCCACAAAATAATGGTTAGAAGAAATTTTTAAATTCTGTAAAGTTGTAAAATCAACAAACATCAGTAGCATTTCTATACACTCACAAAAAAACTATACAAAAGAGAAATTAAGAAAACTACCCCATTTACAATCACATCAAAAAATAAAATACCTACTAGTAAATTTAACCAGAGACATGGAAGATCTGTGTATTGAAAACCATAAAACATTGATGAAAAAGATAATGAAGAATACACAAATAAATGTAAAGTTATCCTTTATTCGTGAATTGGAAGAATTAATTTATGTAAATGCCCATACTTCCTGAACCATTCTACTGATGTAATGTAATCCCTGTCCAAATTCCAATGACTTTTTTTTTTCACAGAAATAGAAAAAAATCCTAATCATTCGGACACAAGACTTTCAATAGCCAAAGCCATCTTCAGTAAAAGGGCAAAGCTGAGGAGTCACACAAACTACCTCACAAAGCTACAATAATTGAAGCAGCCTAATAGTAGCATAGAAACACACAAACTGATGGAACAGGATAGACAGCCCAACAAGAAACCAACACGTGTATGCTCAATTGATTTTTGGCACTGATGCCAAGAACATACAATGGGGAAAAGACATTCTCTTCAATAAATGGTGCAGGCAGGCAGGCAGGAAGGAAGGAAGGAAGGAAGGAAGGAAGGAAGGGAGGGATGGAGGGAGGGAGGGAGGAAGGAAGGAAGGGAGGAAGGGAGGGAGGGAGGGAGGGAAGGGAGGGAGGGAGGGAGGGAGGGAGGAAGGAAGGAAGGAAGGAAGGAAGGAAGGAAGGAAGGAAGGAAGGAAGGAAGGAAGGAAGAAAGAAAGAAAGAGAAGGAAAAAAAGCCCTGGATTCACACTTTAGAAGAATGAAATGGGATCATGCCTCAAGCCATGAAGAAAATTCTACTCAAAGTGAATTATAGATTTAAACATAAGACTTGAACTATGAAACTACTAAAAGAAAACATTGGGGAAGTCTCCACGATAAGGGGTTTTTTTAGATGTGACCCCAAAAGGACAGACAGCAAAAGCAAAAATAGACAAACAAGATTGCGTCTGCACAGCAAAGGAAACAACCAACATAGTGAAGAGACAACACATGAATTAGGAGAAAATACTTGCAAACCATACATCTGATAAGGGGCTAGTATCCAAAATATATAAAGAACTCAATCAACTCAATAGCAAGAAAATGAATAATATAATTGGAAATGGGCAGAGCACCTGAATAGACATGTTTCCAAAATGGATATACGCATGGTTAACAAGCATGTAAAAAAAAGGTAGTCCACATCATTAACCAAGGAACAAATCAAAACTAAATGAGAACAGGGATTGTAGCTCCATGGTCAAGTGCTAGCTTAGCAAACACAAAGTCTTCAGTTCAATCCCTAGCAACACACACACACACACACACACACACACACACACACACACACTATCATCTCACCCCTATTAGAATGGCTTTTATCAAAAATATAAAAGATTAATGTTGGTATAATGTGTAGAAAGGACAACTTTTGTACACTGGATGGGAATATAAATTAGTACAACCTTTTTGGAAAACAGCATGGAGTTTCTTCAAAAATTTTTTTTAAATTGTCATGTGATCAGATCTAGCAGTTCCACTTCTGGATGGAGATATATAAGTATACACATACATATACATCTGTTCTCCAAAGGAAATCAGTATGTCAAAGATATTTACATTCTTATGTTTGCTGCAGCATTATTCACAACTGCCAAGATATGGAATCAGTCTAAATGTCCAACAATTGGTAAATGAACCAAGAAAAGGCAGTATACACATACACAATAGAATACATTCAATCTTAAGAAAGAAGGCAATAGTGTCATTTACAACATGGATAAACCTGGAGGATATTATGCTAAGTGAAATAAGCCGACACAGAAAGACAAAGACTACATGATTTCACTTTTATAAGAAATCTGAAACACTCAAACTCATAGAAGTTGGAAGTATAATAGTGGTTATAATAGTGGTTATTAAGTATGATAGCAATTATATATCAGTTAAAAATTAAGAAAAAAAAGAATCTGAGGAATTACAACTTATTTGTTTGCAAAAGTAAATTAACAAAACTCATTTGTGCATGAAAACTTCTATATTCTTAGATTCTATTTATTCTTTTTAAGCCATCTTAGAAGTCACATTTTGTCGAAGAAACTAGTGTGGTCAGTTGTTTTTTCAGACAGATTTCATATACTATGTTTTTAGATTTATTAAATATAGAAAGATTTTAGCAATCACTTGTGATTATTTGTAAATTCCTAAGTCTTAAAATCTGCTATCATTTGTGTGATTATAGAAATAGGTCCTATTTAATATTTAATAGCCTACTTTAGTTTAATGGATTTCATGGATTTCAAGTGAAATTATAATAAGAATTAGAAAAAGAAGGTGGAAAGACAACCTCAGACACAGCCTGGCAAATTGGAAAAGAAATCTGTAACATGGAATCCCTAAAGACAATTAGTTTAATTATTTCCATAGGCATCCACTGTATTCAGTGCATATTGATCGACTTTACTGCTAATTAGACTAAATGACCTTGAATGTTTCTATACAATTAGTTGCATTTTATAGAGCACTTATTTTCAGAGGTATTTTGACAAGAATTCAGCTTTTATCTCACATCTTAGAAGAGGATCTTTTGATATTTAAGATAAGAAGGAGAAACACAATACTTAACATCTGTAGGGAAAGAGATAAATGAAGAAAATCAAATAAAATTATTATTTAAATTCCTCCCATTTTGAAATCCTGTAATCCTACATTCTGCTTCTATAAATTTATTTATATCTAGATAGGGACTTCAAGGTCAGCTTTGAAGAATATCTTTAAAGAAATCAAATTATGTGCTTTTCCAAATAATAATTTAATAATTAAATAATGACATTATAAGGAAACTTGATTAATTAACTAATAAAAAGAACCTAATATGTGGAGAAATTTTCAAATAAATAGACCTGGGCTCCTGACATGGGCTAAAATGAAATTAGCTACTGAGCAGCCATCCCTGAAAACCCTCAGCTAGATGGTACATGAACAAGGAAGCTGGGGAGGGGGTTCTACAGTGTAGAGGAGACGGGGCTAGGTCATTCCACAGGCTCCCTCCAAACATGACATACATATCAGGTACTTCCATTTCTAATCAAGGTAACATGGAAATGAGGAGTGGAGCCTGAATTTTGAGGTGATATAGGCTTTGGGCAAGGAAGAACCCTCTGTTTGACTTCCATGAGCATAGAGTACTTTGGTGGCAGAATCTGCTCTTATGATTGGATGAATCTACAGAGCCTGAGTCACAGGGATTCATCTACTACCTTCAAGTTGACCACTAAATGTAAATGCCTTCATATCTCATCCTTCTTCCTGCTGAACTTACCTACAGACTCCATAGATGAAGGACTTACATGCATCAGCATCAAAAAGTGGATCTTATATAAGTGGAGAGTAGAACAGTGGCTACCAGAGCCTGTGAAGAGTATGGGGGAGGAGGACATGGAGCAAGAACTGGCACAGGGTACAACTGGATAGGAGGAATCACTTCTAATATTTTATAATACAGACTCATAACCAGAGTTTTCAATAACTGGATGTTTCAAATTAACTAGTAGTGAGGATTTTTAATCCGTTGTGTTCTTTTGAAGCATACGATTTTTTGTGTTCTTTTGTACACAAAGAAATGATAGAGGTTTGAGGTGATAGATAACCCAGTTACCCAGAACTAGCCATTACACATTGTATACAAGTATTGCAATGTCATACTGCACCCCATAAATATGTACTTGTGTTGCCTAAAAATAAAAATCTATTTTTTTAAAAAAACAGCATCCCTTCTAAACAGCGTCCATACATAACCTGAATGGTTCTATCGCTGCTGCCTGTGGTCTCTGCTTTAAATTTCAAATACTATTGTCCTCTACAACTGACTTCCAAAGGTTAATTTGGAGAGTGGAGATGCCTGGAGAGATGAAACCAGGAAAACTGCATATCTTAATTATGTGGCACCATGAGAAAACACTCCTGGGATAAAACATGCTAAGGAAAGCTGCCAGGTCTGCCATATGGGGTTATTCTACACACTACATGAGGATTCCATATTCAAGAGGTGTCACCGATATCATAGACAGCTTTACTATTTTTGAACTATTATCAGATTTTTATAATTTATTGACTCAGTCTAGTGCCTTATGACAATTTTCTAACAGCAACATTATATCTCATTCTAAAAACAATGAGTACATTAAAACCATTCTCTAACAAAGGATCAATGATTTTGGCAATCAAAGGTCTGTTGGTCAAACATCTCAAATACCTGCATTTTTACACAAGGAATTATATTTCTGACTAGTGTACTGATGCAAAAGTATCTGAAAGTGTGAGAAAAATAGTCCTCTATTGCTATAAGTGCACAGGTTAAATCTAATGCTGTCTAGTGCAGTTCATATCATCTGCTGTTTGCTTGTTATATCAGAATAGTATGCCGAGTTCTTAATTTAAATCTACAAATATTTTCATGATGATGTAAATCACTATGTAATCACAAATATTCATTTCCCATTAATAATGCACAAAGTAAGTATTACTTAAATATAAATTAAAGATTACTATATAATTAATCTGGCAATTGATTGTTTTCATTACAGAAATTATAGCAGTATAAACTTTCACTGCTGTTAAAATATTACAGCCACCTACTATATAGACATTATTTAATGTTATGTGTAAAATGTGTAGAAACCAAAATCCAATCAATAGTTCACCATGAATGAATCAAATGGAATAAGAAATTCTTTGAAGAAACATGAAGAAAGTCTGTTTATTAAAATCATAGTATTGATGCTAAACCAATTGCAGTTTCTTGACTCTGGTGTAACTTTTCCAACATTGAATTACCATAAATATGATAAGAAGGTTTAATTCACCTAAAAATTTCATTATCAGTCCAGCTATGATCCAAAATGAAATTTTGATATCAATGTTTTCCCAGGTCGGACATAACATTTTTTAAAAGGAAAGCTTATTTATGATACTAAAAAATCTTCCTGGGCTTTTCAATAGTTTGCATATTTGCTACTCAAAGTGTAGTACATGACAGGAAACAAATCAAAAATGAACAAGTGGGACTGTCCAAATTAAGAAGTTTCTGCATGGCAAAGGAAAAATCAACAAATTTACATACTACAGAATTGAAGAAAACATTCGTGAACCATATATCTGACAAAGGATTAAAATCCAAAATACATTAACAACAGCATAGGGGTTCTTCCTTGGGCCTAAAACGTTACAAGAGACTGTAAAATCTAGCAACCGTTTCTATATAAAAGGAAAGATTGGAGAAAGTATTCAGTATGTTATATATATAATTTAATTTCTATAAAAGCAAGATGTGTGTTTTGAAATAAATTTATACATTTCAGGGCCATTTTCCCAAAGTTTGATTAAAAAATCAAAATAGGACCAGCTGTCTGCTGTTGCCTGGAAGTTCACTGTTACAATACCTGCAGGTTTGATTACACGTGGCTGCCGCCATATTGAGACAACAGCCAGGCCCCATAGGACCCCTGGCCGGACTGACTAAGCCCCATCTCCAGGATCCCTCAGCCCGACTGATCACTCCCTGCCTCTGGGGCCCTCACATCGATGGACTGTTCCCTGCTGCCAGGACCCCCAGACCAACTGACTGCACCCTATCACCGAGAACCCAGACCGACTGATTGCACCTGGCCTCTAGGATCCCTCAACCACACCAAACACACCAGAACTCCAGGACCCCTGCCGAACCAACTGCATCCCGTCACCAGGACCTCCAGCAGACCACGTCCACCCCTGAGCTGCAGCTCCCCATTTACCAACACATTTTGAAGCCAGAGCGGCCATCTTGGATAATCCTGGAAGCCCTAGCTCCGATCTTTAAGTGGGGCAAATCCCATCCTGAGAGGCCTGCTGGAGGCTTGAATCTCATTGCCAGGTACTTCTCATGCATCAGGCTACTGAACACTGGGAGGTTTCATTAGTATATGACTGCTATACAGTAGATTTTCTTTTTCCCCCTTTTTAAAAAATTTAAGTTTTATTTCTTTACTTTTCTTGCTTTCTTTTCCTTTTGTTTACCTGTTCCCTCAGAGTCTCTTTCTCCCTTTTTTGCATGCTAACATCCGATTTCTTTTGATTACACTCTCACCCATTCTATTTTCTAGAACTTCTGTATATTCTTTTCTTATCCCATTAACAGCCACATTCTACATCCCTCTGCATCCTCTTTGACCTCTATTAGAAACTGCAGACCTTATAGCAAACCGGTTTGTTTTACCGAAGATAATATTTGAACTCACTTTGTTTATTATGAAAATTTTGTTATTGTCCCCATAGGGGCTATTTGGTCTAGGATTGCATAGTGTCTGATTTGGGCACTGCTAATATTGATCTCCCCTTAAAGAAAGGGTTTTGGAAACCTATAGGGCCACTATAAGCCTATAGGGGGAAATCTGCAATACCCCAGATCTGCACTGCTAGAGGGGAAGATACATGAACAGCATGAAAAACCAAGGGAAGAAAAAGATCCAAACAAATCTAGATTCTATATTAATAGAATCCTATGACAATATGTTAGAAGAAATGTCAGTAAAGGACTTCAGATTATACATGATTAAGATGATTCACGAAGCAAAGGATGAGATAAGAGAACAAATGCAGGCAATGAATGATAACCAATAAGCTGAAAGAGCACCTGCAGGAAGCAAAAGATCATTTCAACAAAGAGATAGAGATTCTCAAAAAAAAAAAACCAAATGGAAATCCTTGAAATGAAGGAGACAATAGACCAAATAAAAAACTCAATGGAAAGCATCACCAAAAGACTAGACCACTTGGAAGACAGAACCTCAGACAATGAAGACAAAATGTTTAATCTTGAAAATAAAGTGGTCCAAACACAGAAGATGGTAAGAAATCATGAACAGAACCTCCAAGAACTATGGGACATCATGAAAAGACCAAATTTAAGAATTATTGGGATTGAGGAAGGCACAGAGATACAAACCAAAGGAATGAACAGCCTATTCAATGAAATAATATCAGAAAATTTCCCAAACCTGAAGAATGAAATGGAAGATCAAATACAAGAGGCTTACAGAACACCGTATGCACAGAATCACAACAGATCCACACCAAGACACATTAAAATGAAAATGCCTAACATTCAAAATAAAGATAGGATTTTGAAGGCCGCGAGAGAAAAGCATCAGATTACACATAGGGGGAGACCAATACGGATAGCAGCCGACTTCTCAACCAGACTCTAAAAGCTAGAAGGGCCTGGAACAACATATTTCAAGCTCTGAAAGAACATGTTTGCCAACCAAGAATCCTATACCCAGCAAAACTAACCTTCAGATTTGAAGATGAAATAAAATCCTTCCATGATAAACAAAAGTTAAAAGAATTTACAAACAGAAAGCCTGCACTACAGAATGTTCTCAACAAAATATTCCATGAGGAGGAAATGAAAAACAGCAATGGAGGTCAGCAAAGGGAGGAACTACCTTAGAGAAAAACCACTCAAAGGAGAAACCAAGCCAACTTAAAAGCCAAAAATAAGCCAAATGACTGGGAATACAAGTCATTTCTCAATAATAACCCTGAACATTAATGGCCTAAACTCATCAATCAAAAGACATAGACTGGCAGAATGGATTAAAAACAGAAACTCAACAATATGCTGCCTGCAAGAGACTCATCTCATAGAAAAAGACATCCACAGACTAAAGGTGAAAGGATGGGAAAAAACACACCACGCACATGGACTCAGTAAAAAAGCGGGGATTTCCATCCTTATATAAGATAAAGTGGACTTCAAGCCAAAGTTAGTCAGAAGGGATAAAGAAGGACATTTCATACTGCTTAAGGGAACCATAAATCAGGAAGAAATAACGATAGTAAATATTTATGCCCCAAACAATGATGCATCCCTGTACATCAAACAAATCCTTCTCAATTTCAGGAATCACATAGACCACGACACAATAATTCTGGGTGACTTTAATGCACCACTGTCAGCACTAGATAGATCTTCCAATAAAATCCAACCAAAGAAACCATAGAACTCAATAACACAATCAATAACCTAGACTTAATAGACATATATAGAATATTCCATCCATCAACAAACGGATTCACTTTCTTCTCAGCAGCACATGGAAACTTCTCTAAAATAGACTATATATTATGCCACAAAGCAGCCCTTAGGAAATGTAAAAAAATAGAGATACTGCCTGTGTTCTATCAGATCATAATGGACTGAGAATAGAAATCAATGATAAAATAAAAAACAGAAATTACTCCAACACCTGGAGAGTAAATAATATGCTATTGAATGAAACATGGATAACAAAAAACATCAGGGAGGAGATAAAAAAATTCTTAGAGGTCAATGAGAACGACGATACAACATATCAAAATCTCTAGGACACTATGAAAGTGGTACTAAGAGGAAGATTCATTGCATGGAATGCATTCCAGAAAAGAATGAAAAGTCAACAACTAAATGACCTAACATTACACCTCAAAGCTCTAGAAAAAGAAGAACAGAATAACAGCAAAAGTAGTAGAAGACAGGAAATAATTAAAATCAGAGCTGAAATCAATGAAATTGAAACAAAAGAAACAATTCAAAAAATGGACAAAAAAAAAAAGTTGGTTCTTTGAGAAAGTAAACAAAATAGATAAACCCTTAGCCACACTAACAAAGAGAAGGAGAGAGAAGACTCAAATTACTAAAATACATAATGCAAAAGAAAATATCAGGACGGACACCACTGAGATACAGAACATAATGAGAAGCTACTTTGATAATCTGTATTCCAACAAAATAGAAACTACCGAAGACATTGACAAATTTCTAGAGACATATGCTCCTCCCAAACTGAACCAGGAGGACATACACAATTTAAACAGATCAATATCAAGCAATGAAATAGAAGAAGCCATTAAAAATCTACCATGCAAGAAAAGTCCAGGACCAGACGGATTCTCAGCTGAATTCTACAAGACCTTCAAAGAAGAACTCATTCCAATACTTCTCAAAGTATTCCAGGAAGTAGAAAAGGAGGGTACCCTATCAAACTCATTCTATGAAGCTAATATCACCCTCATACCCAAACCAGGAAAAGACACATCAAGGAAAGAAAATTTTAGACCAATATCCTTGATGAATATAGATGCAAAGATCCTTAACAAAATATTCACAAACTGTATCCAAAAACATATTATGAAAATTGTGCACCACAATCAAGTGGGGTTCATCCCTGGAATGCAAGGATGGTTCAACATTCATAAATCAATACACGTAATCCATCATGTCAATAGACTTAAGGATAAGAATCATATGGTTATTTCAATTGACGCAGAAAAGGCATTCGACAAAATACAATACCCCTTCATGCTCAAAACACTAGAAAAAATAGGGATAGTAGGAACATACCTGAACATTTTAAAGGCTATTTATGCTAAGCCCATGGCCAACATCATTCTTAATGGAGAAAAACTGAAACCATTCCCTTTAAATACAGGAACAAGACAGGGATGTCCTCTTTCACCACTTCTATTCAACATTGTCCTCGAAACTCTAGCCAGAGCAATTAGGCAGACTAAAGAAATTAAAGGGATATGAATAGGAAAAGAGGAACTTAAGCTGTCACTATTTGCTGATGACATGATTCTATATTTAGAGGATCCAAAATCCTCCTCCAGAAAACTTCTAGACCTCATCAATGAATGCCTCAAAATAGCAGGCTATAAAATCAACACACATAAATCTAAAGCATTTTTATATGCAAGCGACAAAACAGCTGAAAGGGAAATGAGGAAAACAACTCCATTTGCAATAGCCTCAAAAAAAAAATAAAATACTTGGGCATCAATCTAACCAAAGAGGTAAAAGATCTCTACAATGAAAACTACAAAACATTGAAGAAAGAAATTAAGGAAGACCTTAGAAGATGGAAAGATCTCCCATGTTCTTGGATAGGCAGAATTCATATTGTCAAAATGGCCATACTACCAAAAGTGCTATAGAGATTCAATGCAATTTCAATTAAAATCCCAATAACATACCTTACAGAAATAGAGCAAGCAGTCATGAAATTCACCTGGAAGAATAAGAAACCCAGAATAGCTAAAGCAATCCTTAGCAGGAAGAATGAAACAGGGGGTATCGCAATACCAGAACTTTGACTATACTACAAAGCAACAGTAACAAAAACAGCATGGTATTGGCACCAAAATAGACAGGTAGATCAATGGTACAGAGTAGAGGACATGGACACAAACCCAAATAAATACAATTTTCTCATACTAGACAAAGGTGCCAAAAATATGCAATGGAGAAAAGATAGCCTCTTCAACAAATGATGCTGGGAAAACTGGAAATCCATATGCAACAGAATGAAATTAAACCCCTATCTCTCACCCTGCACAAAACTCAACTCACAGTGTATCAAGGACCTTGAAATCAGACCAGAGACCCTGCAGATTATAGAAGAAAAAGTAGGTCCAAATCTTCACCTTGTTAGCTTAGGTTCAGACTTCCTTAATAGGACTCCCATAGCACAAGAAATAAAAGCAAGAATCAATAACAGGGATAGATTCAAGCTAAATAGCTTTCTCTCAGCAAAGGAAACTATCAGCAATGCGAAGAGAAAGCCTACAGAGTGGGAGAATATCTTTGCCACTCATACTTCAGATAGAGCACTAATTTCCAGAATATACAAAGAACTCAAAAAACTCTACACGAAGAATACAAATAACCCAATCAACAAATGGGCTAAGGAAATGAACAGACACTTCACAGAACAAGATCTACAAGCAATCAACAGATATATGAGAAAATGTTCACCATCTTTAGTAATAAGAGAAATGCAAATCAAAACTACACTAAGATTCCATCTCACCCCAATTAGAATGGCGATTATCAAGAATACAAGCAACAATAGCTGTTGGAGAGGATGTGGGGAAAAAGGTACACTCATACATTGCTGGTGGGACTGCAAATTAGTGCAGCCACTCTGGAAAGCAGTGTGGAGATTCCTTAGAAAACTTGGAATGGACCTACCATTTGACCCAGCTATCCCACTCCTTGGCCTATACCCAAAGGACTTAAAATCAGCATACTACAGAGATACAGCCACATCAATGTTCATAGCTGCTCAATTCACAATAGCCAGACTATGGAACCAACCTCATGTCCTTCAATTGATGAATGGATAAAGAAACTGTGGTATAAATATACAATGGAATATTACTCAGCCATAAAGAATAATAAAATTTTGGCATTTGCAGGCAAATGGATGAAATTGGAGAATATCATGCTAAATGAGATAAGCCAATCTAAAAAAATCCAAAAGACGAATGATCTCACTGATAAGCAGATGATGACACATAATGTGGTGTGGGAGGGGGGCAAGAATGGAGGAAGGGAAAAGAGAGGTGGGAGGGGTTGGGGGGGGAAGAGGAAAAATAACGGAATGAATCAAATATCATTACTGTATGTAAATGTATGAATATGCAAATGGTATGCTGTTACTCCATGTACAAACAGAAACAACATGTATCCCATTTGTTTACAATAATAAATAAATAAATAAATAGAATAAGAACTATTTTTAGAAAAAGGTGACATCTGTGCAGCCATGTTGTATGAACAAGCCATTTCGGGAACTGGCCCGTAAAACCTCCCCCCAGGAGAGGGCGCATAGGTACTACCCTCAAGAGCCGATACAGGACAAATAGGACGTACTGGGCTTTATCAAGGCTGTTAAGAGATATCTATCGGAGAAATGGGCAGCTGCCCGGAAACCTTATCTATCAAGGACAGGGGAAGGGGCCTAGCCCTGACTCATCTCCTGCATAGTTCACCCCCTCTCTCCTCCCTTCTTCCTCCAGGACCATTCAGTTTTGGCGGGACCCAATGAGATTCAAATAAATTGGCAGGACAGGACCCAACCAAAAGAGAACAAATGTTTAGCTGTTTGAATGTTAACCAATAATGTACAGGTCTTTGTATGTGAATGATTGGAAATTTCTTAAGTAGAGTGCTTTCTCATCCCTTGGGGACACTCCCCACTCAGCCATGGTAGTGGTCTGAGAGGCTGGTTGCGGTCAATAAAACCTTGTTGTGTGATTTGAAAAAAAAAAAAAAATCAAAATAGCTTATAATGTTTACATTTATATGTCAACTTTATTGGGTCACAGGATACCCAATATTTGATAAAACCTTATACTGGGTGTTCCTATGAGAATCTTTTCAGGTGAGAGTAACATTTAAGTTGGAAGACTGAGTAAAGGACATCACCCTCCTTAAAGTGGGTGGACCTTATCACATCGGTTAAAGGCCTCAGGCAGTAGTATAAAAGTTCTGACTTCCAAGTGAGAGAGAATTCCTTCCACCCAGCTACTTTCAAATGGGAAAATTAATTTCATACTAAAACTGAAATCTGTCCTTCCTGGTCTTGAGCCTGCAGGCTTTCAGACTAACTACAGCAGCTTTCCCGTACGTTCAGCCTACTCACTCACCCTGCAGATCTAGGAACTTGTCAGTTACTATAATCAGATGAGTCAATTCCTGATTACACATGTGCACACATACATATACACGTACACGCACACACACACACACACATCCTATTGGATGGATGCATGCATAGATGCATGGATGGAAGGACAGATGATAAACAGACAGAAATACACAACAGGGTCTGTTTATGTGGATCTCTTACAAATGCACAAGTTTTGTTTTATGTTTAACAATTCAATGAGGATAATTCCAACAGAATGGTTTTATTTTTGTAATATTTGTTATTCTTAGTATTCTTTTTAACTAAGGAAGATGCACCACTTCTAATTTACATGAAGGCACCAAAAGGGCCAGTGGCAGCCTTGGGGTTACCATAGCATACAGGGGACTACACTGAATAAGGGCGAAGAGCCAGCCTTGAGCCTAAGCTGAGTGACTGACTCCACACACCCCAACTGAGTGATGCTGGGTTCACCCCTTCCCCTCTGTGCTTTAACTTCCTCATCCACCATGAGAGGCTGACATGGCTTAGGTAATTGTACCACATAAAGCTCTTGAAACAGTGCCTGATACAAAGCAAATTTTCAATAACTATTAGCTACTTCTATTATTATTCTTAATATACATATCATAGTTCTTAACTTAAGCATGAAACACATGATATACATTACTGTTATTATAATCACTATTCCAGGATGAATATAAGGGAAATGAGAGGAAAAAACAATTTGCTGAAACTCTCTCTCTCTCTGGTTCCAGCTTTGAAAGGATGGATTTTTCCTATGTCTCAGGGTCAGGATTACATTTTGTGTACTCTGACTTTTACTCTTAATATCAATCTTGCCCCTGCTTTCAGAAAAATCTAGTTCACTCATAATTATTCCATTTATTAAAATGTTCAGTGTTTCAAAATACACTGGTGAATAATATGTGATTCCTGACCTTAAAAATCTTCCATTAACAGAGGTAATTATTAGTGTGGATAATAACACAGTAGTTAAATCATTAGTAGGTTTTTCTAGCCACTGCAGGCTTTAAATTCCAGAAACAAATGATCAAAATAGAAAAAAAGATTCTTGGAACTAGAAGGTTCCTTAAGGAATACCCTCAAGAGTAGAACTGGCTAACTTAATAATTTGATCCTTATCCTATTGTTGGCCTTTATCTGGTGCCATAACTTGCACAAGTGATAGTTTTGAGAAAGAAAACTCAAAACCTGATTGATAAAATGCATTACAAAATGCTCTTCTGACTTCCTATGAAGTCTAGAGGGACTATCAGGGCTGACAAGGACATATCAAGGGGTTTTATCTAGTGGGAAAGTCACTATACTAACTTTATTATCATTTTAAAGTAACATATTATTTTCCCACTGAATAAGACTGCACATCCCTGAAGTCACACTCTAGAATCACAATGTCCATATCATCAGTGCAGAGCCAGTATAAAAATCTTAGCTAATGAGCTGTCTTCCCACCCCAGGCAGAATGACCTGAGGAGTCTCAGGAGAAAGCTTCTCATGCTTCATCTGTCTGAGCTATTTAAATGAAGCAGCTGCTGGTGTTTCATGGCTACCATAATTAGTATATAACCACAAAGAGACACGGCCATGGGCTTTTTCAGTGGCAGACACCACCTGGGAACAGGGGCACATACCTCCCAGCACCCAGACTACACACAACTCTATTCCCAGCAAAGTATCCTACATATCCATGACCATTCGTTTGCAGCAGTAACTGAGCTGCTCCAAAAATCCCTTGGCAAGCACCCAAATCCACTTCAGTACACTGATTGACATTCTTTGTCTGCCTAAGCCTCATATAATTTGGGGCTTTACTTAAAAAATAATATTCTTGGTAGTTAAAATAATCAAATTGTGACTACTTCATGGGTATTCCACCAAGAGTGGTCTAATGTTTATACTTTTCTCTCATACTCTTCTCTCAACATTGAGTTTCTTTGTTTCCCTGGGCTCATCTTTTGAATTAGCAGGAATGTCTGAGGTAAAAGAAGCGGACTTGGAAGAGCTGGGATAGTGGCTATAGATAAGCAGTGATGAACAAAAATTCACATATTGACCCCCAATGTGATGGTATGTGGAAGATGAAGCTTTTGGGGATTCATCAGGGTTAGATAAGATCATGAGGGTGGGACCTTATGATGAGATTAATGCCCTTAAAAGAGACACCACAGAGTCCCCACTCCACACACACACACACACACACACACACACACACACACACACACACCCCAAGGAAAAAATCATGTGAACCCACATAAGAAGACACCATCTACAAGTTAGGAAGAGAGTCCTCACTAGGAACCACATATACTGGTCCTTATCTTAGACTTCTCCGTCTCTCAAACTGTGAGAAGCAAATTTCTGTTGTTTTAGCCATCCAGTCTATGGTATTTCATTATGGCAGCCCAAACTGACTAAGGCAACATGGAATAAAACTAATGCTGTCAATCTAAGTTGTAATTCTTGAATATTCTAGGCACTCTATTAAGCACTGAAGCATGATAGGAATCATTTTTATTTGCTCTTTTATTTATATTTTAAAAACTCCAAAATTATGAAATCTAAACTATATTTAGACAATGCCCATAGTTAACACTTTACTAAAGGACTACATTATATCAAAACAGAATTCTCCTAGAAATGTTCAACTGCAGTAGTCATAAATTCAGTAAGCATGTTTCAAGGTGTACTAGGACGAATAAATGCACAAAAAGTTCAAAAGTAAAATCAATTTAACTGCAGCAAATTATTTTCAGTCATTACACAAAATTACTGAAATTCCTTCTGGATGGTATGTGTAGTAGGGGAGAATAAGAATACAAGGAATGAGCCAGACATGGATCCCACCCTTAAAGGGCTTATCCCTGGCATTCAAAACCCATAATGACCATTTGAATAAGCTTCTGCAATAATTAACTTGCCTGTGTCTATAAAGTTCTATTTGTTATTGAGTGTCTTTTTCAAATTCACACTCCTATGATTTTTTTTTGTGACTTCAAATCCATACTATGAAATATATGTACTTTTTTTAAGTGAGCATTTTTCCAAGTATAGAGATAGGAATCAATTTGATTTTCAGAGTTAATACAGCCTAGAAACACATAAAGGCAAAGAAGGAAAAAGAGAAAAAAAGCTGAACTCAAAAGTTATTCACTTACATACAAAAACAGACTATTCAGAGGCTTACAGACTGCATTCAAGGCTCTCTGTTGGAGATAATGAGACACCATCTGCTTGTCACTCATTTACAGAGTTTTATGTAGCCAGACAAGAATGATCCAATATCCATCCAATGCCAGTTGGACCATCTATTTTTCTATAGTACATGGTACAAATACATATACTTCTTTAGAAATTAAATGGATTTTTTTATTAAAAGAAATACTTCTCTGCATTCATTTAATCTCTTAATAACATCTTCCAGCAGGGAAAATGTATTTTTTCTCCTTCAAAGAATATTTGAATTGAGAGCTTATTCACACTGTCTCACATTTGTTTAAATAAAACTTCAGTGTCCCCTCTACCTATGCATGGAGGAGAGTAAAAGAAAGAATCAACAGTAGAAGCAAAATGGGTTAGGACGGAGAGAATTTCCTACCAGGAAAGGAGTGAAGAACTACTTTTTATGGGATTGAAGTGTATTTTGGAGACATAACATCAGCCACAGCTAATCTCCCATTGTGAAATAAGCTCTTGCTTAGATTTTTCATGCCTGAAAGTATACAGCACAAGATCACATCCAAATAATAATGATTAAAACTGTTCAAGGTAGCAAGTGATTTCAGAACAACTCAAAACCAAGTGTATGCCATTAACTTTTATTTATCTATAAAAGAAAGGAAGCAAGGTAGTAAATGGCTTTACTCCTCCAGAACTCTTTCCTCGTGTGTGAAATGGTGTCCGAGGACTACAACAGCTCTCCGATGCTATCCCATTAATAGTTTGTTCTCACACAGAATAAGATCCAAAAAAATGAGCAATGGGCAGATGTAAAGGTCACATAGTGCCAGTAAAAAGGAAAAACTGAGAATCACAGCTAAGAGGTTTATAAACAAACCAAATAAAGAATATTACTTTAAGATCATCTATAGTAATTATAGTAATAATTATAGTAATTATAGTAATATAGTATATTATTTTTAAACTATTTGTTTTTTAGAAGTAAAAACTTGCATTCAAAAGAACAGAAGCCATCAATCAGTCCTTGGAAAAATGAGGGGAGTGAACTAGAGAGCCCAGCATGAGAAGACTGTGGGCAGGAGAGATCCTTCATCAGTCTAAACATGCCGAACCTCTCTTTTACACACTGGTATAAATTTTAATCAGTCACCACCATTAGACTCAAGTCTCTTCCATCTTGAAATCTGCCCTGATGTCCCCAGTCAGACTCACCTACCCTCCCCCTATTATCTCAATAATGAGGATTTCAAGGGAGTTTTTCCTCTCTGGCAAAACTTCTGGTATATAGTAAGTTCTTAGAGACTATATTTTTAAGTCAATGAATTTCTCAAAGGCTTACTTTGATATTTCTAGAGTTTTCCTCCTCATTTCTACCAGATGGTTTCAGGGACTAAAGACAGGAGAGGAGGGAGGAACGGGGGGAAATCTGCCCAGAGATAATATGGATAGAGAATTTCTTGAGTGGGGAGGGACTCAGACGTCCTCATAGCTTCCTATTCACCACAGAACCTGCACAGTGTCTATGTTCACTAACACCAGGAAGGTATGTGTGAATTTGAGTTACATTAACTGTTTGGATAAAGGGCATGTTTAACCATGGTTTATTATGGCTCTGAAAACAGAATCCTCACATTACTGAGATGAATCATAGTGTTATGCTTGGAAATTTATCCTTAATCCTATATCCTCAGGCCCTGACTTTGGCTATTTCTCTCTCTGTACTACCCTTTCCAGTTTTAATTACTATTTTAACTCTCTGGTCATGTCATCCTATGTTCCATGGTGCTTATTTTTGTGCCAATGGCTAGCTAGCCAAAAGTAGCTATTCAGTAGGAGTGTGTGTGTGAAATCCCACCAGGACCTACAGTTCATTGATCTTCCAGGTTTCTTTGTTCCTCACTGTTTTCATATTCTTTCTTCACACCCATCTAGCTTAGATTCCAAGGTTCAGCTTTATAATCACTCTGGTACAATACCTTCAGCTCTTCTGATCTGTTGTCATGTAATTGTACCTGTCTGGGAAACTCCAATTCTACTAAGATCTGACTTTCCATCAATATGTGTCTCACCTACACCTAGGTAGCTAGTCAGGGCTCTTCCCCTAGGTATTCACATGGCTCACTTCTTCACCTCCTGCAGGTCTTTACTCAAATATATTTTTATGAGTGTGTGTGTGTGTGTGTGTGTGTGTGTGTGTGCGCGTGTGTGTGCGCGTGTGTATGCATCTGAAATATATATCTTTAAGTGAATTGTGAATGTGTACATATGTGTATACACACACACACATGCCACCGCCACCTTCCTGGACTACTACAATAGCTTTAACTAGTTTCCAAGCCAAAGTGCCACTTTGAGACATAAATTAAAGTCATGTTACTACTATTGTTAAAGTCCTATGACTTTTCATCTGAGTTAAAAGCAAGGTCTTTATATGGCCTCCAGGGCTTTAGACCATCTGACTTCTATTACTTCTCTGACCTCATATCCTATTATTCTCCTCTTGCTCATTCCACTCTGACTACCTCCTCATTATTCTTTGAAAGTACCAGTATCCTTCTGACTCAGTATCTTTTCCACTTGCTATTCCCTTTGACTGAAATGCTCTTCTCTAGATATTCACATAACTCCAAATGCAAGAGTATTTAGAAGTACGACCTTTACACAGTGATAATGTCCTGCGGGTCTGCTCTTGGGAATGGGATTAGTGCTCCTATAAAACAGGTGGAAGGAAGATGTTTTTCCCCTTTGGTCACGTGAAGATGCAGCAAGAGGCACCACCTATAGAACAGAGAGCAATTCTTCACCAGACACTGAATCTGCTGGCATCCTGATCTTGAACTTCACAGCCTCCAGAACCATGATAAATAAACTTCTACTGTTTATAAAGTACCCAGTCTAAGGTATTTTTGTTATGGTGGCTAAAATAGACCAAGACACCATTCTCACTCACCTTGTTTTAAATGGCAGTGCCTTCTCCCACCTTCCCAGTACTCCTTATCCCTCCTCCCTGATTCATGTTTCTGTGCAGCAAGTATCATCATCTCCCACTTATTGGGTTCCCCAGAAATAAAGCTGTCAGATAAAACGCAGGCCAGTTAAGTTTGAACTTCAGTTCACTACAGGCTGTAGAACCTCCCCTGCAATGTGGACTGGCCTTTGCTTTCTGGTTTGATATAAAAATGAAGAAGTTTATCCCGGATGGGCTGTTTGGGATTTCAATTCTATGCAATTCCAGTATACAAGAAAGAAAAAATCCAAAAGCTATGATTTCTTATTTAATCCAACTCTAAATCCTTTGTGTGGCCTGGTATTAAATCATTCTGCTTTTGTTAAACATCTTGACTATGTGAAAAAGGGTCTTAATATAAAGCATTCCCAGAGTTTTATAAGAGAAAGTCTCTTAATTCCTATCCTGTTACCTAAAAATGTTAATTCTGTCCTGCTGATGTCCCTGACTACATTGTGAGCCCCTGAGAACAGAGGCCATGTATGATTATTCTTTAGATATCCCTAGTTCCTGACACAGTACCTGGCACATAGGGGTAGTCAACAAATGTTTATTAAAATAATATATGATGTCCTGCACTAATTTTTCTTACAGTTTACTGGTTATTTAATCAATCTGGTCTTTCAAATGACAATTTCTACAGGAAACAACATTCACAAGTAGAAAGTTGCAGGTAGTGCATGCCTATAATCCCAGTGACTCCAAAGACTGAGGCAGGAGGATCTCAGGATCAAACCCAGACTCAGCAACTTAGAAAGGCCCTAAGAAACTCAGTGAGACCCTGGGATGTGGTTCAATGGTCAAGCACTCCTTAACAAGGGAACTTCCACTATTGAGCAGGCCCATAGCCCAGGCCCTGGTCATATCTCAGTTTTGGTTCTGTGATGGGCATTCTCCTGCTTGCCTGGCACCTATAATTGTTTTAAATCAAGCCTTAAATCCAAGGATCTATAAAGAGGAATTACACACTAACTTACATTAACCAGTTAATCAGAAAACATCACTGGATTTTGTGAAAGGCAATAAGAGTTTTTAACAGGGGAATACACTCTCTTTTGAATGTAAAGGCATCTGTTTAGCATTCTGAGAATTTTGATGAAATAACTCTCACTTAAAAGATCCCTTAAATAGCCACATGTGCTGGTGAGTGAACTAATTATTATACATTGGAAATTCCAGTATTTTGACACTAGCAAAATTATTTTGATCGAAAGAAAATGAAATAAGCAGAGCAGGTATAATTATGATTCATGAACCAATGGACTCAAATGTTGTCTTATTGGCTTTTCTTTAAAATGAATATTTTTGATTGACATGCTTGAACTTTGGTTAATCACTAGCAATTGCTTGGTCAATATAGTGGCATTCCTTATAATCAAAAAACCAAGTCCAAACAGGCAAATTGCTTTTAAATTATATTAATAACTTATATTTTCTTCCCTATAAAAACTTATTAACCTCACCACAAGTATTTCCTTAGTATCTCTTATGCCCACAGCATAGAATTGAACACTGTATAAAATACAAAGCAAGTCTGCCTCTCTAACTAAGACTTTTTAATCAAGATGGGGAGATGAATCGCACACAAAAATAGTAGGTATAAATATGTAGAAATGAATGTTCATGGGTTGATTCAGATAAGGAATTTAAGAGAATAAAAAAAAAGAGGAACGAATACATTTTTAGAAGTCTGAAAAAAAGCCTCATGTTGGAAATAGAATTGTACCAGGAGGGATCATTAAGGTGCAAGACACACCAAGTGCTTTCTGGCATGCAAAGGTGATGCTAGAGAAGAGACACTGGTAACCACCTCTCCTACAAAGGTGAACTTCAAATGGCTCACAGTTGTATGCAATACCAGGATGCACTAATTTGATTAATCAGATTTTAATTCAATTACATGCATAAAGACTTTCCATTCTTATCTCACCTTCTTAGACATCCTACAAAGCCTTATTCTTTGCTGATGTGCATATTTCTATAATCCCAATGACAAGAAGTAATCATTCTCAAGAGTTCTCTAACTCTGCAGGTTCTAATAATCATATGCTCTTGCTACAGTTCCCTGGGTGATATTTTGGTCCCAATCTATTTAATCTTGTATAGCTTATTTCACTATCAGATTCATACTAAGCAAGTCTTTATATTAATGAAGATTTAATGTATTTTTATTAAAGATACCCCAGAATCAACAGAAAACTAGAAATATTACCAAAATATCCAAAGGAAAGTGGTTTACAGAATTTTCTTTTTCAAATATGGAGATGTTATAAATGAAGATTCCATTGTGAATATTGGTATGGTTTAGATGTGGTGTCCCCCAAAAGTTCACATGTGAGACAATACAAAAAGGTTTGGAAGAGAAACAATTGGGTTATAGCCTTAATGTTCTTATACTAGGGAACTTGTTCCCTAACAAGGGAATTCATTCCTAATGGGATTAACTGAGTGGTAACTGAAAACAGCTGGGGTGTGGTTGGAGGAAGTGGTCCATTCAGGGCCTGGGTATAGGGCATATATTTTGTACCTGGTGAGTGGAGTCTCTCTCTCTGCTTCCTGATGGTGTGAGCTGCTTCTCTCTGCCACACTCTCCTGCCATGATGTTCTATCTCACCTCAAGTCCCAAGGAATGGAGCCAGCTGTCTATGGACTGAGACCTCTGAAACCATGAGGCCTTAAATAAACTTTTTCCCCTCTACAGTTATTATGGTTGGGTCCTTTAGTCACAGTAGCAAAAGAACTGACTAAAACAGATATAAAGATCCTAAACTCTCAGGCTGTTACCATGGGTTACAGAAATGAACCTGTACCCAAATTTTCACAATTGAAAAGTAGTTTCTACTCTTTGAAATTTTTCTGAGAAGGACATACAGGACACAAATCATTCATGACTCCTGTTCTCCTCACTCTCCCTACTATTCCACTTTCCCTTTGCCTTTTAAGACCACTTTTCTCTCTATACATCTATTATGTTTTCTTCCTCCTCCTTCCCATCCCCACTCTGTGTGTGTGAGAGAGACCTGTCACACAGAAAAGAGATTCTATTAGTATTTCAAAATAAGATCTTAGGAATTGAATGGAGGTGGGTGGTGGAGGGTGAGAGAAGAATGGAGGAACTTCAGATTATGTAGAGGGAAATGAGAGAGAGTGGGGTATGAAAAATGGTGGAATGAGCCAGATATCACTGCTCTATGAACATGTATGATTACATGAGTAGTATGAATCTATTTCGTGCACAACCATAGAAATGAAATAATGTACCCCATTTGTATACAACGAATCAAAATGCAGTCTGTAAAAATAATAAATAAAATTAAGAACCATCTTCATAACACTTCACCCATTTTACATTTAAGCAGTTAGTTGGGGGGGTTTCCAAGACAGAGGACTAGGGGTTGACTGCATTTCATGTTGCTCCAAGACTCAGGATTCAAGAACAGGAGGTATTGAGAGACTTGGAACCAACTCAGAGCCGCCAGATGAGTCGCCCCCACTGGGCAAAGCTCCCCTGCTGGGGTGGTAGTCCCAGAACGCAGGGAACTTCATGGAGTTGCCCAGTGAGACTCCCCACTATAGTGGTGAACCCGGACAGCCAGGAGCGTCCCAGAGGAGGGCTGCCTAGTGAGAGACTTCCTCCCAGAGCAAGGCTTCCCTGCCTGGGTGGTAGGTACAGACTGCCGGGACTTCTCAGAGGAGGGCCACCCAGTGAGACTCACTCGCAGGGCAAGGCTCTCTGGCAGAGGTGGTAGGTACGGACCCCAGGGAATGCCGCAGAGGAGGGCTGCCCAGTGAGAGACTCACTTGCAGGGTGAGGCTCCCTGGACCAGGCGCTAGTTCCAGACCAAAGGGAACTTCTCAGAGGAGAGCTGTCCAGCCAGCCTTCCCCACTGGGTGAGACTTCCAGGCTGGGTGAGGCTTTTCCACCAGGACAATAGAACCAGAGAACCAGGCCCAGACCAGCTGTGCCCCAGACTGCAGTCTAGACCCCCTTTGGCTGACCATCAGTCAACAAGTTAAGAAGCCTCTGCCCACTAGGAGGGAATATACCCCACCTGAAGGCCACTACCCCTAGAGGGGCAGCTTCCTTGTGGATCACTGCATTATCAAGTTCGTCTAAGACTTCAGGCTATTGAAGGCTAGGAGGTGAGTTATTGGAAATCTACAGGGACACTATAAGTCAATAGAGGAAATCTGCAATACCTCAGAGTTTCACTACTAGAGGGAAAGATACCTGAGCAATATGAGAAAACAAGGGAAGAAAATGTCCCAAACAAACCTAGATGGTATAGCAATGAAATCCAATGATGGCATGGCAGAAGAAATGTCAGAAAGGGAGTTCAGAAAGTACATAATTAAAATGATCAGTGAAGCAGACAATGACATGAAAGAGCAAATGCAGACTTTGAATGATCACACCAATAAACAGTTAAAAGAGCTAATGGGGGAAGCAAAAGATCATTTCAATAAAGAGGTAGAGATACTGAAAAAAAAAAAAAAAACAGGAATCCTTGAAATGAAGGAAACAATAAACCAAATTAAAAACTCCACAGAAAACATAACGAATAGGATAGAACACCTGGAAGGCAGAATCTCAGACATTGAAGAAAAAATATTTAATCTTGAAAACAAAGTTGACCAAACAGAGAAGATGGTAAGAAATCATGAACAGAATCTACAAGAATTATGGGATATCATGAAAAGGCCAAATTTAAGAATTATTGGGATTGAGGAAGGCACAGAGAAATAAATCAAAGAAATGAACAACCTATTCAATGAAATAATATCAGAAAATTTCCCAAATCTGAAGAATGAAATGGAAAATCAAGTACAAGAGGCTTATAGGATTCCAAATATACAAAATTACAACAGACACACACCAAGGCACATTATAATGAAAATATCTAACATACAAAATAAAGAAAGAATTTTAAAGTCCGCAAGAGAAAAGAATCAAATTACATTCAGGGGGAAACCAATAAGAATATCAGCAGATTTTTAAATCCAGACCCTAAAAGCTAGAAGGGCCTGGAACAACATTTTTCAAGCTCTGAAAGAAAACAGATGATAACCAAGAATCTTATACTCAGCAAAACTTACCTTCAGATTTGACAACAAAATAAAATCCCTCTATGATAAACAAAAGCCAAAAGAATTTACAAAAAGAAAGCCAGCACTACAGAACATTCTCAGCAAAATATTCCATGAGGAAAAGATGAAAAACAATCATGTAAATCAGAAAAGGGAGGAACTACCCTGAAGGAATAACCAAATAAAGGAGAAACCAAGTCATGTCAAAAAACAAAAATGAGCCAAATGACCAGGAATACAAATCATATCTCAATAATAACCCTGAATGTTAATGGCCTGAACTCATCAATCAAAAGACATAGACTGGCAGATTGGATTAAAAAGGAAGATCCAATAATATGCTGCCTGCAAGAGATTCATCTCATAGAAAGAGATACCCACAGACTAAAGGTGAAAGGATGGGAAAAATCATGCACATAGACTCAGCAAAAAAGCCGGAGTATCCATCCTCGTATCAGAAAATGTGGACTTCAAGCCAAAGTTAGTCAGAAGGGATTAAGAAGGACATTTCATACTGCTTAAGGAAAGGATAAATCAGGAAGACATAATAATCATAAATATCTATGCCCCAAACTGTGGCTCATCCGTGTACATCAAACAAATCCTCTCAATTCCAAGAATTAAATAGACTACAACACAATAATACTAGGTGACTTTAACACACCTCTCTCATCACTGGATAGATCTTCTAAATAAAAATTGAACAAAGAATTCATAGATCTCAATAACACAATCAATAATTTGGACTTAATGTACATATATAGAATATACCATCCAACAAAGAGCGAATACACTTTCTTCTCAGCAGCACATGGATCTTTCTCTAAAATAGACCATATATTATGCCACAAAGCTACTGTTAGCAAATACAAGAAGATAGAGATACTACCATGCATTCTATCAGATCATAATGGATTGAAAAAAACAGAAACTACTCCAACACTTGCAGATGAAATAATATGCTATTGTACAATGGATAGCAGAAGACATCATGGGGAAAATAAAAAAATTCTTAGAGGTAAATGGGAACAAAGGTATATCATATCAAAATCTCTGGGACACTATAAAAGCAGTTCTTAGAGGAAAATTTATTTCATGGAGTGCATTCAATAAAAGAAGAAAAAATCAACAAATAAACAACCTAACACTACAGCTTAAAGGCCTAGAAAAAGAAGAACAGAACAACACCAAAAGAAGTAGAAGACAGGAAATAGTTAAAATCAGAGCTGAAATCAATGAAATTGAAACAAAAGAAAGAATCGAAATAATTAACAAAATAAAAAGTTGGTTCTTTGACAAAATGAACAGAATTGATAAGCCCTTAGCCACTCTAACAAAGAGGAGAAAGAAAACTCAAATTACTAAAATTCAGAATGAACACAGAAATATCACCCTGATACCTAAACCAGACAGAGACACATCGAGGAAAGAAAATTTCAGACCAACATCCTTATTGAACATCGACGCAAAAATTCTCAACAAAATTTTAGCAAATCGCATACAAAAATATATTAAAAAGAAAGTGCACCACGGTCAAGTGGGTTTTATCCCAAGGATGCAAGGTTGGTTCAACATCCAGAAATCAATAAATCTTATTCACCATATCAACAGACTTAAAGTCAAGAATCACATGATTATTTCGATAGATGCAGAAAAAGCATTCGATAAAATACAGCATCCCTTCATACTCAAAACACTAGAAAAAATAGGGATAGTGGGAACATTCCTTAACATTGTAAAGGCCATCTATGCTAAGCCCATGGCCAATATCATTCTAAATGGTGAAAAACTGAAAGCTAGCGAGAACCACTGCTGTTTGCCGAAGGGCTGCTTCAAGTGGCTCCGGTTATGGAGGAAAACTACAGCTTTTTTCCCTTTTCGCTTACCTAAAACCACCGCTTCTTGTGCTTACGGCCCGACCAGCGGGACAGAAGACACGTACTTCAAAGGTTCATCAAACAGCTTCCCCTATTCAAATAACACCCTCAATATATAAGCAGTCTCATGCATAAGCAATTGTAACCAGATATGTCCATCCAATTCTGTTAAAGGTCAAGCAATCACTCGCTTGAGCATACATGTAAAGTATATCTGTCCACGTGCTAGGCAGCTAAACTGATTATAATACAGCCAATTGTAAACGTGTTCTGCCTTTCTCCATGCATAATCAGAATGCCATTTGCTCTCTGCCAGTCGCCATCTTCGGATGCATGTGGCGTAACCCTGGGCCCCAGGTTCTGCCCGCCACAGAAAGCATTCCCCCCCAAAACTGGAACAAGGCAGGGATGCCCTCTTTCACCACTTCTATTCAACATCATCCTTGAAACTCTAGCCAGAGCAATTACAGACCAAAGAAATTAAAGGGATATGAATAGGAAAAGAAGAACTCAAACTATCCCTGTTCACTGATGACATAATTATATATTTAGAGGACCCTGTAAATTCCACCAGAACACTTTTAGAACTCATAAGTGAATTCAGTAAAGTAGCAGGTTACAAGATCAATGCTCATAAATGCAATGCATTTTTATACATAAGTGATGAATCCTCAGAGAGAGAAGTTAGGAAAACTACCCCACTCACAATAGCCTCAAAAAACAAATAAAATACTTGGACATCAATCTAACAAGAGAGGTGAAAGACTTATACAATAAGAACTACAGAACACTAAAGAAAGAAATGAAAGAAAACCTTAGAAGATGGAAAGATCTTCCATGTTCTTGGATAGGCAGAATTCATATTGTCAAAATGGCCATACTACCAAAACTCCTATACAGATTCAATGCAATTCCAATTAAAATCCCAATGACATACCTCACAGAAATAGAGCAAGCAATCATGAAATTCATCTGGAAAAATAAGAAACCCAGAGTAGTTAAAAGAATCCTTAGCAGAAAGAGTGAAGCAGGGGGTATCACAATACCAGAACTTCAACTATACTACAAAGCAATAGTAACAAAAACAGCATGGTATTGGCACTAAAATAGACAGGTAGATCAATGGTACAGAATAGAGGACATGGACACAAACCCAAATAAATAGTTTTCTCATACTAGACAAAGGTGCCAAAAACATGCAATGGAGAACAGATAGCCTCTTCAACAAATGGTGCTGGGAAAACTGGAAATCCATATGCAGCAGAATGAAATTAAACCCCTATCTCTCACCCTGCACAAAAATCAACTCGCAATGGATCATGGACCTTGGAATCAGAACAGAAACCCTGCATCTTATAGAAGAAAAAGTAGGTCCAAATCTTCAACATGTCATCTTAGGGTAACACTTCCTTAAAGGACTCCCATAGCACAAGAAATAAAAGCAAGAATCAATAACTGGGATAGATTCAAACTAAAAAGCTTTCTCTCAGCAAAGGAAACTATCAGCAATGTGAAGAGAGAGCCTACAGAGTGGGAGAAAATCTTTGCCACTCATACTTCAGATAGAGTGCTAATTTCCAGAATATAAAAAGAACTCAAAAAACTCTACACCAAATATACAAATAACCCAATCAACAAATGGGCTAAGGAAATGAACAGACACTTCACAGAAGATCTACAAACAATCAACAGATATATGAAAAAATGTTCAACATCTCTATTAATAAGAGAAATGCAAATCAAAACTACCCCAAGATTCCACCTCACCCAATTAGAATGGTGATTATCAAGAATACAAGCAACAATAGGTGTTGGAGAGGATGTGGGGGAAAAAGATACACTCAAACATTGCTGGTGGGGTTGCAAATTAGTGCAGCCACTCTGGAAAGCAATGTGGAGATTCCTTAGAAAACTTGGAACGGAACCACCATTTGACCCAGTTATCCCACTCCTTGGCCTATACCCAAAGGACTTAAAATCAGCATACTACAGTGATGCAGCCAAATCAATGTTCATTGATTCAATGCTTAATTCACAATAGCCAGATTGTGGAACCAACCTAGATGCCCTTTAATTGATGAATGGATAAAGAAACTGTGGTATATATACACAATGGAATATTACTCAGCCATAAAGAATAATAAGATTATGGCATTTGCAGGTAAATTGGAGAATATCATGCTAAGTGAGATAACCCAATCCCCAAAAAACCAAAGGACAAATGATCTCACTGCTAAGTGGGTGATGATACATAAGGGGAGGTGGGAGGGAGGCAATGGAGGAAGGAGGGACTCTATAGAGGGAAAAGAGAGGTGGGAGGGTTGGGGAGGATGGAAAAAATAACAGAATGAATCAAACACCATTACCCTATGTAAATGTATGATTACACAATGGTATGCCTCTACTTCATGTACAACCAGAGAAACAAGTTGTACCCCATTTGTTTACAATTTTAAAAAAAGCAGTCAGTTGACATCTCTCCTAATGAATGGATGGTAATATTAGTAGTAAAGATATTAACAGCTAATGTTTGGAGGTTTATCAATATTAATAGCTAACATTATTTTACACTGATCTAAGCATTTTATATGCATTCTCATTTCATCACCATTAGTATTCCTAATATAAAGACAAAGATGTTGAAGCATAAAGAAGTTAATATTGTACCCAGAGAATTGGTATTCAAACCAAGAAGTGTAAAGAACTAGGTCATGACTGCTAAGAACTAGTGGCCACTGACCCACAGTGCAGAGGACCACTAGGGTGCACGTGGAGCACCCAGAGCTAGGTCTTCTCCCAATCATGGCCTGGTCAAAGCCATCCGTGAGCCCTGCTCCTCTCTCCAACTTCCATACTGGGCCTGGAGTCTGCCTTCACCTTCTCCATTTCTCCAGTTGCTCAACACTTAATATGACCACATTTTTGCCCTTTCTTCCTCCTAACTTCCTCTCTTCCTCTCCTGCATCAGCTCTGCTCCTCAAAAAAGAAACAAACCAAGGAACCCAATTCCTCTCCTGTGAGATTCCAAAAGGGAACTGGTTAATCTGACTACCTATTATGTACTCTTTTTACAACCAACTACACCTAAACTGTCATATTAAATACAACTGTTTCCCATTTCATGAATGTCCACAATGTAATCATCTATGAAGAGTAAACAGTGCTTTCAGGAAGAAATTGGCTTTGGAACCCACGTTAACAGCATTTTAAAGCTAGGAAAGATCTCTTGCATGATTACATGAATGATATGAATCTTCACTGTGCACAATCATAGAAATGAAATGATGTACCCCATTTGTGTACAATGAATCAAAATTCCATCTGTAAAAAATAAAAATATTTAAAAAGAAAGACCTCAGGCTGACTCCTCACCACAAAGGTGATAAAACTGAGGTCCTGGGAGTTCCAGTTACTTGGTCAAGGTAGCACAATTAGTTTGTTCCAGGAAAAAAAAGAAACAAAACAAAAAACAGATTTCCTGACTTCTTGTCCAACTTATTCAGCAATTCTTTAAATGTCAAGTACTGAGGATCAAGTGTTTTTTTCTACTCCAGGTTTCTTGATTAGAGGCAAGTTGTAAACATGTTTATGGTAAAGGCATCTTTATCTGCTAAAAGAAATAGTGACATCTTCTCAGGTACAGCAAGAATATTCACAAGAAGGGTGATGTTTCTTCTTCCTTCAACCCAAAGCAGAGATGGGTTGTAAGACAAATAGTTAGACAGCAAGAACTTCATGAACTGTGTATTCACATACTCATAATCTAAACCGCCTTATTTTACCAATGAAATAAGTAGGAAAGAGTAGGCTAGCTGGTTCTATGCTCTTTGCAATAAACCTGTATCTTCTACCTTCTGGTTTTAAGAGTGAGATTCCAAAATTCCCAATCACTGAGACTTTCTTGTAACTTCCATCTAAGGAAAAAAGATGAATGAGACAGGAAATAAGCATGAGATACTATGTATCCTCTTTTGGCAACAATGCTTTTAATGTTGGCTGAAAAAAGAAGGAAATGAAAATACAGCACCACTGGCTGAGCAAATAGCAGGCATGACACCCTCTAGATGGATTTTGCAGGCAATTTTAAGAAATTACATAATCTTTTGACCTAAAACTAGATGTTGCCTCTGAACTGCAGAAAATCCAAGACACCTGTGATTCTAAGATAAAGATTTAAGATGGAAACAAACTTTTTCAGCATCCCTGGCCCAGGCTGGCACCCATGAGTAATGAGATCACAACTGTTTTCATAGAGAACGACAACCTTCAATGTGTCCAGTTCTTTCTGCCTTTCATGCAACTTGTTGCAGGTTTTGACATTGTTTTCCATGTAACATTATCAGTCCTTGATTATACCTCAACAATTATTCTTCATGGTTAGATGGTATTGGGGGAAATTTTCAACTGATGTGAAATGTACGCCACTGTAATAGATTTGATAGGTCCCTGCCTGTCAGAGATGCTCCATAGTGGAAACATAATAGTTCCCGCAGGGTTAAAGTCATTCACAGTCATTTCTCAGAATTTGTGATATGCAGGAGAGCCTAAACTAAAATATGAATAATGTTTTTTAATATACCAAAGGCTGACTACATTAAGTTGTTTTTCTCCCTGGTTAAACCAAAGCACAATAGGAGTAAGTGTTATATGCAATTCAAAGTCCATTTCAAGGCAAGTACAACAATAAATTATGAATACCTTAAATAATAAAAATATGCATACAAAAGGATACATTTTTATGCCCACACAATGGTCAACATAAGGTCACAAAAAAAAAAAAAAGAAAGAAAGAAAAAACTCAGAGCCCTCCTGAACAATGAATATTCAGGAAAATAATTTAGAAATAGGATGGAGAAAGTTACTGGACGTGGAAGTAGCTGTTAGGCTGAGAATTTCAGGAACTGGTGCCATATTGATATAGATAAGATGATGATCTTCTGTGATTATTTTAATTAAAAACACCTACTGAATGTGCTGTGACCTGCATTTTCACAGAAAGAGATCATGTCTTGTATTTACTGAGCACCCACTATGTCCCAGGTATTCTACATATTGACTTTGCTAAATCCTCATAACAATTCCGAAAGGCAGATTTTAGCTTGAACCATGAGAAATTTCCATTTTTATGTACCAAAAAGTTGAATATTGGAAAATTCATGGAGTATGACCTGAATGTTAATGTCTTCATTTCATAGGTAGCTCAGAGAAACTGAATAATTTGTCCAAATTTATGCAGCAAATATCTGATGGAGTCAAGCTTCAACATACCCTCCTCACTTGATCTTAAGTAATTATGATTTAATTGGAAGAGTCCTGCAGACCCCAAACCTACCCACCCCTACCCTCACCCCTACCCACCCAAACCAAAACACCTGGATGGTCAGAATGTCTTGTCTTCAGTCGAAGGACTCATTTCTATCAAAATCCTTCTTTTTATACAGATTCACTGTCCTTTTCTCATTAACTTCATTATAGCCACTGCATTCCCAAATCAAAATTTGGAACATGTGATCAGAGAAAATTGCAGGCATTTAGGAGGACAAGAATATAAAATAACAATTGAAACTATCCTAGGAGACTTTAGGAGAACAATCATCATAAACATATTCCCAACACACTATGGTGCAATTGTATTCGACTGCCACACTCTGCTCCCAGCTTCCTGAAGGCAGGTCCTGTGTTTTGTGGCTGTTTGTGGAACATTTGTAATTTTGCATGACACACAATGCTAGAGCACTTCTGGGATGATCAGAAGCAACCAGAAGGACCAGAGCCAAGGGTGCCAAAGCAGGACATTCTCCTTTCTCTCAGAAACTCTAAGCACTGTGAGCACCCATAGGACAACTGTATATCAAGCACTTCTTATGCATTAGGTATTCTGGTAGACACTGTGTAATATATCTGGAAGGCTTCTAAGAAAAAGGAAAAAAACTTCCTTGAGCCTTGTGATGGTTAATTTGAATTGTCAACTTGATTGGATTAAGAGATGTCAATGATTAAGAGGCTTCCAGGGTGTCGATGAGGGCATGTCTAGGAATGATTGGAATGTGGGATAGTGAACTGAAGTGGAGACCCTCCATAAGCATGGGTGGCACCACCCAATAGGATGGAATAAAAGCTGGAAGAACAAGGAAGCAGATGCAGATGCAAGCTCAGCTCTTCTTGAGCGGGTTCTTGAGTGCTGCTCCCATCGTCTGAGGATATTGAGCTCTCACTTTTTCACTCTTCCAAAGCGGACTCTGCCAGTGATTCTTCAGGTAGTTTCCACTAGCCTTGGTCTCAGACTAGGGTAGCACTGTTGATCTTTCCTATTCTGAGGCTTCTGCCTCTTGAACTGTGTAGCTGCTGGTTCTTCCAGTTCTCCAGCTGCAGACGGCCATTGTGAACTATCCAGTTTCTGGTCATGTAAGCCAACCTAATAATTCCCTTTTTTATAATCATACTTCCTGTAGGGAACTTCCTCAAGTTTATTTGACAGCAGTCACTGACACCATGGTTTAAATAAACCTAACAGTCTGGATGGAGAAACTGAGGAAAGGATAAAGACTCGCCATGGATTGTAGATCTTTGCAGTTACTGAGGCTGAGCTATGAGCTGAGGGAAAGCCTCACTCAGCAGGCATCATGGCAAGCTGTGATGTGAGATCCCCGTGCTGCCTCACCTCAGGCTGTGTACTGGAGCTTGCCCTTCCCCAGTCCTTTGTCTCAGACTTGCTGGACAGAATCACTTAGGGATACTTGGTTCCTTTACATTAGGACAACATATAGCTTACCTGTAGGTTGATTCCGTTATGTTTTAACAAGCATCTTAACCTGATTGGATAATGTGCCCATATATGTCTTGTACAATCATAAGTAAAATTAGATCTGTGCCTTCAGAGCCTGGTCTCCGATGTCTGTGTTTATTGGAAGACATCGCTGTCCTCACCCCCAGTAGGACCTCCGTCTGAAATAACTACAACTTCCTGTTGATTCTGTTCCTCTAGAGAACCCTAACTAATACAGGCCTGGAAAGTAAAGAGGCAGAGAGACTAGTGCACATATTAGTTCTCTAACTCAATGTGGATCAAATCACCTAAAGGATTTGTTAAAACCCTATTGCTAAGCCCACTCCAGAGTTTCTGATCCAGTAGATAGAAAGTGAGGCCTGATAATGTTCACTTGTATCAAACTCAAGTTTAGCCTGTGCTGCTCATCCAGCAACCATAGAGAATGAGAAGAGTGAGAATCTCTTGTATGAACGATTAAAGATTGGAGAGGCAGAACAAGAAATACTACAGAGGGTGAACTTGACCCAAATAATCTGGCATGTCTGGAAAATTAGTATAGCTATTAAACTACCATGACTTAATCCTTTGGAAGTGATTTACCTCTATGCAACCTGGAGCTTCTCTCAACTCTGATCCAGCTGCCACATAGCACAGCCTCAGCATTAATGGAACCAGAGACAGTTATCAACCATTCTTTTGAGTCAGAAGACAAGTGAGTACCCAAGAGTCATACCCCTTAACTCCAATTTTCATATAGTTTGTCTCAGCAGAGTTGCTTATTAAGGCCAACTGAGTCTGAGCCTCTCTATGAAATAAATTTCCTTAAGGCACACAAGTGTCTTGTTGTTTTATAAGATCTTTCAAGAACTCTAACACTTATTGTGTAGCTATAAAACTAAGCACAACTTTTTTCCACAATTATTTAAAATCTTGTTGCCAAAGATCTGTAGAAATCAAATTTTCTAATTCTTCCCAAGCTAAAGGCAGTCTTTAATCTACTATGACACTCCCTGGTTCTCTGGTGATTCTGACTTCAAATGATAACAGACATTTGTCTCACATTCTCTCACCAAAAATAGGCCTCCTCAGCATATCTCAGCCTCATCTTGGGTTGTTGATTTAAAAAAGTGAGAAGTCTGAAGCTTAATCAATATTTTCCAGATTGATTAATGGATTCTGACTCACATACTAGAGCTGAGCTCAAGGTTTATAAAGCAAATTCGGTGAGGTAGTACTGCATTTTATCTTTTTTGCCTTACCTAGTAAATAAATAGAATCGATAAAGTGAACTGAGTGGCTGATGAGCAGCTCACACAATAGAGACTATATTACCTGACTTAGTTTAAAAACTATAGATCTTAAACCATCAAAAAGAGACTCGGCACCTATGCATAACTGTCTATCTATATCACCTACCTTCTACCCATTACATGTACAATAACTTTAATTCACAGAGCTCAGTTTTAAATTTAGCAATGGTACCAGTCACGTGTCAAAAAAGCAAATGGAATGCCCAGAGCAATAAAATGAAAGAAGAAACAAGATGACAAAGATTTTCTTACTGTAGAGAACAAAGTGGAATTGTCAAAATATATGTTAAAGGTAATAATAATAATAATAATAATAATAAAGACATTCTAAACTCATTTGTACTTATCCCCTTGCAAAGAGATACTCAAAGTTCTGCACAAACATGGGAAGAGCCTCAATTTTCTCTTCCTATAGTTAAAAAAAGGACCCAATGCCTGAAATGAAACCAAAGGACTATTTGGATCTTAGACATCTCAGAAAATACCACAGTAAATTAGGAAGAAGAAACACTTCAGTACTCTAGGGGTGTTCATATTACTTTGATGTTTTTAGGATTATTATCTGCTTTCAAATATATGTAACCACCAATAATGTAGAACACATCTAAAAGAGAATAACTCGACATCTAAAAAATAAGACACATTCTAATTAGTAAAGAGAGATATACATTTTCACAAAATATAGAGAATTAAAAATTTCAGATCAGCAAATGACTATTTAGGCTAGCCACAAAGAATTATCTGTAAGCAGAGATATTTTCTCTTAATTTATTCTGTCTATATGACCTATAATAAAGTTGAGAGAAAGCATAAAAGCAAATATGTGATTTGCATTTGTGTACAATAAAGTGTCAATAATTCAGAATCAACTGAATTAGACTCCCATGAATTAACCAAGTTGGGACTAAAGCTTGTACTATCTCTACAAAATAATATACTAAGTAAATCAATAGTGCAAATATGGTTATAAGATTTTTTAAAGGACTTTATTATACTAATTCTTTGCATGCAAATGATATTTCCAGGGGCCGATAGGCCTTATTCAGTTTCATGATTAAACAAGGACCAACCCTCACATAACTGGTTGGTTCTTATATCTGTGTTTCTTTAAGTTCCTCCACATTTCAAGTAATTTCTGACTTACGGGAGTCCCCCAAAGACACATACCTGGCTGCCCCTTCTCTCTTCATTCTGTACTCTCCCCCAAACATGACCCCTACAAAGAGCTCTAACTTTTGCTTCCATGAGAATCAGGCAGAAAATTTAGAATTCCAAAAGAACAGAGAGAAGTAAGAAGCCTGGCCCCACAGCAGCCTTACCTTCTAAGATGGCCAACCAACCAGGACTATTGTCCTTCCTAAACCCTCTGTTACCAATCTCTGGAACTCTTTGGTAACTACCATAATAAATTGCCACTTGAGGCTTAAAACATCAGAAATATTTCCTTTCACAGTTCTTAAAGCTGGAAACCCAAGGTCAAGGTGTTCCCAGGCTGTATTCCCTCCAAAGGAGCTCCAAAGCTCTGAGGGGAATCCAGTTTCAGGTGGCTTCTGGTGATTCTCATGCTGTGGACTTGGGACTCCAACTCTGGCCTCCATCTTCACATGGCCTGCTCTGTGCATTAGCAGAGTGCTTTTCAGTTGACCAAGTAGTCCCATGTATATCATCTCATTTGATGGTCAGATTCTGTCATTTAAGTACTGTTACTTTATTTTATAGGATAACTGAGCTTAGAGTGGGCCACGGTTATATGGCAAGTCAGAAAGAGATTCAGGTGTTCCATGTTCAAATCCCATGATATTCCTATCATACCAAGTTAGTGTTCTCTTCCCTCACAGATCAAGGTGTTTCAGCATTTTTCCATTGCAAGTGAATCATCACCAATTCAAATATGGAGTTTGAAAAAGGTGGCATATGGAGCACTTTGGGGTTAAAATAAAATGTCGACACCAGGGTAGATGATGCTGTGGTAGAAGGAATGGGAAGATTATATACGACAAACCTAATCAACTCAGACATTGATTCCATAAGTTTCCCAAGAAGGGCTGCCAGACTCATATCTTGGAGTGTGAGGAAGTTCGAGTGGTCTTTCCAAAGGAATATAATTTAAGTTTGATTTTCAAGGGTCAGCCAAGAATGGGCTGAGGGCCTAAAGTTTAAATCGAAAGAGAGTATGGCCTGTTCAGAAAGTCACATTGGAAAGAAGGTGACAAGGAGAGTAGGAGAAGAAATCAGTCCAGGACTTTCCAAACCATAATCACTGCCTCATCACCTGTCACTCTGTCTCCTGCAGACCCTCTTCTATCTCCAACCTCGTGTCCTCAAATCCAGCCTTCACACTCCACATAGGAAGATGCCTTTAACCAGCAGACATATTCCCAAGAATATGAGTGAAGTCCAGGTACAGTCCTAGTGATGTGAAGCCCATCTAATGCTCCAGCCTCATCTCCCTTCACTCCCCTCAGTGTGTCCCAGTGTAGCTCTCCAGACTCTTGCTCTTCTCTGCCTCCAGGCCACATCGCCTCCTGTGCTAGGAGCACTCTTCCTCCAATGTTGCACCAGCGAGCTCCAAACATGCTCCAAGCTTGTTCTGTGTGACAGTCTCCTGAGCTAATTACTCTCCCCTAGGCATTTTTCCTGGAGATTTTCCTCTTTCTGCCACTCTACCTATCCCTTTACATTGAATTGCCAGGTTACACATTTGACTCCATTCAGGAATTCTGTCTAATTCATCTGAGAATGGAACTCCTTGAGAAGGAACTTTTTATTTAAATTACTAAAATAATACACACTGTCTGTCACAATTAAATATCAGGGTGATAAAGAATGAATGCCCTCCCCACATTTTCCTCTTGCTCTAACCCCTTCCTTTTGATAACTAATATTACAGTTTCTCTCTATCTTCACGGCAAAGTGCGTGGAGCATGCGTGTTTCACAAAAATTATATTCTATTCCGTGTATTACTCTGTAAATCATCTTTTTAACTTCAGATTAGGTCACGGACATCTTCCCAATCAATGTACTTTAAGTTAATTATTTACTACTATGAGGGATGAAGTTAAGGGACAAAAGTACAAACTGAACAATTGTTAGATATAAATCACAAAATTGTCTCTGTGCTTTCCAGCAAACAATTCAAAGTGGAAAACACAATCAATTTCACTGTGTCTATAATTAAAAATAAAATCCATCCAGTTGTCCAAAATGCAAATTTCCTTAGGACTGGTTCTGAAGAAAAATTATTCTGTGCTTCTTATAAACGAATAGTCTGACTATAATGGACAAGGTGTCCATACCAACACCACCACCACTCAACACACACAATAGATCTAGCATCAGCTTCACAGAGGTGGATTGTCAATGTCCATCAAAGTTATAATATTCAGTACTTAGCAAAATACCATGAATAATTTGGCTACAAACAACTCCAATGAAAGAAAAAAAGAGAAGTAACCTAAGGGCCCAGGGGTTTGCTCCTAAGTGGTTGGATATGAGAAGCCAAAGCCACCCATCTCCACCTCATCCCTTGAAAAATTATACACAAAAAAAGAATGCAAAATTTAGTTAGGTTTGTGCATATATAAACTTTTAGTGAATAATGCTTCAGATTTAATACTCAGGAAAGTCGATAACTAAAAAAAAATTAGATTTGGAACCACTAAAGCAGAAGAACGCACAACCTGTATATATTCCATAATCTCTCCATAAGTTTCATTTCTCTCAGTTAAGATTTTGACAGTCATTTGTTCACCTTTGTAGCACTGTCATCAGCACAGATCCTGGAACAATGAAAGGGTCATGGACTGAATGTTTGTGTGCCCTCCAAAATCTCCATGTTGAAAACAGAATCCTAACACGGTCTAGGTGGGAGGTGATCAGGTTGTGAAGATGGAGCCCTCATAGTTGGGGTCGGTGACTTATAAAAAAGTAATCACAAGACAGATGATTTCTCTCTTGGCATTTGAGAATACAACGAAAAGACAGATGTCTTTAAAGCAGGAAGCAGGCCCTCAGCAGACACCTGATCCACAGGCACCTTGGTCTTGGACTTCCCTATCTCTAGAACTATGGCAAATAAATGTTGTGGTTTAAGCCACATAGTCTATGGCATTCTGTTAAACAACCTGGACTGACCAAGACAGTACACTCTTGATTAGGTAAGTGAAAGCTGAGCAGGAGAGAGCTGGTGTTCACAATGGCTGAGAGGACCTGAAAGTAATGCTGCTTTCTATGGCTGTAACAGTCACCTGATGGGAGGAAAGGAGAACTGGCCAAGAAAATAACCTGAATAGAAGGTGCCCAAGGCCAAGCCAGAATTTTTTGAAGAATTAATTTGTCAGCCACCTCCAGTACTTAGATAAATGAATGATAAAGGCTTCAGAGTTCCTCACCATAGATCAAGATTACCATAATTTTAGTCGCTTTTATACCACTTGCTTACAGAAGTATGTCAGCCTATCAAATTAAGTATGTATGTTCAATGGCAGTGGTTGGCAATATTGATATACATTTTCCTCTTAAATGGACTGATCACTCATTTAGCTGTCATCTTGCATCTGCCACTGAAAGAGAGAAGACAAATTGACTCCATTTTTCAAACTCAGCAGAGTTATTTGTTAAACACAACATATTCATCTCTGCTGGTTTTCATATGGCAGTGAGAGAGTCAAGCCATTCAGTTGTAAAACTAATTAATGAAAACAACCTTTGAATTACTAAACTAGCAGTCTGACATTGCTGATTAGATTATCGTGGGAACAGTAAGTTGTGAAAAATATTATTAAAATAAATCCAGACTTTCACTTTATTGTAGGAAAGGGACTTAAGCAGCTTTCTAATCAAGAATTCTTTGTTGCTGTTTAGCATGTGAGTAGCTGCAGTATTTTTCACTTTTTTGTTATTCTGGTGTCAAGTAAATAAAGCCAATGCATATGTGCGTGTTGTACTCATAGACAGAATTCTAAATAAGTTACGTTGCAAACTCTCTACTAGGGAGTCAGGAAGAAGTCATTCTGAAAGGTCCTTTTTGAAGATAATGGGGAGGGAGGGAAAAAAAGAAAAAGGAAAAGAAAACGACTACCCCAAAATAACCTGTCTCTGTTCAGGAATAGACACTTCATGCTGACATGATTAGGAAAAAATTTTATAGTTCTGATCCCAAAGTGAACGGAAAGATTATCATTAAAACATGAATTTTCACCTTCTGTTGTGGTATTTCCCTCCACCCTTCTTTCAACATGAAAATGCTGGCAATTTAAGTTCTTTTCTCTGCATTAGAAAGAGGACTCCAAAGGAGCATCATATTGATTTCACTCTACAGATTAAAACTCTCCTGCTACTCAAGAGCTATTTAATACGTTTATCTGAGATACATGGCAATTTCAATCTATTCTGTCCTTTCCAGTTTAAAGTACCAAAGGCACCGACTAAACACAACTCTTTGAAGGCCACTTCAACATAGATTGTTTAGTCACATGGATCCTTTTCAAAACACTCTTCAGGTTTTTTTTTTTTTTAATTCCCTTTGTTCCTTCCCTTCACGAGAAACTATATTGCACAAAGCCATTATACAGTGAGTTACTCATTCATAACTTATGAGAAATATTTTGTACATTCTAAGGGATGTTTAACAGTCCAATTTCTGAAACACCTTCAGTCATCTACCAACCAAGCAATAGGAAACTCAGTGAACACTATTTTTGGCACATTAATAAACATGCTAGAGCCATGTACAGTCATAGAATTATTCCTGGAGAGTTAATTGTGAAGACAATTAGCCTGGAAAAATAAAATTCACAGACATCACTGTTATCAATATGAGTCATAAACACAGAACGCAACCCTACAGCTGCACAGTCACCTCCCTCACCTCATGCAAGTTTCATACCTTCTGCTTTTAATATTTTGTTCATCCTGGATTTTATATGTATGTGTGTGTGTGTATACACACACAATGGAATTTTATTCAGCCATAAATAAAAATGAAATTATGTCATTTGCCAGAAATTAGATGGAACTAGAAACCACTATGTTAAAGGAAATAAACAAAACTCAGAAGGTCAAGGAGTGCATGCTTTCTCTAATATGCAAAAGCTAGAGAGGAAAAGGAAAAGAAAGGTAGGAGGCAGGTATCTCGTGAAAATCCAGGGGAGAGATCAGTAGAGGGAAAGCTGGCCAGAGAGAGGGAGATTGTGAAGGAGGGGGACACGCTGGGGAGTGATATCGACCAAATTATATTGTTATATTGTATGCATGTATGAACATGTAACAACAAATCCCATCATTATGTACAAACATAATGCACCGATTTTAAAAATGTAGGGAAAAAAACTTTCTGTGATTGCTGGAACCCGCAGGTGCATTGTGACCCAAGTGGTGTCCAGCTCACCTCACGGATCATGGACTGTCACGACATAAACAGCAATCGAACTTTATAAGACTCTTCCTAGGTCACTGGGCTTCTTTGAATCGCTGTGCTGAGTTCTTCAAGGCTGATGTACAGAATTTCTTACAGACAAACTGGCCTTGCCTGTCACTCTAAACCCCTTTTGTACTCCTCTCGGACCCTGACTGCAAGATTCCAGATACCATGGCCTCTTTGATGTTTCTCAAACACACCGGGCATTTGGATCTCAGGTCCCTGCTTGGATCCTCTTCTGATGCTTCCTTTTCCTAATTCAGATTTCACTGATGAGGTTTTAAAATAAAGAATGAATTGCCAGCTTTATCCAAAGGCAAAATTTCTTGACCAAGGACAATTTTGCTTCCCTGGGGATTCTGGGCAATATCTGGAATCATTTTGGGTTGTTACAACTGGGGAGGAGAAGATACAACTGGGGAGCCTGTTAACATCTAATAGGCAGAGGCCAGGAAGTTGTTAAACGTCCTACAATACACAGGATGGTGCCCATAACAAGGACTGTCTGGCCCAAAATGTCAGCAGTGCCAAAGTTGAAGAACCTGTCCAAAGGTGACCAACGTTTGATGATGAGCTCTTGAATATTAACATATGTGTTTCAACCTATTTTTGATGCTCAAATTGTCCCACTTTTGGACATTATGTTGGCTTCAGAGTACTTTATTTTTTATTTTTTTATTTTTTGTACTGGGGATTAAACACTGGGGCACTTCACCTCTGAGCTACATCCCCAGCCCTTTTACTTTTTATCTTGAAACAGGGTCTCAATAAGTTGCTGAGTGTTTCACTAAAGTTGCTGAGGCTGTCCTGGAACTCATGATCCTCCTGCCTCAACCTGTCCAGTCGCTGGGATTACAGGCGTGGCCACCACACCAGATGGCTTCCACGTACTCCTAATGCTCACCTGGGAGTCTCGAGAGCTTCCCTGCTTTTCAGCTTGAGAACCTGTTCCAGGCTCCACTCACACATTTCCTATCCTGGTCAGATATCGGCCATTTCTCAACGAGCTCTGGCACCTTGTAGTGGAGATGGTCCTTTGGGGCTATCTCTGGGCAGAGATACTTGGCTACCATTTTTAGACTTTTTCAGTGGACAAAGCTGACAAATCTGTACTATCTCTGGGCCCAAAGTGAGGCAGAACATCATGGCAGAGGACCTGGTGGAGGAAAGCTGCTCAGTTTCTGATAGCTAGGTACCAGAGAGAACTTGACTGCAAGAAGCCAGGAATAATAATATGATCATTGATTTTTTTTTTTTTTTTTTGCATTAAACTTGATTTTAAAATACTGCACTAAAATATTATCTCCATTATGGGGATTTTTGGCACATTTTTAAGTTCTATGCCCTGAGGACCTCTTCACTTTCTAGTACCAGCCCTAATCATGACCTCCCAGGACTAGCCCTACTTTCTTTTCCAGGGAAAGGATCATTTTAATATTGATGACTTTTTATATTCATAAATAACTTTCATTTTTTCCTCCTATGACTATCCCCATATACATCCATTTTATTTATTTAGAAATAAATAAAAAAGAAAATTTTTTTTAAATTAGCACACAACCCTAGTCCCACCACTTAGCAAGAACCACTATTAATAGCTGGCCGTATGTCTTTGGAGACCTTTTCCTATGTTTATGAAAAGGAGGTTTGCATCAATGAAATAGATGATAAATAAATGATTAGATATTTAAAGGATATGACTCTATAACAATTTTCCAGATTAGTTAGCTGTTTTTTAAAGGAAATGACATCATTTCTTTTTAAAAAATTCATTAGACTATTTATTTTTCTAAATATATTCTGTTTGTGAATGTGAATAATTTCAGTATTTAAGCATATCAGAGATTTCATAACCATTACGAGAACCTTTTAATAAAACCTTTAAAAACAAAAGAAGGTAGGAATGGGCAATTCATAAATCAGAGATATGTGTTGATAATCAAGTGTTACCACAATTTGCTTTAATTTAACTAATTTAAAGTCTAATGATAATATTGATCTCTCTCTCTCTTACCCTCTTTCTTTTTCTCTTGCTATCATTCTATCACTCATCATATACACATCTATACCTATCTGTATTTACCACATTAGTGGTTTAATACAAGTATTATTATTCTTATCAATATCCCCATTAATTTAGCATAGTGATAACCTTATGGACTTTGCTATCAAACAACCCAGGTTTTAACCTAGATGTGTGTCCTTGGGAACATTACATTTATACTTTAATCCTAATTATTCATGTATGTCAAGTAAGATATAAAAATAATCTCCATAGGGTAAGATCCAAGATGGCAGACTAGAGGGAGGCTGCATTCCTCGTCTCTCCGTAACTCCAGTTTCAAGCAGAGGATATCTGTTTCTCAGTGAGGCAGTTTTTGCTGCTTATCAATCCCCTGATGTTTACCCCATTTGTCTGCTGTGATGACCTGCAGTCTGCCAGCATATCAACAACTTTTTTGAGTGCAGATTGCTCACTGTCAGGCATCTATCATCCGCCATTTGCCTGCCTATGGCCTGTTCATCACCTGCCTTACACCTATCCATCACCCAACGCACAAGGCTCACCTCTCGATCATCCGACAACAGTCAGCAAACTGATTGACGACTGCCAGTGGAGCACCAGCTGCCTGCTGTTGCCTGGAAGTTCACTGTTACAGTGCCTGCAAGTATGGCTGCCACCATATTGAGACAAAAGCCAGGCCCCGTAGGACCCCTGGCCGGACTGACTGAGGCCCGTCTCCAGGATACCTCAGCCCGACTGATCACTCCCTGCCTCTGGGGCCCTCACAGCAACTGACTGCTCCCTGCCACCAGGACCCCCAGACCAACTGACTGCACCCTATCACCGGGAACCCAGACTGACTGATTGCACCTGGCAGCCAGGATCCCACAACCACACCAAACACACCCGACCTCCAGGGCCCCTGCCGGACCAACCACATCCCGCGTCCAGGACCGCCAGCTGACCACATCCACCCCTGAGCTGCAGCTCCCCATTTGCCAACACATTTTGAAGCCAGAGCGGCCATCTTGGATAATCCTGGAAGCCCCAGCTCCGATCTTTCAGTGGGGCAAATCCCATCCTGAGATGCCTGCTGGAGGCTTGAATCTCATTGTCAGGTACCTCTCATGCATCAGGCTACTGAACACGGGGAGGTTTCATTCGTATATGACTATTATACTATAGATTTTCTTTTTTCTCCTTATTGAAAAAATTTAAGTTTTTATTTCTTTACTTTTCTTGCTTTCTTTTCCTTTTGTTTACCTGTTCCCTCAGAGTCTCTTTCTCCCTTTTTTGCATGCTAATATACAATTTCTTTTGATTACACTCTCACCCTTTCTATTTTCTAGAACTTCTGTATATTCTTTTATTATCCCATTAACAGCCACATTCTACATCCCTCTGTATTCTCTTTGTCCTCTATTAGAAACTGCAGACCTTATAGCAAACTGGTTTGTTTTACCGAAGATAATATTTGAACTCATTCTGTTTACTATGACAATTTTGTTATTGTCTCCCATAGGGGCTATTTGGTCTAGGATTGCATAGTGCCTGATTTGGGCACTGCTAATACTGATCTCCCCTTGAAGAAAGGGTTTTGGAAGCCTATAGGGCCACTATAAGCCTATAGGGGGAAATCTGCAATACCCCAGATCTGCACTGCTTGAGGAGAAGATACATGAACAGCATGAAAAAACAAGGGAAGAAAATGATTAAAAACAAATCTAGATTCTATATTAATAGAATCCAATGACAATATGTTAGAAGAAATGTCAGAAAAGGACTTCAGATTATACATGATTAAGATGATTCGCGAAGCAAAGGATGAGATAAGAGAGCAAATGCAGGCAATGAATGATAATACCAATAAGCTGAAAGAGCACCTGTAGGAAGCAAAAGATCATTTCAAAGAGATAGAGATTCTCAAAAAAAAAAAAAAAAACCCAAACAGAAATCCTTGAAATGAAGGAAACAATAAACCAAATAAAAAATTCAATGGAAAGCATCACCAAAAGACTAGACCACTTGGAAGACAGAACCTCAGACAATGAAGACAAAATGTTTAATCTTGAAAATAAAGTGGTCCAAACACAGAAGATGGTAAGAAATCATGAACAGAAACTCCAAGAACTATGGGACATCATGAAAAGACCAAATTTAAGAATTATTGGGATTGAGTAAGGCACAGAGATACAAACCAAAGGAATGAACAACCTATTCAATGGAATAATATCAGAAAATTTCCCAAACCTGAAGAATGAAATGGAAAATCAAATACAAGAGGCTTACAGAACACCAAATGCACAGAATCACAACAGATCCACACCAAGACACATTAAAATGAAAATGCCTAACATTCAAAATAAAGATAGGATTTTGAAGGCCGCGAGAGAAAAGCATCAGATTACACATAGGGGGAGACCAATACGGATAGCAGCCGACTTCTCAACCAGACTCTAAAAGCTAGAAGGGCCTGGAACAACATATTTCAAGCTCTGAAAGAACATGTTTGCCAACCAAGAATTCTATACCCAGCAAAACTAACCTTCAGATTTGAAGATGAAATAAAATCCTTCCATGATAAACAAAAGTTAATAAAATTTACAAATAGAAAGCCTGCACTACAGAATGTTCTCAACAAAATATTCCATGAGGAGGAAATGAAAAACAACAATGGAGGTCAGCAAAGGGAGGAACTACCTTAGAGAAAAACCACTCAAAGGAGAAACCAAGCCAACTTAAAAACCAAAAATAAGCCAAATGACTGGGAATACAAAATATTTCTCAATAATAACCGTGAATGTTAATGGCCTAAACTCACCAGTCAAAAGACACAGACTGGCAGAATGGATTAAAAACAGAAACTCAACAATATGCTGCCTGCAAGAGACTCATCTCATAGAAAAAGACATCCACAGACTAAAGGTGAAAGGATGGGAAAAAACACACCACGCACATGGACTCAGTAAAAAAGCGGGGATTTCCATCCTTATATAAGATAAAGTGGACTTCAAGCCAAAGTTAGTCAGAAGGGATAAAGAAGGACATTTCATACTGCTTAAGGGAACCATAAATCAGGAAGAAATAACGATAGTAAATATTTATGCCCCAAACAATGGTGCATCCCTGTACATCAAACAAATCCTTCTCAATTTCAGGAATCACATAGACCACGACACAATAATTCTGGGTGACTTTAATGCACCACTGTCAGCACTAGATAGATCTTCCAAATAAAATCCAACCAAAGAAACCATAGAACTCAATAACACAATCAATAACCTAGACTTAATAGACATATATAGAATATTCCATCCATCAACAAACGGATTCACTTTCTTCTCAGCAGCACATGGAAACTTCTCTAAAATAGACTATATATTATGCCACAAAGCAGCCCTTAGGAAATGTAAAAAAATAGAGATACTGCCTGTGTTCTATCAGATCATAATGGACTGAGAATAGAAATCAATGATAAAATAAAAAACAGAAATTACTCCAACACGTGGAGAGTAAATAATATGCTATTGAATGAAACATGGATAACAAAAAAAATCAGGGAGGAGATAAAAAAATTCTTAGAGGTCAATGAGAACGACGATACAACATATCAAAATCTCTGGTACACTATGAAAGCAGTACTAAGAGGAAGATTCATTGCATGGAATGCTTTCCAGAAAAGAATGAAAAGTCAACAACTAAATGACCTAACATTACACCTCAAAGCTCTAGAAAAAGAAGAACAGAATAACAGCAAAAGTAGTAGAAGACAGGAAATAATTAAAATCAGAGCTGAAATCAATGAAATTGAAACAAAAGAAACAATTCAAAAAATGGACAAAAAAAAAGTTGGTTCTTTGAGAAAGTAAACAAAATAGATAAACCCTTAGCCACACTAACAAAGAGAAGGAGAGAGAAGACTCAAATTACTAAAATACATGATGCAAAAGGAAATATCAGGACGGACACCACTGAGATACAGAACATAATGAGAAGCTACTTTGATAATCTGTATTCCAACAAAATAGAAACTACCGAAGACATTGACAAATTTCTAGAGACATATGCTCCTCCCAAACTGAACCAGGAGGACATACACAATTTAAACAGATCAATATCAAGCAATGAAATAGAAGAAGCCATTAAAAATCTACCATGCAAGAAAAGCCCAAGACCAGACGGATTCTCAGCTGAGTTCTACAAGACCTTCAAAGAAGAACTCATTCCAATACTTCTCAAAGTATTCCAGGAAATAGAAAAGGAGGATACCCTACCAAACTCATTCTATGAAGCTAATATCACCCTCATACCCAAACCAGGAAAAGACACATCAAGGAAAGAAAAATTTAGACCAATATCCTTGATGAATATAGATGCAAAGATCCTTAACAAAATATTCACAAACTGTATCCAAAAACATATTAAGAAAATTATGCACCATGATCAAGTGGGGTTCATCCCTGGAATGCAAGAATTGTTCAACATTCATAAATCAATAAACATAATCCATCATGTCAATAGACTTAAGGATAAGAATCATATGGTTATTTCAATTGATGCAGAAAAAGCATTTGACAAAATACAACACCCCTTCATGTTCAAAACACTAGAAAAAATAGGGATAGTAGGAACATACCTGAACATTTTAAAGGCTATTTATGCTAAGCCCATGGCCAACATCATTCTTAATGGAGAAAAACTGAAACCATTCCCTTTAAATACAGGAACAAGACAGGGATATCCTCTTTCACCACTTCTATTCAACATTGTCCTCAAAACTCTAGCCAGAGCAATTAGGCAGACTAAAGAAATTAAAGGGATACGAATAGGAAAAGAGGAACTTAAGCTGTCACTATTTGTGGATGACATGATTCTATATTTAGAGAATCCAAAAACCTCCTCCAGAAAACGGGACCTCATCAATGAATTCAGCAAAATAGCAGGCTATAAAATCAACACGCATAAATCTAAAGCATTTTTATACGCAAGCGACGAAACAGCTGAAAGGGAAATGAGGAAAACAACTCCATTTGCAATAGCCTAAAAAAAATAAAATACTTGGGCATCAATCTAACCGTGTTCTTGGATAGGCAGAATTCATATTGTCAAAATGGCCATACTTACAAAAGTCCTATACAGATTCAATGCAATTCCAATTAAAATCCCAATAACATACCTTACAGAAATAGAGCAAGCAATCATGAAATTCATCTGGAAGAATAAGAAACCAAGAATAGCTAAAGCAATCCTTAGCAGGAAGAATGAAACAGGGGGTATCGCAATACCAGAACTTCAACTATACTACAAGGCAATAGTAACAAAAATGGTATGGTATTGGCACCAAAATAGACAGGTAGATCAATGGTACAGAATAGAGGACACGGACACAAACCCAAATAAATACAATTATCTCATACTAGACAAAGGTGCCAAAAATATGCAATGGAGAAAAGATAGCCTCTTCAACAAATGGTGCTGGGAAAACTGGAAATCCATGTGCAATAGAATGAAACTAAACCCCTATCTCTCAACCTGCACAAAACTCAACTCACAGTGGATCAAGGACCTTGAAATCAAACCAGAGACCCTGCAGATTATAGAAGAAAAAGTAGGTCCAAATCTTCAACTTGTTGGCTTAGGATCAGGCTTCCTTAACAGGACTCCCATAGCACAAGAAATAAAAGCAAGAATCAATAACTGGGAGAGATTCAAACTAAACAGCTTTCTCTCAGCAAAGGAAACTATCAGCAATGTGAAGAGAGAGCCTACAGAGTGGGAAAATATCTTTGCCACTCATACTTCAGATAGAGCACTAATTTCCAGAATATATAAAGAACTCCAAAAACTCTACACGAAGAATACAAATAACCCAATCAACAAATGGGCTAAGGATATGAACAGACACTTCACAGAAGATCTACGAGCAATCAACAAACATATGAAAAAATGTTCACCATCTTTAGTAATAAGAGAAATGCAAATCAAATCTACTCTAAGATTCCATCTCACCCCAATTAGAATGGCGATTATCAAGAACAGAAGCAACAATAGGTATTGGAGAGGATGTGGGGGAAAAGGTACACTCATACATTGCTGGTGGGGCTGCAAATTAGTGCATCCACTCTGGAAAGCAGTGTGGAGATTCCTTAGAAAACTTGGAATGGACCTACTATTTGACCCAACTATCCCACTCCTCGGCATATACCCAAAGTTCTTAAAATCAGCATACTACAGAGATACAGCCACATCAATGTTCATAGCTGCTCAATTCACAATAGCCAGATTGTGGAACCAACCTAGATGCCCTTCAATTGATGAATGGATAAAGAACCTGTGGTATATACATATATACAATGGAATATTACTCAGCTATATAGAATAATAAAATTATGGCATTTGCAGGCAAATGGATGAAATTGGAGAATATCATGTTAAGTGAGATAAGCCAATCTCAAAAATCCAAAAGACGAATGATCTCACTGATAAGCAGATGATGACACATAATGGGGGGTAGGAGGGAGGCAAGAAAGGAGGAAGGAGGGACTGTATAGAGAGAAAAGAGAGGTGGGAGGGTTGGGGAAATGAAAAAATATTGGAATGAATCAAACATCATTACCCTATGTAAATGTATGATTATGCAAATGGTATGCTGTTACTCCATGTACAAACGGAAACAACAGGTATCCCATTTGTTTACAATAAAAATAAATTTAAAAAAATATAATCCCCATAGAGTTCCTGCAAAAATTAATAAAATATTTTTATAAATGCTTACCATAATACCTGGTACTGCATAAGCATTCACTGTATATAAATTATGAAAATTAAGCTAAGACTCCCATTCTCAAAGTAAAGTATAATCAAATGAGAAAAATAAAGCAAACATACTCATGTAAAAGTTAAGAGGTGACTAAGAATGAGGGTAACTTACCGTTGAGTTCCAAATATGAAATTTACATTAATGAATGGGTTTACTTTAACATCAATCTGGTTTTGAGAGAACTCTTTAAGTCCTGAGCACTGAATAAAGACAAAAAAAAACAAACAAAACTAATACAAAATGATCATGTAAAATGTCTTGCTTATGTTTGCTTTCTTTTCCCCACTGATTTTTCAATATGGAAAAAGAATACACAGAGAATATAATTGCACCATGAAGTACACTTATGTGGCAAAGATGACACATGAACATCAAAACATTATGAAATTATGAACAGAGCTAAGTTATAATGACATAAAATTTAAAAATGTCGCCGACATTCAATACGAATAGACTCTACTTAGCCTTGAACAAAAGGTAGTGGCTGGGAAAGCGTACACACACTCTGAAAGTATTTATCTGGCTTGAAGGAACCCCTAAAAATACCTACATTGGAGGAGAATACAGCACACAAGCCTTAATCTCCAGCCTGAAGTTAAAGTTACCAGAGAGAGAAATTAGAAAGAATAAAACTGGCATGATGAGAAGCCATCTATACCAATAGCAACAGCCAAGAGACTCTCAATCTCATACAAAGAGTTTTAAGAGATTTCAAAAACCTAATTACTGCAACATGGGTGTAAATTTGGAAACATGTGTAACAAAATTGCGATTTTAGTTAAGTTTAAGCTTCTAATTACATAGTGTCAACTCTGAAGAAAAAATATTCCACCCTAAGAGGACCAGACTCCACAGTATAAAATTTTAAGTTAGAGGGACAAAACTGCAGCACCATTCTAAAGACACCCTGATTATCAAAGAAGAGTGTTCCATCTGTGTCCACTGTAGATCTATAATGAGGAAACACGAGTCAGATTAACATGGCTTTATGTCCCTAGTCATCAGCCACATTCAACTAAATCCACTTCTCATGATGCCATGAATATAATGAGGCTCCCAAGAGCAAATAATCTCTCTCTCTCTCTCTCTCTCTCTCTCTTGCTAAGAGCTCCAGAGACTTGCAAACCCTCAGGCTCTGCCTTTGACACATTACTTTTTTCCCACATATTTTATTGGTGCATTTCAGTTGTACATAATAATGGGATTTACATATTTGTACATGAACACAATATAACAATATAATTTAGCCAATATCACGAGCCAGAACTTTCCCCCTCCCTACCAACTTCCCACCCCCATCTCTTTCCTCTATTTTACTGATCTCCCTTTGATTTTCATGAAATCCCCATACATACACACACATCTTTTTCTCCTTTTATTCTCTAGCTTCCACATATGCAAGAAAACATATGGGTCCTTGACTTTCTGAGTTTAGCTTATTTTGCTTAACATAATGTTCTCCAGTTCCATTCATTTTCCTGCAAATGATATAATTTCATTTGTCTTTGTGGCTAAATAAAACTCCATTGTGCACATATTCTTTATCCATTTACCCATTGATGGACACCTACGCTGGTCCCACAGTTTGGCTGGTTTGAATTATGCTGCTATAAACACAGGTATGCCTGGAACCCAGGGTCTTGTACATGCAAGGCAAGCGCTGTACTGAGCTACATCCCCAGCCCTCACCCACCATTCTAAATATACCCTTTCTATCAAATGTCTCTGCTTTCAACTTCATTCCTTCAAACAAGGTTTCTTCCACTCCATGCAGGCCCTCTAGATTTTTACTGTTTCTTCATTTCAGTTTTATCTTGGGTGCTTGCTATCTTACTGATTTCTTTTGTCTAAAACTATTATCCATAGAGAATTACCCAGTCAATCTTGTATAATTTTACTACTTAATGATAGCCTCTGACTTGTGCGGTGTCGCATCAATTTTCCAGAACCTGACAGACAATGTCTGCTGCTATTTTCTGTGTTTGTAGAATGATGTTCTCTGAACATCTAGCATGATGATGGAAGTTTGATCTACCTTCAAATTATACTCACATGACAGTCCTAGATTGGGGGAAAAACATGAAATGTGATTTTAGACATTCATAAATCTTCTGGCATCTATATTGTATCTCTAACCACCGATTTTCACTAAAAAAAATGATATTCCTTGAAGAATTCCTTGATTTCAGGTTTTTCCTTGTACAGAAAAAGTACAAAAAGAGCACCTTTCTTAGCAAAGAAAGACTTAAAGACTTAAAAAACTGTGTCAGAAGAACAAGAGTCAAGTTGAAAACTCTACCATTGGATAAAGATCAGAAAATTTGACAATCTACAAAAACAATAACTGGAATATGTGAAAATATTATTTTGAGTTCATAATAATAATTGAAAAATCTATTGGTTCCCAAGTGCTAGGAACAAACGAACACCAGTAAATGAATCACATTTTTTTATATATAAACTATTTGGAATAATAAAGGAATCAATGAAAGAAGTTTTCTCATTTACAGAATTCCAGTTAATAAATTAAGGAAAAATAATGACAGAATTTTGCTTCCAACCATGATAAAAGTAAAAAGGAACTGATTTGTCCTTATAACATACACAACTAAAGAACCAAACTAAACACACGAAACAACAGATTTCAAATGTGGGACATCAGATAGTAAAGATCATTGCCCCATGAGAGTGAAGAAACAAATAAGGCTAGCTCTACGATTGCTCCCAGATTACTTCTGGTGTGCCCCACACATGCAAGGAGGGAGAACCCAGATAAACCCCTGCAACCTTGCTGGTGGTGAGATGGAAATCAGAGTCCAGGGAGGGCCAGTAGAGTCCAGGAGGTACAGTAATGGAAAGGAAGAAGCAGTGCAGATAGAGTATTATGAAGATCTGAGGAGGAGTCCCTTAGAATCCTTAGACAGGTAGTGACACACACAATGAAAAAATATAGAGTCTCTTGGTAGAAGAAGAACAAATGGAAAATAGTCAACCAAAATTTATCCAAGTCTAGGACCAGTTCGTGTTCCCACCAGCCACAGTGGAAGCAGCTTATGAGCTGGGCATGGGCATCCGGAGGTCATCAGATTAATAGTGGGGATAACTTTCTAAAAATTTTTATTTCTTATTGGTGCACTGTAATTATAAACAATAGGGGATTCATTATGTCATATTTGCTCATACACATAATAGTTTGATCGATTTCATGCCCTAATATCTTCCTTTTCCCTTTTCTCCTCCCTCCCCTGATCTGCTTGCTCTACTCTACTGATCTCCTTTCTATTATTATTATTTTAATCAATGCATTATAATTATATATAAAAGCAGTATTTGTTGTGATATAATCATACATGGATTTAATAATTTGGTAAATTTTATTCCCTAGTCCTTCCCCACACCCCCCCTTCCTCACTCCCCTCAATTTCTTTCCTCTAATCTATTGGTCTTTCTTCTATTTTCATGAGATTCCCCCTTTTCTTTAGTTCCTTCCCTCCCCCACTGCCACTCCACATATGAGTCTTCACTTTCTGAGTCTGGTTCATTTCACTTAGCATTATGTTCCCCAGTTCCACTCATTAACCAGCAAATAGCATAATTTCATTCTTCTATATGGCTGAGTAAAATTCTAATATATATATTAGACTCACATATATATCATATATGAGATATATGATATATATGAGATATATGATATATATACATACATATATATATATATATATATATATATAAAAATACAACATTTTCTTTATCTATTTGTCCATGGATGAGCACCTGGGCTGGTTCCATAACTTGGCTGCTGTGAATTGCACCGCTATGAACATTAGTATTCATGTATCACTATAGTATGCTGTTTCTAGTTCTTTTGGGCAAATTCCAAGTAGTAGAATAGCTGGATCATATGGTGATTCCCTGTCTAGTCTTTTGAGGAATCTCCATACTGCTTTCAAAGTGTTCATACTAATTTGTAGACCCACAATCAGTGTAGAGGTGTACCTTTTTAGTGGGGCTAAGTTAACCTCATACTAAAGCTTCCTCTAGATTCCTTTCTAATAAACTGAAAAGCAATCCACAAAAGAAAAAAACTGATTCCAAACAACTTTCTACCAAGAAAAAAAATGTCCCATGCTATGTAAAGAAATAAAATAAAATCCAGCCCTCCAAAATATAAAGCCCATAATGCTTGGCATCCAATTAAAAAATTATGAGGCAGGTAAAAAAGCAGAAAAATATAATAACCAGAGGGGGCGAACCAGACAGCAGAAATAGTCAGAAATGACATAGCTGATAAAATTAACCAAAAAAAGACCACAAAGCGCTAAATATAAACATACTCCATACATTCAAGAACACAAAGGAAAGCATCCACATGAGAAAGAAATAAATAGAAGATTTAAATTAGACCCAAATGGAACTTCTAGGATTGAAAAACATCTCTAAAATAAAAATTACGCTGCGAAGAACTAATAGCATATTAGACACGGTAGAAGAAAAGACTAGTAAACTTGAAAATATAGGAACAATAACTACCCCAAATAAAGTACAGAGTAATAAAAAAGAGAAAAAACAAGAAGTGAACAAAACCAAAGGGACCTGTGAGACAATATCAGGAACTCTAAAACACAAGTAGTGGGAATCCTAGAAGGAAGAGGGGGTCAGGAAAGAACAGTTAAAAAAGCGATGACTGGAAATTTTCCAAAATTGATGAAAACTTACACCAGAGGGAACTAATTCTCCACACGCCTCTCACTTTATTGCACGTGTACCTGTCTTATAAGCAGGGGCACTAACTGCCTCTGTCCTGAGCTAACTTTTGAAAGATGTTTGTACAGCAAACAATCTCAGATTAATGGGATCTATTAATGACTAATAAATAATTTTGTTTCTGGATTAGTCAGTCATGTTCTCCACGACCCTATTATCACAGACAATTAAGAGTTGATCATGTAAAAGAGAAAACTGATGAGAAATTTCTCCATGCCAATGCAAGGGGAAATTATTTTTTAAACTATAGTCAATGTCTTTAAGAAACAAAATTCCTGACAAGGCATTTTTTTTTTTTTAACAAGGCATCCCTTTTAACAATAATTTCCTGAAGTTTTTTCTGTTTAGAATTCATAAGCAACCTTTCCCTTGTTTTTAGTCCTAAAGATGCAACAGAGGATGCAGGACAGCCCTTTGCATCTCTGGGGTAATGGCAGATGGTAGACAAGATGATGGTGGCAGACAAAATCATCTACAATGTCTTGAATATTTTACTATAAGAATAAACTTCACCCTGGTTGTTGAACATAAAAGAACTAGAAAAAAGTTTTATTTCTAAACTATGGTCAGATTTTCTTCATTTCCTCCCTCCCTCCCCTTCCTTCCTTCCTTCCTTCCTTTCTTCCATCATTTGGGTAACCACCCAAATGTCTGTGACTCCATTTTAGACCTGACATCATTTTATATAAAATCCTTTCAAATATCCAAACTTATAACATACCAAGAAAAAGAAACTTAACATACCATTCTTGAAACAGCTCAAACAGCTCCTAACCACAAAACCAGTGGCACAGCTTTGAAAGCCACCTGCACCTTGAGCAGACTTCCATCCTGCCCTAGTTCCTTTCGTTAAGATATATAAACCTCTCCTTTTGCAAACTTGCTCCCTTGCCATTCTTTTGGGCAGCCTGGCAGGACGTTCCTGTCAATAAACTCTGCTGACTGAATGTGAGACTTTGTCTCGTGAGATTTTTTTGGGGGGTGGGGGGCATCCTGTTCTAACATGAGAGACACCTGGAGTCCCTTTCCTTCCATATTTGACTATTGGGGCTGGGGGAGTAGGTCAGTGCTATAGCACTTGCAGGAAGAAAGAAAAGAAAAGAAGAAAGAGGGAAGGAAGGAAGGAAGGAAGGAAGGAAGGAAGGAAGGAAGGAAGGAAGGAAGGAAGGAAGGAAGGAAGGAAGGGGAGGGAGGGAGGAAATGAAGAAAATCTGACCATAGTTTAGAAATAAAACTTTTTTTCTAGTCCTTTTATGTTCAACAACCAGGGTGAAGCTTATTCTTATAGTAAAATATTCAAGACATTGTAGATGATTTTATCTGCCACCATCATCTTGTCTACCATCTGCCATACTTAATAGGGGATTTAAGTTGAAACATTTAGATCAATTCATGCCCTGCTAGTCTCTCTGCTTCTTACAGAATCTGACCTTTTCTATACCACTCGCCAGGTAGCCAGTTGACCTTTAATATGCTGTAATTTGCTCCTACTTGGAGCTTATGCAGGTCATCTTCTCTGGCATCTTCACTTTCACATAGGTAATATACAAATGTGTAAGATTGTGAATACCCTTGAAATCTGGCTGGCAGAAAATATCAATTTAGAAATAAAACTGACCATGCTCATTTCATTTTCCTTTGTGTGAAATCTATTCTAATAGGAAATAGTCCTGTTGAGTAAAACTCCAAGAACAAACTGTACACAGAAAGTATTTTAAAATGGGTAATAAAGCATGAGAAGAGAAAAAAAAATTATAACACTGGTCAACTCAGGATTTCTCTCCAAAGTAGCAGTCAACACCCAGTGTATACTTATGGGGTTGTCAAGCAACCAGGAGGATTTCACCAAGATCCTTTCTACTTAAATAAGTTGAAGTCTGATGAAACTGACATGAAACTCAAGCCACATTAGTGGCATAAAACGATGAAGCAAATAACACTTCCACAGGACTGAGTTTCTTATTCAGCTGAGTTATAGTCATGGTCTCAAGTGCTTGATTGCTTTGCTAAACTAACCTAAAGAGAATTAGAGTTATAATTGAATTTTTTAAATAAATGTGTTTTAAACAGTGGATCTGAGGCCATGCCTTCTTTAAACTCTGTTGAGTATACCTTGATTTTGGGGATGAACTCCTCCTTGATTTCATGACCTATTCTACAATTATACCATTGGTCATAAATTGTTCTATCTTGCCATTTGGATTGTTATTCTGTTTATTCATTGTATTTTCCCAATCAGTCTTACAGTATGTACTCGTGGCTTCTAAGGAGAGCAAGACGTTAGAAATTAAGCATCCTACCTGGGTCACACTGAGCATTTGGGAAAGCACAAAGTATGCTCTCTGAACACAAATGTCATGCGATTTTCCAATAACTTCTATTGTCTCCAAAGAGAAACACCTGGTTCTTTTCAAAGGAACCAAGTAAAATTTTTTTTTCACCAAAATAATCCATCCCAAAATACTTGGATATATCTATCTGGATTTCTAAAGTGAGCTGTCACTGCACAGTCAAAAGTTTCTTATCCTATGACCTCTTTCATCAAGACTACCTACTACAGGGACATCTAAACCGTCATCATTCCTTGACATCCCTATCAGTCATATCACCCATCTCCTAGGCACCTAATCTGGTTTCTCCACCATCAGGCCTTCAAGGCAGCTCCATCAATATCTCACAACAGGCTGCATGGTGCTAACCTGAGGACTGCTACAATACAATACCGTACACCGGGTCATTTTTAAAGAAAAGAAATGTATTGCTCACTATTTTAGACACTGGGAAGTCCATAATCAAGTAACTGGAAGGTGTGGAGTCAGGTCAGGGTTCCTCTCTGCTGGTGCATCCTCCAGAGGGGAGGAATACTATGAATTTACATGGCAGAAGGGACAGAAGGACAAAAAGGGAGTAGATGTTTCCCTCTTATAGTGACCCTTCTATAAGGTCACTAATCCTATTCATTAGGACTCTGCCCTTATAACTTAATGACATCCTAAATGTGCCACCTCTTAATACTATCACTTTAGCAATTAAGTTTCTGTATGTGAATTCTTGGGGACATATTCAGGTCATACCACCATCTTTAACAGGGTCTATATGCCACTATTTTTAAGAGCAGACAAACAGAAAGCCCAAAGTGACTGGGGATCCGATTCAAGAGGCCTCATCAAGGGAGGTCATTTTCTGACTCTCTGTTTAAGAAATGTTTCCAGAGCTCATATTTAAGCTGCAGAAACTGGGTCCAGAATATTTATTTGAAACTAAGTCTGGTCTTGATTCCAGTTCAGGTGTTAGCAGACATTTTAGGTTTTGTGGGCCACCGTTTCTGTCCATATTCCTCTTTGTTGTTGTTTGTTTGTTTGTTTCAGCTTTTGGTTTTTGTTTTGTTTTTTTGGTACAAGGGATGGAACCCAGGGGTGCTGAACCACTGAGCCACATCCCCAACCCTTTTTATATTTTATTTTGAGAGAAGGGCTCATTAAGTTACTTAGGACCTTGCTAAATTGCTGAGGTTGGCTTTGAATTTGAGATCCTCCTGCCTGAGCCTCCCAAGCCACTGGGATTATAGGCATTCAACACCATGCCTGACTCTATGCATTTTTTGTAATCCTTTAAAAATGTAAAAACCATTCTTAGCTCACAGGCTATATAGAAATGGACCACTAGGGCTGGGGTTGTGGCTCAGTGGCAGAGCACTTGCCTAGCACATGCAAGGCACTGGGTTTGATCCTTAGCACCACTTAACAGATAAAATAAAGGCACTCTGTCCATCTACGACTACAAAAAAATTAAAAAAAAAAAAAAAAGAAAGAAAGAAATGGACCACTGACTAGATTTGGCCCATCAGCTGTAGTTTGCTGATCCCTAATTTAAGCATTGTTCCTCCAGTGCTTACCTGCTAATCCCACTCAAGACCTAGCAGAATTCCTCATAGTTTGCATAGCTACACACAACCAAAGTGTCTGTCAAGCAATTAAAGGGAACACTTACAGGAAGGACTTCTTGTCCTGTTATGGGGAATGCAGTAAGTGGACCACCTCAGCTGTCAGCTCCTGCAGGGCTGGCCTCAGCCAGAGAAAGCCTTCAGTGCAGGTCACACTTTTCCCAGAGCAGCTAGCAACCAGGAACTGAGCAACACATGAAAATAAATGTCAGGCCAGTGTGTCCCAACACAGACAATTCTGTTTTCTTCCTGTTCCTTTCATAAGTGTTTATCCCTAGCAAACATCTTACAACAAACTCTTATCTCAGCATCTGCTTCTAGAGAGTCCAACCTATGATATAGACTTGAACTCTCTATGTGACAGTTGAATTATTCAATATACTACACAAAATTAATGTATATCCTTTTCCCAAATGCAGCCCAAAAGGTCATTTCCAACATCACAACTTCATACAATTTTTTAGTTATTCTATTCAATATTTTACATTTTAAATTCTTTTCAGATCAATTTTTTGAAGAATGGTGGAAACTAATTGTGATGTTATCCCTGCGTTTTATGAGATTTCTTATCCCTCCAGAAATCCATATTTGAGTTTCAACTTTTTGTCAAAGCCCTAATCATTCTTTGATTCCTTAAAATTATTTTAAAGATTTTTCAGTACAAAAGAGTTATTTTAAAGATTTTTCAGTGTGCCAGTTTCTCTCTATCAACCAATCTAGTCCACTCTCCACTCATGGGCTTTCCTCTGACATAAAGGTTTTTAATGAATCATGCTTTAATGCAAGGTTATAGACTCACATTGAGGGACACTGTACTACACAGTCTTCTGAAACCTGTCCATGATGCTTCTATAAGGATATATTAAGGATGTTTATCATTAAACTGAGCATGTCATCTTTATAAGGTCACTCGGGAAAAATGTATTTCTTGTCTTAGCATCAAAAAGTATTGCTCATACCCTAAGCAATGCATTTTCTTTTACATTACATGTATCACATACAGTTTATCATGTAAGGAAGTAGTCCAATATTGTAATGTACAAAGCTGCTCTCCCCGCCCTTTCCAGTGCAGCCATTTCCCCGCCTCCCAACTACTGTCAGTCTGTGCACATCCTAGCTTGCTATTGGTTCATCAGTCAGCTTGCACGTATCCTTCTCCATTATTGGTCTCCTGTTAGCCCGGCAGAATTCAACTGCCTCAGGGTAGCTACCCTGCCATCTTTTTTCTCTTGTTTTTCTCTCCCCCTGACTCTCTTTCTCCTCCTGGCTTTTCATCTCTTTCTTGCGTGTGCCCTTTCTCTTTCCCTTTCTTTTCCTCTCATTTTCTCTCTTACCCTGCAGAGAAACACCTTGTTTGCTTAATAAACTCCCTTATGTGATTTCCCGGTGTGGTTTTCGTGGGATCCCTTACAAATACTTTTGTTAGAATGCTATAAATGGCTTCCAAGCCTAGCTCTGCTGCTAAACTATCTCTACAACCTTGGATTAATTACTTAAACTTTTCCTGAGGGAACTACTGCAAACCTTTCAATAAAATTTCTAAACTTACACATGCTCTTTGCCTAAAAATATGAACACTTTTTTTATGTTTTCTTTTTTTTCCATTTTTTTTATTAAAAATCATAAATTTACATAGGGCAATGTTATTTGATTCATTCTGTTATTTTTTTCCCTTCCCCCCACCTCTCCCACCCCTCTTTTCCCTCTATACAGTCCTTCCTCCATTCTTACCACCCTCCTTATCCCTAACCCTAAACCTAACCCTAACCCTAACACTAACCCTTCCCACTCCCCATTACGTGTCATCATCTGCTTATAAGCAAGATCATTCGTCTTTTGGTTTTTTGAGATTGGTTTATCTCACTTAGCATGATATCCTCCAATTTCATCCATTTGCCTGCAAATGCCATAATTTTATCATTCTTCATGGCAGAGTAATATTCCATTGTATATATATGCCACAGTTTCTTTATCCATTCATCAACTGAAGGGCATCTAGGTTGGTTCCACACTCTGGCTATGGTGAATTGAGCAGCTATGAACATTGATATGGCTGTATATTTTTAACTGAGATACTTTGTGTAATTTTATGTTTAAATTTTTATGTCATTAGTATTCAAAAATTAGAGGTTATAACAGCTACATAATACTTCATCTTGTATATATGGAAAAATATATTTAAAATTACTGAGTCAAAAGACGTAAGCTTTTTAAGGTTATTATTCATATTTTTAAATGTATTCAAGAAGCATTGATCAGTTTATTCTTGTACCAAAATCCAAAGAGGTTATGTATCATGTCTCAGGTTGATATGTGTGTGTGTGTGTGTACACATATATATACATTTTATTTAATTGTTATTGGAGTTGTATTACACACATAGATTCAGAGAAAAGTAACATCTGTACATCCAAAAATATGGTGTGTCCCACCATGTTTATTCAACTCTTCTTTGGTAATTCAGTAAAGTTTCTTTGTTTTTCTTCTTTATATACATGACATACATTTGGGTTAAAAATTATTCCTAGATATTTTATAATTTTTCACTCATACTGTTAAAGTGGTTATTTTCCAATACATTTTATACTTGAAAATGTATTGGAAAGCTATTTAATTATGATTTTATTCTTTTTATTAACATTTAACTTATAGTAGAAAATCTCATTTCTCATATTACTACTAGTCATGACAGCCTATTTTCTTGGCCTTATAAATGCCAATTTGAGGATCAGTCAAGAAGCAAATATTATCTAGTTAAATCTTCCTGCCCCACCCTTTCTTACATGCTCTTGGATTTGGTTTCACTATTCCCTAACACAAGGAATTGGGGGATATCGGTGCAGCTGGCCACAACAGGAAGGAATATTCTACCATTGACATTATTTAAAATTGAAGTCTCACAGCAATTATAAGAAGCAGATAAGCTTACTCCTGCACCATAGGCTGAAACTGCCACCATGGCCCCTTGGAATGCCAAGTTCCAGCAGTGCCCTGAAGGCTTCACACAAGAGTACACCAGCACAAGATCACTCCTGGTTCTCACAGGAGAGGTGACCAGATGGCCAACAATGAATGAAGGCATAATGAATTCATGAAATAGCCCTAATATTTTTCAACTCTAGAATCTACTTGTAAGGTATTTTAGTCTTTAAAAAGACTGATTGTGTTAGGATCCATTGTGTTAGGATGTGGCAAAATACCCAAGGTAAACCACTTAAAGGTAGAAAGGTTTTTTTGCAATTATGATTTCAGAGGTTTTAGTCCATCATCACTTGGCTTCATTGCTTTGGACTTATGGCCACACAGTATAGCATGGCAGGAGAATGTGGCAGAGGAGGCTGTTCACCTAATGTAACAAAGAAGCAAAGAGAAGAGGAGAAGGGGTCTCAATATCTCTTCGAAGGGAATCATGACCTAACTTCCTTTCACTAGGCTACACCTCCTAAAGGTTCCATCACCTCCCTATCACCTAGCACCACAGACTGGTGACTAAGCCTTTAACACATGAGTCTTTGGATGACATTCCAGATCCACAATATAGCACTGGTAAATTCAAACAGGACCATGGCTTGTCACCTTACTATGTGCCAAAATGTTTTATTATTTTTAGGACCAATAGTACAAAATTGCTCATACTATTATATCTTTATTGATTTATCTTTGCTTCATAAGCCATGTGTGCCCTAAGTTTTGGATTTTTGGTGTACTCTAAATAGGTCTGTTTCCTTAGGAATTGGATATTATGTTTCTAATTTCATGACCTTTGTCTCGGGAAACCCTAAAGCTTAGTGTTCCCCACACACACCTGATATTACTGCTGCAGAGTGAAGGGTCTGGGAGTCCAGGTCTCACTCAGTACCTTGAGAAATTCCCTCTATATCTCATCCTTGCTTTTCATTTTTAATGGGGAAAAAGTGATATTATTTCTAATAATGGTTATATGATTCTTTGTCAATTAAAATTCCACAACTTTTATTTGCTCAAACACATTATCCAGTGTGTGGTATTTTCATGCCTTGTCTTATCTTTTTTGGCCACTATGAACCACTCCATTTGTTAAATCCAGTCACAAAAAGGAAAGCTCTGAAAATCCTAGACCATGACAAGGAGAACTGCCTATCCATTCTCTTCCAAGTTTCACATCAGACCCTCTAACTGCTTGGAGGCATCTTGCTTCCCCCTTGAAGTAAGAGTGGCCCTGCACCTGCCCTGTTACCTTCCACCGCATTGTATCTTACAGAACTGTGAAAGGAATATATCCAAGGGTTTGGTAGCATTAAATGGAACTTAAATGAAATTTTAATAACTACTTTTAAATTTATGGACATTCATTATTTAAAGCTTAAGATAAATCTATAGCAAAATCAAACTACTCTGAGTAACACAGGAAAAGTCACTTAAAATTCCATTTCTTACAATTCTGCCATGATATCTAAATACTTACTACATCGTTTACCTGCCTTAAAAAATGCACAGGAAATAGGTGTCCTCATTGAGTTGTACACATCTTCAAGGAATTATGAAAAGGGCATGTTAATATCACAGTCAGAAAATGAAGCCCCGAGTCACCCATGCTGAGACGTGAAAATACAGTTATTTTCTTCCATGTGTAACCACATGTTGACACGACGACATGACCATGCATTTTGAGAGTTTGTTTACCAGCACTATCATTTGTCTCACGAAATAATGAGCTATTACTATTTTATTTCATTGTTATTTTTATCTAATTAGGTCAGTTAACCTACTGTGCTTTCACATAGGGACTAAAACTTTGAAGTTGCATGTTTTGATAGGAAGAGAGAAAAAATTAAGCTACCTGCCTGTGTGATCTCTGGGCCTACTGTGTTCCCCTGCAGACGGGCAATGCAGGGCAGTAATGAAGACTCTGAAGCCAGACTTCCCAGGATAAAACCCTCAAGCCACGAAACACTGGGCAATCGGCTGACCCTCTGGGCCTCTGACCCATAAATGAGAATAATAATGGTATTGATCTCAAGTGGGAATAAGGATTTAATGAACTAATGGTGCTGTGCCTGTACACTGTGTGTGCTATACTATATAAGCATTTACCGAAGGCATCCTCACTGGCCCCACACTCCAGCACACACTTCCTCACAAGTACTGAGCACAGTGCTTCCTCTGGGACTCAGCACAGTGTTTTCTTCATAGCACTTACCATGTAGGTACTCAAACATGCATTTGTGTGCAATTTTGATTAATGGCTGCCTTCACTCCAGTTGTAATTTCCATGAGGTCAGAAGCTGTTTTGTTCCTACTACACATTCACCACCATGTCAGTGCTCACAATGAATGCTCAATAGATGCTTGTTGAGAACTGAGTAAATAAATAATAAGCCTAAGAGAAGAAAAAGCATCTAGGTAACTTTTAAACCAGCATAGGAACTTGGGTTTGTTACATCTCCATGTTTGAAGTCAGTTCCTTATTTGCTGTGTCTTATTGCCACATTAAATCTCAATTTAGTGTAACACGTTAGAGGTATGCTTTTTCATATTTCCTTTCAAAATGCTTCTTCAGAAGCCATATTGCAGAAGTTAATCGTATCTTTTCAAGAACTACATAAATGTGTGCTAGGATCCATGAGATTACCTCGTTTATTTCTTCTTTGGAATTATAGACACCATGAATGAAAATCTAACCAAAGTGGATCAGTCAGGAGTAAACATGGCGTTCCCAGAACAAATTTTCTTTGCCGATGAAGCAGGACTTTGCAACTCAATGCCTTTCCCTTTGGAAGTAGAGACATCACTCCAACAGGCTCAGTGTACCCTAATGATACTGTTATTTTGGTTTAGGGAATGCCACTTGTAATGAGGATAAACTTGCAGAGCAAGAAAATGATGTTCTATGGGGGGTATATATTTGATTTTTCACATTACTAGCATATTATGACTATTTTCCTATAAGAAAATTAGAACCCTCAGAGGGCAATGACCAGATGGCTAATGTAATAAAAAGCACTTTGCACTGCTATGGGAGAGGTTTTACACAACAATATTATTCAAATCATCTTTCAAAATACACTAAGAGGGGCTTATAAACCTTCAGGCCACTGGAAAGCAAATAAGTTTGACAAAGGCTCTGTTGAGTTAACAACTTCAAAGTGCATCACTGTCTTTTATTCAATTCATTCAAATATACTATCTAGTTATGACTTTTCTTTCCTCCTCTTCCTCCTCCTTCTCCTCCTCCTTCTCCTCCTCCTCCTCCTCCTCCTTCTTCTTCTTTCTTTTTTAATCCTTCTACCTTGTTGCCCAAAATGTGACCTGCAGGACAGCAGCATCAGCATCACCTGGGAGCTTGTTAGAAATACAGACTTAAGTCCACACCTTGATGTGCTGAATCAGAATCAGCAATTTAATAAGATCCCCAGGTGATTTGTATGCACATTAAACTTTGAGAAACACTGCTGTAAATGATGTTACTCAAAGCAATGAGAATTAAATGGAGAATTTCAGTGCAAAAAAAAAAATGTAGTGCTCATGAAAAAGGAACATTCGTTTAAGTGCAGGAGATGGTCATGTAACAGCTGGAGGCAGTGGAATCAGACAGACTAACCTTCAGCTCTGCCTCATACTAGCTGCCAGCATTAAACACTTCTTGTCCCCAACTCACACCTTCTTCATCCACCTTTATCTCCAAGACGTCTTTGTGGTAATAAAATCTGCACATCTGTAAATTGACAGTACCTCAACTGAGCTACTCCTGGTAGCTATTCCCTTCCAACAGGGGTTCTCTGCTGTCCCACGAGAGATGTCTTTGGGGAACTGACACATCTACACCCCTTAAAGTGAGAGTCTCCCCACCCCCCACGTGTCCACCCTTGCCAGCCCTGAATAAAAGCTGCAGTCAATTCTGAGGTATGTTCTGTAAGACCCCTCAGAATGTTCCCACAGGATAAACCCCAGCCACTGTTAAGTGGCTAACAGTGGCTTTCCTCTAGCCAATACAAATGTGCAAAAGAAATGACATCATTCCTGTGATAATGTTACATTATAAGCAATTCTCTCTTGCTAACACACTCACTCTACACTTCTCTTTCCTAATCTGGGTCTGGAGAATTAAGTGGCCAGGTTGGGAGACCTACATGGCAAGGAACCAAGGGTGGCATCTAGGAACTGAGTATGAACTCCAGCCAAAAAAGCCAGAGCCCTCAATCATAGAGCTTCAAGGAAGTAAATTTCATCATGAAGCAAGTGAACTTGAGAGCAGATGCTTCCTCCAGTAAGCCTCTAGATAAGAATGCAGCTTGGCAACACCTCAACTCCAGACCATGAGAACCTGAGTGAAGACCAAGTTCAGCAATGCCCTGCATTGTGTCAGTAAATGTGTGGGATGTTCTAAGTTGTTAGGTGTAGCATAACTTCTTATGTATCAATAGAAAACTAATACACCCACCATTAAAACGCAAGCTTCACGAGGTTAAGGACTGCCTGATATGTTTAGTGCCTGACAGAGTATATGATACAGCAATTGTTCAGTAAATACGTTTTATGTATAAACATATATCTCTGATTTTCCTGAAACAGAATTCACAGTACTGATGCCTAAAAGTATATTCTGCCAACATTAATACAAGAGGCAGTAGCCAAATATTAAATCTCTATTAGTCTACAAATATACAAATTATAACACAAGTGATCAAAAAAGAAATAAAACCAGAAATAGTTTTTGCTTTCAATACCCTCAAGGTATCTGTTCAGGATTTGCCTGATTAATGTATAGTTCCTCTAACCTATTTTCCTATCCCTTTCAAAAAGTGGTTGATAGTATTCTCTACATAAAATTTCCTTCTGAATTATTTTACTCAACATCCTATCATGAGCATATTCTTTGCCCTTATAAAACATCAGTCATTTTCAAAGACACTTCTGAAATACTTGGCCTTGCTTGGTTTCAGTAATGTTCACCCAGCTTACTCTGCCTGCTATTAGTTCACGTAAGCAGTCAAACATGACAGACAGGTGTGGCACACCTGACTTGTCAGCTATAATCGGGGAGCCTGAGTCTCCTAATTTTAGTAACAACTCTTTCCCCTCTTCGGAGCAGCTGACTTGGTGTTCCAGATGAAGCCCCTAATGAGTCAAATGAAACATCACAACACTCTAGTACATGATCAACTCCAATCTTCATCTAGCCTAAAGCTCGTTGCCAAGACCTGGTGTAACTACTGCAACAAATTGATGCTAAGTCTGGGTATATGTACACACACACACACACACACACACACACATAAATATGGATATGCTGGCAATTTGGACATTAACATCCTGGTTGAACTTTTCATTTTATCACTTCACTGCCTTAATCTCAGTACAGACTCCTACCCAGATGCCATATTAAACATGTGCCAAAAACTAGCACAAGCTGGGCTCAGAGACCCCTTGCTGATATTATTGTTATATCTTTGTGCCATTTTAAGAAAGTACTTAAGAAGGTAACAAAAAGTGATTAAATGTGCTGGAGGAAGGGAAGAGAATGCAATGACTAAGATACAGAGCAGAGCTACTTGTTACTTTTTAAAACAATCAAAGGTATTTGGACTGGCAAGTCACTTGCTTTACCTTAGAAGATCAGCAGAAATTCTACAACCTTCTTCAGGAATATAATTTCATGCCAGTTTTGTTGCTGTTGTTTCTTTTGGTCCTAAGTGACCAGGAATGACTTCTCTCAACTATCTCAGGGTTGCTTATTTCTAGTCATTAAAATCTATTCTTCCTCGTATTTGATTTCTCAAAAACATTGAGAGCAACAACTAATGTACTTGAAAATGAAAAGTCATCACTACCAAGCCTGGTTGAAGCTATGCTTCATCTACTCCACACCTGCACCCAATAGCTGAAGGTGTCTGGAGAAAAAAAAAAAAAAAAAGAAACTTATCAGTTGCATTAACTGAGCTAACTTTAAATTCATGACCACCACTTTCCTAACAAGGCTGATTTCTCTATTTGAGCACTAGTTCCACCTTCTCTCTCCTGCTCAAGGATAACAATCCCTCAATTCCCCCTCACTTCTACATTATTAATTTCCCATCTATACTTGACATGCAGGATTTCTCTCATCTTAAAAAAAAAAAAAAAAAAAAAAAAAAGTCATGGTCCCTCCTGACCCCACTTTCCTGCCCTAGTATGATTATGATCTCATTTAAGCACCTTGAAACACATGAATACACTTGTTCTGTCCAATTTTCCTCTTCCTGCTTTCACTTAAACCCCCTCTAGATACTTTTGCCTACTGCTACATCAAACTTCCTCTGGCCAGGCTCTCCAACGGTCTCAGAGTATAGATTCATGCTCACCTTACTTGACTTAACACCCATAGATGTGGTTGAACAATATTTCCTCCTTGAAACCTTTTCCAGACTTGACTTCCAGGACACCACACATTCCCAAATACTTCCTTTCAGTCATATTGATTGATTCCTTCCCAACCCTTTAGTGTTGGAGTACTACAAGGATTACTTGCCCTGGAACTTCTCTCTCCTATTATCTGTCTACATGTCTGTATGTCTCTATCTATCACGATCCCCATGGGAAGCCATCCTGATTCCCATTCAAGTCAGAAGAGGTTAAATCACAAAACCTCCCAAATCTCAGTAGTGTAATAAAAGTTCTCACTCAGGTTATCTAACCATTGTGATATGCCTAGAGGTAATGCCCCACATTGTCCTCTCTTTGGGACACAAAAATATTAGAGCAGCCACCATTTGGAGCACTGCCATTTGCTGGGCCAGAGATAAATAATATAACAACTTGTGCATTGATTATGAAGCCTTCTGCCCAGAAGTTGCACATATCATTCTCACTCAATTTTAATTGGACAGAGCAAGTCATATGGCCACCATGAGCAGAAAAGTTTGATTTCAACATGAAAATCATATTAGAAGGGAAAAGGAAAAATTTGATGTATACAAATCTCAGAGGAACCATAGAACACGTCATGCTTTTAAAACAAGTTTCTCTGGGATTCTCATTAGATATTTCTAAGACTACTTACTACAAGGTAGATTTTTCCTATTTTATAGTTAATTGTATTTACTTTTGGACTCAACCCATCTTTTCCCATCAAGGTTCTCAATTCATCTTCTCCTTACTCATTAGACAAATGTCATTCCAGGTGTGGAATTTCCTTCCTAGAAGCCTGAATTTTTAATAAACTAGTTGCAAATTATGTTATTTTCTGAATCTGATTGACATAGCAGGTGAGACAGTTGTCATCCATGAGCTGATAGTTGCAAACCCAGGGGGCCCTAAATCAGATTCTAAATACAGAAAAACAACATCCCTGAATACAGGTGTTATTTCCAGATACATATGGAGGTATTTGCTGCTTTTAATTCTAAATAATATTGGATAGTATTTAACTTCTATTCTTCCATAGTATGTCCTTCATAAATCTGTGGTAATTAAACCACTATATAAATGTAGAGTGCTCAAAACAGAAGTCAGTTTAAGAATGTGTTGTCATTATTTTCTTTTCCTTAAGATAAAAATTATTTAATTGTCCAAGTGAATACATTCCCTTAAATTATAATCTAAAAACCCAATCTTCACTTCATATTGTTACTACCATTTTAGATCTTTGGTTGATTAAAAATAATAAGGTTTAAATCAATTAAATTTGCAATGAAATTATGATTTTGCATGTTAGGAAATTAGGATATATCAATACAACATGTGAGGCAGGAAAATAATTAGTTGCCAAGATCCATACAGATCTAATAATTCTGCCCTGTGGTGGAGTGCATAACAGAAGAAAACTTCAGGAAAGGTAGCCTGAGGCACCTAATAAACACTATCAAAAGGAAGTTGCCCACCTGAGTGGAAAAGGGTCAGACGAAGCTGTTTGGCCCTATAACTGATTGAGCAACCTGAAATCAGAGATAGATAGGTCTTTTACTCAACTGTAAATGGAGATGACTGCCCCAACTGTCTTAGTCACTAGAATGTGAAAGCATTCACTTTTCAATGACAGTCAGAAAACCTAAATTCTCTCCAATGTGTCTCCAGTCGTGATCCCTGCCACGACTGGCAGAAGCTCTGACTCCATCCAGGCTGGGGGCTCTTCACTGCCCCACACAGTCAGGGGGCATCTTAACGCAGGCCTGCAGGAGCAGTGGCCTTCTTCTCGCCAGTGCACGGATTCTCCCTATTTCTCAATAGTCCTGTCTTCTGTCCCCATTCTTCTTGGAAACCTTACTGACCCATGAAAAACACAGCCCATTCACTGACCCATCCATCATAGTATGGTTCCTCAGGACTTTAATGGGTAGGGGGACTTGGTTCAAAGGTCACACAGGACTTTGGGAAGCTAAAGGAAAAGAGTAAAAGGGGGGGGGGAGCGTTACTTGGAGGCGATGTGATTTTTAAATAGAGAATAAAAATAAACAAATAAATGTCCTTGACCCTCTCATATATGTAAATTCAGAGGTGCTACAATCCCTAGGACAACCCATATTCAAACTCCAGGCTGACCTTTGTCATCATCAACTGAAAGATTCTTTTCATGTTTGTTTTCACTGACTTTGATCTTCAAACAGGTCCTTTGATATGATGCTAGCTGTTGCCACCATGAAAACACCTAGAATAGTTGATATGACCCTTTTTTAAAATTGTGGATTTCTTTGAGATTCTTGTGAAAACTCCAGACACACATGTGTTTGCTGAGCATGCATGTCGTCCGTATGCTTATGCTTTGCTAATAGATTTTAAGGGTTTCATAGACATTACCCAGCAGTGCCTTCTGGGTGAGGAAGGGACCCCCTCACAGCTCTGCAGGTCCCAGGCTCATCAGTCCGATCATCAAAGGGGGTTTTGTGAACGAGTGACTACATTTAAAGCCAAATATCAACCATTTGGGAAACTCTCTTTGCCTTCTTTATGTGAAAATATTCTATAAAAGGATAATTTTTACTCATCACACAAGAGTGATATTTTAATGTGTAGTTGGATTACCAGGCAATGCCTTCACTCATGCATTTGATTTTTACTGTCATTACATTGCTTTACCTGATAATAATTAGCAGCCACTGTCATCAGGACACTTTTCCCACTCTAACCAAGTCTCCCTCAGAACACTCCTAAGAGGGAAATGTTTATTATCTCTTTATGGGTCATCAAGCCAGAAACAGCAGTTAAATAGCTTTCTCAGTATGTGGTACTGAGAGTTGATGCAGAAATTAAATTGATGACTCCCTAAGATCATCAAACCATGCCTTTTTCCTTTGGGAAAGTTAGCGGTACTTCCAAATTTGCTGATTTTATGAATGATGCAGTCATATCAACTAATACACAGTATTTGCATAGTATCTGGGAAAAGTCATCTTTGACCAAAAAATAGACATTAACTGGATATCCTAAATTTAGTATATTCAATTCATACAATCTACCTCCATTTCACCAGAAATAAATTACCTACTGATATCACCACTGTTATTGTTGCAATTGTAGTTAGTTGGCTTAAGCTTTAAGATCAGACTGGCCCCTAGTGGTGAACTCTTCTGCTCGCTTCAAATTTTCAACAGGTACTAGGTGAATATTCATTGATTATTCATCATGATGACAATCTAGTTAACACAAAGCTTACTACCACCATCTCTCTTAACTTATCATTCTTTTTGCACTTGAAATCTCCTATTTTGAAAGTATACAACACATGGATGTTGTTTACAGAATGCAAGCTTGCTCTAATATTTACTGACAATTAAGTTCTAAAACAGAATATGAAGGTGTGATTCTTCCTAAGAAAGCAGGAAACATAAAAGACATGCTAATAATATGATAATAGCCACCCCAAGACAATAACTCGAGAATTAACCATCTTCAAATAATCATCTATGTAAGCAGTACCTTGACTTTAGAGCTCTTAAAAAACGCAAGCATGGAGACGAGGGAGCTAATCATACTAATTAACTCGCTGTGCCTTGTAACAAATTAATTTTGAGCAAAGGAACAGGCAACTAGAGAAAAAGGCCAAAATCTCAATTAGTTAATCCGAATGGAACATAAATACTCTCAGAACTCATTTGGCCTTTAGATTCAAAGAGTAGAACGGGGATGGTGGGAACAGCGATCACTCAAGGCTGACAGCCTGGGATTGTTATTTATGACACTGTTTTTAAGCTCTGCATTCCAATGAGAGCATTTACTATTTTTGGGCAGCTGAACTGACAGGTTGTTGCAGACTCTTCATAACCAGCTCCACCCTCAGAGAACTAATCCAAGGATGGACTTGGACAAGTTCTGGTAGCTTAGTTTCTATTAAAAAGTGTTTCTGGCAAGAGAACATCGTAGGATAGGTCCTGCTGGAAACGGTCAGCATACATTTTTAGTCAGAAAACTATGGATAAGTCTCCTCTTCATACTTGATACTATTTTACAAAACCTACCTCACCATTCTAATAAATAAATGCTAATAGCATTTTGAGTGTTTAGGAAGTAAAAATTTAAAAGTAAGATGCATTCCTGACTCCTCAAGGATTTAGTTCTTAGATCAATCCATTCTCTTCTCAGAATTTCCAACTTCTTCTTCCACAGGTTTGAGCCTCCACGTCTTCAAGGGTACTCAAGTATCACTGACTTAAACCTGGATTTCAGGGACACCATGGCTGACCCTCCCGACCACCATCCTCAAGGCAGCCTTCCTTCCACAAAGTTTCTCACAGGGTGTTCCGCATGCACGGAGTTATGCATTCATACATCTTAAAATTCCTGTCATAACCAGTCACCACCACCCCATATTCATTAAAAAATACTCCAAAAAGCCAGGCTTGTCAAACAACTTTTCTTCTGAAATGACTCAAGGGTCACTGAAGACCTCACAAATCCCACAGCTTTTTCTCAACTCTTACTTTCCAAGGCCCATCTGTTCTACTTGAATTGCTGACCTACCCTCTCATCCTCTGAACACTTTCTCCTCTGGGATTCCAGGACACTGAATTTCTCTGATTGTCCCTCTCCCTTCACAATTCCAGGGACATATATTCTATGTCTGAATACTGTGTTCTTGTATCAGGTGAACGAGTACATGAGTATTGACCACAATGAAGTATTTTGTTTCTTTAAAGGAAATAAGATATTACGAGGACTGTGAGAGTCCAGGAAGAGGGACATCAATGAACTTTTCAGCCAATTACACTTTTGTATGATCTCTGCAATGCACACTCCTTTCTGGGTAGCTGGATGTGTGGTTTAAATAGAAACATGGAGACTGGAAGCACATAGAAGGTGTCAGGCCTTGTGAGACCAATTAGGTACATTCTAAATCCCTGCAGAGCCCCCACCAGATCCTTAACAAGCCTGACCTTGGGTAGACTACTCTGAGTCACCATGTTTCAATAACTTACACTATTTGTTTTTAACATTCTCTCTGCTGTGATTTCTACTCAAGATTTTTTTTCTTTTTATTTTAAAATGTGAAACCATAAAGAAATGCTCTGTCGTTGAAATTACCAGGCACTAATTTGATCAAATTTTCATAATCTTACCAAGTATCTTCTTAATAGAATTAAAATTACAAATGACTTTTTTTTTTTAAATTTCATAATGCAAGTAAACAGGTGGAGCCTCTTTCTCCGATGGAAGTAAAAGAAATACTGTTGAGAACATCAGCTTGCTTTTGACTCATCTTGCTAGCTGTTTATCTCAGAATGTTACACTCTGCACAGCCCATGAAAGTTCTCTGCTTAGGATTGCAGGTACTGTATTTTTCTAATAATGAAGGTCAGTTAAGCTTTAAAAAGATTACACTAGAGAAGTCCCCATTGAAGACTCCAGGGAGGACAAAAAAAAGTGGTACTCAAGTTCAAAGGAAAGAGCTTTACAGGCCAACTAGGGTAAGGGACAGAGGAAGACACTGAATATCCAAACCCACCTCACCATTGTGTGTATTCCTTCTCCTCTCATGACCCACTTTTATGAGGATTAGTTGATCCACTAACTTACTATATCTTTGCATAGGTACTTATTATCTCACCATTTTAACTTGTGTTATACTTTGACTTAGAAGCTTTACAATCTCATTTGGAGAATGGGTTATGAATGCATAATGAAAGTTGGAATTCTTCCTCATCCACAAATGTGTTCTATGATTATAATTGCTCACACTTCTGAATGCTTACTCCATACCAGACACTGTGGAGCACTTGGTAGATGTTACTTCATGTGTTCCTTACAACCACCCCTTGGGGTAGCATTACCCTCAGTGGATTGACAAGAAAACAGTGACTCAGTGAGATGAAGAAACTTGCCCATCAGAGAAGCAGAGCCAACACCCAACTCCACATTGATTTTACTCTAAAAGGACATGCCATTCACATGCTAACTTAATCTTAGCTTTCACCATATCTGTGATGCATGAACACTGTACAAGGAGTGGATACATAACATTCTTAGTATCCTGATCCAGATAAAGAATTCCAAATGCTCACCACTCCAAACTGCACATCCCCACATGTTAAGAACCCAGGAGAGAAGTTAGACCCACTAAAAGAAACAAACAAGGAAAGACCTTCAGCTTACTTCTCTTCTCCCATTCTACAGGTAGTGATCATCACAGTTTATGGTAAGATATGAGTTGCCATGGAAATCATAAAAAGCTGTGCTGGGAATGAATGGGAACCAGAGACATTTTATCAGGACTTGCAATATGTGCCACCAAAATCATGAGGCAGATAAATACCCTTTAATAATCCTACCATCCGGATTGTCTCCATCTTCAATTCTAAGGAGTCCCACCATCACTAATAAAAATTTAAAAATTAATTCATGTTTTATTTAGGTAAAAGTGGTTTCTAAGTGAATCTCCTCAAGCAAATCTCAAATCAATTTGTGTGCGTGTGTGTGTGTGTGTGTGTGTGTGTTTAAAGCACAATGAGGCCATCTTTTCTCAAATGTGCACATCTGTCACAAGCAAGTCTACCAGAACTACCAGCCTTTGGAGAACCTAGCTTAGTAGATTATACAATTATTAAAAGCTGACCTTTTGTGTGGAGTTTAATGAATTGGAAATTGCATTTTTAACCTTGGATAATGTGCTATCAGATGTCAGTCATCATTTTATCAATTTATCTGAACCAGACTTTAAATTAAATTGGTCCAAAAACTAATTCATTAGACCAATAGAGGGGCAAAAATAGCCAGTGGTTATAGAGAAAGATCCCAAGAAGACCTGTTCTAAAGTCGTGTTAAGAAGATGGCAGTGACAAGAAGAATGAGAGTCATGCAAACCACAGCAGGAGGGGCTTCCCATAGTGGCACCTGAACTCGTGACTTATACATGGTGTAACTGGACTCAAACCTGCTGAAGACTGCCACACACCAGATACAAGGCCAACAGGGTACAACACCTTTTCTCAATCCAAATCGTACCTAAAACAAGTTCACCAGTAAGCTTAAAACTTACTTTTTAAAAGTTTGCTATATTCCATTTTATAATTTTCAATCTAAGTGCTTTGTATGTATCTCCCTAACCAATTTATTTCCATTTCAAGCATAATTTATTTGCTGTACATTATTTCATGTTCTAGAAACAGTAAACTTCCCCAATAACTTTATAAAATAATGCTTCCTCTGCTTTATTCACATTTTCCACCATTTTCTTCATTAAGAATATTAGTTAGCTGCTATGGGATTTTATAGTATATAAACTTCTGATCTTTGCTTTTCCACAAGCTTCCCAAGACATTGCAAGTGAGATATTTGTGCAGACTGAAGCTACTTGCATGCAATGTTGGAATAATGAGTAAGTTCAATTAATTCTGCAAAACAGCTAGTCATTTCTGAGAGGAGGAAAACAGTCAATTTAACAAATTGGACACAAATTCCACCCCAGACTCTGGTGTAAGGTATTCCAATGACTACAACAAACAGAAACCAGCCTTTGAAGGAAGCAATGTGTGTGAATGACTATAAGTGGTGCCCTTTGGTGTTAAGCCAAGAAGCTAAAGGCATGTCTTTCTGTCAGATAGTTCAAGAAACATGTTTGTGCAAATAAATTCATCACCTTGGTGGCTCATTTGGCTCATTTGAAAGGAAAGTAACAATGTATATGTATGTGTATGTATGTACATACACATACACATACATTAAAAGGAAGTGGGGAGTAGCAGTTTATAATTTCTCAAGATGTGATTATTTAATAAATGCATCTCATTATTACACACACAAAAGATATGAGCTGCCTGCCCTTTCCCACACACAGTAAGGCATCCCAGTGATAACAACCAGGCCCCACACAAGAAAGGGCAGGGTGAGCCCAGTAAGGTCAGGAAATTGACTCTTTACTGAGGAATCTAGTAAATAAGTAAATACATAAAAAATAATGAAAGCCAGGCTTTTCACTTGGAGAAAGGGAATACAAATATGAAAAAGAGGAAGTACCACTGACCTCAGTATTGGATTAGAACTGACCATATCAAGATGAACTCATGGGTTTTCAATGGGTATCAAGAAAGATAGAGGCAGAAATGCCTAGAGATGTATACATATGATGTGCATGTCTGCAGACACATGTATTCTGCAGGTGTGTGAGTATATGCACTTGCATAGCTTCCCTTGTCTGACCACTGAGAGGGCCTAGGGACAGAACACCTCAATAGCATGAGGATACACTCAGCACACAGATCTTGACTTTTAAGTGCCACTCCACTGAAAACAAAATCAAACAGGACCCCAAGGACTAATGGCTGACTTCTGGGAGAATAGGGCAAGAAAGATGTACCTGTGGACTCTTGGTACATCAAGTTTAGGAAACTGTCACTGGCCAAATATGAGACAATTCAAGAATCCAAATAAATAATGATTTTATTAGTCCATCAAATACAAAGTAGTTCTCTGAGCACACACTGATATCAATACATATATACATCAACACATACATATGCATCTTTACATACTGTAGAATACCAGCTAATAAATAACAGAATAAGAAAAATCACCATTTGATAACCATTATCATAATAATTAATTCAGGCAAGAAACATCAATGGATGTTACAACTGGCATATAAAAGTGAGATGAGAAGATTTTACATAGTCCCTGAGTGTCTCTCTACAAAATATCTATTATTACAAAGGAAAAGAAAAGAGAGTTTTGAGTGGAAAACCTGGCAGACATCATCTTAACTACAGGATCAAAGTCAAAACCCCAGCAATGAGAAAAGCAGACAAGCAACTGCCATCAGAAAGGATGAAAGGAGAACATAACATCATTTCTGTGAAATTCTGGCCCAACACTCTGGGTCTTATCATGAGGGAACATCAAACAAACCCCAATTTGCCTGTAATCTTTGCAACGATTCAGGGTCATGGAAAGCCAAAGAAGACTAAAGGATTTTCCAGGTTCGAGATTTGTGCGACATGACAACTGGCTATAAAGTGCGGTCCTGGGTTGTATGGTATTAGTGTAAAGGAAATTAAAATGGAGTTTCTGTGTAAAAGATGTATGTGCATCATTTGTACTATTTAACTTTTCTGTACATTTGCAGTTGCTTCAAAATTAAAATGATAAAAAGAGGCAATGACTAAAAGCACCTGCTGTAAGAGCAGAACAAGAAAAGTGAGGTAGATTCAGAAGATAGAGAATCACATCTCCATGGTAACAGAGCCTGGGTCTGTCTTCAGATTTACTGTATCTTGAGAGATCGGCCTGGTACTTCACAGAACTGGGATGTGTAGAATGAATTCATTGGTTAATTAAGCAGCAAGAAAAGGAGATGTCGGCCAGGAAAGGCTTCATAAAAAAAGTCAGATGAGAAAAGGGGGTGTTCCAAGCATGAGGAAGGCCACTGAAGTGAGAAAACAGGTAGCACATGAAGCAGTAGGTGACTGGAGCCAAGAGAACATTCAGGAACACAGAAGGGGTGATGGCTTGATAAGTTGTTGGTGCAACCTGCTAGATGACCTACAAAGTCAGGGCAAGGGTGAGAAATGAGTTCTGAATTTATAAAGCATTGGAAAATCTTGTTAGCCCTTTTTAAGCGAAGTCAGTTTCACCTTTTCATTGTCTATCCTTCCTTTAACAGAGGTATCAATACCCAATAGTGGACCCAAAGAGGGAAGAATACAAGCAAAAGATACGGTTAATCTGCCAGCTAACTCACAAAATCCCTTTGTTCTTCAGCTATATTTCCTGGAGAATTCTATAGGATGATGCTCCATGGAACTGTACATTAACAAGTGTTTCATGGGAGAATAACTTTGGGTGAACCTAAATTCACCACATTCCTCTGCTAAATGATTGGTTACTGTAATATTCCAAAAGGACAAGACTATGTGGTTGGTCCCAAGATGATTTCCACACTAGCCCCATCCAACAGGGTTGTCTAAAGGAACTAGGAGATGGCCTTCCAGGATGTGCACTTGTGTTGTTGAGCAAATAGCAAGAAGCCAAGGTCAGACATTTGTGAACACCCAGCCCAATTGTGCAAAGCATGAGGATTTCAATCAGAGATGAAGCAACTGAGCCCACATTGAGCCCCTGTGGCAGAGCAGCAGGGCCCTGCTCACCCTAACTTGACTGCTCCACTGTCCAGCTCTGTCAGTCTCTGTGTAAACAGTCACACAGAGAGATTGTAAGGATGTAGAAAGTTAGGTCCTTCCCAGGGCTGTCGTGAGTGGATCTCTTTGTGGTGCTTGTGCTAGCTGTGGCCCGGTTACCATGGATATCGAAGAGTTAGAGGAAGCTTGCAAGAAAGGGGTTATTCATGGGCGAATAGGGGCAGTGTCTCTGGGAGCTGAGGAGTAAAAAAAAAGGGGAGAAACGAAATGAAGTGAGTAGAGGAAGATTGAGAGGCCAGTTTGAGAGAGGTTCCTAGTGCTGAAGACCTGTACTCCAATCTAGCAACACTGATGAGAACACCTTCTCCATTGAATGTTCACATTCAAGGTCTGGTGACTCTCACTGACAGAGTTGCAAACGTTCAGCCCAGAAAGGGGAATGACTGATGATTTCCGTGGAATTGAAATCCAGCGACGCGTGAAGTATGCACGGCACCTCTTCAACAACCATATTGGACAATTACCAAGCTGAAAGATACATAAGTGCCGTGTAAACTTTGCAAATATTCAAGGAGCAAATAGCTCTTTCCTGCGTAACTGGTTATTCCTAATATGAAAGGAAGAGAGGAGGTAGCACAAACTGGTAACTGCAGAAAACAAGGGAAAAAAGGGAAGGGAAGCCCTTAAATTTTCCCTTCCAGGTGCTGTTAAGCAGAAAAGAGGGAAGATGTGAAATGGAGGAGAAGGGAGGAAGCATGCCCCATACATGCAATAAATTATTTGAAAAGGTTACGCATAATGATTCTCAAACTTCCATGTGAGCAAGAATCCCCCGGGTAGTTTGTTAGGAATGCAGATTCCAGGGTTCCACCTTCCCTGAGGTAGGGCTCACTACCTCATTGAGGTGCAGTACTCAGAAGTCTGAAGGATCAAAAGATCCTCAGGTAATTAATATGCAGGTGTCCATGGAGCACATTGTTAGAAACTCTAGCTATAATGATCTAATAAAAGTCATTTGGCCTGAGGAGGAGTTCATCTCTGAGTGAGCCAAAACTGTGAGCAGGCTAACAGAAGGCTCTTAGTTTAGGTGACTGAGAAAGGGAAAAGATAAAATTTCTTTGTCATATAGGCATGGATCTATGCCAAGACTTTGCCTATCGATGGAAAATGTATATGTAAAGAAGTAGGTGTTCAGGGAAGGGACACAGTTTAGTTAGTAGAACTGGAAGGGAGAAGAAAGCATATAACATGGCTCATGTTTTGATGTGATATAGTTATTCCAAGTAAATTCACCCATGATCTATCCTAATTATAAGGAAATTGAGCTCAAATGAACTCCTAAAACAAGGGCCTCTTTATTACAGTGTTAGGCACCTATGTGACCTCACAGCCATATCCTGGAGGTCATGAGGTACAATGGTCAAAGCTGTGCATCATGGGAAGGCAGATATCTTCACAAGGTGGTTATTTCATTTCCTTTGGATATATACCCAGAAGGATTGCTCATTTATATGGTAGTTTTTATTTTTAATTTCTTAGGAACCTCCATACTGTTTTCTATAATGACTGCACCAATCTTCATTCCCACCAACAGTGAACAAGTATCCCTTTTCTCCATACCCTCAAATATAACAATATTTGTTATTGGTGTGAAAAAATAGGTAACTAGGTAAGATAATGGTGGCCAGTTTACTACCTATATGTATCATATAACATCATGCTATATTCCTTAAATATACACAATATAAATGTATGTATAATGTATTATACATATAATATATATATATGTATATATTATTTTTTAACAACCCTCTTGGCAGTCAGTCTGCAGGTTTCAAATCTGGTTCTAAAATTTCTTGGTGTAACTCTGGGCAAATCAGATCATACACAATTATGTGAATCACAACTTTTCTTTTTAATAAAGGGATTTTACTATAGGGAATTGGTAATATATATTTTGGAAGGGCTGAAGGGGCAAAAAGGAGAAGGAGGTGCTGGAGGAGTAAAGAAGAAAGGGTGTGATACCTAGAGATTAGAAGCTTCTAGAGCCCTCAGACTAGAACTAATGAGCAGCACCTACAGCTCTGCTGTTAGAGAAACTCTCTCAACTGCTTCTGAATCCATCAAAAATACTCTCTTTTAATTTTTTTATCTGTTCTAACTAGTTGTACATAACAGTAGAATGCATTTATACATTTTCATAGATTATACATAAATGGAGTATAATCTCTCATTTTTCTGATTATACATATGGTAGGATTGCACAGGTCATGCAGTCATATATACACATGAGGTAATAATGTCTGTTTCACTTTACTATCCTTCCTACACCCATACCCCTTCCCTCCCTCCACTCCCCTCTACCTAATGTAAAGTAACTCTATTGTTCCCTATCTCTCCTCCTTTGTGAATTAGCATCCTCATAACAGAGAAAACGTTCAACCTTTTGAGCTGAGTAATATTCTATTGTGTGTGTGTGTGTGTGTGTGTATATATATATATATATATATATCAATCAATGTGATGTGTGTGTGTCTGTGTGTATATATATATACACACAGACATATATATATGTGTATATATATATACACACCACATTTTTTGTTATCCATTCATCTATTGAAGGGTATCTAGGTTGGCTCCACAGTTTAGCCATTGTGAATTGAGTTGGCTCCACTCAATTGTGGAGCCACACAACTCCAATTGTGGAGTTGGCTCCACAGTATAGCCATTGCTATAAACATTGATGTGACTGTCTCACTGTAATATGCTGATTTTAAGTTTTTTGGGTATAAACTGAGGAGTGGGATAACTGGGTCAAGTGGTGGTTCCTCTCCAAGTTTTCTGAGGAATTTCCATACCGCTTTCCATAATGGTTGCACTGATTTGCATTTCCACCAGCCATGTATGAGTGTACCTTTTTCTCCACATCCTCGCCAACATTTATTTTTGCTTGTGTTTTTGATAATTGCCATTCTGATTGCAGTAAGATGAAATCTTAGAGTAGTTTTGATTTGCATTTCTCTAATTGCTAAAGATGTTGAACATTTTTTCATATATTTGTTGATTGATAATATATCTTCTATGAAGTGTCTTTTCAGTTCCTTAGTCCATTTATTGATTGGGTTATTTGTTTCTTTGGTGTTAAGTTTTTTTGAGTTCCTTATATATTCTAGGGATTCATGCTTTATCTGAGGTTCATGTGATAAAGATTTTCTCCCAATCTATAGGCTCTCTTTTCACATTACTGATTGCTTCTTTTTCTGAGAAGAAGCTTTTTAGTTTGAGTCCATCCCACTTATTGATTCTTGATTTAACTTCTTGTGCTTTATGGGTCTTGTTAAGGAGGTCAGATCCTAGGACAACATGGTGAAGGTCTAGGCTTACTTTATCTTATATTAGGCACAGGGTCTCTGTTCTAGTGCCTAAATCTTTGATCCACTGTGAGTTGAGTTTTGTGCAGGGTGAGAGATAAAGGTTTAATTTCATTTTGTTACATGTAGCTTTCTATTTTTCTCAGCACCATTTATAGAATAAGCTATCTTTTCTCTAGTGAATGTTTTTGGCATCTTTGTCTAGTATGAGATACCCATATTTATGTGGGTTTGTGTATTAGTCAGGGTTCTCTAGAGGAACAGAATCAATAGGAAGTATGATTATAAAAGGGGCATTTATTAGATTGTCTTACATCAGAAGCTGGGTAGTCCACAGTGGCCATCTGCAGCTGGAGAGCTGGAAGAACCAGTAGCTGTGCAATGCAAGATGCCAAAGCCCCAGAACAAGAAAGATCAACAAGACCTCTGAGACCAAGGCTTCTGGAAACTACCTGGAGAATCACCGGCAGAAGAGTGAAGAAGCGAGAGTTCTATATTCTCAGATGATGAAAGCAACAATCAAGAACTCATTCAAGAGCCGAGCTTACATCTACATCTGCTTCCTGTTCTTCCAGCTTTTATTCCATCCTACTGGGCGGCCACACATACCTAGGGAGGGGTTCCACTTCCATTCACTATCCCACATTCCAATCGTTCTAGACACACCCTCATGGACCCACCCAGAAGCCTCTTAATCATCAGAATCTCTTAATCCAGTCAAGTTGACAATTCAAATTAACCATTACAGTATGACTCTGTGTCTTCTCTTCTATACCATTGGCCTACACGTCTGTTTTGGTGCCAATACCATGCTGTTTTATTACTATATCTCTGTAGAATAGTTCGAGTTCTGGTATTGTGATGCCTCCTGCTTCACTTTTCTAGCTAAGGATTACTTTGGATATTCTGGATCTCTTATCTTTCCAAATGAATTTTGTGCTTGCTTTTTCTAGTTCTATGAAAAATGTTTTGGGATTTTAATAGAAATTGCATTAAATTTTTGTAATGTTTACCAAAAGTGTTATACAAAAAAAAAAAAAAAATGCTGTCTTGACCACAGAGAAAATGTTGTCTTGGCCCAGGATTCAGCTCAGAATCTCCCTACCTTTGCAGTTGCCCCAATATCCAGCAAATTGCCACACTGTTGCAGTCCATTACCATTAGTGTCATGTAAAACACACACACACACACACACACACACACACACACACACACAAGATGAAGATGGAATCTGGGAAATGTAGTTTGCAGACTTCAATCCCCAGCAGCATGGAACAATAAGGAAGGACAGATGTGGGCTGAGTAACATAAATAAATAACTAGTACATATGGTCATGCAATTTTCATTCTCATTCTGAACTTCTTAGTTTCTTTAAACATTTCTTTAAATTAGTTTAAATTACTACTTTAATTTAAATTTTGTAGTAAAATGTACACCCTTTGATGTTCTGATATTCATAGTCAAGTATTACATAGTCAAGCAAAGTACTATATTCGTTATCTCACATAATTGCTCCTTTGTTCAGGGTGGGGGTGAACATGGTAAGAGCACCTAAAATTTACTCTCTCCACAAATTTCTAATACACAATTGTTACATTTTACTCTAATTTCCTCTTGAGTTCTCTCTGGAGTGTGGTTATAAAGTCCAGCCTGCTTTGTGGGAGGTAGTCATGGATGTTTTCAGTCCCCTTTCACAGTACATTTTTATTCTTGGGGACAACCTAATACCTGAGTGTCTGATCCATGACCAGGTGTCCCTTGCTTCCAGTATGAGAAAATCCAACTTATATTCAAAGTGGATGCTGAGGCAACATACACCTATAAGAATTCAACACAACATTACTTATTATTAACTATGGTCACTACCACTATAATATTACTAACTACAGTCCTCATGTTGTTCTTTAGGCCTCTAGACCTACTCATCCTACATGACTGCAACTTGGTACCCTTTGATTTATGCCTCATCATTTTCTCTCCCAACAAATACCACTCTTTTTTTTTTTTCCCCCTGTGGATTTGAATTTTTTCGTTCTTGTTGTTGTTGTTTCACAAATAAATGAGATCATGCAGCATTTTTCCTTCTATGTCTAGCTTATTTCACTTAGCATAACATTTTCCCACTCTCCAAGTTCATGTATGTTGTTGCAAATAGCAGAGTATCCTTTTGTAAGACTGAGAAAATCCCATTGTACATGTGATAATAATAATATTATTTTATTTCTATTATTAATGTTCCTTTGTTACTATTATGATCATTTTTGTCCAGTTACCTGTTGGTGGACACTCAGATGGTTTCCATACCAGGGCTATTGTAAATAACGCCACAACAAGCAGGAGAGTGTAGATATTTCCACAAGGAGTTGATTCTTTGGGTATCTAATCAGACAAGGGATTGGTAAGTTATGTGGTAGTTCGATTGTTAATTTTTTGATGAATCACCATTCAGTTTTCTATAGCGGCTTCATAATTTACATTCCCACCAACGGTGTTCAAGGAAGAAATGCAGGAGCAGTGCTACCCTCTTCTCAAAGTGGTTGAAATTATTTACTTGGGTAGTACCTGCGAGGCTTACTTAGCACAGAGTAGAACAACAGTTAAGCACTCCATAAACATTAAAGAAGGAAACTGATATTTTCTTTTTCAGGTTTTTGCCAAGTCTTCAGTTTTTCACAGCAATGATGAATAGTTTGTAGCTTTAACTGTGCCACTTTCATCCTTTATTAATAATTTTAATAGAGATGATTCGATTTTATTTCTTTACATAATGGATAAGGAAATCCATGTCCACAGATCTTGAGATTTCCCCAAAATTCCTCCGAGGACTCCAGCCCAGGCCTCCCAGTTCAGGGATCTCTTATAGACAAACCTTACCTCACAATCACAGTGTCCTCCAACTTCCTAGCTAATGACCTTGCACAGGTTGTTATCACTTACACATCAACTTCTACCTCACAACATGGAGACAAAACTACTCCTCGCAAAAGCAGCTGCTCAGGTCAAATGAGGGTGCAAATATTCCATTTTTTATAGGCTATAGCACAGTAGAAATTCAAAACGCTAACTCTTTTCTATTGCTATAGAAACTACTAAGAGTAGTTCAGTTTTGGTGGAGATAGACTTTTCAAAGTTCAATGAAAATATGTTCACACTCAAATCTATATAGTCTCAAGTGGTATACAACTCATGTTCAAATTAATTTATGAAGATTCATTTTCTGTCATCTAAATCAAAAATCCACTACTACAGTCTGAATATTTGTGTCTCACCAAAATTCAGATGTTGAAATCCTAAATTGCTAGGTGAGGTCATCAGGAGGTATTAGGAGGTTGAGTCTTTGTGGGGGCTTTCCTCACAAATGTGAGTAGTAATCTGATAAAAGAAACCTGAGGGAGCTCATTGACCCCTTCCTCCATGTAAAGTTCTAGTAAACAATGACCATCTGTGAATCAGAAATCAGGCTCTCCTCAAACCAAATCTTCCAGCACCTTGATCTTGGACTTCCTGGTCTCCAGAATTGTGAGAAATAAATTTCTGTTGTTTAAAAGTCACTAATTTATGGTTGTTACAGCAACCCAAACTAAGACGCCCAATTCATTTACCCAACTGAACAATTTTCTAATCCTATGACCAAAGGGAAAACGGAATTTGAACAGAGTCCAGCCTGAGCCCCATCAGTCATTTTACTTTGCTTACAACACAGGACACGTATCCGCTGGGTGCAAAGGCAAGAGGCTTTCCAAGTTTCATACCCCTCGCTTCAGTGGAATGTGTGGGCAGAAGCAATAGCATCAGACCAGAAGGCAGGAGTTCAGGGAACTCTTTCAGGAACACACGGCCCCTGGTCTTGGCTGACCAGCAGAACAGAGTCACAGCAGCAGCCAACTACAAATTACTCCAGTCCACTCTGAAATCACTGGGTTTGAAGGAAGCTGGCAGCTGTGACAACAGACAGCTATCAAAGCTGCCGCCCATGGCTGGCTGCTGATCACTACTGCAAAGGGCAGCTTCAGAAGGCTGGGGAGAGGGACTGAGCATCCTCTAAGAGCAAGGGCATGACCTTTCCAAGTCACCCTCTTTGCAGCGCCCTAGAGACAGAGATTACAGAATTCATGGGGAAAAATGAAAACCCTTGATTCCTTGAGAAAGGGGCTACAAAGGCACAAACCCACTAAAAAGTATTAGTTGTTGTCATGCCCAAGAACAAACTTTGTAGTCCTTTTTTCTAACTGATATTTTTAATAATCCCTTTACCCACAAGCAACTCGGAGACAATATTAGGTTTTCTGTATTTCCAAGGGTTGCTAAGCAACGTTTCTAGGCAGCTGGAGATATTTCCATAGTAAGCAAGTCATGTTCTACCACAAAGGCCATGGTTTGAAAAATACATTTTTCATCTATCATCTATAAACCCAGTGTTTTAATACTAGGGGCCTTTATCATAGCTAAAATGAGATTCAGCATTTGATAATAGTAACTACAGAAAGTGCTTTAGCATCGGGGCCCTGATATAATTCTGCTCTGGGAACATACAGTCACCAAAGTATGCATCAGTTTTTATAGATGCCATAAGTCAAGTACAGTCAACAAGATAAGGCAAAGAAAATTCACGTATGGGAATTTTTTAAAAATAATATTTTTTAAAAAACAGCTTTTAGAGACTGATGTTTTAGTTTTCAATTTTAAATTGGAAGAACACACCATTTCCCTGATTTTCTTCATTGTTGCTTTAAAAAAAAGTGTGGGGTAACCTGTGATGCCATGGAATTTACTTGTGGGAGTCTCCATTTTTTAATTAAAAATATTAAATATATCAGTGGTCTATATATTTTTGCTAAGTTCTCATTTTGATTCACTCGAGTTGGATGCTAATAAATATCCTCAGTGTGTGGGATTTTAAAAAAATTTTAAATGTTGATTATGCCTGCAGGTTTTTTTAAAAAATCTCCAGAAACCCTAGGCAGCATCTCTGCTGTTACAGAAAATTAACTTTTCACAATAAACATGTTAATCAATATCAGATAAAATTATTTCTCATTCTGGCTCATTGCCATTCTTCAGAGTCAGTCAACTCTTCCCAATGCAGAGTACTTTTCCCCTTCAGAAATCAGGCAGTGCCAAACTTCCAGATTTTGAAAGAGTTTTGTATTCCTGGATCCAAGTACTTATACAGAATTTGCATCCAGAAAAGAACTCCTCCAGAGTTTTCCAAAGCATAAATTCACCTACTCTCTTTTTACCAGTGAAAGAAAAAAAGTTCTAAGCCAGCAATACCGATTGCTAGCTCTGCAAGAAGCTAAAAATATCAATTAAAATTATTAACTGAGATAAACGATTGAAAACTAACCCTTTTTTGAACCCATTTCTCTAATAATCCCCTATTTGTGTAGCTTCACATGGTGAACTCATCACTTACAATGATATTAGTGTCTGATTCTCTTCTGAGTGGGTTTTTATAAAGAGAGAAAGAAAGAGGTATAAAATATGAATATGTAATAAAGTTATATTTTACAATTATACTCTGTTTCGTATTTTTCAGGTAGCAATGGGCATTTCACAGAACAAAGGCGTCTGAGGCTGAGATTTACCCACAACAGAAGTGGACAAAATGGCATGATTGTACTTCAAAAATAAATATCTTCTGGCAGAGACAATTCTCAAAACAGACATAACTACAGAACTAAAGTAACTTTAATATTTGCATTCTTACTCATTTTTGGTGTTATTAAACAATCATCACAGTTAGGAAAATGTTTTTCTTTCCTGCTAAGCAATAGGTTTTCCTTGGTTCATTCAACTAATCTTGCGGTCCCACTACACACTAGATCTCTGCAGGTCTCTAGGGATTCGAGTGAAGGGAGCGATTCCACTGCCTTCAAGGAGGCAGGCAATTCTAGCAGTGTGGTAAGAGCTGGAGGCAAGGGAACACAGGAGGCTGGGACAGCACAGCAGAACTCAGGGGAGTCCTCCTAAAGGAAGCATATCCAAGCTGAGACCTGAAGAAGCCAAGAGAAGGTAGGGGGACCTGACAGAGGGAGCCAGAGTATTTAAGACAGAAGGAGCCCTGAGTACCTCTGGCTTCACGTGGTCAGCACCCTGCTCCTATCTGTGTCCTGGTCTCTTCCAGAACACCAATCACACCAGATTAGCTCTCACCCTAATGACCTCATTTTAACTTACTTATCTCTTTAAAGACCGTATCACAGGTTCACATTCTGAAGTCCTGGGAGCTAATACTTCAGCATATGGATTTTGGAAGAACAAATTCAGCTTCTAACACTCACTTTGGCTATAATGGTGGGGAGGTAAAACTCAGAGAGATGCCAGGAAAACCTAGAATGTATATTTTCAGGAGAAGGGAGGAGTGAGTAAGCAACTCTGCAAGTCCCTCCAAGGTCAATATAAAGGTTAAGACCTGGCTGGAGATGTAGCTCAGTACTAGAGTGCTTGCTTTGCAAGCACAAAGTCCTGGGTTCCATCCCCAGTACAGGAAGGAAACAAGGGAGGGAGGGAGGAAAAAGGGTGTTTACCGGTTAGATATTATTTTACCTCCAAAAGCTCATGTGTGAGACCATGCAAGAAGGTTTAGAGGAGAGATAATTGGGTTATGATAGCCTTAACCCAATGGGTGAATGAATCCCCTAATGGGAAAAACTAAGTGGTAACTGAAGGCAAGTAGGGTATGCCTGGAGGAAGTGGGTCCCCGGGGCGTGCCTATGAGGTGTATATTTTGTATCTAGCAAGTGGAGACCTCTCTCTCTCTGCTCTCTGATCATCATGTGAGCCACTCTCCTCTACCACACTCTTCTGTCACGTTCTGCCTCATCTCAAGCCCCGAGGAGTGGAGCCTGCTGTCTATGGACTGAAATCTCTGAAACCATGAGCTCCCAAATAAACTTTTCCTACTCTGAAATTGTTCTTGTCAGGTCTTTTAGTCACAGCAGTGAAAAAACTGACTAAAGGGAAGAAGGAAAGGTTTGGACTGAAGGTTTCCTTCAGAATTAGGGGCAATTGGTAAGTGCTGTTTAGAAGAGTGGTGGGTACCAAAGGCCAATCACAGTAGTTTGTGAAGTATTTCTGAGTCCAAAGGAGTAGTCAATCCTTCAGGAAATGTATCTGAGAAAGTCAGGAGAAAGCTAAGGGCAACTGCAGGAAGACAGAGTCAAGGGAGGACTTATTTTGCCAACAAATAATTATTAAATTCTCATTGTACACAAGGGGACAAAGAAGCACATCAGCTGAAACCTTGCCATTGGCAAGATCCACACTTCAAGCTAATAGAGAAATTACAATTATGTTTTTTTAAGAAGTAATTTCCACATAAGGTCAAAGACTAGAACATACCAAAATAATACCAGGGGCTGGGGCTGGGGATGTAGCTCAGTTGGTAGAGTGCTTGCCTCGCAAGCACAAGGCCCTGGGTTCAATCCCCAGGACCGCAAAAAAAAAAAAAATCAGTTGGTGGGTTTTGGAGTTAGAAGTAATCTACTTTTTTACTTTCCAGCAACTTCTATAATGTTGTTAATAATAATAAAAGCTGTTATGGAGTGTTTATCAAGTGTTAGGAAATGTGAAAAATGCTTTATATCCTCTCCTCTAATTCTCATATAAATTCTATGAGGTAACCACCAATATTTTCTTCATTTTACAAATAAGAAAGTTGAGACTTAATAGAGTTAGATAATTTGGCCAACATCAAAAAACTAGCAAAAGACAGAAACTGGACCCAAATGTGATTCAAATTCATGCTTATAAAAACTATGCCACAAACTCTTCAAAATATGTATTTGTGTTTCAGAAGAGATGTGGTAAGGAGACGTATTTTATTTAAGTTATGGACAAAACAAAACAGAAACTGTTAAATGATTACAACAAGAGAAAAAATCATTTCCAGATTCTCTTAGCATTTATCATCTGCATCAGAAAGTATAAACCATGGCTAAATTCTATTTTGAATCAAAGAAATTTAAGAATCTCATGTCATATGTACATCTTGTCTGCCAATCTGATTGATATAAATTTCTTAAAAACACTCTTTGTGGAAACCTAGCTCAGTGGTTTCACAATCTGAGTAATTAATGCACAAAAGTTCTGGCTTATTGAATTACTGATTGTTATACAAAATACAAGTTAACAGGGACCATTTTGAAAAGCACAGTCCCTTTCAAAGACACCATTTTCCACTCCTTGCCTAAATACTCTGGGCCTTTGGTAGTATTTGACACCGTTTTCTAGCACTGATTCACTGGCCCTGGGAGGGAAGTGTGGGTTTCTTCCTTGCATCCTTCGGGGCAATGATAAAGGAGGCTGTCTCCTTTACTTTGGGAAAGTGAACAAAGATACTTTGTTTGCAGCTGCTTATTAGACATATTCAATCAACACCAACAATCAAATACACATCTTTGCTTTGTTGCCTAGAAGGCTAATGGAATGCAGTTGGCTCACTGTTAGCAGCCAAGTGTCATGTGTATATGTAACTGTCACTGGTAATGGCTTGTTTACAAAATCACTTCTTTAAGAAGACATTAGAAGCAAGCTACTATAACCTCTCATGCACCAAACTGGACTATTTCTACCTTCATAAATCCCCAAGACAACTTAGTGGCATCTTTAATCTATTAGTAGATTCCCATTTTCATGTATTGTAAAACTTATGATATCTAATGATAGTTTGGGTGATCACAGTGGTATGATACAACAGAAACAGCATTTTAAAGTGAAAGTTCATATGTGCAAGATAAATTTTCTGGCTTCAGACAATTGAGAGTTTAATTAAAGATTTAATTTCCTTTCCACATACTTAGTTTCACCCACCAAAACTGCCATCTTGAAAGGAGGAGTTGAAGAGTGGTTTTGTGTGCAGTCTATAGAGTCCTACCTGGGACCAAGTCATAGGTTGATTATTTGTGTGATTTTAGGAAAGTTAACCACCATCCTCTGCCTCAATTTCCTCAATGCTTAAAAAAAATTATAAATGGAATTTAAAATAATACTAAAATATGCAACATTAATAAGTAAAAGGGCAATGTAGGTGAGTTTCCAACTAGAGAATCATCTAACTTTCTATAGAGGCGAGATTCACTTAACACAAAAATAGACTATTTTAATGATTTTAAATTGTACGATTCAGTGATTTAAGCCGGGCACAGTGGTGCACACCTATAATCCCAGCAACTCGGGAGGCTGAGTCAAGAGGATTACAAATTTGAAGCCAGCCTCGATTATCAGGGGATTCTCACACAGAAAGACAGGATACCGGGGTTTTCAGCCAGGAAGCAGCATTTATTAGTGCTGGCACTGACCCAGCAGATTCACATCCAAAGGCTGATCCCCTAGTACAGTGGGACATTGCCTTTTATATCCTCTGTTAGTTTCCCATTTACATGTTAGCCCCTTTGTCTCCCCTAAATGGTAACATATATCCTGATTGGGTACCTATATTATAATAGAATTATACATGCACACATAGGTACTACATGTGTCACATCACCTTCCCTTCGTTCCAAGAGAGACTTTACTACAGGACAACTTAGTGAGAGCCTCAGAAACTTAGTGAATCTCTGTCTCAAAATAAAATATGAAAAGGGGTGGGGATGTAGCTCAGTGGAAGAGCACCCATGGGGTCAATCCTCAGTACTACAAAAAAAAAATTTTTCAGTGGTTATTACCACATTGACAATGTGGTACAGGACCACCACTGTCTAATCTCAGCATTTTCATCACCCTGAAAAGAAGTCCCATATCTGTCAAGCAGCCAAGCGGTCACGCCTCATCCCCATTTCCTTACCCAGCACTGACAATCATTAATCTGCTTTCCATCTCTATGGATTTGCCTGTTCTAGACATTTCACAAAAGTAGAATAATACAAGAGAGAAACAACTAAATTTACTAAATTAGTATTGACATATATTATATTTAAAGACAAATAATAAAAGAATTATAAGTAATTAGAAAAAGTTGCTTCTGGGGAAAGGGAAAGGAACTTGGGGTAGAGAAAAATAGTATGCAAAAGTGCTTTTCATTATAGGTCCTTCTTTACTGTTCAACAGATGTGCTTATTGCTTTGATAATTTTTGCCTCTTAAAAAAGGAATTTTGTATTTTAGAATGAGGATGATATTAGTATTTACTTCATCAGGTTATTTGAAGTTTGATAAAATACTGGTAAAATACTTGGTCCTGTGCCTGACACAATAGAGATATATGACAAATGCTAATTATAATTATTAATGCTAATAATTATCAACCAAGTTATCAGTTTTATTAATGAAATCAGAGTCATTTGGGGAACAGATATTGGATTACTCTGATTGCTAATGAGCAATGCAGTACTGTGCATTTTATGGACATATCACTAAAATGATATCAGAGTTATTTAAACATAATAATTCTCAAGTTGCCTTCCATCTTTTAAATGAATAAATTTCAGTTGAGAAGAAAATCTTCAAATAAAACTGAAAGCTATAACTGAATTCTGTAACTCAAGTATTATGCTGTCTACCAAGCCATTGTTAAACAAAGTGAAGAGAAAGGAAATTTGAGGAGCCAACAAAAAATGGCAAAAGTATGACACTGAGCTCCAACCAAAGGTCATAAGCAATGGTGTGTCTTTTTGACCTTCTTTAGAAGTTAACACCTCAACACACTTGTTTTCTTAATGCATCTTATCAATGCCACCTATTAACTGATAAACATGAAAATGTCAGGTCAGGAGCATCACCCTGACATGAAGCTAAGTTCCAGTACTACAGTCCTATTTATCACAACTGGAATGTGTGCTATAACTTGTAGGAGGGCTTAAGACAGAACTAGAATGGACCTGGGAAATAAGTCTCCCAGTTTTTAAATCTTTTCCACAACACAATTACCAAGTTACCTTGCTAGAAAGACAGGAAAGTTACTGAGGAATATGCTGTAGGCAGAAGTAATCTCAGAGAAGACAAAGAAAAGCTTTAAGGACGCTCTGAATGATACTCTGCCCAGAGACATGGAGCTATAGATGTTGCTGAGCAAAGACTCCAAGCTTTCTGTAACCTGAGATACTGCATCAGCCACAACACAGAGCACATCCCAAGTTCAAATGGCAGCTCTACCCCGTACCCTAGTTGGGTGGGCTAAACTCTACAGTGTAGTTTCTCCATCGATTTAGATGAGCCTACTAAGAACCAATGTCATGTATGAACCCAACTACTATGCATAAACCTGTTAAGCTCTAATTAGAAAAAGAATCAATGCCATAATGTTTCACGAGGATTAATTATAATACTAATCCTTATAAAGCATTTAGCCCTATTCCTATCAGATAGTAAGGGCTCATTAAATGTTAGTTTTTATTGTGATTGACAATAGAAATACCTCTAATCAAAGTCACATACTCATGAAGGAATTCTTTTGACAGGAACTGGCTTCTTCAGGTCACAGTTGTAGAAGTTTACTCTGTCAAACAGTAAAATAGTTTCATACAATTGAAACCACTGAGATAAAGATGTCAGAAAGTAGCATCATTTATTCCTACTGAGCTCAAGAGAGCCTTCAATATTTCCTCATAAGCCGAAATGTGAATCCTTGCCTCTCTCCTTCCTAGGATTCTCATAATATCTCTGTAGAAGTCATAGTTCCAGAAAAAGAACAAAGATAACCCACTTACCTAGGGAAGGTGTCCACCTAGGAAGCAAATAAGGTAGCCTGCACAATTTGGAAAATATAAAATCATCCCTGGTATGTCTGTTTATAGAAATTGTTTTCATTTGAAATACTGGTTTTAGTTGCTCTACTGAAAAATATTTACTTTTGCCTACTTCTCCAGATCTGTTCTGGGCATGAGTTTACAGTCTCATAAAATCCCAAAGTTGAAAAGGATCTAAGAGAATTTCTACTTCAGTTTCACTATGTTACAGATGAGGAAACTGAGGCATAAAAAGATTAAATGAATCACCCAATATCAGGATTAGAATCTAAGTCTCTAGAATTCCAAAGTTGAATTTTTTCCTGTCAAACAGTTTTCGTTTTTTTTAAAGATGAGGGAAATTGAAGCACATGAAGACTGATTTTTTAGCCCAGGTAAAAAAAGACTAACTGCTTTGCTAGTTATTAGCATCCAGAATCACTGATTCCCCATTAGTGCTCTAACTATAGAATAAAATCCTATTCCTAGATACCAAGAGCAAGCAATTTAATGACAAACTATGCTGAAATGGTTATGGTCACTTTGTTTACTCTCAACCACCATAGGATGCCAGGTAATACCAGCATGCTAATTAATCCTGCCCATCTGGCTAATGCAGTCTTCATAATTTATAATCGAAAGCCTTTGGGCACAAAGACCTATTAACATGCTAATATACCTTCTCACTATTCTAGCTGCTTTTCAATTAGTAATTATCTATAAATGGAGCCAATGAGAGGTAATTTTTCCAAGTGATTAGCACCTCAGAAATCATGGTCAGGCTGGTTGCTGATTAACATTCTTTGGTTTTGGCAGCTAGCATTTCTCATTCCAGCAAATTACTCTAGTGAGTTTAGTTGGTGGCTTGGGGCCATGGAAGCTCAAGTCTATTCAATGGCCAATTACTATTTTGAGAAAATAGAATTATAACATATTGATATGAGAAGTTGATTCACTTTACAAAATATTATATCAAAACATTTGTTTCAACTCTAAAAGACATTCTGGGAATAATTACAGAAATTTGAATATGAACATATATTAGATGAGATGATTGAGTTACCATTGACTATTCTAGGTGTAACAAAGACACTTGGTAAGATGGATGTTGAAGTATTTAGGTGTGAATTGTCATGATGTCTGCAACTTACCTTCTATGAGTTCAACAACATATTAGTACACACATGATAAGTAGACATATAGATAGGATCTGTGATGAAATGTTAAAAGTATTTTTGTTTTGAACAGATTTATTACCTTATAATCATGAGGGAAGATTTCTGCTACAAATGTTTATTTCTAGAAAACTATCTCTATATCTAAAACACCATATTTACAAACAATATTTAAATCAAGTATCTCTCCATTTGCCAATATTTTTCTCTCCATTCCCCTGAATTAAGAATTGAGACTTAAAATGAAAAACTTCAAAAAAATTCTGAACATATTTCAATGCCTTCTACATCTTGGTAAAAATATCTATTAGTCTACAGAAGGATCTAATAAATGACTATAAGGGCCAAAAGGAAAGGACAGGGTTCCCACACTGAAGTACCCAAATGAAGTACATACTCACCAGTCCCAGCCTCCAGCTGCTTCAGAAATGCCCACTGACATAGATAAGAATGCTTTGGAGACAGATACTAAGTTGCCTACTTAGCCACTCATAACACTTCTTAGGTTTGATTTCAGAATCACTTTTGCCTTTATTTGGCATTAGTCACTCAAGGTCAAACAGCAACATGCTTGAAGAAGTGGCTTCACATAACCATCAACATAGGTAATGCCATACTGTAAGTAAAAATTCTGACAACCCCAAATAACCATCAGGAGTTATTATCAGACTTTGCAAGTTTCTGTCTAAATTTTTTCTGGTGATGCTAAATGTAATCCTGAACTAAAAGCAACTATTGAGGGCTGGGAGATAGCTCAGCTGGTAGAGTGCTTGTCTCGAAAGCACAAGGCCCTGAGTTTGATCCCCAGTACCGCAAAAAAAATAAAAAATAAAATAAAAATAAAAATAAAAGCAACTATTGAATAATGATTTGAGGAGTAAGCATCCATGAAACAGAATACCATTGTTGGCATTTCCTTGTATATCATAAATCCTCCTAATATCTTGCTCTTGATAAGACAAGCATGAAGCCATATGAATGCATTACAATGTTGCAGCTGTTTCAAAAACAGTCTATTTTTCATTTAATAGCAAATTAAGCAGGCTTAGACACTTTTCTAAGGACTAAAAGTCAATAAATAAACTGTAAAATGCTGCATTATATGTTCATTTACAAGTTGAATGACACAGACTTTTTCCTTTGTTTTTCTCCTGAAGGAAAATGAATAACAAATATGTATTAAAGGATTGAGAGATACATCGTTCTATATTAAAAGATTAGATTTAACAATAATGCAGTGTATTTTGTAATTTTATTGTTTAACCAAGGAAGAACTCCAAAACCTTCATTATAGCAAGATGTTGGTTCTATAATGCCAACATACACATATACACATAGAGAAAGATCAACACGCATACTCCAGCCATTTAAGTCTGAGTTATGTTTTAAATAAAAAATAAAATTCTTACCCCAAAAGAAATAGATTTAGGTTGATAAGGAAACCAAAATGTGAATATTTCAATAGTATCTTATCAGCATTTTAACTCACCGCAATATCTAAAAACAAAATAAAACAAAACACCTGATCATGGAGGTCGTAATCTAAGTTGTACATGACCTAATAAAATAATTATTAAACCAATTAGGAAAAAATGTGCTAAGTATATTTTTTCTTGATATTCATACCAATCTGCATTTCTGAGATAATTCTCAGTCTGTGTAAAACTTTGTACTTATGACTCCTTTTAGCATGGGAAACGAGTTTTAAAAAAAAACAAGAACCAGAATGAAGAAAGGAGTATGTGAAAAAAAAAACTGGAAACAGAGGATTATACATAATTGGTGAACTCAAGAGAATTTGGGCTCAGTGATATTATATATTGACTTCCTTTTAGCTTTTTTAGCATATGATAATGTTCTGGCAAATCAAATAATTTCAAAGATCCAAGATCCATTTATTTGGAGATGATTTTTACCTCCTGCATTTTCCTTACTGCTTCTTGTACCAAAAAAAAAAAAAAAAAGAACCCTTTAAAACAAAGCAAACTTCTGAGTTTAGTATGAAATGTCTCAGTATTAAATGCTAATTTATTATGTGGTTATGAAACTGCAATACCATCAACCCTAGCAATAATGAATCCCCATGGTCTCTGATTTCATGAGGAACTTGACATATCATCTGAAAAAAATGAAGAAACATAATCAAATGTCATTGTTAATGATATTCAATTATTCCACCTGTGACCTGAGCTATTATCACTATTGCCTTATAATTGCAACACATCCATTGGGAAAGCCAGCTTCAAACATTATCATAACTTAAAGGTCATTCAGAAAGTATGCAATTATAACAAAATTTTGTGAGAGTTATGGAAATGAATTTTTTTTATACTTAGTCCCAGATGATATTTGTTCTTTAAAAAATAGACCATAAAATATGAGTGAAATATATTGTATTTACAGTGTTTTCTGTCCTAACATTTTCTTAAAAGAAAATCAAGACCAAATGTTTCACACACAACTCCCTTTCCTAACCATCTTTTGTTTTCTCAGTACAACAGCTGCCATCATGGCTCTCATCTGTATGGGACCTGTGATGTATTTGTAGGGATGGAGTCAATTCCTTCTCCACTTCTTGCCCTGCCTCTTGCCCCACTCTATACAACTTTGTCAGCAATATGGCCTCTTGAAGTAGGTGTGGAGGTTCTCTCAGGACTGTAGGTCACCTCCAATAAGTGAGTCAGAAAGTAGTTCCCTGTTCTTTATTATCTTAAATAAAATAAATTTCTTGGTCTTACAGTAAGCTAAATCCAAATAGAAAATATAAAAAAGAAATGAAACATGAAAATAAGCTCTACCATTTAATGATATTTAGATCCCTATAATGACAACCATTATTTGTTGAGAATTTTCTATGCCCAAGTACTCTCTTAGGTACTTTACACATATCTGATTTAAATCATCTCCTTCTTTCTTTCTCTTGGTTTGATTTTCACATGCAAAATGTTCACCTGAAGTTGTCTTCAATTAAGGAATTAATAGAACAAGAGAAATACTCGGGTATCCATATCCAAAACAACCCTGCCAGTAATTCGTGCTTGATTAAGTCACTCATCTTTAAGCTCAAGGATAAGCATTTACAAGATAGAAAGGGGTGCAAATAGCAGGAGCAGGAGAAGATGGGGAGTCCCTGAACCTCTACTGAGTTTCAAATGAGGGCACAGAATAGGAAGAAGAATTCTTGCCAAGACAATGAAGTTGTAAAACAAGTCTAAAGCAAGCAGTCAGTCAAAGAAGAAAATAGAACAGACTAGAAAATATGGATGTTGAATTACGAAACCTAAGTAGGAAAGCAGAGGAGCACAGGACCTTGAGATCATGGACAAGTGGGAAGATCCAGATTTGCCCTTAGTGCAGAATACTAAGGCTTGCTGCCACTTTTTATCTGCTTTATCTAACCTATCAGACTGTTTTCCCCCAACAAATTGACTGAATTGAGCAGCTGTTTTATCAGACAATGAAAAAGTTACTGTTAGAGTGATGTAGAAATTTTGGCACCTCACTTCCCAGTAGAATATCACTAACCCTTCCTTTTTAAAACTCTTTTATATAAGAAAGAAGAAAGGTACCATATATCAACAAGGATAAATTTAACATGGTATCAATGGGGGAAAGTAAGTATGTATGCCCTTTGTGTACACTCAGAGAACAGACAAAACAATACTATAAGTGGTTTATAAATGCATATTTTTGTGTAAAAAGGATTAAAAGTGAACTAAAGTGACTTATTTTCTCCAACGTTCACCTTCTTGTAATGTTTGTGTAGTGAAACGATTGTTTCAATTTAGTCAACTGAATTGCTGGAGCCAGAGCCAGGGGAAGGAGCCAGGGGAAGGAGCCAGGGAATGAGTCAAATTAGTTGTCAGACACTGATTACCTAAGCATCATTAGGTAGATATTTTTCTCTTGAATGTTTTCTTATAGATGTGATACAATATTACATTTTTTTTTCTGGCTTTATATTACTGTTTTACTTCCTTCTATGAATGATCGTAGAATAAGATTCATCACAGGATCAGAGAAAAATTAGCCCAGCTATTAGGAAAAACTGATGGCCTCTATTTTATATTAATTTTTAGTTCTCAGTTCAGCAAACTCATATAAAAAAGACAATGTCTTATTTCATGTGATTTTTATTTTATAATAAGTGGTAGGTAACATTGAGGCATACATCAATTTACAACACTTTTAACTAGTTCCCATTATCTATAAATAAAATCCTTAATTTAAGTCTAATTAAAAGTAACATTACTGAATAGTTGTTGAATCAAACTTCACTTGAACTATAAAGGAAAATATCTATCAAATAGATATTTGAAGTGAGAACCACAGTGTTTGATATTTTTGGCAGATCAAAGCTCTATATAAACACATACAAAAAAATAACCTGAATAGACTTAACCTTTAAAAAGGTAAGGTTTGTGTTTTGATGTGTTGGCATGGGGGTGAATTTCCAGTTTTGCCGTATAAGTCAATCAAAATGTGTAGATCAGTCTGAACATGTAGGCCTTGCCCAAATCCAGCTATACTTCTGTGATGGAGAAGTTTCTGCATGTATTAAAATACTGCCATGATGTTCTCATCTTTTTCAGAGTCTCTCAGTGTCATCATGATCCATCAGAGAAAGTACCGTGACTACATAAATGAGGGTAGCCATTAAGGTGAACTATTTCAGAGAACAGTGCCCTGAGGAAAGAACTGTTTGCATTATACACGGCTTTTACATTCACTTCTCTCCACGACCACAAAGGGAAGATGGATATTCTTTGGTCAGATGAACAGTTTATGAGGTTTTGTACTATATAAAGAGATATCTTCAGGGCCTTGTGCACGTACATTGTAAAACCTTGAGATATTTTATGTTACAACATACATATTTAATGTGATCATAAAAAAGCTTATTTATTTCAAAGTCTCTTTTTATCCTTGCTTATATAACCAAACAGCTTGATGCTATTGGCTAAGTTTTCAAAACTTTCATCATTCACGTCTGCAATGGGAACATGCCCAACTTCTATAGATATATAAATCAGATGCGAGCAGCAATGACACATTCAGGATGAGTAATATGACATCCATATGGAAGTGCTGTGTTGGGGACTGAGGAAGCAGTTTTTTAAGGCCCAGTGGGTTTCTTTGGATCCAGACTGTCTCTATAGCAGGGTATATTTTTATTTTTTTATTTCCAAAAATTGCTAAATTATAAGCCAAAAACTATTTAGGAAATTGAATACCACAACATAGAAGAGCAAGGGACTCTTTTAACAAAAGGCAGAAATAACACTGAACAAAAATGAATTAAGCAAATGTTTAAAAATCAAATTTCCAAAGGGAAATTTGTTTAAATGACACCAAATTATATTTTACTACACAATCAAGTAGGCTACTTAAAAATTTGCAAGCTCATCAACACGATACCTGTTATGGACAGCAGAAATGTTAGTATGCAGAAACTCCTGCTATAAATAATTTTCTGAGACTAATGTGAGGAGATGCTACAGAAATGGCAGCCATTGTTGAATTTTACTGGATCCTAAAGATTAAAATGTAAACAGTGGGTTGAATATCAAGCAGCGCATTACATCACAGCCAACACATGATAAAGAAGTGAACTTATGCATCAGTCTTTCCTAGTTTTATCCTACAGGTGGTGTGAAGTAATGTTGAAAAAAATGCTTCTGATTTATAATGTTGGGTGGATCACATTATCAGAAAAGAATAAGAGCTTCAAGTATTGTTCTATACAACTTGGAGAAAATTGCTCCAGAATTCATTAGACTGACTGCTTAACCAAAATGTTTATCTTCTTTGATCTTAGCCTGTGTCTCCATAACCCAAAAGACATGGACATTTGAATAATTTACCAGTCTAATCCACACAGCAATCAAAATGTATAACTCAAAATCTTAGATGAAATTTTACTATTTTAACCACATAAAGATAAGTATGATTCTAAGTAATATTTTAAGAAACACAGTTTTGTTCTGATACATGTTTTCTGCCTAATCCTTAATGTAAATAATATGAATAATTTAGATTTTATTGATGTCTCATAAAAACATTTAGAAAATTTTTACATCTAGTTGGCTTGATACAAAGTATTTGCTGGTGTTGATCTAGGTGAGGTGTTTTGAATAGTTACTTTTACCATTTGATAGGCAAGCATTAACTAGTGTCGGAACTACAAGAACTTTTAAATTGAAAGCAAGAAGCCTTTATCATAGCTAGCCATTTGTGACAAACTTTAGATGGCTGTTGTCTTTTGTGGCCTGACATAGCACATTACTGGATGACAGAAGTGTCTTCTCTACTTAAAAATAACCTCTACTCTAAGCTGAGCATCATTTCACTACACTTGCTAAGAATCATTATTGTTTTCATTGACATTCTTCTCTGGTAATCAAAAGGCTCTGTAGGAAATTGTTTCAGTGATTATTTCTTATATCTTCTTTTTGGGTATAGTTGCTTGAGAAAAATATCCATGAATAATTTCAGAAAAAAAAAGAAATATTTGATAATATTGCTTATAGGAGGAGAAGAGAATGGTCATATAAATATCCACCATAGTGAAATACTTGCATGGACACAAAGTGCTCCCCCATTCATTAGAGGCATTTTCTCACACTCATAGACAGCAGTCACTATGGCCAAGACAAGCCAATCACAGATACCTTCCCTGAAGATGGCCGCAGCAGGTGCCGTTATTTCAGGAGTTCTGAAAATGCATCTTAAGAAAGTCACACCCATTCTAAAAGATAAGGGATAAGGAAAAGTATGTTCTCTATTAGCCTCTTCATTTTGAGAGATTCTGGTCTATCATACCCAGACAAGCACAATACATATGTATTAGAGGTAGTTTTAATGGCAATCGTGCTCTAAAAAACTAAGTGACTTTGTTTTTGCAGTTGTTTTTAAATGTATATATCAACACAAACTGCCGAATGCTAGATGTTCATCTATCTACTCCACAAGAAAAAGTTAGGTGCATTTTCAGTAGGAAGAGAGATATAAGGTTTTAGTCTGAAAAAAGAATATGCAAACCAATAATCACACTGTAATGTGAGAGAATCTATATATTAGCCTGTGGGAACCAGAAAAAGTCCTTAAGTTTCAAGGAAATGTTTGTGTTTCCACTGTATTTTTCAATGTAGGTAAAAATTCTCTGGCCAGATAATGGGATGGCAAAGAAAACAGAAAAGAAAAAGAACATTCCAGGTAGAGTGAAAATAATTTGTGAGTGAATATAGAGAGGAAGAAAGCATGACCCCAGCATCCTGCAAAAGTTTGGTGTTTGAGTTGACAGGAGCAAAGGGGACGTGTAAGGAGTGGCACGCCGTCATTGCCACTGTAAATTTGGAAAGAAAAAAAAGGCATTATAGATATGCCTATGTAAGTTAGTTTACTGAAATATAATAAAAACTATGGCCAAGGAGTAACAAGAGAAACTGGGAGAATTAGAAATGAAGTGAACATTCTTTCAGAAGTGAGAAGTGACCCAAAATCTCCAGGATAGGACATTTCCTACTAGGTAAGGAGGCAAACTCAGATTTTTAATCCTCTTTTAGAAGAATGAGTACCATTCAAATATTCTAAGAATGTTGAGCTTTTTCCTTTCTACCTACTCCATCAGATGATGGAAAAGTGAAACCACATCCTTTAACTATAGCTTAGAGAGGAAAGAAAGAAAGAATTCCTCTTAAATTGCAATGGGCCCCCTGTATCCCACATACATGGGATTCAACCAACTGTGAATTGAAAATATTAAAAGAAAATTGTATATGTACTGAACATGTGCAGATATTTTTCCTTGGCATTATTTACTAAATATTACATTGTAAATACCATTTACATAATTTTGTATTACATGTGGTATAATAAATACCTAAAGATAATTTGAGGTATACAGAATGGTGTTTATAGTTTACACACAAATATTACAACATTTTATAATGAGACTTGAGTATGTATGAATTCTGGTATCCTCAGGGGGTCCTGGAACCAATTCCCCTGGATACAGAGGGAGGACTGTATTCTGGGAGGATCAAGTCATTGCCCATACCACAATAAAGAGACAGTAGTCAGAGTCACTCAAGTTTGAGCAAGGTTAAAAAAAAAGATTACATGGATAATAGACAAACATTATAGCAGAAAACATGCATGCAAAGTCCAGAAAAAGACTTCTAACTATAGGACAAATGAAAATGAATGAATAAAAATAAGGAAATGAATTGCTTCTTACCATAGAATGACTTAAGACTAGCAACTCAAAAGAAAAAAATAGACCCCAAAGACCAGTTGACAAAATAGAATGAAATTAAATCAAGTTTAAAATAAAAAAAATAAATAAATAAATAAACACCACTGAAAATCATATTAGTCAACATAGAAAAAGATGTAAATCATGACAGTGACATGTAATTTATAAAAACAGATTAAAGGCATTAGGCAAAGCCTATAGAAATAGAGTACATAAATGACCCAACATGGGATAATGTGTTATAATAGACTCTAGCAAATGAAACAAGATGTTTTCAAAGATATAATTGAAGAAATTCCCCAAAATGATAAAAACAAATGAGTCTTCAGATTTAAAGGAACATAATATATTCTGGGAAATTTAGAAAAAAGATTAAAAAAAAAAACACCTCTAGGAAAAATTACATAAAGTTTTTGATCTTCAAAAGAGAAACAACAGGAAAAAAAATAACCTGTTCAGTCATCAGGTAAACAAAACGTGTGGTGACAAGAGGGATCTCTTCACAGAGTGGAAAAAAAATCAGGTTGCTGATGCTAGAAAGTTAAGTGCCAGAAGATAAAGTACTGCATATAGGCTCGGTAAAAAAGTGTAACCTAAAAGTATAACTCAAGTGACACACTAGCCATGAGCATTTCTTTAACAGTTTGCCTGACAGTGAAATTGAAACCAAATAAAAGAGATCATATAAAGATCTTCACAATAAATAAATCCTAATAACAAGTCAGGTAGTGAGACTGAATCAACCTATATATAAAGCCAGTCCTTAAACAACTGTATCTATTCAAAGAAAAACAACAAGACTAAAAAAATAATAATAATCATTAGAAAAGAGGAAGGAGCAATGGAAATTATTACAGCACTTTTTTAAAACTTAAAAGCATATTTTAAAATATATAGTATAAATGTATATGTGTGTGTATATATATATATACATATATATGTGTAGCTTTAAATAAATTACTCTGACCTTTAAGAGTTCTGCAAACTCTTTTTCCATCCTTAAAGGAAATCTAAAAAACTAAAATCTCTTGTTTTAAAGAAATATTTACTTCATTTATTTCCCACTTTTAAATCAAACAAAATTAACAAAATACCCTTCATTTTAGAATTTCATCAATGATAAAACTTTATTTATCCATTTTTCTATCAATCCAAATGGAAGATAGCTACAATGGTGTTTACAGGATGGGAATTTTTATGCAAATCAAAACACTGAGATTTCATCTCACAACAGGTCAGAATGACAGTCATCAGACTACAAATAATAAAAAATGCTAGAGGGGATATGGAGAAAAGGGAACACTTTTACACTGTTGGTGGGAAGTTTCCTCAACAGACTAGGATGGAACTACCATATAACCCAGGTATACCACTCTTCAGTATTTATCCTAAAGAATTAAAGTCATCATACTACAGTGATACATGCATACCAATATTTATAGCAGCACAATTCGCAGTAGCCAAACTATGGAACCAACTTAGATATCCATCAATAGATGAATGTGGTATAAAAGATGTGGTATACACATACAATGGAGCTGAAAATGTGGTATACATACACAATGGAGTTTTATTCAGTCACAGAGAAATCTGAAATTATATCATTTACAGGAAAATGGATGGGATTAAAGATGATTATGTTAAGCTAAATAAGCCAAACTCGTAAGATTAAGGGATCATGTTTTCTTTCATATGTGGAAGCTAGAGAGAAAAAAGGAAAATAAATATGGGGACAGATCTCATGAAAATAAAAGATACGTCAGTAGAGGAAAGGAACCAAGGGTCAGACATGGGGAGGGAGGAGGGAAGTATTGGAGGAAGTGATATTGACCAAATCACATTGTTTTATTGTGTATTGTGTGCATGTATGAATATGTAACAACAAATCCCATCAGTATGTACAACTATAATATACCAATAAAAAAATATGAGAAGAGGAAAAAAAATGGGAATTTCTAGGAGATAGGATTTAGGAGTTTTTGTACTTCCTGACATTAATTTTGAGGGTGGATATTTATAATTTTTACAAAAATGAAAACTAATATTCCAATATGTTAACAATTGCTAATTATGGATGTTGAGAATATGGATTTGTTCTTGACAATTAATTTTTTTAAAAAACTTAACCTATGATGTGGTGGGTGCTGTCCATGGTGCTGAATGCACAATAGCCAAGAAAACAAAGTTTCTTCAAGGAGCTTGTAAGGAGGGGAGACAGACAAGAAATATATAGAATGTAAATTTGTTCTATGTCAGATAGCTATAAGATAAACTATAAAGAAAACAATCTAGGAAAAAGCATTCACATGAACCTTGCAAACAAACAGGAGTTTCTATCCTCATATCTGATAAAGTGGACTTCAAGTCAAAATGAATCAGAAGGGACAAAGAAGCCCATACTGCTTAAGGTAACTATATATCAACAAGACATAACAATCGTAAATATTCATTCCCCAAACAATGGAACATTTACATACATCAAACAAACCCTTCACAATCTCAAGAATAAAATAGATCACAATACAATAATACTGAGTGACTTCAACATGGCTCTCTCACCAATTGATAAATCTTCAAATAAAAAACTAAATAAAGAATCCATAGGATTAAAAAATACAATTAATAATTAAGACAATGGACATATAGAATATGTCTATATGGAAATATAGAATATTTCATCAATCAACAAATGAATACACTTTCTTCTCAGCAGCACATGGATCATCCTCTAAAATAGACCACATTTTAATCCAGAAAGCAACTCTTAGCAAATACCAAAAAAGGGATAATAGATTGCATTCTATCAGATCATAGTGGAATGATATTAGAAATTAACAATAAAATAAAAAATAGAAGCTCTTCTAACACCTGGAGACTAAATAATACACTATTGAATGACCAATGGGTAGCTGAAGAAATCAGAGATGAAATTTAAAAATACTTACAGGTAAATGAGAATGGTAACACAACAAATCAAAATCTCTGGGACACTATGAGGTCAGTTCTGAGATAAAAGTTCATTACATTGAGTTCATTCATTTAAAAGAACAGAAAATTACCAACTAAATAACCTAACTGTAAATTTCAAAGCCCTGGAAAAAGAAGAAGAAACCAGCACTAAAGTCAGTAGAAGACAGGAAATAATAAAAGTGAGAGCCTCAATAAATGGAACTGAAACAAAAAAATTCAAAAAATCAAGGAAACAAAAAGTTCATTCTTTGAAAAAATAAACAAATTCATAAACCCTTAGTCAAGCTAATGAAGAAAAAGAGAGAGAAACCCAAATTACTAAAATTCATGATGAAAAAGAAAATATCACCATGTATACCACTGAAATACAGACAATAATCAGAAGGTACTTTGAAAATCTATATACCAATAAAATAGAAAATCTTGAAGACACTGATAAATTTCTAGAGACATATGACCTACCCAAATTGAATCAGGACATAGAAAATTTAAACATATCAATTTCAAGCAACAAAATTTAAAAGGACATCAGAAACCTACCAACAAAGAAAAGCTCAGACCAGATACATTTTCAACTGAGTTCTACAAGATCTTCAAAAAAGAACTTACACTAATATGCTTCAAATTATTCCAGGAAATAGAAAAAGAAGGAACACTTTCAAACTCATTCTATGAGGCTAGTATCACCGAATACCAAAACCAGACAAGACACATCAAGGAAAGGAAACTTCAGACCAATATCCCTGATGAACATTGATGCAAAAATTCTCAATAAAATACTGGCAAAATGCATAAAAATCATATCAAAAAGATAGTGCACCATATTCAGGTGGGGTTCATCCCAGGGATGCAAGGTTGGTTCAACATATGGAAACCAAAAAACATAATTCACCACACCAATAGACTTAAACACAAGAATCATATGATTATATCAATAGATGTAGAAAAAGCATTTGACAAAATACAGCACCCCTTCATGTTCAAAACACTAGAAAAACTAGAGATAGTAGGAACATGCCTCAACATTGTAAAAGCTATATACTCTAAGCCCAAGGCCCACATCATTCTAAATGGAGAAAAATTAAAAGTATTCCCTCTAAAAACTGGAACAAGACAAGGATGCCCTCTTTCACCTCTTCTATTCAACATAGTCCTTGAAACCCCAGCCAGGGCAATTAGACAAAAGAAAGAAATTAAAGGAATATAAAGAGGAAAAGAAGAGCTTAAAATATCCCTATTTGCTGATGACATAATTCTATATTTAGAAGACCTCAAAAAACTCTACTAGAAAGCTTCTAGAACTCATAAACAAATTCAGCAAAGTAGCAGGATATAAAATCAACACCAAACTATCAATTGCATTTCTATACAACAATGATGTATCAGTTGAAAGAGAAATCAGGAAAACTATTCCCTTTACAATAGCCTCAAAAAAAATAAAATACTCAGAATCAATCTAACAAAAGCAGTGAAAGACCTCTATAATGAAAACTACACAACACAAAAGAAAGAATTTGAAGAAGACCTCAGAAAATGGAAAGATCTCCCATGTTCTTGGATAGGCAGAATTAACATTGTCAAAATGGCCATATTACCAAAATTGCTATGCAGATTTAATGCAATTCCCATTAAAATTTCAATGATGTTCTTCATAGAAATAGAAAAAGCAGTCATGAAATTCATTTAGAAAAATAAAAGGCCCAGAATAACCAAAGCAATTCTCAGAAAAAAAAAAAAAAAAAAAAGATTGATGCACGAGTTATCACAATACCAGACCTTAAGGTATACTACAGAGCTATAGTAGCTATAGTAACAAAAACATCATGGTATTGGCACCAAAACAGACATGAAGACCAATGGTACACAATAGATGACACAGACACACACACACACACACACACACACACACACACATAAATACAGTTATCTCATATTAGACAAATGTTCCATAAACATACATTGGAGAAAAGACAACCTCATCAACAAATGGTGCTGGGAAAACTGAAAATCCGTATGTAATAGAATGAAATTGAACCCTTATCTCTCACCCTACACAAAACTCAACTCTAAGTGGATTCACTACCTAGGCATTAGACAAGAGACACTGTGCTTACTAGAAGAAAATGTAGGCCCAACTCTCCATGATATCAGCTTAGGAAACGACTTCCTCAATAAGACTCCTAAAGTGCAAGAAGCAAAATCAATAATCAAGAAATGGAATGGTATCAGACTGAAAAACTTCTTCACAGCAAAGAAAACAATCAAGAATGTGAACAGAGATCCTACAGAATGGGAGAAAATCTTTACCACTGTACCTAAGATAAAGCATTAATTTCCAGTTTACACTAAGAACTCAAAAAAACTGAACACCAAAAAACAAATAACCCAATCAATAAATGGGCAAAGGAACTGAATAGGCACTTCACAGAAGAAATTTGAATGGTCAAAAACGTATGAAAAAAAAAATGTTCAACATCACTAGCAATTACAGAAATGCAAATTAAAACTATACTGAAATTTCATCTCACTCCAGTCAGAATGGCAATTATCAAGACTACAAGTAATAATAAATGTTGGCGTGGATGTGGGGAGAAAGTTACTCTCATACATTGTTGGTGGGACTGCAAATTGGTGCAACCACTATGGAAAGCATACGGAGATTCCTCAGAAAATTTGGAATGGAACCACCATTTGACCCAGCTATCCCACTCCTCAGTTTATAGCCAAAGGACTTAAAATCAGCATACTACAGTGATGCAGCCACATAAATGTTTATAGCAGCCCAACTCATAATAGGCAAACTATGGTAACAACCCAGATGTCCTTCAACCAATGAATGAATAAATAAAATGTGATGTATATATATATGCACATGTATATATATATAAAATGTGGTATATATATATACATGTATATATATATACATACATACAATGGATTATTAGTCAGCCATAAAGTAGAATGAAATAATGGCATTTGCCAGTAAATGGAATGAACTGGAAAATATCATGCTAAGTGAAATGAGCCAATCCCAAAATAACAAAGGCCAAATGTTTTATCTGATACGTGAATGCTAACCCAAAACAAGGGAGGGTGGGGAAAGGAAGAATAGAAATCCATTGGATTAGACCTAGGAGAATGAAGGGAAGGGAAGCAGGAGAGAGATAGTAAGGACAGTAGAATTCATTAGAAATAACTTTCCCAGCCTTGTATTTGAATACACATCCAGGGTAACTCTGCATCATGTTAAACCACAAGAATGGGATCCTAAATATAATAAGTTGTATTCTATGTATGTATAATTTGCCAAACTACAATCTACTGTCATATATAACTAAAAAGAAAAAAAAATTTAAAAAGAAAACAGTCTAAGAGCAGGACAATCATATTTCCCAGTTTTTGGGACATACCCAGTGTATGACCTATATCCCAACTTCCTATCTCTTTGGAGCTCCTTTTCACTCTTAAAAGTGTACTATTTGGGGTGGCAAGTCATCTGCTCACCCCAGGTCATAATAAGATGAACTTCTGTGATTTGTCAGTAAGACAGAGTGTCCAAAGAAGAGTTCTTGACATTTGAACATAGACTTGAAGAAAGGGAGCAAGCAATGGAGATATGTAAGAGAAGAAGCATACCAGGCACGCAGAGCAGCAAGAGCAAAGGCAGGACGTGTTCAGCATCTTTCAAGACCAGGAAGAAGGCCTAGAGAGAGGGTGATCTCAGAGTGGACAGGTGTGGGAAAGTGAGTGCAGTACTCAGAAAAAGCCCTCCAAATAGGCGACTGTAAGCAGTTTGCCTTTTACTTTGGCTTATAAGGGGAATTTGAGTAGGGAATTATTTGACTTTACTTTTTTTAAAATCAATATGGCTGCTTTGTGGAGTCCAGACGATTGAGAAGCAAAGGTAGAAACAGAAAAAGGAGGCTATTGGAATACCCAGGTAAAGGATGATGGGACAGGGTGGTAGTGATGGAGGTGGTAAAGATGTGGACAAGAAAAGACAACTGATTGTGATTTTTTCTTTGTACTTTCCTGAATTTTTAAAAATTATCATATTTTAAAATTTTAGAATAATAATAATGACAATGACTCCAAGAGGTAATTGAGTGCAATCTAACAGAAGTTCATGGATATTTGAAAAAGGTGATCCTCTTTAGGAAGATTATTTTGACAGGAGCAGCAAGAGTCATGCCTCCATTGATCAAAACAAGGAATGCAGAAGATGTAACTGTTTTGAGTGTTAGGACTGTGAATTGAAATGCCATAAAACAAAGCTAACCAGGTGATAATCAGCCAGAATATGTGCATAAAGGTTTAGGAAAGTGATCTGGGTTAGGTTATAGTATTCAGGAATCAGTAACACAAAGGTTATATTGAAGTTATGTGGGAATCACTCAAGAAAAGAGTGAACACATAAAAAAGGAGATGCTTTGGAGGAAGAAGGTCCATGTACTAGATAAAACCAAGAAGACCTGAGAGGAGATGCAGAAGAGAATGCTCTTCTCAAAGACTCAGGTAAAGACTTACTTGGGGATCAAACTCCACATGTCATTCCATCATATCACCTTGACTGACTCAGTATTAAGGGTCATCCAGATCTGAGAAAGACCTTTACAAGTGTTGCAAGTCCCTTTTCAAACAGAACTTTATGTGCAAGTTCCTTTTTGCTGTAAACCTCATGTAGAGATAAAATCCAACTGTGATGTCACTTTGGTATTTGTTTTATAATTTGTATAGTATTTTAAGTATCTTCTTTTAAGAGTATCCTGAAAAGTCTTTTGAACACTATAGGCTATTTAATTTATATTACAATGTCTGCTTTATAATAGAACTACCTTTCTGTGTTATTGTTTTCTCTAATCCTCCTTATTAATATACTTTCCTTAAACAGCACCATCCTGGAGTAATATGATTCAGATCAAGAAAGACTAAAGATATCACACCTGTCCAACTCTAAATGAAGAAACACAACTCTATACAAGTTTGCTTAGGTTTTATCTATTCCACTGCAATATTGCTGCTTTTTATGTATATAATCAAGGTTATCAAATATAATTTTGATGCACTGAAATTTCCCTTTACTTTGACATTAGTTGGTATTCAGAACTCCTTTTGCCCAGGCAACTTGTGATCCACAGGGCATGACAGGAAAAACAGATGCCCTGCCTCCACAAAAAAAACTTCCTGTCTTTCACTATAATGTATATTTATGATGAAAAACCGTGAGAAAATAAAACAATTTGAGCTCTTCCCAGTCACTGATGTTATTCCATCTACACATCTGCAAAGCCTCAGTTCTCATCTATCTACCCTCAGGAAGAAATCGACAAGTCCAATTTCTCATTTTTCCTAATTTCAAGGTGACTGAAGCCCTAGAGTCTCCTGTAATGGATGTTCATGGACATTTAGGATTTACACTCTTTAAGAAATCGACAATTCATACATTTTAACTCAAATCAACCTTGAGTGCCCTTCTAAACCTCTACAAGTAATAAAGATGTGATGATCAATTTTGTACATTTTCTCACTGGCACCTTACATGGGCTGTGAAAGTTTAATAGGCTTCTATTTCTGAAAATTATGCTATGTTGCTTTAGCTATTCTGATACTCAAGGATTTGGAAAGGTGAATCATTCATTCCATTGCTTAGGGAGATATTTGCAGAGGAAAGGAATCTGAGTTCCCTCCCAAATCTAAAGGTTTCTTTCAAAATCTGGTTTGTTGCACACATTATTGCTTGCCAGGTGTCTGCTAAATAATGTATTTCCTTCATAGAGGATAGTTTGAAATTGCAAACTAGCACATGTGTAAGAAAGCATCCTTTGGATGAAGACATTTTCCCCAAAGTGTAAAGCTCTTCCTGTTGTTTGATCAAAGGATGGACTTGTGTGTCCACCTGCTTCTCTTGGCCTAAAAAAATATATATATGTATTGCAAGCACAGCATTAATACTATACTAAAATAATTCATGGACTGGTTCTGAAGCATAACTTGTAGAGGATCAGCATCACCTAAGAAATTGAGTGAAATGTGAATTCTTGCCCCACCCCTGGATCTGGTGGATCATATATTTGGGGGAGGTTCCCAGAGAGGAGAGGGTTAACAAACCCTCCATGTGATTCTGCAGAAGTTAAAGTTTAAGAAGCACTGCAAATTAGAAACATCTTGCACAATTTTTATGAGATGGAGGAAGAGCATATCAGACAAATGAAATCAAAATATCTACAGCAAGGATCTGGGCACTGGTATGTTTTTATAGCTCCCAGATAATTCTAATGACAGGCAGATTGGAGTCACTGTTCTAGACTTCCTGTCTTAAACAGTGAAATCACTCTCTAATTTACACAAAAAGAACTTACTGATTTTTAAATTTTCTAGTTCTTTTTATTTAGGTGCTTGTTTTACTGCCTGATTAGTTGGAGTTGAGGATTCAAGTATTGTTCATATTTCATCCCTGAAGGGCTCAGCACAGCCCCATGCATATTGACATTAATGAGAGCATACTTTGATATCCCTTTCACAAAGAACAATCTTATTTGGTCCTCAGGAAATCTCTGAAATAGTCAGATCCTTATCACTTTTTGCTATAAATAGAACTCACAGAGGTTAACTGATTTTCTTACAATCAGTTACAGCAGGATCTGAATTGCTAACCCAGAGACTTTTCTACTTCCTTTTCTTCAACTTCTGTCCAGGGAAAGTTTCTCTGCTGTAGCTTCATTTACTTCCAGATTCTGAAATGCTGATGATACAAAATACGATATTTACCAGAACACTCCTGAAGGAGGGGTAAGTACCATGTCTCCTGGCTCATTGACCTTTGACCTTTGCCACCAATAATTCTCGAAATAAAGGAAATCACATGGATATGACAAGAAGCAGGTTTTTTTTTTTTTTTTTTACAAATGAATTTGCTATGAACCTTCATATGGCTCAATACTTACTGTCATGAAAATGTGAACCCAATGAAGTTGTAGCCTGAATAGCATGCAAATATATCCACATGCTGGCCATGCACCATCTGAAAGAAAGGCCTGTAAATAATCCTTCTTTTCCTTCCAAATTCAAACAATTATCTTGTACATAAGCCATATTTACAGATGGATCACTGTACACCCTCTCATTAGAGGCTTCTGAGTGATATTTCCTTTAACTCAGCAACTGAATGTTGAATAGTCTGTCTCCAGAGTGTGCGTGGGTTATGTGTAACATCTTAGGTTTTGATCAGAACTGTATTCAGGAGGTAACCTCTGCCCTTGGAAGGAATCGCCATCTGTCTGGATTATCAGTTGTGCTAAAGAAGTCACTCTTTTTTTTTTTTTTTTTTTTTTTTTTTTTTTGTGGTGCTGGGAATCGAACCTATGGCCTTGTGCTTGCAAGGCAAGCACTTTACCGACGAAGCTATCTCCGCAACCCCCAAGAAGTCACTCTTAAAGCATATTTTCTTTTACTCCCAGAAGCTGTACAAGTCCAAAGATTTTGCAAGTTTTATTTACTGCACTTTCATAATAAAACTCAAAACTCGATAATCCAGAGAGATAATAAAAATAGAGAAATGGGATTATCTAAGATCATAGTGCATCCTGACTCAGATGAGAAGCTCACATTACCATTCATGAGGGGAGGAGCCCATGAACACATCAGCAAATATGTTGTTATGCTTCACTGTTATCTGAAGTCAACTGGTATCTGATCACTGTCCCTCCCGGGTCCAAGAAAGCTTACATCTTTTTCCTGGTGGTCAGCAAATGAACAAAGCAAACAAGCTAATAAACAAGCAGAAAAAGATATGGCAGTTCAAATAAATGCCAAGATTTGCAACAGAAACCATAGGAAGCTATTAACTGCATCTCCTCCACATAAGGAGCACTGAGAAGGTGACAGGAAAATTCTTCTTCATAATTAAAGTTTAGAGGTTACTAACACAAGACATAGAATCAATAGCCTGAGTTCTAATTGTGGATCCATTAATTTGTGGGATCTTTGGTAATTTTCTTAACCTTTCTGTGCCTCAGTATCTCTGTGAAGTGAGGTTTCTACTTCACAGCTTCCTTTGGTAAAGGGATTAAAAGATACTTGGCACCTACCACACAGTGAATATTCGCTACTATCGTTATTCTTTGAAGCCACCAGTTAAACTAAGAAGAGTTCCAATATAAAGCACACAGAAGAGAAATTGAAAGTAGTAGATCCTTTGGCTCTCCCCAGTCTTAAGCCTGTGTTCCTGGTCATGGTAATGACAACTTTCTTCAATAGCCCATGCCTCGCCAGGTGTGGTCATGCACACCTATAATCCCAGCAATCTGGGAGGCTGAGACAGGATTGCAAGTTTGAGGCCAACCTCAGTAACTTAGTGGGACCCTCAGCAACTTAAAGAGACCCTATGTCAAAATAAAAAATAAAAAAGGCTGGAATTCCTCAGAGGTAAATTGCCCCTGGCTTCAATCCCTGGTATCAAAAATTTAATAAATAACCCACGCCTCCACTTTCCTGACCTTCCATAATCATCTTCAAATATCATCAGTTATTTGTCTCCCTTATGCCTAATAAACAAGTTACAAAGACTTTCAGTCTAAATTTTCCATTTGTATGAGAACTTTATCCTATAGGATCATGATAGAAAATGAATAGGTTTTGCTAATGTAAGACATAAAAATAATATTTAATTTACAAATCTATGGAAAATCAAGAGCTACTGCATTTGAAGAAACTGTCATCATGGATGAAATGATTTGACTCACATTTATTTTATAAAGAAAACACCTAGGTCAAAATAATTAATATTTAAGATGGACCCAAGAGCTATAAAGTTTCAGGACAAGATTTAAATACTAAGGTCCTGTGTGTGTGTGTGTGTGTGTGTGTGTGTGTGTGTGTGTGTGTGTCTATACACCAAGATATGCACTTTCCAAATTTATTCCATAAATATTTTAAAATAAGAATTAGTGCAAGCCTGATACATGAGGCTGAAAAACAGTCATGGTATAATCAACTCTCTTTACTCAGACTAAAATCAAAATTTTTTTATTATTTAATTTTTTTTTGTTTTTACAGACTGCATTTTGATTCATTGTACACAAATGGGGTACAACTTTTCATTTCTATGGTTGTATTCAGTGTACATTCACACCATTCATGTAATCATACGTATACATAGGGTAATACTGTCTCATTCTACTATCTTTCCTTACCCCACCCCCTCCTGCCCCATTTTCCTCTACACCATCCAAAGTTCCTTCATTCTTCTCTTCCCTCCCACACCCCCTCACTATGTATCATCATCCACGTATCAGAGAAATCATTTGGCCTCTGATATTTTAGGCTTGGCCTATTTCACTTAGCATGATATTTTCCAACTTCATCCTTTTACCAGCAAATACCATAATTTTATTCTTCTTTATGGCTGAGCAATATTCCATTGTGTATATATACCACTGTTTCTTTATCCATTCATCTATTGAAGGGCATCTCGGTTGGTTCCACAATCTAGCAGCTATGAACGTTGATGTAGCTGCATCATTGTAGTATGCAGATTTTAAGTTCTTTGGGTATAAACCAAGGAGTGGAATAGCTGGGTCAAATGGTGGGTCCATTTTCAGTTTTCTCAAGAATCTCCATATTGCTTTCCAGAGTGGCTGCACCAATTTGCAACTCCACCAGCAATGTATGAGTCTACCTTTTTCCCCACATCTACATCAACACTTACTATTGCTTGTGTTCTCAGTAATAGCCATTCTAATTGGAGTTAGATGAAATCTCAGGGTGGTTTTAATTTGCCTTTCTCTAATTACTAGAGATGATGAGCACTTTTTCATATATTTGTTGATCACCTGTATATCTTCTTCTGTGAAGTGTCTGTCCAGTTCCTTGACCCATTTATTGATTGGGTTCTTTGTATTTTTGGTGTAAAGTTTTTTAAGTTCTTTATAAATTGTGGAGATTAGTGCTCTGTCTGAAGTTTGTGTGGAAAAGACTTTTTCCCACTCTGTAGGCTCTCTTTTCACATTATTGATTGTTTCCTTTGCTGAGAAAAAGCTTTTTAGTTTTATTCTATCCCACTTATTGATTCTTGTTTTTATTTCTTGTGCTATGGGGGTCTTGTTAAGGAAGTCTGGTCCTAAGCCAAAGTAATGGAGATTCAGGCCTACTTTTTCTTCTATTTGGTCAAGGGTCTCAGGTCTAATTCCTAGATCCTTGATCCATTTTGAGTTGAGTTTTGTACAGGGTGAGAGAAAGGAGTTTAATTTCATTTTACTGCGTATGGATTTGCAGTTTTGCCAGCATGATTTGTTGAAGAGGCTATCTTTTCTCCATTGTATGTTTCGGCACCTTTGTCTAATATGAGGTTACTGTACTTATGTGGGTATGTCTCTGTGTCTTCTATCCTGTACCATTGGTCTACCTGTCTATTTTGGTGCCAATACCATGATATTTTTGTTACTATTGATCTATAGTAGAGTTTAAGTTCTGGTATTGTGATATCTTCTGCATCACTCTTCCTGCCCAGGATTGCTTTGACTATTCTGGGCCTTTTGTTCTTCCAGATGAATTTCATGATTGCTTTATTTCTATGAGAGATCATTGGGATTTTAATTGGAATTGCATTAAATCTGTATAGTGCCTTTGGAAGTATGGCCATTTTGATAATATTAGTTCTGCCTATCCAAGAACATGGAAGATCTTTCCATCTTTTAAGGTCTTCTTTAATTTCTTTCTTTAATGTTCTATAGTTTTCATTGTAGAGATCTTTCACCTCTTTGATTAGATTGATTCCCACATATTTTATTGTTTTTAAGGCTTTTGTGAATGGAATTGTTTTCCTCATTTCCCTTTCAGATGATTCATCATTTATGAGTAAAAATTATTTAGATTTATTTGTGTTAATTTTATATCCTGCTATTTTGCTGAATTCATTTATTAGGTCTAGAAGTTATCTGCTGGAGTTTTTTGGACCCTCTATAAAATCATATCATTGGCAAATAGTGACAGCTTGAGTTCTTCTTCTCCTATTCAGACATTGACATATTTCTAGAGACAAATGATACTCCCAAACTGAACCAGGAGGACATACACAATTTAAACAGATCAATTTTATGCAATGAAATAGAAGAAGCTATCAAAAGCCTACCAACCAAGAAAAGCCCAGGACCAAATGAATTCTCAGTTGAGTTCTACAAGACCTTCAAGGAAGAACTTATACCAATACTCCTCAAAGTATTTCATGAAATAAAAAAGGAGGAAACCTACCAAATTCATTCTATGAAGCTAGTATCACTCTGACCAAAACCAGACATCAAGAAAAGAAAATTTTAGACCGATATCTCTGATGAATATAGACACAAAAATCCTTAACAAAATTCTGGCAAATCTCATACAAAAACATATTAAGAAGATAGTGTACCAAGACCAAGTGGGGTTTATCCCAGGGATGCAAGGTTGGTTCAACATCCAGAAATAAATAAATGTAATTCATCACATCAATAGACTTCAGTTTAAGGATCATATGATTATTTTGATAGATGCACAGAAAGTGTTCAACAAAATACAACACCCCTTCAAAACCCTAGAAAAAATAGGAATAGTAGGAACATACCTCAACATTGTAAAGGCTATCTATGCTAAGCCCACAGCCAACATCATTCTTAATGGAGAAAAACTGAAAGCACTCCCTTTAAAAACTGGAACAAGACAAGGATGCCCTCTTTCACCACTTCTATTCAACATCATCCTTGAAATACTAGCCAGAGCAATTAGACAGACCAAAGAAATTAAAGGGATATGAATAGGGAAAAAATCAAAAAATTTTAAAGCCAAGATTTTGGTCATATATTCAGAATTGGCACTAACACTCCCATTTAAAAACTAGTTCTTCATGGTTCTATGCATCAGTTAAGCCTTTTCCAAAATGTTCATATATCTACTTTCAAGTAAAAAATACTTTTATTTACTTAAGGCAACTACTTGAAGTCTTCTTCAGTTCCCAACTGATCATTGATTAACTTAGTTCCTATTGATCTGAGATGCAAGAGAGGAAAACTGTTAATATATTAGTGTTCTCCTGACTGGGTTTGAATTTTTTAATTATCTCAGAGATCTCAATAGCACATTGGTAACTGATAGGGCAGTGTCAATGTAAACAAATATTTCACTCCTAGTGACAACACATAAGGTATGTATTTTATGAACATTGAAATAAAGTAGTTAGAGAGACATGAGGTGCTCCCTATTTATTTTAATCTTTGGAATAACAAAAGCCATTATTCCTTTACATGACATCCTGCTAGACAAATATCTTAAGAGTTTTTACACAAAACTAGATAAATGTTAAGTGTGGCATTTGAGGGGGCTGAAATGAGAAATTTTCCACATTTGCCACTATAAACTAAATGGTGTTTTTCCTCTGTTGGTGATATGTTGGAATAATGTAATAGAACAAAAACCTCCTGAGAAAATGATTAGCTGAAAATAATTCTTCTGTTTCAAAATGCAGCTTGAGCTATAGCAGAGTGTCAAAACAAACTAGATCAGAGGTTGAAATCCCTATTTCAAGCATCTCTGCTCTATTTGAAATGATAATGGTGATACCACTTTTATAGAGTCACTGTGAAGAATACTCTGGATAATCCACATAAAAAGTTCTGAATAAAATAAGTATTCAATAAAGAGCATATATTTTCATACTTTTTGCTGAATAACTTAAGCAAGGCTTTTAAAAAATTTTATTTATAACAAATTAGATGAATGTGAAATACTAATTTAATTCTCAATATTTAAATAAGTAAAGTGAGGTTTGAGGAAGACTCCAATAAAACTGGTAGGAAAAAATCATAACACCTTCAACTTACATGGATATATATCCCATAAGTAAAAGATGGTCAGAAAATAATGAAATAGATTTAAAAATAAGACTAAACTGTTGAGTGTATATTTTAATTGTATGTGGCCAACCAGGATGAAAGGTTAACAAGAATCATTTAGATCAATTGGGTTGACAGAAAAAGGCCTCTCTCCAAATGTTGAGATATTTCAGGAAAAATGTCTATATCCTCCATTAGAGTTGGCCCTCTGTATCTGATCATTATACCTCTACATATATAAGCAACACCAGTTGAAAATATTCATAAAAAATTATGTCTGTACTGAATCCATACTGATTTTCTTACTTGTCATATTCCTTAAATGAACAGTCTAACAACTATTTACATAATGTTTGCATTGTGTTAGATATTGTAAGTAATCTAAAAGTTACTTAAAGCATACAGGAAGATTAACATAGCTTATACACAAATACTACTTTGATTTATATAGGGAACCTGCACATGTGTGGATACTGGTATCAGAGGGGTTCCTGGAACCAATCCCCCAGGGACACCAAAGGATGGTTGTATTCATTAATTGCTTCCATTCTAATGTGCCGTATAGGTAGATGTAGCCTGTTTCTTTGAGATCCCACAGGTATTTAAATGTCTGCTTAGTTATACCATAGTCATTAAAAAGCAGTGAAGCCATTTGTTTAAAGGCAGAGCAGGAGAGCATAAATCTAAAATTAAAGTACACTTTTATGGACATTCAGGGCTTGAAGGATATTACTGCTTTAGGATCAATCTTAAGAACATACCCCAAATCTTATGGCCTCTAAGAGTTAAAGTAAATAATTTCATTCTTTGCTTCAGCCCAGGTACGATATGGGGCTATTTATCAGAAGAAACAGACAAATTTCTAATATCTTTCCAATCAAAGTCTATTTTTATTCAAAGGCCTACTTCCCATTATTATCCTGCACTCAGTTATGTCCATACACAAAAAAAGCTGGAGAACTGAAGCTGCTGTCCAACCAGTTCAGACCCAAAGCTCCTGCCTTCATCCAAAATGTCTGTGTGTTTTCAACCTAAATTATACTGTCCCAACTCTATGCTACATTTCACTTTTCACATATAGACAAAGTGACCTGCATCAACTAAGGGTTTATGCTGGATTATAATTTATTCTGTTTCCTACGCTTCATAATAAAGAGCAAGGCATTGAATGATAAATTTCTTAAAGTCATTGACATGGAAAGATGAATTCTATTCTGCTCACTAAAAATTTGGTGCGTTTTTCTGAACTCATGAAAATCAATCCAGGTCTGTACAATTCTTGAAGTTTTTGTATAAATCTAAATTATTTTTTTAGAGTATATAATTATTTGCATGTCAAGGTCCAAAGAATCAAAGTATATTATATGTGTGTATGAAAATGTCACAAAGAAACCCATTACTGCATACAATTAGTATGTATTAATAACTATGATTTACAAAGAGCTGATGGAAAATCTTGAAATATCACACATTCTCTACATTGTCTTTTGATGCATAGTTTTATTCCTATAGTCACTATCTAAATTCAGACCCACCCCAATTTTTCTTATCACGTCTATTGTGATGGTCTTTTAATTCGTCCCAATATCTGCAAGTTCACACCCTTCTACTCTATCATCCACACTTCCCCCACATTTTCTCAGTATGACCCTCAAGTGTTTCAGTGACACCTCACCACTACTGTCCCTGTTGCTTATAAGATAAAGTCCCAGTTCCACTGCGTGTCTGCAAATCCTTCAAGGCCTGCCAGGCCTTTGGCCACTTCCTGAGGCTCATTTCTCACTGGTTATATATTAGCAGCCAAGCTTTCAGGTGTGACATGCATTTCACACTCCTGTGCTTTGGCTGATGTTTCCTTTACTGGGTCCACAGATGAATACCTCACTGTCTTTAACACAATCAAGTAATACTTTCTTTGGTATTTTCACTGATGTCCACCAACATCCAAATATGAATTGATCAGGACATCTTCGGTGACCACAAAGTATGGAATTCCATTTGTTGAAACTCTATCCAATCTTCAAAACCAACCTTAAACGCTTTTTCTCCCTAAATCAGATAACCACATGATTTATCATCCAAACTAGAATGCTTTTGAGAATGGAAGGGGCCCTACTAGAAACTATCCCAGGCTAACAAATGTAAACTGTAACTATCCTGGCAAGCCAGGACCTATGCTTACCCTATCCACAAAGGCCTTGTCTAATGAGCAAAGTATAATGACTTCTCCTACTCTACATTTCTTTGATGCCATTGTATACTTGTAATAAACTCAGATATCTGTATTATCTCTACTAATGAGTTGTAATCTTCTTAAGGGAAAGAATTACACTTTGTCTATATATTCTCTACTATACCTACCATATTTCTTCACATGAAAAGTAACAATGTTTGTTCACTTAAAACAATTCATAAGCATGGTGCTTTCTATGTCACTCTGAAGAAAAAAAAAACAAATATCTTTTAAATGATAGAACGTGTGAACTTTAATTAGAATCATGCCACAACTGAACTAACCAACCTGTATCAACTATGGCTTGTAATGTTAGGAATTGGCTTCACACATTTGGGTTTACAGAAAAATTTTCTTCTTTCTGCACGGAGTTTCTGATATGTCTTGATCACAAAGAGCAGAGATCTAAACTTTTAATTTTTCTAAACAAAGTCACCTTAAGGGAATTACCTCCTAAAACTTTTAGCTTATTTAAAAATAAAATTTTGCTTCCAATTGTTTTGAGAAGTATTGTTCTATGCAGTTAATTTGCTCATATATTAGACTATTTAGAAACTTAAGAAATATCTAATAAAATGTGTTACTTCTCTTAATGGTCTAATGGGGTATCTAAAGTCTAATGGGAAGTGACATGCCTCTAAATTTATACCACATGGCTCAGAATCCATACAGTCAAATACCTTTGGGAATGATGGAGCAAACCAATATTGGACAATACAGTTTTCTCATTAGATGCTGCTTTCAATGTGGAAAATTATCCATTAGAGAGTCAAATCTATTGTCAATCCAGAGTCAAGGAAGTATTATTTCTAATAACTAAGATCTGGGCTCTGTTAATAGGAAAGAGACAATTCTACTTCTCAGCCTCTGCCAGTTTGTCAAGTCTTGAATGCCTCACCCTGTTTTCTGAAATAGAGTTTAGTTTAGTCCACTTTACTTGAAACCTGTATACCTAGTAACACTATAAGATGACTTTCACAGTATGGAGGACATCCTAGAGAAGCCCTTAAAATTACTATAAAGACACATAATTGAGTAGAACCTACCTAGCACATTTCTTCCAGAATGATTCTGACAAAAATGCACACTTCTCTTCCTATAAACTGAAAAACACAACAAACACAATAGCAAAGCAATAATAGCCTATTGCCAACCTCCTTAAGCAATCAATACAGCTTACTGTCCGTTGATGGACAAATCTGTCTTCATTCACCTCTATCATCTGCCTAGTGAAGGGGAATTTATGAAGGTTGATAAAAATAATGCAAAATAATAATATTTTAAAAGGTATATTAAAAAATCAAAACTAAAAAACTAGAATAGTATATACTAAGATAAAATGAGGATTCAAGTTAGACACAGAAATGCACATCATAAGTTCCTCTATAATTACCAAAGGTGACCTGTAAATTTGAACTTTAATCTCCTAGCAGTCAAAGCAAAGAGAAATTTTTTTAGAGTTAATGAAAGAACAACTGCAATTTTTCAGGAAAAGCTCAGATTTCTCAAATCTGAGAGGAAAAAAAAAAATCTTCCAAAGAACCCTCATTAAATTAAGGAGATTCTGTGCTGGACTTCGTTCTTTTATTCCTACTTCTTGTGAGTGAAAGAGTGAGTGAGTTTTCATAATATAATAAGCACTGATAAACCTACCACAGAAACAAAAGCAAGGACCTTGACATTAACCAAAACCAATTCCATGGTACCCACCCAGCCCAATTCCATTTCCTTCCTCCAAAAGTAATCAACATCCTGCACCACATGCTCCTCATTACCTTGGTGCCTTCTTCATATGTGTATGGCATTTGCATATACTCCTAAGATTTTATTTTCTCTTATTTTAGTTGCTTTCAACTTTATAAAGATAAATATAATTTTGCACGTAATTTTTATGACTTTCTTAATATTGTGTTGCTGAGATTCATCCATATTATTGTATGTTGCTATAATTCATTTGTTTTGATTGTCTTGTAACCTTCCATGTGTGACTATAACACAGTTTGCTCATTTACTCCCTCCTTGGTAGATGATTGAGTTATTGAGGGGGAGGGGTTGCTATTGTGAATAGTGCTATTGTGAATAGTGAATTGAGTGTACAAGTCTCCTGTTCAAAATGTCCAGGCAACTTGCTTGGTTATTCTTCTAAGAGTGAAATTTCCGGATCATCAAGTACAGATCATATTAAATATCCCCTTAATAAATATGACCACCTGTTTATAAGTACTTTGTAAAGGGATGAATTTCACATAGTTCATAAAGAGGAGGACATCAAAGTATAATTCATTTAAAGCTATTCACTGTTCTCTGATAATGTGACTAAATCCAGGGTAACATTTATAAAGAGAAATAGATAGATTGACTGTACCACCATGAATATTATTCTTCTAAGTGAGCTTCAGGAAAGAGCTGAACAGCAGAAAAGTCAAGGTTAAATTTTCTGTCAGAAACCTCAAAAGCAGATTGACTATGGGGTTGATTAAGAGTAGGAGAAATTACATGCATTTATTCCTGAAATAAACAATGCCTCAGGTCATTATCCATTACACATTGAAGGTTCTCTCTTTTTCAATGTCCTTTAAATTTTCCTAGTGGCACAAACTAGAAAACTCAGTTCCACATTTCTTCTTAGTACATAGAACTCAGCAAAGATGGAGTAGGTGAAGCCTTAGTAGTGAAAGACAGCAGGCCTCTATGAGGTAACAAAGTTCACCGGCCCAGGGTAGAATTAGTATTAGAAAACAGAAAAGCATTTGGAGGTGCTGATGTAGGCAGAAGCAAGATCATGGAAGAGCTGGTAGGAGACATTAATCAAAGTCTACTGTATCCAAAGGTAGTTGAAAGCATTGAGCATCCCAGACTAAACCTTACTTTGTGTTCACTGGGCCCTTCTACTTTGAATGTTGTCATTCCCTAGGGTCTGACTTCAACATTTTTCTCAAAGGCCTGGTGTTATCTTCAATAAGAGGTAAATACTTCTGACTAGGTCCTACTTGGCACCCTCCTTTTCCAGTTTATCTGTCTTAGCAGGGGGCAATCTGAAAAACAAGCACCAAGTATCAGGAAATAACTGAGTCCTTGTGAAAATATATGATGAAGACGTGTTACTGAAAAAGTAGTGTTCAGAGCTTACTTTCTTTTTTAAACTCTCTTGAGTTTTATTTTTTAAGTCTTCAGTGGGAATAATTTGATGTATATTGGACTCTATTATCTATTAACTCCTGAAGGATTACTCAGTTTGCAAGGAAGTATTAGAAGTATTCCCCAGCTTTTCATTTGTTGAATGTGTGCAGCTTGCTTGACATTGGAGAGATGAACAACCTGAGAAATCTGACTTCTCTGTGCACACCCAGATTCAGTCACCAAGTAGAACCTTCAAAATCAAAATAGTAACTGCCATCTTCTCCTTCCCAAATCACACCTACACCAAGAAACCAGTGAATTGAGGGCAAAGGGAAAGCTTGTGTAGGCAGAAAAAAGTCAATGCTCCCTACATTGTAAAGGAAGAACTGCAAAGTCAAAAGGAAGAATGAGCGAATGAAACTATTTCCCATATTCTTCTGAGTTTCTAAAATATGACTTTATTATTTGATTAGAAGCATTATACTCTGAAAATAGCTAACAGCACAAATGCATAAAACAAAGATTCGGTTGAACATGATTCCTTTATATTACCCACAATATCCCATCCCTAATCTCCATGGCCAATGGAGACTGGGTAGGAGTTCACAGTGTTATGTCTCCATCTGAGGGATACTGCTACAGAAGAAAAAGTTTTAAGGTAGGATAAAAAAATGTCAAAGAATATAAATATTATCTCTTTGTAGGTGACCAGTAATCTTCCTAAATATGAAAGGGATTTCCCAAAGTGTACAGCAAATGTCAGACCCAGTGCCAATGACAATAAGCAAATCGCTATGTATTCAGATATATACAAAATGATGATACTCCCAGAGGCAATTAGGTGGCAGCCTGAATAATAACACATAAATCTAAGGGAAATTTGAGTATCTGACACACATATCTATTCCTTTATATTCTACCAAAGTTATATTTGTGAAAAGCTTGGAGAAAATGCAAAATTATGAATTGAAGAAATTACCTGCATAATTCATGATATATTCACCTGCAGTAGCTATATAATTCAAGTAAATGGAGAGGATTTTCTTTTTGGTTTAAATTTTCTGCATAAAGGCCTCAATACTCTCCAATGTGCATAGATAGACTCAGCCTTCTCACAGTAAGATGATGTATTTCCTTAATTGACAAGAGGAAGAAGGAAGTATAACCTAGTATATTCTCATTCTGGACCATCTTGATTTCACTCCCAACTTCTTGGTGGTCCCAACTTTACCCACAATGTTTCCAAGTCCTTGCCTCTCTTATTCCATGTGAATTTATGTGTCTCAGAGGTCGTATCAGAACTCTACTCTGAACACTAAGATATACCTAGTCTAGTTTTCTATGACCCACATACCCTCAATTTGTCTAAAACATCAAAGAACAATTAATTTAAACATAAGAGCTAAAAGATAAACTAAGGCACATAAAATATCAAGGAATTTATTTGAGCAAATGAAAATTAATGAATTGGGCAGCACCAGACCACAAGCACTTCAAAAAGGCCCTCTTAGGATGAATGCAGAAGTGAGGGAAAGAATTCATCACAGTAGAAAGTCCCTACTTAGAGATGAGTCAGCTGTTCCTGATTGGCCTAGAAAATGATCATTTACACTGAGTTAGGTTTCCATTTGTTTATGTAGGAACCCAGGGCACTAGAACTTCCTCAGTCTAATGGCCTGTAACATTAGTGAATTGAAACAAAGTAACTTACCAGGAAGAGAAAGAAAGAAGACTAGAGAGGGGCATAAATAGAAAGGAAGGGCTGAAGTTATAACTGAAGACCCTGGAAAAGGGTCCTCCGGGGACAGAATGACCCCTGCGGGACAGAGAAATGAAGGATGGGACCCTAGTGTGCAGCCTACCTGAAAGTTATCAGAGAAAACTGATACAATTTTCAGTGTAGTATCTCAAGGAAAAAAAAAAAGTTTTATATTCTACCATAAATCTAATCAGAAAGCTTCATCCTTACGTATATATGCTGATGTACACACACACACACACACACACACACACAAACTACTGAACAGTCAGTTCTTATGAAAGTACACAGAACTTACTTGATTGCAAATTGATGAAGTGCTTATAATAGTATCTTCTTAAGTTCTTTATAAAGAAACCAAAAAAATCTTGTAACAGTATCTACTTAAATGTCTGAAGTTTGATTTAATCAGCTCAAATACAAATGCTGAAGGCATCAATAACAAGGCATTACATGCTCTCTGGTGCTACTTATGCTTTGTAATTTCAAGAACTTTGAGGTAGCTTTGCATCTACTGATTACTCAGTACTCTGAAAATTTTAGCCAGGTTAAATAGGGAAGTTGAAATCAGGGATGTTTCCCAAACACCCTTTATATCCTTAATAGTTACTGACTCACAACTTTATATTTTAGTTCTTTTCTGAAACTTGACATAAATCTCTTTTAATATTTATTTAATATGTATTATCCTACAATATAATTACCACCTGTTAACTTACAACTATTACAAATATCACCAATATAATTGTTGTTAATAAAATAGAATGATCCAAGCACTGAGGTGAGTATTATTAACCTTGATGTACTAGCATCAGAACAAGAATAACACAGTTGCTACCTCTATATGCCATCTTGAAAGTCCATATTTTCTTTTCCACTCCAAACAATACTTCTTAGCATCTTAAGTCTCAATACTTGGAATATAAAAACACATGTCTTAAGCCTTCACAAATCATATCAGAGAAATAGATCATATTTTGCAGTGTGTTTGTGTGTGTGTGTGTGTGTGTGTGTGTGTATAGATGTAAACAATTGCTGAAATCTCAAGTTTCTATTTCCTCATACCCACTAACAGTACTTGAACTTGATTATTTTGTGTGTTCACAGTGGACTTCAAGAACACATCTTGCCAGCCCTGATGGACTACATTTTAATTACATCAACTCAAATTCTTTTTTCAGGGATTTAAACTGTCAATAGAGCAGATAAAATCCAAACTTTAGGCTGCTGCAGATGCCCAAACTATCACTATTTGCCAATGATATGACTCTATATTTAGAAGAGCCAAAAAATTTCACCAGAAAACTTCTAAAACTCATAAATGAATTCAGTAAAGTAGCAGGATATAAAATCAACACCCATAAATCAAACACATTCCTATACATCAGTGACAAATCTACTGAAAGAGAAATTATGAAAACTACCCCATTCACAAATAGCCTCAAAAGAGAAAAAAAAAAAAATACTTGGGAATCAATCTAACAAAAGAGGTGAAAGACCTCTATAATGAAAACTACAGAATACTAAAGAAAGAAATTGAAGAAGACCTTAGAAGATGTAAAGACCTCCCATGTTCATGGATAGGCAGAATTAATATTGTCAAAATGAGTATACTATCAAAAGTGTTATATAAATTTAATGTGATTCCAATTAACATTCTTCATAGAACTAGAAAAAGTAATCATGAAATTCATTTGGAAAAATAAAAAAACAAAATAGCCAAAGCAATCCTTAGCAAGAAAAGTGAAATAGGAAGCATCACAATACCAGAACTTAAACTATACTACAGAGCCATAGTGACAAAAGCGGCATGGTATTGGCACCAAAACAGACACATAAACCAATGGTACAAAATAGAAGACACAGAGACAAATCCACATAAATACAGTTATCTCATACTAGACAAAAGCACCAAAAACATTCACTGAAGAAAAGATAGTCTATTCAATAAATGGTGCTCGGAAATCACATGTAACAAAATGAAATAAACCCTTTCTCTCAATCTGTACAAAACTCAAAGTGGATCAAAGACTTAGGCACTAGAACAGAGACCCTGTGCCTAATATAAGAAAAAGTAGGCCCGAATCCTCACCAGTCCTGTGACAGTCCTAGGACCTGACCTCCTGAACAAGACTCCTAAAGCCCTAGAAGTAAAATCAAGAATCAATAAATGGGATGGATTCAAACTAAAACACTTCTTCTCAGCAAAGGATACAATTAATAATGTGAAGAGAGGACCTACAAAATAAGAAGAAAATCTTTACCACATGCACCTCAGATAGAGCATTGATCTCCAGGATATATAAAGAACTCAAAAAACTTAACGCCAAAAAAACAAATAACCCAATCAATAAATGGGCTAAGGAACTGAACCAACACTTCAAAGAAGAAATACAATCAACAAATATAAGAAAAAAATGTTCAACATCTTTAGCAATTAGAGAAATGCAAATCAGAACTGCTCTAAGATTTCATCTCACTCCAGTCAGAATGGCAATTCTTAAGAATATAAACAACAAAAAATGTTGGTGAGGATGTGAGGAAAGAGGCACACTCAAGGGACTTAAAATCAGCATATTACAGTGATGCAGTCACATCAATGTTTATAGCAGTTCAATTCACAATAGCTTAACTATGGAACCACCTAGGTGCCCTTCAACAGATAAATGGATAAAGAAACTGTGGTATATATATACACACAATGGAATATTACTCAGCCTTAAAGAAGAATGAAATTATGGCATTTGCAGGTAAATGGATGGAGCTGGAGAATATCATGCCAAATGAAATAAGCCAATACCAAAAAACAAAAGCCAAATGTTTCCTTCAATTCAAATGCTAATTCACAATGAGGGGGAAGAGTAGAGTTACTTTAGATTAGGTAGAGGGGATTGAAGGGTGGGGAGGTGGTAAGGAGGTAAGAAGGATAGTAGAACAGATATTATTACAGTGTGTACATATATACAAACATTGGGATTCTACATCATGTATAATGAGAAGAATGAGAAATTATACTCCATTATATATGATGTAACAAAGCATTCTACTGTCATGTATAACTAATGAAAACAAATTTTTTTTTAAAAATCCAAACTTCACTCAGGAATGGTAAAGCTTATATTGCTAATGGCTGAAAAATTATGGAATAAATTTAAAAGTGATTCTTATTCTAATACTCTAGTACTCTGACTTAAAGCTATAAAAATCCACATACTGTGCCTTCATGGGTCATCGAGGACATATGCTAAATATACAGGGATGCTTAGTCACCGTGGGTTACCACCAACTCTCACTCATCCCTTAGTTGTTGCTAAGTAATAAGATCCATGTATACAGGCATAAACAGCATGTATTTATCATCTATATCTGTAACTATTTACACATCATATTAAATTGTTTCACCATCTAAAGTTCACATAAAAAAGATACTGGCTTTTCTGTACTCAAATGTGTAGAATACAAGTATGAATCTAATATCAAATTCTATGACAGAAACGTTTATAAACTCTCTTCACATTTACCAATTCAGAATGAAGAATCATATTCTAGTCATGTTAGGGGTCACCTTGTCCATTTATATTAAAATTCTAATTTGCTCTGGGCCTATGAGCCTGTAGACCTAAGCAGCAGATGAAATAATTCTCAAAAAAAAAAATAATTTCATTTAAAAGACATTATTCTTTCTAGGCCTATGCTCAAGAGTACTTTGTAAAGGGGCTGTGTCCCTGTGGTGGTCATTATAGCTATTCACACATCCTGTTTTCCCTTACTTGGGGCATATGATAGCACAGCTCTTCCCTGGTACTTTGAAGTTAGATATAGCCAGGTTGATATCCTTTGGTCAAAGAAATGTGGCCAAAAAAAAAAAAAAATCACCTATACCCCTCTCCATAGAAGTTTCCAGAGGCAGTATCTAATTCACTGAATTCCTTTCACTCTGCCTTGTTAAGTATGGAAGCGAAGCATGTGTTGAGATAATGGCTCCAAGTGACTGCAATGAATCACTGCAGTGACTCACAATAGACATTTAGCACAAATAAATATTTACCAGAAACAAATGGTTGTAGTGGGAAAGAACTGAGAGTTGGGAGTTGTCTGTTACTTCAGCAAACTTCGCTTCTCCTGACTTAATATAGTTTCTTAATGGTGCAAGAAACTAGTTCATTCACAAAACAAGCATAAATCATCTATGCAAGGTCCTTTAAGAAAAACCAGAAAACCACAAACATGACATTAAAAAGCTGGTCAATGCAGTCTTGTAGATTAATTTTGTCAATTATTATAGACAGTCTCAAGCAATTAGTCCCTATCATCATGCTCTGAAATATCAAAGCCTAATTAATACCCATGCCCTAAATAAAATTAAACATACAATAAACCAAATAGCAAATTAGGGCATCTTAAGAAACCCATTAAATAGATGAATATCCCTTTTTAAAATATCCCTCTGCCTGTATATTCTCCCTCTACAAATTTCCCTACACGCCACTGTCGTATAAATCTGTCAAAAGCATTATGTCATCGCAGTAGTTGCGAAACTACTGCTATTTGAACCAAAATCACACTCTTTGACCCTGGCACTGAAGCCTCCATAACTCTACACCTATTTCCCACCATAACCCAATCCACCTCCTGCCATGCTCACCATACACCAACCAACTGGTTTCTTGACCCCACACATGAGTTCTTTCCAATCTGCCATACTTAGTGTACAGTCTCTAAATGCTTACGATTCTTATGGTGTACACATAATCTGGTATTTGACTAGAGATGATTTTTCAGTTATTATTGTAGATATTCATCTGTTATTTTCTACCCCCTTAGATCACCAGCTCCCCAAGGGAAGCAACCTGCCTTCCAGTGCCTAGCTAACTGCTTCCTACTTGTCCATACAATACCTGAAATGTTAATTTGATATGACTTTTGACAATTGCTACAAAGCATGAAAAAATAACAAATGTGCACAAAGGCAGAAAGTAGAAAATGACATTAAAAGAATCTAAATTATTTTAAAACAACAAAATCTTGTTTATGCCTTTTTAAAAACAGATGATTTATTTTTTCAAATAAAAACTTCCTCTTCCAAATAAAACCATGGCTTGACTCCCACAAGAGAGGATCACTGTGTATCCAGAACAAAATTAAAGTATATGTGTGGATTTACCCAGAAGTGAAATCCCAGGCTTTACTAAAGAAAGTGGGAACTCACTGAGAGAGAACAAGGTATACTTCTTAAGGACCAGTAAAACGTCAACTCACAGGCATCAATATTAACTGCAGAGCAGACCTGATATGTGATTAGGTAGCCTTACACAATTCTAATGAACAGCTCCCTGGAGGCAGAGGAGCAGACCAGCAACCCACTGAGGTGGATCACCAGGTTCAGTAACAACCCTTGCTGCAAAGACGAGTCAGACCAAAACTTTCTTCATTATGGACTCAGGGCAAGCATGTTCTGTAACTGGCTTTTCAGCAGCTGGTAATGAGTCAAGCTCTAATGAGGTCATGCACTAAAACCACTGGGCTGCATATTCCCTTTGGCAAGCTCTCCAGTAAGTTTGCATTTAGGGAAATATTGATTTTAAGACCATCTGTACATGACCATAGAGATATTCCAGATGGATTTAATCTTTTTATTTAAAAACAAAGGTCTTTTTTATAAAAAGTTATAGTTTTACGAAGTGTTTAAAAACCATTTAACTCTATTGTCATAATTAGATGTGTGCATATAGCAGGCCCTCTTCTTGCCTGATTGGAAGAAATTTGCATATAGAACTAAAAGAAAAATTAAACCCTAAAGGATTTCTAAACTTAAAAGTACTTGCCGAGTATGCACAAGGTTCTGGGTTTTACCCCAAGGACTATAATAACAATAATAATAATGAGGAGGAGGAAGAAAAGGAAAAAAGGTAATTGTATTCCAAGTTGTATGGATAGCAATATATTTATTCTATGGTTATAAATTTCCAGGATCAAGACTGTTTTTGATTCTGGATCAAGATTCTTTGATTCCTATTTTCAACACTGAAGATCTGAATCTTCCTCCACAATCTCACTTGTTTCCTCCATCCAAAAAGAACATTTAACATCCTTATTTTCTAAGCCATCTGTAATCAACAGCAACTAAAGTGAAATATTCTATTAATCACTCTGAGCAGGGTTCTCAGGTGTCATACCATCAAGCTCTGGAGAACCAAGGAGACTGTGTGTGAGTGGCTTCCCCTATGAAGTCCCAGAAAGCATTTTACACCATTTTGGAACATCACTACATCACAAGTCTTATGCCCAAGGAGCAAAAAGCGTCTCTTTCAATATGTGCCTTTACAAAAAACTAAAGTTGAATTCATGAAATTCTTACAAAATACATGAATGCTAGGGAACAACCTTTGCTGTGATGATGTAATATTTGAGGTGAAGACGTTTATTTTCTGAATCATTCTTGCATTTGCCTTTTTTCATCATTTTTCTTTGAAAGGATTATCACTGCATGGACTTGCCAAATGAATGTCCATTATTACTGCCACACAATAATTTAAAATATGTGAGGATTCTTTCAGGACAGGCAAGAGTCTTGGCATAGATTGTTGTTTTGTTAGATAACCTTGATAATGACAAATACATATATCTAATAGGCAATACCCTTCCCCCAAGGGGTACTTTATAATCATCTATAACTTTAACAGAAGATGAAATATCAATAATAAAAAGGAGCCCAAAACAGCTAAGCCATCGGATGACTTTCATTTAAGAACACAGTTTTTAAAATACCATTGTAGTATCTATCCATGCAGAATGAAAGGCAAATGAAGCAGATTCAGTTGAGGCAAAACACACACATACTTACCTGTGTGACTCTGAGCAGGTCATCTGACTGCTCTGCACATGTTTGTTTTTCTGTAGGATACACTTGGCTTTACTAATAGATTTATTATTACAAAAATATAATAAACCTTCAAATACATAAATATAAATAAGTAATATGTACTTATAAATAATGTACACAAAGTTTTATGTAATTTAAAGTATTTTGAGTCTGACAATAGTTATCAACTTGAAAATGCTCAAATTAACTCAATAGTTACACAACTAGAAAACCTGTCTTAAGGGAATAATCAGAAGTAATCTAAGAGTCATGCTTAAGGATGTTTACTACTGTTCACCTTTCACTAGGAAAACAAAATAGAAAACCTAAAAGATTGTAAGAGTTCATAACATACCACTATTTAAAGTTTTCAAAACTTGTTAATGACTTCAGGGAAATATACAAAGTCACATTTAAAAGGAAGAAAAATTACACATATGGTATGATCTCAATTTTGAAATGTATGTGCATGCACGATGTATAAGCAAAGAAAATTGAAAGACAATAAACACATACCTTTTAATTTCTAATTTTTTTACTTTCTTTTTTATGCTTTTATCATTTTAAATGTCCTAAAATAATCATGTATGATTTTCAAATTTAAAAAGAAAATGTCATTTTCAAATACATCTTTACCTAAAAGAACACTGAGGTAAAATGAATATTTTCTCATTTAAATTTATTACATAATAGCACAGCAGGCTGTCTACCTGAGTGGCTGTAACTATGCCCTTGGTACTCAGTTTAATGTCCTCTCCTAGGAAACAGTAGGTGACCCCACAGGACCACACCCCAGCAGCTTATGTGAATCTCTTCCCTGCCGCACACTCCTGCGACCGCGTGCCACCGCGCATGTCCTGCACAGGTCTAATAGTTGTATATTAGCATAATGACTTTGGCCCATATTTAGGGATAATTAAAGAAAGTGTCTTATGAAACAATTCCCTGTACTAAATGTAAGGACTTTTTTCAAACGTAAAACATTATTCCCTGGTTATTAATGTCCCCTTGTGATGATCGATTGGGGGGAAAATGCTCTCTGGTCTCAATTTCAGGAATGCATAATTCTCCACAGCAATGTGTTTGATCTGAATCTTGTGAACATTGTGAACCATGTAACTATTCATATTTTCCTCTACTTATTGGCTGCTAGAAATATTTGCACTCAGTCTATGACCAACCTTTGTCAAAAAACCACAAGGCCCAAGCTTCCTGGGTAATTCCAGCCTGGAGCTCATTCAGCTTCCAGGCAATCTCGTTCCCCTCTGCTTCCCTCTCTTCACTTCTAAAAAGCTGGGTTTTTTTTTTTTTTTTTTTTTTTTTAGTGTTTGATTGTATCATTGTAAGTCTCTTTTGAAGCCAGTCACATTATGTATAAATCAGCTAAACAATGAAACAACTTGGATTTATTTTTGTACTGCTACTTTCTATACTGTTGTACTATAACTTTATATTTTCTATGTTAGAGTTAATGTTGCTTGATTGCTGAATTTATTTAATTTTCTTTGTGGAGACAAAATATTTCTACTTTGCATATATTTTTAACACATCTGAATGATTGCTTGGAGAGGGCTGTTTTATTTTTTTCTCCAGATGGTTGGTGGCCTGTCAAGAGGGTCATCATGTGGATGCCACTGTTTTCTACCACATCATAAAATGATTAGGTAGAAATTTTAATGTATTCTAATGACCAAAATCCTAATTTACAACATCCACCATGTTTTAAAATATTCAGACATCTGTTCCAGTTACACTGCAATGGCAAAGATACATTTCTTTCCTATTTGGCAACCACTACAAATATATCTGTTATTTACAAGCTTGTTGTCCCATCTATCAAGGTTTCTCAGAACAGACAACATTTAGTGACTAAGTAAGGCATGGCAAAGAATGATAAAAAAGAAAAATTATTCCAGCCATAGTTAATGTTAATTCAAGAACGTCAAGTGTAAAATGTTAAATCTCCCATCAAGCAAGCATTTCCGAAAAGGAAGCCTGACCCCCATCTCAACATATCCTCGGTAAATATCATTAGTACAGTGGAAGCAATCCTTTGCTGGGCTATATATATATAGTAGATTCCACATCAAAGTCTCAAATTAAACTGGGACCTCTAGAAATCTCAACAGACCAACCCACTGTAAAATTAAATGGATAAAGGCAACAGGGAGAGGAAAGTATTTTAATCGAGCATTAATTTCATTGATTTAGGTCCTCTGACAAATTTTCCAAAGCACATTTTTTATATCTTTGTTTCGGGTATGTGTGTGTGTGTATATGGGTTTTGGTTTATCTGTTTTGTTATGTTTTTCATTTCTTCACACTTTATCATATATCTCTCCCCTCCAAAGGACAAGTGGAGGGGCAAAGAGAAGGCCATCAGACATCCTTTCTTAGAGCACTTACCTTTTAAAGAAGGTCTCTCCTGGATATATACATGAATAAATGCAATTCTGCTTACTTCTGGGTATTCCTTCCATGATTAAATAAAATATAGTAAAGATATTTTTAGGTATAGAGAAGTCATGTGTAAGGAAATACCTGTGGAAGAAAAAATAGGCACAGTGACTCTCCATTTAGATGGCTCACAGACAGCAGTGCCACCTCAGTCCTTAGGAAGACTCTGGTCTGAAAATCCCACTGGGTTCCATGTATGTATAATGTGTCAAAATACACTCCACTGTTATCATATCTAAAAAGAACAAATTAAAAAAAGAATAACTGGAATATTCTCAAAAAATGAAAATCCTATTGACAGTATGCAACTGGTGCACAACTGATCTGAGGTCAAAGTTTGGAGGAACAAATGGGGTTGGAAGATTGAAGCAAGGAACATAATCAAGAAACAGACACAATCTACTGCGAACCACTGCTGTTTGCCAACGGGCTGCTTCAAGCAGCTCCGGTTACAGAGGAAAACCGCAGCTTTTTTCCCTTTGCGCTTACAGCCCGACCAGCGGGACAGAAGACAGGTACATCAGAGGTTCATCAAGCAGCTTCCTGTTTATTCAAATAACACCCTCAATATATAAGCAGTCTTATGCATAAGCAATTGTAACCAGATATGTCCATCCAATCCTGTTAAAGGTCAAGCAATCACTCGCTTGAACATACATGTAAAGTATATCTGTCCACGTGCTAGGCAGTTGAACTGATTATAATACAGCCAATTGTAACCGCATTCTGCCTTTCTCCATGCATAATCAGAATGCCGTTTGCTCTCTGCCAGTCGCCATCTTTGGATGCACGTGGCGTAACCCTGGGCCCCGGGTTCCACCCGCCACAACTCCCCCTTTCTGTTTATAAAAGGGACGGTGCCTGTCTTAGGTTGTCCATGGCAGAGCAACATCCTTGCCTGTCATAGGACAATGAGGCTCTAGCCCTCATTTCCTGTCTTAGGGTGGTATGAGCTCCCCATGAATCTTACCAGTCATTGGCTATCGGTCCAGCATAATAAACCAGACTGGGGGGATGGGCCAGCATCAATTGCGACAAGAGCTTGGCGAATAATGGCTGTTTCTCTGTGTGGATGTATATGCATTTTGTATAAACACTATATGCACAGGACAGATAGAACACACAATAGACCTCCCACGGACAAAAACCCAAACCATTCTTTTCCCCTTAGAACAGCAGACTGCAGAAATGTGGCCAATTGTTGTAAAAATAGGAGGATATAGCATAGAAGAGTTGGTAAGGGGTACAGGATAGGGCCACATCTTCACTCTCCCCCATAGTTTACATGAGTCTCCTCCATTAATTTGGTGAGAATACACCAGCACCATCAGCAGGAGAGGCCTCCTCACCTTCTTCCTGTTTTTGGATCTCTGTTGAGGCCTTGACCAATCTCTCTGGCACCCAAATCAGTGATTGTGCATACTGTGGGAAAACACAAACAGACCTTCGGGTCCAGATTAATACCGGATCTGGGCCTTTCCATTGTCCTGATAGAATGTCCTTCCAGAGCACTTGAGGTAGATGCTTTTTATTAGGCTCTGAATGACAGTCAGCAGCCGATCGGCCCTCAGAATCAAGATTTAAAAAATTTAAAATGAACAAGACAACAGACAATTTGTCTTTTGGGGATCTGAATGATGTACCTATTCCCCGTTTTTGTTTATAAAGCATGTTTTTAAGCATTAAATGGGCACGCTCAACAATGCTTTGTCCAGTAGGAGTATAGGGAATTCCTGTGACATGTTGAATATCAAAGGTGGAACAAAATTGTTTAAAGGCCTGGGACGTATATCCAGGACCATTATCTGTTTTAATTTGTTTGGGAACTCCTAGGCTGGACAAAGAGTGTAAACAGTGTGTTATTACATCTTTGGTTTTTTTCTCCAGTAAGAGCAGAGGCCATAATAAATCCTGAAAAGGTATCAATAGATACATGAATGAATTGTAGTTTTCCAAATTCCGAATAATGAGTTACATCTATTTACCAAATACAATTGGGCTGAAGCCCTTTTGTATTTACTCCTAAAGAGGGGTTAGGAATAAGTGTAACACATTTAGCACAAGACTTGACTATGTCCTGAGCTGTTGCCTTAGTAATTTTATAGCGTGTGCGTAGAGTGGAAGCATTTACGTGAAATTTGGAATGAAAAGATTTTGCATTTTCAAGTGTATTAAAGATGTGTGGGTCTCTGGTGGCCATGTCTTTTAAATCATTGTGTAAACTTAAAGGACCTGGAAGGCCAGTATGAGCCTGAACATGCCCAATAAAAAAATGATTTTTTCTGTCCCAAATAAGTTTTTGTAAACTTTGCAAATATTTAGTAATAGTGGAGGTGAGGGAAATCAGACCAGTTAATTCTAAATTTTGAACAGCATTAACAACATATTTGCTATCAGAGAATAGGTTAAAAGGCTCATGGTGGGTTTTGAATACTTCTATAGCTACTAATAGTTCCATTTTTTGTGCAGATAGAGTATTAAACAACAATGTTTCTGTAACATTATCTATAGTAATAGCACCCATACCATTTTTTGATCCATCAGTAAATATAAGGGTAGCTCCTGTAATAGGTTCTTTTCAGGTGACTTTAGGAAAAATTATAGGATGTTGACTCCAAAATTGGAGAAGAGGATCATATGGCAAATGATTGTCAAACACAGTAGAAGTACTAATAAAGACTATAGCCCATGAATTTGAATTATTAATAAGATATTGTATCTGATCAGTAGTATATGGAGTAGTGATAGTTGAGGGATGCGATCCAAAGGTGGAAAGGGATACTTTTAATGCCTTAAGGATTAATTCTGCCGCAGATTCAGTAAACAAGGCTAAGACCTTGTTAGGGGCATAATTCATGTGAACCCATAGAATAGGACCCTTTTGCCAAAACACTCCTGTGGGTAACTTATTTGTGGCCAAGACAATGAATGATGAAGGCTTAGTTAGGTAAATACGATCAAGATGAGCCTTTTCCATAGCTGTTTCAACAAGCTTGAGAGCTGTTCAAGCCTTAGGGGTAAGCACTCGCTTAGAAAGAGGGTCAGAATCACCTTTAAGAATATCAAACAGGGGGCCCAAACTTGAAGTGGGTAAATGAAGGTAAGGTCTAATCCAATTAATATCACCCAAAAGTTTTTGAAAATCATTTAAACTTCTAAGCTCGTTCACCTGAACGGTATTTTGCAGGTTTAACCATAGTTTGATTTATGATAGATCCCAGGAAGTTTTTGGTGTCTGTGATTTGTACTTTATTAATGGCAATATGTAAGCCCCATCTTTCAAGTGACTTTAGTAAGGAATTATAACATTGCTCTAAGACAGGTTTTTCCTTATGAGCTAGCAAAATATCATCCATATAAGGATAGATTAAAAGTTGAGGGTTAATTTGTTGATACACACCAGGGTGGAAATTAGTCTGATTACCTTGCCCTTCATATGGTCCTTGGCCTGTCAGCATGTTTAGATTCCATTGAGGATTGCCCGCAACTGCATTACGTCGGGCAGTATCAGAACAAAACTCCTGGTTAGCCACCTTCCATTTTAATATGGCTGCACTTTTGTTACGATTGAAAGCCATACCAAATCCCCTTAAAGTCTGATCTGCCTGCTGAAGTGGCCAGGCTTTGGGCCATTCTGTAATTTTGATAATACTTTTGTCAGCACCAGTATCTAATAAGCCCTCAAAACTTTTGCCTTCTATCACTAACTTTGTCATAGGTCTATCTTTTAAACCCCATGTTAACATGACCATATTTTGTCCAGTAGAACCTAACCCTTTATTTCCCCTAATAATATTTTTTGATGGATATTGATCATAGCAACTGGGTAAGACCAACAATTGTGCTATGCAATCACCCTGAGCTATTATAGCTATACCTCTTGGTGAAGAAGCAAGGATTTTTATTTCTCCTGTAAAATCAGGGTCTATAACTCCAGGGACAATATTTAATCCTTTTAAAGCAGAAGAACTCTTCCCCAGAACTAGTCCTACTGTTCCTTTAGGTAATGGGCTGACAACCGAAGTTGGTATCGGCTGTACTCCCATCTCTGGAGTTAACCCTGCTCTGGCGGAGGCACAGAGGTCTGAACATCTACTTTCTCTTTCAGAAGCTTGATTTGATTGTTCTTTTTCTACAATTTCTAATATCTTTTCTCCTTCTCTTAACTGTTTTTGAGATTTTGGTTTTTTGGAAGTCAGACAGAAACGAACTAATGTCCCAACAACAACAGCAACAACAACAAACAAAAACCAAACAAGGAAAGGTAACACAATTAACTTACACATATTTGTTATGGGATGTCCTTTGCTGTCTCTTGGGACAGCCTTTCAATAGAGGAGAATCTTCAGTTAATATTCCCTCTCTAGGGGAACCTTCTGTTAAAACCTTAAGGCCACCGTTTCCTCAAATAGGGAAACTTTCTCGTTAATTATGCTAGCGAAACTGTTTTTTATTTATCTGAGCGCTCACCCATTTCCCAGTTCCATCCTCGTTTGATCCCAGTCCGGGCCACCAATTACCGCAAACCGCTGCTGTTTGCCAACGGGCTGCTTCAAGCGGCTCTGGCTACAGAGGAAAATCGCAGCTTTTTTCCTTTTCACTTACCTAAAACCACAGCTTCTCGCGCTTACGGTCCGACCAGCGGGACAGAAAACATGTACTTCAGAGGTTCATCAAGCAGCTTCCCGTTTATTCAAATAACACCCTCAATATATAAGCAGTCTCATGCATAAGCAATTGTAACTAGATATATCCATCCAATCCTGTTAAAGGTCAAGCAATCACTCGCTCGAGCATACATGTAAAGTATATCTGTCCACATGCTAGGCAGCTGAACTGATTATAATACAGCCAATTGTAAATGCGTTCTGCCTTTCTCCATGTATAATCAGAATGCCGTTTGCTCTCTGCCAGTCACCATCTTCGAATGCACGTGGCGTAACCCTGGGCCCTGGGTTCCCCCCCGCCACAACAATCTTTTACACTACAAAGTTAACAGAGTAACTAAGGCAGTACTACTATTTATCCCAGGAATTCCATTATGCCCCAGGATTCCAGTGATTTGGAAATATGATTACCACCCCCAAAAAAGCAAATGCAGTAGGAAAAGCTGATAACAGAGATAAAGAAACAGTTCCGGTTCTGGTTTATTAGCACTTACTCTGTATCAGGCACTGGGCTGGTGCTTTCTGGACCTTTTCTCACACACTCCTTACCACAGCCCAATTTGACTAGGCCCTAAGCCTGAGGCTAACTCCAGCCCTAATCCCATATCCATTTCCTCAGGACAACCCCGTGGAAGCAAGTGCCATTATTTTCCCACATACACTCAGAAAATTGAGGTTCAGGGAATCTAAGGAACGAAAAAGCAAGACGGCTAGTGAATGGCAGAACAGATGTCATGAGTACACTTTTTTTTTATATCTATACTTTTAACCATATCTAAAATATTATCAAGGTACAAGAACAATGATTAATTAGAGAAGTAATACAAATGGTCAATGAATCTTGGATTTAAAAAATTTAACTTCTCCAGTAATGAAAGAAGACAAATTAAAATGTAATAATAATTGTTAATCAAATTGGGAACATTTTATTTCAATGAATATTTGTTGAGAAAGTGATAGATGCTCACTCACATTCTGCTGATAGAAGCATAAAGTGACCACTTTCTACAACACAATTTTATAATATGAATTGATTTGAGAAAATGAATATGTAAAATGAACAATTCAACTTCTAAGTTTTAAGCTCAGAATATAAAAATGAGTCCAAATATTTTCCATGTATTCATTTATTCATTAACTCAATTGACAAATATTTGTTGGACACTTGGGATAAAATGGTGATAATTGTTCCCCACTGAGCAAGTATTTATCAATATTATTCACATAATAGCCAAAAACCTGGAACTAGTAGGGGTTGAATAAATGAACTATGGCACATCCATAAAGTGGAACAAATTGTAACCATAAATGGAATATTATGCAGTAGAAGAATGTTTTTAAGGTATGAGTAAATGTTCACAAGATTTTATGCAAAAGTAGATTAGACAATATAATGCTATCAAACAGAATGCATGTACAGTAGTACAAATTTCACACATTTTAAATTGTATTTATTTGCTCACTCGACAAGTGTTTACTGAAAATCTATTTCATGGCAAGCCCTAGGGAAACCGTTATAATTAAACAGATAAAGATTTTGTGCTCACAGGGCTTACATTCTACTTGGAAGAAATAGACAATGAACAAAAGTGACAAATACACAATACATGATATGGCATTGAGAATGGAGAAAGTGGAGCAAAATAAGTTGGCCAGAGAAGGATGCTCTGATCAGGTAACTGTGGAGCAAAGATCTGAAGGAGAAGAAGGCGTGAACCCTAGGAAAATGTGAGATGAGAGCTTTTCAAGCAGAGGGAAGAGGATGTACAAATGCCCTGAGGCAAGAATGAGTTCTAAGAAGAAGGGAGTCAGTGAAATGGTGGAGGATAATATGAGGAAGTTCTGAGGGGAGTCAGAACATGTAGATGCTTAATAGTCACAGAAGACAATTTAAACTAAATTTTGGGGAGCAATGGCAGGATTTGGAGCAGAGGAGTGTCAGAACCCAATACATATTTTTTAAAGAAACACTAAAATTTTTGTGGCGGAAAAACCTTAAGAATAGCAAAAGCAATATGTTAGATAAGCTGGTGAAGGTGGACCCAAAGACAAGACACTGGAGTTGAGCCAATGTTGACTGGAATGGGAAAAACCAGAAAAGAAGAAATTTTAGAGTAACAGGTGGAAGGAAAAGTCAAATGTCTAGCGACATGGAGCTGCCATGAAATGTGCCTTCTAGGTCTCCAGCCATGGTGTGTGTCAACCCCTGTGCAGCTGCTGCGCCAGGCTCCTGCTCAGGCCACAGTGCCCCCAGGCTGCTCCTAGCAGGTGTCTCCTAAGGGATACCAGTCCAGCAGTTCAGGAAAGCTGTGGGACTCCTCTGATGGTGAGTTTGGCTGGAGGTCTCCACATCAACCTTGCTGAAAATTTCTTAGAATTGCACCAAAGTCTCAGACTTCCTATCCAAGTTTCCTTTCTTCCCTCCCCCTCCCCCCAGTGTGGAGGAGCCTGCATCACAGGGAGGCAGCTCCCCCAGCCTTCTCCATGCCCATCACTCTTCTCCAGCTCCGCCCCCCACTCTTCCTCACAGGCATTTTCCCTAATACATGGGATTGAACTTGTGTTCTCAACCTGGTAACTGCTTCTCAGTAAACTCAAACACACATCCATGCTGACTTCTGCAACGTCAGTAAACATCTACAAGAAGATGTCCAGCAGGCAGTCGAGAGCTCAGGTTCAGATATAAAATGGGAGGCATCAGCACACAGATGGTATTTATAGACACGGGCTGGATGAGCTCGCTTTATTCACACCTGCATGTCCTTCAGAGCCCAGATCTTAGCTGCCTACCCACGGATAACTCTGGTTTATTACTTTATGATAGAATATGTTCCATGACGGATGCTCTCTTGGTAAGGCCTGACCCTGTAAGAATGTCTGCACTTTAATTAGGATGACCCTGGAGTGAATCCAGAGGATCAACCTGTCTTGGTTGAACTTTAAGTCCCATAGCAATTGAGGGAGGGAAATCAAGCTGAGTTCTCTGTGTCCATTCTGAGGCAGTCACCACTGTCAATGGGATGACCCCAAATTTCTAGTGTCACTCTTTGGTTTTTTCATTTCCCCTTGGATTCTGGTCCTCCAGAATCCCTTCACCTTATCATCTTATTTTTTATTTTCCTCCAATGATATCTATTTTATTCCTAGAAGAAGTTTTGAACAGATTTTCACTAACTACACTCAGGAATATTTTGTTAAGTCCCCTAAATCTTCCTGCCACTTTAAAATAAAGATGCAAGATTTCCAATTTAACTCAAACAAGTCCTCAAAGAGTGTATTAGTTAAGGAAATGAGATATGCAGAACAGCTGAAAAATACAGTCAATAACAAGAAACAGTATGAGTGTGGAACAGCAGAAGTTACACAAGAAAAAAAAGAAATGTGACTAAAAAGTTATTTATACAAAAGTAATAGCCACTTTTTTCCCTTTATTTCCATCCCACATTTCCGGCAAAAACTGTTCTCTACATTTAATATGTCCTCTCATTCCCATCAGTTATGTTCAACTCTTGTGTATTTCTCTTCTGTAAGTGTATAGTTATTTCCTTCCTTTTCACACATACGCAAGAGAAACATTCTTAGTTAAACCAGACATAAAATTTACTAAAACTACACTAATAAAGTTAGGGAAAATCATGTCTATACTCCCTTGACTAATGAATAAACATTATTCATTGCTCAGTGGTGTCTTCTTCCATTTAGAGTGTTGGTGTCACTCAGAACCCAGCAGATCATATGCTGTGGAAAGCATGAATATTCTTAAGGAAGCAATGAAACAGGAGACTCAAGATTCGGCTGTTCTCACAAGTCCAAAATGCATAGTCTTCACGCTGAATTAACATTTTAAAAACTTCCATGATATCATGCCTGAGCCAACCAAGTCACTACAACTGGCCCCTGAATCAGTCCCTGTACTGAAAAGAGCTTAGAAAGGTAATCAGAACCTTTCTGCTACACCAAAGAGCCATGGGGAATTCTTAAAGTCAACCTAATGTTATTGTAAAACCTCAAAATAAATCACCACTGAGACTAATAATCTCAGGAGACATTGCAGTACAACAACATGAAGCTAGTCTTGATGTTTACCCATTTTCTAACAAAAGTTTTAATTAAGTCAATTAGGGGATTTCCCTCTGCCTCCAGGGAAGCACAGTTCCGATTTTATAACTTAGTCAATGGAACAGTAAAATTCAATTTGGAAATTTTGAACAGAATCTTCAGCAATTCCTCTATTTTGTAAATTGAGGTATATTCCTCAATATACACAAACTGCCTAGAGCTCCAACAAGAACATCAAAAGTAATTTGGAAAAGGGAATTGATGTTTGTGTGAAAAATAACATCCCTTAACACATTTAGCTTGCCTAAGGAGAAAACAGCTTACAAGTACTCTTTCTGTGAACTGTAAACACCACAAAGACTTCAAATTGAGAGAATGAAAAGAAATTAAGAAAAATTAAATGCAGGAAAAGAAGTGTGTCCATATCATCATTAAATGTCTTATGAGCTAGTATGATTCCAACACTGGGAATATGTAATCACTTTAAATTAAACATAAAGAGGAAAAGCCTAGGTACATATTCTGGGGTCTTTGCAGTTTTTTCTCCACCCTTGGTTTGGATGAGTTCAGCATTCATGTTGTGAAGAGAAAAAGAGGAAAGCAGAATATAGCTGGCAGAATACAGTATCTGATTCAAAGACCTGCAATTTTTATGACAGCCTCCAATGAACATGGAGGGCATCCTCCCTCCCCTACCCTAGAAAACATCCTCACCTTTCTGAGTAGATGTGTTTCTTCCAATTCTGCTCCAACCGTGGCATGACTACCACCCAGGAAGACTGAATGGAATCTATGCCTATGTTCAAACTCCAAGGAGTTTAGATTTGGAGAACGCTAAAAATGACACTCCTTGCATTTTTAGGAAGGACAGTGGGACAGGAACATCAATCACCTGCCTTCAGAGTAGCAAATATTAATGAGTGTCAAAACAGGAGAGGATTTATTCATTAGTACATGAGAGGCTTTCTGCACAAACTACTAGAAATACTATCTGTGTGGGGGAGAAAGGGCACATCACAGCACCATGTGATGTGAGTTTCATCTGTACCTATGGTTAGGTAAAGACTGGGTAGTTTGACTTTAATACCAAAATTTCAATTTGGAAGACTGAAAATTTTGCCTTTACTTGATTTATATAATCCAAACATCTTTGTCCAAAGCATTCGGTGTTAAAGCATGATACTTGTATTAATAAGCTTCATGTTGCTGTGACCAAACAAAAACTACTTAGAGAAGGAGAAGTTTATTTTGGACCATGGTTTTCAGAGGTCTAGTCCTCGGTGGGCTAAGTCATTGATCTGGGTCCAAGGGGAGGCAGAACATGGGGGAGGGCACAGTGGAAGAACACTGCTCCATTCATGGTGGCCATGAAGCAGAAAGAGAGAAAGGCGAGGGGGTTACAGGGGAGACGAACCTCCCCAGGGCACACCCCCAGTGACCCACCTCCTCCACCTACATCCCACCTGCCTATAATTATGACCCAGCCCATTCAAACTAGGAGGGACTGATTAGCACAGCTCTCATAATCTAATCATTTCACTTCTGAATATTCCTGCCTTCACAGGAGCTTTTGGGGAAAGCTCAAACCATAACAGTGCTCGTAAATTTTTTAAAAATGGAGAGGTTCTTCATTTTTTCTTGTTTTGTGTTTCTGATCTAAAGGTGATAGGAAAAAATGTAACAAGAGTCACTCCAGCACTCTTAGTTGTGATGTCTCTGTTAAGGCCCCAGTGACTATACTCAAAGAAGATGTTTGTTCACTAGCTCAAGTGTTGTCTCAAGATCTTTACAGTGCCCTATGCTGGTGACCCCGCTTCTGCCAACAGGAAATGCAGCCTCCCTTCAAGCCCTGAACGCAGTGGTGCTTACCACGTCTAAGCATGGTTCTAATTGCTCCGCACACAGAAATTTATTTGATTCTCACCTGGCCCTATTAAGTAGTTATAACTTTTAATTCTGGCTTTCAAGAGGAAATCAAGGCACAGGGAGCGGAAAAGTAGGATGCACAATGAGGCAGTTTGGAAGACCTGGGCAGCCAGCTCCCTCCTGCCCCAGGTTCTGTTAGACACAGACAGAGGAGCCATTCAGCTGTGTAAGTATACCAGAGATATAACAGGCAAATTCCAAGAGGGAGGCATGCTGAAAAAAGAAAGAAGAAAGAAAAGAAAGGAAGGAACCAATGAAAGAGGAAGAGAGGGAAGGAGGAAGGGAGAGAGGGACGGAGGGAAGGAAGGAGAAAAGAAAAGATCCAAATCGGGTCAGAAAAACATAGTTAATCGGCCCAAGGTGACCTGTCTCTCTCTAATCTCTTTATTTCTACAAAAAAAAAAAAAACTCTCTCTCTCTCTCTCTCTCTCTCTCTCTCTCTCTCTCTCTCTCTCTCTCTCTCTCTCTCCTTAGATTCATGCCCCCTACCAGAGCTTGCATTCAAGACTAGGGAATAGTGTGCATTTCATAAAAATAGTATGCAGCATCAATTTGTCCCAAGACGACTATGAGGAAAACCTGTGGCCATGAGGAAAACCAGTATTGTAGTGATGCTGGTGTGCTGGTATTTCTGGCAAGCTAAACTCTCACTCAGAAGTGGCAAACATCTCAGTCCTCCCTTTTCTCTCCACCCACTCCAACCCATTTGTCTTCAACAGGCATGCTTGAGATGTATGACCTTGTTGATGGAACAGGTGAGAAGAATTTTGTTGGAAAGGGTCTGTAAAAAGTCAAAGTGGCCAGAGGGTACAGCATGGCATCTGCCCTTCACCTAATCATTTGAGCTGATTATGAGCCCCTTAAAAGAAGAAGGTTAGAGATTTTGAGTGTCTCAGGCACAAGCAGAACTGCACAAAGATCAACATTACCAAGTATATTTGAGAATTGGAGAAGTCACTGCTGCTGTGCTCACTACTCCAATAATTAGGGAGCACACAAGGGTAGCACCCTTGGCATGGAACCTGGTATCTCATGATTGGCAGTGATGAAAGCAGCTTTGTACGTATAAAGTGTGAACAGCGGAGCACCAGGCAGCACAAGACATATGCCAGCTGACAGGCTGATGGTGGGTCTACATAAGGCACACCCTTTGGGGACTGTGGAGAGCCGTGACAGGGATGGGAGAGCAGTGACTGAGATTGGGGGTCTCTGATGCCCTCATGGCTGTGGCATGCCTGCTGCCTGGGAATGTTTCTGTGCAAGGGCACAGGATGCTTAGCTGCTGTGGCAATGCCCTGCATGAGGAGGCTCTGTGCAAGAGCCCTATCAGCTCTGACCTTGATCTCAGGCACACAGCTCCCGGGAAGGAAGGAATTCTTAGGCTAGACAACCACAATGTTTCACCAGATCTGCTTCTCCTGTTCCTGCCTGCTTCACGGTAACTCTTAACCATGGACTTTCTTGAGAGCTATACAAAGCTTCTAACATTGCACTTTGCAATTCTGGATTGCAACTGTGGAAAAGCTACATAGATGTCCTAGTTTCTATAACTTTCCTGAATACAAAGAACAATGCTTGCATAGTCTTTAACCTGAAACAAGACATATAAAAAGATTGCTGGTGTAACTCTTTAGATCTGCATCTTCATCAGAGAGCTCCACCTGCTCTCAGCTTAATCTTCAAAATCTGTTTTTGTGAGTCATTGTTTTTCTAATCCCCCTTTACCCCTCACTGGAACCATGAGTTTGTGGCTGTGCTTGTGGCAGCAGGAGACATCTAATCAAGCTAATGGGGGGGGGGGGGTCTTATTACATCCTAAAGAAAGAGAAAGGAAGGGTAGCCTTGCTTTATAATCACACACAAGTGTGCAACCCCATCCCAGCTCCAGCTCCATATCACCTGGTACTTGGACTGTTGCAGTAGCCTCTGTCTCCAGATTCTTCTTCCAAAGAACTGCAAGATATTCCCAAACAACATTTCTTCATATCTTTTTCCTGTTCAAACTTACTCCATTCCTCAAGATGAGTTGTGCCTATGGGCAACATAAAATGTGACTGCAGGGATGTAGCTCAGTGGTAAAGTGCTTGCCTAGGATCTGAAGAAGCCCTGGGCTCCATTGCCAACGCACATGATTGCAATTCCTGAGAAGGACTGCTGGGGTGGTCAATCCTGTTTTCCCAAGACTATCCTGATTTTAGCATCACAAGTCCTGTACACTGGGACCTCAGCCACAAACAAACAAAAGGTTCACCACTCTTGCTGACCATTGACGTTGATGTGGGACTGACATAAAGATGTGCAAGGATGTATTTTCCTTTTTAAGTGCTGGGCTTCAACACAGGGAAGAGCCATTAGCAGCTGCTATTTTTACACCAAGGAGCAATGAAATTTAGTTGCTTACTTCATATAGGCAGCTCGGTTGCTATGACAACGGTGAGTGGCAAACTTGACTGTACAAACATAAAACCAACGAATGTTTCAGTGCTTTGCTTCATACTTTTAAGTTTTGATATTGGCTACCACAGGGCTGAGCCCTTTGCATTGCAGAATCACATGATAGCCCTTTAACAAGCATTTACCTTTCAGAATATTACCAACATATTTGGAAACTGACTAGTTTTCTTATTTGCAACTGCTGTTTAAAACATATTTTTCCTTCGAGAGAATTTTGAGAATATCAATTTAATTCTGGAAACATGAATTGTAAACTCTCTGAGGACAGCATATTCGAGCAATTACTAAATTCCTGATTCACAAGCAGTGCCTCTAATCTCATCCACAGTTACAGCAAATAGTCTGCACATTTTCATGGGCTGAATTCCTACTGTGATATTATTTATTTATGTAGACCCCCACCTTGTTCCATAAAGGGTTTAAGGAGCCTTTTAAAATACAGGATAAAGCAAGCAAGACAGAAATTAGATCAAAGAAAAATGTGTGTAGGAAAGTAAATCGGTGCCAGGAGTAAGGTTAGTACTAAAAAATGCATGCCAAGAAGTCGCAGTTCCTCGCAAAATTCTAAATCTGGGAAACACATGTGTTCCTGACCCGTCTAACAGGCAATTCAAAGGAGAAAATCATGTTCTGTTATGACAGGCAGTATCTGGGTGGTAAAATCAGAATAGTTATGTAGAAACCACATAAACATATTGATAAAGAAATGAAAGAGATTTATTATATGGTCTTCACAAAACACTATTTAAGGTAATAAATATCTAAATGAAAAACTATCTCACCTAAAACTACTGCTGCATGGGTGAGGAGGATCACCTGATTATTCTGAAGATAAACTGACTTATTCATCTAAAAGGAGGAGAAATGGGCAGCCCACAAAGTTGCAAGATAATAGATATTAATTTTAGTAATTAAGATCAAAGTGACAAAGTAATTGTTTCTTTCTCCAAATACTTTTTTTAATAATTGATTTTAAACACACACACACATAAAGTACTAGGTAGTAATCAATATGGCTTTGAAAGAAATAATGTAAAGAATTTTATTTAAGAAAAAAAAAGAATTTTATTTTTCTATGTTAAAACAATGAAAAAATATTTAGATCCATGTGGCCCCCAAATACCCTGTTAAGTAGTGCACAATGAACCGTTTCATTTTTTGGATGTGTACAAAACAGAAACTTGAAGTGAAGTGACTTTTCCAACTTACAAGTTGATCTGAATCAAGCTTAAGTCTGACTCCAAAGCCTGTACTTACTGTATTGCCTCTAACGAGTAAATTAACCAATACTATATGATAGATTCTTTAATAATAATATCATATTCAAGTTATAAAAGGACTTTGGTTGTAATATTAAGCTATAGGTGTACAAGATATTGACATTGGGAAATTGGCGATGGGTACACAGGACTTCTCTGTAATATTTCTTGCAAAGGAATGTGAATTTTCAACCACCTCAAAATCAAAAAGTTTTAAAACCACAATCTTTCCACTATTTGACAATAATTTTTCCTTTTTGAGGCCATAGGAGGGTGCGGATTCTAGTCTTGAGTTTGATCTTCATTCTTTAAGAGAAAAGATGAGGTGAAAATAAAAACACTGAGAACAGGACTTTGTGAAAAGGGAAATAAAGTCTGCAGAGTGGTGTAGGCGTGGACAAATTTTATGCATCTAAATAATAAATCCAAAAGAAATATACTTGGGGGGGGTTTCAAGATGGCGGCCTAGAGGGTGGCTGCATTTCATGTTGCTCCAGGACTCAGGATTCAAAAGAGGAGATATTGGGACGCTTGGGACCAACTCAAAGCAGCCGGGTGACTCCCACCCCCTGGGGAGGCATCCCGGATGGGACGGTGGTCCTGGAACGTAGGAAACTTGGTGAAGTAGAACTGCCGGCGAGACGCCCCTCCCCCCGCTGGAGCAGTGAACTCGGACAGCTGGGAGCGCCGTAAAGGAGGCCGCTGGGCACAGTGCTGGGACTCGGAGCAACCACTGGGGCTCCGGCGGCTGCCCAGGGGAAGAGTGGCGAGGAGAGCTGTGTGGACTCAGGACACCGGGGCCTGCCCTGAGGAGGAGGAGGAGGAGCGTGGCCACTTGGATTCGGAGTGACTGCACCAGAGCTACAGGCGGTTGCCAGAGGAGAAGCCGCGCGGCGAGCTGTTTGGACTCAGAACGAAGCTTCTGAACCCCGGGGCCTGCCCTGAGGACGAGGAGGAGGAGGAGGAGCGCGGCCGCTTGGATTCGGGGTGACTACACCAGAGCTACAGGCGGTTGCCAGAGAAGGGGCTGCGTGGCGAGCTGTTTGGACTCAGACCACTTCTGAACCCCGGGGCCTGCCCGGAGGAGTAGGAGGAGGAGGAGGAGGAGCGCGGCGGGTCCTTTGGACTCGCAGTGACTGCATTAGCGCTCCAGGCGGCTGCTCAGAGGAGAAGGCGAGTGGTGAGTTGTTTGGACTTAAAGTGACAGCTCCTGAACACAGGGGGGCTGCCTGGAGGAGAAGTGTGGTGGGACCCTTGGTCTTGAGTGGCCGCACCAGAGCTCCGGGCGGTTGCCCAGAGGACCCGTGCAGCGGGTCACGTGGATTCAGAGCCACTCAGAGGGACTGCTCCTGAACACCCGGGTGGTTATCTGGAGAAGGAGGAGGAACGGGGAGGGTCACTTCGACTCGGAGTGATTGATTGCCCCGGGCTACGGGTGGTTGGTGGGAGGAGGAGGCACGAAGTGAGTTTCTTGGACTCCTATTGACCGCACCGGAATACTGGGCGGCTGTCTGGAGGAAGAGGCCTGTGGCGGGTCTCTGGGACTCAGAGCGATTGTTCGGGGCCACAGGTGGCTGCTCAGAGGAGGGGCCACACAGCCAGGCGATTAGGTGCAGAGCAGGGTCCCAGGATCTAGGAGGCTTCTGGGTGGAAGAGCCGCACAGAGACAGGCTTAGGGCGGAGCGAAGGTTCCAGGCCTGTGGGCAAATTCTCTGAGGAGAGGCAGCCTAAGGAGATTCATCTGCGAAGGGTGAGGCTCCCAGGCCCAGGAGGTAGGGCCGGGCCCCTGGGAACTTTGCAGAGGAAGGCAGCCCAGCCCAGGCGGTAGCTGTAAATTGAGGGGAACCTCTAGGAGGGAACTGACCAGCGAGACCTCCCCACCGGGTGAGTCTTCCCTGCTGGGTGAGGTTTCCCCACAAGGACGGTAAAACCAGAGACTCAGGCCCAAACAGGCCTTGCCTCAGCCCACAGCCTAGGTCCCCTTTGGATGACCATTGGTCAACAAGTGGAGGCACCTCTGCCCACTACCAGGGATTATACCCCACCTGAAGGACACCACTCCTAGAGAGGCAGCTTCCTTGTGGAGCACCGCATTATCAACTTCCTCCAAGACTTCAGTCTACTGAAGACTAAGGGGGGATATATATAGAAATCTTCAGGGACATTGTAAGTCAATAGAGGAAATCTGCAATATCTCAGCGGTCCTCTGATACCTGAACAATATGAGAAAACAAGGAAAGAAAATGCTGCAAACAAATCTAGATGTTACATCAATAAAACCCAGTGACAGCATGGCAGAAGAAATGACAGAAAAGGAGTTCAGAATGTACATAATTAAAATGATCAGAGAAGCAAACGAGGAGATGAAAGAGCAAATGCAAGCATTGAATGATCGCACCAATCGACAGTTAAAAGAGCAAATACAGGAAGCAAAAGATCATTTCAATAAAGAGTTAGAGATATTGAAAAAAAACCAAACAGAAATCCTTGACATGAAGGAAACAATAAACCAAATTAAGAACTCCATAGAAAGCATATCCAATAGGATAGAACACCTGGAAGACAGAACCTCAGACATTGAAGACAAAATATTTAAGCTTGAAAACAAAGTTGAACAAACAGAGAAGATGGTAAGAAATCATGAACAGAATCTACAAGAACTATGGGATATCATGAAAAGGCCAAATTTAAGAATTATTGGGATTGAGGAAGGCTTAGAGAAACAAGCCAAAGGAATGAACAATTTATTCAATGAAATAATATCAGAAAATTTCCCAAATCTGAAGAATGAAATGGAAAATCAAGTTCAAGAGGCTTACAGGACTCCAAATATACAAAATTACAACAGACCCACACCAAGGCACATTATAATGAAAATACCTAACATAAAAAATAAAGACAGAATTTTAAAGGCTGTGAGAGAAAAGAACCAAATTACATTCAGGGGGAAACCAATACGGATATCAGCAGATTTTTCAATCCAGACCCTAAAAGCTAGAAGGGCCTGGAACAACATTTTTCAAGCCCTGAAAGAAAATGGATGCCAACCAAGAATCTTATACCCAGCAAAACTTACCTTCAAATTTGACGATGAAATAAAATCCTTCCATGATAAACAAAAGCTAAAAGAATTTACAAAAGGAAAGCCAGCATTACAGAACATTCTCAACAAAATATTCCATGAGGAAGAGATGAAAAACAAAGAAGCAAATCAGCAAAGGGAGGAATTATCCTAAAGGAATCGTCAAATAAAGGAGGAAACAAGTTGTGTCAAACAAATAAATAAACAAAATTTTAAAAATGAACCAAATGACCGGGAAACCAAATCATTTCTCTATAATAACCCTGAATGTTAATGGCCTGAATTCATCAATCAAAAGACATAGACTGGCAGACTGGATTAAAAAGAAAGATCCAACAATATGTTGCCTGCAAGAGACTCACCTCATAGAAAAAGATACCCATAGACTAAAGGTGAAAGGATGGGGAAAAACATACCATGCACATGGACTCAGCAAAAAAGCTGGAGTATCCATCCTCATTTCCGATAGTGTGGACTTCAAGCCAAAATTAGTCAGAAGGGATAAAGAAGGTCATTTCATACTGCTTAAGAGAAGCATAAATCAGCAAGATATAACAATCATAAACATCTATGCCCCAAACAGTGGCTCATCTATGTATGTCAAACAAATCCTTCTCAATTTCAGAAACCAAATAGACCACAACACAATAATACTAGGTGATTTTAACACGCCTCTCTCACCACTGGACAGATCTTCCAGACAAAAACTGAACAAAGAAACCATAGATCTCAATAACACAATCAATAATTTAGACTTAATGGACATTTATAGAAAATACCATCCAACCAAGAGTGAATACACTTTCTTCTCAGCAGCACATGGATCCTTCTCTAAAATAGACCATATATTATGCCACAAAGCTAATGTTAGCAAATAGAAGAAGATAGAGACACTAGCATGTATTCTATCAGATCATAATGGATTGAAGTTAGAAATAAATGAAAGAGTAAAACACAGAAACTATTCCAACATCTGGAGATTAAACAATATGCTATTATATGACGAATGGATAACAGAAGATATTAGGAAGGAAATTAAAAAATTCTTAGAGGTAAATGAGAACAAAGAAACATCATATCAAAATCTCTGGGACACTATGAAAGCAGTACTTAGAGGGAAATTTATTTCATGGAGCGCATTTAATAAAAGAAGTAAAACTCAACAAATAAACAACCTAACACTACAGCTCAAAGCCCTAGAAAAAGAAGAACAGAACAGCACCAAAAGTAGTAGAAGACAGGAAATAGTTAAACTCAGAGCTGAAATCAATGAAATTGAAACAAAAGAAACAATACAAAAAATTGACAAAATAAATAGTTGGTTCTTCGAAAAAATAAACAAAATTGATAAACCTTTAGCCACACTAACAAAGAGAAGACGAGAGAAAACCCAAATCACTACAATTCGGAATGAACAAGGAAATATCACAACAGACAGGATTGAAATACAAAACATAATTAGAAGCTATTTTGAAAATCTATACTCCAACAAAATAGAAAATTTCGAAGACATCAACAGGTTTCTAGAGACATATGAATTGCCTAAACTGAACGAGGAGGACATAAACAATTTAAATAGACGAATTTCAAGTACTGAAATAGAAGAAGTCATCAAAAGCCTACCAACAAAGAAAAGTCCGGGACCAGATGGGTTCTCAGCCGAGTTCTACAAAACCTTTAAAGAAGAGCTCATTCCAATACTTCTCAAAGTATTCCATAAAATAGAAGAGGAGGGAATCCTCCCAAACTCATTCTATGAAGCCAATATCACACTGATACCTAAACCAGACAGAGACTCATCAAGGAAAGAAAATTTCAGACCAATATCCTTAATGAACATCGACGCAAAAATTCTCAACAAAATTTTAGCAAATCGCATACAAAAACATATTAAAAAGATAGTGCACCATGATCAAGTGGGTTTCATCCCAAGGATGCAAGGTTGGTTCAACATCAGGAAATCAATAAACATAATTCACCATATTAATAGACTTAAAGTCAAGAATCACATGATTATTTCAATAGACGCAGAAAAAGCATTTGATAAAATACAGCACCCCTTCATGCTCAAAACACTAGAAAAAATAGGGATAGTGGGAACATTCCTTAACCTTGTAAAGGCCATTTATGCTAAGCCCATGGCTAATATCATTCTAAATGGTGAAAAACTGAAAGCATTCTCCCTAAAAACTGGAACAAGGCAGGGATGCCCTCTTTCACCACTTCTATTCAACATCGTTCTTGAGATTCTGGCCAGAGCAATTAGACAAACCAAAGAAATTAAAGGGATACGAATTGGAAAAGAAGAACTCAAACTATCCCTGTTCGCTGATGACATGATTATATATTTAGAGGAACCTGGAAATTCCACCAGAAAACTCTTAGAACTCATAAGTGATTTCAGTAAAGTAGCAGGTTACAAGATCAATGCCCATAAATCCAACGCATTTTTATACATAAGTGATGAATCTTCAGAAAGAGAAATTAGGAAAACTACCCCTTTCACAATAGCCTCGAAAAAAATAAAATACTTGGGAATCAATCTCACAAAAGAGGTGAAAGACCTCTACAATGAGAACTATACAACACTAAAGAAAGAAATTAAAGAACACCTTAGAAGATGGAAAGATCTTCCATGTTCTTGGATAGGAAGAATTAATATTGTCAAAATGGCCATACTACCTAAAGTGCTATACAAATTCAATGCAATTCCAATTAAAATCCCAATGACCTACCTTATAGAAATAGAGCAAGCAATTATGAAATTCATCTGGAAGAATAAGAAACCCAGAATAGCTAAAGCAATCCTTAGCAGGAAGAGTGAAACAGGGGGTATTGCAATACCAGATCTTCAACTCTACTACAAAGCAATAGTAACAAAAATGGCATGGTATTGGTACCAAAATAGAAAGGTAGATCAATGGTACAGAATAGAGGACACGGACACAAACCCAAATAAATACAATTTTCTCATACTAGACAAAGGGGCCAAAAATATGCAATGGAGAAAAGATAGCCTCTTCAACAAATGGTGCTGGGAGAATTGGAAATCCATATGCAACAGAATGAAACTAAACCCATATCTCTCACCATGCACGAAACTAAGCTCAAAATGGATTAAGGACCTCGGAATCAGACCAGAGACCCTGCAGATTATAGAAGAAAAAGTAGGTCCAAATCTTCACCTTGTTGGTCTAGGACCAGACTTCCTTAACAGGACTCCCATAGCACAAGAAATAAAAGCTAGAATCAACCACTGGGATAGATTCAAACTAAAAAGCTTTCTCTCAGCAAAGGAAACTATCAGCAATGCGAAGAAAGAGCCTACAGAGTGGGAGAATATCTTTGCCAATCATACTTCAGATAGAGCACTAATCTCCAGAATCTATAAAGAACTCAAAAAACTCTACTCCAAGAATTCAAATAATCCAGTCAACAAATGGGCTAAGGAAATGAACAGACACCTCACAGAAGAAGATCTACAAGCAATCAACAAACATATGGAAAAATGTTCAACATCTCTAGTAATAAGAGAAATGCAAATCAAAACCACCCTAAGATTCCATCTCACCCCAATTAGAATGGCGATTATCAAGTATACGAGCAACAACAGGTGTTGGCAAGGATGTGGGGAGAAAGGTACACTCATACACTGCTGGTGGGGCTGCAAATTAGTGCAGCCACTCTGGAAAGCAGTGTGGAGATTCCTTAGAAAACTTGGAACGGACCCTCCATTTGACCCAGCTATCCCACTCCTTGGCCTATACCCAAAGGACTTAAAATCTGCATACTACAGAGATACAGCCACATCAATGTTCATAGCTGCTCAATTCACAATAGCCAGACTGTGGAACCAACCTAGATGCCCTTCAATTGATGAGTGGATAAAGAAACTGTGGTATATATATACAATGGAATATTACTCAGCCATAAAGAATGATAAAATTATGGCATTTGCAGGCAAATGGATGAAATTGGAGAATATCATGCTAAGTGAGATAAGCCAATCTCAAAAAGCCAAAGGACGAATGATATCACTAATAAGTGGAGGATGACACATAATGGGGGGGAGGGAAGGGTTCGTGTTAGGGTTAGAGTTAGGGTTAGGGAGGGGGGCAAGTATGGAGGAAGGAACTACTGTATAGAGGGTAAAGAGGGGTGGGAGGGGTGGGGGGAAGGGAAGAAATAACGGAGTGAATCAAACAACATTACTCTATGTAAATTGATGATTACACAAATGGTATGCCTTTACGCCATGTACAAACAGAGAAACAACATGTATCCCATTTGTTTACAATAAAAAAAAAAAAAGAAATATACTTGGATTTAAGATACGTAAGAAAAAACTTTCCAATATCCTTTCTCATAACGAGACTAAATATTTCAAGTGTTACAAACACTAGTCATCTGTCTTATACAAAGAGGGTTCCCCTGGTTGGAAGACACAGGCACAGCACATAACCCACTTCACAGTTCCATGATGAGACTAGAGTCGTGGAAGGAAACAAAATGGAATATGAATGCCGATTCTGTCATTTTCTTCGCATGAAATGGAACAAATCAAGTAAACTTCTTGTGACCATGTTTTCTCATTTACAAATAAGGACAAGGGAGTGTTATTCTTTGTAAACTGCAAAAAGTACTAGTTATTATGACTAGTTCAAAGAGTTCACAAAAGACTGCATTTCTATGAACATGTGAGAGAGAACTTAAAAACCAGAAAAATGAGCAAACTATCTAAAAGATATAATGAGATATTAGAAGCCTGAAAACCAACTTTCCCCAAAGAAAGGTAATAAGCCATCCTTTACCCCTAGTCTGCCAAAGTATTTGATATTCCAAATACTTTGAGTATTTGAGTGCAAAATTCAATTTCCTCCAATATACTGTCAACACCCTGGGGTGATTGTATACCCATATTGCATAATGCCTAACACAAAGTAGGTGATCAAAAAGTACTTTATATCTGCTGGAAAGGGTTTATATCTCTAGAAATCTAAAACTTAAATTTCAACATAATTAACATAATTGCAAAGGATGATACTTTTTTTAAACAACTGATTACTGTGTTGGATGCTGCAGTGCCAAGCCCAGCTCCCCACTTCAGTACCGAAGTATGCATCTCCAAGGCCACAGGAGTGTGGAGCGTTGGTGGAACCTCGCTTTTAGTTAAATCTCTTCCTAAACTAAAGGGAACCACATCATCCAAAATCATGCCTCCTTTCCCCAGTATAAAGACCCATCTTCAAGTCTAAATTTCGGCCAGTTCTAAAGGGCCATCCCTATTCCAGAGCTTTCTGTGGACTCAGTTGAGATCTCTGTTGTAACTGCACTGAAGTTCAACTTCTTCCTCCACCCAATCCTACCACCTTCACTTTCCCATAGGTATTGAACCCTACATTAATGCCCAGTAAATCCCTGCATGTAAATGTCCACCTCAGGTCAGTTTCCTGGGAAAACTTACCCCTCCTATAAAAAAAAAAAAAAAAAAAAAAAAAAAAAACAGCTAATTCTACCACTTCTGTTTCCAAGGAGTTGGAGATGTTCATGAGACATGCATCCATTCTGGTAAGTGCTCTGAAGGGTGAAACCATACTGGAGAATCAGGCCTGCCTGAGTGCCAACAGGAATTTAATACTGATATGAGGAAGATGGTAATTATTATTATGCTTTATTGAGAAAGCTTAGCTTTCATTAAATCTCCCCATTTTTTTCTTCCCATGACATATGTATATATATGTTAAGAAGACACCCAAGTCCTAAATTTTCTAGCTGCATTTTATGGACAGTATGAAAAAGTAATTAACAATCAAAAAGAATCAGATTTATGGTGTATTTTTCACACTCTATCTTTGTGCCACTGGAGTGTAACAGAGAAGCTACCAGTTTACTTTCAAAGCTGAGATATTTAGACTATGTTACTTTACACATTGAATAACTGTTAAAATGGACAGGAGCAGGTCATTTTTATTGCATTCTGAAAGAGAACTTTTAATTGGAAGGAATAGTTTACTAAATGCCACTTACCGAATTGATCTTAATCTGTTCAGGCTTATACATAAATTTTACTTCTTTAGTTATATTAAAGAAGAATCAACACTTTTCTTCCAGTTAAATAGCACAAGTTGAAAAATTTGATGTCATGGAACTAATGACCAGGATACTTCACAATTTGTGTGTCATTTAACATACTTAGGATTCACTAAATTTAGTTCATTCGTCCAACAAATGTCATTGAAGAATATTTGGTGTATCAAAACTGTGCCAATCTTAAGAATATGAAAATGGAAAGCATGTTTACTTCTACTTGCAAAGCATTCTACCTGACAGAGGTTTGCTTCCCTGTCAGTCCGTTCAATCGAGTCTGTCAGGCAGTAATTTTGAGCCATAAGGGAAAACGAACAAACCAAGCTTAGTGGACTGTGTGTCTTTTCATGACTTTTTAATATTCTTAATGAGAACCAAATCATCAGCTCTGGAACTTTATTCTCTCTAAAATTTTAGGGGCTGTCAATTAGACATGCCTCCAATCTCCTTAGCAGGAAAAATGAGGTAGGAAACATATTTTTAACTTCACAGCCCTGATTGAATATTTTTAGCAAAATCAAGTTTGGGTTCCAACAGGGCAATTCAATGGTCTCCATGGCAAAAGAAACGTAGAGTTTTTTTTTTTTTTTTTTTTTTTTTTTTTTAATAGCACAGTACATTAAAAAATTAGAAATTGCTCCTATGCTTTATCTACTGGAAGATACACTTTCATTACACTTAATCATTACCTTTTCCATCTCTCTGCACAAATAAAATGTCAAGGGAAGAGATATCTTTTACATGCACCATCATGAACAAAATGAAGAAAGATTTCATTTCCATAAAATATGAATAAATTTTAATTTAACTGGACAGCACTGCTGAAACTTAGCCCAATATTTAACACAGAAATATGATCAGATGAGATAACATGGATGAAAATGCTTGGTAAACCCAAAGAATTAGCAAAGATACATAATCATTACTAATCAGCTATGTGACAATTTACGTGATGCCAAATAAGAGACTTTGTGCTTTGGCAAGTGCTATAAAACCCGTCACGTGAAATCCTGTGTACCCAAGTCTGAGAATGATTGATGCTGACAAATTATAGGTCCCTCCTGAATATTCTTCAAAGAGTGACATATTTTCAAAACAAGTAGGAACCACTCAGCTTTGGAGATGACAAAAACATATAATATGTGCTGTTAATTGCTGACATTTATGTAGAGTTGACACCAGATAACACTTATCATAGCAATTACTAATAGCAATTTGCATATCCAGAGCCCATAATGAAATTTCATTAAGTTCGATTTTTAAAAATGTATTATCAACTCTCATGTTGATGTCTCTTTTATTAACATAAAGTATACTACAGAGCTTCTCGACAGCTTTTACTACATGCATAGAAGATGTTAGTGTTTGTACCCAGTCACTCCTGGGCACTATAAGGAAAGAGCGGATCCACATCTTAGTACACCTAAAACAAAGCAGGACATCAACTTAGCTTCATCAGTTTTTCAGAGATCACATGTTCTAGTTTACTCATAATTCACCAACCCATACTAAGCAAAGTGCAAGTCCCAGTATTTACAATTGGGGTAAAATCTCATTCTAAAAACTATCTCAAAACTATTTCCAAGTCCTTTTTTAGTTAATTACAATGAACTGTACAACAAACGATTCATGACGTTGCCAGTACTTGTTATCTATAACACAACACCTTCACTTTGTTGTTCTGTTGGGAAACAGTAATGCTCCCACCAGAAAAATCTGGAGAGCAAGGAGTGTTAAGCTGGTCAGCCACTTCGGCAACTGCAAAGTGAAGATTTATTGCTTAATCCAGAAAAAAACAGCTCTTCATTCCCGCAGTGGGTCCAAGAATGTGGGAGGATTTCCTGGGGACCATCTGGAGAAACTGTCTGAAGCTATACGAAGTCCATTCCAAGAAAATCCTATCCTGGAGGGAGGAGCAAGGAGACACCCACAGCGACCTTGGAGGGAGGGGCTGTTCCAGAACCAGGGGCTGGAGGGGTGTTCCCAGAGCTAGAGGAGGCCACAGTGTCCACAAGAGGGGGGCCGCTTTAAATATCTTCCAGGCTGGGTGGCACACCACCATCCTGTGCCACAGCCTGTCCCAGTGGGAGCATCCCGATCTCCCTCCATCCCTGCTCCCACACTTAGAGCTGGCAGATGGAAGAGGACACGTGTGTGAAACAGAAGCTCCTTCCTTAGGGGCCTACAGGCCTTAGGTCCTTCGGGGAGAAATATTTCATATTAAGTCACATTAAGAGTTTTGACCATAACTGGACATTGGACATTCTGGTTTCTGAGTTAAAATTATCTGTACCTTAATATGACTGTAGGACTTTCTATTATCTAGAAATTGCTAGGAAAGAACTAACCAGATTTCATCCAGGGAACAGAAAGATCCCTCCAGGAAGAACATTTTAAAGGCACATACAAAATTTGTATTTTGACCATTCATATGTACATGGAGCAGGACTTCCCATTTTTGTGGTTGTACATGATGTAGAGTTGCACTGGTCATATGTTAACATAGGAAAGTTATGACTGATTCATTTTACTGTCTTTCCCATTCCCATCCATTCTTTTTTCCCCCTACTTGGTCCTATCCAATCCAGCGAACCTCCCTTCTCACTACCCACTGCCCCGTCTATTGTGAGTCAGCATCAGCATATCAGAGAGAACATTTGACTTTAGTTTTAGGGGACTGGCTTATTTTACTTAGCAAGATAGTCTCCAGTTCCATCCATTTACTGACAAATGCCATAATTTCATTCTTCTTTATGGCTGAGTAATATTCCATTGTGTATATAACATATTTTCATTATCCATTCATCGGTTGAAGAGCACCTGAATTGGTTCCATACATTAGCTATCGTGAATTAAGCTGCTATAAACACTGATGAGGCTGTGTCACTGTATGCTGTATGCTGATTTTAAGTTCTTTGAGATATATGCTGAGGAGTGAGATAATTGGGTCAAATAATGGTTCTACTCCAAGTTTTCTGAGGAATCTCAATTTCCAGAGTGGTTGCACCAGTTTGCAATCCCACCAGCAATGTATGAGTGTATCTTTTTCCCCATATCCTCACCAGCATTTATTGTTGCTTGTTTTCTTGATAATTGCCATTCTGACTAGAGTAAGATGAAATCTCAGTGTAGTTTTAATTTGCATTTCTCTTAATTGCAAGTGATATTGAAATTTTTTCATATACTTTTTGACCATTCATATTTCTTCTGTGAAGTGCCTGTTCAGTTCCTTTGTCACTTATTGATTTTTCTTTTCTTTTTTTTTTTTTTTTTTTTTTTTTTGGTGTTGTTTTTTGAGTTCTTTATATATCCTAGAGATTAATATACAAGAGGTACAGGTGGCAAAGATTTTTCTCACATTCTGTAGGCTCTCTCTTCACATTCTTAAGTGTTTCCTTTGCTGTAAAGAAGCTTTTTAGTTTGATACCATCCCAGTTCTTGACTCTTGATTTTGCTTTAGGAGTCTTTTTTTTTTTTCTTTTGGAGATTCAAGATATTTTATTAACACTTACTACAAACAGTAAGACAGCTCAATTAGCTAACCAAGTACAAAATCAACATACACAAATCAGTAGTTTACATATATTCAAACAATTTTTTGGAAGATTTAATGAGAGAAAAGATTTCATATATAACAGTAATAAAAAATATATTAATATGTTTGTCAATAAAAATGTGAGACCTGTTAAAAATAAAAATTAAAATACCACTGAAGGCAAAAAATAGCCTTTCTACAAATAGAAGGACCATATTTTTGTGTAAATTAATTTGTAAATTTAACAAAATCTCAATGGAAACTTAACAGTTTTAAGCTCTATCACCTGATGCTAAATTTAGTGAAAAAAATAAACATAGAAGTGGGACCAGCACTAAAACACATTAAGGCATTTTTAAAAGCCTAAAGAATTTTAGAGTATCATACTGATTTATTAGCAAAACAGAATGCCCAGAAGTAAGTACACTCAGATACATATAGAAATTGACTGTATAAAGAGAATATCATCTCAAATCGCTTAGGAAAAAGAAGTAATCAATAAATGTTATAAGGATAAGTAAAGTAATATCCCTGTCTTACTTCATGTACCATGATAAATTCCATATGTACCAAAAATATTTTTAAATAACACAATCATTAAATAATAAGAAGAAAACTTGAAATTTTTTTCTTTACAAATCTGGAGTTAGCAAGAACTATCTAAACTTTCATGACTCAAAATCCCCAACTCATAAATTATTTCACTGGTATTTTTTGTTACATAAAAATCAGTGTGACAGTGATGTGTTAAAGTCACTCAGAATTATTGTGTTGTGGTCTATTTCATTCTTGAAATTGAGAAGAATTTGTTTGATGTACATGGATGAGCCATTGTTTGGGGCATAAATATTTATGATCGTTATGTCTTCCTGATTTATGCTTCCCTTAAGCAATATGAAATGTCCTTCTTTATCCCTTCTGACTAACTTTGGCTTGAAGTCCAGTTTATCTGATATGAGTATGGAAACCCCCCACTTTATTACTGAGTCCTTGTGTGTGGTATGTTTACTCCCATCCTTCCACCTTTAGTCTGTGGATGTCTTTTTCTATGAGATGAGTCTCTTGAAGGGGGCATGTTATTGGGTCTTTCTTTTTAATCCAATCTGCCAGTCTATGTCTTTTGATTGATGAGGTTAGGCCATTAACATTCAGGGTTGTTATTGAGATTTGATTTGTATTCCCAGTCATTTTGGCTTTTTTTGGTTTTTAACTTGTCTTGGTTTCTCCTTTGATTGGCTTTAGCTTTAGTGTAGTTCCTCCCTTTGCTGACCTACATTGTTGTTTTTCATTTTCTCCTCATGGAATATTCTGCTGAGAATGTTCTGTAGCATTCTATTTAATTAATTCTAATAGGCTTTCTATTTGTAAATTCTTTTAACTTTTGTTTATCATGGAAGAATTTTATGTCATCTTCAAATCTGAAGGTTAGTTTTACTGGGTATAAGATTCTTGGTTGGCAACCATGTTCTTTCAGAGCTTGAAATATGCTTTTCCAGGCCCTTGCTTTAGGAGTCTTGTTGAAAAATTTGGTTCCTAAGCCACCATAATGGAGAGTCGGGCTGACTTTTTCCTCTAGTAGGTGCAGGGTCTCTGGTCTAATGCCTAGGTTCTTGATCTGCTTTGACTTGAGTTTTGTGCAAAGTGAGAGTGATTTACTTTCATTTTGCTGCATATGGATTTCCAGTTTTCCCAGAACCATTTGTTGAATAGGTTATCTTTTCTCCAATGTATGCTTATGACACCTTTGTCTAATATGTCATAACTCTATTTATGTGGTTTGTCTCTCTGTCTTCATGTCTGTTTTGGTACCAACACCATGCTGGTTTTGTTACTATAGCTCTGCAGTATACTTTAATGTCTGGTATTATAATGTCTCCTGCTTCACTTTTCTTGCTGAGAATTACTTTGGCTATGCTAGGCCTCTTATTTTTCCAAATGAATTTAATGACTACTTTTTCCATTTCTATGAAAAATGTCATTGAAATTTTAATAGGGTTGCACTAAATCTGTATAGCACTTTTTGTAGTATGGCCATTTTGACAATATTAATTCTGCCTATCCAAGAACATGGGAGATATTTCCATCTTCTAAGGTCTTCATCAACTTTTTTCTTTAGTGTTCTGCAGTTTTCATTGTAGAGGTCTTTCATCGCTTTTGCTAGATTGATTTCCAAATGTTTCATATTTTTCCAAGGCTATTGTGAATGGGACAGTTTTCCCAATTTCTCCTTCAGGCCATTCATCACTGGGGTATAGAAATGCAATGGATTTATGGGTAGTAATTTTATATTCTGCTACTTTGCTGAATTCATTTATGAGTTCTAGAAGCTTTCTGGTGGAGTTTGTTTTCTGGCTTTTAGATAGATTATATATATTTAATGGATAGTATGCACACAAAAAAAAATAGCCAGCCTAGTGGATGTAAATTGGTATCTCATTGTGATTCACATTTCTCTTATCATTAGTGATGTTAAGGATTTTTCATATGCCTATTGGTCATATGTGTATCTTCTTTAGGGAAATGTGTATTGAAATTCATAAAGCAAAAGATATAATAGGGATTAGAAAAAAGGGAGGGGGAAAGGAAGGAAGAGAGACAAGAGGGAGATAAGGAAAGAAAACTTTTTTGGGGGGGTGTTCTTAATAAGAACCACATCTGTCTACCAGTATAAAGCAGTTCACATTTGAAACCTTTTTTGTGGGGGAGGGTGGTAGGACAGGGTCTGTGTCTCTCCTTACAAAGGGGAAAAAAAACAACCTAACTACTTTGGAATCCTGTTAAGCTCTGTGATTTTGGAGTTATACAACCACACAGATAATTAGAGGTACAGAGAACCTTAACATGTCAGAAGATAAGGAGCTCTATTGCCCCAAACACTAGCCATCAATCTCATGTGGCTCTCAAGCACTTAGAATGTGGCTAATCCTGACTGAGAGGTTCTATAACTATAAAATTTACATTAGGTTTTGAAGACAGAATTTCAAAATAATACATCCCAATTATTTTTAAATTGATTATATTTTGAAATTATAATATTCTATATTCTAGATCTATTGAGTTTAATAAACTATATAATTAAATTTCATTCCACCTATTTCTTATACCTCTTCTCATGTGACTACTGAAAAATTCTAAATGACATACATAGATTTGATTTATGACTTACATTGTACTTCTGTTGGGCTGTGCTGATCTAAATAATTGTGATTAAGTAGAGCACTTCTATGAATGTAGAGACTTAAGTGAATTTAAAAACAAGAAATTTTCTACATAACTCAAAATTGTTTTTCAATAGCAAACTATTTTCATTACTATTATATTATGAGAATTGTCCAAAAAACTCTGCCTGCTGGATTTCATAGGCATTTCTTTGCCTTTTCAGAACTAAATTTCTGGAACCTCTTTAGACTATGGATCCCAAGCAAGGAAGTAATAGTGTTTCAAATATATGAATAATACAGATAACTGAGATAGAAATAATATGTGAAATAACTAAAGAACTTCTACCAATAAATAAGAAAACATGGAAAAATGAAACCAGCACAGGAGAGGAAACTAAATGACCAATGGACTAATAAAAAAGAAACCATACACCAAACTAATACCAAATTTTAATGTCAAGGATTCTCCCACTCCAAGACCTTCACATTTAATATTTCCTCCATTCCCAAATGTCCACATAACTTACATCCTCATTTCACTCAGGTCTCTGATCAAATGTCACTTCTAGGATGGTTTTCCTAGTCTAGAAAGGCCCACCCATCCCACCACCCCATCTCTGTGCCTTACTATCCCTCACCCTACTTTGCATCCACCGTGCCCTTATCACTACCCCGACCCCACCTGTCTGCTGTATTATATATGTGTTGTAGAGAGTCTTGTGTCTCCCCAACTGGACTAGAGGCTTCAAAAGGAAAAAGACATTTTTATTGCAACTTATTAGGCCTAAGATGCTGAATTCCCATATTAGCTACACAATAAAAGGTCATAATACATTCTAGCTAGGTGTTGGCAAAGATGTGGGGAAAGAGGAACCTCCAATCTGCTGGGGAGAGTACAAATGGGTGTTTCATCTGAAAGATGCCAGTGGACAAAATCTACTCAGGTGCACATGCCCAGGGCACAATAATCACCCTTCCAGGAATACATTCTAAAGACTTCAGCACACGTGCTAGTGGAGGAGGGATACACAATGACACTACGGCATTAAGGTAAAGCTTCATAGCACACACACAAGAAATAGTGCCTATTTATAATAGAAATACGTAAGCATAAATGAATGAATGGTACGCAGGCAGCTCTAAAGGCCTACCCCTCCCCTAGGTGAAAGACACCACAGAAGGTCAAGAGTATTTATCTCCTGAAAGATAATTATAACCATCTGAAGCAAATCAGCCATGGCATTAAATTTATGTAACAAAATGTGTTACATTACTCTCTGCATTATTTAAAATATTTTATAATTTTATTACTGTAAAATCAGACAAATCAGTGAGTTCTCCTTTTCCCTGTGAAAGCAAGTTTCTGATAAGAAATAAAAAATAATTACAAGTTATACTATTTCAATCAGAGACTGGTAATACATTTTCCTTCAGCCTGTTATCTGAGAAATGCTATAAAATCTCCAAATCCAATATTAACAAGATTTTTGTCTTCAAGATATATTTTGCAAACAACAATCAACTTTTGACTTGGAGAAGTTTCTCCAAACTTTCTTCTTATTTGAAATATCTACTTCGGTTACAATTTTATTTCACTGTTTTCTGCAATAATAATATCTTCCTATAAGCACTGTAAAGCTGAAAATAAATATATTCCTGAGGTAATCATCCGTGGACTCAGATTCCTAGTTAAAACATGTTAAACATGTTACTCTGTGTGGTCCTGTTTATAATTAGAGGAGTAGGAATTTACTGACAAAGACTCCCCACTCTCCAACCTCCCCTCCACACATATATTTAAATAATTAAATAAATGATGACTTTTTTAAAAACACAGGAGGTAGGACGTTTTAAAAACTTATAAAATAGCTATAAATGTTCATCAAGCCAGTACCAACAGACTTCATACTTCTGTGCCCTGCATTGCAACACAAACTGAGAAATCTGAAATTCTTTCAAAATTCACCTTTCACCTCCCGGATGCACACTGGTGGTGTTAGCTTTCACATTTCCTACTCAGTGGATGGCTCATCCAGTCTCCATCTCTCTCCTTTCACCTTCCCCTCCTTGCACCTACTTCAAATTCAGTGTCCCTAAGCTGAGGCATCTCTCCCCAGTTGGAGCAACCTGAATCCAAGGCAATATATTTAAGTTCTCACATAATTGGTTGAACTGTGAAAATTTTTTACCATCTGTATTTTAAAATCTATCACGTGGGAAATAAGTAGATGGATTATATGAGCATCTACTGATTTAATGATTGTGCTAGTTGTGTCAAATCACAAAACTCTTCCAGATCCTTCTCCAACGGTTCCATCAAATCTTATTATAAAGCAACTTCCTGAGTTTGAGAACAGTTCTAAAAGAAATAATTCTTCTAAAAGGTCTTGCTGTCCCCTAAGTTAGGAAAGAATAAATGCATAACCCTTTCACATATGAGGTTGACTACACAACACTTAGGAAAAGAAGGTGAGGGATTTCATTCATAAAATTCCTTTTTAAAATGTGATTGCTATATTTGAAAAAAATAATGATTGTCAGGTACTCTGACTATAATGTTTTGTGTAAACATCTTTTTTTTTTTTTTTTTTTTTTTTTTTTTTAAGTTTGTGAACTAATCAGACTGGTCTTCAAACCCTGGAAGGAGACCTCATGTGAGAAGCTCTCCAACCTCATGCAGCACTGCCACAGGGAAGAAATCTCTCCTCATGAATATTCAGTGAACACCACCAAGTGCTGCAACAGACTGAGACAGAGAAGGAGAAAGACAAATGGTCCATCAAATCAGAAGAAAACCTCTTTCCATGATTTATGAAAAAGAGAAATATTGAATCTGGTGCGTTATAAGGTTTTATGTATTTTAAGTCAGCCCATGAATAGCTCTTTTCCTCTGGAATATTCCAATTTGCTTTTTCCTTTTGTAATACTGCTTTTAAGCATTAACAATCAGTTGTGGATGCCAAAATTATTGGGTATTTAAAATATTCCAATATGTATGTCAGCACATCCATTTTAGACTCCAGGAAAGAGGCGCTATTAACTGAACAGTACTGCTGGGGCCACTACCTGCCATTCTTCCTTCTGCTTAGGCATACTGCCCACCTGTCTCAGTTTCAACTATTTAGCCAATGTCCTTAAAGTCTTTTCAACATTATCAAGTGATGTACAGAAATTAGACTGAATTAGATCCATTTTTTGTCTTACTGAGCACTTATTCTGTGCCAGTCTGAACATATACTTAGGATCTTACATCTATCCTCATATAAAGTACCCAGTGTCATTGTAAAGCAGATACATTAAGGTCTCCATTTTACAGATGAAAAATTGGAGTTCAGTGAGGACCTACTCAAAGTCACACAGCTGGTGAATGGAAGAGACTGGATATGTGAACAAGTCAGACTCCAAATCTTGAACTGGAAAGCACACTGCCTCCCACACTTTGCAGATTGCGTGCATTAGGGCCTTTACCATGGCACTCTATCAGCAGCTATGCTCTCCTAGGCTCAGAGCCTTCCCTCCATGCTTTAGTCACATATGATACCCTTCTTTGGAACAAAGCAGAGTTACTAGTCTAAAGTATTCAAGTTAGCTCTATGGTTAGTCCCCAGGAACCCAACCATAACTGACCAGTTGAGAAACCCAGGTGAATCAGAAAACCATACCTTTCATGTTCCACTAAGAAGAGAGTGGTCAAAAATACCATAGGGGACAGCAAGGGATAAATGAACTATATCCACTAGAATTATATAAAAAGATAAATTAGAAGACCAGATTATTTAGCATCCGCATTTGACCACATTTAAAAGAGCTGCTACAAAACAAGTGCCTTGGATGGGAAAAAATCTACTTCAAAAATGTTTGCCAATAAAATTTTTAGGACAAAAAGTGAAGAATACTGGAATAAATAAGAACAGGATTTCAAAATAGGAAAGATATCTAACTGCATAAACTTAACATAATGCCGAATATATCCTTATCCAAATTTGTCTTTCATTTATCTTACTTACCAACCACCTTCAAAATATAATGAAAGTTCAGCCACAAAATCAACTTAGAAAGGAGAATTACCTGGCCTAACTGCATAGATTGATTTAATAGCAAAGTACTTTCCAGCAAAGACATTTATATGCTATCTGGAAGAACTTTCAGCTCTTCATTTTCTATTTTACCAGCAATTGATTTATTATAGGGAAAAGATTCAATCTTTCCTCTTACTCTCAGCAAAAAGTGTCAGCAATATTATTTTTTTAAAAAAGAAAAGATATGATTACGTTACTGTAGTAACGTAATTTTAAATCCTTTGGGTATAAACTGAGGAGTGGGATAAGTGAATCAAAAGGTGGGTCCATTCCAAGTTTTCTGAGGATTCTCCACACTGCTTTCCAGAGTGGCTGCACCAATTTGCAACTCCACCAGCAATGTAAAAGTGTGCCCTTTTCCCCACATCCACGCCAACATCTATTATTGTTTGTGTTCTTGATAATAGCCATTCTAATTGGAGTAAGATGAAATCTTAGAGTTGTTTTAATTTGCATTTCTCTAATTACTAGAGATATTGAATGTAAAAAATTTTTTTAAAAGAAAAAAAAGAAAAGATAGACCTTATTTGGTGTGATCCAATAGGAAATTAGCTTCAATGGTTTCCACTGAATCTGTCAGGGTATGGTATTCACCTTCTGAATACGCTGATCTTCTTCCTCTTTTTGGCCTGTTTCTCCTGCTCCCCAAGAACTCTGGCCCATAATCCTGCTCTAGAAACTACCAGCTTTGGAACCTAACTCGTTCTTCTGCTCTTACACCCACTTGGTTTAGGTGTTTACTGCCTAATGCTTAATCTAGAACATCAGGTCCTTTATAGAAGAACCTATTGACTTTTGTTTTTCCAGAATCAGCACAAAATTAGCACTTAAAAAATAACTGTTAACTGGATGATGGAATATTATAGGAGTTCCAAATGACTTGGATGGAGAACACAATTTTAGGTCATCAAAGATCCTTGACACCAAATAAGAGGAGACGATTTCAAGATAGAGGTTTGACTGATGGGTTTTCTTCCCCTCCTTTGGTGTAATAGGGTTCGTTTGTTTCCTGTCACTTTCTAGAAGAATTTAAACATTAGGCTGGTTACTCAGAAGGAAGCTTCTTTTGAGATTGTCAGTTATTTCGGTTCCAGGTTTAATGGGTCATTAGTTCAAATGCTAAAGACTAAGAAAAAAAAATAATTTAACTTGAAGAAAAAGCAGAAAGAAGAAAATACCTCTCTTGAGCCTAATATGTGCAAAGCCCTGGGTTCAATCCCCAGTACAAAAAAGAAAAAAAAAAAAGAAAGAAAGAAAAGACCTCTTGAAGAAACAAGGAGTTCACCTACATTAAAAAAAAGAAATGGGGTGGGATAATATACAAGAGTGAGGGTGTAGAAGGGGACCTCGGAAGTCCTGAAGTAGTCCAAGGAAAGTAGTCCAGGAAAGGTGAAAGTCACAGTCTCATAGGAGCTGGGCAAGTAGACTGGCAAGTGACAATTAGGCCCAGAAACTAACAAGGGAGCAGAATGCTTCAGTATTCAGAATGTTAGCAAGAATGCCCCATTGCCCTTGCCAAGCAATGACATTAACTGTTCTTTTTTTTTTTCTTGAAGGTGGACACAATACCTTTATTTTATTTTTACATGGTGCTGAGGATTAAACCCAGGGCTTCACGCATGCTAGGCAAGTGCTCTACCACTGAGCCACAACCCCAGCCCTTAACGGTTCTTATTAACCTGTGGTCAGAACTTCACTTGATTTTCAACCAGTACCTCAACCACTGATTGCCCTGTATGGAAAGTTTTCAATCCTCATTAACACAAATACCCCCAATAAAGGGGGTGGGGCCCTGGATATTTGGTGTGTGGGAACAATTATCAGAACATCTGTACTTAAGGAAGAATGAAATGAGCAATGGGTAATAGGATTCCCCATTCCAAAATCACAAAACACTGAACCACCTATTCTCAATGACAGGTACTTGAGGCTTCAGTAGTAATAATTTCTTTGTAGCTCGCTAGTGGGGCTGCTCAGAAAATGTGGAAGCTCAAATGCATATGTTATCTTTTATTCCTTCCTAAAATGTCACCATGCTAGAACCAAAAGAAGAGGAGAGAGGATAACAACAGACAGGAGATAATTTTGGAAGATGGAAATTGGATGGACTAGTGGTAAATGACTTACTCAAGCAGAGGAATTAATATTGGAAAGCCAATAACAAGTAAGCTGGTTGAAGCTCCAGAATCCTAGGAAGTATGCAGAATTTGAGACACTGCTTACTACAGAGGGAGAAGGGTGAGGGGCAAAGCTGAAAACAAGAACATGGTTAAAAATCTAAATAGAGTGGAACTTGCTCTGCTTCCCGGTGCCATGTCCCCAGCGGCTTCCCTCTGCCACACACTTCCTGATGTTCTGCCTCATTCCAGGCCCTGGGGCATGGAGCCCGCCTTCCATGGGCTGAGATCTCTGAAGCCCTGAGCTTCCAAATAAACCTTTCCTCCTGTAATTAATTGTCAGGTCTTTTTGGTTTTGGCAGCCAAAAAGCTGACTAGGACGAGTGCCTAAGGGTGTCCAGGGGAGCCACGTTCCAGAAGGATGCCATGTGCAAGAGTGAATCCAGGCAGCTGCTTCTCCCCTCGCCTCGCTTTGGGTAGGCGGCCTAGGCACTTCCTTATGATGTCCAAGAAGTGAAGTCGCCTCTGCAAAGGACTTTGCTCTCTTTATTGCACCGATGCCAGGAGAACATTGACGAGAGGGAGGAGTCAGAGTTCAGGAAGAAAGACGAGTGTGGACCAGTGGCGCGCTTCTCCCGCGCACACCGTAGGCCGGGGCGCAGCGCCACGATGCGGGGGTGGGAGACGCGCCTGAGTCTGAACAGGTTTGAAAAAGATCCCCAAGTGACTGCAGACACAGGAACGTTTTAACAGTCAGGGGTGAAGAGTCTGTGCCAGCATGTCCGCCTACTACAGGAGCAGCAGCCCCGGGGGCAATGCGGGGTACCCTGACTATTCAGGGTCTCCGAACCATTCTCAAGGGTATTTGAAAATTCAGGATTATCCAGATTTCTCAGGTCCTCAGACCAATCCAGGCTATCCCAGCAAGAGGAGCAATCCATTCTCTGCAGGCTCCAGAACAAATCCAGACCATCCCACATCACTAGCAGAACCAGATTATCCTGGATCTCCCAGCAAACCAGATTATCCTGGTGCCAGGAACAATCCCTATTCTGCAGGTTCCAGAACAAGTCCAGACCATCACGGATCTCTGCCAGAGCCTGATTATATTGAATCTCAGAGCAATCCATACCATCCAGGCTTATCCAGAGAGCCAGATTACCCTGGATCTCAGCAACATCCTGATTTTGCAAGCCCCGGAAGTAGTGGAATGTCTGCAGTCTCCAGGATAAATCCAGGTTATTTGGGATCCCTGGCAGAACCAGACTACCCAGGAGCACAGGACAGCTCTAACCATCCTGGCCCCAGAGCCAATGCCAGCCATCCAGGCTCCAGGAGGAATCTAGAATATGCCGGTTCCAGCATCAATTCATATACAGATGCTCTGGGAGAGCCTGATTATCCAGGTGCTGAGAATAAAACTAGCTCTGCACACATTTGGGGGGAACCAGACTATCCCAATGCTGAGGACTATCGGAATGCTCCAAAGTTTTGGGGGGAACCTGATTACCCAGGTGACAAGAATGATAAGAATGGTCCTGGTTATGGCTCTTCTGAGACCCAGGAAATGATCAGGAGTAATGGTCCCTTGGACATACTTAGGAGAGAGAGTGAAGATTACCCAGGAAGCATTGAAATGACCTCCATGGAGGTGGCAGGTCCGCAGTGAACCGTGTCTGCCAGGTGCTCCTGGAGCTGGCTATGTGAACCCTGCTTACGTGGGTGAACGTGGGCCTGTCTACACTTATGGAAACCTAACATTGTCTGAATGTGATTGGCACAAGTCACCCGAAGGACAAAAGTTAATAGCATCACTGATACCCATGACATCGAGGGACAGAATCAAGACCATCAGGAACCAGCCGAGGACCATGGAGGAGAAGAGAAAGCTCAGGAAGGCGGTCGACAAAGAGAGAAGCAAGCAGTGTCCCCGGACCCTGGAGCTCCGGTGCTGCGCTCAGTGTCTCAACTCCTGCTCTCGGGGTTTCTGGAGATCCAGGAACGGTGTCTCTGAGCTCCTCAACACCACCAGCTTGTGGCAGAAGACGCTCAAGGTCATCGGGGGCAAGTTCGGGACCAGCGTCCTCTCCTATTTCAACTTTCTGAAGTGGCTCTTGAAGTTCAACATCTTCTCCTTCATCGTGAACTTCAGCTTCCTCGTCATCCCCCAGCTGACCGTGGCGGAGAACACCCTGCCATTCACGGGACTGGAGTTCTTCACCGGGGCGGGCTACTTTAGGGACACGGTGATGTATTATGGCTTCTACACCAACTCCTCCATCCGGCATGGGGGCAGCGGGATTTCCTACAACATGCAGCTGGCCTACCTCTTCACCATCGGGGCCTGCTTGATCATCTGCTTCTTCAGCTTGCTCTTCAGCATGGCCAAGTACTTCCGGAACAACTTCATCAATCCCACATTTACTCCAGAGGGATCGCCAAGCTTATCTTCTGCTGGGACTTCACCGTCACGCATGAAAAAGCCGTGAAGCCCAAGCAGAAGAATCTGAGCACCGAGATAAGGGAGAACCTGTCGGAGATCCGTCTGTAGAACACCAAGCTCACTTTTCACCAGCAGCTCACCTGCCTGTCGGCTCACGTGGCCGCCTGGCTGGTCTCCAGCGGTTTGGCCATCGCCTGCTGTGTGGCCGTCTATTACCTGGCCGAGTACACTCCGAGTTCCTGAAGACTCACAGGAACCCTGGAGCTGTGCTGTTACCGCCCTTCCTCGTGTCTTGTATCAACCTGGCTGTGCCGCGCTTCTATTCCATGTTCCGGCTGGTGGAGCGGTTCGAGCTGCCCCGGCACCAGGTCTACGTCCTCCTGATCCGAAACATCTTTCTAAAAATATCGATCATTGGAATTCTTTGTTATTATTGGTTCAACATCGTGGCCCTATCCGGTGAAGAGAGTTGGGAGACCCTGATTGGCCAGGAGATCTACCGGCTCCTTCTGATGGACTTTGTGTTCTCCTTAGCCGATTCCTTCCTGAGGGAGTTTCTGAGGAGGATCATTGGAAAGCGGTTCATCACAAGTCTTGGCTTACAGGAATTCGACATTGCCAGGAACGTTCTAGAACTGATCTACGCACAAACTCTGGTGTGGATTGGAATGTTCTTCTGCCCCCTGCTGCCCTTCATCCAGATGATCACCCTTTTCATCATGTTTTATGTCAAAAATGTCAGCCTGATGGTGAACTTCCAGCCCCCCAGCAAAGCCTGGCGGGCCTCACAGATGATGACCTTCTTCATCTTCCTGCTCTTCTTCCTGTCCTTCACTGGCGTGCTGTGCACGCTGGCCATCACCATCTGGAGGTTGAAGCCTTCGGCGCACTGCGGCCCGTTCCACGGCCTGCCTGCCTTCATCCACTCCGTCTACGGCTGGATCGACACCCTGAGGGGGCGCCCCAGCTACCGGTGGGTGGTGTGGATCTATCACAACCTCATCGGGAGCGTGCACTTCTTCTTCATCCTCACCCTCATTGTGTTAATCATCACCTATCTTTACTGGCAGATCACAGAGGGAAGGAAGATTATGATCAGGCTTCTTCATGAACAAATCATTAATGAGGGCAAAGATAAGATGTTACTGATAGAGAACTTGGTCAAGCTACAGGATACGGCGAAGAGAGCAAACCCCAACGCACTGATACTGGAAAGGAGAGAGGTGGAGCAACAAGATCCTTTTGATTTGGGGGAACAGGCTGCTGTTCCTGACCTGCGACTTAGGCAATCATTTCAAGATGATAATTCAAAGGCATGACGATGGTCCTGGTAAACAGACACCTAGCAACTAAAGAAAGAAGATAAAAGTGGGACTTCTTCCGTGATACCTGGGCCTTCAGGAACTTCCTAGAAGAGGAAGCCACACCTTACCCAGGAGCCGTAAATGACCCACCCTGTCAATGCCAAAGTAAAATTGGGCCTGCCCTGCTATTTTACAAACCCAATTACTGATTTTTCAAGGCAACCTACTCCAGGATTTCCCAGTAAAACAGTTGTAATATTGAAATTATCCCACAAAATCTTGGGAAGAGATAATCTGGGAATGCTGCATTTTGTCTCCAAGAATTTTTTGTCTGAATGATTAGTCCTTAGGAATCTCTCTTCCCAGAACTCCCAGGACCTGACGAAGGTTTACAAACTGGTGCTAAGAAAAGTGGTCCAGAATGAATAAAAATGTGATCTTCAATCAGGGGAAAAAAAAAAAAAAATCTAAATAGAGAGCTGTTATTTACCAAGATCCGTTTACCCACCCCACCCAGCCAGCCAACTTCCCCTGTCCTGCCTCATGAGGAAAATGGAGGTTCACTCTAGATGAATCAAACCAAGGATTCCCTTTTCCCTATCAACTCCTAGAACACTGGGAGTCAGGAAATTGTGGAATCCCTTCATGGGGTTGATCAGTTTAAATGAAAAAAAAAAAGCTGATATCATGAGATCTGGTGTCTTTTGCAAAGTAAACCACTAGATCTTTGCCCAGCAAACAAGCCCAGCCAGTTCTTTACCTCAAATTCTTGCTTCCCTCTTAGATATAAACAGTAAGTCACGGCACTTCATGTTGCTCCAGGACTCAGGATTCAAAAGAGGATATTGAGATATTGAGAGACTTGGGACCAACTCAAAGCAGCCGGGTGAGTCTCTCCCGTTGGGGAGGCATCCCAGATGGGGCGGTAGTCCCAGAACGCAGGGAACTTTGTGAAGTAGAGCTGCCCAACAAGACACCCCTCCCCCTGCTGGAACAGTGAACACGGACAACTGGGAGCATCGTAGAGGAGGCCGCTCAGCACAGTGCTTGGACTCGGAGCAACCACTGGGGATCCGGGCGGCTGCCCAAAGGAGGAGCTTCGTGGCAAGCTGTTTGGACTCAGAGCGATTGCTCCTGAACACCGGGGGAGGCTGTCCAGAGAAGGAAGAGGAGTACAGTGGGTCACTTGGACTCAGAGTGATGCACCAGGGCTACGGGAGGTTGTTGGGAGGAGGAGGTGCACAGTGAATTGCTTGGACTCCTAGAGACCACACTGGAACACCGGGTGGCTGCCCGGAGGAAGAGGCGTGCGGCAGGTCTCTGGGACTCAGAGCAACTGGATGGGACTCCAGGTGGCTGCTCAGAGGAGGGGCCGCATAGCCAGGCGATTAGGTGCAGAGCAGAGTCCCAGGACCTAGGCGGCTTCTTGGTGGAAGAGCCCCACAGAGACAAGCTGAGGGGCAGAGCGAAGGTTCCAGGACTGCGGGCAGATTCTCTGAGGAGAGGCAGCCTAAGGACTCGTCTGCGAAGGGTGAGGCTCCCAGAACCAAGAGGTAGGTCTGAGCCCCTGGGAACAAGGCAGAGGAAGGCAGCCCAGCCCAGGCGGTAGTTGTGGATTGAGGGGAACCTCTAGGATGGAAACTGACCAACGAGACCTCCCCACCGGGTGAGTCTTTCCTGCTGGGTGAGGTTTCCCCACAAGGACGGTAAAACCAGAGACAAAGGCACAAACAGGCCTTGCCTCAGCCCGCAGCCTAGTTCCCCTTTGGATGACCATTGGTCAACAAGTGGAGGCACCTCTGCCCACTAGCAGGGAATATAACCCACCTGAAGGCCACCACCCCTAGAGAGGCAGCTTCCTTGTAGAGTACCGCACTATCAACTTCCTCCAAGACTTCAGGCTACTGAAGGGTAAGAGGGGATATATTAGAAATCTTCAGGGACATTGTAAGTCAATAGAGGAAATCTGCAATAACTCAGCGGTCCACTGATACCTGAACAATATGAGAAAACAAGGGAAGAAAATGCCACAAACAAATCTAGATGTTACATCAATAAAATCCAATGACAGCATGGCAGAAAAAATGTCAGAAAGGGAGTTCAAAATGTACATAATTAAAATGATCAGGGAAGCAAACGAGATGAAAGAGCAAATGCAGGCATTGAATGATGAGATGAAAGAACAAATGGTGGCATTGAATGATTGCACCAATTGACAGTTAAAAGAGCAAATACAGGAAGCAAAAGACCATTTCAATAAAGAGTTAGAGATATTAAAAAAAAAAAAAAACAGAAAACTTCAAATGAAGGAAACAATAAACCAAATTAAGAACTCCATAGAAGCATAACCGATAGGATAGAACACCTGGAAGACAGAACCTCAGATTTGAAGACAAAATATTTAACCTTAAAAACAAAGTTGACCAAACAGAGAAGATGGTAAGAAATCATGAACAGAATCTACAAGAATTATGGGATATCATGAAAAGGCCAAATTTAAGAATTATTGGGATTGAGGAAGGCTTAGAGAAACAAACCAAAGGAATGAACAATCTATTCAATGAAATAATATCAGAAAATTTCCCAAACCTGAAGAATGAAGTGGAAAATCAAGTTCAAGAGGCTTATAGGACTCCAAATATACAAAATTACAACAGACCCACACCAAGGCACATTATAATGAAAATACCTAACATACAAAATAAAGACAGAATTTTAAAGGCTGTGAGAGAAAAGAACCAAATTACATTCAGGGGGAAACCAATACGGATATCAGCAGATTTTTCAATCCAGACCCTCCAAGCTAGAAGGGCCTGGAACAACATTTTTCAAGCCCTGAAAGAAAATGGATGCCAACCAAGAATCTTATACCCAGCAAAACTTACCTTCAAATATGACGATGAAATAAAATCCTTCCATGATAAACAAAAGCTAAAAGAATTTACAAAAAGAAAGCCAGCATTACAGAACATTCTCAGCAAAATATTCCATGAGGAAGAGATGAAAAACAAAGACGCAAATCAGCAAAGGGAGGAATTGTCCTAAAAGAATTGTTAAATAAAGGAGGAAACAAGTTGTGTCAAAAAATAAATAAATAAAATTTAAAAAATGAACCAAATGACTGGAAATACAAATCATATCTCAATAATAACCCTGAACGTTAATGGCCTGAACTCATCAATCAAAAGACATAGACTAGCAGATTGGATTAAAAAGAAAAATCCAACAATATATTGCCTGCAAGAGACTCACCTCATAGAAAAAGATACCCATAGACTAAAGGTGAAAGGATGGGGAAAAACATATCATGCACATGGACTCAGCAAAAAAGCTGGGGTATCCATCCTCATTTCAGATAATGTGGACTTCAAGCCAAAATTAGTCAGAAGGAATAAAGAAGGATATTTCATACTGCTTAAGGGAAGCATAAATCAGCAAGATATAATAATCATAAACATCTATGCCCCAAACAGTGGCTCATCCATGTATGTCAAACAAATCCTTCTCAATTTCAGAAACCAAATAGACCATAACACAATAATACTAGGTGATTTTAACACGCCTCTCTCACCACTGGACAGATCTTCCAAACAAAAATTGGACAAAGAAACCATAGATCTCAATAACACAATCAATAATTTAGACTTAATGGACATTTATAGAATATACCATCCAACCAAGAGTGAATACACTTTCTTCTCAGCAGCACATGGATCCTTCTCTAAAATAGACCATGTTTTATGCCACAAAGCCAATGTTAGCAAATACAAGAAGATAGAACACTACCTTGTATTCTATCAGATCATAACGTATTGAAATTAGAAATAAATGAAAGAGTAAAAAACAGAAACTACTACTCCAACACCTGGAGATTAAACAATATGCTATTATATGATGAATGGATAACAGAAGGTATTACGAAGGAAATTTTAAAATTCTTAGAGATAAATGAGAACAAAGAAACATCATATCAAAATCTCTGGGACACTATGAAAGCAGTACTTAGAGGAAAATTTATTTCATGGAGCGCATTCAATAAAAGAAGTAAAACTCAACAAATAAACGACCTAACACTACAGCTCAAAGCCCTAGAAAAAGAAAAACAGAGCAACACCAAAAGTAGTACAAGACAGGAAATAGTTAAACTCAGAGCTGAAATCAACGAAATTGAAACAAAAAAAAAAAATACAAAAAATTGACAAAATAAATAGTTGGTTCTTCGAAAAAATAAACAAAATTGATAGACCTTTAGCCACACTAACAAAGAGAAGACGAGAGAAAACCCGGATCACTAAAATTCGAAATGAACAAGGAAATATCACAACAGACAGGATTGAAATACAAAACATAATTAGAAGCTATTTTGAAAATCTATACTCCAACAAAATAGAAAATTTCAAAGACATCAACAGGTTTCTAGAGACATATGAATTGCCTAAACTGAACGAGGAGGACATACACAATTTAAATAGACCAATTTCAAGTAATGAAATAGAAGAAGTCATCAAAAGCCTACCAACAAAGAAAAGTCCAGGACCAGATGGGTTCTCAGCCCAGTTCTACTAAACTTTTAAAGAAGAGCTCATTCCAATACTTCTCAAAGTATTCCATGAAGTAGAAGAGGAGGGAACCCTCCCAAACTCATTCTATGAAGCCAATATCACCCTGATACCTAAACAAGACAGAGACACATCGAGGAAAGAAAATTTCAGACCAATATCCTTAATGAACATCAACGCAAAAATTCTCAACAAAATTTTAGCAAATCGCATACAAAAACATATTAAAAACATTGTGCACCACGATCAAGTGGGTTTCATACCAGGGATGCAAGGTTGGTTCAACATCAGGAAATCAATAAATGTCATTCACCATATCAATAAACTTAAAGTCAAGAATCACATGATTATTTCAATAGATGCAGAAAAAGCATTTGATAAAATACAGCACCCCTTCATGCTCAAAACACTAGAAACAATAGGGATAGTGGGAACATTCCTTAACTTTGTAAAGGCCATCTATGCTAAGCTCATGGCCAATATCATTCTAAATGGTGAAAAACTGAAAGCAGGGAACTGGAACAAGGCAGGGATGCCCTCTTTCACCACTTCTATTCAATATCGTCCTTCAGACTCTAGCCAGAGCAATTAGACAGACCAAAGAAATTAAAGTGATACGAATAGGAAAAGAAGAATTCAAAGTATCCCTATCTGTTGATGATATGATTATATATTTAGAGGAACCCGGAAATTCCACCAGAAAACTTTTAGAACTCATAAGTGAATTCAGTAAAGTAGCAGGTTACAAGATCAATGCTCATAAATCCAATGCATTTTTATACTAAAGTGATGAATCTTCAGAAAGAGAAGTTAGGAAAACTACCCCATTCACAATAGCCTCGAAAAAAATAAAATACTTGGGAATCAATCTCACAAAAGAGGTGAAAGACCTCTACAATGAGAACTACAGAACACTAAAGAAAGAAATTAAAGAAAACCTTAGAAGATGGAAAGATCTCCCATGTTCTTGGATAGGAAGAATTAATATTGCCAAAATGGCCATACTACCAAAAGTCCTATACAGATTCAATGCAATTCCAATTAAAATCCCAATGACGTACCTTACAGAAATAGAGCAAGCAATCATGAAATTCATCTGGAAGAATAAGAAACCCAGAATAGCTAAAGCAATCCTTAGCAGAAAGAGCGAAGCAGGGGGTATCGCAATACCAGATCTTCAACTCTACTACAAAGCAATAGTAACAAAAACGGCATGGTATTGGTACCAAAATAGAAAGGTAGATCAATGGTACAGAATAGAGGACACGGACACAAACCCAAATAAATACAATTTTCTCATACTAGACAAAGGTGCCAAAAATATGCAATGGAGAAAAGATAGCCTCCTCAACAAATGGTGCTGGGAGAATTGGAAATCCATATGCAACAGAATGAAACTAAACCCATATCTCTCACCATGCACAAAACTAAACTCAAAATGGATTAAGGACCTCGGAATCAGACAAGAGACCCTGCAGATTATAGAAGAAAAAGTAGGTCCAGATCTTCAACATGTTGGCTTAGGACCAGACTTCCTCAACAGGACTCCCATAGCACAAGAAATAAAAGCAAGTATCAATAACTGGGATAGATTCAAACTTAAAAGCTTTCTCTCAGCAAAGGAAACTATCAGCAATGCGAAGAAAGAGCCTACAGAGTGGGAGAAAATCTTTGGCAATCATACTTCAGATAGAGCACTAATCTCCAGAATCTATAAAGAACTCAAAAAACTCTACACGAAGAATACAAATAACCCAATCAACAAATGGGCTAAGGAAATGAATAGACACTTCACAGAAGAAGATCTACAAGCAATCAACAAACATATGGAAAAATGTTCAACATCTCTAGTAATAAGAGAAATGCAAATCAAAACCACCCTAAGATTCCCTCTCACCCCAATTAGAATGGCAATTATCAAGAATACGAGCAACAACAGGTGTTGGCGAGGATGTGGGGAGAAAGGTACACTCATACATTGCTGGTGGGGCTGCAAATTAGTGTAGCCACTCTGGAAAGCAGTGTGGAGATTCCTCAGAAAACTTGGAATGGAAGCACCATTTGACCCAGCTATCCCACTTCTTGGCCTATACCCAAAGGACTTAAAATCAGCATACAACAGAGATGCAGCAGAGATGCAGCCACATCAATGTTCATAGCTGCTCAATTCACAATAACCAGACTGCGGAACCAACCTAGATGCCCTTCAATTGATGAATGGATAAAGAAACTGTGAGATATATATATATATATATATATATATATATATATATATATATATATATATATATATATCGGAATATTGCTCACATAAAGAATGATAAAATTATGGCATTTGCAGGCAAATGGATGAAATTGGAGAATATCATGCTAAGTGAGATAAGCCAATCTCAAAAAACCAAAGGACGAATGAACTCGCTGATAAGTGGATGATGACACATAATGGGGGGTGGGAGGGATTAGGTTTAGGGTTAGAGTTAGGGTTATGGAGCGGGGCAAGAATGGAGGAAGGACTGTATAGAGGGAAAAGAGGGGTGGGACGGGTGGAGGGAAGGGAAAAAATAACAGAATGAATCAAACATTACCCTATGTAAATTTATGATTACACAAATGGTATGCCTTTACTCCATGTACAAACAGAGAAACAAAATGTTTACAATAAAAAAAAAAGAACAGTAAGTCAGCCATCACTAGCCTTTTGAGGAAAGCCTCAGTGTGAAGGAGTCCTAAACAAACAAACAAAAAAATTAAAGGGAACTCAGTAAAGAGAAAATAGAGAAAAAGAAGTCAACTATAATAAATAACCTCAGAGGAATAAAAAAAGGGTATTACAGATCAAATTCAGAGGATAATGAAGCAATCTTGAAACTTTAAAAAAGAAGAAACTTTAAAATTTTAGAAAAGAGCTGGGAGTTTTAAAAAGTTGCTTTTTTTTTTTTTTTTTTTTTTTTTTTTTTGCCTATTTCTTCCAAAAGGTTTGAAACCAGAAAAACATGAACAATAGGAATAAGATTGCTGGAAATGACAGAGAGAACAGAGGGGAAAAAAAACTATTAAAGAAATAATTCCCAGAATTAAAGAATATGGGTTTTCAAACTGCAAGATTATACTTGGTGTCAAGGAGCATTATTTTGTACTTTTAGATCTACCGTAACGTCTAGATCCGATAGCTTTAGATTAAAAGATTCCATTCAAAATTTCAGCATTGCAAATGGATCAGGCTTTTCAACAACCATACTTAGAAGCTGAATGACACTGTCTTTAAATATGACAGGAAATTGTGTCCAATTTAGGATTTTATATCCAGCCAAACTATCAAGTATGACAATAAAACATTTTAAAATATATAAGCTTTCAAAAAATAAATTACCTTCCATGCATCATCCTCGGAAGCTACAGGAGAGTGTACTTCACTAAAACAAATTGTTTATTATGTTCTCTTGGTTTCCTTTTAATACCTGCCGTGGTATCTTCCCTTTCATCTTATTATCAATTTGTGTTCTCTCACTTCTTCCCCCTCCCCCCATCCCTGTCTCTCTCTGACTCTTGCTAGAGGTCTATTTTATTAATGTTTACAACAAATCAATTTTTACTTCATTAATTTTATTTGGGTTTTTTCCCTTATTTTTCTGTCTACTTTAAGTTCTGCTTTCTCTTCTTTTTTGAGCTTTGTAAGGCAGAAATGTATAACACTGGTATTAAAACTTTCTTCTTCCCTAATATGTGTATTTAAAGGTTGAACCTTCCCTCTGTACTATTGTTAGCTGCATCCCATAGGTTTTGATATACATTTCCACAATCATTCATTTAAAAATATTTTCCAGTTCCTCAATGTGATGTCTTTTCTGATCCATGGTGTTATGGTTTGGATCTGGATTGTGCCCCAAAGGTTTATGGGTCGCAGATTAGTTCCCCAAGGCAGCAGGGTTCAGAGTCGGGCCCCTGGGAAGTGACTGGTTCATGAGGACTCTGACCCCATTGAGAAATTCTTCATTTGAACGAACTATTGGGAAGTGGTAGAAAATGTAGGAGGTAGGTCCTAGTAGAAGGGAGTTGGTCCTTGGAGGCACGCCTTGGGGACTATATCTTGTCTCTAAATCTTTCCTCTTGTTTTCTTTCTCCTCCTTCCTCTCCCCCCTCCTCCTCCCTCCTCCTCTTCCTCCTATTCCTCTTCCTCTTTCCTCCTCTTCCTTCCTCTTCCTCCTTCCTCCTTCCATCTTCCTTCTTTCCTTCTTTCTTCCTCTCCGTCTCTACCACCCCACAACACATACACACACGCACACTGCCTACCTGCCAGGAGCTGAGTGGCTTTCATCTGCCATGCCTTCTGCCATGATGTTCTGCCTCACATCAGGCCCAAACCAATGGAGCCCGCTAACCATGGATTAAAACCTCTGAAACTGTGAGTCAAAATAAATCTTTCCTCCTCCAAGTTGTTTTTCTCAGGGTTTTCTTTTTTTTCCACAGCAGTGAAAAGCTGACTAACATACATAGGTTACTTAGAAGGGTATTATTTAATTTCCAAATAATGAGAGATTCCTCTGGTATCTTATTATTATTGATTTCCAATTTAATTCATTATGGTCAGAAAGTCTGTAAAATTTCAATCTTTTAAAATCTATTTGGACTTAGGACTGGGAATATGTTTTGATGATCTGAGAAATTCCTTGTGCATTTCAAAATAATGTGTGTTCTGCCATTTTCAACATCGGTGTCCTGTGTCAATTAGGCCATTTTAGTAAATAGTATTTTTCAGATCTTCTCTCCTCTTATTTTTGTCTACTGGGAGAGAGTCATTACAAATTTTTAAGTGGGGCTGGGGTTGTGGCTTAGTGGTAAAACACTTGCCTAGCACATGTGAGGCATTGGGTTGGATCCTCAGCACCACATTAAATAAATAAATAAATGTATTGTGTCCATCTACAACTTTAAAAACACTAAAAATAATCTTTAATTCATATTGTATTTAGTTGCTGTCCCATCTTCAAAATAGTTGTTTTTCATATTTTATTCAGTTTATCATTGTTAACTCTAAATTAATTTGATACAAGCTGCTCCCTCATCATCAGAAGCAATAAGCTAAGTTTTGATTTCAAGTAAAATTTTTATATTCTAAAGTTTGAATCAGATTTGCAACTTTGCTGTCTCTTTCTCCATAACCTGCTTCTGCCACAATCCCCTTCCACGACATCATGAAAGGATTCAATACCAAGGTACATCATTTTAATTACTGGATTTTAAGAACTACTTTCTTTGCATTTTACCTCTGTGAAAAGTATCATATTGTCCTTTAACCAAAATATCTTCAAAGGTATTTTTGAAAATAGATGAATATAAAAGTAGAGGGAAATTCTCTCATTCCACTATACGGCCCAATTTCCACCTCTTCTCTCTAAAGGGGAAAGGAAGCAATTATGAGAGCACATAAAGGATAAGAAGACCCTGTCAAATTGTGGAAAATATCTTCTAGAAATCCCAGAAAATAGAAAGTTCATAACCATAACAGGGGTTGGTCATGAACAGACTACAAGGTAATATAAGAGATCAATGTCTGGTAATCAGAAACATTGAAAAGGCAGTGCTGAGATTTAAAGGGGAGAATTCTGGAGAGAAATAAGAACTGCCTGCTACTTTGGATCTATGCACTCATGCTGCACATTACAAAAATTCAAAACCATAAATCTCAAAAATCCCATATCATAAGTTATCACCATCATAAAATGCAATTTTGCCAAAACATCTACTTTATCTGGCAGTATCCTAAAAGCTCATAAAATATTTGAGTTGCAGACAGATATTTTTCCTAAAAATTGAAAATAACTTCATAATTCTGAGTTACTTTTTAGAGGAAGTAGAAGTAAAACATTTGCTACCTGTAGGGAAAAAAATATATATCTGTCCTATCCTTGTCCCCCTGAAAAGCTTTCTTCCTAGCCGAGGGTGCTTCACAGGAATACACGGCGAGGAGTAAGCTCTTAGCACATTTTATTATACCACGTCTACTCCACAATGTTCTAAAGAGAGCAAAGAAGAGATAAGAAGTAGTCTAACTTGAAAAAAATCACACTAACTTCTTTCATGATGCTAATGAAAAGAGAAAAATAAATAGAAAAATCAGAGGGTGTGGTTCAACAGAGAACACTAGTAAATTCAGAACCTTAGAATTACCATATTAACTCTGCTACTGTCACAGTACATGATCAAGTCATTATCAATGTTTATCTTTTTAATCCAATAATTAAAGACACAGAGTATGAAACATGGGCTATTTCCTATCTCCAGTTCCTACCAGGTCCTGATACCACCCCTCCACTCTTCCCATGAAGACTTCTGAAAGTCTTGAAAAAGTTCAACTTTTTCATAATTTTGCCAAAATTGAGATTGGTAGGCAATTTCTTCAAAAAAAAACCTGTCTAAACCACAACCATCTTTTCCCTAGTCATTATCACTAGTTCTGTATTATATTTCCTCGTAGTACTTAGGTCAGAAATTATCTATTTTTATTATTTAGACTATAACTCCATGAGGGAATGCACTTTGTTTGGTTTCCTGTTGTGTCCCCAACGCTCTGAAGTCATACCTCACCTAGCCTAGTAGAAACTAAACACACTCATTAAATGAATGAATAAATCTACTGAAATCCAGAAGGAGTACATACTGAAGTAGAGTGAATGAATTCAGTATTTCTCAAACTAGGATCTTGAATTATCTGGTAATCCACTACAAGTGCAATCACACTAACCAGACCTCTCTGACCAGACCTAACAATATTCATTTTACACTGTAACCATTCCATAACACTCCACTCCTCTCCTGGTAGTATACGCAGCTGGATGACTTCTATGGGAAAAATTCAGTATTTTTGCAACTATTTCAGTTCTCTCTAGCCTACTCACATGGTTCAACATATTTAAGGATTCACACACTGGGCACTTAAAGTAAAAGTGGGATGGGTTCAATATAGTAGGAAAGTGGTTATAAAGAAGCAAAAAAAATTACGTCATGATGCATGAATTAACATATCCTATGAATTCCACTCTGGTTCTCAAAACAGGAGACCATCTAGGTCCAGGGACATTCCCTCTCCTGGGTTGTACCTTGGCAGTTTGTATTCCCTTTTTTCTTTAGCAGGTAGAAATATAAGACATCATCATAAATGAATGGATATAATGCCAACGGCAGCCTCATGCCATGAATGAGGTACACAAACACACACACACGCACTCTGGTCTGTTAGAACAAAGCTAGCCTCTCACTGACCCCTCTACCTTAGAGCCTTTTTTATGTCTGTGACCTAGACAGAGGACAGCATACCCACAACCTTCTAGACTCAATTACTTTTTTCTAACTGAAAGGAATACGTTTAATAAATTAGATTGTGTGTGTACATCCTGTTAAATTATTGTTTGATTTTTGAGCTAAAGTATATTTGGCGGGGGGCAGGAACCATGGATTGAACTTAGGGGCACTCGACCACTAAGTCACATCCTCAGCCCTTATAGACTTATAAGGGCTGACTTATAGACAGGTCTCATTGAGTTGCTTAGGACCTTGCTAAATTGCTGAGGCTGACTTTGAACTCACAATCCTCCTGCCTTAGCCTCCCAAGTCGCTGGAATTATAGGCATGTGCTCCCACACCCAGCCCAAATATATTCTTGAACTAAACTTGGGATATTATTATTGTCTCCATTTCCCTTTATTTTTTTCTTAATGGGGAAAAAATCCATTTGTGAGGAAAAATGTTCATTCATAGGATGAAATCCAATACAACTGTTTTTTAAACCCAACATCCAAAAATAGATTACCATATCAAAACTTTCCAAGTATATTGTCTATTGTTGCCATATAGCAAGCAGTAGTTTAGATGTGCTAAAACCAACAGAATCTGTACCTTATAAGTCAGCACACATTTAACGTGCTTACAATTTAGTTTCATCAAAAAAAAAATTATGTCACATTAAATTAACTTTATTGATTTTTCTGGGGAGGTGTGTGTATTTATTCTGCTAATTTTCTTTGGTTTTAGATTTGTACATTTTGAGAAACAACATCATAAAAGCATTTCAAGTCAATGCTGGGGACTTATAAGAAATCAATTCTTTAACAGGGTTTCACACATTACTAATGTTTGCAAAATACAGATGATGATGCTAATTTAGGCTTACATCCCATTTGGGAAAAGCATATATTTATTCTTCTCACATGTAGCATGAAAATAGAATGATCAGTGATGAACCCATTCTTCACTGTGGAACATAGCCCTTCTTTCTACCCAAAAGAAAACTGAAATACTGTCCCTATACCCACTATCTATCCCTTACTCAGAGACCTTCATACAAACCAAACAGTAAAACGGGCAGCTGACCCCTAGACAAAAGTGCTGACTTTTGAGGAAGCAAACTGCTGTTGAACTATCCACGTACTCCTACCCAGCTCTACTCCACCTCCCCATACCATCTTCCTACACACAGGGGGACTGAACTCCCAGAATAGGTCATCATTCTAAACTATTTATGTTCTCAAAAATAAACTTTTACAAAGGCAGCAAGGCAGGACAGACCCTGGTCAATGGTGATAGGAAAAGGCTGCAGCTTTTGCACAGCCTGTTGCCTTAAAGAATCAGACAAATACACACTGAATCAGAAGATGATCACAGTTGCCCCAGATAAATACCTAGACCATTGAGAACAGGGCTACATGCATCAACTTCCCTTGATGCTATCTGAGAGGAGGCTTTGACTGACACCTAGATCTGAGGAGGAGATCCAGTGGTAGAAACTGAAAGAAAAACAACAAAAGTAACATTGAACCTATCTTTTAAAACTTAAAAATAAAATAATCTTAAAGATGGAAAGGAAGAACAGTTTTCTGAAAAATCATTTGCTATGGAAACCAAATTAACATCCTAGAAAACTTTGACAATAGGATATAGGGTACATCACCAGGTGAGAGTATGCAAGTGAAAAATGAGTAAGATTAACAGGAAAATATGAAAAAACAAAAATGAAAATGCACATATGAGGTAAGAAAACGAATAAGGCAATGAGGGTTTAAATGTACACTAGAGAAGAATTTATCCTGGAGAAAAACACATTAGTAATATGAACTACAAAACTGAAAATTCCTCCATAAGACAAAGGACAGGAATGAATAGCTGGAAACAATACAGGCCTGTTAGATAGTGAGGATGGAGAATAAAACTCCAAATCAAAAACTATAGATAGACCCTAAGAGGAAATCAAAACAAGTGCCACAGACATGATAATTCAAGGAAAAAACAATTTAGCTGAAATGTATACATAACTGAAGATCTCATCATACTCCAAGTAAAATTAATAATGGACACATCCTGGCAATTTTTTAAATTATAATCAAGTATCGAATAAGCATTTGTGCAAAGAAATGAGTTAGTTACAAGTAAATACACAATAATATGAACAAATAAATAAATGTACACAGTTAAGACAACAGATAAATGTCTACATCATTTTAAGAAAGAAAAACTATCCTATACAACTCAGGCAGTGTGTCATTAACATGTGAAGAAAACAGAAACACAGTCTCAGAAATGCCAGGTCTCATAAAATGTAACAATCAGGGACCTAAAATTACTTGTAATCCACTACCCCATAAAAGGTGAATAAAAATTAAAAGTTTAAGAATATGGATGGGGGTAAAAGAAAAATTGGTGTGTGGTCCAACACACTTCACATTTATAAGGGGATGTTCATCATTTAACACAGCTACTGCTGGTAAAGACAAACTTCCCAGTAGAGAGACTTTTAGTCTGCAAATACAAACTTCATCTCAGACTATCACCCCTCCTATGGACATAATGCTTCCCTGGTGGTAATGATCCATAGCCCTTATCTACAATGTCAAAATCCAAGAAACTCTGAAACAGAGACACTTCATTATAAATTACTTGGTGGCAAAGTAAACTGATGCACGTTATTGATTGCTTTTAATCCCATCATTTTACTACATAAATACAGATTACAACCTATTGCCACACACCTTGCTATATTATATGTAATATTATCCTTTCTGAAATCCAAAATCATTTGCAACTCCAGAACACATTGCAAGATTGCAAATAAGAGATCATGAAACTCAAGTAGTCAGCTCATATGAATGGTTCATTTTACAGCAAGCCCAGCCAGTTTATCAGTTTATTCATTAATACCATACCCTGCCTCTCAGGACACTCTGGACTCCCAAGAGAACTGATTTTTTTTTGTTTGTTTGTTTTGTTTTTTTTTTTTTTTTTTTGTTATGAGCACCAATATCTTCAGTTTTAGAAGACATTCAGGGAGAAGGAGTTATGCCTGCCTCTCCTTCCTGAAAACCTATCCTACTCACACATGCTGAAGCTGGAGGAAGGCTACTTGAGCCCCTTTGATAGGCGAAATGTTTCACCCCCGTGGCACACTTCTTAACTGTTTTTACACACATTTGTCTCATATTTAACAATTATTATTATATCCAATCCACTAGGAGCCTGTCCTTGACCTTGAGCCTTGGCCATCTGACCCTAGGGAAAAGGCAGGTCTAATACAAGAAGTTGTGTATCCTGCCAGATCTGTAGTGTACTCCAAGTATCTGGACAATCTAGGAGAGCAGTCAGTGGAGAACAGTGCTGAAATTTTGAACCCCCGATGGCATATTAATGTTTATCTAGGCTTTGCTTCAACAATGAGGAGGAGAACCCTGGTTTACAGATGAACTCTTAAATTTTCCCTCTATCCTAACAGTGTTGGAATTCTTTTCTACTCTCTAGCTCCAAATGTGTTGGCTCTGACTTACTCATTCTCAATCAAGATTATTCACTTCTGATTTACCTTCTGTTATTGACCCAATTTTTTTTCTATGTGTTTTGGAGATTTTAAAACTTCTTCTCGGCCAAAATACAAAATTTAATTTGCCTGTGCTCAGTGCTTCTCAGTCATAGGCAAGTTCTACTCTGTCTGTTGGAATTAGAACAAGCACTAGGACAAAAAAAAAAAGAATTAAATAAAGTAACAGTTTATCATTCTCTGCTAAAAGAAATCTAAGGATATACCATCCAAGATTAGTAATGCCGTTTCCATGGTCAAGAGGAAACCAAATGTCTTCTATCTGTAGGTTCTACTATCTAATCATAAAACTTCCATCCTCTAGGTCATCTCGTAGACAAAGACAACTGCTGGAACAACAGAGTTCATACACACCTTCCAGGCAGCAGAAGGAGGAGAAACAGAAAGTCAAAGAGGATGCAGATCTCAGCTTCTAACGAAGTTAGGAAGGCCAACTCAAAGGCCAATACCCACTCTCTCACAACTCAGTTACATTCAGCTAGCCACAAGGAAGACTAATCTGGCCAGCTGCCAGATATACACATACACACAAGCACATACATAAACACACAGGATTTCGTTTGTTGGAAAAAGGAGTAATTAGACAGGTCAACTAGTAGTCTACTAGCAGTTTCTGCCATAGCCAACTACAAAGATGCCTCCATCCCAGCCATAGGAAAACAGGTATTAACCCGAGTAAAACACCCACCTCTCAATTCATCCTTCTTCCAGATTCATACAAAGTACTGAGGAAGGTAAATTACTTAAATCACAATTTTCTCCTAATAAGTAAATAAAAGGCAAGAGATATGTTTGGGTAGGTTGAAAAAGATAGTTGTATCTTTTTCGACATTTTAGTATGGGCCATACATAAGGAGTTTGTGGGTGAAAGATCTATCGTCAACATCCAGGAAAGCAGCGCATGGTCCTAGCCGTGACAGCTCGCTGCATTAGTCTGCCTTCTCCACTGCAGGACTTCTTGCCTTCTCCACTGTAGGCTTCTGGCCGTTTGTGATGCTGCCCACAGGGTGCTTCCCTGGAGTGTGGCAGCTCTGGTCAGTGTTCCTGTGTGTTTGCCTCCTCCAGTGCAGACGACATTCACTTGGCATTGCCACAGTGGGGTTCTTGGCAGCATCAGCTGAATGTCCCAAACACAATACTTCTTCAAAGTTTTGAGATATTTTTAAATAAATTAAACATACACTCAGAAAACACCTAACATCATAGAACAAGATCTCTAAATCCTCAAACCATAGTGTTTTATAGCAACTGGAAAAGAGTGGGAAGGGGTCTGAGAAATCTCTTCACCAAATTCACATGAGTTTGCAGATTTTCTAATTATCCAGCCTGCAGAAGACTCAACACATATAAACAGGCAATGTTAAAACATGTTATTCAAAAGTTGTACTTGTTATGTATTTAAAAGTTATTTATTTCATCTTGTTTTATTATAAAACTATGAAATAAATAATTAAAAAATAAGAGGCAGGTATGAAAACATCTATTAAAAACAATTAGCTCCACAAGTGACTCACCACAGCCGCTGCCATCACCCCGTGCCCCCGAGTCGCTGCCCCCCGAGCCACGGCCCCCCGGATGGCTCCTCTCCCGGGACCCCACAACCCTGACGCCAAGCAGCGCCCAGGCGCCAAGTTAGGACAGACACCGTGCCCGCTGACTCTACTGACGTGTTGCGTCTCCCTGCTGCGAGCACCACAGGCCATGCCCCCAACCCCCAGCCACCTAGCCGGGACCCATTGAGGAGTGGCAATCCTTTTGGTACCCTGAAGACCAACTCTGAACCTTCCCAGTAAAGTGACAGTTCACAGAACTGCTGACCAAAGGACTGAGTCTTGGGATATCCTCCAACCCTCCTGGCCTCCGACTAGGGTGGGGGCTCCAGAAGGTTGACATTGGTTTGTTGACATTGGACAGCAGCTTCAGGACAAAAGAGGGGTGTGGGCTGACCACCCAAACCCCCTCTGGGCCCGGCACAATGTCCCAAGGAGAGGCAGCCTGAAGCCTGCCACAGCACCCTGCCAGACTGTCTGCCTGTCCTTCTGACCTGCCACTTGGCATGGCCAGCAACAGCAGCTCCTGCCCAACACCTGGGGGAGGGCATCTAAATGGGTACCCAGTGCCCCCCTATGCCTTCTTCTTCCCTCCTATGCTGGGTGGACTCTCCCCACCAGGTCCTCTGACCACTCTCCAGCACCAACTTCCAGTTAGCGGATACAGCACACCATCCCCAGCCACCATCGAGACCCAGAGCAGCAGTTCCAAAGAGATAGTGCCCAGCCCTCCCTCACCACCCCCTCTGCCTCACATCAACAAGCCTTGCTTTGTCTGTCAAGACAAATCCTCAGGCTACCACTATGGAGTCAGGTCTGCAAGGGTTTCTTCCACCACAGTATCCAGAAGAACATGGTGTACACGTCACCGGGACAAGAACTGCATCATCAACAAGGTGACCCGGAACTGCTGCCAGTACTGCCAGCTGCAGAAGTGCTTCGAAGTGGGCATGTCCCGGGAGTCTGTGAGGAACGACTGAAACAAGAAGGAGGTGCCCAAGCCCAAGTACTCCAAGAGCTACACCTTGACGCCTGAGGTGGGGGAGCTCATTGAGAAGGTGCACAAGGCCCACCAGGAAACCTTCCCTGCCCTCTGCCAGCTGAGCAAATATACTACGAACAACAGCTCAGAACAGCGTGTGTCTCTGGACATTGACCTCTGGGACAAGTTCTGTGAACTCTCCACCAAATGCATCATTAAGACTGTGGAGTTCGCCAAGCAGCTTCCCAGTTTTACCACCCTCACCATTGCCGACCAGATCACCCTCCTCAAGGCTGCCTGCCTGGACATCCTGATCCTGGGATCTGCACACGGTACACACCTGAGCAGGACACAATGACCTTCTCGGACGGGCTGACCCTGAATCAGACCCAGATGCACAACGCTGGCTTCGGCCCCCTCACGGACCTGGTCTTTGCCAACCAACCAGCTGCTGCCCCTGGAGATGGATGATGCTAAGACTGGTCTGCTCAGTGCCATCTGCCTCATCTGCGGAGACCAGCAGGACCTGGAGCAGCCAGACAGGGTAGACATGCTGCAGGAACCACTGCTTGAGGCACTGAAGGTCTATGTGCGGAAACGGAGGCCCAGTTGTCCCCACATGTTCCCCAACGTGCTGATGAAGATCACGGACCTGTGAAGCATCAACGCCAAGGAGGCTGAGCGAGTGATCACCCTGAAGATGGAGATCCCAGGCTCCATGCCACCTCTTATCCAGGAAATGCTTGGACATCGGAGGGCTTGGACACTCTGAGCGGACAGCTGGGGGAAGGGACGGGGGTGGCCTGGCCCCCTGACCAGGCAGCTGTAGCCCCAGCCTCAGCCCCAGCTCCAACAGAAGCAGCCCAGCCACCACTTGCCATGACCGCCATACCCCTTTGACACAACCCTGGCCCCATGTCCTGGCTCTCTCTGCCTCCTACCAACCATGCAACCCTGCCAGCCCTGACCCCTTCGGCCTCCCAGACAGAACTGGGGACCTTCCCAGGGGACAGGAGGGAGGAGGCAGCAACTCTTTGGACAAAGGCCCGGGCTTGTGATGGACTGCCCTGCTCTGCAGCCTGTGCTGATGTCAGGGGCCAGGCAGTGAGCTGAGAGAAGACCCAGGCCTGGACCTTATGTTTGTCGAGACAGCCCTGGCCACCTTGCCACGTCTTCATCACCAGCAATGCTGGGACCTGGCTCCCCATCCTCGGAACTCAAGCCATTGCTCCCCAGTTGGGAACCTGCCCCTGCCTCAGTTGGTGACAGAGGGGTTGCCGGGGTGGGGGGTTCCCCCTGTTATACCCTGCCATACCAACACCCAGGTATTAATTCTCTCTGGTTTTGTTTTTTAATTTTTTTGTTTTGATTTTTTTAATAAGAATTTTCATTTTAAGCACATTTATAATGAAGGAATCTGTGCTGTGTATTGGGGGGCGCTGGATCCAGAACTGGAGGCGGGTGGGTCCTGGGGGAGGGGAGTGGCTCAGAAGGGCTCCCCCTCTCCCTCCGTGTCCCTGTCCCTCCAGCCCTCCTCCTCAGCCTTCCTCTTCAGTTATCTCTTTAATACTGTTATGTACTAACTTTCCAAGGCCTGACTTCCCCTCAGCAGGGGGAGCATCAAGCCCCCTTTGTACTTTGCCTAACCGCTGGGTGTGCAACCCTTGGGGCGGGGGGTCCTGGCCTTTGGCATCTGCCTCCACCCAATGGAAGTGGGGTAGGGAGAAGGGCTGGGGTCCCTGGGGACATGTAGAGTGAGTGCTCTACAATGTCTCTGTCTGGACCCACATCATCCAAGCCCCCAGCCCCACTGTGAAGGGGCCAGCCAGTGGGTCTGAGTTGCCCCTGCCCCCAGCCTTACAGCCAGCACCCCCAAGGGGCCCCTGGACACACACACACACACACACACACACACGCACACACACACGTGCCTGCGCAACAATTGACGGGCTGATACTCTTAGCCTGAGTTCCTCCATTTCCCTGGCCTGTCCCCCAATCCTGGCTTGCCCCACACCTGTGCTCCCTTCTTTTCCCGCAGGACTGGTATATGGGGAATCCCCTTCCCTTACCCCTGCACCTCTGGGCTGGGAGAGCTGGCTCTGCCTGGCCCCGGGGCTGGGGACTCATCTCCCGGAGCCTGCTGGCGCACCTGTTACTGTTGGACTTTCCACTGAGATCTACTGGATAAAGAATAAAGTTATATTTATTCTAAAAAAAAAAAAAAATTATATTATAAAATAACCTATTTTCAGTCTATCGATTTACCAACTCTTGAATTTCATATAAATGGAATCATACAATATGCTTTCTTTTGGAACTATATTCTTTCCCTTTGCATAATGTTTTCAAGAATTGTATCTCAATTATATCTCAAAATATTGTTCTGTTAATGACTTCCTGCTTAAAATAGACTTGAGGCCAATCTCAAATGGGGTGGGAGGGTTTAAGTGTGGGATGGGGCAAAGGAAAGCTGTTTCGATATAAACAAAACTAATGCACTTTGGGGGTATTTTAGTATTTTTCTGGGGATAGAAGGGGTGGATATTAGGATGTCCCTGTAGATTAGTTCCAGAATCGGGTATCTGTACATACTGTATTAGCAGGCTTGTTTGACTCCTGTAAACCTCTTCAAGAGTAACCTGTTGCTAAAGTCCTGTTTGGAAACCCCACTTACGAATCCCAATTTTGATAAGTGTCAGTGCAGCAGACATGTGACTCTCATGTTTGTATCTCCTTTACTGTACCAACCCATGTCTTTTTGGGGAGGGATGAAAAGAGATTTGAAACTAAAATGCTTAGAAATTAAAAATATGTATATTGTTATTTTAAAATCAATTAAATAATGATATAAACTGATTTAAAAGAAACAACCTACAACAAATTTAAGACAGTTAAAAGCAAAATTATGATTAAAATAAAGCTTCAGGGAAAAACTAGCAAGAAATGCCACAGAAATACTTATTAATTTCAGATAACTAAAGGCCCAAAAGGACTAAATGTTAAGGAAAGTTTTATTGATAAAAGTACAACTACAATAAAGATGAGAATTATACAACTCTCTCAACCTCTCTCAATTCTCTGTGAGAATTATACAACTCTCTCAACCTCTAATCAACCAAGTAGAGAAAAGGACACATTCAAAGCAATTAATAAGACTAAATTCATGAACATATATCATAACCTCAGTCCTTCTCAGAGAATAAATCTGCATTGTAAAGTGAAACAATATAAAAGCAATCATATTCTAAACCATAAAGACAAACTTAAGAAATTCCAAAAAGGAGAAACTGAACTGGTCACATTTTCTGAATAGAAAACAATAAAGCTAGAATTTAATAATAAAAGTATGAGCAAAAACAAAAGTCATTTGGGAAATAGATTAATGTCTCCATATAAAAACTAGAGTGAATAAGAAATTCAATCCCCAAACAGATTACTCAGAAAATAAAAAGACTTCACTGTTTTATCAAAACCTAAGGTATATGACAAAACTTATACTCAGAAGCAAATGTAACCTTTTTCTTTCTTTTTTTTTTTTTTTTTTTTTTTTTTTTTTTTTGCGGTACTAGAGATCGAACTCAGGGCCTTGTGCTTGTGAGGCAAGCACTCTACCAGCTGAGCTATCTCTCCAGCCCTTGTAACCTTAAATTTATGTTTTGATTTAATTATAAAGAAGGAAAATAAATTAAGCATACAAATAAAATATCTAAATAAAGAAAACAATGAAAATGAAATAATAAACATAAAAGTCAATTTAAAAAGAAATACAGAAATAACTTAGAAAATAAACTCAAGACCTAGTTTTTCTTTTCTAATTTTTTTTATTTTAGTTGTTGATGAAACTTTATTTTATTCATTTCTTCACATGCAGTTCTGAGAATTAAGCCCAGTGCCTCACACATGTGAAGCAAGTCTCTACCACTGAGCCACAACCTGGTTTTTCAATAAACAAAATGTACATATCCTTGGCAAATTTATTTAAGGCAAATGAGATAGTATGAGAATGGAGAGTCAACCAATACAGAAAAAAACTAGAAAAACTAAGAGAAATGGCATATAATATTGTAAGATATTACAAATAAGTGATAAACTAGTAAAAGAGAATTTCTCAACATACTATTTACCAAACCCAAAATCAACATCATCCCTAATTGTAAAACACTAGAAACAGTCCCACTGTAAACATGAGAATTTTGCTATCTCCCTTACTATTTAACATTGTTCTAAAAATATCGGCTAATAAAATGAGGCACAAAACAGAAATGAGATAAAATTATTGAAAAGTTAGACACAAAATTATTGTTAATTGCAAGTAATATTATCAAATACCTAGGAGGAAAAAAACAGAGAAACAACTGTAAATTTCATAAAGTTGATGATAGTTATGGCCAGGTAAAATATACTAATATTAATAGCATTCCTATATATCAGAAATAAGGGACTACAATTGATAAGGAGAAAAATTTTGCCCTCATGATAGGAAAAATATATTTTTAAACACCTAGAAATAAAATAATGAGAACAACAATCACAGATGACATTTATTGAACCTGAAAAGAAACAGAAAAAATGGCTAGAGAAACAGAATTGAGGTGGTTTATTTTAGGAATTTTTTCTTTCATAAAAGAGGTCATGAGAAGGTGAATAAGCCCTGAAAATGACATGTTACATGTACCTGGGAGATGTTATGGTTTGTCCCCAGGGTTGATATGCTAGAGGCTTGGTTCCCCATGTGGAGATGTTTAGTTGCAGGGTCTTTAGTAAGTGGGCCCTAAGGAGAATTAGTCAGGCCTTCGAGGTATTCCTTGGAAGGGATTAATATAGTAGTTCTCATAGGAACACTGTTACTCTCTGGCTTCATCTTGCTATATGGTCTCTCCCTCTTGCACACTCTCCACCATGATGATGCCATGTACCATGAGGTTATGCAGCCAGGGAGGCCCTCACCAGAGTCAGTTCCATGGTGTTTGAACCATCAGCATCAAAAGCAGCAAGCCTACTGAATTCAGGCTGAGATATCAAAAGGACTTTTTCCTTCATGATTGAGACAGCCTCAGGTATTTTGCTATAAGTTATGGAAAACAGACTAATACAGGAGGGAGAGCTGAGTTGCCAAAACTCATATAAGTTAAATTTATTAATTTATCTCCCCAGATTCCTGTTCACTTTACACATTTTGCTAATATTTGTTCATTCTCCCTGACATGATCTTGTGCCGTGGCAAATTATAGTCAAGGAAATACTATTATTTTGTTTGTCTAATTGTGTAAAAACCAGAATAAAAGAAATTAATTTGACTATATCTGCATCAATAAAGTAATCAGGATAATTGGAACAAGTATTCACATATTCATTTGTCAATTACACATAAAAATTTATTGCACCACACATGCAAATAATGGTTTCTTCAACATGCACTGCTAGTGTGAATTTGGTCAAAATAAAATATATAGTAGAAGATGAACATTTTCTTTGCAAAATTATACATGGAAGAGAGTAGATGGAAAAAAGTATTTTTGAAATTTTTGCTTTTCTGGTGTTGTTTCCACAAGAATATCAAAGATGGCCATGGTGGACTATGATTTATTCATTCAGTCCCACTAGGCAAAGTTGCCTTTGCAAATGTGAGTATAGATCACATCAAATCACTTCAGTTTGGGCCCAGTAGATATGCATAGAATCAAGATTTCATGAAAATAAAGAAAAATTTATCAGTGTTATTATGTACCAGCCACTAGGCTATTAGCAGAAGGATCTGTACAGATATAAGGCAATCAAGATTAGAATATCTCTTTTTGTCATAAGAGAAAAGTAAAAAGAATTCTTATGTTCAAGACAGACTGTTCAATTCTTTTTTTTTTTTTTTTCCTTTGCTCCTCTTTTCACTCTTTTAATTAGTGACCTTTTATCACTTCTTTCCTTTCAGTACTGTTACTAAAGTGATGGAGGGGGGTCACACTTTAAGGTGCAAAGCTATAAAAGATATCTCTTATAGTGTCATCTTTCTGTGATGTTCTTAATTAAAAAGTAGGAACTTCACAGGATTTTAGGCAATGATGTCAATTTAGGCTTAAATCCCAATGGGAAAATATATATACTTATTCTTCTTGAACATAGCATGAAGCTGTTCAAACTTAGAAGATAGTACAGGCAGCCCAGCCCCCTCCGGCAGGAAGCACCTCTCTAGGCTAGCTTCTTGGGGCAGACCGCCCAGTGAGAGCCTCTCGACACAGAGCCAGCCACAAGTCCCCAAGCCAGCGGAGACCTCCGACACGCAAGCAGCTTCTGGGACCAGGGCTGGGCAGCCAGAGACCTCTCCAGGCAACCTTGTCCCCCTCCAGCTGCAGGCTTTTTCCGCGGGGCGATCCAAGATGGCGGACTAGAGGGTGACTGCATCTCCAGTCGCTCCAGAACCCAGGATTCAAGAAGGGGAGGCATTGAGAGACTCGGACTAAAATAGAACCACTGGGTGAGTCTCCCCCACCCAGTGAAGCTCAGCTGGGCGGCAGGCCCAGATTCGAGTGGCTTATTAGAGTAGGACAGGGCAGATAGAGTCTCCCCCAGGCAGCTCTGTGCACTCTGTCAGTGGGCTCCTCCCACAGGGACAGATTCTCCAGCCTCGAGGAGCAGGCCCCCCAGTGAGAGCCCTTCTGCACAGAACCAGCGTGGCCAGCTCCGGCCCGCCCCGGCCAGCTCCTGCCCACCCCGCTGCCAGCTCCGGCCCACCCGCAGTTTGCTTCAGTGACCAGCACAGGGCACCAGGGACTTCCCCAAGCAGCCCAGCCCCCTCCGGCAGGAAGCATCTTCCTAGGCTAGCTTCTTGGGGCAAACCGCCCAGTGAGAGCCTGTCTACACAGAGCCAGCCACAAGTCCCCAAGCCAGTGGAGACCTCTGACCTGCAACCAGCCTCTGGGACCAGGGCTGGGCAGCAAGAGACCTCTCCAGGTCTCTCTCCCTGGAACCAGTAGCGGGCTAGGGGCAGCATTCTTCGGAAGCACTACATTATCAAGTTAATCCAAGACTTCAGGCTACTGAAGGCTGGTAGGTGATACACTGGAAATCTACAGGGACACTATAAGCCAATAGAGGAAATCTACAATATCACAGAGTCCCACTGACATCTGACCAATATGAGAAAACAAGGGAAGAAAATGTCCCAAACAAACGTAGATACTATATCAAAAAAACCCAATGACAGCACAGCAGAAGAAATGTCCGAAAAGGAGTTCAGAATGTACATACTTAAAACAATCAGGGAAGCAAACGAGGAGATGAAAGAACAAATGCAGGCATTAAATGAACACACCAATCAACAGTTAAAAGAGCAAATAAGGGAAGCAAAAGAACATTTCAATAAAGAGTTAGAGATACTGAAAAAAAACCAAACAGAAATCCTTGAAATGAAGGAAACAATAAACCAAGTGAAAAACACCATAGAAAGCATAACCAATAGGATAGATCACCTGGAAGACAGAACCTCAGATATTGAAGACAAAATACTTAATCTTGAAAACAAAGTTGACCAAACAGAAAAGATGGTAAGAAATCATGAACAGAATCTACAAGAATTATGGGATATCATGAAAAGGCCAAATTTAAGAATTATTGGGATTGAGGAGGGCTTAGAGAAACAAACCAAAGGAATGAACAGTCTATTCAATGAAATAATATCAGAAAATTTCCCAAATCTGAAGAATGAAATGGAAAACCAAGTACAAGAGGCTTATAGGACTCCAAATATGCAAAATTACAACAGACCTACAGCAAGGCACATTATTATGAAAATGCCTAACATACAAAATAAAGACAGAATTTTAAAGGTCGCGAGAGAAAAGAATCAGATTACATTCAGGGGGAAACCAATAAGAATATCAGCAGATTTTTCAATCCAGACCTTAAAAGCTAGAAGGGCCTGGAACAACATTTACCAAGCCCTGAAAGAAAATGGATGCCAACCAAGAATCTTATACCCAGCAAAACTTACTTTCAGATTTGACGATGAGATAAGATCCTTCCATGATAAACAAAAGCTAAAGGAATTTACAAAAAGAAAGCCAGCATTACACAACATTCTCAGCAAAATATTCCATGAGGAAGAGATGAAAAACAACAATGTAAGTCAGCAACAGGAGGAACTAGCCTAAAGGAATAGCCAAATAAAGGAGAAACCAAATCATGTCAAAAAACAAAAATGAGTCCAATGACTAGGAATACAAATCATATCACAATAATAACTGTGAATGTTAATGGCCTGAACTCATCAATCAAAAGACACAGACTAGCAGATTGGATTAAAAAGAAAGATCCAACAATATGCTGCCTGCAAGAGACTCATTTCGTAGAAAAAGATACCCATAGACTAAAGGTGAAAGGATGGGAAAAAATATACCATGCACACGGACACAGCAAAAAAGCTGGAGTATCCATCCTCATTTCAGATAATGTGGACTTCAAGCCAAAATGAGTCAGAAGGGATGAAGAAGGACATTACATACTGCTTAAGGGAAGCATAAATCAGCAAGACAAAACAATCATAAATATCTATGCCCCAAACATTGGCTCATCCATGTACGCCAAACAAATCCTTCTCAATTCCAGAAATCAAATAGACCACAACACAATAATACTAGGTGATTTTAACACACCTCTCTCACCGCTGGATAAATCGTCCAAACAAAAATTGAATAAAGAAACCATAGATCTCAATAACACAATCAACAATTAAGACTTAATTGACTTATATAGAATATACCATCCAACAAAGAATGAATACACTTTCTTCTCAGCAGCACATGGATCCTTCTCTAAAATAGACCATGTTTTATGCCACAAAGCTACTGTTAGCAAATACAAGAAGATAGAGATACTACCTTGTACTCTATCACATCATAATGGACTGAAATTAGAAATAAATGACAGAATAAAAAACAGAAACTTCTCCAATACTTGGAGATTAAATAATACACTATTATACAATGAATGGATAACAGAAGATATCAGGAGGGAAATTTAAAAATTCTTAGAAGTAAATGAGAACAAAGACACATCATATCAAAATCTCTGGGACACTATGAAAGCAGTACTTAGAGGAAAATTTATTTCATGGGGCACATTCAACAAAAGAAGTAGAAATCAACAAATAAATGACTTAACATTACAGCTCAAAGCCCTAGAAAAAGAAGAGCAGACTAACACCAAAAGTAGTAGAAGACAGGAAATAGTTAAAATCAGAGCCAAAATCAACGAAATTAAAACAAAAGAAACAATCAGAAAAATTGACAAAATAAATAGTTGGTTCTTTGAAAAAATAAACAAAATTGATAAACCCTTAGCCACACTAACAAAGAGAAAGAGGGAGAAAACTCAAATTACTAAAATTCGGAATGAACAAGGAAATATCACAACAGACACAAGTGAAATACAAAACATAATTAGAAGCTATTTTGAAAATCTATACTCCAACAAAACAGAAAACCTCAAAGACATCAACAAGTTTCTAGAGACAAATGAATTGCCTAAACTGAACAAGGAGGACATACACAACTTAAATAAATCAATTTCAAGTACTGAAATAGAAGAAGTCATCAAAAGCCTACCAACAAAGAAAAGTCCGGGACCAGATGGGTTCTCAGCCGAGTTCTACAAAACCTTTAAAGAAGAGCTCATTCCAATACTTCTCAAAGTATTCCATGAAGTAGAAGAGGAGGGAACCCTCCCAAACTCATTCTATGAAGCCAATATCACCCTGATACCTAAACCAGACAGAGACACATCGAGGAAAGAAAATTTCAGACCAATATCCTTAATGAACATCAACACAAAAATTCTCAACAAAATTTTAGCAAATCGCATACAAAAATATATTAAAAAGATAGTGCACCACGAGCAAGTGGGTTTCATCCCAGGGATGCAAGGTTGGTTCAACATCCGGAAATCAATAAATGTCATTCACCATATCAACAGACTAAAAGTTAAGAATCACATGATTATTTCAATAGATGCAGAAAAAGCATTCGATAAAATACAACATCCCTTCATGCTCAAAACACTAGAAAAAATTGGGGTAGTGGGATCATTCCTTAACATTGTGAAGGCCATCTACGCTAAGCCCATGGCCAATATCATTCTAAATGGTGAAAAACTGAAAGCATTCCCCCTAAAAACAGGAACAAGGTAGGGATGCCCTCTTTCACCACGTCTATTCAACATTGTTCTTGAAACTCTAGCCAGAGCAATTAGACAAACCAAAGAAATTAAAGGGATACGAATTGGAAAAGAGGAACTCGAACTATCCCTGTTCGCTGATGACATGATTATATATTTAGAGGAACCTGGAAATTCCACCAGAAAACTTTTAGAACTCATGAGTGAATTCAGTAAAGTAGCAGGTTACAAGATCAATGCTCATAAAGCCAATGCATTCTTATACGTAAGTGATGAATCTTCAGAAAGAGAAATTAGGAAAACTATCCCATTCACAATAGCCTCGAAAAAAATAAAATACTTGGGAATCAATCTCACAAAAGAGGTGAAAGACCTCTACAATGAGAACTATACAACACTAAAGAAAGACATTAAAGAAAACCTTAGAAGATGGAAAGATCTCCCATGTTCATGGATAGGAAGAATTAATATTGTCAAAATGGCCATACTACCAAAAGTGCTATACAGATTCAATGCAATTCCAATTAAAATCCCAATGATGTACCTTACAGAAATAGAGCAAGCAATTATGAAATTCATCTGGAAGAATAAGAAACCCAGAATAGCTAAAGCAATCCTCAGTAGAAAGAGCGAAGCAGGGCGTATCACAATACCAGATCTTCAACTCTTATTACAAAGCAATAGTAACAAAAACGGCATGGTATTGGTACCAAAATAGACAGGTAGGTCAATGGTACAGAATAGAGGACACGGACACAAACCCAAATAAATACAATTTTCTCATACTAGACAAAGGGGCCAAGGATATGCAATGGAGAAAAGATAGCCTCTTCAACAAATGGTGCTGGGAAAACTGGAAAACCATATGCAACAGAATGAAATTAAACCCCTATCTCTCACCCTGCACAAAACTGAACTCAAAATGGATCAAGGACCTCAGAATCAGACCAGAGACCCTGCATCTTATAGAAGAAAAAGTAGGTCCAAACCTTCAACTTGTTGGCTTAGGATCAGACTTCCTTACCAGGACTCCCATAGCAGAAGAAATAAAAGCAAGAATCAACAACTGGGATAGATTCAAACTAAAAAGTTTTCTCTCAGCAAAGGAAACTATCAGTAATGTGAAGAGAGAGCCTACAGAGTGGGAGCATATCTTTGCCACTCCTACTTCAGATAGAGCACTAATTTCCAGAATCTATAAAGAACTCAAAAAACTCTACACCAAGAATACAAATAATCCAATCAACAAATGGGCTAAGGAAATGAACAGACACTTCACAGAAGAAGATGTACAAGCAATCAACAGATACATGAAGCAATGTTCAACATCTCTAGTAATAAGAGAAATGCAAATCAAAACTACCCTAAGATTTCATCTCACCCCAATTAGAATGGTGATAATTAAGAACATAAGCAACAATAGGTGTTGGCGAGGATGTGGGGAAAAAGGTACACTCATACATTCCTGGTGGGGTTGCAAATTAGTGCAGCCACTCTGGAAAGCAGTATGGAGATTCCTCAGAAAGCTTGGAATGGAACCACCTTTTGACCCAGCTATCCCACTCCTTGGCCTATACCCAAAGGACTTAAAAGCAGCATACTACAGAGATACAGCCACCTCAATGTTCATAGCTGCTCAATTCACTATAGCCAGATTGTGGAACCAACCTAGATGCCCTTCAGTTGCTGAATGGATAAAGAAACTGTGGCATATATATACAATGGAATATTACTCCGCCATGAAGAATGACAAAATTATGGCATTTGCAGGCAAATGGATGAAATTGGAGGATATCATGCTAAGTGAGATAAGCCAATCTCAAAAAACTAAAGGACGAATGATCTCGCTGATAAGCGAATGAGGACATATAAGGGGTAGGGGGTTAGTGTTAGGGTTAGGGTTAGGGTTAGGGTTAGGGATAAGGAGGGTAATAAGAATGGAGGAAGAAAGGACTGTATAGAGGGAAAAGAGGGGAGGGGGGAAGGGGAAAAAATAACAGAATGAATCAAACAACATTGCCCTATGTAAATTTATGATTTTTAATTAAAATAAAATAAAAAATTTTTAAAAAAAGTTAAACATATACCCACAAAAAAAGAAGATAGTACAGATCAGGTCTCCAGGTAGAGCACTTGAAGGTGTAGATTTGTGGGGCTGGTCCGCTAAGGTGTACTCACAAAATGGATATTTGTAGAAGAGAAGAAAAAAAGACTGGCCAGAGGAAGAAGATGAACATTGAAGCAATCTCAAAAGAAGCCTCAGGGAATCACATAAGAAGCTCTGGAACAAGGCTGTTCCTGCAGTATCATCCTATGTTAGGTAGAAACTGAGCCTTCATGCCCATATGAGGACCAAGTGTGGGATGTGGTCTGCCCTCCCTACCTGGGATGGGGTGACTTTGGCCAAGGAAACTGTCTTCTGCCAAGGGCGAGTCCTAGAGACTCAGCCAAGAGCTGTCAATAGCGACAATTGGGGAATCTTGGCATTGCAACATAGTATTCACCAATCCACTACCCAGGGCATTAGTAAACAACAATTTTTTTAAAACCCAAAGCTTCTGTACAAGAGCCATGTCACAGACCTTACTGGGCTAAGAAGCAAAAGAACTATATGCTATCTTGTCTCTTCTGCTAAATTAAAAAAAAAAAATAGTTTTGGAAAGGAAGTTTTCCTGTTTTCATCTATAATCAGAGTTTTGACAAGAGACTCATCTATGATCTCTTCTACAACCCTAATTTCTGTGTCTTAATATTCAACAAGATCAAGAGGAAAAGATTTCAAATGTATTCATGCCTCATAAAGAGTTCAGCTTCACTTAGATATTAGCACTGTGGATCCTATTATTTCCCAGTTAAATTAGATCCCAAAACTCCAAAGTTATTTTCAAGTCCCTTTGATAGTATTAGTACGGGAACATTTTAACTAAATCTAAGAGTAATATTTAAGTCCCAGAAGAGGAAGAATGAAGATGATTAATCATCAAATTCTTGTACTTAAACTAGAATCCCAAGCTGCTGAATTCAGGCTGAGATATCAAAAGAACTTCTTTAATCTTAACTAACTCCATCATCATCAGTTTTTCCAAAGGAATAAAATTACTAGTGAATCCATAATGAATATCATTATCCCTGCAAAACTTAGTGTGCTACGTTTCTTCTACTGAGAAGCAGCAGAATAGTCACACTGCCTCCTTTATTATCTTCCTCTGTCCTTTGAAAAGGTCATTAACCACATCTGGGGGTCTCCTCTACTCAGAATAGCCAACTGATGGACATATAAGGTCAACTGCCCTCCAAACATATGAAAGTCAGCCATCTTTATTTGGACACTTTAATGTAATTGCCCAGGAGAGGTGCAAAAGAAAACCAAAATGACTACATTGGATTTACTGTCTCACTCTATTAGGACTTGTGTAGCATCTTTGTCCCTTTGAGGAACAAAATGGAAAGGGCTAAAAATAGAGAACATTGATCTTTTCCTGGCACTAAGCTTCATGAAGAATAGCTTTTTTGCAAAAGAGCAGCTTTATTTCATCTAGTTAAGTATTCCACATCATGTGTGAACATAGCAATTCTTTAATATGCCCCATTCCTAGCACTTCCTTTTATTTTTTGATACCAACTTAAATATTAATGATTCATGCCAAAAAGAGGAGGCTGAAAATACATAGTTAGATATAGAATGACTCCTCTCTTTGTCATAAACAGGAAGCTAGCTTAAACTGATGTTAAACTGTCTTTGAACATGAAAAAACAGAATGTCTAAGCCATTGATTTTAACAGACCTTGTACATTGTTTACATCTGTGAATTCCATTTTTAGTTATTTGCAACAATTTCCTATTATAACATAACACACTGACGTGTTTCCTGCAATTTTAGTCATACGTTTTCATTTTCTACTAGAATGTTTACATCTACTTGTGTATAATCATACCTCAATCTCAGAACTCTTCTCAAATGCATAATAAGATTATGCATTTTGGTAGGAAGGAAATGCTATGTGTTATTAAACAATAGCCATACTCCTAAGTACATCCCATCAAGTTTCCAAAACAAAAAAAGCCACACAAATAGTCCTGGATGACCGATGAACCAACAAAGAACAAAACCAATAAATTTTATGATAAATAAGTTCCTTCTAAGTAGCAAATAGTTTGCTTTTGTTCAAGGAATTAACCTGTGCCATGACCAAGGCAAAGATATTGAAGGAGCCAGTTGCACAGACTACATGTCCAAGGAGTCACTTATGATATGCCACACATCTACCTCAAGGCTACTACTCTTAATATCTTCAAGGGCTGCCTTGAGGTCTGCATACAGCCATCATGATCAGAGAAATGTCCTGGAACCAGGGGCAGTAAACATGGGACACAGAAATGCAACATACTGGTATAAAAATATAGGAGAAAACTGGTTGCTAAGAAAAAAAGAGATACACTGGTTGGCAGAGCAGAAGGAGGTTTTTGAAAGGAGGAGTGGAGAGACTAGGCTTTACTAAAATGCAGGTGTACATGGAGATTCCTTAATAAGGAAGGAGGGTAAAGGATACACAGGCTACTCAGGGTGCCAGCTGGTAAAGCCACACAATGACAAGGAGTGGGCCAAACTCTGCAACCTTGTGTGTCACAGAGGGGCTAGAAAGCACTTTGGTCCCAAGGATCATACTGGACTACACAGAGCTAATTCTGATTTCTTGTCAAAAGCCTGCATCTGATCTGTACTGCATCCCTGAAGTCAAGACTAAACCAGGAATAAGAATCAACTCTTCCTACTGTTGTGGGTTTAATTGTGTCCTCCACCAAAATATTTTTTAGTCCTTCTTTGGAAATAGAGTTTTTGCAGATCAAGTTAATCAAGTTCAGATGAGGTTCTACTGGCATCCTTGTAGGAAGAGGGGCAGAGGTAAACACAAGCACAGAGGGGTACAATCACACAGCGAGAGTGCCCTGTGATTGCAGTAATGTGCCTACAAGCCCAGAAACGCCAAAATTGATGGCAACTGCCAGAAGCCAAGAAAAGGCCAGGAAATATCTTTTTAGATCCTTTGGAGAGAACCAGGATTTGGGGTTTCTGACTTCCAAGACTAGAAGAAAACAAATTTCTGTTGTTTCAAGCTACAAAGTTTGAGTAATTTTTTTATGGCAGCCCCAGGAAACTAATAGACATGCTACAAAAATGGAAATGGGAGGAGATGGCAGTGCACTGAGGGAACTGGAGAAAAGATCATGAAACAAGCGGCTTTTGATCTCTGCCTAGCAGCTGAGACAGTTGAGAAGAGGAGAGCAGAAGGACAACCCAGTAGACAAATCCTTAATGACTAGGGAGGAGGAGCAGTGAAAAAAGACAAGTCATGTTTCCCAGACACCATGAAGTCCAATTTTACCTTGCCACAAAGTATGTGTACAGTACAAGAAAGAATTCATTGAATTTACTTTACTAGAAAGTTAAATCAAGGCCAGGTTGAACAGAACAAACTAAGGAGCTCAGACTTATCCACAATTAATTGATCTCATTTTGCAAAAATGTGTTTTGATCAGAGCAAAGATTAGGAAGATGAATTTGGCAGCATATACAGAGTACCTTGGAAAGGAGAGAGACTGGAAAAAAAGTGAGTATCAGTGAGAAAACTACTGCAATAGTCCAAGCAATAATAATAATTAAATGCCTGGTAAAATAGTTTAGAGGGAATAGAAAAGGAGAAGAGAAAGAAGTTTAAGTTTGATTGAGATGTAAGTGATAGTTCCCAGCACTTGATTTCATGGGATGTAAAGTGTCCTACTTTGAGCACTGTCGTCGTCCAGCTGTGCCTAATCTTGAGTCACTCCATTGTGAGTACAAGTGCAATGATAGAATGACTCTACACCTTGTTTGTTCAAGTAAATCACCACCATCTGCACAGCACAACCAAAAGGCACAAACTGATAAAGTAAATGTGCTAATAAAAATGACCACCTGTGAACTTCTTAAACTGAATCATAGGCTTCTGAATGCATGGGCATATCAACCCCATATCGGAAAAACCAGACCCACAAACTTATCAAACACACCAGAATGCTCACCTGAGACCCACAAGAGAAGGAGCTCCCCAAGACGGCCTGCCACAACACACACAGACCTGTCATCTGACCATCCAGAGAACACACCGTGAGGCTGACAGACAACAAGCCTCCAACTCTCTGTCCTGGGGTTTCCGCCGGGCTGGAGCTCCCTTCTTGACACGAGGTGGACTGTCTGCCCTCAGGACCCTGACTCAGAATCTAGGTTCCAGGCTCTGCCTGAGTTCTGGTGATCTTACCCACCTGCAGAGACTCTGCTGCATCTGTATCTGCTCTTTGTCTTTGCTCTCAGTGTGACCTCCTAAAACTTTTTGGCTACTTAATCGTTTCTTCATCTTAGTTTTTATACACGTTATATATTTTTGTGTATGTATTACGTAAATGCAATGTGCGACTTGGGTGTCATGGATATTAGAAATTAAGATTGCAAGCAAATAAAAGAACTTGTAGTTGCCTGGACTATGATTACCAGGTAACCCACAAGTACTTGGTGACTAGCCACTGATGACAGTGATATGGCTTATGAATTTATTGTTATTCAATAAACTCTGACATTGTGTAAGAAACAAATGTGTTTGGTCTGTGTTGATGGCATAGCTCACTCACCACATAAAGACCATATTTGTTTCTTCCACAATGAAAAAAATAACAGCCTGGGTGTCTAAGATGAGAGAGGCAACAGTACTTAGAAACAGTTAAGTCAAAGAGAGATGGAGTGAGAGAAAATGTGAGTGTGAAAAGATGGTTTATGCCAGGCTAAACTGGATTTTTTCTTGCTACACAAGGATATTGCACTCTTGCTTGAGAAGTCTCAAAGTCAGTTCATATCTCAGCCTGAGCTACTAGAACTCAACTGGGAGTTAAGGCAAAGGAGAAAATGGATAATGAAGAGAGCCCAGAAATGTGCTTGATAGACCTCAAGAGGGGACAGGCGTGAACCCCTTGAGACGGCTGGAAGCAGTCCTGGTGAGAGATACAACCAGCCTTGGTGTATCACAGGCAGACCTTCTCCAAAGTCAAGAGCACAGTTCATCTTCTCTGAGGGAATCACAGAAAGAGGAAAGATACCGAGAATGGAAAATAGATCAAGGACTTTCAGGAGGTTCATAGATTGCTGTTCTTTCTAGTTCAAAAGGGGAAATAAAGCTGGCATAATTCCCTGAGTGCACATATTCTGCTAAGCTAATATAACAGGAAGCACTGTAAATAACAATGACTTTTTAGAAAGGAAGCTTTAAATTTCTAGGTCAAAGTCCACTAATATTTATTAAGGGCATTAAGGTATCTAGTTACAGTTCAAAGTATGTACTCTGGAAAACTATATTAACCACATTTGAAAATTCTTTTTCTAAGCAACAAAAATGGATATTTCTCATTTACTAAATGAATGCAGATGCAGAAATTACCCATTAGCAGGAAAAAGAGTTACAGAACATGTTTCTGGAAAAGTGTGGCTTCCTTCATTAAATGACATCTTCTGTTTGACCTTGGAATAAGTGAAAAATATGTGACCCCTACCTATAATGAAGATTATGGGGGAAAAAATAAGGAAATCAATCAATAAATAGATTAAACAAGGAAGAACAAGATGCTGTGGCAGAAAATAATGTGGGTGTCTATTTTAGATAGGGTGGTCACAGAATCCCTCTGAGAAACTGACATGTAAGTGGAGAAAGAGCCAACCTTAGAAGAACTAGGGGGAAGAGTGTTCCACCAATATGAATGATGTGAGACCCCACATCAGAAAGGTACTCAGGACACCCAAGTACCTGCAGGAAAAACCACCCAGCTGGAGGAATGTGAGGGAGGACCAGAGGCACAAGATGGAGCTGCAAAGAACAGCATGACCAAGACTGTAGAGTGCCAGATAGGATTTCACAGAGTTTGAAACTATTTCTAACAGAGATTTCCCACTGTACTCAGAAACTGAAGAATTTTAAACTGGGACCATGATCCAACTTCCTTGCTTAAAAAAATTACCTTTTTGCCCTATGAAGAAGAAATACCACAGAACTTTGAAAATTCAGATCACTCAGAAAATGGCTAGAATGGAAGGTGGAAGACTTGTCCCATCTTCCAGGTGAAAGCTGAGGTCAAGAGAAGTGGATACATTCAAGAGACATTTGAGATATAACTGATGGGAAAGAGGAGTAGATTGGAACAGAGAAGTGAAGAAAGGAAGGAATTGGGACTGATTCCCAGTGTAGTAACTTGGACAACTGCCTAGATGATGGTGCCTTTAAGTAGCCAGAGAAGTCAGAGCAGGTTTGGAAAAGGGAATCAAGAGCTTGGTTTTGAGCAAATCAGAATTGGAATGACTGTGAGCATGTTCTTGAGGCACTGAGTTGTATACATGAGTTTGAGACTGGAAAAGAGATTTTGGTTGTGCATATACCATGGGACGAATATGTAGATAAAGAAGAAAAATGTCCACACAGAAATGAGGAGGAGGAAGAGAAAATTGCCAGCAGTCATTATTGCTGCCAGCACGTGTGCCCCAACACACCCACTCTGAACAAAATCCATCCCCACTGGCCTAGAGTTAAACATGGTCCTGAAATTACCAGCATCCCTTCCTGTTTTCTTTATACCTTCACCACCCAGAGGTTCACACCTCCCAGCAAGCAGAGTTCACCTGCTTCTGGCATCAAGATTGGGCTAGCCACATAAAATGAAATGGAAAACATATGTTTTATTTTCTATTTCCTAGAATAGGATGGGTAAGATTGGAATTATTTCCTCCTTAAAGTGTTTGATAGGAATCACAGAGAAAGCATTAATGAGCTTGGAGTTTTCTTAATTGGACAGTTTTCAATTACTGATTCAGCTTCCTTAACAGTTATAGAAATACTCTGGTTGAATCTCAATTGTTGATCCTAAGGCAAAAAAGCAGTCAAATACTGACGGAATGCAATTTTTATAAGCTTAATATATATACATATATTTATATATGTACATGTATACACACATATGTAAGTGCATATATGTACTTAATATATTGTATATATATTAAGCTCATAAAAATTTTATATATACAATATATATAATTTTAATATAATTATACACAATTTGAATATATAATATGCATATATATGAATTATTTGCTTTATATATACATATATGTATACACGTTCTTTTTAGGGGGAATTAAAAGAACAGTAGATTGGGTTTGGTTGCATTAAATTATTATTATTAAATTTACATTTTCAGAATCTGTATCAGATTATTCAATGAAAGGCACTGGATAGCTGACCAGAAAAGGCAAGATTAAATTTTTACCATAGATAATGTACTGAACTGTTTACATTCCTCTCTGAATTTGTCCAGCCAAGAGTTTCTGCTGACTGGTGCTACTGGCAACTCTACTAAGACCATCTTGTACTGATTACACTGTTGAAAGCCACAAAGAGGAATGCCCTGGCTGGCATCTACTTCACTGGCTCACTCCTCTGGGCCTTTGCTCATGCAGAAGATGCTGCTCCTCCAATTTGACTCCGGATTCCCAAGCCAGTACCAGAGGGACCACCTGGCACAGGCTAGATATGCAGGATCAATGACATCCACAAGGAACATGCTGACTAACAAAATATGAAAGCTGCAACATTTTTTTCCTCTTTCTCTTCCTAATCTGAGACTGATCTGAGGCACAGAAATTCTATAGCCTCTGTGCAAATGTTTCATGAAACCAAGAAGCCTCCTGAATACATTTCAAACCTCTGGCCCACTGAGCAACGCACCTCACTGTGTTTTCTACCCCTCCTTGCTTGCCACTACCTCTCTCCTCTCCCTCATAACCCTCAGACTGTGGATGACAATTAAGTATTAACATGTAAGTTTGTGCCTGTCTGACCGATTCTAAGGAATCCAGGCTAGAGTAGATGTCAAGTATTATTATGTATTTTAGGTTAAAAATATCAGTTCTCACTTTTGTCAGGGGGTGCTGTCTTACCTCATACACTCGTCATTACAATTACTGTCTCACAAACACATTTAACTCCATTGCTTCTTTCTTTGCCCACGCTTGCCTGTCAAAACCCAAGCATCTTTGTCCTTTCCTTTTTCACATTTCTTCTTTCCTTCCTCTTTCTGTTTTAAAATTCCTTTTTAAATGTGAAATTATCATACTCATGTAAAATTGACTGAGGCACAAATGTATGTTTTAGCAATCACAAACTACCCAAATCAAGAAATAGAATATCGGCAGGACCCCTGAAGCCATAACATACCCCATACTGATGAAAATTCCACTCTCAGCCTCCCAGAGTAAAGCATTTTTCTAGTTTTGGTCATTCATATCTATCAGTAATTCATGACAGTAGCAAATGGCATGACAGTTCCATGAAAGTAAACTGCCTCTCTTTGACACCCAGAAGTAGAGGTTCTCTAACACCCAAGTAAGACCTGAAGCTTTGTGACGATTCTGTGCACAACTTAAGGCCAAAAGTTTAAACAAAATAATCCAACTCCTTTGTCCAGGGAATCACAAAATCTTCAATCACCATAATAAGAAAAAGGATGTCACATTTACTTTTTATAATTTGGGGTTCCTTGTATGATGCCAGTTTCATCCTCAGGAACATACTCCGTGACAAAAAGAATGTGGAAACAAAGGGTGATTCCAGCCAGAAAGCAGACCGAAGACGGAGAATTCTGTTCCAGAATCCGCAATTAGCTCACCACTACTCTAAGGAAATGCTTACATTTTTCTCTTTATCAGCAAAATAATAGATCTACAACATCATCAACAAATCCAACAACCCAGGCAGGCAGACAGGTATTGATCTGCCTTCCTGAGGAGCAGGGGCTTCAATGAGTCAGAGTTCTGGGAAGCTGTCCTTCAAATACTTGTTTTACAACTAACCTATGACAGTCTTCTGGCTCTTTCTCTCTGGGCCTTGGGGGTTTGCAGGTGGGATGTGTGGAAATTTTCACCTGTCAAGGAGCAAGAGTGCATTTTTTTCTTCTGCAAAAATAATGGGGAAAAGACTCAAATCAGCAGGGAACTTTTTTTAATTTTTAAGATTATCCTCACCCACCCCTCCCCAGTTCCACCCCATACTAGCCCTATATATATCATACAAAGTGAAACACAAATACACATGTACAGAGTTTCTAGGTTATTCGTGTATCCACAAATGGAAACTTCTTAAAACATAATATTCTGCAAATCACTTTTACTGGTTTTACATATATTATGGACATAACTCTAGATCAATAAAAATATTCTTACTAATAGTTGGATAATATACCTTAGTCTGGATGCCATATAATGTTGTTAAACATTTCCATATCGAAGTACATTTGGGTTGCTTTTTACAAATAGTGCATCAATAAACTTCTTATGTACTAGAGTTTTTATTTTATAGGACAGATTTCCAAAAAGGGAATCCTGAGTCAAAGAGTACCTATATAGCTTACTTCTTAAATATTATAGTAATTGATAGTCCTACTATAGAAAGAAATGAGCATATATTCTCTCAGTGGTTACTGTTACTCTTCAATATTTGCCAAACTGATAGATGAAAAATGGTATCTCGTGGTTACTTAATTTGCATTTCCCTAACAACTTATGAGATTTAATATCTCTTGTATGGTATTTATTCTATTTTTATTGGTTTGTTTAGCCTTTTAATTTCCTAACTTATGTTTAATTTTCGTTATCAAGTCATGGGAGATCTTTGAAGATACAGTCTTTCATATAGCAAATGGTAATATCCCTCAAAACTTTCCCACAAATTTCTATATGATACAAATTTTCTTCTCTCTGTGGTTCTCTTTTACTGTTGCTTATGATGTGCTTGCATACCTTTTTTAGAATTTTTATGCAATTGTCATAAAAACTATGACTTTCCCACCAAAATTCATGCTACCTCCTTATTTGACAGATGGCTAAACTGTACTTCCCTGCTCCCTTGCATTAGTTGTAGCCCGGAGAGTCACTTTTGCCAATGTACTATAAACATGAACACTGAAGATCTCTTCCCAGACTGAGGTCTTAAAACAGGCTGCAGAAATAGCTCAGTGGTAGGGCACTCACCTAGCATAAGTGAAACCCCGCTTCAATTCCCAGTACTATACAAAACAAAATAAAAAAACACAAATGAATGAAAAACAGCCATACCCCTCCATGGTCTCACCTGGACATGACCTCCCAGTTTTGCATGGAGAGAATAATATACCCTAGGAGATGACAAAGTCATATGTTTCAGTCAAGGTTCAATCAGAAATTGGGTGGGGGAATTAATATAAAGAATTATTAAACTGATAAATGATGGATTGTAAGATACAGTCATCCCTATCTATCTATAAGGAATTGGTTCCAGAACCCATGTGGATATTAAAATTCACAGTGCTCAAGTTCCTAATATAAAATGGCATACTACTGGCATATAACTTACACACATGCTCCTACATATTTAAAATTTTCTCTAGATTACTTAAAATACTTAAAATAATGTAAATGTTCTATATAACAGTATAGTTGTCATACTAGTTTATTCAGGGAATAATGACAGAAAAAAAAATCATACATGTTCAGCACAGGCATAATTTTCTTTGCAAATATTTTGGATCCCTAGTAGGTGGGATCCACAGATGCAGGACCCATGGATATAGAGGACCAACTGCATAAGGAAACACAACAGTACTCTATGGCTGAAGAAGAGTGACCACAAAAGACCAAACTTAGAAGGGAGTACCCGGGTCCCTAGGGTCCAGACCTGGTTGAGAAGTATAGCTCAGCCCAGTAGATAGCAGAAAATTTCATTCATTTGCCCAAGCCAGAGCTTTCGTAGTCACTAGACAGGCAGAAAGCAATCCCTCAGAGAGAAGCCAGCACAGGCATCAGCAGTGAGTGGCCTGGTGGCCTAGCATAAAGAGGGATGAGGGCCCAGGGCACAGGTCTGCAAAGGGAATTGCATCACCTGTGTAGGCAGGAAGCATTCGGGAACTGATTTCACATGAACTGGACCACAGAATGTCATCACTGGACCAGTCTGAGGCCATGAGGTTTCCAGGGAACTTATTCTGGGTGTATGCTTGGGGCAGAACTATACTGGTTGTCCTCACACCACACTGCTGACCCTGTGTAGCTGTCAGAAACAGCAGGGGAAGCCCCTTTCTTAAGCAGTGTCCCTCCAGCACCCTCTACTGAGAAAGTTTAACCCCCACTGTAAAAAGAAAATGCCAAAAAAATTCAGTTCACTATCATGGAGCCCTAGTAAAGCACAAATGTGGAGCTTACAGGCAGTAAATTGATGACTGGCACACTGCAATTTGTCAGCATGGGAGGAGCCTGAGTTCCTGAATTGACCATACATTGCACCAGCAGTCCACCACTACCTGAGTGCAGGTGAGCCTGCTGTGCTCACCTCAGATATGCTACAGTGAGTTCTTATAGCCTTTGAACCACGGCTCTTTGCAACTGCAGTTTGGTTTTTATCCCAACTAATTCAGTAGTCAAATATGCCAGTCTTTCATTTTATGGCTTCTGAATTTCTTGCCTAGTTTAGGAAAAATCCTGTAGCTTGATTTTAAAAAATAGAGAGCCGATTTATAGCTGATTAGGAAAAGACTAGTCAAAATATAACAAATATTGCCACTTTGGTTTTGACTAGTCAACAGCAACTTCCTGATGCAGACAAGCAAAGAGGAAAATAGAGACAAAGGAACATTGTGTAAGTGAAGAACCACAATTACAAACCACTCTGGCTCCTTTGAGTAGTTTCTGTACACTTTCCAAGGTACCAACTAAAGCAACTTCAGAAAGGGAGGGATTTTACAGAAAACAATCAAAATAATTAGTTCCTTTAATAGACTAAATGTCTCAACCACTGTATATAAACATTGTTTATTAAGCAAGAGGCTCAAGCATTTGGAAACATGAAAGGCAGGGTCAGTAGAAAGTTCTACTCTGTCTTCCTCCAGGGGTTATTCTCAGCTACCGCTCAGATCTAATGTTAGGATTGCTACAGCCTCTGCACTTGTCTGTCATCCTCCCTTTCTCTAGCATCTTTTTTTTTTTTTTTTTTTCTATCTTGTGAGAAGGGAATATGGACCTTTTAGATAAAGGCAGCCAACATTTATAGTTGTGCTGTGTGTGCACATTGTATTGCCTGGCCACTGTGGAAAAATATAAAGGAAAAACAGACCCTCGTCCTGATCCAAAAGCATTTATGGGCTATCAGGGAATCTGAACAACACATAAGCAATGCAGAACAGACAGGCCAAAAAAACACATCACTAATAAAATCACCAGTTGTAACAAGTGCCCACCAGTTGTGAAAACAATGAAGAGATGCAAAATGAACACATTTCAAATCCCCTTTCTTGTGCATGCCAAATCATAGCGTGCGTATGTGTGCATGTATATGTATATATGAATATATATGTGTATATATGTATATATGAATAATGATTGACTAATTCAGGTCATCAAAAAGACAGGGAAATATTCATATTACCTGAAGGCAGTAGTGATAAATGTTGATGTTGGTGCTTTTTTGCATTTAATGAATTTATTAGGTTTCATTCACTTGTTCTAAACAACATAAAATCCACCAGCAAATGTCATCAGCTTACTATTTTTTTGTTTTGTTCTAGAATGCCGTTCTGGAAATTTGGGCTTAAATTTGGGGGTAACCGAAAACAAAATCACCTACCCTTGCTCAACGTTTTCATCACACCCTCACACTTTCTACCTTCCTCCCTGGAGGGATTCCCTATCTTCCTCCCTGGAGGGAATTCCCTACAGTCCCACCTGCCTGGTTCCTGCTATCCTTCAGCTGGGGTTCAAATGTACTCCGCCAACGGGCCTTTTCTGAGATCCTCTTACAGCATTAATTCTCCCAACAACTGTGTCGTCATTGCACTTTGGAAACACTGCATGTTTGTCTTCATCTCCTGCTGACCCACGGCCAGGATTTTTATCTTAGCCATTGATATTTCTACTGTGTGGCATTTTTAAATGGCCAATGAAAGTTTATTAAATGAATAAATTTTTCACTTTTGCTATATTGCCTCCACAGTCTAATGTCAGGATTTCAAGTTCTTAAAATGTTTCATGAAAAGATTAATAGTATTACAGTAAAAGAGCATGTTGGTTTGTATTCAGAGCAGTGAGAAAAGTTCTGCCCATGGCGGCCTTGGGTTATGTTCTGGAGGTACGCTGCCCTCTGCTGGTGTCCTTTCAACAAGCGCATCTGTGGTGCCTGCAGGGTCTGGCGGGCCTTTGTTTAGCTGGTGATTCTGACTCCCCACAGCTCTGGGCAGCAGAAAACCATGTGACTGCTTTAGAAGGCCAGTGGTGCAGAATGTTAACTGTCATTTTACACTCTGAAGGATAGGTAGGATAACAAACAGGCAGTAGAGAACGGCAAATGTCTTTTAAGTATCTTACATGGGACTCTGAGCTGCTCAGAACACTTGTACCTTTCTGTCTCATCATTTGAAGTGTCTTTACACTGATTTTGCTAAGACAACATAATTGTAGAGGAGAAACACTAGAGTTCCATGATCCCAAGGAACATGAAGAGCTTCAAAGTACTGACTGCCTCAATCTTCCAATCTACAAAAATATAAATTAGATTTATATTTATTGACATGAAATAGATTAATAATGTACTATATCAAAATAGCATGTTATACACATTTGTACCTGTATACATCTATGTGTAGATGGATCAGTATACACTCATAAATATGTGCTATTTTTCTAATTTTGTAAATACATATTTTATATGCATATATCTGTAGGAGGAAATGTCAGGAATAGATCGAAATGCTGATGATTTTCAACATTAAATTTTTTTTTAATACTAGGGATTGAACCCAAGGCACTCTGCTACTGAGTTACACCCCCAGCCCTATTCATTTTTTATTTTGAGACAAGGTCTAAATTGCTGAGGGTTTTGTTAAGTTGCTCAGACTGGCCTCATGCTTGAAATTCTGTCTCAGCCTCCCAATCACTGACATTAGGGGTGTGTGCTACCATGCCTGGCCAGATAGTAAAAATTTTAGCCACTTCTAACATAATTTTTTATCATTTATCTGTATTTTCTAATTTTTCTAAATAATCAAATAAAATACATAAATAATTGGGTAACGAAAAATTGAGTGAAAAATTCATAGATAGTAATGCCAGGAGAAACAGTCATAGTTAAGACATAAAGTCAAAATTAAAACTATCCTGCCTAATGCAAGTAAAAAGATACCCCCCATGCAAATGAGAATAATAGATCTATAATTGTCAATTACAGGAAGAAATGTGCCAAGCCCCAGAAGGCTGTCTTCTCGAGGAGAGGCAAGCCCTGTGAGACCTTGTTCAGCCCCATTTACCTGCCAATTAATGATTAAGCCAGGCTGTTCTTCATTAAAAAACCAGTGAAGTCAGGCCCACTGTTGCCCCAGAAATATGACTTGCCAAAAGGCTGCTTGAGGTATTCCAAAAAGAAACCAAACCACAGGCCCTTGCATATCCTAAGAATGCTCAAGAAATGGGGGGGGGGGGGGGGGGGGGGGGGGGGGAAATGGCATGAACACTTGGCAAAGAAAGCTCAGCAATTTTCTTTTTAATTATTGAGATAAGAGAGTGAGTTTGGTTTCATTTAGCTGTTCAAATAGAAATCTATTTAAATATTTAAACAGGAAAGCCTCATGATCTACCATCCTGCCCTCCTGTAACAGGTATGGCCTTTCCACAGAGATAAATTTTATAGTGGATTTGGTTTGGGAAACTTCTATTTTATGGGTTAGAAATTGATTTCGAGAGCCTTCAGTAGAGTAAAACACACACAATTGTGTATTTGCTCTGGCGGGTAAGTCCACACTCCCTCGCAGGACAAACGAAATCTCCTGCTGGTAAACACTAGGATGTTTGGTGTTTGAATTGCTTCTCTTTGAGAGATGTGGTCCTGATAATCTCTTTCACAAACCATTAAGGATCCAAACCCTCCACAAATGCCTGCCCCTTACTTCCGGTACATTGTCCTGCACTCCTATTTGGGCAAATAAAATTCAACATCAAAGCAACAAATATTTGTCATGTGCTGCCCCCATGGAAAATTGAATCTCTTAGAGGCATCCCAATTATCAGACAAACCGTGCTACTCTCTTCCATAACCAAACCCATTCCAGATATCCTTAAATTACAACACCCTTCAAGAAGTCATTCCACAGAAAGGAGAAGGGGTGTATGACAACATTTAACCTGTCTGAAGTTTTAGCTCCCAGGGTTTTACTCTGCCTAGAATGCCCATCCATTTTTTTTATCCAACAAAATCCTTGGACCTTGGGGTTCTAGTTTGATTGTCAGTACTGTGCCTTCCCCGAAGGACAGCCTCCCCTAAAAATGTAAGTTGCAATCATTCCCTGATAATCATTCCCAGTTGCTGTGTACCTGCTTCGGACAGAGCTCTAACACTGTATTGCAATTTCTTGTTTACATGTCTGTCTTCCTCCTTTAAACTGTGAGTTCCCAAGGAAACAGACTGTCTCCACATCATAATATTCCCAGTCCCTACTGCTCAGTAAATATGCTGAATGAATGAATAAATGAATGTAACAACCCCTGCAGAATCCAATTTGTTTGTATACTTTCATACGTACAATAAAGAGATTAACAGATCCAAAAAGACAGTGTGAGAGCTTTATCTGCACTTTTTACAATAATGTGATAAATTGAAATTGAACAAGTACTATTTTAATTAATACTCAACAGAATGGCATTTATTAATATTTCTGAAGGGGGTAGTGTGAAAGCAACAATTTTCACTTCAGGATTTCTCATGGGGAAAATCAGCTTTTCACAAAGGTAGATTTTGTTAGCAGCTCAAACTCCTTTCACCAAAATCTGTTAAACCACAACAGCCAGCCAAGACTATTTCACATTTTGTCACCCAAAAATGTGATTCTTTTTCTTGCTATGTTGTGAACTTTCCCACATTGCTTTCTTCAGATGTATGTGCCACAGGTGACAGAGAAAAGAAAAATCTCAGATATCATTGCTGATTCAACAGTGAGAGACTCTATAAAATTTTACGCTCATGATTAATTTAGCCTTTTATTTTTCTTTAATCATTTTTCTCTTCCCTGGGAAGCTGATACCTCCATAATCATGAATTGTACTTTTCCCCTAAACTCTTCTCTGTTATTATTCCTAAACATTCTATAAATTTCTTGCCCTAACCTTTGAGATTAATCTCTTGGTTGATTAAGTTTATTTTTGTCTATATCCTGCTAGCCAACAGGAAATCTGAAAAATATATTCACTGGTTCAAGTTCACAGTAGCACAAAATGCATACCACAAAATAATATAAAACCATCTGCAAATCAAAAGAAGCTTATGGGCTGATAGTTATCAAAAAACCAAGACTGTACTAATCTATCATGTCATTTGATCACCTATGAAACCATAGATTTGGGTATGTGGAAATACAAAGTCAAGTCATTGTCCCCATAATTCAGGAATTTTGTTATTGTTTGTTTATCTAACCTGTATTTTCTGAGTATTGTAGATGACCATTGTTAGGTCTGCCTAAACAGTACTGAACTAATGAAAGATTTAGTTTTGGGGTTTTTTACCATACTAGGGATCAAATCCAGTTTTGATTCCAGGCAAGCACTCTACCACTGAGTTACATCCCCAATTCTTTTTCTATTTTATTGGAGACAAGATCTCACGATGTTGCCCAGGTTGGCCTCAAACTTGCGATCCTCTTGCCTCAACCTCTGAGAGTCACCAGGTCTACAGGGATGTGCCATCATATCCAGCTAGAAATGGCAGGCTTAAAACCTTTGCAACAACTAATATCCATCTTTGATCAGCTAATCAGTACACTTTGATTGTATGGACATTTCTATTTTCAACCTAAAGTTTTGCTTAACCAATTCACCTTTAAAAGTCCATGACTAATGTCAGTCCTCAGGCAGTTCGTACATTCACAGGGTGGTTGAAATTTTGCAAAACAATCATTCTTGTTGTGCATACTCTAGTTCCCAAGGATAAGAGTTAAAATTAATAATGTCTTGAAGTGCAAGATCTCCTAATGAAGTCACACCCAAAATCAATTTTCTAGTGTGCTGATTAGAGATCAATGTGAATTGATTTATGACTTTATCTATAATAGACACAAGCAAAGCCTTTGATGGTTTCAAAAAAGAAAGACTATAGAATATGAAGCAACTTATGTTTCCTAAACCAGATGCATAACAAATTAGCTTTTATACTATAAATGAGGATGAATACACCCCACCTGTGCATCCGTGGCAACCAACTAAACACTATAATTCCAAGTTAGAATTATTATGCAAAGTTGTATTTTTTTTTCTTAACCTCTTTGGGGTTGTTAAGTGGAACAAAAATAGCCTGTGTTCTGAATTTAGAAACAGAACAAGCAGATGTGCCAAAATACAGAACATGATGGACAGCATAACATTAATCTTATTTCTGAACTTATTTCCCTCTTGGAAATTTTCTTCACAAAGAAAGATTTACCAAGGGAAAGTCCAGTCCTTATTGTGTAATAAAATATTCAGGAGGTTTATGTAGAGACAGGCGATGTAACAAAGTTAGAATATTTGTTGGTGATGCAGGTCAGGCAGTTCAGGAGATTTTTAAAAATCATATTAAAGATTTAAACCACCTTGATTTATCATAAATTTGATATATGATTTATCAAATTAGCAAAACATTTACTTTTAATAATGGGTTGAAGTTAATATTGCCTCTACTATAGTTATGAATAATTTAAATTTGAATTTACATGTTTAATCATTTCTGGCTTTAAAAAAGTGAAATGCAATGTCAGGTTGACTGTTTCTCTGATTTCCATGTAAATTACCAGTGTTAATAAGTTTGTTTGTCACTTAACACAGCCTAGAATTTATTTAATTACTGAGTATTCCTTCTTACAGTTTTGAATTAATCTTATAAGCTCTTGGGGAGGAAAAATTTTGCAGTGCTCTAATACCTGGTTCCTTTGACATATTGGAGTAAAGATTAAGCTTTAATATATAACAAAAACTAGGATTATTTAAACAAAGATAAAGCCTCAAATCTATATTATTTCAAATGCTTTTTTCTTTACATTTAGTGTCAACACCATCATTTAGTGTCAGCATCATCTTGGAAGCTTAACACATTTTTGTTTGTGTTTTGTTCAGTACAGTTGACATGTTTGTTTTAGGTAAGACCTGTTTAATTTAGCAGTGATTCTTGCTCTATAAAAGAAGTGGGCTAGGTAAGGTGAGAGTAGAATAACACAGCTGTCCTTAGAACTGTGAGACGCCAGATGATAAAACAACAGGTGGTCAATTATCTTTACAAATCTGTACCTGAAGACAGAGGAGAAACACTGAGCTCTAGACAGAAGCCCAGAGGTCATCAACCAGTCATGCTTTTTGGGGAGCTCTGTGTCAAAGAGGACATCTACACAGATGCAGAGAAAGTGAGCCCAAGACCACACATGGACCAGGCTTTTATGACACGTGGTCTCATCCTGTCACCTCCATCCACACGTTTGTTCTTACTCTTTACATGAAGTGCCACTAAAATGTTCCTTTATTCATTCATTTCTTCATTCAGCACATGCCTGTTGAGCATAAAGCCTATGCAAGGCAAGGTGCCACGTGGTGCCATGCACTACATGGGGCCCATGGCTCCCACTTGAGCCCCTCATGTAAGCAGCTGTCTGCACATGCTCAGAACCCCACGACCCAGGAAAAAGCATACTGGTTTCTCAAAATGTCAACATCAGGCACAAAAACTCCACAGAAACCATTCAAAATCAGGAAAACAACACTGAAGTTGTGTACATTGAATTTCTTCTTTTTATTATTTATTGGTACATTATAATTATGCATAATAGGGCAATTCATTGTGGTATATTTGTGCATGCACGTAATGTAATTTTCTTATTAGACCTGCAGCCTGATTCTCTTTAAGCTAGCTATTTAATCTTCATTAGGGCAATCAAAACTTTCTTTAATGCCGTTCAAATCTTGGTGCACAAATCAGGACTTACATTTTTATGGATAATTAAAGAAAAATACAAGATTATTCTTTCAGCCTAAATAAGTTTAAAACCCTTTGTGCTTAAATTCTTGTGTGGCTCATGAGAAGTGCTGTGGCCAGCATCCTCAAGCAGAGTCAAGAACCATGATAGGCAAGAGTGAGGCAGGACGCAGCAGTCCCCTGGAAGGCCTCATGAATTTTTTCATTCAATAATCCCCTGTGTTCTTCCCCTGGGTCAGGCTCTGTGCCATGTACTGGGGTATAAAGAATGACAGAACCACAAGATAAAAATTATCACAAGTAAATTCCTGCCTGAGTGGCTCATAAAACACAGAGTATGCAATGAAATGGGTATGTAGAGACCCACAAAGGACACTGCAAAACACAGTAAAAAGAAACTGACCTAAGACTCAGATGCTGGATGCCAAGCCTGCCTGCCACCC